>NC_081312.1:98227482-99477482 GCF_026419965.1 Kogia breviceps
TGGGAATGTACCCTCCAATACATTGATCTAACAGGTGAAATAAATATACTAATGTGACTAAAGAAAGAGATAAAAACATCAGTCCTTTTCCAGGAAAGGGACAAAATTGTCTCACTGGGATGCGATAGCTGATGTGGTCTGTCCCAGCACGTTATAGGTATTTCACTTTTTGCTTTTTCTGTTGTATGCCGGGGACATTGGTTCCAGTTATTCTGGTGTTAGGGCTTCAGGGGACCTTAAAGATATGCTAATTAATTCTCTTTTTACACTGAGACCCAGGTAGACGGGCTAGTGGCAGAGCCACTTGTTAGCTCATCCTCTTCCTGCCTGGAAACCTTACACATTCATAAGGTGATAACAACAGCTAACACGCATTGAGGGCTGACTACATTTAAGCACTTAATTCTACAACAACCTTATGAGGTTATTTGATAATAATTATAAAAAATTATTATTTTTCCAACTTTGCAGATGAGGAAACAGAGACACAGAGAGGTTGAGAGACTTGCTGGAGGTCACTCAGCTAGACGTGGCAGGGCAGGGCTTACAACCCAGCAGGCTGGCCTCAGGACTTGCGCTCTGATCACCACACACACTGTCACCTCTTTCACAGCCTCCGAGGCTGCAAACTCCCCAGGACCCAAAGGGCCAAAGCATTGACTGGGAAAGGGCTGCTGGGTTCCTGCTTTTCCTCTCGCCCTCTGCGAGTTACTCTCCACGCAGCTGTCGGCACCGGCCCGATCAACTATTTGATAGCCTGGTGGCTGGGAGAAAGGGAACACAGCAGTCCTTTCTGTTTGTTTCTTTACTTGAGGTAAAATTCACATCATATAAAATTAATCATTGTAAATGTGCACATCAGAGGTAAACACCACGATGTTGGTGCAGCCTATCCAGTCCCAGAACATTTTCATCAGCTCCAAAGGAAACCCCATGAAGCAGTCCCTCCCCATTCCCTTCCCCGACCCCAGTCTCTGGCAATCACTTTCTGTCTCTATAGACTTGCCTATTCTGGACATTTCATCTAAACGGAATTATAAAATATATGCCCTTTTGTGCCTGGCTTCTTTCACTTAGTATTATGTTTTTGAGGTTCATCCATGGTGTAGCGTGTGTCAGGGCTTCGTTCCTTTTCATGGCTCTATAATATTTCTCAACAGCACCTCCTAATCAAAATGGAAGGCACGGGTCCATTCCACCTTTGAGCAGGGCTTTCCCTGGAGCCAGGCAGGTGGATGCAGGTGCACCTGAAAGGAATGCAAAGAGGGAAGAGGGAGAGAGAGAGATGAAAAAGAAGGAGGAGGAGGAGAAGAAGGGAGGGAGAAAAACACATTTGAATAAGGATGAATGCAAGTAGCAGGGCTCAAGCAGATGCAGCTTTCAAGCCAGGAGGGTATATTTTGGTGACATTCAAGTGTTAGGAAATAGTAGTTGGGTGGTCCGGCTGGGCACAAGGCCTCAGAAATCACAGTTTGTCCTGTATTTCCCCGTCCACCCACTTCTCTCACAACCTTCTCTCCTTCTTTCACACGTGTTCTTAGGCATGGCTGGCATCTGCAGGCCCGTGAAGACAGTGGAAGTCCCCAGGTCCTCCGACTCTGCCCCCGGATTTGGAGCGACCTTCCTCCTTTCCTCTGCTCGGGGAGGCTGGGTGAGGGTCAGGGTCACTGCAGGAGCTGGCGGGACTGCCTGTGGTCCCTCTGCAGGGATCAGAGAGGCTGGGTCGGCCACTACTTAGCTGCGGGCTAGGGCTGGGGCCCCACCCCCAGGACTCAGGAGACAGGCCAGGACAGGGATACCTCACACACTAGGCAGGGAGGTCGGGGGCTGGTGGGAAGTGCAGCTCCCTCCCTGCAGGATGCAGGGCGGGGCTTCCCTGGGAGGGTTCAGTCAATACAGAGACCTTCACTCTCCCTGGAGCTCAGAGAGCCACCTTCTCACACCTGGGCTTGGCTTCTGTTAAGCCAGGGAGGCGGACCAACAGAAATATTGACTCATGTCAGGTTCGAAGGGTTTTGATGTCCCAGATTTGTTTTAGTTTAATGGTTCAGGGAATTGTAGATTCCTTTCTGATTCAGACTGGTTTGCTAACGGTCGCTCCTTGCCCCTGCCTGTTCTGTTTTGAACGTAGGTTTGGAAAGTGGCTCACAAGAGAAATTCATATTTGGGTTTGGTTCAAGGATCATCAAGTGGGTGCAGTTAGTTCTGGCCTGGGCTTGGGCTTTGGTTCAGAGAGGACAAAGCCACTGTTCACATGGCAGGGGAAGGACACAGTCACAACGGCACATTCTCAGCCACCCCCAACTGCAGGTTGAGCTCTCCCGCCCTTCCGTGCTGCATTTAGTCCAGGAGCCCTGGCCCTCAAACCCCAGTGAGTCTCCAGAGGGCAACACTTTGATTGATTTTGAAACTGTGACAGTAAAATGGTTAATAAAAACCGGATAGATCTGTAGAGAGGTGCTTTCCACATGGTCCGGGCCCTGCTTAAATGAGTGCTATTCATCATGGCTGGGCACAGATGCCCAGAGCACCTGAAACAAAGGAGGGGGTGTGTAATCACTGCCAGGCTCCAGTAGGGACCCCCAACTTCCCCTGTCTGCTTCAGCCTCCAGTGAAGACGGAAATGTCTGTCCCTGGTGACCTAGCTTCCCCTTTCTCTAAGGCAATGGTTCTCCAAGTGGGGTTCCCAAAACAGCCACAACATCACCACCTGAGAACCTGTTAGAAATGCAAATTCTTGAACTCCACCCCTTCTTGGGGACCCCCAAACTCTGGGGGCGGGTCCAGCTCTTGTTCTAATCTCCTTCAGGAGATTCCAACTCAATCTCCATCCAAGAACCCCAGCTCCACAAAGCACCCTGCCCACCCCCCCACCAGTCTTCAGACACCCTGGGTTTTCAAACCTTATATTTCCTCTCTGTCAAAAAATACCTGACAAATTCAGATAACACTAGGGCTGAAAGTTTCCTCCTTGATGGACAGGGGTTTCCACTTGAAGGGAGGATAGAATACTGAACCTCCAGCCCCGGAGACTGACGTGTCCGCTGAGAGAGGTCCGTTTATGGGGTGGGGTGTGTGAAGGAGCACCCCGTGACCCCAATTCTTCCTGCTGGTTCAGAGAATTGGGATCTGAGAGGTAGAAAAGCACAGAGGCTAGAAGTGTGTGTTCTGGAGCCAAAACACCTGGGTTCAGGCCCCAGCGGGGCCCGGTGCTGGCTGTGCAACAGTGGGCAAGTCATTTCCTCTCTACCCTGTAGTTCCCTCACCTGAAAACTGGGGATGGTAATAGGACCTATCTCATAGGGCTGTTGTGAGGATTAAAGCATCAGTGTGCGTACAACAGGGCCCTGTCCCTCTCCCAGGGACCGCCAGGGGCGCTCTCGGCCACCTCCCTTGGGCCCAGGGCTCCGTGCTTCTGTAGATGCCCCCATCCGAGTGCTCCTGTTCTTGGAGAAGCAGGAAACCCAAGGGAGAGGCTTGAAGATGGCGACGCGGCTCTGTCGCTGCCACTTTCGGCCTGAATGGAATAGCAGATCCCGGCAGTTACTGGTCCCCTGTGGGACCGTTGTGATTACCAGAGGCGGTGGCCGCAACAAGCTGGCCTGCCCCCCAGAGGAGAGAGCAGAGGAGAAGCAAGAGAGGACTCCAAGGGGGGAGAGAGAGGAGACTAGATGAAGACAAAGAGAAGGGACACAGAGAAAGAAAAGAGGGGGAGGACGGGGTGGGGGGTGGGAGGGAAATGCACAAAGACAGGGAGAGAGGAAACAGGAGACAGAACGGGGAAGTGGCCAGAAGGCGACTCCAGACAAGACGTGCACTTTTCACTTCCCCTGTCCCTCTGCAACACATCCCTTAGCCAGGTTGTGTCTGGGAGCAAAAGCTCAGCCTCTCGGGGGGGGCCCAGCCTTAGCAAGACACAGGTGAATCCACTCATCCCCGCTCTGGAGGCCCCAAGGCAGCCACTCCAGCTGGGGGCTGACCGGGGAGCTGCTGAGGGGCTGGCCATGCGCGTCCCACACGGCCAGACCCTGAGTCCCCAGTGAGGAAGCCCTGTGGGTGCTCTGACCCAAGGCTGGTTTCCCCACCAGGAGCGTGGTTCACACGGAGTGGAGAGAGTGGGCCTCGCGGGCCACCATTCCTACAGCACATGCCACAGCCTGGGGCAGCACTGTCTCCCCTGCCGGCTCCACCCTGGCTTTCACCTGCTGCTGGGGATGGAGAAAGATCCTGCCCTTCCGCTCTGCCCAGCTGGCTGCACCTCTGGGCTCTGCGGAGGGCCTGAGATGCAGTTCCTGACACCCCTGCTGGTGCCACTGAGACGCACGGGCCCGTGACTGTCACGTGTCACCTCCACTTTAACCTTTGCCTGCAGTTTGTGGATCAAGAGGTTGTGTCCTTCTCAACAACAGCAGGTCATGGGGAGCGTGCCCCGGGAGTGCCAGGAATCAGGCCTGACCAACGCACACACTTGCCCAGCTGGGTCCCATACAAGGGTCCCGGGAAGGGGATCCATGGGGGCAGCCACTCTCTGCTCACCAAACGGAACATCCTGGAACAGGCTGCATCTGCCCAGAGGAGGGGACCCTTTCTCTAATTTGCACAAAGTTGCCCCCTGGGGTGACGGGACCTTGGATTCCAAAGGGACACACAGCCACCATGGATGCTCCTGTAGAAAGCCCAGCCCCTGCCCTCCAAACCCTCCCTACTTAGCACTTTACAAAACACCTCTGCACTCCAGGCCAGGGCCACGCACTGGCTGAATCTGGCCCACCGAAGTGTTTTCTTTAGCCCGCTCAGGTTTCATTTCTTTCATTGAATTCCAGTGCCTTCAGATGAAGATGTGCCCCTCTTGTAGGGCACAGTCCCCGCTTTTCACTCCTGTCCTGCCTGTCCGCCCCTGCAGCCCTGAACTCTGATTCACGTCCTGGAGGAACCAGATGGCCTCAGGCAGCCCACTGGTATCTGGGAAAACTGTGCAGGATGCAAGCATTTGGTCATCCCCCAAGCAAAGGTCCACTTAGGCTGGCAACTCCTACCTCAGCATGGGGTCCCAGACTGTCCCCTGTCCCCAGCCTGGGCTGTCCCTGCTCCCTGAGATGAGGCCCCTGGAGAAACGGGGTCTACAGGGAACAGAAGGAGTGGGCCGGTGCGGGGGGAGCCAGGGAGACCCCATGAGCCCCTTCCTGGGGGAAGTGAAACTGTCTGGAGGCCAGCAGGGATTTCAGGCTGGAGTCCAGGGCATTAAGATTTCTGGAATCTTCGTCTCTCTGATTCCCTGCTACCGAGTTTGTTCTCTCTGTCCCCTCTGGCCATTTCCCTGTGGAGATTAACAATACAAGCCCTCAAATGCCAAGGCTTGGGTGTTTGTCTTCCCAGATCTGAGTTGTGGGGAGGGGGAAGGCTGGGCTCCATTCTGCACAGCAGAGAGGGGTGGCTTTAGTTCCGAAAGAAAGCAGATTACGGCCCCAGAAAGAATAAACGGGGTCAGTGTAGGGGCCATCAGGGACTGAGGGGAGGCACCGGGGCTGTGTGCAGGGGGTCCCCATGCCGACAGAACCTGGGATGGGTGGGTCCCGGCAGACGCTGGTGACACAGACTATCCCACCCATGACGATGATGCTTGCCCTCCCATCAAAGCCCAGGGTCAGATGCTTGTTCCTGAGGGCCTCACGCTGGTGCCCCGAGGGGTGAGACGGATGACATGGGCGCCACGTCTGTTGTCTCCTCCCAGCTCACCTCTGCTTCTGCAGAGTATCACCTCACCCAGGCTCACAGCTCTGTGGTGTTTACCAGATGGTTCTCACCATTACCTGGATGCACACGTTTTTACCTGAGCTGTGCTTTTATCCTTGGTATGCAGCAGAAAAATAGAATGAATACATCAAACAGTGGTTTAATGGACTTATTGCCTAGAATGGGGCTAAGTTAAAGGCATTAGTAGATGTGGGCACACCTTGTTTTATTGTGCTTCACTTTACGGCACTTCGCAGATATTACGTGTTTTTAGAAATAGAAAGTTTGTGGCAACCCTGCGTCCAGCAACTGTATTGGTACCATTTTCCCAACAGCATTTGCTCATTTTGTGTCTCTGGGTCACATATTTGTAATTCTTGTAATATTTCAAACTTTTTCATTATTATTATATTTGTGATGGTGATCTGTGATCAGTGATCTTTGATGTCACTATTGCAAAAAAGAATATGACTCACTGAAGGCTCAGATGATGGTTAGTATTTTTTAGCAACCAAGTATTTTTTCTGTTTTAAAATAAAGTTTATTTTAAATAAATAAAATAAAATATGGACCATAAAAAAATCAATCAGAACAAAAGCTGGTCTCCAAAGAAGACATACAAACATCCAGCAGGCACATGAAAAAATGCTCAGCATCACTAGCAGTCAGGGAAAGGTAAATCAAAACCACATGCGAGGGACTTCCCTCGTGGCGCAGTGGTTAAGAATCTGCCTGCCGATGCAGGGGACACGGGTTCGAGCCCTGGTCCAGGAAGATCCCACATGTTGTGGAGCAACTAAGCCTGTGCGCCACAACTACTGAGCCTGTGCTCTGGAGCCTGGGAGCCACAACTACTGAAGCCCACCCACCTACAGCCCATGCTCTGCAACAAGAGAAGCCACCGCAATAAGAAGTCCGTGCACCGCAATGAAGAGTAGCCCCCGCTTGCTGCAACTAGAGATTACCACTCACTTCACACCAAAAAAAAAAAAAGAAAGTAAAATAACAAGTGTTGGTGAGAATATGCAGAAATTAGAATTGTGTGCACTGTTGGTGAGAATGTAAAACGAGTACAACTGAACAGTACAACGAGAACAGTCTGGCAGCTCCTCTAAAGGTTAAACAGAATTACTCAGTAATTCCACTTTTGGGTGTAGCCTCAAAGGAATGAAAGCAGGGACTGGAACAGATACTTGCACTCCTATATTCACAGCAGCATTACTCACAGTCACCAGAAGATGGAAACAACCCATGTGCCCATCCATGATAAGTGGATACACAAAGCATGGTCTGTCCACACAGTGGAACACCACTCAGCCTTAAAAAGGAAGGAAATTCTGACAGGCTACGACATGGATGAACCTTGGGGAAACTATGCTCAGTGAAATGACCCAGTCTCAGAAGGACAAACAGTATCTGATTCCATTCACATGAGGTCCCTAGAGGAGTCAGATTCGTAGGGACTGGAAGTAGGACGGTGGGTGCCAGGGGCTGGGGACTTAGTGTTTAATGGGGACAGAGCGTCAGTTTGGGAAGATGAACAAGTTCTGGGATGGATGGTGGGGAAGGTAACACAACCATGTGAGTGTGCTTAATGCCACTGAGCTGAGCGGACTTAAAAATGGTTAAGATGGTAAATTTCATGTTATGTGTTTTTCTACTATAATTTTAAAAACCTTTTAATTAAATGCACTGCAATAAAACTAAAAAAAGGGCACAGAATTCTACATACAAATTTGTGTGTGCACATGCATGCATGTAACACTGAACTGTGATAAGCTCTGTGGATTGCATCAATATCAATCTCTAGTTTGATATTATCCTATATATTTGTTTAACTTGAAGTAGAGTTGATTTACTATCAACTATACTGGGTTAGTTTGAGGTGTACATACTGTCCTATGTTTATGCAAAATATTGGGGAACTGGGTGAAGGAACATGGGACCTACCTGTACAATTTTTTCACAACTTCTTGTGAATCTTTAACTATTTCAAAACAAAGTGTAAAAAAAAAAAAAAACCTCAACATGAATGAGCAATCTAAAGGTAAAATATAAAACCGCACAGGTTTTAGAAGAAAATATAGGAGAAAATGGGAATAAACTGGTGTTAGACAAAGAAACCTTAGACATGACATCAAAAGCGCGAAAAAAAGGCACAACGAAAGCCACGATTAAAGAACGAAGGACCAGCTACAGACTTGGAGAAGATATTTGCAAATTACATCCAACAAAGGACCTTGTACTAGGAGTATATAAAAAGCTGTCGTAACTCAACATTATAAAAACAAACCACCCAATTTTTTAAAAGGGCAAAAAAACCCAGACAACAAAAAGAACACTTCACCAAAGAGGATGTTTGTTTCATGGCTCATAAATACGAGAGAAGTTGATCAACATCATCAGCCATTCTAGGAATGCAATTAAATCCATGATAAGACACTGGCTAAAATAAGATATTCTGACAATGGCAGGTACTGACGGGGTTAAGAAACAGCAGAAGCTCTGAAGCAGTCCTGGCGGGACACAGCCCCTCTGGGTCGCAGCCGGCAGCTCCTCGGAAAGTGAAACAGACACCTGCCATATGACGCAGCAATCCCTCCTGGGTATTTATCCTCAAGAAATGAAAGTTCAGGTCCACACAAAAGCCTGTACCAGAAGGCTCAGAGGAGCTCCACTCGCATTCACCCAACACTAGACACAGCACCAATGTCTTTCGACACCGTGAAGGGACAGACGGCGGTACATCCGCCAGGAACACCACCCACGATAGAAAGGAGCGGGTGTTGGCAGCACATGGTTCGGATGAATTTCAGAGACGCCAAAGGTCACGCACTGTACAACTCCATTCACAGGAGATTCTCCAAGAGACAAAACTGTGGTGACGCAGCAGGTACAGATGGTGGTTGCTGGGGTCAGGGAGGGGGAGGTGGCAGGCCAGGGGGCTTGGGGGCAATGGAATGGTGTCTGGAAGGGTGCAAAGAAGAGAAGCAGCGCGTAGACCTCACCAACGCAGAGCCGAGACCTCCAGTAAGCGGGACGAGGTCTGGAAAACAGCCTGTCTTTAGCTTGTGTGATTCCCAAACATAAGGAAACCAAAATGCTGGCCACAGTACCTCTCTTAGTGTTGCAGGCTGTTGTCCCCTGGCGTCTGTGCCACCAGAGTCACGTGGCCCAACACCCACGTGAGGACGAAGAGCACAGTTAGGGTGTGGGCTCTCCAGGAGAAGATCTTCACAGACCTTGGACTATGTGCTGCGTTGGCTGTGCCCGACCTTGTCGCTCGGCCCATGGGCCCGCCCGCCGTCCAGCGGTTCCTGCGGTGAGGCCTTGCCCACGGGCACAGGGGACCCCGGCCGCGGCCCCTCCGCCTGGCACTAGGGCCCAGCCGCCCCCTCGGGCACCTTGATCTCACGGCCTGAGTCGCAGCAAGACCTCTGCACAAAGGCCACTGGGAGAGGGGTCTCTGCGCTCACTCTGCAGGGTCTCCTGCAATTCAAGTATTTTTTAAGTTAAAGTATGCACATTATTTGTTAAGACATGATGCTACTGCACACTTAACAGACTACAGTATGGTGTAAACATAACTTCTGTATGCACTGGGAAACCAAAAACCTCGTGTGACTCACTGTACTGCAATATTTGCCTTATTGCGGTGGTCTGGAATCGAACCCGCGATATCTCCAAGCTGTGCCCGTATAAGCAAGTATATTAAGTAAGTAACAGTCCAGGTGTTATGTAGATAAAGCTAAAAATGGTGGTGGATTGCAAAAGACTGAAGTTTGGAAAACCCTGTGTTATCCCAGACAAGGGTAGAGCCTCCACCTGGGCTGTGGGCCGTTCTGACGCCATCCTGTAGCATGTAAGATGGGCTCAGCTCAGGAGAGCTGGAAAAGGCTGTCACTGAGTACATGTGTGGAGGATGTGACGTGCCCTGGGCTCACCCAGGACAGAGGGGCTGCTCAGGGCGCCTCGTTTCTGGGGTTTATGTCTACGTCTTTCCTCCAGCAGCCTTCACTCTTGTGATTGTCCCCTTCAAGGGGAGTATCTTGGGGAAGCTGGTTTCCTGGGGAGGTCCGTGATCCTCCTCCCCAAAAGCTACAACTGGAGAGAGCAGAGGTGCAAGTGAAAAGAGGCTTCAGAGATGCTCTTCCTCTAGATTATTCCTTCCTTAGGAGCCAGGAGGCCCCATAATCAGCTGGGGGACCCCAGTGGAGCCCCTTCATCTCTCAGAGGCTCACTCTCCTCCTCCCCCAATGGGGGTCACAGTGCTCATTTTGCAATGAGTGGGGAGTGAGATGATGCAGGGAGGGCCGTGGGAAATCCACAGAGTCGTGGCAAGTGTCTGACTTGCCCTCTTTCCCCACCTGCCTGCAGGTCAGCCCCGACCCCTCCATCCTGCCACCCAGAGCCCCTGGGAAAACCCAGAGAAGGGGACAAATGGATGAGGTGTTGCCCCTGCAACACCTCTCAGCAAGCTCAGCGCTGCAAAGGTAGACTGCCCACAGTGCAGTTGCTGGCTTTGTCAGGGAAATTACTTTGGCCCAGCATCATTTTTCATGTGCCTGTTCAATAAAATAATTATTGATGGCCTCATCCATTTAAGTCACAATCAAAATAGCAGCCAGGATGAGGCAGTCCTATATTATATCACCAGAGCAAAAACTATTTTCTATCAATTCGCAAATACATTCACATTTAGGTGAAAAATTATGCCATCTAGGATCAAATATATCAGAGGCTGAGAGCCAGGAGGGAGAGGACTAGGGTCTGAGGGTTTCTTCATTATTCATTGGTGAAGCTTGTGGGAGAGCAGAAGAGCAGCCCTCTGCCTGCGAATGACATCAGCGGAGGGTGGCAAAGCAAGGCCAGTCCCCAGTGGACTCAAGGGATGGTGGCCCCTTCTGGGAGCCAGGCAGGCAAAGGGTATCTTTCCAAGGGAGGAAAGAGGGACACGTGAGAGTTAGACAGGGGATAGGCTCACAGTTTCCAGGTGTTAGCTATGTGCCAATTCTCCAGCAATTGTCAGCATCCAAGATGGTGGCACAGATGGGGGAACAGCCAAAAGATGGGTCCTGAGCCAGAGTAAAGAGAGGGAGGGAGAAAAGAACATTCACCAAATGCTGCTGTGTGCCAGGCACTGTGCTGGGTTCTTGGCATCACCCATCTCATTGAATCCTCCAGTGACCCATGAGGTAGGCAGTAGTATCTCCACTGCCAAGGGAGGACGAGAGGCCCAGAGAGGGAAGTTCACTCTTGCAAAGGTGCACAGCTTGTAAGGGACAGAACTCAATTTTCACATTAAACCTTCCTGAACCCAAGTTGTATTCTGGAATGTAGCTTTGTTCAATAACTTATTGGTATGTGAGTGTTGGGGGTGCAGAATTGAGATTGTTTGTTTGTTTGTTAGGGGGTTTTGTTTGTGTTTTGGAAGGAATGTGTTGGGCCAAGGCACCAGCACTGTTTTTTGAGAATTTAAGGAAACTGGGAAGAAATAATGGATAAATAGATTTGTAGTTGCTGTGGGCTGGGTGGAGTGGAGGGTTTGGGAGGAATGGGGAGAGACTGCTAATAGGTATGGGGCTTCTTTTGGGGGTGATGGAAATGTTGCACAATTGATGATACTGTTGGTTGCACATGGCTGTGACTATACTAAAACCATTTAATTGTACTCTTTAAATGGGTCAATTGTACGATATATGAATTATATCTCACTAAAACTGTTAAAAACCAAACAAGACTAGGCACAATTCTTGGCCACCAAGGCCTCTGACACCTTGCTTGCCCTTTCTGAGGGCAGTCTTTAACCTGCCCTTTAACCCAGGTACACAAATCTGTCACTAGTTAGCTTCCCATTCTTCAATTACCCACCTTCTCCTACATGCGGATGCTTCTCCTCACTGCACCCCGGGCTCCCCACCCAGGGTGCCCTGTTTCCCTGATTTTCATCACCAGTCTCATCAGCCACCTCAGCTGAAGCCTCCCGCGGCTGGAGCCCGTAGGAGGGCTGCTGTTCCAGGGTCTGAGATCTCCGGAGATTTCCTTTGCCTGGAATCAGCATCGTTCCTGTGGCCAGGGCCACTCACACCAGCCTGCTCATCACTTCCTGGTTGTGTGAATTTCATGGTGTACTAGTCTAGAATGTGGCTCTGGGACAGGTGATTGGGTTTAAATCCTGGCTCTGCCTCTTACCAGCTGTTATGGGCTAAACTGTGTCCCCTACCCCAAAGTCACATGTCAACATCCCAAGAATGTGACTGTATTTGGAGATAGGGTGTTTAAAAAGGTAATTAAGGTAAAATGAGGTCATTAGGGTGAGCCCTAATCTGATAGGACTGGTGGCCTTATAACAAAAGGAAATTAGGACACAGGGACAAAGGGAAGATTTCGTGAAAACGCAGGGAAAAGATGGCCATCTGCAAGCCAAAGAGAGAGGCCTCAGAAGAAACAACCTTGCTTCCACCTTGACCTCAGGCTTCTAGCCTCCAGAGCTGTAAGAAAATTAATTTCTGTTGGGTAAGGCATCACTCTGTGGTACTTTGTTATGGTAGCCAGAGCAAACTTGTACACTAGCTGTGTGACCTTGGGCAAGTCATTTCACCTCTCTGTGCCTCAGTTTCCTTTCCTGTCAAAGGGAGATAATACTAGTACCTACTTCCTAGGGTTGCTGTGAAAACTAAATGAGCTAGATGTGTAAGGGTCTAGACAGTGTCTAGCACAAGTAAGTGCTGTAGGTGTTACTATTTATTATTATTATTATTATTCCGGGACACAGCTCAGCAAATATTTTCCAGTACCAACCACTTTAATAAAAGGCCAGTGCTTTACTTTAAGTTACTCCCTTAGATTCACAGAAGCATGCCAAAATATGTGCCAAAATATTAGGATATTTTTGTTGCCTTATTTGACAAAGGAAAAGCTGGAGACAATCTCTCAACAGTGGTCAAATTAAATCAGCACATCCTACAATGAACTCTAGGCAGCCATTAACCAAAAGAGGCTGTTCTGAATGCTGGGATACAGATATACAGGAATAAACAAATATACAGAAACAGACAGATGTACGAAGATGGCAATGCTTAGCACAATGGGTATTGGACAACCCTTTTTGTGTAAGTAAATAAGTATAATATATCATGTATATACAGAAATATCGAGGCTGGTATGTATACTTTTTTTTTTTCCTAGAAAAGGCCTGTTTAGGTTGCCTAGGAGAATGCAGTAGCAGCAAGGAGATTTTAACATTTTATTTTATACCTTTCTGAAATGAACGACTTCCTTTTTTAAAAAGTAATGTCACAGGATTATCTGCACAGTGGATTATGGGTCATTTGGTTTTCTAGGCTTTATTTTTCCTTGTTAAACAATACAACAACAAAGGCCCTAACAAGAAGCTTTTGTAAAACGACCCCTGACTCCAGAGGCACTGCCTTGAGTCCAGGCGTGGATTTGCTCATCACTGTTCCCTGCTATGAAGAGGTCAAAGGCCTGGGTTCACCCATTCTACCATGGGAGGGGTAAGTCCTTAAACTGCCAGGGCCTCACCCCCTCATCTGTAAAACAACACCTGCTCTGGCCACCCTACCTTGCAGGCGGTTGGTGGCATCCAAGTCACCACGAGAACTCAGCTGTGCCTGCTTTGCATTCCTCCCCTGGGGTCAGTTCCAGAGCGATCAAAAGACCAAGGAAAGCTGCGGGATCCAAGACACTCCAGAGATGAAGCCGTTCTGGGCACCCTCTGTGTGTATGACTGTCACACCACCAACCTCCTGTCATGGGGGCATTCTAGCAGGAGTTAAGTGCCTGCTGTGTACAAGGCAGAGCTGTGGACTCAGAGGGGACGTGAGCTGAGACAGAGACCCTGGCTCAGGGGGTTTCTAACCTGGTACACAGAACAACTCCAGGACAGAGTTAAGCTCTACAAGGATGCAGAGAAGGAGGGAAAGGTTCCTTCCAGGTGGAGGACACATCAGGAAAGAGGGTCCTATTTGCTCCTACAGAGATATGGGGAGGGTATTCTAGATGGAGAAAACAGCATGAGAAGAGGCTCAGGTTGGCAGAAAGAGTGAGAAAGAGCCACCTCAGCGGTTCTCAGGGGGCTGCAGCAGGAACTGGTCCAAACAACAGCACCCACTGCCCGGGCAGGATTCCAGACCCCACTGGGTGCCATCAATCTCCAAGTCCTGGCACGCACCTGGGACGGGCTTCCTGTGCCTAGCTCTGTCCCACTGTGCCCTCGGCTGGGGGACCCAAGGGCCCCTTTCCTAGGCCTCTGCCCCCTTATATTCAGGGGCAGCATCTCTTTCCCTTCAGGGGCCTGTCACACACCCAAAGATCACCACACCCCTCAGGATTGCCCCCTGTTAGGGAAAGCATGTCTGGAGGCTGGCTCCAAGTCCCAGCCCTCTTGGGCCAAAGGCTGGTGTCCTTCAGCCTTACCTACCTGGTCTGTGATGGAGAAGCCAATCACGGGAAGCCAAGAGTGGCCTTCCACCAACCCCTGGCAGGCACCACCTCAAAGCTACTAGGCCCAGGAAGGAAGGACCTGCCCAGCATCCCATGGCTGGTCAGTGGACGAACCAGGGCTGACCCCTGTGTTCCCAATCCACCAGGGGAGGGTGCATGCGTTCCCTCCAGCTTCACTGCTGGGGAGAATTCCCAAAGACAGCCTCGCCTGCCCTCAGTACCCTAAACCTCCACTATCAGCGACACCCTTTTACAGATAAGGGGTGACAGCCCCTACGGAAATGAAAGCAGGAAGGGTGTGTGAGGAGGAGTAGGGCCCTGGCAGGCGTTATTGCCCAGCACCTCTTCGGGGTAGCAACGCTCTCGCAAACCTGTACAGAAGCTGTTCACGGAGCGTTTTCCCACCATTAGCTTGTGCCTTCAGGAGCTCGGCAAACGCCGGCTGGGTCTGGGTGGGAGGGAGGTTGAATTGGGAAGCCCGGGCCCCGCAGATGCAGAGGGCCCCCAGCAGGCAGGGAGGGCAGCAGGGAAGAGGAAACCGCTTGGGAGTTGAGGGTGATGGTGGCTTCCCCATAAATGTTCCAAACCTGCACAGCTAGATAAAGATGGAAACGATGCCGGGGCCACGCTTCTTGGCTTCCTTAGGATCAAGGGTCAAGAACCAGGGTCGCTTGGCCGGCTTCCTCAGGCAGCCTTGGCCTTCCAGGCTCTGAGTCAGATTCCGGTTCCAGAGTCTCCACCCGCAGAGGCGAGAGCCCCATCCAACTGGGAGGCCTGACCCCGGCTGCACTCAGAGGGCGCACAGATAAAGAAACAGCTCCCTGAAGTTGGGAGCTCCCAAGAGGGCACCAGGTGCAGGGTGTAAATACAGTGATTGAACAGACGTCTGTCTGCACAGATCCCCTGTGGGGCTGGAGCCTGTAGAAAAAGGCACTGCCGGACCAATCAAATGGGCTGCTTGTAGCTACCTGGGGTCGGGTACCTGGGTCTTTGGCCCTGCAGACATGGCCAGAGGGGTGGGGTGTTCCTTAAACCACATGGGGCAGTGATGGGGAGAGAGGGTGAGTGAGGCGATCCTCCTCCTGAGAAGGGTAAAGGGCCCCAGGTGAGTCCCAGAGAGCACCCTCTCCAGGCTGACCCCCTCCAATGGGCCTGGGAAAAAGTGACAGAGTAAAGGCAAGTTTGGAAAGGAGGCCTGTCTGCTCAGTGGGCAGCTATGGCCCTTAAGGGAAGGACCCCCCAAGCAGGGTGAGCCACGATGGAGAGAGTGGCATGCAGCAGCGAGGCCCAGCCTGGAGACGGAGGAGGACCAGGAGGAGGAAGGGAATCTTCCCCCACCATGTGGCCGTGCTGGGCTGCTGCACCTGCCCACCCACCAGCTTCCAGATCAGGGGGCTCAGCCTCCTGTGTGTGGAGGGTGCCTAGGTGCAGGCCTCAGCTGCGGCCAGAGAATGGCTGGGGCTCAGGAGCCCGTTCAGGACATCTTCTGCTTTCTTGGGGGTGGTCTCGCTCTCCTGTGAGCACCTGCGCATCCACACACATGCACACACAGACATGTTCATTCAGGAAATACTTATTCAGCACGTTGCCCCAGAGCTCGCTCCAACGTGTTAGGAATACAACAGAGCAAGCAAAACAAAACGAAACAACAAAGCCTGCCCTCAGAGCACTTACATCCTTGGCAAAACGATGGCAATGAGAAAGGCGACACTACCTGTGTCTTGTACTGTCCACTATTTAAATTCAGTTCCACAGGCCACTAGCTTCACTCTTCTTTCTGCCCAGAACCTGCTGCAGACCCTTCAGAGACTGAAGGCCCTGACCAACAGCCCTGCCCTGTCCCCCTCCCCCAGTTAGCTTTGCCTTAACTCTTCTTCCCTCTCTTCATGCCCCACCCTGCTCCCTGCATGTCCCCCATTACCTCTAGGTCACTCCTCAGATCTCTCTCTCTCTCTCTCCCCGTGGGACCTGGAAGGCAGGAGTCAGCTGATCTTCAGGGCTCACACCTGCCCAGGCACCTCAGGAAGCAACTCTGCCCACTGCAGCCAAGCTGATGGGTGGGCTCAGGGGGCCGCCTTGGGGGCAAGGGCTGGCCCCCCTGCAGAGTCAGTCAGGTGGGTCTCCTGTGCCCTTAAACATCCCTTAGACCCTCCTGGTCCCCAGATTATAATAGCTGCCATGTAGAGATCGCTTCTTCCCAGCCAGGATCTGGCTAAGCCCTAATAAGCATCGCCTCATTTAACCCTCCCAATAGTCATGTGCAGTGGGTACCATTACCATAACTTCACTTCCCCAGTGAGTTCAAAGAGCTCAAGGGGACTTCCCAAGATCACAGAATAGGAAAGTAGCAAGATCTAGACCGGAATCCGGATCTGCCTGACCTGAAAGCTCATGCTGTTGACCCTGTCTCTGCTGTTTTCCCCCAACCTTTCCTCCATGGGAACTTCTTTTGTCTTCAAGTGGTGACCAATAAAGGCCACTACATTTGTCACCCAGGGGTATTTGCCCTTCATACACTTCAAGTAACTGAATATCTTTCTAGACCTAGATAATATATCTGTAATGGTGGAATTTCAGACAGATAGGGGCAAAGTGATCATTTTCATTTGGGAACAGGGCTTTCCCAGAGGTCCCACAACCATCCCATACAGGAGAGTTCCTCCTCAGCTTTCTCATAAAACTGTACCCTTCCCCCTCCAAGTTAAGCAATCAGACCCCTCTGTTCCCTTGTTCATTACTCAGCTAACTTGGCTCCAAGGCAAATGTTCTAGACCTACTAATTATCACAGGATAATTAGGAATGGGGAAATCCAGGCACAGGTAAAATCGGGGCCTTCCCCCACCTGCCCTCACATTCCCCTCTGGAAATCGGGATGTGCTGTGTTTTCCTGTCATCTCCACCTTACGGCTCCCACCAGACCGACCCGAGCCAGGGCCAAAATGCCCGGAGGAGAGCTGAGCCCTGCCCGGGCCTGCCCAAGCTGCTGCAGTCATGTCAACATGGCAGCCCTGTAGAAAGTCTCCTCCTGCCAGAGGTCCCAAAGGTCTGAGACCTTCAACCGCTTCATCCTTGCTCCTTACCTGCAAGGCTCAAACTGTCTTTGACCCTTCCCACCTCCCAACTCAGAGAGTAGAAAACACTAGATAGGGTAAGGGTCTCTAACCAGGGATCCGTGCACCTAAGAATGGACCTCAATTTCAGGACACCCTCACCCTCACCCTAAGATAGTCGGCAAAATTCTTTACACATGAACATATCTACATTTATCGGGGTAGACTCCATAGCTTGCAAGAGACCCTTGAAGAGCCCTGGGACCTCCCCTCTCACCCGACAAAGGGGTAAGAATCTAAGGCGTCACTGAGACCACCCGTTATCACACTTTACAAAGAACTTAAGCATCTGTGAACTCCTCTAAGGCTTGCAACTGCTGGAGAGGCAGGTTGTGAATTAGTGGTTTGGGAGCGCCAACCCACTGCCTGAGTTTCATTCCATTGCTGCAATTTTTTATAGCACCTCGGTTTCCCTATCTGAAAAGTGGGATCACAGAGGTGTGGGGGGAGGAGGAATTGGAGGAAGCCTGTCAAAAGGTACAAACTTCCAGTTATAAATAAGTACTAGGGATGTAATTGGGTAACATGATAAACATAATTGACCCTGCCCTACATTATATACAAAAGTTGCTAAGAGAGTACGTCCTAAGAGTTCTCATCACAAGGAAAAAATAATTTTCTCTATTTCTTTAATTTTTTTATAGAGATGAGATGATACACGTTCACTAAACTTATTCTGGTAATCATTCTGTGACGTACACAAGTCGAATCATTATGCTGTACACCTTAAACTTATACAGCGCTGTATGTCAGTTACACCTCAATAAAACTGGAAGACACAATGGGAATCACAATTGTCTCCACCACACAGAATTATCAGAAGGATTAAAATAAAGAGGTTCACCGAGATAAGTACTAAACACTATTCCCGGCCTATAGTAAGTGCTCAATACGTCTTAACTACTGTTTATCACCCCATTTAGGAAAGGAGACTGGAGCTCAGAGAGGCTAATCGACTTGTTCTGGGGCAGCAGGGTGGGCCACATGTAGCACATCCCTAGCTGGGAGACCTCTCTGGAGCAGAGACTGGGAAGGGATTTTGAGAATACAAAATTGCTGTTGCTGAAGGATGACGTGATGGTGGGGATATTGCTGGGGTCCGGTGGGCTCACAGAACAGAGGCGCCCGCTGAGGGGCTGGGGCAAGGGAGGAGGAGTTCAGGCTTTGCTGGGCTTTTGAGCTCAGGAGAGCTGACCCCTAACTCTGACACTGCCCATGGGCTGGGCAAGCTCCCTCCCCTCTCAGGACTCCTGTTTCTCATCTATGAGATGAGGTGGGGGCAGGACCACTCTGCAGGATTTTAGCCCATAGAAAGGGAACAGATGGATAAGGCTCAAAAGTCCCAGGCTCTGTGCAGGGACTTTCTGAGGGTCAGAACCATCTGAGATAAAATGGGCTGCCGGGAAGCCGGCGGGTCTAGAAGGAGTTGGGCAGAAGCTGAACAACCACCTGCCCAGGAAGTAGAGTTTAGTTGAGTTTAGTCAAGTTTGGTCAAGTGCCAGATTAGGAGTTTGGGTGAGTCTCAGATCCAGTGACCTCCAGTGAAACCTCCCAAACAGCCTGGGGCCAGCTGGGGATGTCCAGGATCCAAACGGCCAACCTCAAATGAAACCAAGGGACGTGCAGCCTCTTGGTTTCCTCCTGGATGAAACCTCCTTGGATCACGCAGCCTGGCCCCTCCAACTGGAACTAGTACATCAATGGAGGGACCCTCATCCATAGTCAAAAGGAAGAGGCACGACGATGGACTCAGGCTGAAGTTACTTGTAGTCAAGCCCCCCTCCCTTTCGGGGAGACCAGCGCACGATGTCTCCCTTGTCAATCTATACACATTCCAGGAAGGGGGAAGCCCTGAGGTTGGCCCCCGGGCAGCCCAGCCTCCCTTCTGGAAACCTGGTTCAGAGCTGTGGGGAAGCACCACAGCTTCAGAAGTTCCCCTCCCTGCCCTGGGGGACCCCAAACACCACTTGAGCACAGAACCCAGCCCAAAAGGGTGGAGAGCCACACCAGCCTGCGGAGCTCACCCAGCTGCACACATCTAGGGAAACAGCCATGGCAACCTGGCATCACTGCAGATCGGGCTAGAAGGACTGGTTCTGCCCCTCCAGGGTGACAGTGTGGCACAAGGATGGCCAAGCAGAGGCTCAAGACTCCTCCAGAAGTCAATGGTGAGACGGGCTGCTTCAGGGAGGGATGGGGGAGGGATGGAGGAGACAGGGAAGGAGGAAAGGAAAAGAAGAGGAGGAGAGGGAGGGAGAGAGGGGCCCTTCAAGCCTCTTCAAGCTCCCCATCCCTCCCTCTTCCTGGCAGAATATTCTTTCTCTTAAAAATAATAATAATCCCCCCTTCATCCTTTCCGTTTCTGAACCAGAGCTTTGTAACACTACATGGCTGATCTGAAATTATAACTATTTTGCCCTTAGACGGAATCTTTTTTTTTTTTTTTTTTTTTTTTTAAACAGGAGAAGCTGAGATATTTTGAAAGCCACCCCTGAGGCAAGAAGGTTGTGCATAAGGCACTAATTGTCAGCACTCTCCAGGGGCAGCCCCACGTTGGCAGTGCCCGTTCCCTGAGGGAGTCTAGCTCCTGCGCTCAGCTGGCCGGGCCAGCTCCCCCAGCCAGGCGCGGGGGAGATAAAACACAGCAACACAGATGATCTTACATAACCGAAGCGGGACTGAACATTTTCAGCAAATTACCTCTGTTATGAGCTCTGCCATAAAATCGCCTCACAAGTGAATTTACTTTTTCTACCCTCCGTGCCCAATCAATTAGCACATGAGTAATACCAGGCCCATTAGGACAAACCGATGCCGGGGGAGTTATGTCATCTGCTATAGAAGTGATTGCTTAATATACCAGTTGGCTCCGAGGAGCTCTTAGCCGCACACAATCTTGCCGTAATCAATAGCAACGGTCATACGAAGCTGTTTCCAACTAGAACACCGCTGGGCAGCGCAGGAGCCTGGCCCAGCGTGGGGCGCGGAGCCCAGCGGGCCCGGGATACCAGCGCCCGCCCGCGCCTCTCTCCTCCCTCCCCTCTCCCTGCCGCCCTTGCAAGCAAACAGGAGAAGGCTGCGGTGACCAAGAGAAATGGAAACACAGGGGCAGGGAGACAGAACGGCACAGGCACAGGCATTGTGGGGATTTGTATCCAGGAGGGAAAAGAAGGGGCCCAGCCTTCCCCGCTCTTCCGGATTTCCTAGCAACCGCAGAACCGACTTTCCCAGGAAACATCTCGAGGCTCCTGGGAGATGAAAACCTCGACAGAGTTGAGCCTGTGGGATGATACCACGTGCGTGTGTGTGCACATGGGTACACGAGGGCATAAACAAGGCCAAGGACCTACACCTACATGTATGTATCTACACGTGTGTGTGTGTGTGCACATGCTGACGTATACCTGTGTGCATGTGAGTGCAGGCGTGTCCGTGTGCTCCCATCACTCTCAGAACGCAGTCATCCTGCACGATTAGCCAGCCTGACACATCAGTTTGTTGTCATAACCCTGGGCTGAGGAACCCAAGGGTCAAAGCTGAGAGCATCTCCCCTGGGGGACGGAGAAGGGAAGAGGTGAGCTGTGGTGGTCACTGCCCTGGGTGCAGCAACCTGGGAGGACACTGGCTTTGGAGCTAGAGCACTCCCCACCCAGGGTCTGGGCGGCCCTGCCCTGCCACCTGGAAGAGCAAGGTACTTGATCTCCCTGCGCCTCGGTTGCCTCATCTGTAAAATGGAGATGTCAACATGCCCCCAGAAGCTCGCGCTGAGAGTGAATGCACAGAACGCACTCAGCACGGCTTCTGCGGGCTCCTCCACTAAACCAAAGCTGTGGTTACTAACCCCTGAGCTCCTGACATCTCCCTGGCTGCTGAGACCCAGAACTCCAACCTCTCCCTGCTCCTCAGGAACCACTCAGGAACCAGGCCTTGGAACTTTTCCACTTCCCTCCCAGCTCCTTCAGGAAGATTTGACACATCCCAGGGGACAGGCAAATCCCAAGGGGATTGAGGGTTTATGGCCCCAGCCTCAGACCCAGACCCTTCTCCCTTGGACAGACCTCTCTTCCCCTGGCTAGCAGGAGTGGCTCCCTGGAAAGGTAATTATAAGCCTTCATAGTCGGGCTGTGCTGCTTTCAACCAGCTATAAGCTCCCAGGCCAAGGGGGACAGCTTGCATGGGTAAGCCAGGGGTCCAGCATCTCAGACACATAGTGTAAGGGTCACAGGCCTTGGAAACCCTCTGGTGCAACCCCTCCTCCTTTACAGATGAGGAATGAGGTTTCCAAGGTGAGCTAGAGCCAAGGCCTGCACCAGACCCAGAGATGTGGGTCTAGCGGTGGGGTTTTGTTCCCTGAGAGTGGGTGGGAGGGCACAAATTGGGCCACAAAGCATGCTGGGAGGGAAAATGGACCTGGGGCTTTGAGGAGGGGCTAACTGACATCTGGGTGTTGGGGAAATCAGGGAAGTGGGTACAGAAATGAGTGCCCAGTCCTCTGAAATGCTGCATTTTTGGAAGCACACTGACAAGCCTCTTCCCCTTCCTGGCCTCAGTTTACCCATCCATACAATGGAGGAATGGACTGTATGAACCCATAGTCCCTCCCACGTCTGATGCTCTGGGATTGGGCTGCATCATCCCTGGGGCATGATTGATGTGAGCTGTCATCTTCTGGGGAGCTGGGGATGGAGAGGAGGAAGTGGAGAGATTCTGTGGAGGTGTGGCCATGTCCCCAAGACAAGGAGGCGCTTCTTGACCCCCACCCCCACCCCCTACTGTGAGTGAGGAGGGAAAGGCTTCCTTTCACTTTCCTAATCACACGCAGGTAACTCTGGAGAGGCAGCTTGGCAGAGAGGTGAGATGTGCTTCCAGATCTTTCACTCACTCACTGTCCAGCCTTGGGTGATTACGTGGTCTCTCGGAGCCTCAGTCTCCTCACCTGTGAAATGGCATTAAGGGTGGTATCTCCCGCTGAGGTTGTTAGAAAGAGTCAGTGAGTGTGCAGTGAGGGCCTCCTGAGTGCGAGTCACTGCAGTGCACAAAGCAGACATCCTGCCCTCACAGATGGACATTTAAGATTGAGCAGAGGGGCAAATTAATAAGAAAAATAGAAAGAATGCCCGGGGTGGTAAGCATTGTAGAGAAAAACCAAAGAGGGAAAGGGAGAGTGTGGGAGGGGTCGGGGGGGTGCGGTTTAGTGAACAGGGCTGGAAGAAAAGAGACCTGTCTCTGGACCTCAATTTCCTCATTTGCGAAGCGGATACAAGACCACCCACTTTACCATGTTCCCGGGGTTTTATCAGGGAATAGTTACGGTCCCCGGGGCTTTATGAGATTTAAAGTCTGAAACAGGACCTGGGGGGGGTGGGGTGTGACTGGTATGAATGGGACAAACGCATGCTAGCTCCTGTTGCTGTGGTAACTCAGGGCAGGGATGCCCCCATCCCACCCCAGCCACTCTCACTGCTGAGGCCAGCTAACACGAAGACTCACTCCCCCTGCAACCTTTGTCCTCTCTCTCCAGCCACCCTCCATGCCACAGGGAGGACACAGCCTCCTCTTCTCCCTCAGGGCTCTCTCCAGCCCAGAGCTCCAGCCTAAGCCTCTGCCCCCGCCTCCCTGCCCATGTACAGCAGAGAGGACCGAGGACACTCAGGCCTCCAAACACTTCACTGAGAGGCAGTTGTTCGGTGGGTAGAACATTAGATTTGAAGCCAGGAGTGCTGAATTTTAGTGCCAGCCCTGTCCCCAGCTGCCATGACATCATGAAATTCTTGGGACCTCAGTTTCCTCATCTCTAAAATGGGCACAATACCACCCACTCTATTTATATTACAAGAATCTTGTTCAGGAAGAACTAACTTTTTTGCGGTACATAGGCCTCTCACTGTCGTGGCCTCTCCCGTTGCGGAGCACAGGTTCTGGACACGCAGGCTCAGCGGCCATGGCTCACAGGCCCAGCCACTCCGCGGCATGTGGGACCTTCCCAGACCGGGACACGAACCCATGTCCCCTGCATCAGCAGGTGGACTCTCAACCAGGGAAACCCAGGAAGAACCAACTTTTAACACAAGGTAAGCAGCATAAAAGAACAGAAGGGGCATGAACTTCTAAAATAGAGGCTTGAGTTCTTGTAATCCTAGCTCAGGAGCTTCCGTGCCCCTGGATCTTGAACAAAGTCTTTCCTGGGGCTGCTTCTTCCTCTGGGAAGTAAAACCTGCCCGGCAACTGATGTATAGATTAAATAAGCCCGGATAGGTACTCATTAATTTCTGCTCCCTTTATTGATCCCCTGCCATGAGCGAGGCCCTAGGAAGGGCATGGAATTACCAGATGTTGCAGTAGCCAGTCCTCAAGACTGTCCCCAGTGCCTGCTGGTACCTCTCACGCATTGAATAGGCAGACCTTTGTAACCCACTGAGTTCACAGAACAGATGGGGTATGACTTCCGAGGCTTGGTCATACAAGTCTTTGCTGCTTTTGCCTTGCCCTCTGGATCATTCTTTGCAGAGGAAGCCAGCCCCCACGTTGCGAGGACACTCAGGCAACCTTATGGAGTGGCCCCTGTGACAAGGAACTGAGGCCTCCGGCCAACAGCCAGCATCACCTTGCCAGCCATGTGAGAGAGCCACCTTGGAAATGAACCCTCCAGTTCAGTCAAGCCTTCAGCAGCCCTGCTGACATCCTCACTGCCACCTCATGAGAGGTCCTGGGCAGAGCCAGCAGTGAAGCCACTCCCGACTATCACTATCCTGAGTCGCTGGCACACCTAGTTCTGTTTCAACATTTATCATGAAAGCTAACGCTACGTGCCCCGCACGCATTAAACACAGCAGTTCACGTAGACATCACCATACTGACTCATTCCCACCTCCATCTGCATTAACCAGAGTTCCAGGATCGCTGACACACAGAAGCTGTGTAAGATCACACATGCTTATTGTTGCTTTTACATTTGTGACGGACAGAGCAATAGATAACTAATGCAGAGGAGGTCTCGGCCCTCTTTAACCTGGTTTCAGAGGAAAGAAAAGTGCACGGAGAGGTGGAAACAGGAGGCAGCGAGGCAGCGTGTGATCTGAAACCAGCCCATCACAGCATCAGGAGCTTCTTCGTGTACAAGGCCCTCGGGACGGATAATGTGTGAGATTATTCCATTCAAAGGCCTGGGAGGTGATGGATGAGAAGGTATCCCGGAACGCACACTCTGCCTAGGCATGAAGGGTTGTTATAAGAGGAAGGGGAAATGCCTGTCTCGGGCCTGAGAGTCGGATCCCGGGCCCTGCCCCTAAGGAGAGAGTGAACAAACGTGCTCATCCACATTTGAAGGGTAGCTGTCCGAGGTTACGGCTCTGGAACCTCGGACATTGGCGCAATGCACCCTTGCCTGGTACTCAGATCCACAAAAGCCCAGTCTCCCAGGAAGGGTTACTGTACTGTGATTTTCAGAAGAGGGGAAAATGGGCTCCTTTGCTCTCCAAACGGCCTGGCCACCCTCTGATTTTCACAGGTAATGGGGCAGGCAATTGCCTGTGCTGAATGAGCAGGACCTGTTACTTGTGGGTGGAAATGGGTAATGAGAACTTAAATCCTGGTGCAACCCCCGATCACATTAGGGAGGCAGCTTGCCAAAATGATTAAGTGGTTTTAATATCCACTGATCGGATGGATACCCATCTCTTGCAGCGACCTCAGACTCGTTAACCCAGTAATCCCGCCTGGGCAATCAATCCCTTGTGCTGCTGGTGGAGTGGCCTCTGTCCCAGACATCTCCAGAGGGCCTCCCAGAACCCAGAGATTTGAAATAATTAAAATCCTGTGTGGCGTGCTGCAACCAGCTCCCCTTAAGCTTAACTCGGATATAACCCTGCAGGTCTTACTTGCACGAATACCTCTAACCTTCCTGCCCCTAGCAGGAAAATGGGACCAGAGCCAATGCACTGGGGCAGATTCTGTTTGCTTTTACATCCCTGGATGTAGAGGTGCTCCAAAGAGGCAGTGTGGTCCAGTGAAAGAAGCATCAGAGCCCTGGGCTGGCTCAACTGCCGGTGACCATGTCATCAAGTCACATCCCCTCCCAGACCCTGCGTGTGGGGACGAGAGGGCTGGCCTGGCCCGGCTCACTTCTGGTCCTCTGTCACTGTCGACCCGTAGAATTTTCCCGCATGTTCCAGAGTGAGCACCTTGTGTTTCCCCACCCAAAACTTGCCTGCTCCTACCCAGCCATCATTTTTCTTTCTGTAATCATGTTGGTACATCCTTCCCCTTTATGCTTCTTCTGCAACTCCTGTCACCTTGTCTTTGCAGAACTTCATCCATCCCACTACCTGATCCATGTCTGGATTACATCAGGCTCCTCCTCTTACATTTCCTACGCCAGGCCTCTTCATTCCAGTGAATCTCCCCTTAGACACAGCTTCCAACACATCACATTTCTGCTCCTAGACCAGCAGGGGCTCCATGGAGCGTGAAGCTCTCCTTAGCTCCCCCAACACACACCCTCCGTCACCGTCACCGTCACCGTCACCGTAGCTGCTCTCCTTCCTCAACACGCCCATCACCTGGCAGGCTCCACTCGCTCCTCTCACCTGGCTTCACACCCCTTCCCCATGCCTTCCATCAGCAAGTCATCCTCCCAGAAACTGGACTTACCTGCTCTGTCTCCTCCTGCCGCCCCTACAGCACGGACCTCCCAGATTCATGCAGACTCTGACTTACTTGAGGGTCACTTGCTCATTTCACTTTAATTTTTCTGTTTGAACATTTTGTTTCTGCAGACTGACAAGATCTTTGAGAGCGTGCCTCGTTCAGGGTAAATACACAGCTAATGTTCCTTTTCTTTTAGTGCTAGGGCCTCTATTCTTGAGAAGATTCCTTGAGGAATATTCTACTAAATTTGTATCCACAGAATTTAGAGCTCAGAGGGACCCAAGAGATCCCTGTCTAGATGAAGAACTAAGCCCTGTCCTCAACCCACCTCTGTGAGAGGCTAGATTGTAGGGTAAGAAGTAACATTCACTTTTTCTGGATCTCAAACATTAGATAGGAAAAACAACAACAACAACAACTAAAAAAGCATTACCTGGGTAGCAGGAGAACTGGGTTTGGGTTTAAGTGCTGCCATTTGTTTGCTGTGTGACTTTGGGCAAGTCATTTGCCCTCTCTGGGCCTCAGTGAGGAAGCTGTACAAAATGTACTCCAAAGTGTGCATTTTGCTTTAGAATACACACACACACACACACACACACACACACACACACACACACACACACCATTAGTTTTGCCTGCAGAGCTTTTGTAGGGCATTGGCTCCAGGCTGAGCAGGGGAGAAAGAATGTCATCCACAAGCCTCCTGAATCCAAGCTGCTCAGAAACGGCACCGATCCATCTGCAGCTTCGCGTTCCCCACACCATTGCTGTCAGCTGCCCTTTCCTCCCCAGGCTGCCCTTTCTTCCCCGCGCTGCCCCGAGCCAAGCAGGTCAGACCCCTCCCACACCAGGCAGGCACCTCAGCAAACCCTGGCTGTTCCCGACCTTCTCCGAAACCTGGCAAGGCAGGGCCGTGGTAGGACCTGGCTCCCTTCTAGACAGGACCCTCGTGGAGAATCACCTCGGGCTGGCAGCTTTGGAATCATCTGGACAGGCGGCAGCTGACTGAAAGCTCCCCGCAGCCCATCAGAGGGCAACGTCCCCTGGCCCCTGCCCTGGTGCAGCCTCTTGGTGCCTCCACCCCCATCCCTGTGAGAAGTTAAGCCCAAGGCTTCCAGGCCAGGACCCTGGGTGTGGAGACCCAGCAGCCTTGCTCTCTGAGGGCACATGGTTTCCTGAGCTAGTCCCCGAGGTTGTGGGGTTGATGTTGCTGGCGCCCTACTTGCAGGAAGGAAGGGGGCAGAGGGTCCTCTGAACGCACAGGAAGAGGAAGTTCTGAGAGAAGGAGACCCAGGCACAATTTCCTCCCCCAGGGACTTCAAGCGCATTCTTGGACAATACTGGCCCAGGGGAGATCTCTCTTCCCCAGCTCTTTATTTTGATAAACGTGGCCACCCACGATCAACAGGGAGTACTGCTGAGGAGGGGGCCCCTGGATACTTTCTGAAACAGCACCCAACTTCCAGAAGCGTGGAAGGCCATTAATTATTGATCCTCAGGCGGGAGCTTTACCTCTGTGGGAAGAGTCGGCCCTGAGACGCTCTCTTATATGGAGCTGCAGCAACCCACTAGGTTATCACCCACTTGGTGGTGGAGGAGGGGCCACATGCAGGCCAGCGGTGCAGCCGCAGCCCCTGCCCTGCCAGCCTTCCCCCCAGGCGCAGAGGCAGAGACCCCCCAGAGCCGAATTATTATTAAATTATCACCATTATCATCTATTAAAAAGAGTTCCCACCAAGGCAGCCCACCTTCCTAATCGGGGCGCCTCATTAAATTCCCATCGCAAGCAAGGCCAGGGCTTGGAGATCAAGAAAAACCAAGCGCTGAGAAAACAGACACCACCTCGTCCTTATTTATGACACAGAGCATTTTATATATATGAAAAGCCGGCCATAATTTGCTTATAAATAATTGACTTCTCCTAGATTAAAATCTCTGGAGGGACTCAGTTTATTCACAAGGCATTTCTGCCTACAGTGCAAATTAGGCCCTTTCAAACCTGTCTTATCTCCACCCCGAATGTTATGAAGAGTGATTTTTTTTTTCCCTTCATCCCCTGTAATAACCTTCAACTAACCTTTAAACCGGAGTGAATAATTTAAATCTTATTTTCATATCAATGGAGAAGTCAAGCCAAGCAATTATCTTTTATCTGTATATTCTGTCGTCAGAGAGGCAGGCATAATCAAGTTTTCCCAAGCGAGCCAGATGAGAGAGGAAGAGTGAAGAAAGTGAGAGATGGTATCTGAAGACATTAACGCAACAATGAATTATTCAATAATGAGTACAAGATCTGTCATTACACACACACACACACACACACACACACACACATGCACACAGCTTTACATCTGCCCATTGTTCGAGGCACGCCAAGGCTGGCCGTCTGGGAGAGGGGTGCCAGGAAGGGGGTCTGGGCTAAGCATGACAAATCGGCAGATCATCTGCTCAATTAGGACCGAGAGCAGGTGCATGGGGGCACGTTTGTAGCCTAGGACGTCATTGTTGTGGGCCAAAAAACGGGCTGAGGGAAAACACCTAATTTGTGTGACAGTGATTTAAAGCAGCTCAAGCTATGATTTTGCTAAAAGGGGTTTGGCGGGGAGCAAGAAAAATTTCAGGGAGGGATCGTGGAAGAGAGACGGGAAGATAAAAAATAAAATAAAAGGCGAGAAAAGGTTGAAATTCCCCACGGTGCTCATTAAAATTCTACTGCGCACATTTCTTCTCGGGTCCCCCTGGACTGCCCATGATCATTTTTATTAATTCATAAAATATCGCACCAGTGATTGAGGCTGATGATTAGTGGAGCCGACAAACAGAGGAGCTGGTGAAATAGTGCAGCCACTCCTATCGGGTCTCTCCGAGTGAAAACACAACATCACATGAAAATTCATCCTGCAACTGGGCTGCGGGCAGCCAGGCTGGCTGGGGAAGCAAGCGGAGGGACCAAGGCTTCTGCCATTGCTCCTGCCGCCCCAGCTGTCTCCCTCGTTTAGACACTCAGCGGTGTCAGCAGACATTTCCCATCCCCATCTTTGGCCTGCTTGAGACGGAAGTGTTCTTTAACCTCCCATACAAAATGCGTTGTCAAGCGCTGGCAAGAAGAAGCTTGGAGGTTTCCACTAGAAACGTAGCTCCTGGCTTGGCAGGTGTGATGGCTCGTGTGGGATGATGGCAGGGCACAAGAGAGCTGAGATCTCCAATGCTTACCCTGGGCTCTTTTTGAAATGTCCAGGCCCCCTGCCCCTTCCCAGGAATTCCGTCCCGTGGCGGTAGAGGAAACCCATCTCTGTGTATCATGTAGTACCATCCCCATTGGACAGGCAAGGAAACTGTGGTTGGCCAAGTTTAAGAGTAAGAATGATGTCTCAAGGGTAGCAGGGACGGAGGTCCAGGTTGCAGGAAAAGCCAAGTCAAATTTTGTGTTCAGTTATAATGGTCGATCATTCTTCTCTCAGGTTTCTACTGCAATTCTTTTACCTTCTAGTTTCTGATGCCATTTGTACTAATTGTTCTATTCTTCATTTGAGTCCATATTTTAAGCCACATCACGTACGTTGTGATATTCGGTGGGAAGAAAGAGTAGGTCACCTTTTCTCAGCACTGGCCTTACCCCGAAGGCTTATTAAATTAGAATCTCAGGAAGGGGGGTGGGGCCCAGGAACCTGCATTTAACCAGCTTGCTAGGTGAGTCTCATTCACTCCATTTTGAGAATCACGGGCCCAGAGAGATCAGAGCTCGAAGCCCTGGCTGCACTTTAGAATCGCCAGAAGACCTTGTGAACAAAAATAACTCCCTAGGCCTCACCCCAGAGATACAGATTCAACTGATCCAAGATGAGACCCAGGTTACTGGTATGTGTTAAAATATTTCCAGGTGTTTCTAGTGAGTAGCCAGGTTTGAGAAACACTCAGAAATGACAATCCTAGAATAGTCTCCCTGATTCTATGCCCCAGTTCCCAATTACCAAATATGATCTCACACACACCCATTTATACAGTGCCACTAAACTAGGCAGAAAAAAAAATAGAAGAGGTAGCATGAATTACTTTAAATATATATGCATGATCCTGTTTATTTTAGCCCTGGACAGAGAGTCCAGGGTAATTTGCATGCACAGATGAAATATTTCAGTTTTTACTTGGAAAATAGCAATGCTATCTATAATGTGGGAAGGATGTTCTTATATGCTACATGCAAAATCCTTTTTCTTCTCAATTAGCTTGTGTAGACATCAAGCTTGCTGGGCATACGTTCTGCATTTAATGTATTTGTATAGCTTCTACTGGGATCATTTTAGGATTCTGAGCTCCCAAATCTAGAAGGATACAAAGCCAGTTTTCATCTTATAAGCTTGATTTCAAATAAAACCTTGTTTCTCTTGAGCAAGTAGCTTAATTTTAGACTTAGTGGCAATATGAATTGTAAAACTGATTGCGTTAACTTCTTTGCTTTAGCCACTGGGAAACTCAGGGCCAAATCTGCCATTTCCATCAAGCAAGGTTATGGTATATGCTGTGTATACTAACCTTCATCTACCCTTTCTGCCTTAGGATATAAGTACGTAAATACAGATAAAGAAAAATTAAGTAAGTAGGAGCTTGTTTTGGTACCTGTTGGATACTTGTCTATCATCTCCTGGACCAGAAGTTCACAAATTCAAATGCCTGTAGGGACCAGGAAGATTACATAAGTGAGTGGAACCGGCCTGGGGCACCCTAGAGAGGGTTTGTGAAAACTGGGGAGCACATACCCCACTTAAAGTTTCAGAAATTAAAAAAAAAAAAAGTAACCACTGCATTGGTCAGTCAAAACACATCTGCAAGCCAAAACTGGCCCCCTGGCAGCCAGTTCCCTAATCCATGGGAGAATGTCCAGGGCCTTGGCCCTCAGGACAGATAGATAAGGGACACTTCCCTCGTTTTGGAGAGATTGTTTACACCAGCAGCCAAATCTTCATCCTTAAATTTTCACTTTGGAATAACCATTCCAGCCTGAATGGGAGGAAAGATATTAAATTCCCGATTGAAGAGAAGTCGGTACCCAGGAAATGTTTGCTAAATGAGCTTCATCCTTTCTGCTCCCAGAACTCTGCTCTGGAGTGTTGTGAGCTATTACAAAAGCAATACCTGCTCATTGCAGACAAAATAGAAATAAGGAAGCATGACAAAAAAGAAAACAAAAATACATATAGGTGAGACACATACACACAAGGTAACCGCTTAGTGCCCCAGTGTATACATTTCAAGCAGGTGTGTATGCTTGTGTGAGTATAGGACACACATCTACTTTTATTTCCAATTTACATTCTTTGGGGAACTTCTTTATTCAGGGAAGAATTTATTATTATCTTAAATTAGTTTCTTAGTCTCCTAAGGCCTATAGCCAGGTAGATGTGAGAATCACAAAATCTCATCCAAAACCTTATTAATTAAGTGAAAAAATAAAACAGCAAAAAGAAAACTCAGAAAAATACTTCATAAAATTTTAGAAGAAAACTTTCCTGAAATTAAAAGTTATAAGTCTATATTTTAAAGGGGAAAAATGTGGAACAAATAATACCACAACAGGACTTCCCTGGTAGCGCAGTAATTAAGAATCCGTCTGCCAATGCAGGGGACATGGGTTTGATCGCTGGTCTGGTAAGATCCCACATGCTGCGGAGCAACTAAGCCCATGCACCACAACTACTGAGCCTGCCCTCTAGAGCCCACGAGCCACAACTACTGAAGCCTGTGCGCTTAGAGCCCATGCTCCACAACAAGAGAAGCCACCGCAATGAGAAGCCCACGCACCAAAACGAAGAGTAGTCCCCTGCTCACCACAACTAGAGAAAGCCCGCATGCAGCAATGAAGACCCAGCACAGCCAAATAAATAAATAAATAAATTTATTTTTTAAAAAGTCACTGGTCAAGAAGGAGAAAGACACCTTTTAAAAAGAACACCACAACATATCTTGATGAAGTTACGAAATGATAAGAGTATGCCAAATTTTTTTTTTTTTTTTTTTTTTTTGGTACGCGGGCCTCTCACTGTTGTGGCCTCTCCTGTTGTGGAGCACAGGCTCAGCGGCCATGGCTCACGGGCCCAGCCGCTCTGCAGCATGTGGGATCCTTCCGGACCGGGGCATGAACCCATGTCCCCTGCATGGGCAGGCAGACTCTCAACCACTGCGCCACCAGGGAAGCCCCCTGAGTATACCAAAATTTTAAGGTTATTTGGACTGAAAATACAAAGCACTTCTAAGAAGCAAAGTCAGATGACTTCACAATTCTTCACAGAAATACTGTATGCCAGAAAACTACGTAAAAATATCTACAGAGTTTGTAAATGGGGGAGTAACCCCCAAATTTTATACCCAAGCAAAATTTCCATTCATGTATAAAGCCCCCCTCCCCCCAAAAAGATACACCAAAACCAAAAGTTAGCACACAATCTATCATAGACCCAAACCTAAGAGGTAAAACTTAAAAGTTCTAAAAGAGAGCATAGGAGAACATCTTTGCAACCTGTTGCAAAGTTTTATTAGATAAGAGTGAGCAAAGGTTTAGAAATGAAAAGGGGCAACACAGAATGGGAGAAAATATGCTCAATATGAATATATGACAAATGATTTGTATCTAGAAAAAAAGAATACTTATGACAATAATAAAAGACAACTTAATTTAAAATGAGCTAATATTTGAAAAGACCCTTTACCAAAGAAGATATATGAAAACTCATATAAGCACATAAAAAATGCTCATCCTCATTAGTTATAGGGAAATGCAAATTATAACCACAAGGAGATAGCACTTTATATCCCTAGAATGTCTAAAATAAAAAAGACCGACAACACCAAGTGTTGGCAAGGATATGGACCAAGTAGAACTCTCATCCACTGTTGGTGGAAGTGTCAAATAACACAACCACTTTGGAAAACACTGTGGCAGTTGCTCATAAAGCTGAACATGCATCTATTATATGATCTAGTCATTCCAACACTAGGTAATTATACAAGAGAAATGAAAACATATGTCCACATAAAGATTTTGTGCAAGCATGTTCATAGCAGCTTTATTTGGAATAGCCCCAAACTGAAGACAATCCAACTGTCTGTTAATAGGTAAGTAGTTCAACGAATTGTGATATTTTCATGCAATGGGACACAACTAGCAATAAAAAGAAATAAACTCTTAATAAACACAACAACGTGGATGAATCTCACAGACATTATGCTGAGCAGAAGTCGTATATGAAAGAATATATAGGCTTTATTATTCCATATATATGAAGTTTTAGAACAGACAAAAATAATTATTGTGATGGGGTTTGGGGAGATTGACAGTAAAGGGGTACAAGGAAATTTGGGGAGAGATGGAAATGTTTTATATCTTGGCTGTGATAACAATGGTTACATGGGTACAGACATCTGTCAAGTCAACAGCTTTTATATTTAAAACAGAATGTGTGAATTTTATTGAATGGAAAGTGTACCTCAATAAAAGTATTGAATATAATTTTGTAAAAAAATAATAAACTTGGAAATATAATTATAATACATATGATGGATAATAAGAACTATTTTTCTTAGAATAAAAAGATCTCTTACAAATCAATAATTTTAAAAAATCAGCCTCTTAGATCACTGGAAAACAGATGTGAACCGGCAAATGAAAATAAGTCAATGAAGTACAAATAAATATGTGAAAAGATGCTCAGCCTTACTTATAATTAAAAACATGCAAAATAACAACCATCATTTCTCACCCACTAGATTTACAAATATTAACAAGATTTATAAAACACAGTGTTTTCTGGGGTATATGGAAGCAATACTCTAATACACCTCATCATTTTACTAACGTGATTATTTTTATAATGAAAAATATCATAAACAAAATCAGTTCATCCCACTCTTTTGTCCCAAACGACCTCATGACTCATCATTGCTTTTGAAAGTATATAGTCCTTAGCCTGGCAGCCAAACCCTCTATGCTCTGGTTCAATTTTACAGCATCAGCAGTATTTTTTGAGGCACATTCTCTCATTTAATCTTTCCGATAGCCCTAGGAAGTTGGGTCCAGTAGGTCCACTGCTGGACTCCCAGGACCTAGCGTAGTGTCTGGCACACAGTGGGTGTTCAATAAATATTCATAGAAGGTTGCCTGAACACCTTTATCACCTTCTTCTACTACCTATATCAAGTCCCAGTCTATCTCACCTTTATGATGTGCCCACCCTATGAGAAATGTTGCCTCAGGTGAAAGAGCAAGTAGAAGGACTGGGATGCAAAGGTGAAGTCACAGTCCCTCCTTGTGGCTGTGGAGAGCAAAGCTGGAGGTCTGGCCTCACAGCCAGGCCACTCTACCACAGGCATCTGCAAAGTATGGCCAGGATGCCAAGGGTAGCACCAAGATGACCTGGAACAAGTGGGACAGAACTTCCAAGTTCATCTTGGCTTCTTCTCTCTTCCTTGAGTTCCTCTCATTGAAGACCTTCTCCCTGTTCCCATGGTCCTTGAGATGTTGACTGGGTGTCAACCTGTTCCTCCTTTCCTTAAATACCAGGAACCATCAGAACCTTACATTCCTCTTCTCCAAAGCCTGCTATCAAATCCGGGATCTAGAGGAGGGGTTGTTAACCACGACTCATCCTTAACTAGGGGAATGAGTCCCCTGGTTAGTGGGACTCACGTGGGTAGGGTGGTAGGGCTCGGGGGGTGGGACCTTTGCACGGGGCGAACTCCACTCCTCCCGTGGACACAAGCTGTGTCTGACCACAGCAGCTCACACCACCGAGCACCTGGTTTAAGTTAGCTGCACTGGTTGACTGAACAGTTGTCTCACTTCCCACATTTCTCCCTGAGCACTGAGCCCAAAGCCTGATGGAAGAAGGTAAACCCTTCAGAGACTGGAGGCCCTGTCCTCAGTCAAAAAGCTACGAGTTAACCAGGCAGTTCTACTAAGCATGCCACCCTGCATGATGCCCACAGCCCAACAAAAGACTGAGGATGCCCAATTGGGAATGGTGTCCTGAGCTAGGCTGGCGGCCAGCTTCTCCCAGACTCTTCCAAACCTGCTTGGGCAGCTCTTCGGGGAATGCAAAGAAAGAGGATGAAAGGGAGCATCAAGGAAGTTCCCAAATAGAGGCAAGAGTGAATAAGTCGTTTCAGGCACTGGCAGTTTACAGACACTGAAATCTGGAGGCCCAGGAGGAAGCCTCTTAATGAAAATATCTCTTTCAAATGCCATCCAGGATTTTATTTCAAGAAGTGATTCCTTCGGAAGTGTGGGTAGGGGGCTCCCAGGGTCTAGGATGCTTAGGGCCAATCAAAGAGAAGCCTCAGGCTGTAGGCTCGACAGAGGGAATCCAGAGCGAGGCATCCCTCAGAGAAGGAACAGGGCACTTGCATTGGGGGCTGGCACTGTTTCAGCCACAGAAAACAAACAGCACAGCTCAAACCCTCCAGATGATGTTGGAACAGACAGAAAGACACACAGGGGACGAGTGCCTCCTCCTCTCGGAATCCGTCCCCTCTGGCAGCCCCACTCTCCCTTCTGAAGACCTCTGCACACGGATCCACAGAAGGGACCCCTGCGGGGGATCCCACACAACAGCAGACCCTGGGGCTCACTCTCACCAGGCACCAGGCTGGACAGGCACTGACACTTGTTTTGTCATTCTGTGCTCACAGCAACCTGTGGGGTAAAGACCATTATCATCCTCATTGTTATGATCAGAAACAGGGCTCAGAATGTTAAAGGAGTTGCCCAAGGTCACGTACCCCGTGAAAGAGGAGGCGTGAACCCAGACGTGTTCAGGTATGTTGGGTGCCATGCTTTCCCAAGAATCGTGTCTGAGGAAGCCCTGGATGAGGCATCGGAGATCCCATGAGGTTCATTCCATCCAAGGGTACAAATGGCCAGGTTAACAACCCAGCTACATTCCGGCAAGGTTTGAGGGGCATTAAAATCAATGTACTTGGAAAGCGTGAAATGATGGTACTTAATTAGGATGGCAACAGCAGCACACAACAGTATAATTTTTATTCTCTTTTCAGCTTCTTATCATAAAGGACCAAAAGTTCAGAACATTATGGGTTGGGGTAACAGGTTCTTTTCCAACAGAATTTCAAAAAGTGAGTCCCAATCTCAATTCTGCTCCCACCTGCTCTGTGTGTGGCTTTGGGGTCCAAGAAAGGAGGTGAGACATAACCTGAGCCTTGGAAGATGGCAGGATTTGGGGAGGATGGGGTAGAGGGCTGCCAAGGGCAAGGTCTGGAGGTGGGCAGGCCTCTCCATAGAGAGCAAGAGTCTCCATTCCCAGAAGTAGATGAGCTGTGCCTACAACACTGTCTGCAGTGGCATCACCCCCCACTAGAGTTTACGCCCTTACCGGAGATGTTCATTGATTGACTCTTGTTGAAGTAATACCATGATGCACAAGGTCTATCCATCACACACACCTCCCATCCTCAAGCCAAATTGGAGAATAACATAAAAAGCTGCCCCCATAGAGAGTGGTGACCGTTTTATTAAATGGATCAGATGAAAGGAAGCTATTCATGTTTAAACGGTTCCCTAGGGGTGTCCCAGTCGGAGTTAGAGCCTCCACATCTGATAGACACCTCCAGCATGGAGGGGGTTGGGGGGGACACAGCATCCCTGATAGTTACAGTATGATATCAGACCTCGGGCACTGCTTTACACTTTCAAACAAGAACCAACTTGGATTCTCAGAGCAAACAAGCCTAAAGAGAAAAAACTGCTCCCTCAACTTTGAGAGCATGCCCAGTGTCCCAGACCTTCCCAATTTCTTCAAGAATGGCCTCGGTGCCGCCTTAAATATTGCATTTGGTTAGGAGAGGAGGATCCACAAACCCAGAATGGAAGTCAAATTATTCCACACATATTACCTACTTAAATAACATTTAAAAAATATATCATGTTCAGTGGTGAAGAACTACTAAATTATTGAATTCCCTGAAGCATCCTACAGGCTTTCAAGTAGCTCACGAAGTCCCATAAAAGAAAGCAATAAATAGTTGAAAAGGAATGCTGAGCTCCATGTCAGAATGCCTGTATGAACCAACGCTAAACATCTTCATGTAATCTTTCCACTTAAACCAATGATTAAACAGATTAAACAGATGATTAAACAAATAAAGATTAATGAAACAAATAAAGTAATCAAATCTGTATGGGTGTATAAACGAATGATTCCAGACAATATTAGAACAAATTGTCTAAAACTAATAGCAAATGCTTCAGTTCAGTCCCAACAGCTTTTGTTGGGCTCTCGCTTGGATGTAATCAAAACATTTGTTTAAACTAAGATGGATATGAGGCGCTAAGATGTCAGTTTCTTGAAAGAGAAAAATAAAACAAAAGCAATGTCTTCGATAAGGAGGTTGGCACCGCCAATGGGGCTGCATTACTGAGGAATCTGCGGACATTTCGTTAGGGATACATGGAAGTTTAATATCTCTCTGTTTGGTAAAAGAGGCTCTACCCACATGATAAATATAAGCAAGTCGAAAGAAGGTGGATTTGAGAGGGAGAGAAAAAACTGTTCAAATATCCTCCAGCTCTTTAGAAACCTCTTTTTTAATTATTAGTCATTGATATGCTAATTACAACGTGTGCTTATCTTTTCCTTCTTTTCTGGAGAGGCCAAATATTCCCCGATGTACTGTTGGAAGGAATAAAACGGTATTTCTTAGCAAGAATGCTCTATTTAGATTTTTCTTTTCATTAGTTAAAACTAGTGAGTTCTTTGCCCCTACTTAGAGCAGTTACTTGGTTTCAACCCTGCTGGCTGATTCAGGGGTTCTCACTGGCCACTCATTTGTACTTCCCGGCATTGGGAGTCTAAATACTTGCTAGTCCAAGCCACATCGTGCGGGAGGCCCAACACCTGCTGCATCAGGATCTGCAATTTAACATTCATCTGAGGCAGAGTTTGAGAAGCACTGATTTGTGTAGTTTGGACCCTGTAAAATTTCCTAGGCAAGTTGGCAAATGGATGAAGAGGGGGAAGAGCCATTATCATTTTTCAAGGTAAAGCTCTGTAAGAAATGCTTTGAAAAAGTTGCTTTGGGACAAGTCGCTAGCGGGGAACGTCTGCTGCAAAGTTTCAGCCAGGACCACAGGGCACATCGTTGGTAAGTGAAGCATGCACAGGCAGTCCACTCAGCGGGGCCTGTCTGCTGCTGTGCACTGAGTGTAAGGGAGGGCCTGCTGAATGGAAAGCAACAGAAATTAGACCGGTCTAAGCAAAAACTGTGAGTTCTTTGCTTGTTTGTTTTTCATACATTTACAGAGAGCGTCCCAGAACCCACAGACAGATGCTGCTTCAGGAAAGCACCGGGCTATGGTCTGACAACCCCCAGGATTGTTCCTAACCCTAACCCAACCCCCGCCCCCTCATTTTTTTTATATATATAATTGAGAAAATTTTATTATATAATCATTGGGGTTTTTTTCCCCAGAGTTTCTTTTTTTTTTTTTTTTAACATCTTTATTGGAGTATAACTGCTTTACAATGGTGTGTTAGTTTCTGCTTTACAACAAAGTGAGCCAGTTATACATATACATATATCCCCATATCTCTTCCCTCTTGTGTCTCCCTCCCTCCCACCCTCCCTATCCCACCCCTCTAGGTGGTCACAAAGCACTGAGCTGATCTCCCTGTGTCATGCGGCTGCTTCCCACTAGCTATCCACCCTACGTTTGGTAGTGTATATATGTCCATGGCACTCTCTCACCTCGTCACAGCTTACCCTTCCCCCTCCCCATATCCTCAAGGCCATGCTCTAGTAGGTCTGTGTTTTATTCCTGTCCTACTCCTAGTCTCTTCATGACATTTTTTTCCCTTAGATTCCATATATATGTGTTAGCATATGGTATTTGTTTTTCTCCTTCTGACTTACTTCACTCTGTAAGACAGACTCCAGGTCCATCCACCTCACTACAAAGAACTCAGTTTCGTTTCTTTTGCTTCTCTCCAGTCTCTGCTTCATGCTCTCGGCAAACCAGCTCTCTCTGCCTCTAGTGGTTGCAGAAATTGCAGCTGCCTGCCTAGTGATACCCATGGACACATAATACTTCCAGCCACCTAGAGACTGTGTCTCTGAGGCCAAAATCCAAATGCAAGGTGAGAGACCCTGGATCTATTCGGACGGTGACCACTTGATCCAATCAGTTATGGGAGTCAGAGCATGTAGAACAGCCATGCCTATGGGGAACTCACTCTGGTGCATGGCAGGGTGAGAGAGGCAGAGACAGACAGACAGAGATAGGTGTCCTCAGAGAAAGGGAAGTAAAGTAACTTGCCCAAGATCACACAGGGGTGGCCCCAGGATGAACCCAGAGATGTTCACTACAAGCCTCAGTCTCCTCTGCTTCCTCGTTGATATCCTCCTGGACCCCTGCCCATCTTTGGTCTGTGTGAGGTAAGTGAAACTTGTCACCAGCCCCCTTCCCCTCTCTTCACGCTGGCCTCTCCCTTTTAGCACCCAGATGCTGGTCTTCAGGGTCCCCTCATGGCTCAGAAAACACCCTCATTACTTGCGTTCCTTAGTGCTAACATCCTCAGCCCCCGATCTCTGAAGGTGATTTGCTCCCTGATACGGTAAAGCGACCTGTGTGATGTTACGGATGCTAAAGTGATACCATGTCTCCCTCCGGAATAGCTCATTGGTGTTTTAACAGAGGTCTCCTGGAGATGATATCTACTCTGAAAAGGGGAATTGCAGGGCTGTCACAGTTAACAGGGGAGATACTTGGAAGTAGAATGGCCTTTTGGGATTCCTTACTCATTCCCAAATCAATTTGTTGAGAGAGAGAGAGAGAGAGAGAGAGAGAGAGAGAGACAAGGAGAGAGAGAAACTTGTGAAAAGGTGAGAAACGTGTTAAAAAATACAGAAGTCCGGCCCGCACCTGGTATGCTGGATCCAAACGTCAGGAGGTGGAACTGGGGAATCTGCATTTTCAGTGAGCTCGACTCCCCACCACCACCCTCGCAGGTGACTGGGACAGCCAATCTGGATGAACACTTGGGGACCACTCAAGTGGCCAAATGGGGACCCAGAGGGTCAGAGGAGGTTCCTTGCTCTATGATCAAACAGCAAGTTGGTGGTGCGCTTGAGAATGCTGGGTCTCTTGCCTCACATTCTATATGGTAGTAGTATGCTCTCAAAGCAGGGCGAGGTGCAAAGAAAAGCAGGGGAAAAAAATCCAAGAGCAAAACAAAAGATAAATTTCTTAGGCAAGAAGACGTATCCAGAAATATCCAGAAGAGAGTCTTCAATGTGAAGCTGATAGCACCATGGTAAGGACTCCAGAACCGCCGCCTTCCCTGGGCCAACCAGACTCCTCCTCACCACCCCCTCCCAGGGCACAGACTCAAAGAGATCAGCCCGATACACTCCCCACCTATCATTAATACTAAGCGCTACAGGAAGGAAAAGAGCAAAGAGTTCAGACTACGAGGGTCTCATGTTCAAGCCTTGGTTCTGTGCTCTGGGTGAGCCGAGAACAAGCTCCCTAACATCTCCTAGCATCTCGGTTCCCATCTGAGCCTCAGTCCCCCCAGAAGCAGAGCCCAGGAAACAGGCTGGCCCACAGGTCATTTACTTTGGAAGGAATGAAGGAACTGGAGCAAAGGACCAGCCAGTGGAACAGGGGGGAATCCCATATAATCCTGTATAATCCTGTATTATTGTCAGCCACTGCAGGGTGACCGTCTGAGCAGCCTTATGAAATACATCTGTACAACAGTTGCCCTAGGAGGAGGAACAGAGAGAACATTCCCGCACTGGCTTCTACTCCTCCCTGGTCAAGGGCAGCTCCACGGCTGCCTTCCTACACACTGGCTTCCCTGGATGCCTCATGCTTCGGTATCACAGAAGCCCCAGGGTAGGAAGTGAGAGGTCCAGAGTCAAGCCGATAAAACCTGCTCAGAACTAATCATCACAGGGACTGGAGCAAGACGGAGACAAAGATTTTCAGTGATATCAAAAAGTATGGATTGATAGAGTTCCCCAGAGGGTCATTATAGGAATTACAGGATAAGAACAGAGTTTCAGCCTGGAAACTGAGCTGCAAGCAACAGAAACCAGCTCTGGTTACCACAAGCAGAAAGGACTCTCAGAGGCAATAGGAATCTGAAGAATAAGACTTAAAAAGCAGGGAAAAAAGAAGAAAAACTAAGGTAGCTGCAGATGGCCAAAGAGCAGACAGCACAACCCAGCTTTCTGTAAGAACGGACTGCCTAGGATACAGGCCCCGTGCCCGTGGCCACTGGACTCTGTCATGAGTCCATTCGAACGGTATCTTTGTCTTTGATTATTTGCTCATGATTCAGAGTCCAGACAGGAGCATCTGACTGATGGGACCTGGGCCACGTGTCCAAACCTAAATATTCCAGGATGACTAGATACTAGGAGGAAGCATCTTGCCCTATTTGCTTTCCTAGGTGAATTGTAGGGCTTTGCCTCCCACCAAGACTCACCCAGAGGAACTTGGGATTGGGCAGCCCAAAGAATGAAAAACAACCACTACCTGACAACATGTGAAATGTGCCCAGTGCAAAGGCTGACGCTTGGTAGGTGCTCAGTAACCAGCAGTTTGTGGCGCATAATGAAGTTGTCACTCTGACTTCCTCTACACCATTCTGAAGCCCTTCCCATTCTCATACCTCATATGTGACTGACCAGTGGATTTCTGGAAGGAACAGCAGCCCTCATTAAAGCAAAGTTAAAGCCCCCGCCCCGCACCCCGCCCAGGGAAGACTTCCCATGGGAAGGGGTGGCCGTAGTGAAAATTTCTCAGCTGTTCTCACTTAGTGTTGCCTCCCTGCAGGGTGCACTTTGATTTCCGCTGCCCAGAGAGGTGTCAAGTCTCCTGCAGCAGTCTTTGCTCCACTCAAGCCGTGGAGAGTTCAAGGCTTTATGCTTTGTATTAAAGAGGGAGGCACTGCCTGGCACCATCGTGGCGCTGTAGCACGTGAGTATGAGAAAGGATTCTAGAGAGTTTCCTCATTGGATGAGGATGATGAGTTCGGAACGGGTTGTCCAAGATCACACAGCTAGTGACGAGTAGGGCAAGGACGAGATTTGGTTACAAAATCCTGTCTCCTCTTCCCTTTGGATTGGTCAGCAACCTGCCCAGTGCCCCCCCTCCCCGAACATAATGCTTTAACCCAGTCACATCTCTAGAAAGTGCCTTTAAAAAGGCTCATTGGACACAGGACCAAGTAGAGCCCTACTTTTCCCCACCACTCACTCCTGAGCAATAGCCCTTTCCTCTCTATAGGCATAAGTCTGATGATACAGTACTTCAAGGGACCATTACAATGAGCCAGTTAGAGGACCATGAAGCTCTGCAAATGTGCCAAGACAAGGATTTCTCATCCGGACACAAAACCATGTCCTTCTGGATCTGAAAAGAATTTTGGAAATTGTTAAGTCCAATTACCTTGTTTTGCCAATGGAGAAAACCCCAGAGATGGACAGTGAATTTCTCAAGGTCACACAGCTAGTCAGTGGCAGATCCAGACCTAGAGTTTAAAGTTGATTCTCCAGGTTTGGTGTTCCTCCCATTCCACGATGCTGGAGAACATTTCCTGTACCAAATCGCTCAGCAGTTTTGTCATCTCTGGCAAAGCCCTTCAGCAAACTTTCACCCTTCCTTTGTCTTCAAAAACAGCACCCTTCTAGTCCCCTTTGCAATTGTCCACTTGCTGTCCTAAAATTACTGCAGTCCCGTTTGCTTATTTTAGCTACAATGGGTCTGAAATTTACACTCGGTCTGAGTGAGCTTCTCCAAGCCAGAATCAATCCCCAGGCACGCCTGTCTTTGAGTGGAGGCCATGAAGTACAGACCAGTTATGGCCAAAAAAAATCAAGGAGGAAAGGATTTAGCGAGCTTCTGCCCTCTCCACATATCCTGGGTCACCAGAGAAGCTACTTCCATTAAGAATTCTCACTCATCTGTAACCCAAGAAATAAATCAGGTGCTCAACTGAACCGCACTTCCAGGGCGGCCTCCCCACCAAGCATCAGGGAGTTGGCACCCAGGCACCAATATTTATAGATCGGGTCAAGCAATGACACATTAAGGATGTTCTAAGAAACAGAGGTCTTTCCATGCTCAATATCAACAGGGGAGGATGAAGGAAATGGAGCATGGGAGATCTGCAGAATATTTCAAGCAGCCTTCAAAGACCTGGAGGGCAGCGCAGGAAGCAGATAGGAACTCCCAGGGGATTTTTAACATCCACTCCATTACCCAGTAGTCCCTCCAATTTGAGGTGGTTATTTGAATCATGGGTGTTTCAGCAAATAGCACGCCTTCCAGCTTCCATCCATCTTTGTATTCCTACAGCGCCTAGCACAGGGCCTGGCACACAGCAGGTACCCAGTAGCTGTCTGATGAGGGAATTAATAATGGGGTCAACGGCATAAGGCACTTCACAAAATAAAGTGATCCAAGTTTTGCACACAGAATGAAGCTGTAGCCAACCAGAGGACACTTACTGAGTGACAGCTTGGCAAGGAGCATTGTACAGGGTGCTGAAGGGTGCCACTGGGCTCCTGCCTTCAAGAGCAGGTGATTTGACAGAGGACACAAGTGGCACACACTCGATGTGGCTGAGGTTTTAACTTTTTAACGTACTTCCTCTTTTGCCTGTTTGGAGGGTGACCTTCCTTGTCCATCCCAGGGAACCATCTGCCTGGAAGGAGCTTAGTCTTTGTTTCAAAAAGGACATGGAAAGAAAGATTGAGGTGATATTCAGTTATTGACCCACAAATTAGGATTATGCCTTGGGTCAATAGTTTTGTAAGCCAAGCTATTGTCTCAAAGAGGATTTCTAAATTCCTTTATCTCCTTCATTTGCAAACCAACTGCCTCAGTTCACAGAGTCCTCCTAATGCATGGACAAATCATGGGCCCAGTTTGCCATTAAGGCTCAGCAAAGATTTGGAGTTAGAAAGGGGGAGATATGATGAGTGGAGCCCACCACTGTCCCTCCCCACCCCCCACACACACACTATATGGCCCACTGCAGCAGGGAGCAGTGAGCCCCTCAGCAAAGCTAGGAGGAGACTGTAGGACCACCGTTCTGGACACAGATCTGGCTGTCCCTCCCCCTCCCCCAATAGGACTGCATCCGTGAGAGTTAAAGAGAGGCTGAGTCAGCCAAGGATGTCCTTGAGCCTCCGCCAAGGTCAAGCCAAGGTGTCCCACTGCCACAGGCTCTGGCAGTGAATGCTCCCAGGCAGTCAAGGCAGGGAGCACAGAGGAAATTCTGCCCAGGGACTTGAATTCATCCTTCACACGCACATAGATTTATAAAGATGTTATAAGTCCCTGTCTATATATACACCTGGACCCCATCTTAGCAAGTGCAGTGGCTAAGTATTTTTACTCAAATAAGTAAAAATGTTCCTAATGGGACCATTTAAAATGATCAGAGCCAACTATATTCAATCATATTAGACAATTAGTTGGTGGTTTTTTTTTTTTTTTTGTACTGCTCATCAAGATTCGGAGGAAAATCTGGCTAGGCACAGGAAAAATACCAACTAGTTATACTTTATCTGCATATATAAATTGCTCTGTGAGTAATCGGATCAGCTATATACACATCTCCTATGCAGGGCAGAGTGGGATTATGGCCAAATAAGTGGAAAGATGGGAAGCTAGTGGGAGTCCAGAACAGAATAAGACAAGGATAGGATGGGCATTTCTTGTTTCTCTCTGACCAACTCCCCTTTCTCAGTTCCTCTGGTCATCCTGATTTTCCTTGAAGGACTACACGTCCCCCAGTCCATGTGGTCAGGGTGAGGTTATCAGTCACAGTCCCCCTGCTCCAACCAAGGTTTAGGCAGATACTCCCCTGACCAATCAGAGAAGTGTCTATCAACTTGAATGCAGTGATTGGTTCAGGGTGGATACTGACCCACAGAGGACCAATCAGTCTTCTCTGATCTTTAATATAAGGATGCTGGAAGGGAAAAGGATACAAATTGCTTTTAAATTTCAAGCTGGGGGCTTCCCTGGTGGCGCAGTGGTTGAGAATCCGCCTGCCGATGCAGGAGACACGGGTTCGTGCCCTGGTCCGGGAGGATCCCACATGCCACGGAGCGGCTGGGCCCGTGAGCCATGGCCGCCAGGCCTGCGCGTCCGGAGCCTGTGCTACACAACGGGAGAGGCCACAACAGTGAGAGGCCCGCATACCGCAAAAAAAAAAAAAAAAAAATTTCAAGCTGTAAAGAACCAGGCTTGGGGCTGCCGAGCGCCATACATTTTTACCCCGTATGAGGAAGGGCCCTGACTTACAGAGAGAAACAAAGAAAAGAGATAGATAGAGGCAAAGTTCCAAATGCACACATTGTTCCGCTGGATCCATCTGTGTCTAAAGTTAACCTTAGATTTCACAGTGACATGAATCACTAGTTTCCATTTTTTCTTCTCAAGCTACTTTGAGATGAGTTTCTTATCATCACCATCAAAGGAGAAAATTATTCATATAGAAATGCCAGGAAGGTTAGCTGGAGAAGGTAGGTCTGGAGTTAACCCTTGGAAAATGGGAAGTCTATTTGCTTGAGTTTTTGGTTAACAGAGATGGAGAACATATAAATTGGAGGCGAGAAAAATGAATGCAGGTACCAATGGTGGTATGCAGTATGTGGAGATGGGCAGGAGTGCAGAGAGGAGCAGTGGTACCTAGGGTCAGAGGTTAGGTTGGGCCCAAATTATCTAGACCCTGAATAGCAAAGAGGAGGGTCTTCTTTTTTCCTGTAGACTATGGAGATCCTTGAACAGTGTTTGAGCAGAATATGTCAATACAGAAACCATGTCATGGGAGGATTGCTCTGACCTTGAAGCCAGAAATCTCATACAAAGGAAGCTACATCTCCCAGGTGGTCATCCCCATGCATTCTTTTTTTAAAAAATATATATATATATTAAATATATATATATATATATTTTAAAATATAACCACTTTATTTTTTTTTAAATTTTATTTATTTATTTATTTTTTGCCGTACGCAGGCCTCTCACTGTTGTGGCCTCTCCCGTTGTGGAGCACAGGCTCCGGACGCTCAGGCTCAGCGGCCATGGCTCACGGGCCCAGCCACTCCGCGGCACGTGGGATCTTCCCGGACTGGGGCACGAACCCGTGCTCCCTGTATCGGCAGGCAGACTCTCAACCACTGCGCCACCAGGGAAGCCCCCCATGCATTCTTTTATGTCAGTGTCTATAGTCACAATCAGAATGAGCACTCTATGAGGGATCGTAAGGAGCATGGAGTCCCATTCCAACTTTTACAGAAGAGGAAATTAAGGCCCAGAGAGGGTATATGTTTTTCTTGAGATCATCACTAAACAAGCCAGTGGCAAAACCTGGACTAAGGTCTGAGTCCCCACATGCCTAGATTGTAAAAGAAATGGCAGAGTCTCTCTGTGCAGCTTTTCTTATAGGCCATGTAGGAGGCTTAGCACCTGTATCAGTTTTCCATTGCTGCATAACAAATTAGCACAAATATAGTAGTTTCCAACAACACCCATATATTAGCTCAGGGTTCTGTAGGTCAGAGGTCTGGCACAGCATGGCCGGGTTCTCTCTCAAGGTATGACACAACCAGAATCAGGTATTGGTCAGGCTGAGTTCTCATCTAGAGGTGTTGAGGAAAAGTCTACTTTCAAGCTCATTCTTGCTGTTGCCAGAATTCAGTTCCTTGTGGTTGTTGGACTGAGGACCCTGCCTTCTGGCTGGCTGCCACTGGGGGGCTACTCTCAGCTTCTAAATGTCACCCCAAGTTTTTGCTATGTGGCTCCTGCATTTTTAAGCCATAAATGGTGTATTGAATCCTTCCCATGCTTCAGATCTCTGACTTTCTCTTCTGCAACCAGCTGGAGAAAACTCTCTACTTTTAAAGGGCTGGTGTGATTAGGTCAGCCCCACCCAATAATCTCCATTTAAAGGTCAACTGATTCAGGATCTTAATTACATCTGCAAAATCCCTTCACAGCAGTACTAAGATTAGAGGTTGATTGAGAGAAGTTATGTGTGCAGTAAGGTCCAGTAATCTAGGGGGTCATCTCTGAATTCTATCCCCACAATACCATAGTGACCCCTGGGATGGGCCACTCATGAGGGGTGTCTAACAGCTTATTTCACTGAATTGGTGTGTGTGTGTGCGTGTGCGTGCGCGCGCGTGTGTGTGTGTGTGTGTGTATTGGGAGGATACATAAATATACAGGAGGTAAGCCCATCATCTCAAGTAAGAAAACAGAGCTTATGGGTCAAAGCAAGTGCCCAGTGGCCAGCACAGCCTTCTGAGCAGAGCAGCCCACCCTGCATCTGGGTTGTGCAGCTGTGTTGTTCAGTGGAATCTCCCCACCATTGACAACACTGTGACCCACTCAGGTGTGCCTGTAAAATTCAGTGCAGTCAGTAACAATTCCTTGAGAGCTCCCTCATTTGTCATTTCTGGATCTGCAATGTCCCACCATTTGTGGCCTGGCCCCTTCCAACCCTCTCTTGCAACCAACCTAGGAACCTCAAAAGAAGATGCCCTATCCCTCACCCTCCTGAGCAACCTGCTCTGGTTTCCAGACAGCCTGGAGGAGGCATCAGAGTGGTGGTCTGTGCACTTGGCTGGTGACCATGCTGCAGCACTATGGGACCCAACACCTCCTGGGTCACTGGCCTGCATCTGCCAGGGACCCAGGAGTTTCATCTTGGGTCCCCTCCAACCCAGCCAAGCACCTTCATGTCAGCAGGTTTGCCCATGAGCCATGTGGTCAGTCTTCAATAAATGATTGGCACTTAGCTCGTTTAATCAATTCCTTTACAGAGAGCTTGGAAGAGCTGAGAGGGAAAATCTGCTCAAACAGAGAAATCCAGAGGGAAACAAGGTGGAAGGGAGAACACACTGATGTTCTAATTCTGGCCTCTGACCTCTCCCTCTTTTCTATGGGGAGTGCTCACCCTTCGGAGCACGCTGCTTCCTGCCACCCTGGAAGCTCAGAGCCCCTGATGGGCCTTGCAGCAGGAAGCCCGCTGTCTAGGAGAAGCAGCAACTGCCACACTGCCTTGTGCTCCAGCAGAGCCCAACTCTGATCCTCCCAGCCTCCAGGAGGTCGGCTCAGCTCCGAGCAGTTTGTTTTTTTGAAAAGTCTCATAAATTTCCAAGAAACTTCTCCAGACAACTGTCACGAGGCTGCACCTGCCAAACAAACACAAACAGAGCTCTCCTCCACCAGATTAGTTACTTAATTAAGAAGAGAAAGAGACAAGGCACATAATGTGGAGATAATTACCCATCTTGCCAAATCTCTGAGTGTAGCGTGGCACACGCCGTCAAATTGCAGCACTGCCGCTAATGCATATTCATCCAAAGTTGTAACTGCTGTGAACATTTTCCACACAGACAGCAATATGTTCAACCAACAATCTGAGCTCCCTCTCGGATTCCAGCATCTTCCCACACCCTTCCCCTGCCTTCCCAGGCTCCTTCCCTGTCTCTCTGTGAAGGAATTTGCTAAACAAAGCAAATAGCAAACAAGTTACAAGTGAATGTGATCAAAACCCACTCCAGGGATGCTGTTGGGAACAATCAATTCTGGACCCCAAAACGAGGTGTTTGGGTTTTTCACCTAACCTATGGACTCATTTAATTTAATCTCATGCAGTTGAATGATAAGGATTTGTTGAGTGTTGGTGTGTTGGCCCTGTGCCCATCGAGTGCTGTGGAGGCACAAAGATGAGTATGAGGGGGCCTCAGCCCAGGAGGTTCACAGTCCATGGAGAGGGGAGCTCTCCTCTGTGAGCTAGGGTAGGGCAGGTATTATTCTAATCCTCCTTGACAGATGAAAACACAAGGCCAAAGAGATTAAGTCAACTGCTAAAACAACACGGTAACTAATTAGGTGATATGGACCTTGAACCTATATTATCTGACTCCAAATCCTATGTACAAGGCAGACAAGGGGAAATTCTGCCTTGGAGACAAAGGAGGACAGAATAAAAATCAGAGCCTGGAAAGGCCCAGGAGATGAGGGGTATTCTCCTAGCTTTGCCACTTACTAACTCTCCTACCTCGGCCAAATCACTGAACTGTGAAGGTTACCAATTTTCTCATAAATAAAATCAGGGCTTCCCTGGTGGCGCAGTGGTTGAGAATCCACCTGCCAATGCAGGGGACACGGGTTCGTGCCCCGGTCCGGGAAGATCCCACATGCCGCGGAGAGGCTGGGCCCGTGAGCCATAGCCACTGGGCCTGCGTGTCCGGAGCCTGTGTTCTGCAAAGGGAGAGGCCACAACAGTGCAAAGAAAAAAAAAAAAAAAAAAAAATCAGATGGTGAGATCTAAGAAACAGAAATGTTGGTAAGATTAAATAAAATCAGAGTCCTAAAACTGCTATCTGGGATGGTGCCTGGCACGTGGTAGATGCCTAAGAAATAGTCATACTATTCCCTTGGCTAAAATGGAAGGATAAGCAAAGCATAATGGGAGAATAGGAGGAGAGATGAGGAAAATCAGTGAGACGGGAACCTCATGCAGGAGGCATGATTTGAGTGTGTCTTAATGTGCAGTAAGACATAAGCAGACAGAAATGGAAGCCAGGACATTTCAGGTATAGATAAATGCATGGAGGACAAGACACATTCAAGAGAGAGTCAGAACCTGGGATGGGGTGAAGAGGGAGATCAGGTTGGAAGGTTAGGCTGGGGCCAGGTACTATGGGTCCTCGAATGCCAGGGTGAGAAGTACATGAAAAGGCATTTGGAATACAGTTTGAAAGGTGGTGCTAAAGTTAGCAAGTTGGCAGTCAGTCCTTTGGAGAAGAAAGTCCATACGGAAGCCAATACATCCAGAGAAGAAGGAATTAGGCCTGATTATTTCCAGAACACGCTCAAGTGGTAGGGAAATTGACAATATTGTCAATTTTGTTTAAAAATACGCTTAGGCCATCCTTATCTGATACCCTACTCTCTCTACTCAGCCTTCCTTGCCCTAGGCCAGCCAAGAGAGCCCATGAGAAACCACACTCAATTTATAAGAAAGATGAATAAATTAACTCACTTCAGAGAAACTCTGAATTGCCTTTCTCATTTCAGGTTAGACCCTGAGGACCTCAAAGGACATTTAGGGGAAGACTATGGTTGGCCTCCCTGATTTAATCTTAAAAGATCAGATCATAATATTTCCTAACCCTGTTTCTCCTTAATGCTATGGTATTACCTCTCTAAACCAAGTATGAAAAATAGGTTTCAACTAGGATGCCAGCTCCAATTCACTGGAGCTGCCTAGAACACAGGGTGGTAAAACACTGTGAGGACACTTCTGGTTCAGAGGGAAAATGTGCCGTGATTGATTAGCAATGCCTGTCAAGGACATGGTCGGCCAGAGTGGATACATAGGTATTTGCCATCCTTGGCAATTGCCTCTGGGTCTTTGGCTAGTTGAAGCCTCCATGGAGTCTTGGATTATTTTTCCCCATCCAAAAAGGGGTAGAGAGCAGGCAAGAGCAACAGAAGCTACCATACACTGAACTCCTATAGTCTTAGAATGCAGGGGAAGTGGCTTTCTTCTCTAATTGCCCTTCCATGGCTAAGGATGAGTAACGGCCTATTGCAGTGGTTCTCAACCTTCACTGTGCATCAGAATAACCCAGGAGCTTTTGAAAGGACCTGGTTGCCCCACAGAGATTTGGTTTCAGTTGATCCGGGATTGGGTCAGGTGTCAGCTTTGCCTAAAGCTCCCCAGGTGATTCTGATGGGCAGTCAAGATAAGCACATTTGTGCCGACTGTAAGCCCAACTGAGGAAGGAGCATGGAGCCCTGACTTAGGCTGCACCATGAAATCCTGTTCCTCGAAGGCCATCTGAAGGCTCTAGGCCTCACGTGGGAGGTGCAGGAAGCTCAGCTGGTGACATAAGGCAAAGATACAAGGACATGAGATTTGGGCGGGGGTTAGGGTTAGGGTATTGCCAGATCCCACAGAGATGGATCTAAGCTGGACCTGGGGTCGATGGGCCGAGTTTGGACAGACTAACATGTGTAAGACAAGGTAGGGTGTCATGAGATGTGGGCAGCGGCTGGAGGCTGGCTGGAGCAGAGGCCCCAGAGGGGAATGTGGGAGAGGAAACCAGAGATGGCCTGGGACCAGGCCCACGTGGCCCTGAGAAGAATTGCTAAGAACTGAGGTCGTGAACCTGGGGCCAGGTCCTACCAGGTGTGAGCTCTCTCCAGATTTTTCTGCCTGCCAAGTCCTCTTGCTGAGAGCCCCGCATCTAGCCAGCTGCTGGCCTCAGGTACTGCCTTCTCCGTTTGAGTTTCCTATTCAAACGAGTTATTCGAAACCAAATTTTCCTTCCCACCACAACTTCTTTCAATATAGTTTAATTCCAAAAATTAGCTTTCAGGACGATTTCCAAGGGCCTGCGCGTGAGAGTTCATTAGGGCCTCCCTCCTTCCAGATGGAGCAGTGGGCTACCTTGGCCAGCGGCCCTCTGTGCTTGAGCGCCAAGGATCCTCCCCTCCAGCCTCCCTGGACCGCCAAGAGCGTGTTGTTTCAAATTGGCACCTGCCCATGTTGCTTCTCTTGTCCCTTCCTGTCCCCCACCTGTTCACAGGGACTTCTAAATTAGTCATCTGTTGTCAAGGAAACGCTCTGCTTCCTCCAAGGTGTGAATCCTGAGGGTTTCAATGGGGGGGGAGGGGAAAGTGATTTACCGGAGCTGGCTTGGTGCATACATTCATCAATACCTGGATGGCAAAGGCTAGAATGCTCTTGAAAGTTACGGTGCTTCACCCCTAACATTAGCAAAACTGGAGAGGTTTATTAAAACTCAGACTCCTAGCCCCACTCTGACTTCCTGAGTCAGCACCTGTGACAACGATTCTGGGAACTGCTTATGGTGCCGAGAGACTCATAGTGGGAGTGATGTCTGGTGGTCAGAAAAAAATCATCTCCGGCTTTGCCAGTGTGCAGAACATAGTTCTGGAGGACTTGCGGCATTTTCTTGAACTTGACCACGTTTGGGTGTTTCTCATAGTTATGTCTTTATCTCTTGATATTTGTAGGGGTGTGTGTGTGTGTGTGTGTGTGTGTGTGTGTGTGTGTGTGTGTGTGTGTATCTCAGAGCTGGAGAAGAAGAGACTCAAGGATTAAATAATAGAGAAAACCAGAATTGTGCTTTGGAATATTTTCTCTGTGCCCTGATAAGCAACTTCCTATTTCCTGGCAAGTTGCTTTGACCTCACATAGTGAAAAGGGTGTTCCAAAGTTGTTAAAGACAAATCAGCATTTAATTAGATTTCCATTCCTGACAGAACCAGAAAAACTAAAAGAATGGCAGCGGTCAGAAAAATTTTGTGCCAGAATCAGACACATGCAGCTTCGCCTGTTCCCTGGAGATCCACAGAACCTATGCCCCATGGTTGGTGGGCCAGGGGCTCCCTCTGTTTATGTATCTGGTGATCATTGTCACTCAGCCCTGTGACGTACTAGAAACTGCTTTGAAAACTGTAAAGCCCTATTCAAGTATGGGAGATAATTATTACAGGTGTTCCTTCTCCCCGTTAATACTGCTCAAGAATCTCTCCAAGCCAGCAGCTTTGCCATATGTCGTCTCATGGGGGGGGAACCCTATATCCTCATTCCCATTTAACAGACAGGGAGACAGAAACCTAAGCGACCTGCCCAAGTCACACAACCAGTGAGAGACGGGGTTCCACGTGCTTCTAAGAGAAATTCCCTTTCCACTACTCTGCACCCATCCCTGCTGTCTTGTCTTTCTTTAACCGAAGCCAGGATTCTCTACACTGACAGTGGCATTATGCTGAGGCGTCCAAAGGGGCAGTGACATTTTCAACCCAACTCATTTTAATTTCTTCTGATTAAAAATGCCTGCTGTTATATATGCTATGGAGACTGTTAGAAGGAGGAAAACAACCGTGGGAGAAGCAACAAACTCAGGGAAGTCGGGCGGTGATGCCCCGTGTCATAGAGCTGTCTGCCCGTCTCCTTCCACAAACATGTGTTCACCTGACACCTACCTGCTCCACAAAGGTTCCGGGGGGTGGGGGGGCACGGAGGAGAAACAGAAAACGTGGCCTGCCTCTCATTTCCAAGTTGGTGGACCAGCAGGTAGATTCAGTTCTTCTTCACATGGTTGATGAGCTGCTCTCTGAACCCCTTTCTCCTAACAAGGTGGAGCATTATGGAGACAGGAGTCTTTCCCCAGCTCCCCCAGTCCTGTGAGCCTGACCTGAATGCACTCCATGAGGGATAATCCAGGCTCCGGGGCTGGGAGTGCCTGCTGCTTGTCTGCTTGGAAGTTGTATCCCAGGACCGCCCCATTTTACACAAGCCTGCCTGGCACCAGATGTGTGCATGTGAGGTACTTACTTTGCAGAACAATGGCTATAATAAAGGTATGGGGCAAACAAGATGATAATTGTGCTTTTGCAAAGTGGGATGAGAAAACAGGATGCAAAAATAACGAGACTCTGTCTCCGCATCTGGGCTGATGCGGGGTTGACAATCTCTATGGAAAATGCTGTAGAGCCAGCTGCCTGGGACAGAGGACACCGGTGGAGGGCTGGATAACAGGTCTCCAGAGGCCATGTACTCCCAGGGGAGTTCTCAAAGGGCACCCCGAGAGGCTGCGGCGAGGCCTCCAACCTGGAGAACACTTGCCTTCTCAAGGGCACCCTGACAAGGACATACAGTTCCCGCCGTGACGATGGGCTGTTCTCTTCTCCAGGTGTCAGAAGCAGACCCCAATCCTCCCACCCCACCCTGGGAGGCAAGCAGAGCTGTGTCTGCTTCTTTCCGCTTTGCCCCTAGACACTCAGCCCACCGTTTTCTGTTTTTTGCCCTTCCTAGGCTCACCAGGAGGCTAAAACGTCAGTGAGCACAGCCCCTGGCCTCCTCCGGCCTCATCAAGTGTCTTCGCTTAGGGAGATGGGGTTCGCCCTCCGTGAGCAGAGAGTCTGTGCCAGGCCTCATGCTGGGTGCTTAGTCCATCTTCTTATTTAATCCTTGTAACCTCTCTAGTGATCTATGATCCCTGCCCCCTCTCTGTGGCCTCTGCGGTCAGACTTCGTTAATCCTTGCCTCTACCACTTTTGAGTGGTGTGGACTTGGAAACATTTCCTAACTCCTGAGCCCCCCATCATTGCATCCATAAAATGGAGCTGTTAAAACCACCAACCTCTTTTTGGGTTCTTGTGAGGATTAAAAGAGATGATGCCAAATAAAGATAGGGGCACCGTTCCTGGCACAAGATCAACACATTTGCACATTATTATTATGTGAGTTATTATTATCAGCTCAGGGAGTTATGAATGACTTGCCCAAGCTCACACAGCTGATAAACAGCAGAGCTGGATTTGAACTCAGTTCTGACTAGTTCTACAGCTCATCTACCAGAACACCTTAGGGTCTAAGATGTGGTCCTGGAACCAACAGTATCAACATCACTGGAAATGCAAATTCTCTAGCCCCACCCCATATCTACTACTGAGTCAGAAACTCTGGGGGTGGGCCCAGCGATCAGCCTGCCCTCCAGGGGATTCTGATTCTTGCGCCAGCTTGAGAAGCCTTGGTGTGGGGAAATACAGCAGGACCCTCCCTCAACTTCCCTACCGCCCCTGCCCATCCCTCACTCAGATAAAACTTCAGAACTTTTCAAAGCTCCATGCAAGAAGCATCAAGTAAAGCAAATCTATAAGAGCCAAGAGGATGAGGCACAAAGGAGCAATTAGAAACAGGAAGGAAGTTAGCACCAACAGGAGGATAGCTATTTTGAGTGAATTTTTAAAAAACAACAACATAAGGTGACTCATATCTTCATAAATTCATAAAACCCCTCTCACACACCTCCCTTTCTCTGTGTACCCCCTCTCGGTTCCCTGTCCTAAGAAGGGCCACAGGGAACGTGCAAAATCTCTAAGTCATTTTATTCTTTGATTGGAAAAAGCCACCTGCACAACAGACAGGTGAGGGCCCAGAAACCTCAGGCTAACACCGGCTTGTCATGATCCTGAATGGGGAGCGAGCCTGTCTTTCCGCACCGAGGCAAGACCTGTGCTGATGGTACAGCACTCCGGGGACCCCTGCCTGGGCCCTCCCAGTTGCCAGGAGGCGGTGCCCGCCCATGCCAGCTGCCAGGCTGGCCTCTCTATGCTCAGGAGCCGCGCAGAATCTGAACAGATGCAGCAGGTGGGAGCCCCACCTGGGAAGGCAATGAAACTCACAGCAGTAAACGAGTTTATTATTGTTGTTAACTTGGGAAATAAACATCTCGAGCACTAATAAAACACTGTGTTTTCTGTCTTTATGTCTCAGAGCCCAGGTTTTTCCCATTGCCACAGCTGCTTGGTGTGGCCCTCGGTGACACTGGCAGGGAGTGGTGGCTGGGGTCCCCGGTGGCCGCTTCCTCCATCACCCAAGCCCCTCCTGGTTCTTTCAGGAGGTATCAGGAGATGGAGGCACAGTGGAGGCACTTGGCCAGGGAGGAAGATTTGTGTGGAGGAAACATGCATAAAGAAGCCTTATCGGGCTTCCCTGGTGGCGCAGTGGTTGAGAATCCGCCTGCCGATGCAGGGGACACGGGTTCGTGCCCTGGTCCGGGAAGATCCCACATGCCGCGGAGCAACTAAGCCCATGAGCCATGGCCGCTAGGCCTGCGCGTCCGGAGCCTGTGCTCCGCAACGGGAGAGGCCACAGCAGTGAGAGGCCCGCATACCGCAAAAAAAAAAAAAAAAAAAAAAAAAAAAAAAAAAAAAAAAAAGAAGCCTTATCATTTCCTTTCTGTTCAAGTGCAGTGTGTGTTGCATGTGTGTGCATGCATGTGTATTGAATGATTTTTACATTATGAGCACTGGACAGGGAATTGTGGTGACAGGCAAGTTTCAGCTCTCTCTGGGCCTTGGTAGAGATTACATGGAGGCTCTCACAGTCCTGACATTCTGAGTCCATGAGCAGATTCTAAGGTGCTGAGGACAGGGTTTCCTTGACCAGGTATGCACTGGACAAGTGCAAGTGAGGACAAATCCTTTGGGAATCTTGGGCTCTTTTCTGGCCATTTTGGTCAGGTAAAAATGCTAGTTGCTGTACCAAATAAACTTGAAATTATCAGGGGCTTAACACAAAATAAATTTGTTTCTTGCTCCATCAGTGTGTTGCTGATTGATGGGCAGCTCTCCTCCGCATGGTGATTCTGGGATCCAGGCTCCACCCATCCTGTAGATTTGCCCTCCTCCAGGGTCTCTGAGTTCTCTGAAATAAGACAGGCTTATACCCCATTGGTGAGAACTAGTCACATGGCCCAATGGTGTTGCAAGGGAGCCTGGGAGATGTAGTCCTTGACTAAGCAATGGCTTCAGTATGAGCTGGGGGATATGAATTTCTGGTAGACAGCTTGTCCTCTCTGCCATGGGCCATGGAGCTCAGCCTATAGGAGGGATGAGCAAAGAAGTCAAGGTCTCAGGCCCCCATCTTATAGGGCTAAATTTGGCTGCCCCGAGTCCTGGCATCTGCCCCACGAGAAGGCTTCATTGTCACCGGGGTTGGGGGAAAGGGAAGGAGAATGATGGGTGACTCCACACAGATGCTCTCGGCTGACTCAGTTTCTCCAACTGGAAAATGGCGTTTCTAAGAGTACTTAGTTCCCCAGGTTGAGTGAGGATTAAATGAGATGACACACGTGAGCACCCGCAGCCCACCATAGATACCTGCACTATGAATGTTAATTAATGAAGGTGGGTGGGGTCTCCCTTAGAGACAGTGAAGCCAGGAAAGAGGCAGTTAATGTGGGTGTGGGAAGGAGATAGTCTACTCTGCCCTCTGTCCTAACAAACGTCCCCATATCTAAGCCCGTGGTCCTTACATCTGAGCCCGGCCATGGCCTTGTAAGTTAGAACCAGGTATGTGTTCTTGGCTTAAAATCACTCAAGCAAAACTGAACTGACACCAAACACCTTCCCTCAGACAATGACTGTGTGCAAACAATCACACAGAGAGAAGGAAACAGAGACTTTGTTTTTCAGAAAAAAAAATGCAATTTTAGCTATAGATGTACTGTGCTATATTTAGTGCAGGATTGGCATAATCTTATACTGCCTTACATTATTTGAAGGTTTAAGTAAGTATACCAATTCCCAAATAATTACCCTGCTAGGAGTTTAGAGAGAGAGAGATAAGAGATGTGGTGTCTAGCTCTCAAATTGCTGATGATGGTGGGGACATGGGAAAGAACAGCCTGGTATGGGTCGTTTAAATAAGAAACCCTGTCCTGATAATAAACACGGGCACCACACCGGGGGATGGCTCCAAGGGAGGACAGAGGGCATTGTTCTGGGTCCCCTACCAGGTCACCAAGTTGACTCTTCCTCTATGGCTCCTTTGCTTGGCAATGGGCATGGGAACACATTGGAGGGGGTGTGAAATGAAGCTGGCTTCCCCTCAGACAGGCTGGCTTTCCCATCCTTTCTGAGACTCTTGAAAACTGTGTGACCGTCACGGTTGTAAGAATCCGAGTTGAGCTGTGTAGAGGGTACATCCAAGGGTTTCCCACGTGGTCAGCCCACCCCAAGATACAAGAAGCTCGCACTTAATGCAGAAGGAACAGGATGCTCTATTAAGCTCTCAGGGGCGGCCCATGTGTTCTACAGACTCTGCTGGGCACGCGGTAAGGGCTTAATACATCATTGAATGCAATGGGTGATGTTGCTGGGTTTTCCCCCCTGCCCCATCCTTTGCCTCTTCTCCCTCTACCCAGGCAGCTGAGGCACTCAACTTGTAAAGAGTATTCTTTGCTTTACCAAATTCTCCTGCACTCATCTGAGGGCACTAACACAACCGGAGCCTAATGGTGTGTGCGTGTGTGTGTGTTCCCTCCTCGGCCTGATTGGATGGAAAGAACACAGACTTGGGAGTCAAACTGATCTAGGTTCCAATCTCAATTCTGTCACTCACTCAACGTAACTTTGTGCAAGTTGTGCAACCTCCCGAAGACTCACATCCCCATGTGCAAAATGGAGGACATACCCACCAGGAGAATTGATGCAAAGGGTAAACAAGATGACTTAGTAGATATTAAAGAGCTGTTAGTTTCCTTTTCTCACGTGTTATCGTTTCTCAAGGACCTGGGTAGCCATGCAGCCTGGCTTCTGTACTCCACTCTTGAATTTTCACCATTAGAACGTCATCTCTTAAGCCTTTGATCCTTGTAAAAATACAATGCCCATTGGGAGAAAACCTGGGAGACTGTGCCTGGTAGAAAGGACACAGAGTAAGGGGGACTGGAAGATACTGAAAGCAAACATATAGATATGGATTCTTAGGCTGCATGGCAAGGGTATTCTAACTCTGGTTCTAATCCAACCAATCGGTAGAGGGTACTGGGAGTGTTGTGTCAAGGATGTTGCATTGAGGAGGATTCTGAGGTCGCTTCTGGCTTGGGGGAAGGCATGCCTGGTCAACTGGTGATGTCCACGAATGAAGACATGGGGTGGTTGGATCTTGTAGGGTGTGGGGGAAGAGGGCTGACAGCAGCCTAGGTGCTTTTGTTCTTGGGTGCTTAGCTAGCTTGTTCCTCCCCCTGCCATCACCTAGATTATTCCTCCAGGAGGTCCTCCTGACCGCTTTTCCCAAGCATTTCCTGCCCTTTGCTTTCCTTTCTCTGGACTGATACAGCCTGACTGGCGACCGAGCATTGATATGCTTTACTATAAGCCCAGCTGCTTCCAGCCAGAGCTGGCTCTTGCTAGCAGAGGGGAGCGGTTTTGAGCATGCAGCACCATGTCTCAGCATCCTTCTCCCCCAGCCTCATTATGATATTGTCGATACTCCCCTTGAAAGGGCATCTCTCCCGACTCCTTCGCTTTTTTATTAATGCGTGTGAAGGCAAGTCAAGCCTGATTATCATGAAGACAATTGCTAACTCCCTCCTGGAGAAGGCTCATCCAGACTGTGTAGGCGGTTTAATTTCAGAGACCCATTAATTGGCAAAATTGCTTAAGCAGCTGCTCTTGGTGTCATTTCAGGACCATATTGTGAGAAGCAGAGAAGAGGGGAGCTGGAAAGAAAGCAGGACAAGGGCTACCCAGTGGCCAGCCTGCCCAGCCTTAGGACACAGGCCACCAGCCCAGCATCCCCCAAGGTCAACTCTCCCCAAGCAGACAGATACAAACATTGCAGGAAGACCACACCATGGTCTTGGACTTGCTGCTCCCTTCTGACCTGCTCCTAGCCAGCCACTCGACCTTCACACCTGTATGCACACACCACCATCTTCTCTACTGTCTCTTCCCCCACCAACCCCTTCCTGCCAGTAGCAAGTTCCCACTGATTTTCAACATTCTGTTCAGTGTCACCTCCTCCAGGAAGCCTTCCCAGGTTTGCTTCCATAACATCAATCTCCTCTTCCTCCCTGCTGTCTTTGTTCCCTCAACACTATTGTTTCCAAGACAGTTGTATTATGGACCCAGTTCATGGCATTTTTCTCTCTCTACCCTCAGCACATACAGCCTGTCATAAATAAAGGGCTGAATAAAGTTTTGTTACAAGGAACGTGCAAGGCTTATGTGGGTGGGTAATAAAGTTGTCCATTCATTCAACAAACATGTGCCAGGCATAGTGCTGAGTAAAGAAAGTGAGCCTCATTCCAGACAGAGAGAAAGTCTGACATGCTATCAAGGGATGTAGAGCTGGGGGAATTCTGAGGTGGGTGTAGCATTTGCAGCTCAGGAGATTGGAGAAAGTTTGCAGGAGAGGGGCTCAGACCTGGGACACGAGAAATGGACAGAGCAAAGCTTTCTGACACTAGAGCCTTCCAGAAAGCAAAAAATATAAAAATAAATATCTAACTGTTCTGGTTAATACTCAGAAGACAGACAAATCCTGGAATGAACATGATTTCTAAAAAATTACTGAAGCATAATACATATGCAGTAAAGACCATATATATATTAAGTAGATGCCTCACTAAATTCTTCTATTAGGATCCACCTTATAACTACCACCCAGATCAAGAACTAGAATATTTCCAGCTCCCCAGAAAGCTCCCAGATGCCTCCTCCCAGTCACTGATGTCCCAGGAGTAACCCTTTTTATGACTGTAATCACCATAGATTGGTTTTGCCTGGAATCATAGAGAAATCTTTCAGTTCTGGCTTCATTCACTCAAGCTTATGCCTGTGAGACATCCATGTTGTATGTAGCTATTGGAACAAATAGGCTTTTAATGAATAGGCTCCTGTGAACCCAATTCTGGCAAAGACTTCTTGTTACCTATCACACATCCATTTTCCCTTTCTTTCTTACTAGCAGAACTCCAATTTACATAGGGTGGTAACACGCATGACTCTAAGACTACATTTCCCAGACTTCCCTTGCAGCCCAGGGTAACCAATGTAACATCAATGAAAGCCACTCGGTAGGGCTTCTGGGAAGCTCTTTACAGGAGACTGAGTCAGCCCAGAGGCCTCCTCCACCTCCCTCCTTCTTGTGCCTGGTATGTGGATGTGATTGGAGCTCCAGCAGCCATCTTGGGCCATGAAGAGACTTGAGAATAGGGTCACATGATAAGGAATATGGAGAAGAAAGCTAACAGAGCTTGAATCCCTAATGACACCCTGGAACCTCCCTGAGAGCCCTAGACTGCCTTCCTCCAGGCTGTGGAAGTCAATGATACTTGGCTTTTCAGTTACAGGCAGGAGAACCGAATCCTAACAATTAGACCACATTGGTGCCTGAAACCTCCTGGTTTCTATATGGTGTGTATGGAATAAAATCCGGATTCTAGACCATGGCCCTCTCAGCTCTGTGTGATCTGGCTAACTTTCTGAGCTCTTCTTCCATTCCCTCCCTTGCTTTCCATTCACAGGGACCTTCTTTCTTCTCCTCAAATACCCAGAGGTCTTTTCTGCCTCAGGGCCTTTGCACATGGTATCCTTCTGGTGGGGACACTCTTTACAACACCTACCTGGTTTCTCCTCATCTTTCAATCTCACTGTAAGTACTGTCTCTTCAAAGAGGCCTTCCCTGAGTGCCTGATCTAAACTGGATGACCCTGGTATTTTTCATTTGGGCACTTACCACACTTTATAATTATATAGTCATTTGTTTATTTGTTCAAAGCCTGTTTACTCCCAGTAAACCTCAGTTCCATGATGGCAAGGACTATCATTTTGTCTGGTTCACTTTTATGTCCCCAGGGCCTGACATATGGTAAGTACTCTAGAAATACCTAACCTATGGTAAGTACTCCAGAAATGTTTTTGAGTTAATTCATTAATTTGAGGGAAATACAAAGGAGATTACAGTTCCTAGCTCTATAATAGACGACAGATCTCAGCTCTACAATAAAATGAAAGCAATAATATATATAAGACATCAAGATGAACAAAGCAGAGAACCAAGAGACCAAGGCCAGATTGGTGGGAGGATGTCAGGGACTCATACAAACAGGCAGTGTTCTGAGAATAGAGAAAAGAGGAGATGAGTGTGATCAGAGAAGGTTTTGTAGGATGGGAACAATTATAAGAAATACAAAGAAGGTGAAAGACAATCAGTATATGGAAGAATGTCTCTTCATTGGGATCTGGTTCAATTGTCAGTAACAAAAATGTCACAATAACAATGGCTTAAAGAAGACACAAGTTCATTTTACTCTCACATAAAAGAAGTTAAGTCGACACTTTGTCTTTCTTCTCTGCCATCTTTAGTGCATTACCTGAGGGTCTAAGATAGCTGCTCATGCTCCAGCCACTGCATCCAGAATCCATGCAGCAGGAAGAAAGAAGAAAAAGAGAAAGGGACAAAGGATGTATGCTAGGTTCTCTTACCATCTCATTGACCAGAATCTAGTTATGTAGCCTGTCCCAGCTTCAGGGAAGTCTGGGAAATGTAGTCACAATTTTGAGCCCAGATAAACATCAGCGTTCCATTATTAAGGAAGAAGGGCAGAGTGGATATCGGAATAGGACATCGCAGTGTCTACCATAGGGCAGGGAAGGCATTCCATTTGTCTAGCTGTGGCAGATTGCAGAGGAGGCCACATACACCAAGGCTCCTCTCATCAGGAGGTGGAGCCTATCTCCCCACCCCTTACACGTGGACTGGCCTGTGACTTGCTTGGACCAATAGCATGTAGTAGAGTAACAATAGTAGAAGAGCCAGTTCTAAGCCTAGGCCTCAAGGGATCTTGCAGCTTCAGCTCTTGCTGCTCTTCCAACACTGCTGCCACATGAACAAGCCTGAGCCAGCCTGCCAGAGGATGAGAAACCACAGGAAGAAAAACCAAGGAAGAAATACCAGCTGTCCTGCTGACAGCTAGATGACCCCCAGACACACAGGCAAGGCCATCCAGGACCAGCCAGCCCCCAGCTCATACTCTGCCAACAGAGGACGGACAGGTGAGCAAGTGCAGACCAGAAGAACTAACCAACACATGTGTGAGATGGATCAATCATTATTTTGAGTCACTAAGTTTTGGTGTGGTTTCTTACACAATCTTCTTTGGCAATAGATACCTGATACAGGTGGCAAGGCCGCAGGTGAGGATGTACTGGAATTGTGGGGGGCTCAGTGGAGAGGAGACTTCTTGGGAGGATGAAGTCAAGCCTGCTTCTCCCCAATAATCCCAGTGATGTTTATTTATTCCAAAATAAGAGTCTTCCTGGGAGCCAAAGATCTTCCCAGGTGCTTTGGTTGGAAGAGCCCTGGGAGAGGGAGTCAGGAGTCCCAGACTCCGAAATTCCAGTGTCCATAGCAACTGTGTGGCCGGAAGCAAATCCCACCCCCTCTCCTGTCTCCAGGCTCCCCATCTGCCAGCGGTGGTGTGGACTTAGGCCTCGAGACCTCTTCAGTGGTCACAATAAGGCCAAAATTAGCCAACGAGGAAGCGAAGAAGAATAAGCTGGGACTTAGAGAAACAGTACATGGAAATGGATTGTTGGAAAAGCTGCAGTGATCTAGAACAGAAACATTGGCTCGGGCTTCCCTGGTGGCACAGTAGTTGAGAGTCCGCCTGACGATGCAGGGGACATGGGTTCGTGCCCCGGTCTGGGAAGATCCCACATGCCGCGGAGCAGCTGGGCCCGTGAGCCATGGCCGCTGAGCCTGCGCGTCCGGAGCCTGTGCTCCGCAATGGGAGAGGCCACAAAAAAAAAAAGGAACATTGGCTCAAGGTAGAAGGAAAGGGGCTCAGTGCCGCCCCCAAGTGGTCACGGCCTTCCTCGGAGGGTCTTTCATGTTTTTTATTTTATTTTTTATTTATTTATTTTTTTATTTATTTATTTTTTTGTGGTATGCGGGCCTCTCACTGTTGTGGCCTCTCCCGTTGCGGGGCACAGGCTCCGGATGCGCAGGCCCAGCGGCCATGGCTCACGGGCCCAGCCGCTCCGCGGCAATGTGGGATCTTCCCAGACCGGGGCACGAACCCGTGTCCCCTGCATTGGCAGGCGGATTCTCAACCGCTGCGCCACCAGGGAAGCCCCAGAGTCAACTTTTAAATTGGACCATGTATCTGATCATCTGGTTGTTCTGGAACATAGCAGGAACGTGTGCCCTATAGCATGTGTTGGCTCTCAGCGCCTCACTCTCTTATCTTGACTCCCTGCAAACTACATTTCCCAAGCTCCCTTGCCTGCTGGCTTCCCATTAGGTTCAGCCAATAGGAAACACTGGCAGGAGATTGGAAGGCAGAAAAGAGGGAGATAGAATCTGCTTGTTCCTGGCAGTGGCTCCAGCAGAGGCAGGGGCTATGTGCCCTGGGGGCTACCGCAGCATCAGAGGCAGTTCCAGCAGAATCTGCAGAAGAGCAGAACCCCAGGTTCCCATTGGGAGGCAGCACCCAAACAGGGCTGTGGGCCACAGGTCCCTGGACAGGAGCAGCCTCCTGGTGGAGGGGTAAGAAGCTTCATTTCTTTTTGCCCTCTGACCTTTTAGCCCCCTTGTAACCAATTCCTTGCATTAAATCGCTTGAAACATGTAGAGCAGTTCCAGGCTCCTGCTTGGGTACTGACGGATGCCGTGGATCACAGGTAGCCCACATCTGGAGGCTTTCTCACTTATTCCGTGCATCCTTCACTGAATTCTAGCCCAGGCCCTATGGGGGACCAAGACTACCTGGGCACTCCCCACCCCCCGCACACACACACACTGCCTGACCCTCAGATCAGGCCCAGACTTGGACCTCAGTTGCTGCACCCCTCAGATCAATGGCTCAAAACCTTGGTTCTCTGCTCTATGAAGGGACCCAGCCCCTCCGTTCTATTTACTTCCCCCGAGGCCTTGCCCTGGCCCTGGCAGTCCTCAGCTCACTTGTTCCCCACCCCTGCCAGGGGTTCCCAGCCACCCCAGTAGGAAAGAATCCTAAAATGCATATAGCTTCCTCCCCACCCCTTGGATGAAGCAGTGAAAGGAATGGCTTCTGCTGCCAGGACAGCTCAGAGGTGGCCCTGAGGCTGGATCAGCCCTGTTATCATCTTCCAGTCTGGCCTCTGCTCTTCAGCATAGCAAGATATGATTGTGCCCATTATACAGATGAAAATAGTGTGTCTCAAGGAGATGAAGTGACATGCACGTGGCTTTCTTCTGGGAAAGGCTCCCATCTGACATCAGCACTCACCCCTTCCTACTGATGGTTCTTCCAACTCTTCTTCCCTATCTTTGGTGCTCGTGGGGTCAACAACCTACCCCACCCCCCATTACACAGAGCCCTCAACTCAGGCTGAAACCGAAGCCCTGGACTTTCCAATCCTGAGACCCCCAGTACAACACAATGTCTCAGATCCCGTCTCTGTCAATTGCTAGTTTCTGCCAGGAAGGAAATTAAAAATTCATCTATGCTAAAGTGTCAGTGGGCTGAGGTGCCCTTTATTCCTTAGAAATATGTTTCTTCTGATCTGAGGTCTTCAGACCGTAGAGACCACCACCTCCAGCTGTGCAGGACGTGTGCTCCCCACCCTGGCGGCTGCCATCTTGCTTCCTCCACATGAATATAGCCACCCGCCCCCACCTGGAGTCACGCAGTGCACATTTAGACAGTGGTCCTGCCTTTCCCGAGACAGCGTTTAATCCAAGGAACACACTGTTAGCAAGAACTCATGACCACGAGTCAGGAGACCTGGATCTGATCTGGAATCGCCCATGAGCCTCTGACCCTCTCGCTATGGAATTCTGTTTCCTCTCCAGAAAAATCAGGGCATGTGTTCGTGCAAAGTTGAACACCTACACATGCACTGTCTCATTCAATCACATACAAGGCAAGGCAGGCCTCCCTGTTGCAGAAACAAGGGGATGGAGGGCAGAGAGCAGAGGACTTGCCCAATACCGCACGGTTTCAGAGAGCCGGAGCCTGACCTTGGATGCCATTCTCGGATCTGCATTGAGTCCTTTCATACTCACTTGGGGGCGGGAAGCTTTCTAACCCGTAAAGTCACTTAAAGGTTTATGCGTGAGTACCTGTGCGATGGTGATCCTGGGCAGCGTGGCGGGCGGGGTCATAGGGCCGCCCAGGTCCATCAGCTCTGTGCACCTGGGGGGAGACCCTTCTCCAGCTGAAGCTCAGAGCTGGTTTCTCAAGGTGCCAGGTGGAATCCCAACATTTCCCCTGCCTGCCTGGGCCTGGCAAGCGGAGCCTGAGAACAGATGCCCAGCACCTTGTTCTTGGCGAGGATGACAGATTTGTGGGTCCCCTTCCAGGAGCCGCACTCACTCCCCTGGTACACGCTGTGTCAGCCCATCCCGAGCTAGTGAAAATAAACAGAGCCATTATCCCTCTTCTGACTGCCACGCAGTCTATTTATACCACTTAAGACATGGGATAAATGGCTTCTCAGTTTCATAATGAAAGGAATATTTCATTTCGCAGAGCCGAGGAACTGTTTATTGAGCATAAAAACAACATTTATACCGTGCTTTGATAATAAACTGATCTGGAAGTTGGTTCATTTAGGCAGTGGCTTGCATCTGACTCAGTTGTCCCTGCTGAGGTTGGCGTGGGTTTGGGGAACGGGGGGGTACACGGAACCTGTGTTCAGGGCAGGCTTGGGGCCCTGAAATGCCGTTTCCATTGACTGCATCGACCTACTAGTCCTCACGGCACTCCCTTAGGTGGCTGCCTTTATTATCCCCATTTCACAGGTGGGGAACCGAGGCACAGAGAAGCTCAGCAGCTTTCCCAGGTCACAGAGCCAGTATTAAATGGTATCATGTGGTACAGCTTGAATTAAATGCACAGCCAGCAGACTGGCTCCGGAGCCTATCCTCTTAACCACCATGCTGAGATTTGTTCTCAGCCTAATAAAGGTCTAGAAGGTGGGAGGAATACATCAAGAGGAGGTGAGCCACAGAGCTTGGCAGCCTTAGAAGCTAGAAGGGGCAAGGGAGTCTCAGAAGGAACCAGACATGCTGACATTTTGATTTTAGCTCCATAAAACTCATTTCTAAATCCTGACCTCCAGAACTGTCAGAGAATACATGTGTGTTGCTTTAAGCCATGAAGTGAATGGGAATTTGTTTCAGCAGCCACAGGAAACTCATTTAGTCCTCTACAGTACTATTTAGTCCTCTAGTTTGGTCCTGATTTCAAAACTGTTGTTCCATGGACTCCACAAATACACCAGAATTTGTCAGTATCCCGATTTAAGTTCAGAAAAATCCATTGCTATCTATGTAGTTTGACCACCAAGGAGAATCCTGAAGTTCAGAGAAGGGACGTGACTTGCTCAAAATCATAAGCTAACAATGGCGAAGGTGGCACTCGAACCCAGGACCCTGGTTTCCAGAAGAATCCTTTTTCCCCTTCTCCAGACTCTCCCTCCTTTTTTGGGCAACCTATACTTCTAAGGAGTGACAAAGTAGGGGATAACTGTGGCATCTCAGAGCTATTTCCTGTGTGAATGAGTATGTGTGTGTACGTTTCTCTCTGGGTTTTGTTGTTGGTTTTTTTTTTTTTTTTTTTTTTTTCCCCACAGCAGATTCTAGGCCTGTCCAGTGAGTAAGAGGACCTTATTCTGAGTTTGTATCGTCATTCTACTTTCTGGTTGAGGACTTTTTTGGTGAGGAAGAGATAACCAAACCATTTCATGTTCCTCCTGAGCATGGCCCTTGCATCTAGGCAGGGCCATGTGACTAGCTCTAGTCAATGGAATGTGGTAGAAGTGAGATCTGCCACTTGCAGGCCTGGCTCCTAGAGCCTCCATAAGCTCCCCTTTTTACATCTACCTTGCTCATTTGCTGGCTGGATGCATAAGATCCCAAGGAGGATTTTGAGGGCACTTAGGTGCCCTCCTAAGCTAAGTAAAAAGATGCAGACACTTGAGTCACCTCTTGGAGGAGAGGCCCCCAGCAGAGCCATCTGATGGCAGTACCCACTCTGGACCTTCCGTCAGTGATAAGACCAACGAACACCAAGAATTGGATGCTTGTTGCTGCAGCATAAACCAGCCTATCCCGACTAACACAACTGACAAGATGGTACCCAATGCCTCTCAGGTGTTCAATAAATATAATTACTGGAAGGGCCCTTAGAAAGGAGCCATTTCTCTGGGTGAATATCAGGTGGGGTCTGTGAAATAAGTACCCATATAGCTTCTAGCTATATCTAGCTATATCCTTCTAGCTATATCCTTCTAGCTCTACCTATAAATTCACTAAAAGACTGTGAGTTAATAAGAGTGATTGCAAAAACCAGAGGAAAATAGCTTAGTAACTCTTCTGCTAAATGGTAACTTCTTACCAAACTTACCATTGCCTTCTACGCTTTGCCTTCAGACACTGCTCCATCTGGGAGAGTCTAAGGCCAGGACAAAGGTTCCTTGGTCCTGGCTTGAGTCCCTCCTTGTGGGATTTTCCTGTCTACTATTCTCGAGGGTCTCCTGGTAAAGATGAGTGATTCTTGGAGAGAGGGTCAGGACCTAGGAGAATGGATGTGGCCCGGGAGGGAGACAGGGGAAGAGAGTAGAGAGGATCTACCTCTAGAGCAAGAGAAATGGCAGGGTCTCTCCAGGCAAGGCTACAGCATCAGGCTAAGAATCCCCCTCCTCTCCACCCATTCTCTTCTTTAAGAGATGCCATCTGAGACTTTGGGAAGTAGATCCAAGCCCAACTGGCTCTAGAGGCCAATAGACATAAGAAAATATGTCCACCCTCCCAAGGAACCCGAGAAATGAGAATTGGAACAACAATATGTTGGGGGAAGATTTAAACTACTACCTTTTGTCAATTGTAAAACACATTTCTTTTCACATTTTGCCATTTTGGAAATCAGAATGTGTCTTCCAGCCATAGCATACCACAGTAAAATTAGGAGCATATATGAATAGTGCTTTTTCTTTTTCATGGTACATATTTAACATAACAGTGTCTTACATTAGACAAAATATAGTAGAGATGTGGTCTGAATCATTTATTAAAAGTGCACATTTTTGTTCAACTAGAAATTTTAGTGCAGCATTTAAGTCTCTAGGTACATGTTAAGATTGCAGGAGATAAATCCCTGAGTCACCAGCTGGAGGAGAGGTGCCCAGCATAATGAATATCAGATTTTTTTTAAAATACCTACATTATGGCATTTAACCACCAAAAATACTAAGATTACAGGAGTTCAGAATAGAATGACGTATGTAGTATGAAGCACCGGACATGAGAACTGCAGTCTTTACACTGGGGTTATCTCTGGGTAAACGGGGAAGCCTGTCCCAGCCAGGACCTGCCTTACACACAGCAGACACTCAATAAATAGTCATTGAATTAATTAGAGTCTAGGTCTAAGGAGTGATCTTTCTTTAATTTTCTTTCTCTTACATTTTGTTTCTCTCCTTTGCTTCCCCAATTCCTATTTTCTATTATAGGGATGCATGGGAGTAAGTCTCAAAATTTTTAAATATTTACAGAAAATCCTCGGCCCTTCCTTCAAGTCTATGCACCAGCCTTCCTATGCACCAGCCTTTCTCTAAAAACTAAAAGTACTGCTCATAACTGTTACCAAAGTATGAATCTCTTGAATGTATTGGGTCTGACACTCAGCACTTTCCATGCACTGTCTAGCATTTTGTTAATATTTTCTTATGGCTTTTAATTCGCCCTTCTTTGAAATTTAGTTATTTATCTGCTTGTAAATCTCTTAAGAGGGAGATCAGGTCTTTAAATCTTTGTGAACTCCTTTCCCTCCTCACCTAGGGCTATAATGAACATTTAGCAAGTACTCAGATGATTGAGTAGATGAAGGGATGGATGGATGGACGGACGTATGGATGGACAGCTGGATAAAATTATTTACATACTTTTTATTCTTCAGTCATTGAGAAAGAGGCCAAAGCAGAGGTTCCCTACAACAACAGAGAGTTCAAGGTCACCGAGGCAAGGATAGATTTCACAAGGCACAGCCGATTTATTCAATATGCAAATGAGTAAAAATGATAAAGTCCCCCCAAAGTCCAGCAAACCAGATGGGTGTCTGTGCCTGGTCAAATATGCATGATATATTCTTATTAATAAAGCCAGACTAGTGTCCGCAAATTATCCAAGGAATACATTTGCCCACCCACAGCGATGGGGGAAGCAATTACTTATTAATAAAGCAATAGCTAAATCTAATTATATCCCCATCAGAGGCAGTTGGTAATAAAATCGGGCTGGTCTTCCAGAGCTCTGTGACCTCGCTGACCTCAAATCAAAGTTTAAACCATCCATCAGCTTCCAATACATTCCCAGCACACCTACCAATTATCAGCACCCTGGTGTCGCTGTCTGCCGTGGGTCAAAGGTCACTGCATGCACTAGAGAGCTGGGAGCTGGAATGGGGCTTTAGAAATCTCATTATCCTGTTAACCATACATTTATCTGACAAGATAAAAGAGACTAGGTGACCAAGCTATCATTAAAGATTAATAGACAGTATAAAAAATTCAGCTGCAACCAGCATTGCTGTTTAGAGCTTGTGATCGGCATGACAGGGTTATTAATCAGAGAGCCCAAATGATTTAAGTCTTTGCTCTTAATATTTTCTATTTTTATTTTTAGTTTAGTTTTGTTTTTTTCTTCCTCTGTCTCAAGTCATTACCTCATCTCCTACCACCCCAAATCGGAGGTCAAAGGAGACTCCTGCTAATTGGCTCTCCTGGTTTCAAATCATAACCCATCGGGCCAATTATAAAATTGCCAAGCCTCAGAAGTGACGCAGGATGCAACAGAGGGACTCTGGTGAGCTGGAGCAGCGATTCAAGCTGCTTCCGGGGCTGCCGCCCTTCCTCACGCGCCAGACCTGTTAATCAGTGGGGAAAATCAATAGGTTTTTAATTTAATTTAGCCCTAGAAAGCACACCTAAGCCCCAAGATGATTTCTCCTCATTTGTGATTCCATTTCAGTTTTACACAGAAGACTCTCAGCCCACGCCTACCTACAAATCACAGGGCAGGCTCTGTCGTAAGGCTTAGGGATTCTTTTTATTCTTTTTGGTTCTCTCCCTATCGCCCACCTACCCCCGCCACCCTGCTTCTTCCCTGGCATCATCCTTCGTCTTTTTGGATCATAAATCAATGTCCTTTTTCTATGCAGCCATGGACGGTGTGCACTCCTATGACAACTCAGCAGGCTCCCCTTCTGCCCAGGGCCAAGGCAGAGGAGCCAGGAAGATGATGCAGGGAGAGAAGGAAGCGGTCCAGGACAAAAGTACAGCTCCAGTCTACCCGGTGGAAGGGACTGGTGTCTCACACTCCCCAGAAGCCTGTTCAGGAAGCAAGTTGACCGCAGATGCCCTGGGATCAGCTCAGCCTCAGAAGGGAGCACAGGATACCCATCAGGCCCGCCAGGACACATGTCTGTAGCCTCTCCATCGCTAGCTGGGTGACCTCAGGAAAGTCAGCCAGCCACTCTGAGCCTGCTTCCCAGGCTGGAAAACGGGGACAATCTCCTCCCTCTCAGGGTTGTTTGAAGATCAAAGGGAATCCTTGAGTCCAATCTCTTCTATTGTAATCACTTCCTGGCTTGCTCTAGCTTCCTCTGGGTTCCATTAAAGCTAATCTGATAAATCAATTAAGGATAAAATTCTATTGACCAGCCTCTGGCGAGTTGCCAGAGTTCAAGGACAACATTTTATCCTGTGCAACTTCATTCTCCCCACCCACTCAATACTCCCCGACAACACACACAGAAAGTGAGTTGTGTAATGACCTCCCCTTCCAGATCACAGGCACTGTTCATGCCCAGCATGTGCCCCCATGAGGGCTCCGTACATGTTTGGTGAAGGAAGGAAGGAATGCCTGGCCAGATGGAAAATCCAAACCACCTGCTAGGAGGAAACTTAAGGTCAAAAACGAGCACATAGGGCTGAGGATCCAGCCCAAGGAGCCAAGGAAGGTGAAACGGAAAGAAAAATCAGGAAGAGAAGAGACAGGTGGAGAAGAGGAGTGCAAGGTGGGTCCGAGAGAGTGGCTTAGGACCGAGGTCATGCACAGACATGGCCTTTAGAAAGCTGTGACTCCAGCTCTGTGGCGTAGGGCTGGACCTGGTGGTTTCTAGGACCTGGCCGCTCTGGAAAGGATGGAGATGGTGCTGCTAGCTGCATGCCGGGAGAACCGCGACTGTCTCATTCCCCTGGGAAGCAAAGCAGGAAGGGTGGAAAGAGGAGGGTCTTCCAGCAGGAGGGTCACTTGAGAAAAGTGACACTTCAAGGGACAAACTTGTAGTGATGTTACATAGAACGGGGCAGAAGAGGAAAGAGTGGAATTGGGAAATGAGCAAGAAAGCTAAAATAATCATCCAGGGGGACTTCTTCTCTGGCAGTCCAGTGGTTAAGACTCCATGCTTCCAATGCAGGAGATGCGGGTTCAATCCTTAGTCAGGGAACTAGGATCCCACGTACCGCATGGACAAAAAAAATTTTTTTTTAATTAAAAATAAAGTAATCGTCCAGAGAAGATTCCACGAAGATCGTGGCTTAGATGGCGATGCTTGGACTTGATAGGAGACCAAGCAGTGTATTCACTCTCCACCTGGACAGAGTTCACCTGGCCCTCTTCTCCTGCCTGTCACATTCCTGCTCCTGGCATCCCAGGCACAGCCTGTCTGGCAGGTCCCTCCCAGCCCCACGCCCCGGGGTCAGGCCCAGTTCTGCCAGGTAAATAGAAAGGACGTACTGGTTTCTTCTTTCATTTCTCTCTCCAACTCCCTCTGATTGCTAAAATCTATCTGTCTCATCTGCAAAAATGTGGTGTTTTATAGTCAAAGCATTATATGTCTAATTGTTTACTAGATTATTTACTAGATGTGTACTTAATACATAATTACATTTTAAAGCATCTTTTCCCCCAGAAAATAGTTTTCCTTTAAGTATTAATGTCCATTGTTTGAAGACCCTACACTTGAAAAACAAATCCAGGGAAAGACAAAGAACCCATGACAGTAATCAGTTGAACAGGCTGGCCTGGCAGACAGACATGGGGACAGCTTCCTTAAAGCCACAGCTTCATAATAATCACCTGAAAGATTCTGGGGCTAAGAAAGGTTGCGTGTGTATGTGTGTGTGTCTGGGTGTATTTGTGTGTATGTGTGTCAAAGTGTATCTGTACACATGTATATGCGAGCATTTGTCTGTGTGCTGGAGGAACAAGAAAGAAGGAAGCTAGTGTTAAGAGTCTACCACTCTGCAAGTGCTTTGGGCTTTAACTTTATTTAATCCCCCTTTACCCATTTTACAGCTAGGGAAAGTGACACTCAGGGAAGTAAAGAAACTTGCTCAGAATTACTCTGCCTGTGTCAGAACTGTTACTCCACAGCTGATAGTCAGCCCAGTCTTTGCTGAAAGTACTGAAGAAATCGAGGTACAATGTTTTTCCCCACCCAGTGACATCTCCATGTTTTCTCAGATCTATTTGTATATTTTATAAGCATTTTCTGAGTGCCTTCTGTCTTGGGCATGTGGTAAAAACTTTACATATGTTATCTAATGCCATGCTCACAACACTTCTGCGAGCAAGTTTACTATTACAATTTCAGAGATAAGAAAATTGAGGCACTGAGAGATTAAGTAATTCCCCCATAAGGAGCTATAATTCAAAAACAGTTTTGTTTGACTCCAAAGCCTGAGTCCTTGACACTATATCACACTGACGTGCTTCATTATGACCCAGTTTTGAGCCTTGAGAATTCAGAATCTAGATAAATAGGAAAACCATACACATATAAATACCAGAGTTGTCTCAGGATGATCTATATGTAAAGGACAGCAGCTACTCTACATCATCAAAACTCATATTCTCTCCATCTTCCCACTCTGTCACCACCCTCAGTATATTGGCTACTATGGGCTAGCTTTCCTCATGGTAACAAGATGGCTGCCACAGCTCCAAACATTATACAAAGTCTTGACAACATGCAGTGGAAGAAGAGGGACCAGTTAATTCCTATGTTCTCTCTTTTTCCCTTTTATTTTCATTTCTTTTATGTTATTTCTACTATATCTGTCTAAACTTTTTTCTGTGCATATGTTGGGGAGATATTCACCTAATGTTTAAAAAAAAGTCTTTTAGTACTTTGATACATTGCTTGATTTGTTTTTGTAATAAACATACTTTTCTTTTTAAAAAAAGAATGAAGTCGGGATTCAAAAAAACACAACAAAACAGACCTTATGATGTCATTCACCTGCTTAAGATGCACCATTGTCTCCCCCACCACTGACAAGATAAAGGACAAACTCCTCGGCAGAGTATATAAGGTCTGCTGTGATCTATGGTCCCCGTGGTCTTGCCACAGGACACAGGTCCTCAAACATGTCAGGAGCTTCTTTGGCTCAGAATGCTCCCTCCAGCTGGAGGAACTCCCCTCTCCTGCTTCCTCCATGAAAGCCCTTTCTTCCTCAAAACCCAAACCAAACGATTGCTTCTTGGAGCCTCCCCAGGAACCTCTGTCAGAAGTATTGCTCCCCTGTCCGGGGGCCATAGAATTGTATTTATCTTTCTATTTTAGTACATTTTACAAACTGCCTTGCCCTGTGGTTAGTTTGAGACACAAACTAGCTGGAGCCGGCTTCCACTTGCTCTCAAGACCAATTGGTTCTCTTGCATCTGTCCCAAAGATGTCACACTGGCTCCTTGAAATTGGCCATGTGGGACTATTCATACCACGGGAACTGGCAAATGCTGTCCTAGAGCATTTTTTCCCTATGGAAAGCAGCTGGTTAGACATTCACCAGTGCCCCCCAGTTTGGGTAGGTAGCCTTCTCTTCCATCCCCAAAATCAACTCACTGAGGTCAGCCATGCACATAGCACGGTGCTTTGCTCAGAGCAGGATGTTCACATCTAGATGTTCAGATTCTGGAAATGCAGTGTAAGCAGAAGGGCCATCCAGGAATCCACTCATTCCCCAGCTATGGGCACAGCCCAACCTCAACCCCTGGCTGTGGGCTGTGCAATGCAGGTTTCTGCACTCTTTCCAGAGAGACCAGGCCCACCTGCTGAGAGGGAACAGGCAGGGCTTCATGGAAACAGGTGATGTCCAATCGCCCTTGGCCTCGCTGGATCCCTAAATCTTACACAACAGAGAGGCGTCAGTGACTCTGGAAATGTGCCAGGCAGTTCAGGTCTTGGAAAATGCAAGGTGGATGGTTAAACCAGCCCAAGTAGCATTGATCATTAGCTTACTGGTGGGGTCCGAGGGTTCGATCCAGTTACCTAAAGCACTGTCTGTACTTTTCAAGGAAGATTGCAAGCGACAGAGAGGAGAGGGAGAAGCGGACCTGGGAGATGCTCTCACAGGATCCCTGAGCCCCCGGGTGTGCGGCCCTGACCCACAATGCGCCCAGGTCTGTGCAGGGTATGGGGTTAGGGGCAGGTCCTCAGAGAACTGACAGGCTCAGCCATGAGACCGAGCCACTCACACCACAAGACTGTACAGCCGTCCCCACTCACGCCCGAGTGTGCCCTTGAAGCCCGTTCAAGAGGCAGGGGCTGGGTCCCCATCCCCTCTGTTCTCCACCCCAGTGCTCAGTCTGCAGGTCATTCTGAATCATGTGCGTTGAAGAAATCAATCTCAGTTCTGGCCCTTTGCACTTAGTTTCCCCATATGGACAATGAGGTGCCTGGGCTTCGTGGGCTCAGTGATGTCCCTCCCTCCCCGTCAGCTTTGCCACCTTCTGTTTCTAGGTTTGAGCCAGCCCAGAGCTCAGGAAAGACTGAGTGTGCAGGGGGTTGCCCTGCCCCCTGACCCGACCCGCCCCCTGACCCGACCCGCCTCCCTGCCTCTGCCCCTGTGCAAACCTGTGTCTGCTGCCTGGAGCCCACCCAGCTGGCCGGGAGCACCTCCAGTGCCTGCCTGTGGGGGCTGAGTGACAAGCACGAGATGAGAGAGAAGCTCAGCACGTGTCCACACTGCCATCCCTCCCGCAGCTTCCTCGACTGGAAGGTCGTCAGAGGCACGTCAACACCTTGGCAGCTTCTATTCTAGGCAGACACACAGAAAGAAGGCTGGGGGGCGTCTGGACCCTGCAGAGCCAGCCTGCGGTGGATGAGAGCCGAATCACAGGAGGCGCACAAGCTGGCCTGCACCCCACCCCACAGTCTCCAGGGCTCTGGGGAGAAAGGGCGCAGAGAAATGTTTTTTACGGGCATCTTCTGCCTCCTAGACACTTCATAATTTGTCTCCTTTCCTCCTTATCATAACTCCACAGAGAGATGCTCTGCCCCCATTTTTCAGATGAAGCTCAGTGAGGTGCCGTGTCTTACCCAAGGTCACTCTGGCCTCCGGGACCAAGATCTTTATGGAAGACAGCCAAAAGGGACTGAGCACCACACTTTGAACAAACCTAGGAAGTAAGAACCACCCATACACTTGCTCACCACCCAGATTTTAACAGGTAAACAGTGGAGTCCGCCCCTCCTACCTCAACTAATTATGCACTGGAGCCTCGTGTTCCCTGGCTGACCGGCGTCTAGAGCATCTTGCAGGGAGGTGTCCACTTGCGACAGTGGAGCTCTTTAGTCCAGGAAGCCTCGAGGGGGGCATGGCGGGGGGGTTCCATTCATAGGAGGATGGGGCCAGGTGGGGGGCAGTCAAGATGATGTGACTGGTACCCGGAGGAAAGTCAGTCTGGGATCCCAGACTTAGGCCAGCCTTCCCAGGGACCACAGCCCCCTGGGGACCCAGCCCAAGGGATGGGCTGGGAATCTTTGACTCTCCCCCACTCTGTACCTTCTCCACGTCCCTCTGGTCTCTCTCCAGGCCCCCACTCTCACCCACTTTAACTCTCCCACAGAAAAACGCCCCAGTCTCCTTCTTTTCCCCCATTAAGGTCCAAAGGTCCATGTGAAATTGCTGTAAGGGCACCTTAGACTGTAGCTCCAGTGTCAGTAAAGACAGGCTTTGCTTCCTCAGAAACTTGAGCCTAGATGCTCCACCCACACACCCTACACATGGCCCTTCCCTCAGAAGACTTTCCTAGAAGGGAGGGAGACAGGGACCACAAATGACCCAACGCAGTTTCAGTTTTCCTATCCCTCATCCCAGGAAACGGGAGCTCAAAGAGGCTGGCTAAGTTCCCATAAGTGCCAGGGGGGAATTGCAGGAGCCCGAATCTGAGCCAGGTGAGCGCCAAGCCTGTGTTTGCACCAGATCCTGCGCCCCTGCCGCTCCAGTCTAGACCAGACCCCAGCTGCACCTCTGTGGGTCATCTCTTCACCCAGCCTCTGGAGACCCCATCTTTCTCCACAGTTAGCATCTGCCTGGCCCACAAGGCTGGGACCCTTCTCAGCCCAGGAGCAGCCCCCAGTCACCTCTCCCTCCTTCCCTTGTCTCCTACCCTGTGATTGTCTGGGTTCCTGGCCGCCTTTCCCTCCACTTCTATTTTCAGAACGTATTTACCTAGAGCCTGTGAGAAGCCAGGGACTCTGCTGGGTGCTGGAGAGATAGAGGTGAGTTAAGCAGGACTAGGTGAGAGCTCCCTGCCCTCAGAGTTGATATTCCTCTTGGGAGAAGGCAAGTAGATGAACCTCCGGTAAGTGATAAGTGCTAACTAAGAAGGCTACAGAAGGTGAGCTCACCCAGCCTGTCCCTGAGTGGTTCTGCACTGCGTCTGGCCTAACTGGTCCCCTCACTTGACCTTGGGGAGCAATCAGGGGGCAGGAAGATCCACAGGAAAATATCTGGCCGAGACCTTTTGAGTGTGACATTGTGTTAGACTTTCTCACTCACCCTGTAAAGCAGAGATTATCCCTGGGTACGGATGACAAAACTGAGGCTCTGAGAGGTTAGTCAAAGACCCAGGAGCCGGCGGAGACCTGTGTTAGAACCCAGCTCTCTTGACCCCCGGCACTGTTTCCAAGTCACACTGCCTCCCGGGCCAAATATGACACAGTGGTTTCCCCCTCATTGCCCTCCCCATACATTCCCCTGGCCTGGAACAGCCTCCCCTCCGCGCCACCCACGTCAGCCCCAGCTGAGAGCACGAATCTGGGAGTTCCAGAGACAACTCCAACCAATGGAGCAATCCCACCGGGAAGCGTTCAGGAGTTGCCATTCATTCATGGCACAGACTGGCTGCTAAAGCGATCTCAGGTGAGAGCTCTATAGCCGGAAGTGGCCGTAGAATTCAACTAGTCCAAATGCCTCATTGACTCATGCATCTTTCTATTTCTTGCTCGCCTTATACTCACAGAAACACACTAAGCCCCGACTGTGTGCCATTTGCCGTGTGAGGTGCTGCACACGCGGTGGAGAACAAGACAGAGGAGACGCCTGACCTCATGCAGTTTGCACGCTAGTCGAGGGCACGGGCAGTGATCCACAATCACAGACATCGTGATAGAATCGCAACTAGACAAGGGCTGCGAACGACAAGAAGGGGCGCCGTGAGAGCACTTGATGAGGGAGGAGACCTGATTTATTCCAGAGGGTCCCCGAGGAAGGAGCCATGATCTGGCATTAGACAGACGAAGGGTAGAGGGGAGAGCTGGGCAGGAGGAGATGCCATCAAAGGAACAGCCCATAGGAAGGTGCATGGTGAGCTCTAGCACCTGGAGGGAGGCCAGTATGGCTGGTGCAGCTCTGAAGCAGAAACAGCGGGCGTGCCAGGGTTGCCAGCAGGGTCACACCATGCGGTGAGTTATGGGATATGATAAAGCCTTTGTCCTTGGTCTGGGGCAATGAGGAGGCTTTGGAGCTTTCAAATGTGTCCGTGCGGTGAGGAGGGGGCCAGTAAGTGGGGAAATGGCTTGGTGGGGCAGAGGTGGCCGCGGGAGACCCATTGGAAGCTGTTGCGGGGGGTCTACACGAGAGATGATGAGGCTTTAGAGGCGGGCGGTAACAGCAAGAGGCAGAGAAGTGGGCACACTCCAGAGACATGAAATCAGCAAGGCTGGGCGATGCACTCCAGGCGGGGGTGAGGGAGAGGGAAGTCGAGGATGGTTCCAGGTCCCACTCCATGGAGACCTGGGGAGAGAAGACCTGATCTTGGCACCTGATTGATAAGACTGAGAAGACGTGCCCAGGACGTCCCAGCCAGCTTCAGTCCTGGACTCCTGGTCAGTTTCTGAACATGCAGCTCACACTAAGCAGAGCAGGGTCCAAGTGAGGGGCAGGGGGTACTGCTTCCTCTTGGTCCCCCTAGTGAGAGCCTAGACACAGACCCAGGTCATCACGGTGTGCTCCACGCCCATTCCATAGCATACCCTGCAGTCCACGGTGCACAGGGCTCCCGAGAACACTTTTGAATTCTAATCTGTCTCTGGGAAGTTACACCTCCTGGGAAGTCAGATTCCATCTCTGTTTAAAGCATTCTTCCTGACGATAAAATGATATCAGGTATGTGAAAGATCTTTGGATAGTACCAAGCATAAGTGAATACAGAGTGTTCTGATTACAAAGCAAGGGGTGGGTTTGCGATATGAAGATGAGAAGGAAAAACATCACAGGTGGCAGCGGGGGTGGTAGCAGACACAGCCCAAGCACAGGCCTGGGAAGGGGACAGGGCAAGGCCATTGAAAAGAAAAGGTGAGTAGACCAGCTAAGTGCTTTCATGTACATTCTCTTGCTACTCAAACTTCACAGCATCCTTATTAAGGGAAATATCATTTCCTCATTTTTCAGATAAGGAAACAGGTGAACGCAGTGGGACAAGTTGTCCACGCTCACCAGTTCCTAAGTGGCCAAGCCAGCTCTTCTCACTCTCAAGCAGCCAAGCCCTTGATAGATGAAAAATTGCTTCCCAGAGTAAAAGTTAAAGGTGGCTTTTAGAGGATGACAGCCTCGCCAGGAGCTAGTTGAGGGGAGGAACTAGTTGAGGGGAGGACTTTTGAAGGTCAAGTCTAATAACCCAGGGCAATTCTGAGAAAGAAATTGGCCTTCCTTGAGATGGGCTCCAGCAAATAAGTGTGCTCTCCTCATTTCAAAAGCCCACGTCTCACAGAGGCAGTGGGCAGGCCAGAGAGGGGTGAGATTCTGCGCACATGACTCTCCCGCAGCCACTCTGGAGGGACAGAAGGCACGGAAGACGCTGTCTGCCGATCAGCAGCCTGGGCAAAACTTAATTGCTTCCCTGAACCTGAAACATATCAAACTGCATAAATAAATGTGCTTTAAATTATTAATAAAGGCATTTACATCTGAAGCATGAAAATTATTTTAATTTCTTATGCTAAACTGGCTGGCATGGCATGTGATTCAAAGACACAAAGGTTCAAAGACACAAAGGGCAGGGAAGAAAATGATGGGAGTTGCGTTATCTTGGGCATTTTGCATTTAAGTTCCTAGAAAATAATAAAGAAGGATGGAGTGGAAAGAAAGGGTGGGAGGAAGTTCTCCTGCAGACCCAGATGAAAGCCGCTTCAACACGAGAAGCAAGAACAGAGAGGCCACTTTTCCTTGGGGCTCCTGCATGTTGAAATGCCCTGGAAGATTCAGGGAGCCTGCGTTTCTGGGAAGGCTGAATTGCTTGGCTTTCGCAAGGGCAGACACAATTAAAGCCGAGGTTGGGATGGGCGCGTCAGATGAACTTGGAAAGCAGGCTTGAAGCATCAGCTAATGTCTGTGTGTCTGGGGGGAAGGCACCCGGGGACCCCCTCCACCTACCCACAGCCCACCCTGACACTGTCAGAGCATCATCCCTTCAGCTTCCAGAAGCAAGGTGAGTCTGAACCCCAGCTCGGCCACTTACTAGCTGAATATCCTTGACCCAACTTCTCCTCTCTGAGCCTCAGTGTCTTCATCTGCAAAGTGGGTTAATAGTATCTATCTCACAGCATCTTGGTAAGGATGCAGCAGGGCATTTGGGAATTGCTGAACCCTGAATCCAGGCACTATCAGGGCAAGTGATACTCCTACCCATGTTCTCAGTATTTTTGATATCCATCGATAATGCCCAGATACTTCTCCATTTTGTAGGAGAGAGAGTAAAGGAGATGTTGGTTTGGGGGCTTGGTCTGAGGAGAGAGCAGAGAAAGAGAAATGATATGGGACTTCTCATCCAGCCCCTGGGACTGGGTTGAGTTCTAAGATCTAGAAGCTGGAGAGTCAGAAGTCAAAAAGAAAGTTCTGTAAGACTGTGGGAAGAAGCAGAGCTGCCCTGGGGCCCACGGAGGGGGAGAGGTGCACCCTCCTCTCCTCTGCCTGGGAGGGTCTGTGTGCCAGTGTTCAGTGCCCTGGTGGAGGAAGGCGGCCCTCTCACAGACCAGGGGTCATGCTGTGTAGTGGCAGTGGGCACAGACATGGGGATTCAAGAGGGAGAGGAAGCGTGGGGTAGACACAGAGAGTGACGAGGCCCCCAAATACCCAGGGAACACCCACATCTAGCAGTGGCGGCCAATGCAAGCAAATGTGCCGAGATTTTCTAGTCACAGGCTGGGGGGCTGGGACACCCGGAATACATCTCTGAAATGCCTGTCATTAGGCCAGGCGTATAGTAGGTGTCAATACAAGTCAGCGCCCTTCCCACTCCCTTTCGTTCCTGTCTTGTGCATTTATCGGGTGTTGATCTTTTCCCTTATCCAGTCTCCAGGGAAGTCAGGAGTTAGGGTTCTGTACTTTAAACCCCAAAGAGAACCGGGACTAATCCTAACGCACCGACCAACACTTGTTGAAACACCAGCTAACACTTAACTCTGCATATTCCTTTTAGTAGTTGAGTCAGTGTTTTCACTTCTTCTAATTCCCTTGAGCCTCAACAATCACCTTGTAAAGTAATATCCCCACTTTACAGTAAGGGAAACTGAGGCCCAAGGAAAGTGACCTGTCTAAGGTCATGCAGCTTGTAAACAAACCACAGAGCGGGGATTTAGCATGTGGTGCTCTGACAGTGTGGAGAGGGTCAGGCTGAGCTGGGGATAAATCCCAGCCCAAACTCTTAACGGTGGCCATCGCTGGCATGGGGTAAGCCCTTACTGAGTGCTGTGCACTGTGCTAAAAGCTTTGCAAGCATCACCTGTACGTCTTCACAAAAGCCCTATCATGGAAACACTCCTGTTATCCCTGCGTGTAGAGAGAACACTGCTTTGGAAAAGCTGTTTCCTTTCCTCTAGTCTAGTGAGTAGAAAGTCAGGATTCCAGCAGCTCGGGCCAGAGGCCATGCCTCTAACTACAAGCCGTACTGCCTCTCACTTAACAAATTCTGCTTCCGCATCTGTGGAACAGAACTGATGACACTGAACGCGCAGAGCTGCTGCGCGGACCAAAGTGGGCCACAGCGCCCTTAGCACAGAGTGAGCTCTCAAAGGGCGCGTGTGTCCCTTCCCAGGCCACATGGGAAGGGCCATACTCAAGCTGGGTCCAGAGGATGGAAATGAAAAGACAGACCCAACATGGGTGACTGAGCAAGGAGTCCTCTGCTCCCCGGTGGGACAGGTGCAGGCCTCAGAGTTTGGTACCCGCTCAGGACCTGGGCATCTGCCTCAGCCCTGCCCTGGCTCTCTCTGCCTAGCAAGGGGTAAAAAGCACAGCTGGTCCTTTTTTCAACGATTTCCACTTTTGCTGCAATCAGTTAACGCCCATATCCCATTCTCTCTGCCGTGTGCTGTTTATTTCGCTATTTCTACCAGTAAAGGACACGGCTTAGTTGAAAGAATGGTGGCTGTAGTGTGAAAAGGTCCTGCATTTGAACCCTATGGGGCCTTGGGCAGGTTACCATGCCTCTGGGCATGCCAGGTTCCTGCCTGGCAATGAACGGCTCCCTTACCCAAGGTTACAGCTAGCTGCGTGTCGGGGCCGTGCCGTCATTGCCATGGCGTCACTACTTCTCCAGTGACTGCCCTGGATGCAGCCTCAAAGGCAGCACAATAGAACAGAAAGGTCCCATTTGCCGTGGGAATATGTCTAAAAAAGAGGGGACACCTGCTCCAACTTTTTTTAGTAGTTTTTTTTTTCCCAGATATTAGTCTTCCTAATTGCCACACAATAAAAACAGTTTCTTAAATAAAAATGTAATTAATGCTTATTAAAGGCAGTATATTAGTTTAGGTTGAATTTACAATACAGGAGGACATTATATTATCCATCTTTAGATTTTATAGCAAACGGGAGCTCCTCTTGTAATCACAGTATGAAGTCAACATGTATGTCCATTGTATAGGACTTGAAGAATAGTTTTTTTGGGTTTTTTTGTTTTTGTTTTTGTGTTTTTCTTTTTATTAGGTGCATTCAAGTGTACAATACAGTTGTTAAACGTTTCTGGTGAAATAAATGTTGATTATTTTATAGTGAGCTTTTATACTCCAATTATGCATTTTTAAAGTGTCTTTTATCTGATAATAGTACGACTACCTCAGCTTTCTTTTCATTAATTTTTGCATGTGTTCCTTCTTGATATTTTCTTCTCTTTTGTCGTAATGTCCATTCTACTCCTGTTACTCTAACTGCTTCTTGGGTGTCTTTTAGAAGAGTAGTTTTATATTTTATAGTACAATAGAAGTTTACAGATGTTACCTCTCTTACGGCACACTTTTGGTCGCTGCTTTGATTTAGCCGTCATTGGGACGTTTGTTGGGGATGTCGTCATCAATGACTGCATGGCACAGTATAGCTGCTAAGAACAAATTGTTAAGAGAACAGGGTGTTCCTGAATCCCACGTGTTTTGTGTTGGGCTTGGGAGGAAAACTCCCGTTTATTCAGAAATTGCTTTCACCCTAAGAATTCCACTTGGAGGACGGGAATAGCTGAGCTACACACTGCCTTCAGTACTGCCCTCTTTTCCTTTCTGGGTCCCCTCTCGGTCCCCAGGTGAGTACCTCTGAGCCCCCTGAAATTGTATGTAAACCAACACGTATCTTTTTTTTTTTTTTTTTTTTTAACCCATCTTCAGGTTTTTTCAGTACCCGGAGAAGTCAGCCTCTGATGCTGATACAGCAGCATTCCCTCACTACCACCCACCCTCCCCGCTGGCCCTCCCTGCATACACTGCTATGGCACTGGGTGGGTCCTTAATACTTGGGGCTGCTTCTTGCTTCCTCTCTTGTAAACTTTTCTTGGGGTCTGCACTATTAATCATCTGTGTTTTTTCCATGTCCCTTGGGAAGATTTCACAGTTGGCCTCAGAGAGTCACTGAAAAAAAAGCAACACGTATCTTTTTCTGGGAAAGTATAAAACAGCAAGAACCAGACTCTTGCCCGTCCTGGCTGTGGCTGTCCTCAGTCCCAAACTCCCGCATCATGATCCTGCCCTCAGCCTTCTGGTCCCCTTCCTCCTCTCGGCCCAAGAGCTCGCCTCATGGTTGGGCTGGGAGTCTGGCCAGACCTGATCCCTAGCTCCCCATACCACATGGCCCTAAGCAAGTCTCCTAGTTTCCTCATCCGTTAGACAGGAATGAGATATCTACCCCTGGGGATGATGGGACACCGCTATACGATGTTGGAGGTGACAGTGATTTGTCAACTGTAAAGAGCCATTGGTTATTATCATTATTCGATCTCAACTAGATGATCAGCAGACACTCATCTAATTGGATTCAGTTCTCCTAAAATAGCCGTGATCCAGGGTTTCCCCGGTGGCGCAGTGGTTGAGAGTCCACCTGCCGATGCATTGGATGCCCCAGTCCGGGAAGATCCCACATGCCGCGGAGCGGCTGGGCCCGTGAGCCATGGCCACTGAGCCTGCGCGTCCGGAGCCTGTGCTCCGCAACGGGAGAGGCCACAGCAGTGAGAGGCCCGTGTACCGCAAAAAATAATAATAATAATAAAATAAAATAAAATAGCCGTGATCCAAATGGAAGGAGGAGCACTTGGGTTTCAAAAGATGAAGTTGTAGGGGAAGGAACTTCTCCCCTCCTCCCCATCCCCACCTGCTTGCAGAGAATGGGATGCCGCTCTTGCCTCACTTAGAGGTGAGCTGGGGAGAGGGCTTCCTGAGGGGATGCTGATCGGAGTGGTGAGCCCACTAGTCCTGGGCTGGATCTCGGCTGGGCAGGGGCACAGCGGCCATGAGCCTATTCCCTGCCTTTCACTTCCTGTGCTCGGGTGTGAGGACCCCATGCTCCCTGCTCCCAAGGATGCTGGGAGCTCCCCTGGCCTGTAACGTGATGAGACTGGGCCTTCTTGGAACTGTGGCCCAGGGGTGCAAGCCACCCAGGTCAGACCCTGCAAGGAAGAAGGGGCAAGGGGCTCCTGAACTCTTAACATGCTTCTTGCTGCGTCTACTATATCTCAAGTAGTAGAATGTCAGACCCTGATTTATTTATTTGTTCAATAAACATGTCCTAAGCAGTTACTACAAAGCAGTTTCTATGACAATTGCTGGGAATAGGGAGATCAGAGGAGGAAGAGAAGGAAAATCTAGACTAATGGTCTCATTTTCTCTCTCACATAAATTCTTCTCTGTTTGTGTCATACTGGGTTTCTGTTTCTCCCCAGCACACACACATTCTCTCTCACACACACACACGCACGCATGCACGCACACACACACATCTCACCCTCTGCTCTCCTGAGAGGCCCCTTGGCCGAGGCTGCTTTCTGGAAGCTAGAGGGAGCTCAGTGGGAAGAATAGGTCGATTCAGTGGGCAGAGCATCCTCCCCTCCCACAGGCCCCTCTCCTCCCCTCCGCCCCCCTCGGGACTGCTCTGAGCTCCTCCCTGTGCTGGACCAGCCTCAGTGGCTCACCCAAGGCTTGTTCTGCTGCACTTCAGTTTCTAAGATTCTGGAGAAGAAAAAGACAGAAAAGGAAGCATGGGAAGCCCAGCTCAGGGCCGGGGTGGGGGCGGCGGGCAGAGGGGAAGGGCCCCCCCCCCCCGGCTCGGCTCAGAGCAGAAGTTGCTGATGCGCTGTGGTCGCCTTGCGGTTCAGGCCCAGAGGCTCATGCAGGCGGCTGTGGGGAGCGTGATAACAGGCTAGCTGATTCGCAGCACCTCTCAAGGTTTTGTAATAAAAGGTGAGAGCACAAAGCCGGAGATAGCAAGGTGCAGCGGAGACAGTGGAGGGCAAGACCGAAACCCGCTGCCCTCTGGCATGGGAGTGCAAGTGGGGCCACCTCAGAGCAGAGACCATGGATCCGCTTGGAAGAACTCGCTTGTCCTTGGCTGGGGTGAGGTTGTGACAAGAACAGAGATGAGGTCAGGCGATCCCTTCCTAGGGGTCCACACATGTCTTGGGCCGCAGGCCACCTGCCACAGGGGTCTCCTCCCGTGCTTGCCATCTCAGTGTAGCCATGACCTTGGCCTGGGCAGCAGCAGGACTGGTAAACACACAGGGAACGGATGCGTGGGAGGGAGGGCCCAACAGGAGGCAAGGCCTGGTGCCTCAGACACCCTCAAAGTGCAGACAGAGCCACTGAGGCAGGGACCCACTGATGCTCCATGGCCGTGGGACCCTGTCCTTGTTCCTTACCATGGCATTCAAGGTGGCCTCGCTCTGGGCCAGCCTACCTTTCCAGCGCCATCTCCTTCCACTTGCCCCATTGACGTGGTTTTCCCCCCAGACCGTTTGCCTGGCACACCACATACCTAGCTCTTTGATGCCTCAGTGCCTTTGCACCTGCCAGTTCCTTTGCCCATAATGCTCTCCCCTCTCCTTCCTGCCTGGATGATCCCTCAGGAAACTGCTCAAGTGTTTTCTCCCCTGTGAAGACTTTCTTTGCCCCCCAGGGAAGAACTCACCCAGCCCCTCCACCAGGTGTGCCTATGCAACCGTCTACTTTGCACACCCCTCCACCAAGACCATTTGTTTTCCTGTTGGCCTCTCCTCCAGGCTGTGAAGAGAGGGACTGTGTCTTAATTTACATTTCACTCCCAGACTCTAGGTCAGAGTCTGGCATTTGGTGGTCACCTGATATTGATGGATGGATGGTTAGATGCATGGACGGGAAGGATGAAGGGAGGACCCAGGCAGGTGTGCCCTGGTAAGACAAGTACTTCAGAGCCCACTACCTCCATCTGAGGGCCATCCTAGGACCTGTACTCAGGCTAGAGGCCAGAGCAGATGGGCAGGGCCAGGAGGTGGGCAAAGGCCCACTACAACTGGTTTAAACCAGACTTGGCCGGTTTGGTTCTGTCTGAGCAGTAGAGGAAGTGAATGGTTCACACCTGGTGAGTTGGAGCGGCCAGCGGTGTCTGGAAGCATTTTCTACAGCTGGATCTACTGCTGACCACAGGGGAGACATGGCCTACACCCTGTGGCCCCTCATGAGACAGGGCCCACCACCAGCCCGCAAGAGACACTCCAAAAGGCGGCTATGACTTCCTGTCTCCTCAGCCCAGACCTGGACCAACCTTGTTTGGCGGGGACCTTCAGAGGAGCGAGGGAGCGCTATCGACTTTCCTGCCCTGGACACACAAGGGTTTCCAGAGAACTCTGTCCACCTCTGTGTCCTTTCTCTCGAGTCCTTCAGAGAACTGTTTACGCTCCTGGCTTGTGGGCAGCCAGACTTGTGGTGGGTGTCCTCTCTTCTGGAACCTTCCATCTCCACCCTCCTCCATGAGCATCAAAGCCAGGCTGCTGCACCTCCAAGAAGGAGGTGCCCGTGGCAGCCGGGGCCATCAAGTCCTTGCCTGGTTTGCCCTGGGAGGCTCACGCTGCAAAGACACAGCCAGGCCTCTGCTGGTCTGCCCGCACAGGCCACCTCTCAGCCCTGCCTATTTTCCTAGACAGAAACAGGCCTTTCCTGCTCCTCTTACCCCATGAAGCCGAAATGCTCCTCAAAGAAGCAAATGAAAGGGGAAACCCAAACCAAAGACACCTACAGGGAGTCTCAGCTCAGGGGAGAAGGAGCTCAGCAGTGGACTTGAGTCCTGACCTCCTGTTTCCTGGCTGTGCCGTGTTTAGGCAAATCCCTTCTCTGAACCTCAGTTCCCTCCCCTGTAAGATGGTCATGAGCACAGAAAGCCTGTGCACACGGTCTTGTGGAAGCCGTTGGTGAGATTTGGATTCTGAGCTTAGGAGGGATGGCACACAGTAGGTGTTCAAAAGACAGCAATCCCCTTCCTGTCCCTTCATTGCCCATGTGGGTTTAGGGTCTCCACCTGGAGCACTCAGGCCCTGGGAGCCCACCCAGTGCTGAATCCCGGCTGGTTACGCCTTGGGAACTACCCTAGCCTGTGTGACCCACCCTCTCCTTTCGGTGATGTCGGCCCAGTCAGAGCTGTCACATCGGAGGGCCATCAGGGAGCTGCACGAGAGGACACAAGCAAAGCATTTAGTGCAGTGACTGGTATATAGTAAGTGCTCAACGAATGCTGGTGGCTCTGTGGTAGTTTTTTTCCCACACACCCCAACCCAAGCACACGGTTCTCCTCCTTGATGCTAGAGTCACAGACACCATGGACCCCTGGGGCCCAGGAAGAGCCAGGTGGGTGTGCTGCCCCAGCCCAAGCCCTCAGAAGCTGCTTCATCAGCCACATCTCCCCACTGAATCAACGTAACCTGTGGGTCAGGAACATCACCCCTCCTGGGGTCGTCAGGTCACGAAAGGTGCCGGTGAGTTCCCAGAACTGGAGAACATTTCCCTGCAAGCTCACCACCTGGGGCCAGGTGCACTGGGCGGTGTGTGGAGAGGCAAGCCTGCTCCGTGCGGCCGGCCCGTGGCCAGGGTACCTGGTGGGAAAGCAAAGGCTTGGAGTAGCAGTGGTGGAGCTGGGGGAAACCCAGAGACTGTTTCACAGTGGAGAAACCCAGGTCCGAGAGGGAAGTGAATGCACCAGTTCACTCGAGTGCCGATGCTAGCTCACATCACCTGACCCTTGTCACTGCTTTTGCCACCTTACCACAGGCCAGGACTCTAAGAGATCTTCCTTCGTACTCAGACATTGTACAATGTTAATCGCTTTTGAAAAGGCATCGTTTTTATAGCTGACTTCTGACCATTTTGTTCCTCAACTTTTTGTTGTGATCAACTCTTTCGAGGTGAAATTCACATAACATACCGTTCACCGTTTTAAAGCGTGCAATTCAGTGGTATTAAGTGCATTCACAACGCTCTGCGGCCACCAGCTCTCTCTACTTTCAAAACTTTTCATCACCCCATAAAACAGCCCGTACCCATTAGATAATCCCTCTCCATTCCTGCCCCCTCCTCCAATTCCCTGGTAAGCTCTAATCTGCTTTGTCTCTCTATGGATCTGCTATTCTGGATACATCATATAAAAGGAATCATACAACATGTGGTCTTTGGTGTCTGGCTTCTTGCACTTAGTATAATGTTTTCCAGGTTCGGCCACTTACAATATGCATCAACGCTTCGTTCCTTTTATGGCTAAATCATATACCATTGTATAGATATACTATTCATCCACGGATGGCCATTTGGATAGGTTCATCATTTCTAAACATACAGGAAGATTGAAAGAATACCATAATGAGCACCCATTTTCCCACACCCCTGACTCAGCAACAGGGTCTGGACTCGGGCGAGGCCAGTGAGGTGTTTTGGCATGACACTGAAGGAGGGGCTTGCTTCCAGGGTCTGCAGGTGGAGGCTGGACCCCGAGAGGGATGTGACTCCCTCAAGGAGGCACCTGAGGCATCTCACCAGCCTCATCCTATAGTCCTGGCCCTGTTGGACCATTTTAATCTGTGGCCATACTTGCTTTATCCTGCTCTCTAAACAATGGTTTTTGCTGAAAAGTTTGAAGACGGGTTATGGACCACATGACACTTCACTCCTCAGCTGCTCTGCTCGCATCTGCTCCCAAGGATGTTGTGGGTAGTAACAGATCCATTTCCCGCTGCGATTCCATGTCGCCTCCATCCCCCATCCGTAGTCACATCTCCCAATTGCCGCAAGTACATCTTTAACAGATTTTTTGTTTGGTTGGTTGTTCGGTTTGTTTTCAGCAGGATCTGATGAAGCTTCCCACACGGGTCTCTTTCACACTAAAATGGCCTGGGTTTCCCCCTCCACCCCACTGCACAGGCCATTTGAAGAGTCCAAATATTATATTCTTTCAGATGGCCCACACCGTGGATTTGCCTGATTGTTTTCTCTTGCTGTCCTTTAACCTGTTCCTCTGTCCCCTGAAGGTCCCGTGGCCTGTGAGTTGGGGCTAAAGGTTAAACATTTTGGCAAGAATACTCCACAGGTGAGGTGTATTCCGCACACCACCTCGCATCGGGAGGCCTGTGATGCCAGGTCGTCCTACTACAGATGGATGATGCTAAGTTCGATCAGTTGGATAAACACGTGGCCACCAGAGCTCTCTGTTGTAATGGTCATTTTCCCTTTTTAATTACTAGGTAAGCCAGGGGGACTCTTAGCAGCTGCACTAATATCCTGTTCCCCAACAACCCTTCTTCACCCACTGGTTTTTAGCACCTATTAATGATCCCTGCCCAAATCAAGAATGACACTGGACGTTGTGAAATGGTGACTTTCTAGCTTTATCTTTCCTTCTGCAGTTCTCAGCTGGCATTCTTTTGTAAAGAAGGGCTTCACTCTCCCCCCCCCCACCTTCCCTCTTTCTCTTATACACACATACACACTGAATTCGTGGATTTTTCTGTTTCAGGTGAAATTTTAAGCAAATTTTATACTTATTTAATTAATGATAGCCATTATTCTTTTGGATGCTCAGACGCCCCAAATTTCACCAAAGGGATCCCTTCAAGTCTACTTCTTCTTTTTTTTTTTTTTTTTTTTTGCGGTACGCGGGCCTCTCACTGCTGTGGCCTCTCCCGTTGCGGAGCACAGGCTCCGGATGTGCAGGCTCAGCGGCCGTGGCTCACGGGCCCAGCCGCTCCGCGGCATGTGGGATCTTCCCGGACCGGGGCACGAACCCGCGTCCCCCGCATCGGCAGGCGGATTCTCAACCACTGTGCCACCAGGGAAGCCCCTCTACTTCTTCTTTTTGACCTGACCCCACTGGTTTTTAAGCACATCCTAGCTTCTTGGAGCAATAAGATGTCCGAGACTTACTCTGTACTTTCCTTTCCTCAGATCTGGAATCAGCCATTACTCCAGAAAGGTTGAGTTCCTTTTGGTGAGCAGTGGTCTTAGAAATCAAGACTGGTGGACACTGGGTGGTCTCATTACTCCTGGGGTTCTTGCCTCTATGCTCTTTCAGTGGACAGAGGTGGGAAAACTGAAATTAGTTTATAATATTACCAGTTCAAATTTAACAGTCTTTTTTTTGTCCTGACTCTTTTGTTGTTAATATAATAGTTGAATCTCTTTTCTTTTACACAGAAAATCTTGGTTTCTACTAACATTAATATATGTACTTATTTGCTTTATTTTACGATGTACATAAAACACTTGCAAAATTACCATCGTTACTATTAACAATAAATGTACTAAGTAAACTTAAGACTTCTTTGTAGTTTTATTTGTCCTTGGAATATATCCTACCACGGATGTATGGTCAAGGTGTATTTTTCAAGTTACTTGAAATAATTCTTTTTGCTGTATGGTTAGGCTGTCAAATTAATTTACAGCCAGGTTTATTTATTTATGTTTGTGAACTATTTGGGAGTTTTCTTTTTTTCTGTATTTTAATTTGATTTGATTTTTTGAACATACAAACCATGTACACGGTTAAAAACACAAAACTATATTAAAAATCATGTTTGGAGCAGTTTCACTCCCAGACCAATGTTCTCCACCCTGTTCCTACCCCGCCCCCCCCCCCCACCATTAGTTTCTGGTTTATTCTTCTCGTGTTGTTTTATGTATGTGTGAGTGTACGTGTTCATATATACATATTGTTATTTTCCCTTCTTTCTTACAGAATTTATGTTAGGGTGCAGATGAGAGTCCATAGAGTTTTGGGAGAGAAAACAATTTTAAAGGAGACAAATTTGCTTTTGAATCTCAGATCCACTCCCTGCTAGCTGTGCAGCTTGAGCTAGTCACATAACCTCTCTGAGCTTGTCTCCTTATCTGTGAAATGGAATAACAATCCCTACCTTGTATGGTTTGGGCTAGGATTAAGATCTTTGTCATATCACATTAAAAATTAAATTCTAGATTGAATAAGGAGTAAAATGTCAAAGACAAACTAAAAGAACACTTTAAAAATATATATTTTTTAATATTACACCTTTCTGTGCAGGACACAAGCCCCCGAATACATAGAAGACTGAGGTTGCTTTATAAAGATGCAAAACAACTCTATGACAAAGAACACCCTAACCCATGTTAAAACACAAGCAACAGACCAGGTGAAAGTGTTTGTAATAGATTTAAAACACATCAGGTACAACCACTTTGAAAAACTGCTAGGCAATTTCTAATAGAGTTCAAACATACACCTACCCCGTGACCCAGTTATTCCATTCCTAGGTATTTACCCAAGAGAAATGAGAACATATGTCCACACAAGGACCTGTGTAAAAACATTCACAGCAGCTTTATTCATCACAGATCAAAACTGGAAATGACCCTTACGTCTATCACCAGGACAATGGGTGACCAATGTGACAATGAGACACCACTCAGCAATTAACAGGAACCAACTACATATACATGTAACAACATGGATAAAGTTCAAAAACAGTATGCTAAGCAAAAGAAGCCAGGCATGAAAGTGTTTATTTGTATGGTTCCATTATGGGAAGTTCTGGAAAAGTCAAATCGAATAGCCCGTGATAGACATCAGAACAACAGTTGCCCCTGGGGGTACTGACCAGGAAGGGGCCTGAGGGAACTTTCAGGAGATGTTCTGCACCGTGATGTGGGTGATGACTTCATGCGTGTGTACATTTGTCAGAACTCTTCCAAGTTTACCCTTAAAATATACATATTTTACTGTATGTAAAATATACCTCGATTAAAAAGACAGTGGATTGAATAGAGGATATATAAAGAGCTCCTAAATATCACTAAGAAAAGGATAAGTACTATAGAAAAATGGGCAAAGACTATGAACAAACAGCTCATTATTAAAGAAATATGTTCAGCTGACAAATGAAGAAGAGACACAGCTTCACAAGGAAGCTGGGAAATACATGTTACAACAAGATTATATTTTTGCCCATCAGGCTGACAGAAGTCAAAAAGATTAATAATATCAAATGTTGGCAAGAAAAGAAATCAGGGAAATAATCACTCTTATGAACTATGAATTGGTGAAAGTTATTAAAAGACAACTGGGTAGTACCTATCAAAATTTAAAACATACATGCCCTTCAACCTAGCACTACAACTTCTGGAAATCTATACAACAGAGGAATTATTTTAAATCACAATATTTCTGTACCATGAAGTGAAGTAGTTCTATGCGTACCAACATGAAAGAACATATAACTAAATGAACGAAAGCACAATGCAGAATATACATTATAGCATGATCCCATTTATACAAAAAACACCTAAGTGTATAACAACATGTATACATATATATATATATATATATATAACTGTACAGAGAGGGGACAGGAAATATTTGCTTTAAGTGCTGACAGGGTTATTTCTGGGGAAGGGTATCAGGGGTATTTGGTAAAGGAGAAGTTTCCCATATTGCACCGAATGTTTTTAGTACCATTTTTATAATAAAAGTATATTTCTTTACTCTTGGTGCCATTGTGAAAACAAACATAAACTCTTTGATGATAACTAAGGACTTATGAAGGAATCAATGAATATATATACTTGGCCCTCTATAGATGTACAACATCGTCCAAGGGGTGAAAGGACCCCACAGAAATGTGTCCCATTCAAATCTCTGTACATTCACCTTGTGATGATCAAGAGATGCTAATCAGTAAATACAATCCCTACTGTCATCCAACAGGCACTGGAAAACATCTGACAACTGAAGTGTGTGTGTTCCAATGTATTCTTACAGGGGTGGTGGGCATGAGGGCGGGGGTAGGAGGAATCCTTTCCCTGAACTTAATCACATAGGTTACCAACCCCTTACAGGACCCTGGCAGCCATGTGTGTTTTGAAGATCAAATTTGGCGATTGTAGTCAGTGCTAGTGTACAGAGTCTGCTTGTTGTATAGTACTCCTGGCAGAGTCTGAGGCAGCACCTTATGGTCAAACACAAAACATTTCTGCAGCAAAATGCATGAATATTCATACCGAATATGAAGACCAGATAGCCACAGGTCAGTCCAAGTCATATTCTGCTGTCAAATGATTTTGTGCTAACGTGAAAAAATCATCTTTTGGTGTTTGAGGTCTGTCTGGATTTTGGAATTGTGAATAAGGAACTGTATCGCAAGTTGATCTCTAACTAAACCTTACTTTTTTTTTTTAATTGAAGTGTAGTTGATTTAGTAAGCCTTTTAAAAGCGATTTCTGACAACATAATGTCACTGTGATGCGCCTGTATTTTTTTTTTTCCTTTTTTTGGCCACGCTGAACAGCATGCAGGATCTTAGTTCCCTGACCAGTGATCAAACCCGTGCCCCGTGCATTGGAAGTGCAGAGTCTGAACCACTGGACCTCCAGGGAAGTCCCTTTTTTTTTTTCCACACCTGTATTTTAATATCGTTAGTTCTCTCATAACTCAATGGAGACCATCAAGTTAAGGGATTGTTGGCACCCCTGTGGCTGGCCTGAGTCACGCCAAATAATTTCCATGTCTGGCCCAACTGTATTAAGATTAGGGAACCTACTGTTCCTACAGTAGCTTTTGCATTTTTTCATTTTCTACTCACTTCTAGGAAATGATATACGACTAAATCTTATAGCATAGTCACATTCACACACACGACGCAGGGGGGACTGAACAGAAACACTGCTCAAGCCACTCTTCCGTGTCCAGGCTCAGATCTTCATTCGTTAGTTGATGTGGGGAAATCCAAAGTCAGTGCATGAATGTCAGCTCCAGCTCAGCTGGGTCTAACACAGAAAATTTCATATTGCCAGCTCTCACGGGAGTCAGGGCTTTGAATCTGTGCTACCCATGTGACGCGAACTCCCAAGCCAGAAAACAGAAGTGGTCCCAGGTTGATAGCGCCCCCTGGTGGCTGGAAGAAGCAAATACAAATCCTCTCCGGAGTAAAGCGTTCTCACTCAGATTTGCCAGAGAAAAACTACCAAAAAAAACGCTTCCGCACTCAAAGCAATGAGTCACCATAAGCAAGAGTCAGCAGAGACAACAAGCAATAGATTTCAACCAGAGTTTCTCAACCTCAGAGCTATTGACATTTGGGACCAAATAGTTCTTTTCCGTGGGGTGCTACCCTGTTCATGTTTAGTAGAATATCTAGCCTCTACCCACTGGATGCCAATAGTGTGGGTGCACACACACACACACACACACACACACACACACACACATGTTTTGACAATGAAAAATGTCTCCAGACATTTCCAAATATCCCAAGGGAAAAATACTGCCCTCACTTGAAAACCACTGATTTAGATCCTCAAAGGCTTAAAATATTAGAATAATAAGATAGATCATAAAATAACTGTGTATGACATACTTAAAGACTTAAAAGATGGAACAGAGAAAAATGACCAACGAATAAGAAACTACTAAAATTTACAGGCAGATGTTTATAAAGGCTCAATAGAGCTTCTGGAAATGAAAAAATATAATCTTTGAAATTAAAAAATTCAATATCAGACACAGATAAAGAATTAATGAATTAGAAGAGAGATTTAAAGAAATTACCCCAACTGCATTAGAAGAGGAAAAAAAACTGGAAAATGTGACAGAGAGGATAAAAGATAAAGGATAAGGAAAATATGATACAGAGGTTAAGCTACAACTAACTGGAACTCCAGAAGGAAAGAATAAAGAGAATGAGAGAGAGGCAATATTTGCAGAGATAAAGCCTGAGATTTTTTTTCTGGGTACTTATATGCAGGAAGTCCTGAATATACCAAGCTGGATGAAAACGCAAGTTGTTATGAGCTGGATGTAGGAAAGCTGAGGACTGAGCCTCAAGGGCTCATTGTTGAAACTGGGGTACCACTCAAAGCCAAGGGTCCACAGGAGGGCCATACTGGCATCAATGGCACGAATGTGGGAGTCCTGCAAAGGGAGTAATCCTGTGGACAGTGACCTGAGCTTGGCCTTGAAAGATGTTCATCCAATGTTGAATCAAGAGACTTTGATCTGAGCCCTTTATTTTACAGGACAACCTGGGAGATTAACTGGAGGTGGGATGTAGAAGGGCAGAGAGGAAATAGGAAAGCAGGGGAAAGAGCATAAGCAAAGGTTCAGAGGCAAGACTAAACACTTCATGAGCAAAGGACCAAAAGGAGTACTGTTTGATGGATTGGGGATATTTAAGAGAGGAATTACAAAACGGATTGGACGGACACAGTGAGACTAGCCTGGGGAAGTCCCCTGAGAGCTAAGTATCTGTGTTTAGACTTGAAACTGTAGGCCAGGGGTTGGCCAACTGCAGCCTGTGGGCAAAGTCTGGCCCACTGCCTGTTTCTGTAAATAAAGTTTTATTGGAACACAAGCACACCAGTTCATTTACCTATCGTCTCTGGCTGTATTTGTACTACAACAGCCGAGATGAGTAGGTGCCACAGGCACCACCCCATATGGCCTGCAGAGGCTAAAATATTTACTCTCTGGCCCTTAACAGAAAAAGTTTGCCGATCCCTGATCTAGTAGGCAGGGGCAGCCAGGCAATGAGGCCTTTCAGCCAATAACCAAGATTAAGAGTATAAACCTGGGCTTCCCTGGTGGCGCAATGGTTGAGAGTCTGCCTGCTGATGCAGGGGACACGGGTTCGTGCCCCGGTCCGGGAAGATCCCACATGCCGCGGAGTGGCTGGGCCCATGAGCCATGGCCGCTGAGCCTGCGTGTCCGGAGCCTGTGCTCCGCAGCGGGAGAGGCCACAGCAGTGAAAGGCCTGCGTACCGCAAAAAAAAAAAAAAAAAAAAGAGGATAAACCTGGAAGTGGCTGAAGGACTATGGTTTTGTAAGAAGAGGGGGGAGAAATGTCCCAACCTTTATTGAGTTCCTACTGAATGCCGTCCCTCCTCCCGCATTATTATTATTACTTCTCGTAACCACCCTGCCTAGAAGCTGTTACTATTTTTTTTTTCAGAGATGAGTAAAATGGGACCCAGAGAGGTTAAGTGATTTACCCAAGGTCAGCCGGTATTTCAGGCAGAGCTGAGATTTAATTTCAGGTTGGTCAGATTCCAAAGCTGACGCTCTTCCTACCAAACCTCACTACCTTTCCAGGCACTGTGTATCCCAGACCGGAGGGGACAGCCCCAGGCCGATGAACTGGCTACTGTGTATCATCCCCAGCAACAGTTCACACTGGGATGGTGGTGGTAAATGTTTACCTCCTCTCTTGAAAACAGATCCAGGGGCCTACTCTGACCTGGGGTCGGGGGGACCTCTGGCCCAGGGCTCCTCCAACAATTGCTCCCAACTTGTCCAAACATTGGCTCCACCCTAGTCCCCTCCATCCCATGCCTCCAGAGCCAATAGGCCAAGAATGCCTGTTGTAGAACTTCCTTCCAGCCTCATCTCACAACACTATGCTAAAGGCAGTTGAGCCATATGATAGCATCTCCATATCTATGAAAAAACACGAGAGTTGGCGGCCCTGTGCAGTGCCACCCACAAGAGATGGCCCAGTTGATTTTCAGTGAAATTGCAACACAGCCTATGCTCCTGCCCCAGCTGGATCCCAGGCCCTGGAGCAGAGCCCATCAGGGCTTGCTTCCACCCTCAGCCTGGCTCCTGTCCCTCCCATGACTAATTGGGATCCTCATCTGACAGCTACCATGACCACTCTGTCCAGATAGGGCCTAAGAGAACTGCTTTTCGGTTTTGTGGTCAAGCTGGTTCTTGAAATTTCCCCAGAGTTCCAGCAGGGTTGAGTCTGTCTGTGGGGAACTGTAACTGGCTGCCCCTTGGAGTTGAGCTTGAGGTTGAGGATTTGAGAAGCCAAGAGAAAGAGGTTAGGAAAGTATGAATTCTACCTAAGGCCTTGGTTATCTATATTGTTGTGCGACATAATGGAAGTCCCCGCACTGGATCCCAGTGGATGGGTCCGTTCTTTGTCAGCTATTCCTTGGCCAGATGCCATGCCACATAATCATTAACCCCCAGTGTGTCCATGAGGAAATGGGTGTAAACATAGACAGACAACTTCCCCAGAGAAGATGGAAGGAACCCTGTGACCCCAGGCCTACTGACAGCCTCCAATGGACAATTGCTACACCCTCCCACTCTCCTGTCTTGGGAAACAGAGATTTATGTCACCTCCAGGGACACTGGGCCCACACCTGCTTGTATGCTGAACTGCTGGCTGTCCCAGATGCAGAGGGACACTGGGAAGTGAGAGACACTGGCCCAGGCGTATCCGGCCAGCTTTCCACACACACAGCCTGTTGACCCCTTTGCTGTTAGCCACAATGTGTGCCCACAGGGGGTGCTAGAAGGAAAGGGATGGGGGAGCCAGGAGAGGACAAGGGAGAAGAGGTTTAATGAGCATTTATTATGTGCCAAGCTCAGCACCAGGCACATGCAGCATCATTACATTTATTCCTTATGTGGTGAAGTAGACATGATTTATTAGACTATACACGCGCATCCCTGAGACATAGCACAACATAAATGTTAAGGACTGTGGAGGTAGCTCCTCCTGGATCCCAGCTCTGCCACTAACTGCCTGTGTGATCTCAGTTAACTCACCTAAAACATAGGGGTTAAAAAATATGAATCACTGCGTATGGTTGTTACAGTGATTAAATGAGATAATGTACATAAAGTACTTAGAATAATGCCCAATACACAGACAGTAAAATAGTTGTTAATTAACTGTGATTTTTAAAAATCATTATTCTTATTTTACTGTTGAGGAAATTGAGGCTCAGAGAGGAGCCGTGACCTGCCCAAGGTCACACAGCTAAAGAATGACAAATGCTGGGTTTCACCTGCAGGTCTATCTGATGCCACTACCCGCCCCCCATTCAAAGATTCTGAGTCCATGAGGGTTGAGGTATAAAGAGAAACTTGGGCACCCTTGAGCCTCAGGGCAAGATGGCTACAAAGGCACCTGCCAGGGGCTGTGGCTGTCCTCAAGAAGGGAGTGAGTCAACCTCACAAAGTCATGGGGTGAGGTCCCCTGGGAGGGGCTCAAGGCTTCTCAGCACCCCCCGGGGCCCAAAGGGAACCCAGGTAGGGAAATGGCTCTGGGTGACAGGAGTCCGCCCATCCCTGAAGGCCAGAGAATGATTATGCAGAAAGAGTGGAGAAGAGAGCTCAGCCTCCCGGAGGGCGGGGCCAATGATGGTGAAAGAGCCCCTGGCAACAGATAAGCAGGAAGGCCTGTTGCCCACTACCAGACAGATTCACAGATGCACAAGCAGCCCTCACACGTGAATGGTGGCACCGAAGCATCGCACAGCAGCTCAAGATCAAAGCGGCAAAAGCCCCTTCAGTGGAGCATCCCTCCTCAACCAGTCCAAATCCAGCCACAAAGTCGGCCAGGCCTCTGGAACCTGGAGGTACACAGCCTTCCTGGGCACCCGTTTATCCAGTCACGAAATGCAGGTGATCAGACCCAGCTCCCAGGGCAGTTCTAAGGACTGAGGTTAGATTACAGTGTGAGTAACCTTCCCCAGTACACAGCTCATGCCCCCCTGCTCCCCACTGCACCCGTGATGTTCCTGCCCAAACTGTCTCCCACTCTCTCAAAGAGCTGGACTCAAGATGGCTTTCTACTGAGCTTCTCAGACCAAGGTTCCTGGAGGGCAGAACTGTGCTTTTTCATATTTAAAGCATCCCCACCCTCTCCCTAGCACTGTGTGTTGGCCCACGCCTGATGGAGAAAAATAGTTCAACTTAAATATCCCTGGACAGGTACAGCCACTAGCCTTGTCCCCAGTGTCCCTGGGGCCAATGTACAGTCTGAGCTACCTCAACAGAAAATCAATGGCTGCCTCTAAAGGTCCTGCGTTCTGCATCATCTGTGGTTAGAGAGGCCAGGACCACTTGCAGAGGAGGTTGCAAAAGGGATTCAGTCACTGACTAGGAGCCAGATCTGTGGCCTTTGAAAGCCTCACGGGCCAGCCAGAGCCTCCGATTCTGCGTTGTTGGACTTCTGCCTGCTTTACAGGCAGAGCCCAAAGCCTCCTTAATAAAAATGTGCTATCTGCCTAATGAATGCATTTCTAGGGCATTCAAGTTCAAAGCCAGTACAATACTGGCAGGCAGGCAGGAGAAAAGAATGGGGAGACAGGATGGGAGCTGGGGACCCCCTGAGCCCAGCAGATGTTTTTACCAAAAGAGCTTCCTCATCCTGGGATCCCCGAGACCCAGCCCTATTGCCCAAGCAGGCTGGGCTGTGATCACATCCAGCCCCCTCCTGAGGCACACGGGGTGCGGGGCAGAGGGTTACATCACGTGCACTCTTTGGATTCCATAATTGTTGCTCTGAAAATCTGTCAGAGGCTCTGAGGGGCACCAAGGCAGTTCTTTGGAAAACAAGCAGACGGCAGTGAAGGGAACCAAAGCCTCAATTACACTGGGGACAGAAGCCTTTGAAAAGAGATGGTTTAATGAAAAGGTGTTGTCAAGGGCTAACCGTGTGGAGGGCAGCCTGTCCTCAGCTGCTTTTCTCCCTGTCCCCACCCTCCCCACCTAGTCAGGAGCCAGCACTGCAGGCCCCAGGACTTCAGTGCCTGAGGATTAACCCCTGCAGGGCTGGGAAGGAAGGAGCTTCAGGGCCAGGTGCACAGGCCAGCTTCCTGCGGGGCCTGCTTTTTGCCTGGAGTCTGTCCCCTTACCCAGCCTGTGACCTGGGTTCTGGACCTGTGGTCCCCACTGACCAGACTGGGTGGTGACCCAGGCTTGGAGAAGACAATGCAGCCACAGTATTTTTCTACAACCTCACTCATTGTTTGACCAAGGGGACTTTCAGTATATATTTAATCTTTATTGAGTAGTTACCTTGACACGTCATTTCTGATTTAATCTTCAGACAATCCTTTGAGTTGCTTACTATATGATTCCCATTTTACAGATGGAGCAACTGAGGCACGGGGAGGGGAAGCAACTTCTCCTCGGTCACACAGCTAGTAAGCAACAGAGCGAGGATTTGAACCAGGCAGTCTGGCTTTAGAGCCACCCTCTCGCACTTTCCTCCTAGTTTAGCCCTCTCTAGTGCTGATGCACTGTCTTGATCAGCCTTCCAGACTGATTCCTGACCCCACCTGTCACCCCCAGGTGCAGTCACGCCTGCTCCTGGGCTCTGCCTCTCTGTCTGCTACCCACTCCCCCCAACCAACGCAGATCTTCCTCCTGGATCCGGGAGCTGCTGCCACCTACAGGCCTCGTGTGCAAAGACACTTGAGCTCTTAGAGGATCTCCAGGCAGAAGGGTGGCCTGGGGACCCAGTGCCCGCTGTGCTCTACCATGTGGCTAAGCGATGGCAGAGGGCTGAGAGCTTTAGTTCTGGAGAGTTCTGCATCTGGCCCCTTCTGCAATGACAATCTGGACCCCACAAGGAAAAGAAAGGATGGTGGGCTCTACGGGGAGACATACACAGTGGTGGGACATGAGCCCCCAGAGAAGCCTTTACCATCTGGGATGAGTCAGCCTCGTGGTGCAGTCCCGCCTAAAGACAGGAATTAACTGAGCTCAGAAAGAATATTTCCCATTTCTGTACTACCTTCCTTTTCTAGCTTGCTAAAGACTTTAATGACAGCACCATAATCCAGCCGGAGGAAATCCATGAAGCCGTGAATGTCCCCGTGCTTTAGAACTATGACGGACTCTTCTTTTCCAAGTAATTGGTAGGGTCTACATGGATTAGGGAGGGATCAAGAGAGCCAAGATCTTTGGGGACAAACAGATTTAGAACCTGCAGCCAAAATTTAGACTGAGCAGCAAAGCTGGGCATTGTCTGCCAAGGGACCGGTCTAGTCCGGGAGGTTTTATTTCTAGACTTGTCACTGGCTTGCTGTGCCAGCTGCAGAAGCCACCTCCCTGGGCCTCAGTGCTGATGATGTATGTGAAGAGAGGAAGGGGGGAGGGGAAAGAGAATGGTGGTCAACTTTGCACCGACTGAGAGGTAGGCTCTGTGCAAGGTGCTCTGCATCAGATACCTCCCAAGCCCCCAGGCGGCAAATATTATATCCCTGTTTTAAAAAGGAGGAAATGGACTCAGAAAGGTAAACCCAATGTCACACAGCTGGACTGCAAAGCGATGACAACAATGGTAGCAATAATACCAGTATGATAATAATAATCAATGTTTATATAGTGTATGCTGTGTTCTGGGCGATAGATTAACCTGTTTAGACCTCGCTAAAAACCATTAGGTAGGTATTGTTATCCCCATTTTACAGGTGAGGAAACTGAGAAAAGATCTGTAACTCCCACCTAGTGCCAGCAGCACCACCGTCCTTCCTCTTCGTGTCACAGAACTGCCATGAGGACCAGCGGTATTGGGGAGCAGAAACCATGTTCCTCCAGAAGAAAGGGGCCCCTGGGCCTGCCTTTGCTTTCTTCCTAGAGTGGGTCCCCCTCGGGCCATGACAGTCACTTAACCTCTGTTGATGAGTTGAAAGCTCAGGGGCTCACGCATGGTTATTATTTATTTTCCTGTGTCCCCAGAAAGCTGGAGTGGGTGGTCTCAGAGGTACAGAGCACAGCTGGGAAAAATCTTGGGAGAGGACAGATTTTTGAGAACAGATTTTGCCATGAATGAGGAATGGATAAGTGAGTGGGAGAATAAATCTGAGATGGACGGTTGAGAATAGGAGGGTAGGAGAGGGAGGGAAAGACTCTTTAGCTAGGACCTAGGAGCTGGTCAGGGAACCCTCCAGTGCCTGAACACCTGTGCTTACCACCCCAGGACATGATCCTTCTCTCTGATCCCCTAAGAACTGGGATCTACAGGCCCAAGGTCAGGTTGGGCATAGCAGAGACCTGAGGTGGGAGTAGGCAGACTGAATTTTGAGACCCACCTCTTCTGCTTACTCACTGTGTGGCCCTGGATGGTTACGTAACCTCTCTGCGCCTTAACCTCTTTCCTCACCTGTAAAAGGGAGATTACATCCTTGCCTTACAGAGATGATGTGTGAATTAAGCACAGTAATGTCCAGACAGTCCTAAGCACAACAGTGACCAGCCCCCAGCAGAGCTCAGTAAACTTTGGCTACAATTATAAGCTGTTATAAAAGCACTTGGCATGGAGTAAATACTCTACAAATAAGCATCATACAAGTGTAAATAATTATTAATTATTATGATGACTAATCATCATTATTGTTGATGATGAGCGTGAGAACTGCTATCCAAATGCCAGCTCCCTCACTCAATCTGTCTGCAGAGACTTTTCACCTCTCAACAACAAAGAAATGTCTGGGACCCGGAACGATTGCCAGTCCCAAGCAGGCTGACAGGGAGCACTGTCCCTTCACAACCGCTGAGCAGCACAGCAGGGGCCGGTCTCACCCAGGCAGGTGATGTTCATCCAAACGCACCCCATCAGTTAAGGTTGCTTATGATTTGCATCTACTTAGCTCCTCTGCCTCTGGGTTGTTAAATATTTTGCATAGCACCTACACAGTGCACTCCTTTCCGATTCCTTGAAGTCCTGGCTCATGTGCAACTAGGCAGACATGCATACAGAAAGTGACCCGAGGAAGTCCTGGTCAAGTTCCCAGAACTCTGCCTCTGGGACAAGACAGGTAGGCAAGGAGCAGGCTCTCCTGAGCGTACAAATCTCACCAGCGTCCTGAAAAATGAATCGGAACAAGGCCTGCAGAGGTACCGAGGGCCTAAGTCAGCACCCAGCATAGCAGAAACTCAATACATGGATGGTTGGATGGTTAAATGGATGGATGGATAGACGGATGGATGGATGGATGGATGGATGGGAGGGAGTATATTCATCGTGCCTTTTTACTTTCCGTCTTTCTGATGCTCTGACATCTGGGATTTTTCTGATCCTGGAGAGTCTGCAACTCCCAAGGCTAGTCAGTTCTTGGAGATGGTCAACACACCTTCCATATGCACAACAACCAATCCCAAGGGCTTATCCCACCCCAACCCCCTCCCTGCTCCCGGCCCGGGGCCAGGTACCCGATTATTAGGGACAGTCCGTATGCCCCAGAGCACTGTTGAAATCATTCAAACTAGCCAATCCTGAACCTGCGTACCTTGCCTCATCTGTTCCTTCCCTTGGAAACCACAGTAAAGACTCTAGCCCACGTTTTTCCCTCACTCCTTGTGCCTCTGGACCAACACGGGTGCTTCCCTACACAGCCCCCTGTGTCACGGCATGCCCTCTTCTGGGGAACTCTGAGTAATAAACTACCTTTGCAATGGCAGTCATCTTCTGATTGGTTGGCCTTACCATACCTGAATAATAATAAAACCTACATTTTAGAACAGGGAGGGGGAAGGATATGAGGAAGGAAGGAAGGAAGAGGGGAAGAAATTAACCTGGGCCTCAAGTTTCTGTAGGAATGATGTGATCCACAACTCTGTGCTATGCTTTGAAAGAAGCCGCTTCCCCCAGCAGACTCTGGATGTGTTTGGGAGCATATCCCTCCATAGTGCTATATAGGCCAGCAGTTATTATAACACACTACCTTTGGGGACAGACTTGGATTTGAATCATGACCCTGCCTTCACCGGCTGTGAGACCTTGGATAACTGACTTAACCTCTCTTGACTCATTTCCTCAACTATTACATATACATAAAAATATATACATATTATAACATGCATCACCTCACTCTAGCATCAAAGAATTTGGTAGGCAGGTACCTTGTGGTACCTTCCAGCAGATAGGTACCTTCCAGTACCCAGTACCCAGCTCAGAGCATGCATTCCATAAATAATGAATATTATCACTTGGCTATTCTGCAGTCCTGCACCCTCAGTGCCATCTGATAGCAAGATTGTGTGACTTCTTTAACCAGAAGCCCCTATTTGGGTCTCTTGGTCTCAGCATCCCAGAAGGTGTCTTAACCTCCCTGCCCAGTCCTTGGCCTAGAGTGTGGGTTCATCAGGCAGAAGGCTTGCTGTGCTCTGTGAAGGAACTAGAGGGGCCCTGTACCCCACCACGTGCTGGGATTTTCACGACCCTGGACTCATGCTGACCCGCTTCCTGCAGAGATGCCATTTGGCGTGCCCTGCTGATTTTTTTTTTTTTTTTTTTTTTTTTTTTTTTGCGTTACGCAGGCCTCTCACTGTTGTGGCCTCTCCTGTTGCGGAGCACAGGCTCCGGACGTGCAGGCTCAGCGGCCATGGCTCACGGGCCTAGCCGCTCCGCGGCATGTGGGATCCTCCCAGAACGGGGCACAAACCCGTGTCCCCTGCATCAGCAGGCGGACTCTCAACCACCGCGCCACCAGGGAAGCCCTCCCCTGCTGATTTTAAAGTGAGGAGCGGGAGGACCTTTAAACTGGAATAGCATTTCCATTTCCCCATCTCCCCCATACACCATCACTCAGTAAAGATAGCTAATTTTAAAATGGCTGCTCTTATGATGGACGAGATTAATGGATCTTGAAGAGCAGCCAGTATACCAACTGCTCCTGCAGCCATGATGAAAGCTAATAATGTAGAAAATTCTGCCAATTCCTTTAATTCATGAATATTTAAGCCTGTGAAAAATCTGTCAGATTATATCATTTTTTTCTGGTGATTTTCTGCCTAAGTACATTTGTGGCAGCCTGCCAGTTGCTCAAGAAACTTCAGCGGGAGGAAAATCATTTTTGTTGTTGTTGTTACTAGGGGTTGTGTCTTCCTGCTGAAATTATCCCCCCTCCCCGTCCCAGGATAGAGTCAGGTTCACTTGACCCAGCCAAAGGCAACCCCTGGGATTTAAACTCAGCAGGCATAGATTCTTCTAACCCGAAGGCTGGCAGGGACTTTTGAGATCAGAGCCCATGGTTTTCAAATTGTGTTCCACGGTACCCAAGGGTTCCTCCAAGGGTCCCAGGGCATCCCTGGGAGGGGTTGGGCTAGAAATGCTGGGTGGATGGAGCTGTGGGATGCAATCCCCACTTCCATCCAGCAGTTCTGCTTTCTGCATTGAGGTTCCATGTAATACTTCCCTGGGAAGAGATGTAAAAGGGGTATGGAAACGACCCTTTAGCCCACGCCACCCCTCAGATAACAGATGGAGAAACTGAACCCTCCACAAGGGTAAGTAGTTCGTCCATGTCACCGAGAACATGAGCACCTGAAATGCAGCCAGGGTCCCCAGCTCCAAGCCAGCTTGCTCTCCTTTCCAGCACCTTCTGGCCGACCTCTTGACTGCCCAGGACAGCCTATGTGGGGGAAGCAGGAAGCCCTGCTCAGATGAGATGGCCACAGCTCCCCGGCCACCGTGGATGGGGCTCTCGGAAGTACCACCGTGGATGGGGCTCTCGGAAGCCAAGATGTTTCCTTGCAGAGACCAGAGAAAGACAATGAGCTCGGGTTAGCAGCTTGGGAGGGAGGGGCAGGTCACTTCAGAGATGATTATCATTCGGGGACTTGGCTGGAGGAAGGAGCAAGCTGCTTTTTATAGGGACTCCAGTTCCTCGTTTTGTTCCCCTCGGGTGATCCTCCAAAGAAAGCCGGCTGGAGTCAGCTGGCAGCAGGGGGAGGCCAAGGCCGCGGGGCTGCGATGGCCCCCGTTCAGCGCTTGCCCCAGCTGGTCACGTCCTCACCGGGGCAGCCCACACCCTGCCAGGAGCCCAGGTCAGCCTCCATCCAAAATCAACAAGTCTTTTGTGCTTCTCCTTTAGACACGGTGTAATTACAGCAAACATGCATTGGCGGCGAGCAGGGATCATGAGGCAACTTTTGAAAGATCTCAGATGAGCTTGGCGGCGGGTCCTGGAGAGCAGCTTGAGGAACCGCAGCCCCACTTGACCTATGCCGGCCCCCAAAACAAGGGATTTTCAGAAGTCGTGAGTGGTGTGTTGGCACGGCATCCATGCCATGTCGTTCATGAGCTATTTCCTTGATAGCGGGTTGCGTTTTACCACCAAGCCAACCGACTGACTCATGAGCCGGTTACTTAAAAAATAAATAAATACTTGAGGCCGGCTGTGCCCGCCGAGCAAAACACGTCAGGCTGCAGACAAAATGGGCCCCTGCTGCTTTCCCGGGTGGTTTCATTTTTTTCCTCTTTTTGTCTTCTTGTTTGAAAACTATGAAAGTGAAACCACACACCTCCCCTTTCGAGATGCTCTGTTCCCAGGGCGGCCAGGGAGGAGATGGGTGGGGACGAGGTTTCCACTGCAGCATCAGCATCGCCCCTCGGCAGGTCCCTGTGTCCGTCTACCGGGCTGCAACCCGGGCCCTGCTGTGCCCGGCTCTGAGCAAGGCCCCGCGCAGGGAGGTGGCCGAAACCTGACGTTAGGTGACCACAGCACACGGCCTGGAACCCACTCAGGTGTGGCTGGCTTCATCCTCTCAACAGATTTATGAAGAATATAGCGCTATCCTCGATTTATAGGTGAGGAAATAAAGGTTTCTTAGTTTAAGATTCATGCTCTGGTCCCATACTTAGTAAGGAGCAGAGTTGGGGTTCAAACCCAGATTGGTCAGATTCCATTGTTTTTCACCTTCCCAGACTCATCGTATCACGAATATCTAACATTTTGAGTGAGGTCTGTGGGCTTGTTTCTACTGTGATTAACACTGGCATAGCCCTTTGCCCCCCACCAAGGCTGACATTTAAGCTTGGGAGACACAGAGTCAAGGATGAATTAGACAATTGATGGTTTCACTGCACTTGTGGTTAACACCCTCAGGCAGAAGTATGGGGTGTTTATAGCAGGGGACAGAGGGCCTGCTTTGGCCTGGCCTGAGAGGCCTGGGGCATGAGTAGGAATTAAGTGGGCAAAGCATTCCTGGCAGAGGGAACGGAAAGAGCAAAGGCCCTGAGGTCAGGATGACAGTGTGCTGGGTCCTGATGGAAGGCCAGGGACCCTGAAGCACACAGAGTATGGAGGCCTTAAGGGTGGAAAACTTAGCAGGGCCCTTGAAGACCGAGGAAATAATTAGGGGCTTTATCCTAACAGCAAGTGGCAGCCATTGATGGGTTAAGTAGCAGCATAAATAGATCTGAGGTTTTCTGAAAGGATCCCCTTTGTTGTTTTATAAACAATAGGCTGAGGGGCAGGAGTGGGTGTGGGGAGAGTTACTGAGAGACCAGAGATGCTGGTGGCTCTTGGTTTAGGGTCTGGCAGAGGGCACAGGCTGCTTCTCTCCCCATCACCTCGCCTCACTGTGCCTCAAAGATGCTAGTAAGGGTCAATCAGCTAATAAAGTTCATCTCATGATCAGGGACTAATTTTATAGACGTGGAAGTAATGCTCAAAAGGGCGGAATGACGACCACAGCCTGGCAGCCAATGAATGGCCCTCTGTTCTCTCAATCCCATGCTCCTCCCCAGCCCAGCACCTCTCTGGCATGGGAAGAGTCAGCTCCAGCTAGGGTTGGGGTGACTGCAAAAGCAGCACCTCCTTTCCTCTTCTCCCTCCTGTCTCCACACTAAGTCGTTCTTTTAAGTGACTGTCCCCTGTGTCCCCTTCAATAGACTTTTCTGCAAAAGCAGCACCTCCTTTCCTCTTCTCCCTCCTGTCTCCACACTAAGTCGTTGTTTTGAGCGACTGTCCCCTGTGTCCCCTTCAATAGGCTTTTGAAATCTGCTTAGCCAATTTTCTTCAGTATTGAAAACTCTACTCTGATTCAGGCCTCCCTGCCTTAGGCTAGCAGTTCCCTCCTCCAGGAGGGCCCCTCCTGGTCCTGCCTTACCCAGCTGGTGATTTGCTGCCCAGTGGAGATCCAGTTTTGAGGAGGGCTCAGGAATCCTTCCCCAGCTCTGCTCACCCCGTCCTCCTTCCCAAGGATGAATGAGTCCAGGGCAAAGGGAGAGCTGCTCTCTTTCCTCCCCTTCCCTTGGTAGCTGGGCCAGACCCTCTGTCCTGACCTAGAAGGCCTCAGGCTGGCTGGGCCTCTAGGTCTGGGGGCAAGTGCCCTCTCCTGCCCTCCGTCTGGCCCTCCCTCGACTGTTCCCACCCCCCTTACAGGACAGAGCAAGACTCAGATCTGGGCCCTAGTGTGAGTGAAAGGATTCCCAGAGCCCCATACTGTGCCCGGGCACCAAGGTGCCAACTCTGTAACATGTCCCTTTGGCTGTCCTGCTCCTTTGCCACGAAGAGCCCTCGGGGCCCTCGTGAGGAAGGGCAACACTTTGACCTAACACCATCCTCAGTGCGCCGTAATCCTGCCACAATTTCGAACCCCCATCCTATAGATGGAGAAGTAGAGGTTCAGAGGGGCTAAGTAGCTCCCTTGCTGCGAATTGGAAATCAGCAGATGAAACCAAGCCCTGTTCCTTATAGGCTTCCTGGCTGGGTGAGGAGGAGGGAGAGAGGAACCCCGAGGGGCTCTGTCCCCATCAGCTGGCCAGTGGTGACACCCCCAGGACCTCAGCACACGCCAGACCTACAGAGGCCTGGCATCACATCCTAACAGCCAGCATGGGACCAGGGTCTGGAGACTGGAGGGTGCACCATTGAGATTCCCGCAGAGAGCCACCATCAAGCCTCAGCAGTGGGTCATGCCCCCCAGCTCAGGGTCCTCAAGTCCCAATACCCCAGAGGGCATCAGTGTGAGAAGATGATGTGTGACTAACTTTTAGTTACTCCGCTCTCCTTGGCAGGGTTTTCAGAATCTTTCCCATCAGCTCTGGACAGGAGCACCCCTGGCCCCCTTCCCTGCTGCCAACCCCTCCCCAGTCTCCCTCCTACCCCAGCACCCCAGCACCACTCAGAGAAGGCGTCTCTCTACCTCCCGATATCTGGGCAAACTAACTTACAAGACCGTGGCGGGAGGGACCACGGGACGAATTTATGCACCAGCAGGGCTCTGGCAGGGTAGCTGCCTCGCTCACCGAACACACATCATGAAAACTTATTGCTCAGAAAACATCGTGAGTGCCGCTAACTCATATATAGTTAATGCCCCCATTGCGGGGCAGCAGGGGTTCCTGCGAGGTGGTTAATTGCCTCCAGGACAAGGAGGCAAGGGTCTACCCAGGGCAAGGAGGCCTCTCCTTCATCCCTGCTTCTCAGCCCACGTCCCCACCCTCACCCAAGCACTGGGCGGGGGCTTTCACTTCCTGGCTCTGCTGGCTGAGGATGAAGAAGCTTCTAAACGTCTTTAAATGTCACAGCACAGGCCCTATCGGCTCTTCCTACCTTACCTCCTGGAAGTCTTCCTTAATTCGTTTTATACTCCAGTCATACTGAGTTAGTTGCCGTGCCCTAAATAGGCCGAGTTCTCTTAACCCCGCTTCACCCTTGCACATACAAAGTCCTCCATCCCACCCCACTCGCAACCTTGTCATCCGGGGACACTTCTAAAGTGCCAGCTCGAGGGTTCTCTCCATGTCATGTGTGTTTCTAATGAAGCGTGTTTCTAATGAAGCACCACATGGGATGGCATCTGTCCATTGACATGATGGCGACCCCCACCAGACCAAGTTCCTTGAGGGCAGAACCATGCCTTTTCATATTTAGAAGCATCCCAGCTCTCTCTCTCTAGCTCTGTCTGCTGGCCTCAGTGGGTGCCCAATAAAGATGAAAGAAGGAAGGAAGCCAATGGAGGAAAAGGGAGGAGACTCTAGGGCTCACACTCCTCATCTGGAAGACGGGATAAGTGCCTCTTTGTCAAGATTAGGGTAAAACTGAGATAACACATGCAAAGCACAGTCCCTAGGACATAGCAGACACTTTGTAAATATTTGTGGACAAAATTAAGGCACGAAGGAGGCAGTACATGGTGTTCACAGGAAGAAGAAATTGGAGAGGAGGAAAACTGGAGGCAGAAGGGGAGAAAACAAATTCTTAATGGACACCAATCACATACCAGGAACTGTTCCAGGCCCTAGGTATACTCAGTGGTGAAAAACAAAAAACAGCCATATTGCTGTACCCATGAACTTACAATCTAAAGGCAGACAGAGCACCATCTTAACCCCAATGTGGGATGTGGGCACTGCCATTCTAAGACTTTATTTACTTCCCATGGCCTCCAAGATCAAGGCCAATCCCCTGAGCTTGCACTTGTAGAGTCAGGATAGATAGACTATGCTGTGTAACAAACAGTCCCCCAAATTTCAGTGGCTTACACAAGTTTATTTGTCATCCACGTGGGTCCAGGCACAATCTCGCCTGTGTGGACCCTGTGTTTTGGGCTGCTCTGCCCCAGTAGTACCTCCATGTGTCACTGCCCATTTCACTTCTGCTCAAGTTGGTAAGGTTGAAATCACAACCTACTCCAGAGCACTTGACACCAGCTCCCATTCTTGTCCAACTGGCAGACACTGGTGGATCCTGCGATTCTGACATACTGAGCTAAGCTGTGCTGTAAGGTTCGGGGAGAGAGGAGGGAAGCAAGGTGCTTGCCAAGTTTCCTTCAGGACTCATCCTCTCCACCTGAAAAATGGGTAGAATTGTTCTTGCTGCCTTGGACGGGGAGAAGGATGCCTCTTCCGGCCTCTGGAAAGAATCCACCAGCTAGAATCTTCACTCTCCTTGAAGACCAAGGGCAGCTGTAGGCTGTGAAACAGACAGTGGAAAGAAATTGGTCTTGAGGTTGGAAGCCCTCAGCCCATGGCCACAACATGTCAGCTAAAGGGGAAGCAAGCCATGGAGTTCAACATAAAGAAGAGGAAACAAAACCAACTCATCTCCCTAGTTCCCCCCATGCCACTGCAAGTGTATTAGAGGATAAATCAACTTGTGCTCTTCATTTCTTTTCCTCTTGGAGCTAGTGGTAGGGCTGGGGGTGAGTAAGCCATATGGTTCCCCAATGTGGTCGTGGTCAAGGTCACTGGACACTTGGTTCAGCCCCCTCCCTGGCCCGTGAGAATGAGTTCCGCATCCTCTCACACCTGCCGCATCCCACCCCTGGCAATCCCCTCTTGGTTTTTGCTTCCCTCTCCCAAGTTCAAGTCAAAGCATGGACAGCCCCTGCCCCCACCCTGCTGGCCCAGCCAGCCCCTAAGCAGAGCACAGGGTACAGTCCAAAACCACATCTTGCAACGCGATACACTCCATCTGTGGAAAGACTGATGCAATTGTGGGTGAGAAGTCATTTCTGCTGATGAGAAAACCACAGCCACCCAGTGGAGGTGAAAGGGCAATCCATCAGGGCCCTCAGGACCCACCCTGAGGAAGGGCACAGCAGAGAACCCTCAGGCTTCCCAGAGCAACCCAGCCACACCATGGCCGTGGGCCAGAGAACAGAACCCCGGTGCACGGCTGCCCACTTGCTGAGATGCAGCAGGTCCGGAGCCAGGAGGGAGGCAGGGCTGCTGGGAAGGGTGGGGCCGGTTCAAAGACACCAACTCTTCCGGGGACCCCCGGGTGATCCACCTTTCTCCTTGTACAATATAGAGGTGGATGTGTGAAGTTCTTGGAGGAGGCCAGGCAGCCGTGATAGGAAAAGTCTTCTCTGGGTGCTGGATCTGTTGCCTGGACCAAAGATTGGAGCCACCTTCCTGCTCACCACACTGCACTGGAAGCATCTGTGTCTGCCTCTAGTGAATAAGCTCCTACAGCCTGAGCAGGCACCCAGAAACATACTGAGCTGAATCTGAAGTCCCAGGGACCAACAGCCTGCACGCTGCGATCTGGCTCCTCTGGCATGCCTGCTTTGGGTGCCTCACCTACTGCCCATTTCCAAGGGCCACAATGCCCAGCTCAGCCGCCTGCCCCGTGAACTCTGCCTGAGCTTGTCCCCCTGGCTATGAGGGATCAAGCCAGAGACTTCCCCTCCCTGGGCTGTAGCACCCAGTCCCTCCTCACAACTTGGTGCTTGCTTCCAGGAGTTGGCAAGGGATCATGCAGTGCCTCGTGACAGTCTCGTACTGGGTTCTTTTCCTATATTTTCATCATGTCTCCACCCTCAACATAAGCCATTCTAGATAGGGGCTAGAGATGTTAGCCCAGCCCGAAAGCAACTCACTTCACCAGATCTTGACATACCCCTGAAAGGGAGGCATTATTACCCCATTCTACTGGAGAAAAAACTGAGGCTCAGAAGACCATATAACCCACAAGAACACTAGTAACTTGCGGGGGGGGATGCAAACTCTTTTCAAACTCACTGATCAGAATTCTCTCCAGACCCCAGCCCACCTAACTCAACTTGCGTCATGGGGTCTCTTGATGAGAACCAAAGAGATGAGGAGCCCTCTAGGAAGTGCCAGCAAAATATAAAAGGAGAGAGCAGAGAAGTTCACCTTCCAAATTTGCAGGTCACAGACCCACAGTGCCAGGAGCCAAGTAAAACAAGTGCTATTGCCCCATCCTTACTCCCCCTACCCCCAGGCTGGAGGGCCCCTCCAGCACCATAGAAGGCAGAGCTTAGCCATCAGTATGCAAGCCTGACCCCTGGTGACCATAACCTTGAACTGCATGGCCGGCCAAGAAGGCCCAAGGGATCAAGGGGCTTGGTGCTTACAGTCAAGCCACAGATTGGGCCAAGCGCTGAGCCACAAAGCTTATGGATCTGGCTGCACCTCTCAACCCTCTAGTCGGGGAGACTCTGGAACCCCAGACGGCAGGGCCTTGGTAACCAAACCCCTCACATGGCCAGCTCTTGGGATGTGCTCATGAGTCATGAATCTCTCAGTGACCTGGGAGGCAGATAGAGTCTTAGCCCCTTTCTACAGATGAATAACCTGAGGCCACAGCAGTGAAAGAAACTCCCTAACTCCAGTCAGGGAATCAATGACAGATCCAACACTTGAACCCAGATTTTCTTTTCTTTCCTTCTTTCTTTCCTTCTTTCTCTCTTTCTCTCTTTCTTTTCTTTTCTTTCTTTCTTTCTTTCTTTCTTTCTTTCTTTCTTTCTTTCTTTCTTTCTTTCTTTCTTTCTTTCTTTCTTTCTCTTTCTTTTCTTTTTGGCTGCATTGGGTCTTCATTGCTGCGCTCAGGCTTTCTCTACTTGTGGCAAGTGGGAGCTACTCTTCGTTGCGGCGCCCAGGCTTCTCATTGCAGTGGCTTCTCTTGCTGCGGAGCACGGGCTCTAGGCATGAGGTCTTCAGTAGTTGTGGCACGCTGACTCAGTAGTTGTGGCGCATGGGCTTAGTTGCTCCGCAGCATATGGGATCTTCCTGGACCAGGGCTCAAACCCGTGTTCCCTGCATTGGCAGGCAGATTCTAAATGACTGCACCATAAGGGAAGTCCCTGAACCCAGATTTTCTGATTTAAAAGGCCACCCCCTCCAATTTTCCTAAAATCTCCACCCTTTGGGTCACTAAAGGCAGGAAAGAAATGGGTGAACATGGCCTCTAGGACACCCACAGACACCAAATAGATTTATTTAAAATAAAATAAATGTATTTAAAATAAATGCCTTTATTTGAAATTAAAGAATTTATTTAAAATAAATGTACTTAAACACATTTATGTAAAATAAAATACCTGCAAGATAGCTTTCCACCTTCTCCTAATAGCCCATGAACTAGGACAGTTGATCTGATAAACTCTGGGTCTAGAGGGGGTGGACAAGACTAGGGTTGCCAGATTTAGCAAGTAAAAATACGGGATGCACAGTTACATTTGAACTTCAGATAAACAATGAATGCACTATAGGGGACATATTTATGCTAAAAAAACTATTTGTTGTTTACCTGAAATTCAAATGTAACTGTACGCCCTCTATTTTATCTGGCGGTCCTAGACTAGGTGCTATTTGGGCATGGGAGAGACTGACAACTAGTTTGGGTGTTCTGGGAACAGCCTGGAGGCCTGTTAGCAGGGAAGGGTGAGGAGGGGAGAGAAGGCAGTGAAGCTGGAGACCCAGGCGGGAAGATGGGAGGCGCTCCAGGCTTTGAGCTGGGGAGTGACATGGTGATGCCTTTCTTTTCTTAAGGATTATTCTGACACCCACGTGGGATATAAGAAGGGGGAGCAGTAGGTCAGGGAGGGCCGGCAGGGTTGCGGTTCACAGGGGCTTGTGTGGCAGGTGGAGGCTGTGGAAGTAGTAGGTTCTGGACATATTCTGAAGCTGGAGCCCTCTAGAACCCCACATTCAGACTCTGCTCCCTTTGAGTCTGGTTTCTTCTCATCTTAGCTCTTCCCAATTCTGCCCCCTCAACCACGTGCCCCTGGCTTTCCAGCCTCAGTCCTGACTTATGCTGTTTTCCTCCCCACTCTGTGTGCTTCTCACCCTGGTGTCATCTGATCGGGGTGTCCCTGCTCCTCGTTGGCAGGCAGGTCCACAGAGGGAAGAGGAAGGGAAGTCACTTCGTTGGTTTTTGTTCCCACTTCAAGGCCTCTGTGCCCTCCAGAGGACCCAGCCAAGTGGCCAACGTCCAGCTTTCCTGAGAGAAGCCTGTCCCTCTGCACACGATCGAGAACCTAAGCAAGAAAGACCCCTGCCAGCCCTCCCCTGGAAGCAGGAGGCCCAAGGGCCTCTGAAGAGGCTGTTGATCACCCCTCATGTCTCAGGCAGGGTGAAGATACCAGCACTCCAGGCCCCCGACACTGTGCCTACCGAGCCCACTAAGTGCAGAACGACCCCCAGCTGCCCTGCACGCCTTTTCCCCTGAATTGAACCTCAGAAGGAGGTGGAAGAAGACGGTCTTATGGCTCGAGGTCAGTGGTTTTCAAACTTATTCCCGAGTGAGACCTTTGTGGAGGGGGCGGAGGGGCATCTCCAGGAACCGTCCCCCACGTCAGCCACATTCATTCCATTGATACATGTTTTGTAAACTGGGGGTCCTGGTAAAATTCTTTTTTTAAGGGATCCCCTGATGAAAATATTCACCTATATGCACCTGAAATCTGTGGACAGTTCCACGTGGTGAGGCTTTGTTCTCTTGTATAAAGGCTTCCTGGGTTCAGCTTTCCCAGCACCGTATCACCTGAGCCCTGCTCCCTTAGCTTTTATCCCCATCCTGTCATTCTCCCTGAGACTTTAAGTCCTGGTACTGCCTGACTCTCTCTCTGATGGTCTCTGTATCAGAATACCTACAGCAGTCCCCTAACACCACCTTGGCTGCGGATTACATAGCCCATTTTACAGATGACATCACTGAGGCCCAGACGCAGCAGAACCTGAACTGCATGCTGGGAGTCTGATTTTGGATGCTGGCCCTCGGTGGGCTCCCACTGCGGCCCCAACCCCAGCTCCCTGCCAGGATCCCCATCCAGAGCACAAGAGCCCCAAGTCTTTGGATGGCCTGACTTCTGCTGGAAGAGTTTGCCTCGGAGCTGGGAGCTCCCTGGGGGCCATGCTCTAATCAGAGCAGCCCAGACTGGGCCATGGAGAGAAGAATGAGGTTTCTGGGGTCTTGGTCCTGGAGACCAAACATGTGTGACCTCCTCTCTGCAGCACCCAGGGGCATGTTACATGGCAGGAGAGACATGCTGGGGGCCAGCTTCCAGCTGAGAGGGATGCTCAGTCAATGCCAAGAGGAGACATAAAGCCCTACGGACAGCAGCCTATTGAGAACCCATGCACGTGTCCTGTGCTTCAACCACCAGCGACCCCACCCCACCATCCTGTGACCACCCTTCACTGGGCATCAGAATCAAAACCACAGATGCTCAGACGGCACCTGCTGAAGTTCAGCTGACACAGGGTGAACCCTGGGCCTTGGGATTGTTTGAAAGCTGCCCAGGTGATTTTCTGGACAGCCAGGGTTGAGAACCACCAGCTGGTCCAACTTCTCCCTTGGACCAGAGGGAGACAGAGGAGGAAACCGAGTCCCAGAGAGAAGAGCTGGGGACACCTTAGGACTAGGACCCAGGACCCAGGACCTAGGACTAGAACCCTGGAGCCAAGAGTCTTTGCACCCCCAAACCAGTGCACCCCACAGTATTCAGGCCTGGGTTGTGACATGCGCAAAGAAGCAGGGAGAATGCACATCCTGGTTACTGGTCCCGGCAGGAAATTCTGGCCTTCCCTCCCGTCCTCGTGCCAAGTCTTCCCTCTTGAATTCTTCTCTGTGAGTCAGACAGTGGGAAGGTGACCCTGGGTAGGCAGGCACAGCCATTTCAGCCTCAGTTAGCAGTTTTGAGCACTTACTGTATGCAGACACTCTTGCTAAATACTTTGCTGTCATTCTCATCTAGAACAGTGGCCCCCAACATTTTTGGCCCCAGGAACCTGTTTCATGGAAAGCAATTTTTCCAAGGACCGGCGGGGAAGGGGGATGGTTCAGGTGATAATGCGAGTGATAGGGAGCGGCTGTAAATACAGATGAAGCTTCGCTGGCTCTCCTGCCACTCACCTCCTGCTGTGCGGCCCAGTTCCTAACAGGCCGCGAGACCGGTACTGATCTGTGGCCCTGGGGTTGGGGACCCCTGGTCTAGAAGACCTGCAGGTTTCTGGCCAGAACTGTTCCAGTTTCCCCAAGAGAAAAATGCAAGCTGGTGTCCATTGTCGGATGAATTGGATAAGGAACCTGTGGTTTAAGTATATAGTGGAATATTATTCAGCCACGAAAAAGGACATCCTGCCATTTGCAACGCCATGGATGGATCCTGAGAACATTATGCTAAGTGAAATAACTTGGATGGAAAAAGACAAATGCTGTATATGATCTCACTTACATGTGAAACCTAAAAACATCAAACTCACAGAAACAGAGAGTAGATTGACGGTTACCAGGGCCTGAAGGGTGGGGTGAATAGGAAGAACTGGTCAACAGGTACAAACTTTCAGTTATAAGAAGAATAAGTTCCAGGGTTGTAATGCACAGCATGGTGACCACAGTCAATAATACTGTACTGTGTACTTGAAAGTTGCTAAGAGAGCAGATTTTAAATGTTCTTGCCGTAACAACGACAACAACAAAATCGTAGTCATGGGAGGGGAAAGGTGTGTTAACTAACCTTATTGCAGCACCTTATAATATATACGTGTATCAAATCATCATACTGGGGCTTCCCTGGTGGCGCAGTGGTTGAGAGTCCGCCTGCCAATGCAGGGGACGCGGGTTTGTGCCCCGGTCCGGGAGGATCCCACATGCTGCGGAGCGGCTGGGCCCATGAGCCATGGCTGCTGAGCCTGTGCGTCCGGAGCCTGTGCTCTGCAACGGGAGGGTCCACATTGGTGAGAGGCCCGCATACAGCAAAAAAAAAAAAAAAAAAAAAAAAAAATCATCATACTGTACACTTGAAACTTACACAATATTATACGTCAGCTATATCTCAGTAAAACAAGGAGGGGGAATGCAAGCTGGGTTTGCCCTACTTTAGTAGCCATGCACTGCTTAACAAAATCCAAAAAGACCTTGCTTGGAATTTCTGTCTGATCAGAAAAGAGCTTCCGTCCTTACTCAAGGCAGGCAGCTCCTGGCCTGACTCCAAGCCTGGCCCTGCCTGGCCTGAGCTCTGGAAAGCACAAAGCACAGAGCTGAGAGTCAGGACATCTCAACACTAGGCCAAGCTCTGCCATCAAGTGCCCGTGGGGCAAGCCATTCTCCTTCTCTGGGCCTCAGTTTCACCGTTCATAAAATGGGCGGGGTATCCATCCAGGATATTCAAATTTGTTTTGTGCAAGCCAACACTTTCTTCACGTAAAACTGCACGTGGGACACGTAGATTATCATGGACCTGGCAAAAGCAGCAACCGGGCTCTCAGAATAGACACATGTAGCGCTCCCTCCCCACTCACTCCCTGAGGAAGCTCGCTGGAACTCCCCAAAGCTTCACTCTGCGTGGCCAATAAGGTCGCCTTCGGTTCTGTCACCTGGGATTGATGGGGGACGGGGGTCAGGGGGAGATAGGGGTGGTGGTTAGGCATCTGAACAGCAGGGGCCGGCTTTCCTCTTTCCCAGAACAACCAGGGAAAGAAATTTCTTATCCATTTGGCATGACGCTTAGTAGCTAAGGAGGTAGCATGGCAATGCAGACCAGTGGCACTAGGGTAAGGGGAGGAGACATCGGGGGGCAGGTGGGGCCTGACAGCACCCTCAGTTCACATTCAAAAGATTTCCCTTTCTCTGCAGTATGTGGGCCAGGGTGCCCCGCCCATAGATCCCCATGAATACGTGGGCTGTTTTCCTAATCTGTGAAATGGGCACATCAGGGCTGTCAGGAGGATTGTAGGAAGCGGGCGGAGGGCTCAGAGCAGGGCCTAGCGCATCTCCAGCAGTTACTACCTGTTGCTGTGGGTTTCCGTGTTGCTATTTTGCTCCCTTGCGGTTTGTGTGCTCCTTTGATTGGGTGGCGGTAGGGGAGAGTCATCTAATTCTTAGAGCTGGTGGAAACCTCACTTTAGAGATAAAGAAAGAAAGTGAGGCTCAGAGAAAGAAAAGGCCTTGCCCAAGTTCACGCGGTGAGTCAGAACCAAGCTGGGGCTCGGACCAAGGACTCCAGACTCGGGGGAGCCCTCCCCGCGGGCAGAGCACACACTGCCGGTTTCCTCCTCGGCTCAGCCCAGCTGGCCTGTGTGGACTTGTCCTCCCACAGGCTCTCTGCCCATAAGCCGGTGGTGAAACCGCTGACCCCTGGGGTGGCCTCGGGTTCCCAAGGCCCCATTTGGCCTCGCCCTCGGAGCATATACTCCCTTCCCTGCAGGACCAGGGCCTGTAATTGCACTAACTGCCCCCCGGGGAAGGGGAGCCTGGGCTTCATCCACAAGAGGCAGGTTTCCAGGGCAGAAACCTCAGGCAGAGCCACATCGAACAGCCTCAGCCTCGTCACCGCTCCCCACAAACCACTTCCTGCCCCTTTCCTGGCACCAGCAGCCTGAGGCTCGTGGCAGCTGCACGGCCTTGGTCTCTGCTGCCCCACCGGTCCCAGCCCACTGAAAAACCCAGCCAACGTCCCACCCACAGGCAGGCGCAGGAATCTACTTGTCCAGGTGGAGGGGCCAGGGGCCGGGTCACGAAGGCAGTGGCAAGTCCCATCGGGATAAGCTAAGCCCTGGCTGTTCATGAATCCTCAGTCACTGCCTGTAATTTGATTGTCCAAGCATCCTCCATGTCTCCCACCACAGAGAGAGGAACAGAGATGCTGGGCTGGCCGCCCCCTGCCCATCCAACCAGGGGCCCAGCTATGCCCGTTTCTCCACAGGAGGTTGTAGAAAGAACAGAAAGAGCACAGGCTTTGGAGGCAGACAGATCTGAGTTTGAATTCCAGCTTCATCATTGCCTGACTGTGACTTGATCGGGGGCTTCACCTTTCCTAGCCTATGCTTTCCCACCTGTAAAATGGAGAGCATAGCATCACCTCTTCCAGATGTGTCAGGAGGAGTGACTGAGCTAATACACACAAAAGCCTACAGAGTACCCAGTACATAGTAGACGCTCCGTAAATACTGGTGTCCTTCCTCCACGACAGTGGTGCTGGTGAAACGATGACAGGCGGCACGGTGTTAGGAAGAGCCTCCCGTGGGAATCAAGAAACTGGATCCAATCCTGGTGCTGCCTCTGACTTGCTGTGTGACCTTAGGCCAGCTGGACAAGCTTTCTGTTCCTCAGTTTTCTTGGGCACATGTGTGGGGATGGGCCAGATGGTTGCCGAGGTCCCTCCCAGCTCTGACACACTTGGGGGCTTGGTGCTGATAGGACAGTGACACAGGGGGAGGGGGAAGGTGGGTGGAATGCGGTTATCACCATCATCAGAGAGATGGTGTGGCTTATGGGTGCAAGTGACACCGGGCTGGGGGTGCAAGCTCGCTCCGATGGGCACAGGAGATGGCCCCCCCAGGGACACAAGCACTAGGTGGGGGGATCATCCTGCACTCTGGACAGGTGGGCTCTGAGCACTTCCCTCCACCTGCCGCCCTCTGGAGTCAGACCCAGTGGGTGGGGCACTGAGGACTCCATGAAAAACTAAGGCTTGTCTCTGCCTTTAGGGAGCTGTGCTGGGCAAGGACAGACTTCCAGGAGATTTTGCTAGGGAGGACAGACTTCTCGACGCATGATCAATAACAGTGTTAACAATTATAAAAGGACATCATGACATTTATTCACGGCTCACCCCAGGTCACGCCCTATGTTAAGCCCTTAATGGGCATCATCTCATGTAATCCTCCTGACAACCTCAGTGAGGTCATTATTACCATTATTTCTACTCTACAGTTGAGGGAAACAAAACGCAGAGAGATTATGTTCCCGGGCTCTGGGCTAAGCTGCGGAGTGAGGATTAACAGCAGGTTCAGGGTAGGGCCCCCCACAGAGCAGAGGTGTGAACAAGGTGCCAAGGGCACCCAGAGGAGAGGACCCCTCTTTCTGCTGAGGGTTGGGAAATGTGGTCCAGAAGTGGGGCACCTGAGTCCGGTGACATTACAAGCTCCCCTGTATCAGGCATTTGCCAACATCATGCACTTCTCAGGCTTCAGGTGAGATTCCTATTCAGTCCTCACTGTCCACCCATGTGACAGGTAACTACTTTTATTCCTGTTAGACAGAGGCGCAGAGAGGTCAAGGCCTTACCTAGGGCAGTGGGGACCAGGGGCCAAACAGAGGGAGACGCTTAGAACAAACATGCTCAGGAAAGAGCGGGTGTGGCTAAAGCCTTAGGTGCTGGGAACAGAAGCTAGACAGGTAGGCAAGGCCAGGTCCTAAGCCTCCACCGCGCACCCCCCCCACACACACACACACACCACACACACACCCGGGAAAGAGGGCGCCCAGGTACTCACCTCACACTAGAACCTGATGTTCGAGCTTTGGGGCCTCTGCCTCCTGCAGTTCCCAAGGGGGTGGCCATTACTCATCCTCTCTGTGACTTAACACACATCGACTCTGAGAAAGCAAACAAATCATGGGGCCCCTAGTCCCCTCACACCCAGAAAGCTGGGGAGAGGCTGGGGTGAGGGGTCTGGAATCTGTGCCCTCTGGGAGAGATGGGGAAACTTCATTCCACCCTCCTTCCCAAACCAGTAGAGCAAAATGCCAGTGTGATTCCTTTTTTGAAGACACAGAGTAAACAAGGCCGGAGAAGAGATTAGGTCTTTGTTCCCTGGGATGAAAGACAGTTGGAAAAGCAGGGCTGAAAATGCTGAAACCCAGGGTTGGCAAACAGAAAATTAGTGGCAGATTAATTTCACTGCCTCACAGGGGAGTGGAATCTTGTACATTAAGTACATGATTAAAGGGAGATTAATTTCCCATCTCACCAGGCCTGGAGGCAATTCACAGGAGTTCTGTGCCTTTGGGGAGCAGGGAGATCAGTTCCAGTGGAGGAGTAGCAAGTTTTCTCCCGGGGGAGGGTGCGGGGTAGGGCAGGACAGGCTGTAGGGTCCCAGACCCCTGACAACTGAGAGGGAAGCACTAACCTTTCAGAAAACTGAAGCCACTACAGTCATGACCCCTCTAGGTACCATTCCAATCCTGCAAAGTTATGTTCAGATCCATTCCATCCTATTCACAAGCCCTCTGTGGATCCACTCTGTCCTTCCTTCCCTATAATAATTAATCTTTATAAAGTGGTTACTAAGTGCTAGCACTTTCCTTAGAATCAGTTGTTTTATCCTTGCAATAAACCCAAGGGGAATTACTATTATTGTCGCCATTTTACAGATAAGAAAACTGAGGCAGAGAGAAGCAAAGTGGTAGCACTGGTAAGTAGCAGAGCCAGGATTTGACTCCAGGCCGTCTGGAAACCAAGTCTGTGCTCTTCACTCCTGCCTCTCCAAACACAGGGTTTGCTTGAATGGAGCATGCCTGAACTACGTGGTGCTGTCTGGGCTATTCCTGGTCCCTGCCGCAGTGACCAGTCTCAGAGTGAGCCCCGCCCTGCCCACATCCCTCACTCACACATGCACCATGAGATTCTGGCCAAATTGGAATCATCTCGGGCAAGATAGGTTGTCGCTGGGCCTGATGCGGTGGCCCTGGGTTGCAGCTGCTAGAGGTGGAGAGCAAGTCAGACCCAGCAGAGGGACCCACCCACAGAGTCAAACCTGGCCAGGGGTGGGTGGTGCTGCTGCCCTCACTGTGGAGCGGGTGGGGTGGAACAGCCCAGGGCCAGCCAAACCGCAAATGGCAGGCTGCTCCAGCTGCTTCCTAGACCCGCGGTTAGGACATGGACCCAGAGAAGGCTGGTTTAAAGGAAGGAAAGACTATGGGCTGCCAGCTCACTGCAGCCCAAACCACAGTGTGGCGAAGACAGGAAAGGTTTGATAAGACTCCCAGCTGGGAGCAGGGATGTATGAGTAGGTTCTGGAAGTACCTGTCTCTCAGCAATGGCAAATAGCCTTCAACTTACAGGTCAATGGCAGTCAGTTGGTAGTGGCTGCCTAGAATTCACCCATGATGCCAAAGTCATACCCTGGCTCAGCAAGGAAGAGGTCTGTGATTGATTAGCAATGTCTGCTATGGGTGCAGCATCAGAGTGGCAGCATGACTGCACCATATTAACCATCCTTGTTAGCGCCATCATACGGCACTCAGAACCCTTCCCAGGCAGCTTCCTCTCCCACTCCTCTCCCATCCTTTTCACCTCTAGCCACTCCCAAGTGGTTAGGGTTGTCTGACCACATCCTTGAAAACAATACATTATTACACACTCAGGCAGCCTTTGTACATCGTGTTCCCACCCCCTCCATCCTCACCTGCCTGATGAGCTCACTTTCATCCTTCGAATCTCTGTCCTGGCATTACTGCCCTAATCTCTACATTCATGGAGTTCATCACTTTCTCTTTTGTACATCACAATCAACAGAATAACATTGCTGAATGATTCCCAGGTCCAGCGTGGGGCCAAATTCATTCCATGCATCATCCTCACAACTCTTTAGACACTCTGCATTATGTCCTAAAACGATCCCGTTTTACAGATGAGGACCTGACACTGAATGATGTTAGGAACTTTCCCCAGGTCCCCCAGCTGGGCCGTGATGGAACCAAGATCTGAACCCAGCTTATCCAAATCCGGAGCCCAGATTTTAATCATCATGTTGTGATCTGGCTATTGCCTTCTCTCACTATATCACGCCGAGGTGTAATCTTTTATTCACACATCTGTCTCCCTTTCTAAACAGTTCCTTCTTAGATGGCAGAGGCCATTTCTCTCTCCCATATCCTTGGCAGCTATCCCAGGGCCCAGCACACAGGAGGCACTCTATAAATGTTGGTTGAACTGGATCTGACAAAGTGGTGGAGGGCTTACTTATCCTGTCCCCTGCCTTGTGTCTGCCTCAATCCGCCTCCCTGGACTTGCCTCAGCCCTGCCTGTCTGATCCAGGCAGTGGGTATTTAGTAGAGCCTAAGGGGGGCAGAGCCGCTGTGGGCTCTGCCAGGCTGGGCAGAAGCCCGAGGATTTTTGATGTGGGTGATTTATCTCTCCAGAGAGATTATAAGCTCACAGTGGAAAAAGACAATGTATATCTCTTCCCTTTTCTTTTACTTTTCCTACTTTTTGCTTCTTATTTATTGAGTGCTTCCATTGTATCAAGCTGGGGCTGCGTCCAAGGGAACACGTCCCCCTCTGGATGCAGTGTTATCAAAGTGGGCTCTGTGGACAATCCACTGGTTTAAAACACAGATTCCCTGACTCCCCTCAGCCCTCCACATTCTGATTCTGTAGGACCAGGGTAAAGCTCTGCACTGCCCAGCTTTGACAAGACATTTCTTTCTTTCTTTTTTTAAAAATAAATGTATTTATTTATTTATGTTTGGCTGCACTGGGTCTTCGTTGCTGCGTGTGGGCTTTCTCTAGTTACGGCGAGGCTACTCTTCGTTGCCGTGCGCGGGCTTCTCATTGTGGTGACTTCTCTTGTGGTGGAGCAAGGGCTCTAGGCACGTGGGCTTCAGTAGTTGTGGCGCATGGGCTCGGTAGTTGTGCACAGACTTAGTTGCCCCACGGCATGTGGGATCTTCCCGGACCAGGGCTCGAACCTGTGTCCCCTGCATTGGCAGGCGGATTGTTAACCACTGCACCACCCGGGAAGTTCCCTACAAGACACTTCTGATGCAGGGCCATCAGCAGCCACCGTGCTGTAGAAATCCCCAAGTTGTCATCCTAGCCATCAATGGTGCTGGCAGCTCAGTGATGAACTGAAGGTCTGGCTGTGCAGGGAAGGGGGTTCATTGGGTATCCTGGTCTTCCCACTACCTACAAGAGGACTGAGGGTCCTAATTCCAGCTATTCCTCTTTCAGACAATTTGAACATCTCTTGCCTGGGGAATGCTCTCTGGTTCCTCAGGCTCGGTTCAATGCACCCTCACTTCTCCAATCATAGACGTGTCTCACTGTGATCGCCTGGTTATTTGTCTCACACCCACCCTAGACTATGAGCTCTTTGAGGGGAAAAGATTCTTCTTAACTGATTTTGTCCCCCCAGAGTTTGTTGAATCATCACTGGTTTTTCCAGTCTTATGACTGAGAGATGATGCTGACTGGTGATTTAATTAGCAAAGCATGCCTACCACCAACCATGTTCAGAACTCCAAGGAATGGTGGCAGTGAGGCAGGCCCTGGAACCAGCTACTTCTGGGTTCCCCTCTAGGGTCTTGCTATTCGTGGTGTGACTTGGGATGCATAATATGCCTCTCTGAGCCCCATTGCCCTCACCTGTAAGATGGAAGTAACTACATCTGCACCTCACAAGGCTGTGGGGAGGAATAAATGATAAAGCAACTCTAGGGGGCCTGGGAATCCTCCTGCCCTGCCATGACTGAGTCCTACCTCTTGTCCTGGGACCCTCCCAGCTGGCCACGTGCCTGCCTGAATGTCCTCTTCCAGCAGACTGTTCCTTGACGAGGCCAACATGGCCCTGCTGGGCCCTAGTTAAGGCAGAGATTTTCTGTCCGTGCTCTTAGATGAATCATCATTTCCTTAAGGCTGAAACATGTCTTTTCTAAGTTGTGGGCAGCACAGGACATGATTCCCCAAGAGGTCCCAAGCTTGATAGGCAAGCACTGGGCTTAGTGACACCTCTACAACCTGGTCACATCCCCTCCCAACGGGCCTCAGGAGAAGGGTGTTCTCTTCTTAGTCTTTCCAGGTTCCCCTGGAAGAAGCACAGAGCCTTTATGTTAGGGAGCTTCCCAGGGCAACTGACACCCCAGGGTGTGGAGGCACCTTCCACTGTTGATTCACATGCATTTGATGAGTGGTGTGGGCTCCTCTCAGGCATGGACACAGCAAAGGGAGACCCTTTCCCCCACCAGCAAGGGCAGACGTTCCCCTTCCTTCCACAGAGCTGTGGCGGGCATAGCAGACAGTACAGTAAAGTGATATGCACAGAATTTAGAGGAGTGTCACCCTGGACAGAACTTATAGACAGGAACTGACACGTTGTGAGTACCTCCCGTGTGCCAGGCGCGGGGCTGGGGCTGTTCATACACACCATTGTCTCCTTGACCCTTGGGCTGATCCTAAAAGGTAGCCCCGTTTTACAAATAAGGACACGGAGGTGTAGAGAATATAAGTGGCTTGAACCTGGCGCGTGAAAAGCTAGCAAACATCCAAGATCCAAACTCCTCCAACTTTGACTCCAGAGCCTTCTTCCCCCAAAGCACAGGGAAGGGTCTCAGTTCTCATGGGCTGGATTGTGGTCTTCCAGCTTCTTCCCAGATAAGCTCCATCCCACCCTCCCCTGAGTGTGTCCCACCCAGATCCAAGTGAGGAAAGTCTGAGTCCCCAAGCTAGCAGGCCAGGAGCCAGCATGTTCCAAACCTGACCCTGTCACCCAGAGGCTGTTAGCAACTGCCACTCCCGCAGGAAGCCACGTGACAAGGTACTCACAGCCCAGGCCTTAGTGGCACAGGGACTCAGGTTTGAGTCCCAGCTCCTCCAGCCTCCAGCTGTGTGACTTTAGGTAAGTTACTTTCCCTCTCTGAGCATCAGTTTCCCCACTTGTGAAATTGGGAAAAGAATCTTTAGTTCAGAGGGTTGTACAAATTAGATCAATTAAAGACTTTACAAAGGATCTGGCCCTACATAGGTAGGGCTCAATCAATGCTGGTTATTCTCATGGGTTCCTCGGAAGGTAACACGTCCTCAACAGAATGAAGCATCTCCCCCTTCAGCTGCTTCTGTTTTCCTCCAGTACCTTATCTCCCACCAGGAAAAGAGATAACTAAATATCTGCAGGCAGGAGAGAGAAAATAACTAAGTAGGACCTGGCTGCCTCTGCACAGTAGTTTAAATTTTTATGAAATGAGGAAATTCTCTCACCCAGTTCCAAGTTCCTGGGCTTAATGAGGCCAGTCAGAAGGAAAGCATTCACCACTACCCTCGGGTGGGCACGTGAGCAGGAAAAGCAGGTAGTCCCTGGTGCCCGCCAGTCTCAGGCTTGCCTAAAGAGAAGAGGGCATTTCCTCTGTGATGCCAGGGGTCAGAGGTGAAAATATATTGAATTTTCTTACAACAGGGCTCACACTTAAATGTACTTCTGGGCTCTAGGAATCGTCGGGATTTGAAAAGCCAATGTATAGAGCAATTCTATCAGGAGGTCAGGAGGTATCAGCAATTCAAGGGCGAGGACCCAAGAGCATGCGTATAAATGCTTGAAAAATCCCTGGAAGTCAGAGGCACCAGCAGCCTCCTTTAAATATCCTTGTGACCATTCGTCAGGCCAAGTCTTGACAATGTGCATCAGAGCATCTTGAATCTCACAGATCCTGCCCCTGCAGACATGGCTTCTAAGATCAAACAAATGGCCTTTTACAAAAGCTTGCAAGAAACAGTTCCTTGTCTGGGGGCAGCAGACGCGTAGAGGCACTCGATGCCTGCAAGTGAGAGGCTGGCCAGCTCCCGCATTTCAGGCCCTCTTTGCCAAGATCCCACTCCTCCCCTGGACCAGCCAATAAAGTCATCACAATGGCCAGGTGTTTCTAGGGGTTGGGGTGCGGGCAGGTCGAGGAGAAGGAGCCCTGTCCCCTGCTGCTACTTCAAGAGCTCGAGGCTCCCACAGACAAACAGCCCAGAGTTACCCCAACCCCTCCTAATGGAATCAGACTGGCTTCAGATTCAAGCTCTGCCACTGGCTGTGTGGCCTCAAGCAAGTCACTCAACCTCTCTAAGCCTCTGCTTCCTTCTCAGGCAAATGAGGAATATACAACTACCTCACTAGTCATCGACAGGGTTAAATAATAATGAATGTGCCTGAGATATTGTTTGAGATCATGATCTGAAATCTATTATTCTTTATAATAGCCCTTCTCACCAAGGAGAAGGGGTTGGGCTGCCCATCCACTTCCTCCCCAAAGACCCACAGTTGCTGTCAGTGTACCCTCTAGGGGCTCTTCCCTCGTCGCGACAGTCCTGTCCCCAGCATCCACCTCACCTGGATGCCACCTGCATCCTCTGTCATCCCTTGGCCTCACCTCACCTTCAGAAAGCAAGTGAAACATCCCAGCAAGCACCAGCTGCGTGCGCGGGAGGGAAGACTCGGGCTTCCATGGAAAAGAGGAAAGGGGACTTTGGGAGGAGTTACAGCTAAACTGAAAGAGACTCAGGACCCGGGGAAGAGGAGACCTTGGAAGTCAGGGCACAGCCGACTGGGGAGCAGCTGGGAAGTTCCAGTCCCAGCTCTGCCTAGACCCTGGGTAGAGTAAGGAGGAAGCAGTCAGTTAAGCTGCTGAATGAAGGAAGGAAAGAAAGAGCCTCAGAGGTGGGGAGAGCAGGTCAAAAGGAGAAAGAAGAAAAACTGGCAAGCAAGAAGGGGGAGTGTCTAGAACAGGAAAGGAGATGAAAGGAGGGGGGACAGCCTCCCAGGGCGCCCACATGCCGGCCTGCATATCAACCTCATGGAGGGCTGGCTAACCTGGAGGCCAGGAGGGGCTACTTTCCCTGGGCCCTCGTTCCAGCATCTTCTGCTCTGAATATTTGATGGCCTCACAGGAAGGGTAGAGCTTCCCAGGTCGGAAGCAGGGAGAGGTGGACGCGGAGCCAGTAATGATTCCCCCTGGGTCCTCTCATGCAGTAGCCGTGCCTGCATCTGCAAACCAGCTGGGCTCTCCCTCCTCGCCACGGCCCTCTCCATCCGAGCACTGCTGTGAATTCCAATTGAAGCCCACATCATAAGAGCCGTGGGTCTCACACAGCTAATGGCCAGAGTTGGGGTGCCCTGCTGGATGGCCTGGCCTCCAGCCCACCTGGGCTCCTGCCAGACCCTCAGCCTCCTACTGAGTTCACCCAGCATTTTTCTCTGGGCAGAACAAGCTTCTGGAGAGGTCACAATGCTCACTCGTGCCGGGCGCTGGCATCTGACACCTCTATCATCTGGGAGACAGGCAGACAGACCCATTATACAGGTGAGGAAAATGAGGTTCAGAGATGGCAGCTTGCCCAAATCCACACAGCTACTTGGGGTAGAAGCAGCACTTGAGCCTGTAATTCCAAAACCAGTGCTCTTTCCCACAATACCAACCACTTCATATCAGTCTGTCATTTGTTTGCACCACCAGGTGAAAAAGGAACAAAAAGCCAGAACAAGGAACAGGCTAGCAGTCTGGAAACATGGATCCTTCCAATGTCAAGTCCAAGGAGAGAATGGGCTATTTACTTGTCCCCACTTCCTATCCTTCAGGGTGGGCCACCTACATCCTCAGTTTACAGATGGGAAAACTGAGGCTCAAGGAGGTTAAAGAATTTGCCCCAAGCTTCGTCACAGCAGCCCTGTCCACAAGACATGCTCATTAGACTCCCTACCTGTCTCCTAGGCTTCACAGAGCACCACTGGGGACCCCCCTGCTGTGCTCCTTGCTGAGAGGACACCGGAGGGAAAGATCTTGAGGTCCCTGACCTTGAAAAGCCGGAGGCATTAAGGAGGGGATAGAATAATGTCACTCCCTGCAGGGAAGTTCCCTGATTCTCCCAGCCTGGGCCAGGGCTCAGTTACACACTCTCTTTGTCCCCTGTGCTTTCCCTTCATGGCCTGAATCACAGGCCTCATGAGATGTTGGTGGCATTCTCCATTTGAAGTCTCTGTCCCTCTTCTAGAGGGTGCAGGGCCCAGGTCCGCCTGGCCCAGAACAGAGCCTGGCACACGGAGCTGCCCAGAAACACTTAATCAAAGAATGAGTACATGGATGGATGGATGGATGGATGGATGGATGGATGGATGGATGGACAGACAAGCGACTGTGGAAGCAGGCAGTGAAACGGGAGGTCAGAGAGAGAAGAGAGAGAGGGGAGTACAAACTCAGAAGGCCAGGGGAAAGTGTAAAAGAGAAAGTTTCCTTGCATGTGTGGGTAGGGGAAAGCAGCAAAGCAGCAGCCAGTACCTAGAGTAGAGTTTACTAGAAAGAGACAAGCCCAGGGCCACACGGAAAGAACAGTCAGGAGACCAGGGTCAGTTTCCACTGTGTTTCCAACTTGCTGGCGACCTTGCTAGGGGTCCTGAGCCCTCTAGGCCCCAGGCATTTCTGCTGTAAACCGAGAGGGTGGGGTTGAAACTCACTGAGGTTCGAGGTCCCTTCTATTCCCAAAACCCCATGACTAGGCCCAGCAAGCAGCTCTCAGAGCTTTCTCCCTCAGACCAAAAGCCCCAGCCCCCAGGGGCTCTGAAACCCTGCTGGGACTTACCCTGAAGTGGGCACGTGTCTGCAGAAACCTATGATTTCCCCTAAATTACCCCCAGCCCCCTTGAGGTCACCGGGCCCAGCTTGTCTTACTCACAGCCACAAAGCCTGACTCTTGAGTCTGAGACTTTGGGCAAGTCACCGTGCACCTCGGGGTCCCTATCTGTGACACAGGACAGGAGCTCTGCACCACCTCCCATCACCCACCCCCACCCCCAAGTACCTTGAGCTCGAGGAGAATCAGGTTTGTGCAAGAACTTCAGCTGAGTGAAGCTCTGGCGGCAAATGTCTGACATTAGCATGGAGAAAGTTGTCTGAGCTGTCCTCCCCTCCCCGGGCCTCTCTTGCTCCCGTAAACGTCCTGTACCCTGGGAGCCCCATCCCCTTCAGTGATCCTAGTGTCAGTGACAGCGGCTCCAGTGTTACTTCTTTCCCTGGGTGTGTTAACGGAGGGAAATCCTCTGACAGCCAAATCCGGGCTCTCTAATGGGGCAGTTTCCTGCCAGGAATGAAGGGAGCTGGCAGGACAAGAAGCCATTCAAAAACTGTCATTCAGCTGCCCACTGGGTCTGCTCCTGAGAAAGGCCCTGGGTCCAAATGTGCCCCCAGCAAGGAGCATCTCGCCAAACACCAGCATCTGAACCTTAGCGGGGCTGCGCTGGGTGGTAGGAGCGACAGAGCTAAGACGCCCCAATGCTCCTTGGGACGCCTCTCATCCACCCCTCACCGCACACACAGGGTCTCCCGAGGGGTGGATGAGAGTCAGTCCCAAGCCCCCGACTCTTAACTGCACGTGCTGTCTTCCCGGCTGTCCCCCAGGTCACAGTGACATGACGGTGGCAGAGGTGAGCAGCCCCGCAGAGTTCATCCACCTGCAGCATGGGGGCATCTGAGGGGCTACGGGGCTAAGAACCTGACCAGGCCCCCAGTCTGCCCTGGGGGGTTCGGGATGCCACGCCTCCATCAGGAGGGCTCAAATTTGGGAGCCCAATTCAAGCTGTCTTCTATCTGGCTGCAGAACACCCCCATCCCTAATGAAGCGTCAGCCCCTTCACTTTCCAGCTCTCAGATTCTCCCCCCAAACCCAGAAACCACCCCCTAGTTTGGCCTTGGATGCCAAAAGAGCAACCCCTGCTGGTGGCCTGGTGTTTGCATCGTCAGGCTCCGACATTCAGACACCTTAGGGCCCCATCTGGGCAGCGAGACGGACAGTGGGCCCAGACAGAGGAAGCTGGATGACCATCTACCCCTCACCCAGGTGGCAAAGTCCCGGAGGGAGACCCCTGGTTCCCAGTCTTCAGGGGCCCTCGGAAGTCCCCCAGGCCTGCCCTCCCCAGAGCACTTTCCTTTGCTCAAATGAGGCCTCCAATGCCAAGGGCAGTTCTTTTCCCATCCTTACACCCTGCCACTCGTGCAGACTGACGTGAAGCTGAGTGATATTCTGAAAGGCAGAGACCACTCAGGGCTTCATGAGTAATCTAGGCCCTCACTCTACTTCAATCAAAATCCCCTTCCCTTGGGGACGGTAAGGGAGGGAGAACAATCTGATTAAGTCATGTACACTCAGCTGTGGCTGACTGTTAGTACGATGGAGGGGGTGAGGAGAGGTGGGGAGCATTACTTTTTGGGTATCTTGCCGACCCGAAATAGAGGGAGAAATCTGAGGCATTTCACCAGCCCACGACACCAGACTGGAAGGCAGTTAAAGGGAAGGGACAGGGGATTTGCAGGAGTTCCCCGACATCCCTGCCATGGTAAAAGGACCTCCACAATCCATTACGCATTTGGAAGGCTAATCCGAGAATTACAGCCCCTCAGAGTGAGAAGGACCTTACAGGCCAGGGGGACCCTTGGGGTATGTGAATGCACGTACACCGACACGCATTCACCACTTTGGATGCAACCTGCTGAGGGGAATCTGGGGAGCAGAGCTAGGTTGATGGAGAGCCCTGTGTCATCCAACTATCTCCTGCTGGAAATGCCCAAAGGGACGCTGAAGAAACTCCAGAGAGTGCAGAGGGGTTGGCCTGCTGGACTCAGCCTTGGCGGGCGAGCTGTTCCATCTCAGCCAACAGAAAAATGCCAGGAGAAGGAAAATGGCAGCTGCTGGAGCCCACAAAGAGGTGTGTGTACAGCAGCCCATAACGGTGTCTGAGCCCATGTGTTGTAATAAAGGATGAATCATGAGAAGATGATAAGCAAATTACAGGGGCAGAGCTACAAAACAAGTCGCCCTCTCTGCCCACTCCGTAATGGTCCTACGACTCTGACTGAGGCCATGCAGAGAGGCTAGTCGGGGGTGAAAGACTGACATTCCGCCACACCCAAATGTCTGCCGCCACCATCCTCCTAGGCCTACTGATGAGCAGCGCTGCAGGCCAGGCATCTGTGCTGGGCATCGCAGGGCACACAGCTATGACTCAGGTGGGGTCTCCCCCGCAGAAGGGGCTGTTGGAGCCACATGCACAACCCTAAGTCAGCTCAGAACTCAAATGCATGCCTTGGGATGCCAAGGGCAGCGCTCTGCAGGTTGGTTATCCTCTACTGTTTGTGCAGACAGCATGAAGCGTATCAGACCTCCAGGCAGGGCCCCTGCCCACGGCGCGGCGCGGCACTCACTTTGTAAAAACCTGCCTGGCCAGGCTGAGAGGTGGATTTGAACAGAGGGGTAGGAGCATTGGTTTTTACTGAGCATGTAGCATGAGTCAGGCACAGTAAGTAAGGTATCTCGTTTACTCACAATGGCCTGAGGAGGAAGGTATTAGTATCTCCAATTTACTATTGAAGAACGAAGATTCAGAAAGGTTAAATGACTCACCAAAGCCACACAGCTAGAAACTGGTGTGACCTCAAAGCCCTTGGAGAAGGGAGGGGGAGTGGAGGGAGCTGAGGTTAGTGTGGGTGGTGTCTGGGAGCCGGACTTCTAGCTGCCCCGCCCCCAGCCTCGTGCTGGCCCCTCCCACTCACAGTTTGCACGCTCTCTCACCGCTCCCACCCAGGACACGCGTTTAGGGCACAGAGCGCAGTCAGGCCCCATCAGGGGTGGGCCACGTTTGAATTCTCCCCCCACCAAGAGGCAAAGGAGAATCTGGCCCTTGGAGGCGTCTCTCCAACTCCTCCCTCACCTCCCCCGGTCTGCTGCAGCCTCGGCCTCCCCTGGGTCATAGGCATCAAAGATTCATCAAAGCTGAAGCTCAGCAAAGTGTGTGTTTCACATCTCTAAATGTGCTTCTTCCCAGTGAAAAATTCAGTGGAAGACGCAGGGAGTTAAAGGGGGGGGGAAACAGGTTCAGGAAGGAAGCAGGGAGGGAAGGAAAAGAAAAGAGAGCTACCTCTGAATTGTGGTTCTGCTGAGTCCACCCACGTTTACTGAGCATCTGCCTCAAGACGGACCCTGAGCCAGGCACGAAGTCAGGGCTGTGGAATACAGTCGCACAGGCTGTGCACTGCACAGCTCCGGGGGATTCATTCCCAGAGACAACAGAGGTGGTTCTGCAGAGGAAGCGGGCTGGCTCCTGTCCAGATGGCTTGGGAGTCAGGAGGCCTGGCTTCTGCTATGCCACTCAGTAGTCATCTAACATTGTCATGTCCAAACGGGGGATTACAGTACTCACCCTTCTCACCTCCCAGTGTCCCAAGGAAGACATGCACTTTGTAAACTGTTGTGATAAAGAGAGAGAAAGCAGATAACTCATCCTACAGAAAAGCCCAAACAATGGATTCGGGAATAAAGAGGAAGATGGGACCGCTTCTAGTTGGGGAGACTGGAAGAGTTGATATTTGATCCAGGTTGTAAAGAATGAGGAGGAGTTCTATAGGCAAGCCAGTGGGATAAACCAGCAGCCACAGCAGGGCCAGGCAGAGGGACAGTGTGGGCAAAGGCCTGGAGGTGGGAACGAACAACTTGGCCAGAGGAAGGGAAGGGCTGGTTTGGCCTAGGAGGAGCTGGCACAGGGGGTAAGGAGGGGGTGGCATGGATTTAGCCTCCAATAAGATGGCCAAAGACCCCAGGGTCACTGCAGGGAAGGCCTTGGGTGGCCCACAAGTGTGGTGAGGCATCAGGAGCTTGTTCACCTCTGCCCCTCACCGATTTTATCACCTTAGATGAGTCACAGCCTCCCTCAAGCCTCAGTTTCCTCATCTGTAAAATGAGGTTTTCAGACACAGTGATCTACAAGTTCCTCTTGTGGCTGACTTGGTCTGTACTTCCAGTTCTAAGAAGCTGTTTCTGTTGATCACGCGAAGTCACAGGAAATTTAGATTGGCAAGACATGCGCCTGGCTTTCTCATTTCCCAGAGGGCACCCCCATCCTTACCCCACACCCCCATTTCAAAATAGTATCCTGTTACTGTGCTCCATGGACGTGAGCCTTTCTGGAGTGATGCTACGCCTTCCTCCTTGCTGGAGACCAGGCTCAGCACGACTCCTGCTCCCCCCTGCAGGCAAGCCAGGGGTCCCCACAGCTGGAACGGCCCCTGAGCCAGCGAACAGCCTTCACAGCCCTGATGTCATTGGCTCAGACCCAGGAACCCCCAGGGAGAGCAGCTGCACCCCACACACCACACACCCTGCACACCAGCATCCCCAGGCAGATCGGACCTAAAGTCTCCACTTCCTGGTCAGGCCTGATGGCCCTCTGTGAAAACCAGAGCAACCCCTATGAAATGCCAGTTCTGTAACAGCTGACACCTAGGCAGGGCTAGTGGGCTTCCTGCTGCCGGGGCAAAACCCTCCCCTCCCCCATGGGGACTATGATGCTTTCTCAGCTCGACCCTGGGGCAACACAGAGAAGTAGTGGCTTGTGGCTTGGGCGTTGGGGTCAGTGGTGTGAGTTGAGATTCTCAGTTCCACTCCTAGCTAGCTAGAAGATCTTGACCTTGAGTGACTTCCCTATCCTTTCTAAGTCTCCGTTTGCTCCCTCCCATAAAATAGGAATAATATTGATAACATCTCTCTTCTAGGGTGATTGTGAAGATGAAATGTAATCATCTTTCTAAGGTACCCTACCCAGGTGCCTTAAGGCCCTGAACATAATAAGGGTTGAATAGTAGAAGATGGTAGAATTTGCTGGTGGGGTGTTCTTGGACCAAGTGGAGGGTTTGCAACATACCAAGTGGATCTCCAAGGTGACTCCTTCAAGGTGTGACTGGCGGGGTCCGGAAGTTACAGTGCTCTGTGCTTGGCTCCACAGCGCCCTCTTCCTACCAAGCAAGGCCACTACCACAGCCAGTGCGACCCACAGACTTGAGCGCCCCCCAGTGGCCGCTCCTCTGTTCTCCTGGCACTGCAGCTTAGTTCCTGCAGCACTCTGAAGACTTCGGACAGCAGCAGGTGTCCTTTGTCCGGCCACAGAAAGATGCAGCAGCCCAATTGCAATACCTCGCAGGCTTCTCAAGATTATAGTCCCCCCCACCCAAATTAAAAGAGATCCGTTTTCTACCATGGGCATATGAGTTATGTTAGAAAATATGAAGAAACCAGATAAATGATTTAAAAAAAAACCACAATGGAGATGGAGGGTGGGGGAAGTTAGGGTGGAGAAAGAAAAAATATATAAAGTCTGTTTTCCACAAGCTTTATTGCAGGGATGAAGTGAAGTGGAGAACAGGGAAATTTCAGTTCCTAGATCCACTCCTGCAGACTTTGTCTAAAAAAAAGAAGAAAGTCCTGCTGGGACAGGGAACTTCAAGCCACGGGGGGAATGCAGCCTGACTGGCATGTCTGTGAGCAGAGGGGGCCCCAGGGAGGAATGCAGCTCATCCAGCCCCTCCTCTCAGGGATGGACACCCACACCATCCCCCACCCCTGAGATCTTAGCTGCCCTTTGTCACTTGGCTGCAGCTGGCTCAGGGCCTTCCCTTTAGCGATGTCAGCAAGTGCCTTTAAAGTCAGGATTTTAGAGCAACCCCCAAATGCTCGGGTGAGAACGACTGAGCGTTCCCTGAAATGAGGACGGATAGATGCACACTCGACCTAAGCATTCCAACAAGTAACCCAAATGCTTCTTCCATCCTCCAGATTTCTAGGGTCACCTTTCCTTTAATAACCCCATAGCAGCAGTCCAAGCATCCATCTCCTATGGCAGCGGGGGGTGCTGTGGGGTGGGAGACAGTATTTCCTGGGATTCTTCTCCATGGACTTCTAAGCCTCCCCGCGGAATACGAACATGTTCCTAGGACGCTCTGGTTGTTTCTTATTACTTGACCTCCCTGCCCCAGACACAGCTCCACTACAGGGGGGTCACTGTCTACCATCTCATAATGTGATGCTCCAGGCCACTGCACCTGCCATTCCCCTTGCTGTGTCATCTCAGTCCTGGATGCAGTCCAGCATCTCCACTCTTGAACTCACCTAAGACCGAGCTGATATTTTAACACAATTTTACTGAAGGCTTAGGAGTAAGATCTGTACAACATGGAGACTAATTACAGCTACTACCAGAAGGTGTTACTCTTAAAGCTCATAATCAAAACCTGACCTACAGTCTGCCCGGCTCCTAGCAGGATTCCATGCAGAGGGGAACAGCCCCGTCTCCAGAAGCCCCGGGAATCTCCAGGAGTCTGCAGATCTCGCAGTCCACTTGTTTTGGCCACAGAGAGAGGAGAAAATCCTCCCCTCCCCAGTGCAAGGCCTGTGTCCTTTGCTGCCCCAGGACATTCCTTTCCTCCTAGAGAGATCCCAGGCCCTGCAGGTGTGGTCCGAACACCAGGGTCCAGACGTGACAATCAAAATGACTCCCGGTTTTCAGTGTTAACCTGTTTGGTGAGGGAAGTACAAGGGTAGCTCAAGTCCAGTTCCACACACAGCCACCCCTACCCTACCCTGATCTGTGGGCAAGAGGGTATGCGGCTCCCACATCCATCTTGGCCTGATTCTTGGCTCCAGATATCTCGGGAGAAAATGTAAGAAGAGAGGACACGCACCCACTGTGAGAATATTGTAAATCCAGGTGTTGGATGGGGGAGTGGGGTGCAGGTAGGACCCTAACTCCACCGGACCAGACTCTCCTAACATACCAGGTACATTCTAAACAAAACACTGCACATCTCAGCCTGCAGACTCTGCCTCTGTTGCACTTCCCTCATGTTTCAGAGATTCCCCAAGGAAAATGGACAGGTACTTGCTGCCCCAAGCAAAAGGTCGCAACAAAGAGGTCACTCCCGGAACTGCTCAAGAGATGAATTCCAATCTCCACCTTAGACTGCTTCAAATGTTTACAGGTCTCCAGAGGAGTTTTCCAGCTCCAATTTTATTTTAAGTTACAGGCTCTACCAGGTACCCCATTAAATACATGGAGAATTGAGAAACCCCTCATCAAATGTAAGGAGAGAAGAGGCATTCCATCAAAATTCTTTTGTTCTTCATCTTCTGGCTTCTTTTCATCCAGGATTCTCCTCTGGATCCCTTTCTCTCAATAACCTGTCATCTTTCTATCTATCTATCTACTTATCTACCTACATACCTACCTACCTATCAATCTATTACCCCATGACAGTCTTTGCTGAAATGGCCACGTTTTGCATCAAGAACTCGGAGGCACTGCAATCACTCACGGGTTAGTCTTTATTGTTATTTTTTTATCATACATACATTTATTTATTTTGGCTGCGCCAGGTCTTAGTTGCGGCATGAAGGATCTTCGTTTGTGGCATGTGGACTTCTCAGTAGTGGCTTGCAGACTCTTAGTTGCGGCATGCGTGCGGGACCTAGTTCCGCAACCGGGGATCGAACCCAGGCCCCCTGCATTGGGAGCACGGAGTCTTACCCACTGTGCCACCAGCGAAGTCCCACAGGTTAGTCTTTAAATTCTGAGTCTCGCCCTGCTGATTCCTACAGCACTCACCCATTCTCTTCCTATCACTTCCACAGACTTTAGTCAACTTCCGGAACTAGGATGATTTGTTTTCCTTCAAAGTGTGCCTTCTGCAAAATGTCTATTTCTTCTTCTTTATGTGCATCACTTTATTAAATTCAGAAATTTTCATTTTAAAAAATTTGAAAAATACAAAAAAAAAAAATACTCACTAGGAAAGAATAGTGTCCCATTCCCAACACCCAGAATTAAAGACACTGTTAACTTTTTGGCCTAACTATGTTCAGGGTTTTCTACAACAATAAACAGGAAAAAAATCATTGTATAGTTTTTATTTTTAAAAATATACATATGTTCATTATGAAGAACTTAAGCAATGCAGAAAAGTACAAAGTCAAAGTTAACTATCACCCAGAAATAACCATTATTAATATTAGGTAAACATCATTGCAGATAACTTTCTCTGCATTATATGAAGAGAAAGCCAAATAATTGGATACATATGTAGAGAGAAAGTCAGAAATACTTTAATAAAAATGGGATAATACCATATATGCTATTTTAATTAAAAGTATTAAATTTAATTTTACATGAATTTATCAGCAGAAAAAGAAACTGAAATGAAACAGAAGAAATTGTTGAACTTCAAATAAATGTTCTTTATCACAAAAAATGTTTTCTTAACATTCCTGTAAGGTTAACTAAAGAGATTATGAAAAAAGCATTATATATTGTAATCAATATTTTCTTAAACTACATGTTTGTATGATAAACAATATCAACCGATCCCCCGCTCTGTATTTTCACATCTCCGATTTTTCTATTTTTATTATATTATTTTAATAAGGTTTATGATTTCATGTTTGATAACCATAACCCCCATAGTTGTTTGAGACTTTATTTTTAAATACATTTCTGATCACCATCAGTCTTTCTTAATTCCTGAATCCTTTGCTTTTATTCATAACTTATTTGGCTGGATTTCCTTATCAAGTAGAGCCCACTAAGGGCTCACATCTGTTATGCTCACAAGTTCTCTTACATTTGAGAACGTGTGTCTGCCTGGTCTTTGTACTTAAACGATAACATACCTGTGTATTATATTCTTAGATGACACTCTTTTCCTCCCAGAGTGTTAGGGACATTATTTGATGGTTTTCGAGAATTGATGATTATGTGCAGAAAGCTCACAGTCAGCCTGATTTCCTCCCCCTCCCCCTCCCCCCCATCATCTCGCAACCCTTGTAGGTGATTTGCTTTTGCTTTCCTGATATCCAAAGATACTGTTTTCTTTATCCTGGAAGTTCAACAGCCCACCTAAGCTATGTTTGGCAATGAGTATTTATGATCACATCTTCCTGGAACACCCTATGCTGTTTTGATCTGCAGGATTAATCCTTTCTTCATCACAGGGACTTTGTCTGGTCCATCTTTGAGTACATTCTCTTTATCCTTCATTGGGTTCTTGAATTCAGGCAACACTTTTTAAGATCATATTGGAGCATCTCCATCTCAGTTGATATCTAGTAACTCCACTCTAATTGCTATAATCTCTTTCTCTTTTTCTTCTACCTCATTAAGCCTGTTCTCTGTGTCAGTAATTTCAATTTTGTCCATGTTCAACTGTGTCAGTTCCTTGCTGGATCTTTCTAATTTATTTAGTATATGTGAAGATTTGGGTCCTCCATTTATTTCTGTAGCTTTGCAATCTCTACCCCATTCTGTTATTCTCTCTTGTACCTTAGAGTTAGAATTTATGGATTTACGAAGCTGTTCTATATATGAAGCATTAGTGGAGAATCCCCTTCTGTTTCATGAGTATCTTTTCCTCTAAGTTGGGTACTTTCCTCTCTTGGCTATAGCACGTTTGTGTAGTTGCTGTGTTTTCGGTTTATTTTCTTTCCTTTGAAGAGTTCCGGACTTCTTGTTTGCACTGATATAGTGACGGTGCTTCTCAGCGCTCTCCGCCACACCTGAGACCAGTTGGTTTGGTCTCCTGACTGAGGCTTGGGGAAAGCATTTCTGGCTACTTTTCTGCATCCTGAGGGATGGTGGAGGGTGCGGGGTGAGGAGGAGCTGAACTCAGGCAAGACACACTCTTGGTTAGAGTAGCTGGGTTCTGCTTTCTCTTCCAAAGTTTGCTAAGTGGCCTGGCCCAGCGTTTTCTCCATCTGCTTTGAGGATGTGCTCCATCACCATGTGGAAGAGCCTGAGCCATGGATTTCCCCCGTAATTAGGAACGTAGCCCTGAAACCTTCATTTCAGTTGGAGGGGGGGTCACCTCCCTCTCTACTGTCTCCCATTTCACATCCCTGAAGCTTTCCCACTACTCCCAAGATGGAAAAGGAAAAGGGGAAGGAAGCCCAGTCATTTTGCATCTCTCCAGATTGGGGGTCTTCTTGGGGGAAAAAATCTAGATTTTTATCTACTTTAAGAGGAGCCTCAAACAAACAACCCAATCCAAAAATGGGCAGAAGAGCTAAATAGACATTTCCCCAAAGAAGATATAGAGATTGCCAACAAACACATGAAAGGATGCTCAACATCATTAATCATTAGAGAAATGCAAATCAAAACTACAATGAGATATCATCTCACACCGGTCAGACTGGCCATCATCAAAAACTCTAGAAACAATAAATGCTGGAGAGGGTGTGGAGAAAAGGGAACACTCTTGCACTGCTGGTGGGAATGTAAACTGATACAGCCACTATGGAGAACAGTATGGAGGTTCCTTAAAAAACTACAAATAGAACTACCATATGACCCCGCAATCCCACTACTAGGCATATACCCTGAGAAAACCATAATTCAAAAAGAGTCATGTACCAAAATGTTTATTGCAGCTCTATTTACAACAGCCAGGACATGGAAGCAACCTAAGTGTCCATCGACAGATGAATGGATAAAGAAGATGTGGCACATATATACAATGGAATACTACTCAGCCATAAAAAGAAACGAAACTGAGTTATTTGTAATGAGGTGGATAGACCTGGAGTCTGTCATACAGAGTGAAGTAAGTCAGAAGGAGAAAAACAAATACCGTATGCTAACACATATATATGGAATCTAAGAAAAAAAAAGTCATGAAGAGATTAGTGGTAGGATGGGAATAAAACACAGACCTACTAGAGCATGGACTTGAGGATATGGGGAGGGGGAAGGGTAAGCTGTGACGATGTGAGAGAGTGGCAGGGACATATACACACTACCAAATGTAAATTAGATAGCTAGTGGGAAGCTGCAGCATAGCACAGGGAGATCACCTCTGTGCTTTGTGACCACCTAGACGGGTGGGATAGGGAGGGTGGGAGGGAGGGTGACGCAAGAGGGAAGAGATATGGGAACATATGTATATGTATAACTGATTCACTTTGTTGTAAAGGAGAAACTAACACACTATTGTAAAACAGTTATACTCCAATAAAGATGTTTAAAAAAGGTACATGCAAAAAAAAAGAGGAGCCTCACTGTGCTGCATCTCTCCATCCCACTCCAGAATCCTCTTTCCTTAGCCATCAATATTAACATTCATGGGACCAGGACATGTCTTTCCTCATGAAGTTGCTGTCAATGATTGATTCTTATTTGAGTTTACAGTTTTTAATTCTTTTTTTTTTTTTTTGGTGCTAGGCGGGCCTCTCACTGTTGTGGCCTTTCCCATTGCGGAGCACAGGCTCCGGACGAGCAGGCTCAGCGGCCATGGCTCACGGGCCCAGCCGCTCCATGGCATGTGGGATCCTCCCGGACCGGGGCACGAACCCGTGTCCCCTGCATCGGCGGGCGGACTCTCAACCACTGTGCCACCAGGGAAGCCCCCTCTTTTTTTTAAAGTATTGCTGGAGGGAAATTCTGAGATTTGGCTTCCATTTCCCATATTCCCCAATCCCTCTAACAGTTTTTGTAGCTTTCCTAGTTTTAATAATAATAATTAACATACACCAAGTGTCTGTCATGTTCTAGACCCTAGACTAAGCTCTTTGTTATTCACTGCCTCACCAGATTCTCCCAACAGTGTTTTAAGGAAAGTATCATCAATTAGTCCCATTTTAAAGATGATAAAACTAAGCCTTAAAAAGTTTAAATAATTTACCCAAAGTCACCAGCTAGTAGGTAAAGGCTAGACTAGCTAGCCATCAAACAGCAGGGAGGTTAAAAGAATCCCCTTTATTTTGATCTCTCTGTGTCTACATTGGGATGGCAAGAGACATTGCAGGCAGCCCGAGCTTTTATGTAAGAAAAAGAATAACGTTCAGGCTGATTATGACCTGGAATGACCCCCACCTTTTTTCTGAGTGACAGGAGAGCCTGTGATTCCTTGACACTTCCTGTGTCACAGTAAAATGTCCCCTGGGATGTAGCAGCTGGAGGGTTACTGAGTCATGGCCTCAGGCTGCATGTATGTCTCCTCCTTGATTTTTCTGGCTGGAATTTGGAAGCTTAGAGGCACAGCAATAGCTCAGCTTTGTCCTGAGAGTGGTTCCAAGTTTCAGAAGAGAGATTGGAATCTAAAAGTCTGTAGCTGGGGTTATATCCCAGTGGTCCCACCTCTAACCCAGAGTTACCTGGACTTTTCCACGAAAGTCAGTCTTGGGTGGAAATGAGTGGGCCCTTTCAGAGGCTGCAGGGTCCTCTGAGGGTCCCTTCTAACTGTGAAAAACTCCCAGATTTTCATCTAAAAAATTCATGGGAATTTTGCTTTCTGACATGTTTGAGTTTATATTAAAATCTTCCAGGAAAATTGACCTTGCAGGAAAATATGCTATGCTCATTCTGCGGTTTGCTGCCCTGGCACTCTGTCTCTTGTGAGAGGGTGAAAATGTACTCCTCTCCACATCCATCTCAGCAGCTATGGGTCTTTGCGGTTTCTCAGTTCAGAACAGGAAAAACTTACTGTCTTAGTCAACTTGTGGAAGTGAACAAACAGCGGAGGATCTCTGGCCTGGAAGGTCTGCCTTTCCTGGCTCACCAGCCCCGGCCAACTGCCTGGACACACCAGCCAGGCCACACTCAGGGGAGCCAGCTGCTTTTCCCAAATGCATCTCCCACCATCACCTCAGAGCATACAGGCTTTCCACAGATAATCCCCTACAGACTCCTGGAGTTGTCACCCACATCCTCCAGCCCTAAGTCTTAAAGTCACCTACACACCGGGAGGTGCTTTGAATTCATTACCTTTAATCTCAGCAATGCTACAAAACGGGTGTTTTTGTGCCCATTGTGCTGAGTAGGAAACTGAGACAAAGAAGCTTGCTTTCAGCCACATGGTCGGTGAGGGGCACAGCGAGATTCAAACGTGTGGAAGTCTTCCCCCTCCCCGCCCCCCATGAGAATCCTGCACCTGAGTGGGTGCAGAGGTGTGGGCTTTACCTCCTGGGAGTCTGAACAGCGGACAGTGTGAGGTACACTTAGAGTCGCCCCACCGCTGCTCTGAGAAGGGTCACTTGTGCACCTCCTCCTCTTTCCCTAGGGTGAGATTTTTCCTATGAGAACTTCTGGTCTTCCTGCAAATAGGCCTCTAGTGGCCTGAGACCCCAGTTCCGCAGGCCAACCCTCTTTCTGTGGCCTTGACCAGGATGGATGCGGACTCACTGGGTAGCAGGGTCCTTTTCCATCGGTAAGTTCTCGTTGCCCTTTAGGGGGTTCCTCTATCCCCTTGCAGTCATCCTGGACTCCTAAGCACTGCTTTACATCACTAGAAACTGTGCTGGTGCTACAAAAGCTACAAATGAGTGATGCAGCACTGGACACCACATGGCAGGGTGGCAGACGCACACACACGCAATACACACATAATACACACACACACACACACACACACACACTCTGTGAAAAGTTGAACAGCACTAGGGGCATCATTCGGTAGTCTGTGCTCAGAGCCATGTGCATGATGCTGGGAAAGAGAAACAGAGGAGGGAGATAAGACGTAGTTGGGGGCGTGGGGGCTAATCAGGGAAGGCTCCAAGGAGGAGGTGAACTTAGAATTGAGCATGAGGAGTTCTATCAGTCTTACATTGTGGTGAAAAGTGAGAGGAGAATGGGAGGAGCCAAGGTGCAGAGCCATGAAGATGCTGGAAGCTGCATCTTCCAACTAGAAGAAGGGGAGAGGAGGGGATGCAAGGCAAGGCAAGGCAAGGGAAGGTCAGACTTGCATCTAGGGCTGCTGCTCCACTTCTCTGCATGCCCTGCTTCTCCTCACCCCCCACCCCACCCCAGCCACTAAGGGGCAGTGTAGTGGGCACCAGTGGGTGACTGTTTCAGGTCTCCCATTCTCTGGGAACAGCCCTTGATGGATGCAGGAGAGGGCTCCCAGGCTCATAAGGGTACTCCAAGACCCTGCCCCAGGCAAGGATGACACCCCTGTCTTCCAAGCTGGGCCAATCAGACTCTCCCCTGATAGATTAAAAAGGGAGCTACAAGGGGATGGCTGGGGCAGAGAGAAGGTTCACCAGCAGGAGGCTGCAGGTCACAGCAGCAGCCTGGCTCTGCCCTCCTCAAAGCAACTCGCCTTTGACTTCTGGAATGCCCCAGGTGTCTTCCAATGAAGTTTCTCATTTTGCTTCAGTCCACTAAAATTGGTTTCTGTTGCTTGAAATAAAAATAACCACAGTTGATACAGAGGGGAGGTGGGCAATTTTTCTCTTTGAGCATCCACAAGTGCTAGGAAAATTACCACATCATCTGTCTTCATCCTCTCAATAACCACGTGTGGGTAGGTACTATTATTCCTATTTTACAGATGAAGAAATAGTCTGGGTTCCCAAAGCCAAGTATAACGTGCCCAGGTGCAGCCTGGGAAGGAGTGCGGTTGATGACACCCCAACCCTGGTCTCTCTGATTGCAAAGGCTATTCTCTTTCCATTCTTCCACACTTCCTCGTGTCTCCCCACATCCATAAACCCAGGCCTGATGTTGATATTATCTTGAGGTCAAACCCAGTTCCCTTTGGAGAAACCAATATCTTTTTTATTGTTAAAATATGCATAAAATTGATCATTATTGTTATGTAGCACATTCACAATGTGGTACAAGCATCATCACTCTCTAGTTCCAGAACATTTTCATCATGCCAAAAGGAAGATCTATACCCACTGAGTAGTCACTCCCCATGTCCCCCTTCCCCCATCCCAACCTGGCAACCACTCCTCTACTTTCTGTCTCTAAGGATTTGCTGACTCTGGACTTTTTATGTAAATGGAATCATACAATACGTGGCATTTGTGTCTGGCTTTTTTTGCTTAGAATTAGGTTTTCAAGGTTTATCCACATTGTAGCGTGTTTCATTATTTCTTTCCTTTTCATGGTTGAATAATATTCCTTTGCCTGGATATACCAATGCTATTTATCCATTCATCGAGTGATGGACATTTGGGCTGTCTCCACCCATTGGCTATTGTGAATAATGCTGCTCTGAACATTCACGTATCTGTTTTTGTTCGAACATCTGTTTTCGATTCTTTGGGGTCTATACCAGGAGTGGAATTGCTGGGTCTTATGGCAATTCTATGTTTAACTTAATGGGAAATCAATGTAGTTTTATGTCTTTCTTCCCTTGAAAATTTCCACCGCTTTCTCCCCAACATCAAGGCACCATGGCAAAGGACAAAGAAAAGCAATATTCAGAGACAAGAAAGAGGCTTCCTATAAAATTTTGAAAAACAAAGAACCATTTCTATGACTGGCTGAAGGTTTACCGAGGGAAGGCACAACACTGAGTACTTTATGCAACTTTCTTGAATGCCCAGGACCTACAGGAGCAGAGTAAACTGTGTTGTCCCAACCTGGGACCTGGAAGGGGCTGGGATGGTCCTCTGGCCAGGGACACACAGCATCAATATTCATCTGGGTTCTCACCACCCTAGCAGAGTGTGAGCGGGAGGGGAGTGAGGGTAACGGCAAATTTGCATTTCAATTCCCAAATACAAATTAAACCCAAAGTTGTCATCAAAGAAAAGATGAAGATGAGGATCAAAGTAATTCCACACTCCCAGAAAAGGAGAGATTACAGAAAGTGAATTGAACACAATTTTAAAGAGGTTTTGAAAGGTGTTAATGCAGGCTAATGCAGTTAATGAAGGTTAAAAAAAATAAGTGCGGCTCAATTAGCATTTTCAGCTAGAAAAAGGAGAGCTTTTTGCACCTTCCCTTATATCAAAGTCTGGATTCTTCCTCTTATGAAAAGACAGCCTCCATTATTTTAAAAGGAAGAAGAGATTAAAAATAGATTTATGATAATTGCTTCATCCATAATAGTAACAATTTATTTTTCTGCTTCTAAACTCAGCCTCATAACATATGGTATATTCGGCTGCCCCCAAGCAGTCTTTGAAACAGCACTGTGAGAGGGTGAGGGTGAGCTTTGTAGAACCGATGATTAAGATCAAGATTCCATCTTTCAGCTGGACTCTCTTCTTCTCTTGACATGATGGGAAGAAAAACGACCGCAGACAGACCCAGAAAGTCCTGGGTTTGATATTTTGTCCAGTTTCCACTGCTGAATATCAATGTATGTGTAATAAACAAGAACCAAGCAATCGGCCCTCCAGCATCACTGGTGGTCAGGGAGTCTGCAAGGTGGTTTCCAGGGGGAGGCAAGGGCTGTAAGGACGTAGATGGTCTCCTGGCAGTTTCTCCAAAGACAAAATAAAGTCTGAGGAAGTAAAAGGCAGCAGCATGCACCAGGTGGGTGGTTTTTTCCTGGAAGGGAGAGATGGGGGCATGGAGGTATGGTCAACCAGGAATACCAGGTGCTTAGAGGTGGAACCAGAAGCCGGTAACAAAGGGCGGTGGGCCAGGCAGGAGGCAGAGGCTGGGTCACACACAGTGGAGTCAGAGAGGTGCCTAAGTGGTGTTCCAGTGTTACCAAAAGTGGCGTCCAGCTGCTCGCTGCTCTAAAGCCAATAAAGAGCAAGATTGGCAGAAAGGAAAGTTTGCTTTATTTTGGAGGTCAGCAACTGAGGGTTGTGGGGGGAGGAGGGCAGACTCATGTATTTATATTAATTTGTCCCATTCTTTCCCATCCAGAAACTTCCACCTGTAGGACAAAATTATTTTTTTCACTTATTCTGTTTCATATTCTTTTTTAAAATTGAAGTTATATCTGATTTACAATATTATTTTAGTTTCACGTGTACAGCATAGTGATTCAGTATTTTTACAGATTATACTCCATTACAAGTCATTACAAGATAATGGCTATAATTCTCTGTGCTGTACAATATATTCTTGTTGCTTATCTATTTTATGTATAGTAGTTTGTATCTGCTAATCCCATACTCCTAATTTGTCCCTCTCCACTTCCCTCTCTCCATTTGCAGTCACTAGTTTTCTATGTCTGTGAGTCTGTTTCAGTTTCACATATACATTCATTTGTATTACTTTTTAAATTCCATCTATAAGGGATATCATACAGAATTTGTCTTTCTCTATCTAACTTATTTCACTAAACAAAATATTCTCTAGGTCTATCCACTTTGCTACAAATGGCAGAATTTCATTCTTTTTTATGGCTGAGTAATATTCCATATATATCACATCTTCTTTCTCCACTTGTGTAGGACAAAATTATTACCATCATTTTTTTCTCAACAAAAATATCTCCATTCTTTATACTTTCTCTCGCTGACAACACATATCCTACTTGCTTTACTTATTGAAATGCTTTCCTTATCATTTTTACATATTACAATGTTTAACCCCTAAAAGCCTTAACAAAACCAAGAAACAAGTAACTGAACTGTTACATCAGCATTTTCTGATTGGCAAATTTAAGAACATATTCCATAACCTCTAAAAACATACATTTTTATAGAATAATTTCTCTTTAATGCGGTACAAGATGTGTGTTTAAATAAATCCAAGCCCTGTTTCCTCTTTTTTTTCCCCCTTGGGTGAAATTTTACTAATTAACCCAAGGCTGAAGTCTCAGGCAAAGTGGGATGTGTCTGTATTTCAAGGACATGATAAGAGTTAACTTCAACCTTTCTCCTAGGCATATTTTTATTTTCTTAGGGTCAGAATTCTGAAGAAAGTATTTTAATCAAGCCTGCTTTCTCTAACTACACATGCAAAAAGAGCCAGTTTTAGAGTTTCAAGTGAGTTTCATCTTAACCAATTTTTTCCAGAGTCTGAAGAATACTGTTGCCATACAGTGTTTAAAAAAATCATCTTTCTTTTTCTTTAGTCATGGTTTCATAGCTTAAATTTTTCTAATGAAATGAACCTGAATTTCCCGTTTTACAAAAGGCAACAAGAATACCAATCATACAAATGGAATATGCACTCACACACCAGAAGACAGAACTGCCACAAATCCTCCTAGAGGATGATCAATAGAGTCCCAAACAAACACTTCCCCAACATAAATGGTCCTCAATGGCAGATAGAACCAGTTGGCAAAATGCCCAAATAGCATTGCTCAAAAGAGAAGTTTAGGGCTTCCCTGGTGGCGCAGTGGTTGGGAGTCCGCCTGCCGATGCAGGGGACGCGGGTTCATGCCCCGGTCCGGGAAGATCCCACATGCCGCGGAGCGGCTGGGCCCGTGAGCCATGGCCGCTGAGCCTGCGCGTCCGGATCCTGTGCTCCGCAACGGGAGAGGCCACAGCAGTGAGAGGCCCGCGTACCGCCAAAAAAAAAAAAAAAAAGAGAGAGAAGTTTGCCCAGGTGCACACTGGTGGACTTAATCCTGGAGCTCGTCAGCTCATCAGCTCATCCAGGTGCATCTTTCCACTCCACCAGGGGAAAGTGGAAGTTGGCAATCAGTGCTGAGCAGGGGAGAAACAGGGAGGACCCCCAAAACAAATGGTTTCTGCAGCTGCTAGGAGCATCCTCCCTAATCCCCTTCTCGGGGCCAGCTAGCCACAAGCAGCGGGCTCATCGCAGCCACCCCGGCCCGTTGTCATGGCCAGTGGCTCTACTCTCTAAAACCCAGGCGAGCCGTAAGAGCGCAGCAGTCCCACGTTGGGCACAAAAACTTATCATCGAAAGTGGGGTTCTAGCTGCTCACCGCTCAAAGCCAATAAAGAGGAAAGGTCGGTGGAAAGGAAAGTTTGCTTTATTCTGGAGGTCGGCAACTGGGGAGGACGGCAGACTCATGCCCAAAGACTGACTCCCCGCACGACAATCAGTGGGCAAGAGCTTTTATAGACAGAGGGAGGGGGCCACATGCAGAAACAGCACGGTCAGCTCTGACAGTCATCTTGAAACTGGTCATTCGGTGGTCTGACCAGCATCATCTTGATTGTTCTAAGTACAGTTAATCTTCAGGTCCAGAGTCGGTTTGTTTCCATGTTTTTGAGGCCAGTTCTCAGAATTGTGGCAGCTGATGTCCTGACTACAGTCTGGTCATCATGTAGTTAACTTCTTCCACCTGGCGGTTTCAGTATCTACAAAACAGCTCAAAGGACATGGTTCAGAATATTACCTCTAGCCCTGGAAATAAAGGTCCTTGATTTTAATGACTAAACTATTATCATTTTGTCCTGTTTGACTGCTTTTCTTTGTTTCCGCATTTTTTTACTTCTCTGATTGAACTTATTCTTTTTTTTTTTTTTTTTTTTTTTTTTTTTTTTTTTTTTTTGGTACGCGGGCCTCTCACTGCTGTGGCCTCTCCCGTTGCGGAGCACAGGCTCCGGACGCGCAGGTTCAGCGGCCGTGGCTCACGGGCCCAGCCGCTCCGCGGCATGTGGGATTTTCCCGGACCGGGGCACGAACCCGCGTCCCCTGCATCGGCAGGTGGACTCTCAACCACTGCGCCACCAGGGAAGCCCTGAAATTACTCTTTGTTTGTTTGTTTTTTTTTTTTAATTTTTGCGGTACGTGGGCCTCTCACTGCTGTGGCCTCTCCCGTTGCGGAGCACAGGCTCCGGACGCGCAGGTTCAGCGGCCGTGGCTCACGGGCCCAGCCGCTCCGCGGCATGTGGGATCTTCCCGGACCGGGGCACGAACCCGCGTCCCCTGCATCGGCAGGCGGACTCTCAACCACTGCGCCACCAGGGAAGCCCTGAAATTACTCTTTGTTTGTTTTTTTTTTTTTTTTAATTTTTGCGGTACGTGGGCCTCTCACTGCTGTGGCCTCTCCCGTTGCAGAGCACAGGCTCCGGACGCGCAGGCTCAGCGGCCATGGCTCACGGGCCCAGCCGCTCCGCGGCATGTGGGATCTTCCCGGACGGGGGCACGAACCCGTGTCTCCTGCATCAGCAGGCGGACTCTCAACCACTGCACCACCAGGGAAGCCCTGAAATTACTCTTTGACTAAAGTTTTTCCACAGACAAAAGACAGGTGGAGGACATAGTGGGGAGGGGAGGATCATAGGGTCCTGCTCCATTTCACCAGCAGACAGGGACACCAGGGGCAGGTAGCATGCTGAGATCCCAGGAGACAGCACAGAGGAGGTGAAATAGCAGGTGATGGGGCCCCAGCCAGGGGGCCAGTCCCTGCAGGGGAGATCCCAGGAGCCAGGCAGGTCCTGGTCTCAGGAGAGCTCAGATACCAAGCAGGCAGCCTAAGGGAGGGACACGGAGTCTTTTTCTTCATCATCGTCATCTTCTCTTTCATCATAAATATTATCATTTTTGTGGTCATCATCGGAGTAGCTAACGCTGAACACACGTCACATGCCAGGCAGTATTCCAAGCCGGGCACTCCTCACAGCATGCACAGAGGAGAAGCTGAGGCTCAGAGAGATACAGGACCCAGCCCTCAGTCACCCAGGGAGGAGCCGGGGGTACATTCCGGGCCATCACTTTTCCCCACTCCAAGTCCCAGGCACAAGGTCAGGGCGAGCCCCAGTTACCATGGAGGGTTCCTTCAAGACCCCACCCTACCCTGGTCCAGGGCAGGTGCTGGACCTGGAGCCTAGAGAGAACGAGTGGAGCAAGCCTTCCCTTGTGGAGATGGAGGAATTGGGGGAAAGTCTTGTGAGTTGCCCTCTTAAGTCTCCTTCACTCTCTTTGCTCATGGCCCTCATGTCCTGGAGGCACCTCTGGGCAGATAGGACACTGAGATCCCAGAGCTGCAGGCAGGAAAGCATGAGACCCTGGTGACCTTTTAGCAGAGTTTGCTCAATCCATGTTATGGGACATGTAACCTCAGATAATTCCACGTTCATTCATTCAACAAACAGTCACTGAATGTCAATAAAACACAGTTCTTAACCCTCAAGAACTCTCAGCCGAACAGGGGGAGGAGACTCTGAAGCAGGGAAGGAAAACATTTATTAAACAGTGGGATAAGCGAGACGGTAGAGGGGGTGTGCAAAGCATGAGGAAAGAGTACCAAACCCATCAGAGGAGGGGGCATTCAGGGAAATCTTCCTGAAGGAGGCAATGCTGGGATAATGTTCACGGTGGGGTCCACCGTGAGGCCCTGGGAGCCACGCACTGGCCGTAGGTCCAAATAGCTGCTGATGCGTTTTCCACTTCCTTAGGCACGAGGAGCGCTTCCAAGGCCTGGACTGTCTGCTGGGGACCAAGTTCGGGAAGCGTAGTAACTCCCAACACAAAGGGCTTTAGGCCTCCCCAGGCATCAGAGACATGGGCATCAGCCACAAGCAAACTCTTCTGGCAGGCCACCTGCCCCCTTCATAAAATATCCTGGGCCCTGGAAAGAGAGAGGAACGAGGTGCATCTGTTCTTACGACACAGGGCTTAGGTTTTTTTGGGGGGGTGGGGGGTGAGGTGGGGGCTCAAGATTTGGGTGAATGATTTTAGGTAGAAAAGAGGAAACATTTCAGAAGTGACTGAATCACGGTGCTGATCGGCCTTGGCCTGTCCCTAAGAACAAGCCAATCTTTGAAAGCCAGTCAAATGCGCAAGGAGGCAAATGGCCTTCACTGCTGATTATTGGAGACACCTGGACAGGGCACCAGGCTAAACTGGGGCTGTGGTTCTCAAAGTGTAATCCTGAGGACTCATTAGCAATGCAAATCCTCAGACCCCACCCAGCTGAACCGGAAACCCTGTGGGAGGGACCCAGTGGTCTGTGGTGATTCTGCTACAAGCTCCGGTTTGGGAAGCGCTGAACTAGAGAAAAGCGTGGTTCTAGCTGGGCCCTTGTCTGTGCGGGGTGGTGAGGGTCCAGGAGCCAAGGAGGCACTTAGAAGAGCTGTGGGAGCGGGCAGCGATCCTTCCCTCTAGTCTGGCCTTCAGGAGTCAAGGATAATGGTGGTGATGATAACGGTGGTGATAAAGATGAAGATGGAGACCATAATAAGATGCGTCTTCCGCTCCCCATCTACTGAGCACTTACCGCTTGCTAAGTAGCATACAAGCACTTCTCATTCATTCCCTAACTATGAGACCCATTCTACAGATGAACAAACAAAGGCATGGAGAGATTATGTTTCTTGCCCCCAGTTCACACAGCTAGCCAGCTGCAGAGCTGGGATTTTTATGCAGGTCTGCCTCCCTCCAGAGTCCATAATGTCATGGACCACCAAGTTATCCAATTAGGTGTCTGCAAAGCTTTTAAAAACAATTGCTCAGTACAAACACTGTCAGGACTTCCTGAGCATCCACAGAGTATGAGGTTCTAAGGGCAGGAGCCAGATGAAAAGAAAACTCTCCTCTGCTCTCCACCGCCAAGGAATTTCAGCACAAAGACTATGCATCCCACAAACAGATGCATCCTTGTCATTTGCAGATTTACTGTTCTCCATTTGGGTTGTTTGCCGGCAACCCCTAAATCCCAAGGTTTGTAATCGGTGGCAGTTTTCCTGAGTCACACATTTAACTCCCAGGCCCTGCAAGGCCAGGGTGGAGGAAGAGACCACTGAGTGGGCATGAACAAGAGCCTTGTTCGGGGCCCCCTCTTGGCTCCTGTTCCTTGTTCTCTGTTCCTTCTCTGTTCCCTGTTCCTTGCACCTGAAGAGATTCAGGTGCAAGGGCCACTGGACATTGATGGAGACTTTGCTCCCTGTTGGGAAATGCCCCAGGAAGGAAGCCCGGAGCTGTGCGATGGTGATATTCATGACTCTAAGCTTTGTGCAGATGTCAGGATGGCAGCCCTCCTAGGGTCTGCTGCATTCGGCTAGTCTTTGCTTATGACAATAACAGTGTCTTTGGATTTACGCTTCTCTCCAGCTGCCCCCAGGCACAGAAAGCTGCCACGTGTCTCTTACCCTTCCCTGCCCCCCACTCCCAGCCCCAAGTTCTCCAGTCCTCACTCATTCCACCATGGTGGACATCACATCCACACCATCATATGTGCACACGTGAGGCTATGAGCCACTCAGGGGCAGGCCTGGTCCCAATTGTCTTTGTTCCCCCAGCACCTAACACATCAAGGTGCCACGGGAACGTGTTTGTTGAATGGATACATGCATCAATACTTAGTGGATTACAAACGAAAATAACACTTACCCTTACCCCTCCACTGTGGTTTGACTGGGAAGAAAACTGAAGGCCAGAGAGGGTAAGTGACTTGTGCAAGGTCAAACAGTCCCTGGATCCCTTACTCCTGGTCCAGAGTTGTTCTGCAAAACATCAAGCCTGATACCGAGACTACAGGATGAACTCAATCCATTCTAATCTGCCCACCTGTGCCCCTTGGCCTGTGTGGTTTGGCGGCAGAGCTGAGGCAATTCCCTCTTTTGCTGGCACTCCTACACTTAAGGAGTTTCCTTAAAGAACCTGTCTCTTAGGGCATCTGTCCCATCTGCAAACAGAAGTCAGCATTCAGCCCTTCTATTTTGTTATCACACGTGGATGGCCGAGCTATGCTCAAGGCATCAGTGGCTGAAGGAAATCAGTGAATGCAGGAGCGTGTTCCCGTACACCTCCAGTGGTGGGAAACTCCGTTCCATTTTTGGATAAGGCTAATGTTGACATCTCTCCAACTCGTTCTGCGTATCCCCTTGCCTCATGGGTCCTGGTGGAGTCTCTGCAACCTCAGAGAACCCACGTGACCCCCCTGCCCACATGGCTCCCCCCAGTTTGAAGACCTCCACTTTCACTGCAGCCATAGTCCTGCAGAATATCGTATTTTTTCTGTTATTATCAGAGGCACGCTGGCTGGAAATGCTTTGGATGGTGGAGGGAAGACATGTTTATGTTCTTTATTCATCTCCCAGGTTGGAATCAGAGCCCTCACTTTACGTCAAGGCCATGGCTCTTTTCGGTTTCGGGTTCCCTGGGGCTGAGGTTTCTGCCTTCTCCGTAATGAAGTCCATATAGCATCCAGGCAGCCTCCATGGAGCCCCGCGCAGAACTGGCCCCAGGCCCAGGGCACAGGCAGGGGAGCAGAGGAGTGTCTCAGGTTGGGGGCAGGCCGCCTCCCCCTGTGCCATCCAGACTTTGCAAATCACCAAAATAACTTTCTCCATCCAGGAGCCATGTCTTTGCTGGGGGAAGGGAGGTTTAAATTGGTAGCTTCCGAACATAACAAACTCAAGACCAGACAAAGGCTGCGGAACAGCCCCCGCGGGAACCAGCAGTTTTATGAGCCCATCATATTTACTATTATCCAATGAGTCATCGGCAGCGTGTTTTCATTTTGAGGCTGCTGGACAAATAGGCTCTCGTTGGAGCTGCTCTTAATCCATTATTTATGCCCGCTCTTTGTCCTCTCCAGCACAGCTCTGCAGACAGGAACCACGCTCTTCACCAGCCGCGTTTGCTGCCCTACTGCATATCCTTCACCTCAAGTGAAGCCCGTGGCGCTTAAAAATACCAAACTAGGCAAACACTCCGATTATGAAATTTCTAGCTGATATTTCCCTTGCCTTTCATTAGGGAGAGAACTAGCATTGAGCGAACCCACAAGTCCGATGGGTAGAAATTGAGAACACTGTGTTTATGATTTCTGCTCAGAACTGTTTCCCAGGAAGCTTACGTCGGTACTGGACCGACTCTTTGAATCTATCTGTTGTGCCTAAAGATTGCTTTGCTAAAGCCCAGGAAGGAGGAACAGTTAGCTAATTAGTAAATCATCCTCAGGTTTGCATTCATAGTGTAAGAACAAATCACTTTGGAGTTTTCAGAGCTGGCCTATATGTTTTGTGCCACAGGAAAGACAATATGAGGTTTATGAAATCTAAAGTGACTCACTGAATCAAAATTTGCTCTCTGTTCTTGGCCACTAATGACCCGTCATCTTGGCTAAACAAGGAAACACTTTCTTTTCTAAGCAGGAGGACAATTGGTGTCTAACTGTCCCGCTGCTGCTTGTGTTGTCACTCAGAGGGCTGTGTCACCTGCATCAGGCAGAAGTCTGGCACCCTGGGGGAGGCAACGTGGAAACCCCTTGTCAGGTAACTGCACAGGCCTGGAGGGGGATCGAGTGGCCAGCTGGTGCAAAATGTGCACCCTATCAGGTTTTACTCCAGATGAGACATTCATAAGTGCACAGTCCAAGGCCCCAGATCACGCCCACTTAACACCCCTCATGAGGGGCCAGCAACCCAGTCAAGCTGAGCTGTCCCTTTCACCGTCTGCAGTATGAAGGGTCAAAGCCAGGCCCACATGTCCCTTTGACAATCTTCACTTCCTGTCTCCTGGGAGCGAAAGCTCAGACAAGAACAGACAGACACACAGATATACACAAGCACCACCAAACACATCCCTAGGAGAAATAATAATATACAAGTGGGGAACACAGTCTCTCCTAATTTAGAGGGAGCCGTTTTCTCCATAGGGAAGCCGTTGGGCCCCTTACACCCAAGCAGAGTACAAAACAGAACACTTAATACCAGCTTGAAACATCCTGTGATCGGGGCTTCCAGCAGAATGCTGAGCGCCTGTGCTCTTGGCTTTCAGCAGCCCCTCCCAGACTCCGCAGTAGGAGACAACCACTTAGAGTCTCTAAAGTGGTTCTTCTAGCTCAGAAGAGTTTCCATGCACTTCCCATTGGTCACCTTGTGATAGAAGGTAAAGGTACTGAGTCTCAACAAACATGGAATAACCAAAACATCAAACACCAAAAGCAGGGCTGCGATTCAAACTCGTTCTCTCAACTAGTGGGCATTCGGCTTTCCTGGGGAAGTGCTGATTGGCACACGGTGAGTTATTGAACACTGAAGATGACCTTGATCTTGGGCGAGCAAGACATGTCTAATGTGAGATGCTCAATCAGTAACGAGATTACACAGGCAGAAACATGTTTCTTGGGACTTGATGTCTAAGTCTTTCAGATTCAGTATGTGGTCAACACTGGGTCTTGTAGCAGCTGGGCCTGGCTCCCTTGACCTTGTATGAGCCAGACCAAATGAAACAGGCAAACTTATGCAGGATTGAGTGCCAACTCCACTGTAATGACCAGCATCAGAGATCCATATTAGCTCTCTCAAGCATGTTTCCCTTGGCTCTATATTGGAGGGAAATTCAGAACTGAGATCTTGAGTAGAAATGTGATTCCCCCTCACCATCTCAAAAAAAAAATGTGGGAGAAAAGAGAAGCAACTGTTTTTCATTTCATTTTCTCTGGTTATGGAGAAAGTGGGAGGGGAGGAGTCTGTGGACAAGAAAGGTAGGTTGATTGGCAGGATAGTTTGTTCCATTTCCAGGCTATAAACTCACTGGGGCCTAGATAGGTCAAGTGACTTGTCCAAGGTCACACAATTTGTGGGACCAGAATGCGGACCAGAATCCTGCTGCCTGACACTCAATAAATGATTCTTACCTCCTTTCCACTTCCTGCATCATTATCTTGAAGACCACACACACACACACACACACACACACACACACACACACACACACACACGGCCTCCAAGAACAAATTAAGTAGACTCTGGAGTGACTTGTCATAGCGTCAGTCACATCATCACAGGTGGGGAGTTCTTGAAAGGTTGTTAGCAAACTAATGAATTCTATAATGGCTGCTCAATAATTCCCAGGGTTAAGGTGAGCTCCTGGAACACACATTTTTTGCTTGAAGAAGACTGAATTAAAACCATGTGTGTGGTGCCCTTGACAAGCTGTGAGCACTGCCCTTTTTTCTGAGAACATTTTCACTAGGAAGAACTCAGGGAGATGGAAGACCAAGGTTACCTGGGGAAGCAGACCTGGGGAAAACATCTGAATCAGGTGATTAAAGGGTGAGCGCCATCTCCAATTCAGCACTAAGTCCCCACCATTGCCAGGTCCACCACCGTGGTCCTAGGCAGTCAATAATAAGCTCTGAGTATCCACTGTGTGCAGGGCTCAGTCTTGCATACTGAGAGAGGAAACAAAATTAGAAATATGGTGCCTGGACACAAGAAGCTCTTGCTTTGGTTGGGCGACATGGTCCCTGTTTTGGGACACCTCCCAGGGAAGACAATATTCCCTACCTTGGGAAGCTCTCAAATTCATTGAAGACGTATGAACTTTTGAAGCTCCCAGTTGGGTGGAGAAGACAAGGACTGTGCCCTTGGGAAAGACCAACCCATGTGTTTGGAATGCAGGGAAGGGAAAAAGACAGCGCTTGCCCTTGGGGACCCTCCAGACTGATGGAAAGGATAGAGTTTCTGCTCTGATCAGGGAGGGGAGTGACCCTTGGTCTCAGGGGCAGATAATATCACTGGGGTCCCCTTCTCTGATAGGGAGCTGGGTCCCAGAAAGTGATGCCCACATGTGTGCATCTGCCTGGTAGCAACTTGCCTGGAATAATCTCTTATGTGGATGGCTATTACTATTAATGATTTTCTTAAAAATTCATAACCCAACTCAGAATACCACATTTAGCCTGGTCTCCACCTGTACTTGGCACCTGATTTATCCCAGCCCCATGAAGACCTCATGCATCAGTCCATAGAGAAGCCAGCCTCTGGAGGGCAGGATGCTGGGGCCTCATTCTCAGACACGCCACAAACTCTTTCATCCCAGGCAAGTGGCCCTAGTGCCTGGCAAGTCCAGGAGAGGATGGGCCACGATGAATTTTTTCAGAGGCAGCAATGGAGATGGCTGTCCAGCCCTAGTCTCAAGAGGCCCAGCGCAGACGGGGGCAGAAGTCAAGGGGGCAGTTAAAATTCACTTCTGTATTTTCACACTTTTTCTCATGTGACTCTTGCTTCCCAGGTCCTATCAGCCTTGGGGACCAGCGGTGATTTGAGTGAGAATCGCAGGTTTCTGGATTTGAGCTCCACCCAGTTCCCTTCCTGGGCTCCAGGTCCCAGGTCCTGCCTTCTCCATAGGCCCAGGAGCCTGTTGCCACCCATGACGTGACATATTTCTGTTTCTCCAGCTCACGGCTCCTCGGCTACTGCCCTCACAAGTAGATGTGCCTCTTTCCACCAATCTTGACTAGTTGCTTCTACTGACTACAGCTCATTTCCAGGGCCCATGCTTAGCTTCCCAGGCCACTTTCCTAGGAACTTAGGACAAGGCCCTCAAGGTGACTCAAAGGGCCCTTTGAGAAACACACTCACTAGCCAGTGTCAAACCTGAACTGGGCCCCCACCCAGGGTGTCATGGACTTTGATTCTCTCTTATCTCAAGTTCAAGTCCCAGCTTTCAGGGGACCTGGTAACCTCCTCCTGGCCCCCAGGACATAGTGGAAAATTTCCCTTCTGTTTGAAAGTCTCAATTCCAGTGTAGACACAGCTGCTCTTGTGTTCCAGCATTTCTGAGAGGAGGTTTCCCGATTATACGCCGCATCATGACCACACTCATTTATTTACTTTATTAAGAAATTTACTTTATTAAGAACTACCGCCTGGAAAAAAATCAACAAACAATTCAATAAGTCAGACAATATAGCCTAATCACTGTGAGTTAAGGTTTATTGGGGGAAGAAAGTTGTTGTGACTTGTTGGATAATCTAAATTCTGGAATGGTTTTAAGTCAATACTGATTGGTAGCTCATGAGCAAATCCTACCCATCTCTGCTAACACAACAACACATCAGGGTCCTCCTGGGCCAGCTTCCACGGAGAGCACACAGTTTCATGTTGCCCTTTTGGACTCAAATGCACAGTGACCACTGATTTGAACTGGGCTTTCTGAGTAGTGGGAGCAGGTCAAAGGTCTCTGGGATTTCAGAAAGATGGAAGAGGATAAAAAGACTGAACTGGGAGTCCGAGGATTTGATGTCAAGCTGTGCATCTGCAAGGAAGTCATTTAATCTCTCGGTTTCCTCATCGATAAAATGAGGGAAATGATAATCATCTTGTGGATTATTCTAAGGATTGTGAAAAGAGACATAAAAGGGTCAAACCAAAAGAGATGTCAGATGGAGCGTAGCCACGTCTTTCTCCTCCTGACAAAGTGTCTGTGATCACTAACGTGATACATTTGGGGGAAGAAGAAAGAGGAGAAGGAATGGAAGAGGAGATAAAGAGGAGGCAGAGGGCTTCCCTGGTGGCGCAGTGGTTGAGAGTCCGCCTGCCGATGCAGGAGACACGGGTTCGTGCCCCGGTCCGGGAGGATCCCACATGCCGCGGAGCGGCTGGGCCCGTGAGCCATGGCCGCTGAGCCTGCGCGTCCGGAGCCTGTGCTCCACAACGGGAGAGGCCACAACAGTGAGAGGCCCGCATACCGCAAAAAAAAAAAAAAAAAAAAAAAAAGAGGAGGCAGAGGAGGCCTATCTCTACCAACATTGAAAATATGACGGAAGGAGAGGAGGGAGGGAGAGAAGGAGGGAGGGAGGGGGAGTGGAGTTGGCAGACCAGAAATGTTGAGGAATTCCTGGAAAAGAGTAAGCAGAAGGAACTAAGTTAACAGAGGAACAAGTGCAGAGGAAAATCAGTCCAAGAGACAAGGAGTCTCTTAAGAAACAAATAGAGATTCTTACGTGCAAATGTGAAGAGACAGCCAAGAACCACTGAACATCGGAGGAAAACCCACACTATAAAATAGAGGCCCTGAGCTCACAAAGACGGAATTGCACCCATAGAAGAAACAGAAGACAAATTTAGAATAATAACTAATATGTTCAGAAAGAGTCAAGATGATGACACTCATATATAGAATAAAAAGTTGCAATGAAAAACAGCAATTCTTGAACATGAAAAACATGATTATAAAAATTAAAATCAATTAATAATTCCAATTAATAAGTTGGATGGTGGAGTTGGAGAAGTCTCCCAGACACAAAGGGAATGGCCAGAGATGACTGGGGGCAGCGGGGTCCTTGGGGAGGGTTGTTCTGTCAATGCTGGTGGAACCTGAGAGCTGTTGTGGGAGAGGCACCCTGGCGTTGTGGAAATGATTCTCCCATCATCACACCAACACTACTTGTGAGAAGTCAAGCCCATTTCTGTGTGAATTATGCAAGTGTAGCCTTCAGCCTAGTCCAAGTCAAAAAAATTACATGTTCAACAAAAAAAATAAAATAAAAATTACATGTTCAGAATCAATGGGATCTGAGTTAACCATGTCTGAGTGCACAGAGCTCTCCAAGGACACACACACACACACACACACACACACACACACACACAGCCAAACTCCTGAGCTTGCTGAGTGGAAGGCTTTCCTTCTGCGGATCCTAGAGCCCAATGCTCTCTTTGCACAGATGAAGAAACTGAAGCTCAGAGGGGCAGAACTGGCCTCTCCCGGCTTCCTCTCTACCCTCATACCTCAGTCCGTCCTTTCAGAAGGCTCCTTTCAGAGTCCAAGTTCACGGGGCTGTGCGCGTGCATCTCCCTGGAGTCTGCCCTGCCACCACTTCTCCTTCCCTTTGGGCTGGGGCAAGCCCTGGGACCTCAGGCAGCAGTCTGGCCCAGTCGGCAGCTCTGGAGAGGAGGAGTCCTGAGAGCTGCCTTTACGTTTGGGCAGCAAAGGAAGATGGAGACCAGCTGCTCCTGTTTCTGCCACGTGTCAGCTCTTCTCACAGGCCCCAGATAAGGGCTCTCCTTGTCTGTCAGGTGGCGTCTGGACCCAGCTGGCTCTTATCATCCCTGACCCTGACTTCTTCAGTAGGTACACTTGCCCTTCAGATTTTGGTCCCCCTAGAGCATCATCCAAGGCCCACTGTCTGATTGCTCCTCCCTTATTCTGTGGGTTCTTCCAAAGGAAGGAAGGAATCTAAAATCTATAAACCCCTCCTATGCGCCAGACCCTCTGCGGGGCATTTGACATACACCTTTTATTTTCTTCTTCTTTTTATTGTGGTAAAATATATCTAACAAAAATTACCACCCTAACCATTTTTAAGTGCACCATTCATTGGTATTAAATATATTCACATTGTCAGGCAACCATCATCACCATCCATCCCCATGACTCTTCATCTTGTAAAACTGAAACTCTAGACCAATGAAACAATAACTGCCCATTCTCTACTTCCCTCAGCCCCTGGCAACCACCATTACACTTTCCGTCTTTTTTATTTTAGCTGCTTTACATACCTCATGCAACTGGAATCATACGGTATTTGTCTTTTTATGATCTGCTTATTTCACTTAATATAATGTCCTCACGGTTCATCCATGTTGTAGCATATTGCAGAATTTCCTTTCTTTTTAAGCCTTAATAATATTCCATTGCACGGATGTACCACATTTTGTTTATCCAGTCATCCATCGATGGACAATGAGATTGTTTCCACCTTTTGCCTATTGTGAATAATGCTGCTATGAGCATGGGTGTACAAATATCTCTTTGAGACTCTGCTTCCAATTCCTTTGGGTATATAGCTAGAAGTGGAATTGCTGGATCATAGGGTAATTTTATCTTTAACTTTTCTGAGGAAACATCATACTCTTTTCCACAGTGGCTGTACAATTTTACAATCCCATCAACAGTGAACAAGGGTTTCCTTTTCTCTACATCCTCACCAACACTTGTTGTCTGGTTTTTGATCATACGCAGAGCAACTAAGTGATATAAGCATTCTTCCTCACTTTTATACATGAGAGAATGAGTTCAGAGAGGTTAAGTAATGGGTAGAAAGCCACACAGCCAACAGATGAGGAAGCCAGGATTAAAACCATGCCTCTCTGACTCCTTGTTCCTCCTGTCCTCAGGCCAGGAGTCTTCCAGTGAACTTTGAGTCTCATAAGACTTCTGGGAAAGAGCATTTTAATTGGGGTGACAAGTCACACAAATTTGGGACTTGGATTATCTAACTCCAGGTAGCAGGTAACTAATGGCCAAGTGGGGGCCTTGCCATGAGATTCAAAGCCACTTGATCAGGGAAGCTTCATGGAGAAGGCAGACTCAGCTTATTCGTAAAGGGCAGGCAGGCAGAATTTGGAGAGCCAGAGAGAAGAAAGGAAGACTATTCCAGGCTTCCCAGGCAAGATTTTAAATTGCTTTAAAAAGTAAAAGACGGTATCTCCATCTGCCTTTAAAGAGGGCCAGGGGTGTAGAATAATTTATATCAGGGAAAGATTACATCGTGGCCTGGATCCCTTTACTGATGGAGTCTGGTGGTGGAGCCGGAGCCACGTGGAGAAACTGATCACGGTGAAGGGAAACTGACATGTGAGAGCTTCTGCTGGTTCCTGCTCATGCTTTTTTTTTTTTTTTTTGCGGTATGCGGGCCTCTCACCGCCTGCTCATGCTTTTGATTTAAGAAACGGGTCCCAGCCCAAGGAGAGGGTGGAGGGCCGAACACTGCTCTTCTTAATAAAGGAAAGAAATCCTGAACTTCTGGGGGCAGCCTAAGGGAGAAGAGTAGAAAGGGGAAGAGAGCAAAAAGAGGGAGAGATGTGGGGAGGTCCCAAGGGAGTGAGGAGCTGGGAACCCAGGGGCAGATGGAGGGCCTGGGGGAGGAGACAGTGGGGGAGGAGCGGCCTCGGATCTTCAGAGCAGCCATGAGTGACATCCAAGTTGAAGTTCACTGTGCTATGTGGTGACACAAATACACACCCATGATCCACAATGGAACAGGCAACAGCCTAAAGTTGGATTGCTGTAAGGATTCCAGGTGGAAGGGACCACACCACAGTTTTCCCATTATTCATGAAATGGGGACCTGCAGCAGTGTTATTTAAATAGCAAAAGCAGACCCCATACATGGGGGAGTTTGGGGACGGTCAAATGGCTCACATACGGATTACAAAAGCAGAGAGAACAGTGGAGACAAACTGTATGAATGAGGTTGATAACTTTCATTCATGAGCAGAGCCTTATCCTCATCCAGCCGTGCTGGCTATTTTCATCTAATTTTATTCAGTAGGTCTGCGGCACCATTCCTGTGGCCTGGCAACTGTCACAGTCACTTTTGAATAGCAGCTGAAGCTTGTACATTGCTAGTGCTGTCTGGCAGCACTGTTCTGAGCACTTCAAGTATCAACTTAATCCTTGCCACCTCCCTATGACATAGCTTACTATGCTTATCCCCATTGTGCAGATGAAGAAACTGAGGCACAGAGAAGTTGAGTTACCTGCCATGATTACATAATAAGGGGCATAGTTGAGATTCCACCCTTGATGGTCTGGTTCCAGAGTCTCACTCTTAATCACTTCATTATACTGCTTCACTGCAGCTCTCCAGCTCCAGCTGCTGCTGCCTCTTTCCTTTGCTACTAGATGGAGGGACTAACTAATTGGAGAGTAACAGTGGAAAACCCACAGACCCTCATGATTCATAAAGATTTAAATTTGTCATCAATCCAAAGGATAATATCAGGATAAGTGAGTGGAAGAACCAAGGAAAAAGGTTCCAGCTCAGTAGAAGGAAGACCTTGCTAGCATGCTGAGCCATCCAAATGAATGCACAGTCTCAGGAGGTAGTAAGCTCCCTGTCATCAGAGGGATGCAGGTGAGACTTCCCAACAGCTTGATGTGGATGCACACTTAGCTATGGGAGCTGTTAAGTTTCTCTCCAACTTGAGATTCTATGACTCCAGGAAATTTTCCTGATCTAGAAGAAATCCACTCAAAAGGGTCAGACACCAGGGATCACAAGAATCCACAGGCTTCGAGTTACCCAGGGTTTATTTTATTGTCCATTCCTGAAATCTCCTTCCTCTCTCCTTGTCCACTTGATTAACTCCTACTCATCCTTTAGGGCCCAGCGTGAATGACACCTCCTCCAGGAAGCCTTCCTTCCTCATTCCATTCCTACTAGGCACAGCGGTCACCCAGGATCTCCCCACTCTCTGCTTCTCTCAATTACCACGTCTTTCTGATTATAGGTCAGTCTCCCCCTCTAGACAATGAGCACCCAAGGGCAGAAACCAACCCCCATTTATGTCTCTAAATCCACAGCTCTCAGCTTGCGGAACGTGGTCAGCAGCATCAAGCCAATTCAGCAAATATGTCTTTACTACCAGTCTATTCTGTTCCACTCTGGTTATCTGTGTTTACAGACAAGCCGTCTCCCTAGCACCGCCTCACTTCCCCCTTGAACACCAAACTCCACTTTCTCTCTACTGCTATCTGACTGGTGCACATTCTGTAAATGATTCATGGATGGACAATGTCAGGGGATCTCTCTTGGCTTAGTTCTCCTGGGTCCACATGAGGTGAGAGGTGGCCAGATTCCCAAAAGCGGAGCTCTTCAGCATCCCACAGCCGTGAGGGCCAGGAGCACCTTACTCATCTCATGCCTGTGGTGGATGCTTGGATGCAGATTCCCCCTTAATGAAGGTCTTGCTGGGAGGGCTGTGGCAGGCAGGCTTCGGCAGTCAGAGGACAGCTGCACCAAGGTCACACCTCTTCCACGGAGGACCACATCTGATGACTGATTGAAGTGGAGAAATGTGCATTAAAGAGTTATCATAAACACCCGTGGCTGCCCTCCTGCAAAGGCCTGCTGGCAAGGCTGGCCCTGGGCTGGCATCTGGGAACTTGGGTTTTGGAGGGTCCCCACCAATCCCTGATAAGAGTGGCTCCAAAACAATATGCTTCATGCTGGACACCTGTCTTCCTCCTGCGAGTTGGGAATCGTGGTATGGGGCAGGCAGAGAGGCCTGTGTGGCCGGCCCTCCCTGCTCCTCCCGACAAGCCCTGGGCCCTGAGTCTCCAATGAGCCTGCCTGGTTGGCAACACGTCACGCGTGTTGTCACAGTTTGCTGCTGGAAGAATTAGAGCATCCTGTTTGACTCCACCAGGAGAGGGCTCTCGGAAGCTTGTGCCCGGTTTCCTCTGGACTTCCTCTGTGTGCTGTTCCGGGCTGGTTTTGCTTTGCATCCTTTCGCTGTAATAAATCACTGCTGTGAGTACCACTGTATGCTGAGTCCTGGGAGCCCTCCCAGTGAATCATCGAACGTGGGGACCTCCTGCACAGGATGTAAAAGGCCATTTTGGTCTCAGAGCTCTGTGAGAGTTGGACACACTCTCTCTCTGCTGCTTCTATCCCTCTCCTTCCAAGGATGTGGATCCCCAGGGCATTCCTAATTCATGTCCTGACTGCTAAATTCTGTCTCAGAGCTTGCTTCCCCGGGAACCCAATCTCCAACAGATACAAATGCAGCATTTCAGGGCCTACATGTCACCAGGAATTTTGTTGTGTGTTAATTTCATCATCCCGACAACCCTATCAGGTTTTTCCAGAGGAAGAAATGGGAGTTGAGAGACGTAAGTGACTTGTCCAAGGTCATACAGCCAGTGAGCATTAGAGCTGGGATGGATCCCGGTCAGGATGTTTCTGAAATCTGTGGCCTCTTCTGAACTAGGCTGCCTTTTACCTGTGGCTCTGAAGCTCCAGGATTCTTCCAGGCTCAAGGACCAGTGAGCAAGCATTCTCCAGTAAGATATTCCAAGAGGCATCTGGGAACCAGATCTGGGCAGCCCTGAGTGGGAGAGAATTCCAGTCCCAGGAAAGGGGGCAGAATGCTTTCTCTCTCCCTGAAGGGCTCTGAGGAAAGGATGAGTAAACAGAACTCCAGAAAGAGGGATAACTGGAACGCTCACACCCACCTGCCTGCACACCTGCACCCTCTGGCCAGGACCTCGGACCTCCTGGGCCTCAGAGCCTAGCCCTGGAGTCTGTGCAGAGGACACAAGTCACACGGGGTCTCATCACCCATCGCGGCAGCCACGGGAACAGCCCAGAGAGTGACAGCGCTGAGAGGAACTTGGCTTCAGGCAGTAGAGGGGCTGCCACTCCGCAGAGGCAGCCAGGCCAGCTGTCGGCTCCAGAGAAGATGGGGCTGCTGGGAGACGTGACAGACGGAGTCCCAGGGAGCTCGTGAACCCCATCTGTCCACGGCGGGTGGGGGAGAGCCGCCCCCCCCAAGTGACACATGGGTGACAAAACCAACCCTTCTAAAGCCACACAGGGGCCGTGATGTCCAACTCCATTCCACAGAGGTCGGAGGCCTGAGGAGGCGTTTTGGGGTGCCCCAGGGTGCCACCCTCCTCCCTCTTTCCTGCACAGAGAGCGGCTCCATCTCTGTGCCTCGCGCTCTGTGTTACCGACAGGCCTGCCGATGGCGGGGATTTCTCCGTCCCCCAGTGGAACAGCACATAGAGCCGGGAGCTGCCCCAGGTCTGAGAAAGCTTTCACCCCCACGGTCTTCGCTGCGCCGGCCTCCTGCTTTCAGGCCTCCATCCCCATTTCACACTGAGTCAACGGGAACGCCACACGTAGCCCCTTTCCCCTGTTCCACAAAATACATAAGTGCATAAGCAAACACGCTTGCCCAGTTAGTCATGTGCCCAGTTGAATTTACTGAAGGCCTTGGGGGAGTCTCACACCTCAGGCCTTACTGTCAGCAACTTAAAAAGCCCTCCTCTCTTTCCTGTCTCCTCGGATCCTGAAATTCACATGCAAATGTAAGGGACACAGAAAAGCCAAGACTATCTTAAAAAAGAAGAAACAAAGTGAAGGACTTAACACATCTGATTTCAAAACTTATAGGGTGGGGCTTCCCTGGTGGCGCAGTGGTTGGGAATCCGCCTGCCGATGCAGGGGACACGGGTTCGTGCCCTGGTCTGGGAGGATCCCGCGTGCCGCGGAGCGGCTGGGCCCGTGAGCCATGGCCGCTGGGCCTACGCGTCCGGAGCCTGTGCTCCGCAACGGGAGAGGCCACAACAGTGAGGCCCGCGTACCACAAAAAAAAAAAAAAAAAAACTTATAGGGTGAAGGAAATGGGGAGATATGAGTCAAAGGACAAACTTCCAGTTATAAGATGAACGAGTTCGGGGCATCTAATGTACAGTATAGTTAACAATACTGTATTGTATAATTGAAAGTTGCTGAAAGATTAGATCTCAAATGTTTTCACCACACACACACTCACAAAAAGGTGATGGAGGTGTTAACTAAGCCCTATTGTGGTAATCATTTCACTATATATATATATATATATATATATATATATATATATATATATATACATGTATCAAACCATCACGTTGTACACCTTAAACTTACACAAAGTTATATGTTGATTGTGTATCAATAAAGCTGGAAACAATTATTTTAATTTTTAAGAGACTTATTACAAACCACAGTAATCAGGACAGTTAGGTACCAGCATAAGGATAGACATATAGATCAACGGAAAAGAATTGAGAGTCCAAAAATAAACCCATACATCTATGGCCAACTAATTTCAACAAGGATGCCAAGATGCGTCAATGAAGAAAGAAAAGTCATTTCCACACATGATGCTGGAATACCTGTATACCCACGTGCAAAAGAATGAATTTGGACCTTTACACCATATGCGAAAGTTAACTCAAAGATCTAAATGTAAGAGCTAAAAACTAAAATTCATGGGTGTAATCTTTGGGATCTTGAATTAAGAGACAGTTTCTTAGATGTGATAACTAAAGTACAAACAACAAAAGAAAAAACAGATAAATTGGACTTCTCCAAAATTAAAACCTTTTTCTGTGTCAAAGGACACTATTAAAAGTGAAAAGACAATCCACAGCGTGGGAAGAAATATTTGCAAATTATATATCTGATAAGGATTTCCTCTCCAGAATATACAAAGAACTCTTATAACTCAACAATAAAAGACAACCCAATTAAAAATGGGCTAAGAATATAAATAGATATTTCTGTAGAGAAGATACACAAACGATCATTAAGCACAAGAAAAGATGCTCAAGATCATTAGTCATAAGAGAAATGCAAACTAGAACCACAATGAGATACCACCTCACACCCACCAGCATGGCCTTTTTCCAAAAGGTGGATAGTGCTGATGAGGATGTGGAGAAATTAGAACCCTTACACATTGTTGCTGGGGATCTAAAATGGTACAGCCCCTGTGGAAAAGAGTTTGGCACTTCCTCAAAATGTTAAATACAGAGTTATCGCATTTCATATTTCTTCGTAAGCAGGAATGTTCTTGGGATCAATACCTGGGGATGTGATTAGGGTGAAGCAGAAGTCTGAGGAAGAAGTAAAGCTGTGACGCTGGCCAGTGACAGGCCCTGGGCTGACCCTGTGGGAGCTCTGGAGCCGAAACGACCCATCAGAGTTGTTCTGCACTGGACCAAAGTAACCGCTCCTTTTACTCCCTCATCAATCAGTCATCAGATGGGGTATCCCCTCCAGAAGGTCATGACTGTGGGCGAGGCAGCCCTCCACAGCCAAGACAGCCCCCCAAAGGCGGCCTGCCGACCACCCTCCCAGCAGCCGAGGCAAAGCCTTCGTTGATGGGGTCTGGGTGGCATGTCTGCCTGTCCACCCTGCCGGGGGTGGAGGATCCGCTGTTGTGCAGCAGAAGCACCCAGAGCCCAGTGGAAGGGTGTGGGGTTTGGGAGGTGAGAGGGTCGGTGGGGGGAAAAGGTATAAGCAGTAAGGGGACAAAGACACGGCAATGACAGATGCCTGGAGACCTGCCCTGTGGAGGTGGTGCCGGGACACAGGGATGGGAGGCAAGCTGCTAACCATCGCTGGGAGGCCTAAGGGGCCTCTGCTGTAAGCGGGTCAGCTGGTGCAGGGTTGCCACCTAAAAAAGTCCGGTGGGAGCTCTGCTGCGGTCTGGAGCTTCCGCGGTCACGGCATTGTGCGCTCAGTGATTCCCCAGTGCCGCGGTGAGGCTGCCGGGTGTGCTGGTTGGGAGTGTGTCGGGGGAGAGGGGAGTGGGTCCTGCCTCTTTGGATGGAGTTGGTTAATCCGTTCAGGGATGCTCTGAGCTATTTCCTGAGTAGATAACTCTTGGGCAGTTATGTACCTAAAAGCAGACCAAGTACGGGAGTGAACACAGTTTCAGAGGCGCTGCAGCAGCACGTCTCCCAGGGAATGCTGGCAAAGCAAGGAGAAGCCCAGAGCCCCGCAGGTGGAAAATGAACGCTTGGGCTGCAGCCCAGGTGGTGCCGGTGATTAGCTGTGTGTCCTGGGGCAAGTTCCCTGACTTATTTGGCCTTAGTCCTCCCCACGTTTAAATGAGAAGGAAAAACCTAGATAGCCTCTCAGGTGCATCCAAAGCTAATCCACAGTACTCATCACCCAGCAGGAAACCAATCAGGAAGGTTCTAAGATTTGTGCTCCCCTCCACCCAAAGGCCCCAAAGGGAAATCCAGGGTACTCGCCACGTCTGGGCCCTCACACGCCACTGTGCCCACTCTCTCGGGCTCTAGCTGCAAATTGGTTCACGTGATGAACACGAGCCGCCCAAATCACTCATAGGATGGCTCGAGAAAAAGCAATTAAATGCTTTCTTAATTGCAGGATGGCAAGAGGTTAATGAGTTACTATAAAAACCAGTCCCTGCCATCTGGTGGCTGTCACCAAAGCCCACATGCAGGGAGCGATCCCAATTTGTAAGACAGGACAACGGGATCACTCCAAGTCAGGAGAAGGGGTGGAACCTTGGGTGCCAAGGCTGGGGGCCCCGAGCTGCAGAGCCCAACGCGGCCCAGCCGGCCTCCAGACGTCCCAGGGCTGCACAGAGCTTCAAAATCAAGCTGGAGGGAAATCAGACGGGGAGCCAAAATCACTCATCAGCTCCAACACTGGTTTTCTCTGGGATTCGGCTCTAGCGAGGGACGGCCGACAGCCACTTGCTCAGCGCTAGCCAGGAGGAGAGGAGAGAAAAGCGACAGCTGAGAGAGAAGCCAGCCAAGGCGGAGGGAGGGACAGACAGAGGCAGGGACGCAAACCCTGCAAAGACAAAGAGATGCAAACCAGCCTGGACAGACGGAGAGACAAAAGAGAAAGGATGAGCTCTGAAATGCCAGGAGGTGGAAAATGACAGTGACATAGACAGGCTGTGAATGTGAGAAGTGGATGAAAGGGCAGGTAATTTTCTAGAATCAGAGATAGGAAAGAAACTTTGAGGGTTATGCTTTGTTCTGGGCAAACGTGTTCTCTCCAATATTCTGCAGCTCCCAGGAGTCAAGGAGAATGGCCCTTCTCCCTTGGAGGATGTGAAGAGGAGGCATCCAGGGGGGACCAGCCTCCACTCTGACCCTGACTAAAACACACACACACGTTTATATATGTGCACATGTGCACGTGCGCGCGCACACACACACACACACACACACACACACACTGATACACACCATCCCAGGCACAGCCAGTTCTCACTGGTCAGGAGCCACTTCTCCCCGTGTTGAGGAGGCCACGGGTCTCAGGCTGTCTCTCCTCTTAACTCTGGTCCCAGAGGTTCCATTTGCAGCTCCAAGCCTGGCGGAAGCAGGTCTGGTTTTATGGTACAAAGAAGAAGGAAGCCAGAGAGTCTACGCATCCCAAAGGCTGCAAAGCCTGTGATTTCCATGAGGCTAAACTCACTGCTGGCCCTCTGTGTCATCTTCTAGAAGTTGGCTGAGAAATGGAGAGATCACCCCTCACCTGTTCTTCTAGGGTCAGACTATTCTTCCAGGATGAGACCTTGAGACATTCACTTCCCAGGATTTTAGAAGTTTCCCCTCCCAGAGCAGGTTCTAACTGGCCACAGTAACAATATAGCAACCTGCTTGCAGTGAGAGCATGGGACCTCCTCTTCTGGATGTCACCCACTCCACCATCACTGCTCCCCGCCTTTGAGGACCATGGCAGCTTGCTCCTGAAGGTCAAGGTCGCAGCTTAAAGAAAAAGCCCCGTGGCCCAAAGTAAAGACAAACAAATAGGGATCTACAGATGGAAGATTCCAGTATCTCCATTTTTCACAGTATCTTTTGTCCTTGATTTTCCCTTCTCCTCTCTCCCACTCCAGTGCTATTTGGCTGAAACATTTTCCAGAAGACTCTGTACCCAATGAACTAGAGACACAAGGAAGGTCTCACTAATCCATCCATCTCACTAGAGGTTAGAGATTGCCCTAAAATCTCTAGGGGAATTTAGGGAAGGGATTGTTTGGTGTTCCAGGGTAAAATTAGAGTTTGAAATTCCTTGTCTACACATGGTATCCAACCAGCACAAGAGTTGGCCATAATTGTCTCTTATTTCCAGCAATAAACCAGAATCCGAAAGCTGTCTCTAGCTGACCCCACCTAGCCAGCTGGTGGGTCCTTTGAGGACTCATGTCACCCCTAAGTCTCCCAGCAGCTGTCTGCCAGGTCTATGAATCAGGTCTCCCTGATTCTGGTCTGGGCAGCAACCTGGGTCCAGCAGCTGTATGGCCTCAGTGCCACTGGGTGACACCCAGGAGCCAGCGGGGCATCAGCAGTAGTTCTGGGGAGTGATTTTGCTTGTGGTTCTTCCTTTTGTCCCTGTGCCTTTAAAAGGTCTGAGTGTTCTTCTTCCTCGGGATTCTGGGAGCCACTCAATTGCTTTCCTGTTTCCAAAGGAAAAGAGTGGTCAGGCACACACACGAGAGAGACAGAGACACAAAGACAGTGACACAGAGACAAAGAGACAAAGAATGAAAATACTCTAATCCTTGGAACTGTCATTAAACCATAGGCACTTGTCTCTGTCTCCCTTCTGCCCCTCTGGACTGAGCCTTCTTTTTTTTTCTTTTTTTTTTTCTTGTGGTACACGGGCCTCTCACTGTTGTGGCCTCTCCCATTGCGGAGCACAGGCTCCAGACTCTCAGGCTCAGCGGCCATGGCTCATGGGCCCAGCCACTCCATGGCATGTGGGATCTTCCTGGACCGGGGCACGAACCTGTGTCCCCTGCATCGGTAGGCGGACTCTCAACCACTGAGCCACCAGGGAAGCCCTGGACTGAGCCTTCTGTCCTCAGCCATGCTCCTGGAGGCCCCATGAGTTCAGAGCCCAGTTTTGTCCCATGGCTTCAAACCTTACCCCTCAGGCTGGAACAAATACCCGGTCCCTGCTCATCATCAAGCCACCCTCCTTCCACCTGCTGCCCTGACAGACACGGAGAAACGTACACACACGTGTACACACCGCACACCCACCTCACACATAACTACTTTGGCTTGTGTTCCACTCTGCATTTTCCAGAAGGCATTGCTAGAAGGGGACACATTCCATCCTCCAGCTCCTGGTCTGCTCGTGTTCAGGCCCCCTCAGGGCTGCAGGGCCTTGGGCAGGGGAACCAGGTGGTCGGCATCCAGAGTCTGAGCTGTTACGTGGAGATAAATCAAATGCAGCTCACGTCTATTCCAAGATATTAAACTATGGAAAATCAGCACCGCAAACATTGGACCCAAAGGTTTTTCTTTAACCTGCTACTCTGGAGGGGTCATTTTCACCCAGGTGTGGCATGTGCACAGCCAGGGGGCACCTGCCAAGTCATCTGATGCCCCTGAATTCCTTTTGAGCCAACACCTAACTTGCTTCTGGGCAAGCTGGGGCTGCTTTGTTAAGAAGGGTAACTCAATGTCACTTTGAATGAATGAATGAATCAGAGGAAAGAGCTCAGGCTAGAGGATTGACGGTGAACATTTCAGGGAATTTTAATAAGCTCAGCCCTGTGAGAAAACAAACAAACAACCACCAGAGGATAACTCTAAAACAAAATACAAGCAAATACAAGGTTGAGGGAACATTCTGTGCACACTCAGAATGTCAGGGAGCTCAGAGGAAAGGACAGACTGCTGTTGGAAGGTGACATCGAGCTGTGTGTGTCCCCCAGGGCCGACTGCTGCGGTGACTTGTTCTGGGTAGCGGCCACTCCCTCCCTTACAACATCGTCCCGATCAGCCCATCACAACTGCCTGGTCCATCTTAAAGCCTGTCAGCTATCCAGCACTGACTGCTATTGACATGACTCACTGCCTGAGATTCTCTGGGGTAGCAGTTGAGAACTTGGGCCCTGGAGGAAAAATCTTTGCGGTTTGAATCCTGGCTTCACTGCTTGCTGGCACTGCTTGCCTTCTCTGGGCTCCAGTTTAAAATGGGAATAATAACAATAATGCTAACAGTGTTCTTGCGAGGATTAGATAAATCGATCCATATGAAGGTGTATGAGTCCGGGTTCAGCCAAAGCAATAAAACCAGTAGGAGATATACACTAAGCGGTTTGTTGCAAGGAATTGGCTTATGTGATTGTGGGGCTGGCTGGGTGAGTCTGAAATCCACTTGGAGGCCTTCAGGAAGGGCCGGCTGGAACTGAGACACCGGCTGAAGATGCAGGCCCCAGGAGGAATTTCTTCTCCTTCAGGGAAGCCTCAGCTCTGCTCTTAAGACCTTTGAACTGATTGAATCAGGCCCACCCAGCTTGCCTAGGATCATCTCCTTTACTTAAAGTCGCTGGTTTGGGACTTGAATGACATCTACCTTCACAGAAACACCTAAGTTAGCATTTGGTTGCATAGCTGGAAACTCAGGCCTAGGCAAAGTGACATATAAAACTGCCCATCATGGGAGGGTGAGCACGTGTCTGGCTCCTGGTAACCCATCGCTCAATAACATTCAGCTATTATTTTTTTTAGGATTAGAAAGCATCTACTATGAAGTTGACATAATGAGTCAAGCTTCCCCCCTCCATCTTACCTGACCCATAGCTCTCTCTTCCTCACTTCCAAATCTTCTTCCAAAGAAGGCCGAAGACTCACCCCAAGGAGTCAAAAGGAAGATGACCTTCTTTTATTCATCCTCTCGGCGAACACTGCCTGGGCATGCTCTGTGCCAGCTCAGGTCCAGGAGCTGTACATGCAGATGCAGGTACGAGTTAGTCCCTGCCCACCTGAAGGCCTGGACGCCGCGACCCACGCTCCGTGGTCCCTCTTGTCTGGTCACACACGCCCTGCCCGGCCTGCGGACCTCCTCTACAGCTGTCCTCCATCAGCATCTGACTAAAGGGGCAGACATCCAGCCCAAGCTCTGAACTATGCACCCACCCAGAGGGGCACTTTTTCTAAATCATTCAAAGGAGCCAAGAAGCTAGTGCATTAAACCACAGACATCAACAGAAGGGAGAAGCTCCCCAGGGAGTCACATGCTCTTTAACACAGGACACCCCACTTCCCCGTCGCAGGGCACACACGTGACGCGGCGAAGAGCACCTCTCAGCCTCTCAGAGTATTTCCGCTCCTATTCTGGTCCGCAGGCCCTTCTGAGCACCCATCTTGGTGGCCTCTGCCCTCTACTGATCATTTCCAGTTCCCCACGCCCGACCTCCTCCAATTCCCAGAGAGACCATGCTCTGTCCAGTGGCCACTGTGATCCCACTCCGTCATCCCAGCCCGAAGCTGCCCTGCTCCATGGCATGGTCACGGGGCCCACTAACTTAGGACAAACCTGTCCCAGGGCCATGCTTCTCCTGCTAGTCTACTCTTGTCTGGGTCTCATCCACCCTTGCAGAACCCATGATAGCCCAGAGAGCTCCCCCCACCCTTTCCAGGAGCTCAACTTTCTAGCTACATGAGCTTGGCAGAGTTAATTAACCTCTCTGAGCTTGAATTCCTCCTCTAAACAATAGATATGATCATAAAACCCATTTCAAGGAGTTGTCACGAGAAGCAAGTGAAATAACATATGCGAAGTGCCTGACACATGGAACCCTGTCCATCTCCCGAATGCCGACCCTCCCTCCAAGCTTATATGATATGTATCAGGTCCATGAAGCCCACATTTAACCCACCTGATGTCATGGCATCCTAGCTCCAGCTCACCAGTCTCCAGGATACCACAGCATGGGGAGAAAGAATATGTTTGCCTCCACATGTGCTGGGGAAGGCCTCCCAACCATAAGTGGAACCTGCAATAACATGCAGGGTTTGAACTGTCAGAGCTGTGATCAAAGGGAGACTGTGGGGAGTTTATGACAAGGAACTCTTTTTGTGAGATAATGAGAAGCAGATGTAGCCTTTCCCCTTCCCCCCAACCTGTCCATGACCCCAACAATATGGAGGGCAGTGCAGAGGACCCCAGTCTGTACTGAACCCCAGCACAGAGGAAGAACTCTGTCACCTGTCACACACTGTATCAATGTTAGTCTGTATATTATAACTTAATTCCTCCCAGCTCCCGGGAAATGCAGCGCCTGGGGTGGACTGGGCTGGTTCTCTCCACCTGGCCTTGGAGAAATCTGCCTCCCCTCTAGAACAGGGGCATACCGGCCAAGGAACTTCCACAGGTGGGACCCTCAGGACCCCATCCTTCCTGCTGCAGGACCGACCAGGGGATCTAATGGCGGGCAGGTTTTGAAATCTCAGCCTTATGGAGATTTGGGGCTGGGTAATTCTTGGTCTGTAGTATGTTCAGCAGCCTTCCTTGCCCACTCCTCCCTGAATGCCAGTAGCACCCACTCCCCAGTGGTAAGAACTAAAAGTGTCTCCAGACATTGCCAGATGTCCCCAGGAAGCAAAATCACCCCAGACTGAGAACCACAGAGCCCAAGTGCCTGCTGTGCCCTGGGCACCCTTTTGAGTCAAGCAGCTGGAGGTCTTGTGACCCTGCGACTCTGGCCACCAGCAAATGGACAGGATCTCCATCCTGGACCAGCCCCTGTGACATCACTTGGTTGGGTCGGGGCTCTTCAACTGTATGGTGACTCCCCACCCCTGACCAGGCTTACTCTGGGTTTGGGGGATTGGAGTAGGATGTCATGGAAACAGGATGCTGGGAAGAAAACAAAGAGAGAAATAAATGCAGCATGGACCACGGAGCAGGAGGTCCCAGCTTCCTGGAACTCACTAGATGACCAGTTCGCTCTCTCAGCTCTATAATTCCACCTTTTCTACGACAATGACATACTACCTTTAAAATCATTTTTAAAGCCTTTATTTAAAGTAATTTATCTACTGCTAAATAATAACTATCAGAAGCTGTATTTCCCAAACTGGGATTTTTTTAGTACTGGTGTGAACAGGATATGTTATTTTTCAAGGATGTATTTTTGTTACCAGACTGGGCCATTTTTATTTCAGGCAAGTCAAGTGGGCATGGGTAATAAAATAAAAATGAAAACAGAAGGGAGCTAGTTTTATTTTTTTAATCCCACCACTTTTTCAGAAGAAAATAAATCTGCCCCTTCAGTCACTCCCACCAAATTAATCTTTCCATAATTATTGTAATGCAACATACATATAAATAGTACATATTATATATATAGTCACATGTATTTTCACCAAAATGTAGTTATGCTATATTTTTCTGCAACTTGCTTTATCACTTAACACAACTTTTATCAGTGACCCCTCCTTCCTGGTTGGTGTCTCAGGAACTTCACTGCCTGGTTCAAATACCAGCTCTGACTTCTCACAGCTGTGTGATCTTGTGGAGGTTGATAACCTCTCTGTGCCTCTTCTGCAACGTGTGGATGATGACAACATCGTCTACTTTATGAAGAGCTGAGTGAGTTAAACAAGGTCATGATGGGAAGCACTCAGAACAGCGCCTAGTAAATGCTCAGAAAAATGTTACCTCCTGCTACACGGATCTACCTTCTTGTTAAGAGTTGAAGAGGATTCCACTACACAGATATACCATGCTCTGCCGTGGAAATTTAAATTTGTACAAACGTTTGCTCTTGTAAGCCATGGTACAATGAATGCCCTTGTACTTACATCTTTATTCATTCATGCCATGGTTTGGGAGGATAAATTCCTAGAGGAGAGATCGGTGGGTTATTCAGTAAGCGCATTTTAAGTTTATATATCTATTGAGATATTACCTTCAAAAAGGTTGTGAGGGTTTTCATTCCTACCAACGGTGTGTGCGAGCTCGTTTCTTCACTCTCAGCAGTTCTGAAGGCTGTCAATCTTTTTTTTTTTTTTTCCTGCGGTACGTGGGCCTCTCACTGTTGTGGCCTCTCCCGTCGCGGAGCACAGGCTCCGGACGCGCAGGCTCAGCGGCCACGGCTCACGGGCCCAGCCGCTCCGCGGCATGTGGGATCTTCCCGGACCGGGGCACGAACCCGCGTCCCCCGCATCGGCAGGCGGACTCTCAACCACCGCGCCACCAGGGAAGCCCATATCAATGTTTTTAATTGGGTAGGCAAAAATGAAAACAATGCCACAATGTTGTTTTCATCCATATTTCTTTAATTATTAGTGAGATCAAACAATGTTCTTTCTTCCACTTTTAGATATCAAATAATTTAAAATTTTTTTCTTCTTTAATGGACCATCTGTATACTGTGTGTGTGTGTAAATCGTGCATTTGTCCATTTATCTTGTTTCTGATTGATTTGGAGGAATACTTGCTAAAGTATGGATATTTACAGTTTTCCTGCTAGAATGTGTAGCAAATAGTTTCTCCCAGGCTGTCATTTATGTATTTATGTTTTGATTTATTTATGGTGCCTTTCACGGTACAGTTTTGTTTTGCTTTTTTAAATTTTTAGGTGGTCCAATATGCCAAATTTTTCTTTTTTGCCTTCTGGATTTGGTGCCAGACTTAGAAAGGACTTCCCCACCACAAGATATAGAGATATAAGGATCGAGATTGAGATATATGACATATGCACTCTACCTGGACTTGTAAGACTATATATGTGAGATTATCTCTAAAACTATATTAGAAAAGGATGACAGCTCAGATTACAGGTAAAACTAAACAATCTTACATATACATAGTCCTACATTGCCTTTTAATTTGTTAGTACTGTATATTTAATGCACAAATCTTTAATCCATCTGGAATTTTTTACTGTAGTATGACGTAGGTACCTAATTTTATCCTCTTGCAAATGACTAGCGATTTGTGCTATGGTTCAAAGTGTCTTTGACTTCCAAGTGGCTCACTGGAAGGACTAAGGGTCTCTGAACCTGAGTCAGTCTGGCCTGGAAGAAAAGGGGCTGGGAAAGCAGTGGTCTTCCCTCCCCTCTGCCGTCCTCCCTCTGCATATATCACCTCCCTCGGCAACAGCAGGTGTCACTGAGGCTCTTGCACTAAGAGAGCAGGGCCAGGCAGGGGGGCTGCCAAGGGGGCCATGAACACTCCATCACTGAACACAGCATTAAGGGAATAGTCAGAGCCTGAGCTATGGTTACCCTGGGACCCCAGTAACTTATGTGCCCAGAGAAATCATTTTCCTGGACGTTGCATTTTAGGCAGCAAGGAGGCTCCGGTGGCCCTTATATCATCTGTTCCCAGGTTTCTGTGAATTTACACAGGCTGGCTCCCCACAGTAGAAAGAAATCTAATTACTGGTGGAATAACTTACAGGTAAGGGGACCTCCAGTGTGTACCCACCCTGGCTGTAAATCTTCAGAGCTAGATTCCAAGGAAAGTGAACTGGTGCTCAGACCAGGACGCCTCGCAGGGCAGGCATCCTTCCTAACCTGGGTGTGGGCAGGAGAGCAGGTGGGCTTTAGAAGAACGGTGGGTTATCAGGGCCCAGCAAATGGAAGGAACATTAAAATGCCTGGGTTCCTCCTTCTACTAACCAGCAGGATGACTTTAGCCTCCTGTTTAAATCCTTTCTTCATTGTCGCTGTCCAAAAACATGGGTTAACATGTATTAAGCCACATCCAAGGGACCATGCTATGAGTTTTAAATACAAGCCTCCAAGGCTTCCGTGGTGGCACAGTGGTTGAGAGTCTGCCTGCTAATGCAGGGGACACGAGTTCGAGCCCTGGTCTGGGAAGATCCCACATGCCGCAGAGCAACTAGGCCCGTGAGCCACAACTACTGAGCCTGTGCATCTGGAGCCTGTGCTCCGCAGCAGGAGAGGCCGCGATAGTGAGAGGCCCGCGCACCATGATGAAGAGTGGCCCCCGCTTGCCACAACTAGAGAAAGCCCTCGCGCAGAAATGAAGACACAACACAGCAAAAATAAAATAAATTAATAAACTCCTACCCCCAACATCTAAAAAAAGAATGCAGCCCTGCTGATGCCTTGATTTTAAATACAAGCCTCCAGTTTTCACAACAAGGCTGAAAAGTGAGAATGAGTATTCCCATCTTATACATGTTGAAACAAGATCAAAGAGGTTCAGGAAATTTGCCCTTCTGGAGTGACCTCTCCAGAAGGTGGCAGATCTAAAACTGAAACCCCTCGCCAGGCCCGCAGCTTGAGTGCCTTCCCAGCATCCATGTTCCCAGCTCAGTAGACACCGGAGGGTGTGCATAGAGAAAGCTTTTCCAGGCCTCCCACAGAGGCTATCTGGGGAGGTTCCCGGGGCTCTTCCCTCCCTTGGCTGTGGTGTGACCTTAGTCCAGGAGACACATGCACACTGAGTCAGCTGTGGCCTGGTCCACACAGCTGCTGGGCACTCGCTGCACACCAGAACCCAGGTCCTTCTAGGGCTGTGTGTAAAGAAAGGAGGAAGCAGGCCTGCCCAAACCTGAGGGCTACACGTCACGTCTCTACATGGGCAAAAGTTAAATCACAAGCCAAATGTTACATCAGATACGATGCTCTATGCTCTCTCTACCTCAACAAAAGTATCCTCATCATTACAAGACATAAAAAGTTAATGAAGTTGTGGCTTCTATATGACTGAAAGTCCTCCATCAAAGACAAATGAACTTAATTATCACTGTGTGCATCTGGCTGTTCCATTAATGGGCTGGTGATATTTGGATAAGTATTAAAACAAGGAGAGCCATAGCTCATGTATTATTTTATGTTTATTTCTTTTATTTTTTGCCTTCACTTCAGCAAAATCTCCAAGTATTCTCATTTTCACAAAATGTTATTCCATTGACAATAATAATCTAATAATTAAAAAATAAAATGTATATACAAAGGGAATAACTGTGAATGTACTTTCATTTTTTAAATGTCTTAAAATATATGTAAAAATTGGAAAAATTAAAATTATAATTCAATATGAGTTTAGTAAAAATTATTTCTCTTCTAAAATATTTTAAATTGCTACCAAAGTTAAAAGGCAAAATATAAATCATAATTAATGAATACAAACTATGTTAACCAAAGGTATTCAAATAAAGCTGAAACTTTTTAATTTCTTGAAAATTTAGATATTAAATATTTTTATAAAAATAGAACAATTTGCAATTCTATGATTCAGTGTCCAGCTAGTTATCAGCGTGAGGACCTAATGTCACGCTTCACACATACTATGTCTGGAACTGCATATATATACAAATTTAAGAGTCATACAAATTGCTTACTGCAGTAAAATATGCTTCAGTATCCATGTGCAAGTGTTGTGAACACTGTGTTAATTCTTATCTCCAGAACCAGGAATTGGAACATGAAGAGAAACAAGAAAGTGAATGTTTGGCACTGCCGAGAAACAATAATTTTTTATACAAGAATCTACTGCATTCAAGCTAAGAAGAAGGATTTGACAAGTTAATTAATTTGCCTTTCTCTTACCCAAGCACTTCTCCTGCTCAGATTTTCCTGCTCTCTGAGGTGGAATGGTGATAGTTATAAGGTTTGGTCTTTTAGGGTTACAGATTGCTGGGCCAGCCTTGAGCTCCAGATCCCAAGTATCAGAGATGTGTGTGTATGTGTGTGTGTGTGTGTGTGTGTGTGTGTGTGTGAGAGAGAGAGAGAGAGAGAGAGAGAGAGACAGAGACAGAGACAGAGAGAGACAGAGAGAGAGAGAGAAAGAGAGATTCAGTGCCCTCCAAAATATAAAGCCCAGAGCCAAGGCCCCTCTATTCAGGTTTCAGGGTGGTGCAGGAAAAAAAAAAAAGGTTTGGAGGAGTGTCAGGATCCCAAAGACCGGTCCCAGGAAGACTCGCAGGACTCAACACATAGTCATATTCATGGCTGTGATTTATACCTGCAAAAAGATACAACGAAAAATCAGCAAAGACAAAGGTGCATGGGGCAATATCCGGATGCAAAGCAGGCCCAGCTTCCAAAAGTCTTCCCCCAGTGAAGTCACACAGGACACACTTCACTCCCCAGCAATGAGCTGTCATGACACATCTGAAATGCTGTTTCCCAGGGAAGCTCATCAGAGACTCAGTGCCCATGATTTTTATTGGGGGAAGGAGGGAGGGAGTGCTGGCCACATAGGCACGTCTGTCTGCCATGTACCAAAATTCTGACTCCCGGGAGGAAGGCAGGCGTTCAGCATGAATCATACTGTTTGGACAGCTTAGGGAGAGTGAGACACTCTTCCCAGGGAATGGTGAGAACCCTTCCCTAACCCAAGTTCCCCATTGTCAGCCAAGGGAAAACTTTGCAAGCAGGCCTTCTAAGGAGAGCAGCCTCGGGCAGCTATAACTCTTTTCTCCACAGGAAGTAATTGAGGTGTGAAAGGTGGAGGAAGGGGAATCCTTTTCATTTCACCCACCCCTAAATTCCACTTAACTTGAAAGCTGGGACTGGCCTAAGCAGAGTGAGAGTTACCTGACAAGCTCAATCCAAGTAGCCACATGCAGTCTGAATGCGCTCATTTTCACTTGAAACAACACCCCTTTGCACACACACACCATAATTGATTATCCAGTCTCCTAGAAGATACTGACAGTATGACAGCATTTTTAAAAAGCTCATATTCAAGCATATCTAAATATCATACTGTTCAGGAAATTCATAGGCGGTTAAACTATTTTTAAATGTAAAGGAATTCAAGACATTTTTTACCCGAGGAGGGGAGGAGAGGGAGGCAGGGATGGGAATAAGAGAGGAAGGCACACTCATTAGTAATGTTCTTAAGATGGGGGTAGGTTCATTTTATAATTATGGTTCATGGGCTTCCCTGGTGGCGCAGTGGTTGAGAATCCGCCTGCCGATGCAGGAGACACGGGTTCGTGCCCTGGTCCAGGAAGATCCCACATGCCGCGGAGCAACTAAGCCCATGAGCCATGGCCGCCAGGCCTGCGCGTCCGGAGCCTGTGCTCCGCAACGGGAGAGGCCACAACAGTGAGAGGCCCGCATACCGCAAAAAAAGAAAAAAAATATATAATTATGGTTCATAATGTCACATGAAGTAAGTGATGAATACATATATTCTTTCACATGTACCAAAAAATACATATGAAAACATTTTAATTTTTAAAATTTACCATCTGGGGACGTCCCTGGTGGCACAGTGGGTAAGAATCTGCCTGCCAATGCAGGGGACACGGGTTCGAGCCCTGGTCCGGGAAGATCCCACATGGTGCGGAGCAACTAGGCCCATGTGCCACAACAACTGAGACTGTGCTCTAGAGCCTGCGAGCCACAAATGCTGAAACTCACGCACCTAGAGCCCGTGCTCCGCAACAAGAGAAGTCACTGCAACAAAAGCCTGCGCACGGCAATGAAGAGTGGCCCCCGCTCGCCACAACTAGAGAAAGCCTGCGCGCAGCAACGAAGATCCAACGCAGCCAAAAATAAATAAAGATTAAATCTTTAAAATTTACCATCTAGGCAATGGTAAGGTGTTCTTTCTGACCATGGACGCATGTGAGGTGGAATTTTTAGTGCTGATCACTCTCAAATCTAAAAGACATTGTAATTTAACTGACACAGAAGCGCACGGTCATATTAAATCAAATGACGTTAAGCTTCTTATTCTCTTATTACTGACTGGACATAAGCCATTCTGTTTCTCTCACAGAGGATCTTGTTTTTGTGAATCAGTTAGATTTTATGAATCAATTTGATTTTTATTACTCCGTATTTCCTTGTTTATTTCCATTTTTGGGTAAATAATTGTTTGGTTTTCAGTATTTTTATTTTTACAGTTACATTCTATTTATGATACATGATATTGGCTTTCTATTTATGGTAAAGATGCAGTGTTTCCTTTTAAAATAAGTTTATACAAGCTAACATTTGAGATAAATTAAATACAAATGTTAATCAAATGACAGCATGAGTGGTATGGGATGAAACAAAGGTCATCTAAGAGGTGAGTGAATGACACAGCTTGGAAAGCATGGTACAGTTAATCGACATCCAAGTATCTATCACCCAAGTTCTACTTTGTTAGGTTCTATGGGAGGCCAGAGAGTTACAAGGATGTGTGTGTGTGTGTGTGTGTGTGTGATGATGATGATGATGATGATGATCTTTATTCTTAGATTCTTTTCCACCTGGAAAAGCAACACACACTGCTGTAGCTAAGGAAACAAGTTGTCGGTGAGGGTTTGTTTTTTTTTTTTTTTGCGATACGCGGGCCTCTCACTGTCGTGGCCTCTCCCGCTGCGGAGCACAGGCTCCCAGACGCGCAGGCTCAGCGGCCACGGCTCACGGGCCCAGCCGCTCCGCGGCATGTGGGATCTTCCCGGACCAGGACACGAACCCGCGTCCCCTGCATCGGCAGGCGGACTCTCAACCACTGCGCCACCAGGGAAGCCCCATCGGTGAGGTTTTAATGCCAGTGCCTGCGGGGGCCACAGAGAAAACTGAAATGGGGAAGGCCCAAGGTTTTAAGACAGGAAGTGTGAAGTTATGAGTCACACTGCCTTTTAAAATGCTTTCTAGACATTAGGCTACAACCATGCCCCTTACTTCCAAGGGCTGTGTACAAATCCATGGGCCTCCGGTTGGCACCACTGGTTTATTGTCCTAGATACACTTTTGCTTTCCTAAGGCAGGGAAATAGGGATCAACTTTAAAATCATAAACCAACAGCACAAGGTGGTACCTAATAGGGTCTGTCCCACTTCTATATTATGTCAGGACTTGCGGAAAAAGGCCCTACCGAGAGGATTTGTCTCACCTGCCAATGGAAGCAGACTGTATTGTTTTACCAGATCTGAACTGATTGTGTTGTCCTACCAGAGGTGGTGGATGTGGATTAGCCATGCTTGGACGACACCAAGAAGAAACACCCTCAGGAAATGTGACCCACGAGTGATGCAGACCGCAGTCTTCTAACGTTCTCACTTCCCCTATCCCACATCCCCCTCAAAGCCAATGGGCAGTAGAAATGACTGATGGGAAGCATTAAATAAATAATTGTATATAACACTGCTGGGGACCAGGCAAAGGAGAATGATAGATGCCCTCAGTAGCTACATCCCATCACCCAGACCCAAGGAGATGACCACCAAGAAGGTCAGACCCTAAACAGAATTCTGAAGCAGACTGTATAATTGGAGCCATCTTAGTACCCAAGCAAATTAGAAATATGTTTAGGAAGAATGAAGGGAAGCAATAAGAGACTTGTTCATTGATGATTTAACAAACCTTCACCGAGTCCCATCTAGACCTAAGTACCAGTATAAGTAAGTTAGCTTCAACTTAAGGGGCTCATAGAAACGGAAGAGGACAGGTATATAACAGTTACCAGTGTGATACAATGTGATGATCGCGCTATGTAATAATACCACATTCCAGCTGGGAAAGAGCCCAGATAAGGGTAGTTCACCCTGCAGGAGAATGGGTCTGAAAAGGATCATTAGTCTTCATGACTCTTGTTGCCTAGAACAGAGTCCAGCACATAGTAGATGCTCAATAAATATTTGTTGAAGTGTTGAATAGATAAGAAGCCTGTGATAGGCTAGATAATGGTCCCCCAAAATATCCACATCCTAATCCCTGGAACCCGTGAATATAATCTTACTTGGTAAAAGGGATTTTGCAGAGATGATAATAAAGTTAAGGATTTTGACATGGGGAGATTATTCTGGATTATCCAGATGTGCCCTAAGTATATCACAAGTGTCCCTGTAAGGGGGAGATCTGACACACAGACAGACACGGGGAAGACAATGTGACCACAGAGGCGAAAAGATTGACCACAGAGGCAGAGGAGTGATATGGCCACAGGCTAAGAATGTCAGCAGCCACCAGAAGCTGGAGGAGGCAAGGAAAAGGATTCTCCCCTGGAGTCTCCCAAGGAAGCACAGCTCTACTGACACTTTGATTTAGGCCCATAAGACTCAATTCAGATTTCTGGTCTCCCAAACTGTAAGAGGACAACTTTCTGTGGTTTTAAGCCACCAAGTTTGTGGTAATTTGTTACAGCAGCCACAGGTGACTAATACAGCCACTGTTCCAAGAAGAAATTAAGGCAGAGGGGGCTGCAAAACTGTCTGGACAATGCCAAGTACTTTGGAGAGCCTGGGGAATGTGAGCTGAGGCATCCTAAGATGCAAAAGGAGCTGGAGAAAGATGAGTCTGGCTTGGCTGTACAGGAGGGATGGAAGATGGAGAGACCAGAGGCAGGGAACTCTGCCAAGAGGTTCTGGAGGCAGCTCAGCGTGCAAAGGAGATGAGAGCCAGGCCTCGGGGATTAGCAGTGGGGACGAGAGAAGGGGCGGGTACACAAGAAATTTCAAAGGCAAAATTGATGGAGCTTAGTGAAAGACTGAATATAGCAGATGAAGGAGAAATTTCTTCCAGCTGTTAGAGCCAAGACTGGCAGAGAGGAGGAAATTGGAGCATAGGGGAGACATTTCTAAATGTTTCTAACAAGAGCCAGTTCATCTCAAAAAACTATCCCAGTGCCATGATTTGAGCTACTCATCCAGTCAAAGAAACAGCTAGGGGATCAATGCTCTTCATGGCTGGCCACCAGTGGCTGGAGGAGCATGCTATTGCCAGAGCTGCTTGTTATAAAGTATAGAAGAATTCCTTCCAGCCAACCTCCTGATCTCCCCTCAACCGAATGCCTCCCCACCCTAGATTTTCAGAGTGGAGATGTGGGCAGGGGAACGGGATGGAAGGGAAGGAGAGAGGAGGAGAGAAGTGGAGGTGGAAGGGAGAAGTAGAGGAGATGACAAGAGCTCAGGTCAAGCACACCACAGACGTAATCCAGCTGCTGTCTTGCCAGGGGCACTGACTAGGGTCCAAACAAGCCATCAGAATGAGTTTTAAGGCCTCACAGCTCCATCAACAGGGCCCTGGTTCTCACTTGCTGCTCCTTCCATCCCTGAGGACCCTTGAAGCAAACAACCTTTTCACCAGAAATACCAGTGGATTCTGACACACTGGGAGGCTGCAGAGTATGGAGAAGCTGGTGGAAGGAGCAGGCCCTGGCTGGAGGAGAACATCTGATAGAGAACGTCCTCTCAAACTAGAACTACCCAGAGCGGGGAGCGGGGCTCAGAAAAGACAGTGAACCCAAGAAGCTCATCTCCAGAGATCATGACTACAGTCGGGGAGGATATGAATAATAGCAGAGCTATTATAATAATGGCAGTGCCCCAAGCACTCAGAACCCACTCCCACCCTGTGATCTCCTGACTCCCACTGGGCAATTCTGCAGGTGCATCAGCTACCTGTCCTGAGCAATTCTCCACTCAAGAAGGCCACAGCTCTCAAGTACCACTTTGTACAGAAGCCGTCAAGGCTCAGTGTTCATCTTGGCTTTGGGGGTGGGGATGGGGGAGGTGGAGAGAGAAAAGAGAGAGAGATTCCTGCATTTACTTCTATCTTAAATATTGAGCATCTCCTGTGTGTCAGACACCTGTTAGATGCTTAGAATATTCAGTGAATAAAACAGGCCAAGGCCCTGTCCCCACGATGCTTATAAATATTACCAAAAAGCCTTTGAAAATAAGCCTGGGCAGAAACTTGAATCAGAACCAAATCTCCATATTTTCCAAAAGGATTGAACCGGCGAACGTGCAAATGTTCTCTGGACCAAACCAAGATTTCTTTCCATTTGAGTCTTTCTTCTCTTTGGGGGTTCAAGCAACCTACTGGATCACAGAAACTCACGCGGCCCGTCTCTTCCGACAAAGTCCCCAGAGGAAGTGCTGCCATTACCGAGAAGTCAGTTTAATCGCACCACTCTCCAGCAGTATTACTTTTTCCTTGCCCAAGCCTCTTCACGGGGGTTCATTCACTCATTCGACAATGATTTTCCGAGGGCCCAGCACGTGCCAGGCGTGGACAAAGGGCGGTAGTCCAGCAGGTGCACACCATCCATTAGCTCTCACTCCCTGCCTTGGCCACTGGGCAGGGCAGGAATGGTAGCCCTGGTCAGCCAGGCAGAAAGCTGAAGGTCAGCCCACAGTAGGAATTGGCTCCAAGACCCAGGATTGGCAAGTGGCAGAGCTGGAAAAATAGCCCCAGACCCCTGGTTCCTATTCTAACAGCTTCTCCCACACTCTACCCAGTTCCATCACTGAGAACCTGCCCAGCAGGCTTTTTCACTCCCATTTTACAGACCAAAAAATGGAGGCATGAGAAATGACAGAATTGTCCCAAGCTACACAGCTTGCCAGATCGAGGCATGAGTCCTGATCTCATGACTTCAACATTTTCTTTTCTCTTAATGTTGAACTGCTTCTCTTTGTTCCTGGTATCTTGTCCCCCGCCTCCCAAAAAATCACGCACATACACACACACACACACACACACACACAATAATAATAATTAAATTAAATTAAAAACAGAAATGTCTTTTCTGCTCTCTAGAATAAGGCAGCAGGCAACAGCCAAGCCTCCTGAGAACACTTAGTGATTTCCAGGGGAAATCTGACCATCACTAACAGCCAAAGATACTGCAATGTTTTCAATTAGGGGGCTGAGTGCTCTGGCTTCGGAGGCGAGGGAACAATGCAGAGTGCTCCGGGAGAGGAGGACTGACCTCTCTCAGAACCCGCTCTGTTCCCAGCTAATATGTCAATAGTCTCTTAAATGGAACGTTATGTGTCTGGGATTTTACTGTCAGACTCATCCTTTTTGGGTAGGGTTCAGGGTGGTTTTTTTTTTTTTAATCTAAAGTTGATTGCCTCTCTCATTATCAAAGCCACCATCCATCTGTTTCCACTTTCTTAAGGGCTGCAGCAAGGAATTGAGCTGGAAATGTGTTTTTACTTGGGGTTTTAGGATTCCCCTCCTCCCGCCTTGTTGAGGGTTGTTCAAGTTTTAATGTTGTCACTGCAATATGATCTTCCAGTAGTGGGTGGCCCTGCTGCGCCATTTGAAACTAATTTACAGCTTCATCTGGGACTATCGTCACTTTAAATTAATTAACCAAAAAGTACCAAAAAATTATATGATGGGGGGGGAGGGAAGGAAGGAGATGGGGGAGAGTTGAAAACAGTGAGAAAGGGCTCCTAAGCTTGGCTGGATACTGTCCTTGGGTACAAAGGGCAATCTTTATTTTCCTTCCAGCCCACCTTCTGAAACTAAAACACACACATACACCATAAAAAAGTCAGTGTGTTGTCTTTTGAAAGGTTTCTTTGGGAAGATAAGAACTCTGTGTTGGTCTCCACAAAGCCAAGGCAAAGCTGTTACGAGGAAGAAAGGTAGGTAGGCCCGCCACCAGCTGATGGAAACTTCTGCAGCACACAAGGAACGCTGGAGATGAAATGAGGGTGGGAATTGTGGGCGTGGGGTGGGGAGGGGTAGGCTTCAGGGGAGGGGGACAGGGCAGGGAGGGGCATTCACCTCACCCCTCCCCACGAGCAGTTCCTTCCCTTTCTGTAGGAGAAGGTCATTCGTTCCTCTCACATTTGATAAGTCTGTATTAACCCCTTATTATGTGGCAAGCACTGTGGGGAAGGAAGAGACTTCAAAAGGCTTATAGGATTCATTAAAGTGACAACCAACATCTGTACGGCTCCTAGAAGTCTCACACGTTCTCACTTCACCCTCACCACAGCCCCGTGAAGCACGCAGCATTATCAGTCCCTTTGATAAGGGAAAGAACCAAGGCTCAGAGAGGTCAAGAGGCTCGCCCCTGACCACCCAGCTATGACGTGACAGAGCAAGAATCCAAACCAAGGTCTGTCGCGAAAACCTATGGTTGGGGATAATAAACGCAAAACAACGAGGACAGAAGGGACATTACATCTTTGGGTGCCTCCGCACGAATAGGATCTGGAGTCAGCGGGCTCCTTATTTTTCTTCAGTCAAGCGTTCTGGTCCCCCTGCCATCTCGAGAATTGAGCTGGTGATGTGTCCAAACAAGGCGAGCCGCCTTGTTTGACCAGCTCTAGGGAGTTCTGTGCCCTCAACACCGCGTGAATCTGTTGATGACAAAACCAAGCACTTCATCTCTGGGCTCGATTTGACTTTCCAAAGCCGAAACACGCAGAGTGTTTGAGCAACCACAGATTATAATCTATCTGCTCTTCCAGGGCAACAAGTATCTGAAAGTAATCTGAGAGCCATTAACCGATGCTTGCGTAATGCCGGGCTCACACCAAATACCCCAAAAAACACTGGCTAGGATGGCTACTCCCCACATCCTCCCTCTTCCCCACCTCGAATCTCAGAGTTGGACAGACGAGACCTTAGATACAAAGGTTGGTCCTCAATCCCACCAAAAATATGGACTGCTGTTACAGAATTAAGTAACCTATAGTAACACTTAGCACTTAGTGTATAGTAAGGGCTGTTGCAGTACTTTAAGTGAAGGAAGTCTCAACACAACCCTGTGAGGTTTTTGATTAGCCCATTTGATGGACAGGGAATCTGAAATAAGGATGGGGGAGACATCCTCTTGCCCAAGCAATATCCAAAACCAGGCAGCTTGCCTCCCAGCAAGGACTCTTTGCCACGATGCTATTTATCCCGCCAAAGTCCTCCCCACCATCCTGAGCAAGTGGTATCTAGCCTTTCCTTGATCACCTCTGTGATGGGGTGCTCACTACCTCCAGAGACAGCCTCTTGTTGCCTTTGAGGACAATTCTGTTGGATAGAAATTACATCCTGATGTTGAGATGAAATTTCACTTCCTGCCATTTCTCCCCATTGTTCCTGATTCTGACCAGATCTCCCCCAGAATAACTTTCAACTCTTACCTCAAACTTCATAGGCACAGGGGACTTATTAAAATGCACATCTGTCTCTAGAGATCTGGCGTGGGGCCTGAGGTGCTGTGTTACTCACAAGCTCCCAAGTGACGGTGATACTGCTGGTCCAAGGGTCACACTTGGAAGACGGAGGTCCTAGATGAGGTCAAAACCAGCCTGCCACCTGCCTCTATAAACGACATCGGACTGCAGGACATCCACGCCCATCTGTTTACATATTGTCTCCAGCTGCTTCTGTGCTACAGCAGAGTTGTGCAATTGTGACAGAAACCGTAAGGCCCACAAAGCCTAAAATAGTTGGCCCTTTACATAAAAAGTGTGCCCGCCCCTGCCCTAGATGACCACCCTGAAAACCTGGAAGAGCCCTGCCCTGCCCTCTCCCCAGCTCATCTCAGGCCTCAAGTCCCTTCCGCATCCTGGTGTCTAACTCCCAAGCACACTCAGGTTTGTCGGAAGCCCACTTAAGGGAGAAGCATCACCCCAAATACGGATTGGCAGGAGTGGGCCGGGACCATTCACTCCCCGTTCCTGAGGTTCTATTCTCTGTGTGGGAGGGTCAGCACTCGAACCTTCCGCCCAGGGCCCACGCCATTGCCATGCCCTCCCCCTCCCCTCCCACACTCTTCACTGCTCCACAGACTCTCCTTGGGCTTTCTGCTTGATAATTGATACCAATTGCTACAGAATGTCGACTCTCCAGTGCGTTAGGAATTCTGCACCCGGGCCGATGCAGATGCAGAACAGGCCTCCCCTTCCTGCGGGCAGTGGAGGGTAGCTGTGAGTGGCCAGAGATATCTGGCCATCCAGAGATGCATCTCAGAGCCAGAGGGTAGGGACCCAGGCCTGGGAGGTGACCAGGGGCCTGTTCGTTACTCCCAGGACCACTGCTCCTGTGACCTCAAGGCCTGTGCTCACTGCACGGGCATCTCTGGTGACTGGGAATGGCTCAGAGGGACCTCCTTTCAGCTCAACAAGGAAAGCCTTAAAGACATGGCTCCTCTCTTAGCAAGGCAAGAACCCCTAAATGGGGCTGATTCAGGACTGAAGAAAGTTCCTGCTATACCTCACACCTGCTTTTTCAAAATGCCTTTCCTTCTCTCAGCATTGTCCAAGAGAACTTTCTGTGATGATGGAAATCTATCTGTGCAGGCCAATATAGTCACCGTTAGCCACACATGAAATATGGCTACTATAACTGAGGAACTATATTTTAATTTTAATTAATTTAAATAGCCACACATGGCTAGTGCCTACTGTACTGGACAGTACAGGGTCCAGTTCATGTATCAAATTCATTAGAATTTTATCCTTTCAACTCTCTGATGCCTAGTCAAAAATTTCCCTAGGGAGAAATTACATTTTGGAACCAGTAACTGGTTCCTCTGTATAAATCCAGGCACTGAGAATAATGGGTAATTTGGAGAGGCCGGAGAAAGGGGAGCTGGAGGTCATCAGGACCCAGAGAGGGAAGAGAAAGGGCAAGATCAGGCCAGTTAGAGACCAAAAAATACCCCAGCTTTGCCAACTTGGGGCCCAACTGGGACCTTGAAGGTGACCAAGTTTCTACGGACAAACGTGATACTTGATAAATGGAAGGAAGGAAGGATGAGAAGGAAAGAAGAAGAGATGGTGGACAGAGAACTGATTCATCGTGTCCTTAGCTATCCTGGAAGCTAGTTTAAGAAATAAAATCATAGGGACTCCCCTGGTGGCACAGTGGTTAAGAATCCGCCTACCAATGCAGGGGACACGGGTTCGAGCCCTGGTCTGGGAAGATCCCACATGCCACGGAGCAACCAAGCCCATGCGTGCCACAACTACTGAAGCCCATGTGCCTAGAGCCCGTGCTCCACAACAAGAGAAGCCACCGCAATGAGAAGCCTGCGCACCTCAACGAACAGTAACCCCCTCTCACTGCAACTAGAGAAAGCCTGCGCGCAGCAATGAAGACCCAATGCAGCCAAAAATAAATGAATAAATAAAAAAATTTTTTAAAAAGGAAAGAAATACAATCATAACAGCTGAGACAACTGGAAAGCAATGAGGTCTTCACTTATGGCTGTGCTTCCTTTTTTTTTTTTTTTTTTTCTTTTGTGCCGTGCTGCTTGCGGGATCTTACTCCCCAGACCAGGGATTGAACCCGGGCCATGGCGGTGAAAGTGCCGAGTCCTAACCACTGGACCACCAGGGAACTCCTCAGTGCTTCTGAATAAAACAGAAATTCCAATGGGGGCTGAAGAAATCTTGGGAGGAGTGGGAGTCAGCTCAGGCCAGGCAATGGGTAGATTTAGTTTTGACTAAAGGAAAAGAAAAGGCACTCTGGCCAGGAGGATGACTTGAGCAGATGGGCAAAAGCGAGCTGAGAAAGCAGCCTGGTTAAGCGGGCAACAGACCCCAGCCACCTGGGCAGGGTGACGGGCCAGCGGCAGGGAAAGGACTAAGGACGGATGGCGGCCGTGGAGCCAGACTTGGGGGCCCGGACAGCTCCAAGGCAGGAGTTTGGGCTTCATTCGTTTTCTTGCTTTCTGAGAAAGGAAGAGGAGCGGTCCACGGTTCCTGCAGAGGTGACTGAAAAGGCCACAGAAGCAATGCCAAGGGTCAAGGGTGGGAAGGAGCCGGTAGCTGGGCACAGTAGGTCCTGGTACCACTCATGCAGGCTCTAACGGGCAAATGACACTTTCTCCGAGCTGCACTGCGGTCTGAGACACGTCCTGCCCAATTCCTGTTCCTGCCGTCTCTCCTTTCACAGGTGTCACACCCCTGCCTGCGCCTCGTCCCTCATCCTCCACAGGTGTTTCCCCCAGCAAACTGTTTGCACGTCTAATTCTATCTTGAGGTCTGCTTCTCGTAGGACCTGAAATAACAGAGTAAGAGAGAGAGAATCCTATTCTCTCCTAAGAGACTATACTCTCCTTGAAGGTTGAAGCATCCCGCTAACCAAACAGCCCCTGACAATGTCTCCGGGACATAGGAAGTGCTCAGGTCACACGTACAGCATGACTACACACAGGCCGCTGGGAAGGGGTCGGGCTGCCAGGAGCTGGGGCCTGGGAAAGCACGTCACACACTCTGCCCGGGCAAAACCCCAGCGACAGCGCCCAGCGTCCTCCCCGTCCCGTTCCCATCCCGCTCCCTTCTGGTAGTGATCCCTAAAGTTATGTGAGTAGTGTGAACGCTCCTACATCAGAGTCCCTGGGGGAAGTGAGCCAAGCGCGCTCACATCTGAGACGCAGCCGCTTCACTTCTCTCAAATATGGGCACCAAATGTTTCAAACTTTTGATCCTGGAGTGATAACGTAACTGTGAGGAATGGGGAGGAGGGGAGGGAAACCGCAGAGAGGGGCCGAGTCCCTGCTAATGTTTTCCAGGGTTGGGGAAAGAGTGGGGGAGTAGAAAGGGCATCTGTCACCTCTAGGCCCTCCCCTGCCGCAGCCTGCGTTGTTAGGAGTCCAGGCCGGCACAGGAGGCAAGTCCATGTCCAAGTCCAAATCCACGCACATCATTTACTCCCCGGGTTCACCCATTCCGTCGTTCAAAGCTGGGCTTTTCAACCTTGGAACTAACAACGTTTGGGGCCTGTTCATTTCTTGTTGGGGTTGGTGGGGCTGTCTTGTGCACTGTAGGGTGTTTGGTAGTATCCCTGGTCTCTCCCCACCGGGTGCCGGGACCACTGCCCACCCCCCCCCCACCAGCTGTGAGAGCCAAAAATGTCTCCCGATATTGTCCAATATCCCTTGAGGATCAAAATTATCCTGGTTGAGAACCACCGATTTAAATCATCAGCAGAAATCCCACTTTGGACAGAATTTTAAAAATTCGAGTCCTATGGACTGTCTTTCTCCCCGTCAATCTCCCCACAGTAAGTGCTGCTTTCAGATCTTATCAGGTCTTTGCTAACCTGAAACTGCCCAAACGGCCCTGTCCCGACCAGGTCCAGGGGGTCCCCAGCCCCTCCCCAGAGTCCAGGACCGTCTCTGTGTGTCCAGCTCCATCTTATCAAATCCCATTGGCCTGGCAGCCCAGCCGAGCCCAGCAGACGGCCACAGTGGGACTGCCTGGCTAGAGAATCTTCAGATCGTCTTAGTTATGTTATGCCGGTGCTTTCTGGTGTGGCTCAGTAATGTAGCTGTGCTTCCCCTCACTGCATTTAAAGGGAACTAATCCTAGCAGGGTTTATGTTTGCTGCCCATTGCTGAACATCTCTTGATTTATTTATTCATTCAACAAATAGTTATTGAGTTCCTTCTAGATGGCAGGCACTGTGTTAGGAGCTAGGGATATAATCGTGAATCAGACAGATACAGCCCTGCCCTTCCCAGTGCGGGGAGGTGTGGGCTCTGAAATCAGACCTCTGGGGTGTGAGTCTTGGCTCCACCATCTACTAACTGGCTGACTGTGGCACATTTTTGATGTAGGGCTCAGTTCCTCCTCCAAGATGGAGATAATGATGGTTCCCACCTCAAAGGGAGGTGAAAATTAGATGGTGGGAGACACAGAAAATGCTTAGCATGGTGCCTGGAACGTGTTAAGGTAAGAAAGAGCTCACTGTTGTAGCCGTTGTCATTGTGATTTTTCAAGACATTATATTCATGACATTAGAGTCTGGTGGGAGAGACAGACAAATTTAAGCTACAATTATACAGAGTGTGAGAAGCGGCCTGAGAGAAAGATGCAGAGAACTCAGGTGGGAGGATAAGGTTCAGAGATGCTTCTGCCAGGAAGAAGTGCTGCCTAAGTTAAGACCTCAAGCTTAAGTAGAAATGAGCCAGGGAGAATGAGGAAGCAGGAAGTGTTGCAGGCAGAGGGAAAGGTATGTGTTAAGGGCTCAGAGACCAGAGCTTGGGGGGTGGGGACCCGAGTACTCAGGAGGGCTGAAGGTGTAAGCTGGGGTTACACCCATCAGCCCTGTGGACCATGTCAAGGTGTCTGACTTGACCCTAGACCAATGGGAAGCCATGGGGAGTTTTCAGCAAAGGAGGGGCATGATCAGATTTGATTTAGAAAGCTCACTCTGGCTCGAAAAAGGAGAAATGTGTGGAGGGACAAAGCTCCCAGTGAGAGGTGACAATGGCCTGGCTTGAGGAGTGACCACAGGAATGGGAGGAGGTGGATGGGTTCCAAGTCCACAGAGCAGCAGACTTTGTGATTAGTACAGCTCCAAGCACATGGTAGATGACCCATAAATACCTGAAGGACAAGTGAGTGAACAGGGTGCAATAATCAGGTCTTTGGGGGATCATGCTGAGCCCAGAAGGGCCCCCAGAAACTCCTGTAACATCCAGCCCAGGGGCAGCTTCAGAAGCAGATTAGAAACAAAACTGAAAACGCCTTCCTCCCTGCCCAGCCCTCCCCCACTGGCGGCCACGAACCGTGCTGATGAAGAGAGAAGGGGCAGAGACAGAGAGAGAAAGGGAACGATTGTCAGGGCAGCCAGAGAAGAACAACAAAACACGGCCCGGCTAGAGGGGCTGCCATCTGGAGACGCTGAAGAAATTAGGTCCAGAGTCTGGAAGGGCAGGAGCTGCGAGGAACCAGATCAAAGGCTCCAGAGATCGGGCCGCAGGCACCCAGGGCTGGCTGATGACACATGAGCTCACGCAGGTAACGCGCCTGGTATGCAAGGTGTTCTGCACGTGTTTGGGTTTCCAGGATGGAGAGCCCACAAGCCCGCTCCCCGCGGTGCAGAATGCCAGCTGGGAGTTTAAAACAGGTAGTCTGCAGCAACCACCAGAAAGAGCAAAGTTTTTTAAATATCAATTTTTAATTAAACAACCAATTCTCATAAAACTTAAAAACATTACAGATAAGGCCAAAGTCCCTGTGCACCAACCTCCGTTCTAGCTCCTCCCTCCCCTCTCCCCAAAGATGACCACCCCTCATCCTCCTGAGAACGCATCCTAGCCTCTTTCTATTTATTAACATGTCCACATAATGCGCCCAGAACAAGCTCATAATATTGTTTTGGAGGGAGTTTTATTTCCTTGCTTGCTGTTGTGGCTGTGAGTAGCTGTATCCTCCACCTACAATTTGCTTTTCTCATTCACAACATGTCGGGAGCCCTGCCCAGGTGGGTCCCCAGGGATCTGCCTCACCCTTCCTAATGGGAGCACTGTATGTATTATATATTATACTTGGTAGATTTGGCCTATGGACACTTTAAACAAGGGTAGAAAATCCAAAACATCTCATCCTTTAAGGATAGTATGGGCTAAAACCGATAAGTATCTGTTTTTTAGGACCTACTGTATAGCACAGAGAACTATATCCATATGTTGTAATAACCTATAATGGAAAACAATCTGAAAATATATATATATATTCATATAAAACGGAATCACTTTGCTGTATACCTGAAACTAACACAACATTGTACATTAACTGCACTTCAATTTTTTTAATTATTAAAAAAACAAAAAAGTAGTATTAATAGTGCCTGTGACTAGCACCAATGGAAATCAGATTATTTTCAGGTCATGTGATAGTTGTTAGAGATATCTCAAAACATAGTTTAGGGGGCTTCCCTGGTGGCTCAGTGGTTGAGAGTCCGCCTGCCGATGCAGGGGACACGGGTTCGTAACCGGGTCCGGGAAGATCCCACGTGCCGCGGAGCGGCTGGGCCCGTGAGCCGTGGCCGCTGAGCCTGCGCGTCCGGAGCCTGTGCTCCGCAACGGGAGAGGCCACAGCAGTGAGAGACCCGCGTACCACAAAAAAAAAAAAAAAAAAAGTTTATATTCGTATCTAAAATTTACCGTAGTTAGCCTGTCATGAAAGCTTGTTATTTAATTTAATAAACATACATTTTTATATAATTTTTTTAAAAGATTAAATCCCAAACAAACTATCTTCAAAAAACTCAGGACAAGGCCCAGGATGGTAGAGTCAGGAGGGGTCTTGAAGCTTAGAAGGAGCTGGGGCAAGTGTCCACCCTCCACAGTGAGAACCGCATTTGGGGAACCGTTCAAATGGATGATTGAAAAGAGTTGCCATGGGTGAGAAGCTGGGCAGAGAAATTGCTTCCAGCCTTGCGTATGCTCGGCTTAACTGATACCACACCCAGCTGAGGTCTTAAAAGAAGATTCTCTCAGCCTTTCCTTGGGGTGGAATTCCAACCCTACATTGGGGCCCAACCTGATTTCTGAGCTCAAGTGCAGGGACCTCCTTCTAGCGCGCTGGCAGAAGGGAAGATGAGGTGACCAGGAGTCAGTGGTTTCTGCAAATGTCTTCATCAGGCCACGCTAACCTGGCCCCTCACCCACAAGCGCACATCCCACTCGCTTCTTGGAGACGGAGGGGTCTTAGATGATTGTGGTTTCTATACTGGGTCCCTTCAGATCACACCTGAGTTTGGAGGACAGCCCAGGCTAGATTCCGTAAGACACATCAGGTCAGAGGGTAAAACCAATGCAAGGCCATGGATGCTGAGGTGAAGCCGCAGGGGCTCTTGACTGGCCCTACACACAGACAGCGTGGGTGGTCAGCGCACTCGCACCCCCATGATGCCTGACGTCCCGCACTACAGTTCCAGGGCTTGCTAGAGGCCTTCTCCTTCAACTTCTTTTTCAAAACTAAATTGTCCTCCAACCCCACTAGCCTGAAATTCAACCACCTGGGTTAAACACCCAACACACCCATGTGGATGAGCTGGGCAGGATGAAGACCCACAGAGAGAGACCCAAGGAGATGCCGGGTCTGGGCTGCCACCTTGGCTTCAGGTCACTGACTTTGATCCCTACAGTGGGTTGCAGGCTCTCAGGGGCACACTTTTCCCATTACATAAACGGGAGCCCAACAGTGCCCTGCTGACTTCCCAGGGCTACTGCCAGCTCAACATGAGCTCTAGGTGTGCTGTCCAGATGGGCACGGCATGAGAGAGCTGGTAACATAACTCCGCACTAAGCCTCAGTTTTCTTATCCACAAAATGGAATAACAAGAGCCTCTACCCACCTCATGGATGGTTATGAAGACTGATGTAGATGCTGCAGGAAGCACCCAATAAAAGGGAGGTGCTACTTACTAATCATAATTGAAATAATAATGATGTATAATGAAGATTATGAGCATGAGGGTCTGAGGCTTTCGCCTCCAAGCAGACAGAAGCTCACTGCCCCTGAAGATGCCAGGTTCTTGACTCAGCTCTTCTGATAAGAGGGAAGCCCCACCCTGCTGCCGGCCCTCCAAGCCTCCACTGTCCCAACTTTATCTCAGTCCTCCCAAAGTCTCCTGACCTTGTGTGACCTGGGCGCTGCCAGACCAAGCTCAGCTGTAACTCACTCAGTTACCTCCACCCTGGACCTCAGGGTGGGCAAGAAACTGCAGAGTGTGAGTGATAGGGGGGCCCCTCCCACATGGTTAGGAAATGCCCAGCATTTCCTACAACAATGGGGTGACTGTCCCAAGGAGGCTCAGGGGCTTGCAGCTGGGGGTCCCCCAGAAACCTCAGGATGGTGGGCCAAGCAAGAGGGTAGGGCCCCTCCTTCGGTTGTTTTTAATTCTGTTGGTCCCCAGCCAGCACCCACCGTGCCATATTCCCCTTTCCTCCTCCCTGAGGCCCCGCACTGCACCGGATGTCTGAATTTTATCTTGTCCCTGCTAAAGCCTGACATTGGAGCTTCTCTACCTCCCTTATGCTAAACTGGAATAACTTCCAATCTGCTGAAACGAGTGGCCTGATCTCAACAGTGTGGCGAAGGTGGGGTTGTGAACAAGTCACCTCCAGAAGTTCAGAAGGTCGGAGTTCTAAGGCCAAGCCCTAGCCCTTCACTTACCTGATGAGAAAGTTGAGTCCCTAGAGAGCTACCACCCACATCACAGCTAGCAAGGGACCACGTGTCTTTTGACCCTCACCCCCCAAGCAAAATAAACTTCACCTGGATACCTGCAGCATGCTTTTCAGCAAAACATGGCTATAAACCCGTTCGCAAGTCTTTCTTAGGTGGGATCCCTTGTGGCTGTGGCCTTTGATGAGAGTCATCTGGACAGATTCCGCGTGAAACGTGGCCTTGGGGGTTCGGGTCAGCGGGAGGTGGCGCCTGACAGAGCCCTGCGTTCCCCACCACACACCCGGAAAAGGGGGGGGGGTCCGGGATGGAGGGCGGGGGCTCCACGCGCCCACAGACCCCGGCGGCCCCCTCTTCCTGCCGAGGTGCCCAGGTCTGCACTTCCGGCCATGAATGCGTTCGCCGGTCCTCGCTGCTCTGGAAATTCTAGGAATTTCCTTTGAAGTCTGGGAGCCCTGTCATTCTGGCGCCCTCTCCTCTAATTCCTGCCTAAGCGCTGCGGTTGGCCGAGAGGCTCTCCGGCAGAGGAGAGAGTCCCACCCCCAGGCCCCGCAGGCCGCGCTGCGTCTTTGCTCGGGTGCGCAGCGCCACCTGCGGACCGATCGCCGGTCCCTTTCTAGCCGAGGGTCCGGTCGATCAGCGGGCACCAGAGGCCCAACTGGCTTGGTGAGGACTCAAGACTGCAGCCGGTCTCACAAGCGCAGTGTTCAAGGGGTTCTGGGTTCGAGGCCAGCTGGACAACTTGAACTTAGGTCACCTGTGAGCGCCACTCTGTGCACAGATGAAGGACTCCCCCAACCTCCTGAGCTGCTGGGAGGACCACAAGCAATTGAGGTTAGGTCTTTGGCAGTGCCTTGCCTCCTCTCCCCCAGTCTCGCCACACCCCTCTTCCATGCCAACCACTCCCCCTCCAGAGACACCTCTGCCTCCCTGCAACCTCCCTCAGCCCTTACTAGTACAGCCATATCTAATTGCTGCTAAGCCTCAAAGCCCCCTTGGCAATCCTGAAGGCCATCTCCCCAGGACAAGGGCTCCCCTTCCTTCTAAGGTGACAGTCAAGCCAACACGACAGACAGAAAGGCACAGTCTGTGAACTGAGCGAGCACTGACGTAGGAGTCAGGAAACTGGAGTTCCGTAAACAGTCCTGTGACCTTGGATAATTCACTTACCCCTCTCAGGGCAATTTCCTCAACTTTGAAAAAGGGGAGGTTCTGTTTATATCTGAAACATCTTGATTAAAGTTCTCTTTCTAGGGGCTTCCCTGGTGGCACAGTGGGTAAGAATCCCCCTGCCAATGCAGGTGACACGGGTTCGAGCCCCAGTCCGGGAAGATCCCACATGCCACAGAGCAACTAAGCCCACGTGCCACAACTACTGAGCCCGCGAGCCACAACTACTGAGCCTGCGTGCCACAACTACTGAAGCCCACACGCCTAGAGCCGGTGTTCCGCAACAAGAGAAGCCACTGCAATGAGAAGCCTGTGCACCACCACGAAGAGTAGCCCTGTCCCACTCCCTGACCCTCCCCCTGGGTTGGATTAGTACAGGGCACCACCACAAACTCATCCCCCAGACAACAGACCCGGGGAGGGGCAGCATGGGCTCTGCCCCTACATCTGAGAGTTTTCAGAGACCACCTCTACTTTCCATCCCTCCCACTATACAGCCCTCCTTTCCCCCTTCATCCTGCCTACTTCTCTGCCTTCTGCTTGAGCAACCTGCCTGCCACAATGTGGCTGCCAGAATGGCCATCCAAAACACAGTTCTGACCAGGTCACTGCCCTGTGCAACACTCCAGGAGCTTCCAAGAGCCTTGAGGATGTGGGCAAAGATCCACACCCTAGCAGAGAGAGCTCTTGATGGTCTGATCCTGCTGCCGTCTCCAATTTCAGTCCTGTCCCTTCCCACCTTAGACTTGAGAGTCCCCTATATGAACCTGCCTGTGATTCCCCCCACCACCAGGACTCCACATCCCTCCACTTCACTTACAGGGACCTCTTTGCCAAAGAGACCCCCTCCCTCATCATAGCCATGTGACTAACTTCTGCTCTGGGCCTTCTCCCCCTCCCCAGCTAAGCTATCTTGTCTCTGTGCTCAGAGCCCCCTGTGCTTACTTCTACCACCTCCCCTAACCATGTGATGTTAAAATGTCATTCAGTGTTCTTGTTGTTCCAGTTAGGTGTCTGTCTTCCCCCTCTAAATCGTGAACTCCTCAAAAGCTGTCTTATTCATCTCCAAATAACCCAGGTGGTTCCTGGGATCTCCCAGCCCACTTTGCTCTAGTTTAGATGAGCCTTGTGGGGGACACAGCTCATTGCCTACCCAATAGCCATTTTCTGAGCCCTCCTTAATGACAGAACACTGATTTTGCTCAGGGAGGCAATATGCCTGACTGAAACAGTCTCCTTCCCAGACTCTCTTGCAGCTAAGCGTGACCATGTGACACACCCCGAGCAGAAGTCACTGGATGGGGCCTCTAGGACAGCTTTTCAAAAGAGGATAGATTCATGCATCTGGCCTTTTTTCCTTCCCTTTTTCCTTTCCTGGAACATGGGCAAGATGTCTTCAGGAGAGCAGCTACCATGCAACCATGAGGACCGAAGCCACACAAGTAGAGCAGTAAGATAGAAGGAACCTGGGTCCTCCATGATAACCTTGAGACACTGTACCAACTCCTTGTTTAAACCCATCTTTGGAGGGTTTTCTCTAACTTGCAGCTGAATGCAATCATAACTGATACAAACTATTTCCTCACCCAAGAGAATGGGCTCACATTCTCATCATCACCACTGAAATTCAGCTCCTACTCATTTTTCTTTTTCATCCTGGAGCCACAGCTTTCCATTTTCACAATCTCACAGTGGGAATTAGGTTAAGTGAAAATATTTTCAGTAAAGACACGGACATGCTACATTGTAGCATCTCACATTTATTCAGACTGAAGAGTAGCAAGCCTCATTCTTAGAAGTCCTTCAGCCACTCCACACCCCTAGGGAACATATTCTGATCACATCCATTCGTGTAGTCCTCAGCTTCACACCCTCTTGCCTCCTCTCCCCTGATCTTCTCTCCCCAGCCCTCGAATGAGCAAAAACCGAATTCTTCCACGTTCTCACTCACAGCAACTTAACTATCACCTCTGTGCCTTGGACTCCTATGAGCACCCTCACCTTCTGTCCCAGTGGCTTACCAAGCTATTATTTCAAAGCTGTTATTCCTCTCTAAGCTGAATTCTGTTAGTAGAGGTTAAGAGCACTAATTTTTTACTCTCACTACATTTATCTTTCCATCATGTTTCACACAATGTAGGGGCTCCATAGTGGGTTGAATTGATTGAAAGGAACCCTGAGATACACACGCTGCAATACTCAACCACTTATTTTAAGAGGTGCCATGACCTCTAACTCAAAGGAATAATTCTCCTATGAAAAATGTCAGGCCACATAAAAGAAAAGATTGGTGCTAAGATCAGACAGGTAAAAGGCAGATGGAAGAGAGGCCCATCAACTGTCTGTCCCTGTGCAAGTCACACTCAGTCTCTGGGCTCAGGTTTCCCATGAAGAACTTAGAATGAAGTCAGAAGGAACTTTAAATCTCATCTTTAAAAAACTAAGAGTGATATGAGACCCCTTTATATATTGGGGATATTTTTCCATTCCTTAGACTGTGCCCTTTTTTCTTGATTGATCTTGACAAATGTTTATTTTATTAATCTTTTCAAAACACTTATTTGGGGGATTTTAAAAAATTACCTCCAGTTTATGTTTCTTTTCTCTTTCTTTTCTTATCTTTATTATCACTTTCCTATACTTTCTGTGTTTATTCTAACTTCTTAAGTTTGATGCTTGGCTCATTAACTTTTAGGCTTTCTTCATTTCTAGTATAAGTATTTTTAAGGCTATAAACTTCCCTATACATATTGCTTTGGCTGCATCATCATGTTTTGATATGTAATATTTTCATTAGTGTTCAATTCTAAGTATTTTCTAATTTATGATTTCTTTAACCCATGAGTCACGGAGAAGTGTTTCTTTTTTCAACTTCCAAAATAATGGGGGGGTTGTAGCTTCTTGCCATTATGATTGTTGATTTAATACTTAATTACATTGTGATTAGATAATGTAGTTTGTATGACAAAAATCCTTTTTAAATTAATGAGGCTTACTCCATGGCCTTTCTTATAATTAATTTTCATAAATGTTCTATGTGTATTTGAAAAGAATGTATGTTTTCTTTTTGTGTGCAAAAGTCAGTTCTTTTCTATTAGGTCAAAATTTGTGTTGTTCAAATATTCTATCTTTGTTAATTTTTTATCTACTAGAAAAATCAGTTAATAATACAGGGATGTTAAAAATCTACTTTGATCATAAATTTGTGGATTTATCCTTACAGTTCTGTCTATTTTTGCCTTATATATTTTAAGCCTTTTGGGAGGGGCGGTTCATGTCACTTAGAATTGTTACATCTTTCTGGTGAAGAATGTTCTATATTATGTGATACTCTGCTTCTGTGAGTTACACTGTTTTCCTTAAATACTATTTTGTCTGATAGTAATATCACCACACCATTTCTTTTCTTTGGCTTAGTATTTTCCATGTTTCTACATTCAGCTTTTGTGTATCATTATGTTTTAGGTATGTCTCTTGTAGACAGCACATAAACTGAATTTTGCATATTTAAGAAATAACTCTAAAAATGTTTGTCTCTTACCAAGAGATTTTCAGCTACTATATATTTATTGTGATATTTGACATATTTTAATTCATTTTACCTACCTTATTTTGTACTCTACAAATGTACCACTCTGCTGTGGGATATTGATTGTGGGGGAGGCTATGTGTGTGCTGGGGATAGGTGTAGAGGATATCTGGGAACTATCCATACTTTCTGCTTAGTTTTACTGTGACTCCAAAACTTCTCTAAAAATTAAAGTCTATTTTTTAAAAGAAAAGGAAGGGAAAGAAAATGACAGGCCCAGATCAGGTAGCAATCAACTCAAGGTTCACTGTGAAAGTCACTGTGAGGGTCCCTGTGGAGACCCTCATCTCTTTTACCCACAAGGACTCCTGGGCTAAAACTCACGTCCCAGATCTAATAGTAAAGGTGGCAATGCTACTAAGAGGACAATTTTCCCATATCAAAGTCAAAGCCTTCATAGCAAGGGTGGGACCCTGAGATATGGAAGAGACGACATTGGGTGAACAAGCGTGAGAATGTTGAACCCCAGATGCCCTAACTCCTCAGGGCAGAAGAAGCTCCCTTCTCTTTGCTAGAGAAGAGTGGCCTCCCCAGGCCTGAAGACCATGGATAAACCTTACCTGAGACAGACATCTCCCAAAATGATTCTTGGCTTTCTCAAGATCTTCCCGTACCATTACTTGTTCCCTTAGGCCAATAACCAGGGTCAGGATTCAGCACAGCCCAAGAAGAGAAATAGTCCCTCCTCTGGGAGGAGGGCATTGGAGGAATGGCAGCACCTGGATACTGAACACCTGCAAGAATCATGAGACCATGTGTGGGAGTGGATCTTGAGAGTTTGGGCTCACTCTAGTTGTCTAAAGATAAGGTTGAATATCTTTTCTATTTATTGACATGGGAACATGTCATAACTCAGAGTAAGTGTCTTGGCAAGAACTTCGGAGCCAGCCCTAAGATACTGCTGAGGGCTTATTCAAGGCTGGACTCATTGATGGCCTATGGCCCAGGAGGTGGAGATGCTGGAATGTTTGGCGTGATATTGAGGAAGGGGTAGAATTCTCAGGAAGGTGGGGATGTTAGAATGGATGTATTATATGAAAGCACAGAGTTCACTTTGTTTCCTCAAAGCAACCAGAACCTCCTCTCATTATACGGCAATAAAGATGGCACTGGAAAGGGCTTCTCCAGCATCTTTTTGAAGCTCAGTGGTGGGGGGGGGGCAATTCTCTGCAGGACAGGGTTGCAAGTAGCAGATGCTACCATGGACCTGGGATCCCTCGAATCCTTGTGGAGATGACAGGATACCAGACAGGCTGATGCTAAGGAGAGCATTCAATCGGCAGCAGCAAGGTGGACATAATTACTATAATAGGCAGCAAGGCTGGAGTGGCAATCAAGCCACCTTGACCTGTGGGGATCTTGGTGACTGCCAATTGGTCATGCTGTTCTGAGGGGCATGATAGATAGACAGTGGACTAGGGTGTTATTTGACGTGTATAACAACAAAAACCCTGAAAAACAAAATACTAAGAGCTAGCAAGCAGAAGCTGCCACAATGGAATGCAGTGGTTCTGCATACAGTTTCCAGATCTAAGTCAGCTCACAGACCTGGGGCCCATGGATTGAAGAGGAGGCCAGATCTCCTTGAGAAAGGACCCAGTACTTTGCCCAAGTATATATGATAAACCATTTTCTGAACCCTTCCCAAAGAGTCCTGAGGTCAGTTCCTATGGTAACTGTGCAGGGAAAAGACTTTTCAAGGAATCTTGGACACAGGATCTGAGCTGACACTGATACCAGGGGAGCTGAAATGCCTCTGTGGTTGCCCAGGTAGAGTGGGGTCTTATGTAAGGCAGGAACCACAGGATGGTAGTAGAGGTGGACCCTCTCAGATCACATCCTTGGTCTCCTCTACAAAGTGTTGATCATGACAGCACCGGTCATAGAATTGAGAGATCTAAATGACACGCTCACAAGTCCACATAATCACCTTGGCCAGTGATAAGTGCCCATTTATTTTACAGCTTAATAATAAGAAAACTGGTCCCTAAACCAATCATGGAAAAGCAGAAAAATTAAAATTTAAAAATTTATAAAAAATAAACACAGTCTTCTCACCTGACCAGTCTTGGGCACTACCCGATACCACAAGTTCCCCATGGGAAGAGGCTGTGCCTTCTCCTCAACCTTTCCCAGTTTCTCCCAGTATCTCTGCTCTCCAGTTTAAGAGATTATTTTCCCATGGCATCAATGTGGAATGGAGCACACTTGACTAGGAATCAGGAGCCAGGGTCCTAACCCTGGTTCTTCCCCAGCCAGCGATGTGATTTTGGGAAAGTCCCTCACCCCATTCAAGTTCCCAGTGTAAAATAAGCAGGTGAGTTGGATGCCCACCAAGGCCTTTTGTTCATCTCCGGGACCCATAGACTTATCAAGACCAAATTCCAATGCATACATCTTTGGGGCCTCAGCAGTTCAAGGAAACTAAATTTAGTTACAATGGTCTCCTCATAGAGACCTTCGAGTGACTACCTAACACAAATGACCACCTTATTTCTGCTGGTAGGCACCCTTCCAAGCTCCCAGGTACGCTCAGCACAGAGCTAAGGGGCCAATGTGACTTTTGCCTTGTGACAATCCGTGAAGAATTTGTTTCCCACTCTCACCCGCACCCTCAGGCACACCACTCTTCTGCCATCCAGTCTCTGCTTTCTGCCATCTTTGAATTCTTCATGACCTTGAACCTGCCATTTGTATCCTCTTTGTGATGCTGTTTGCTGCCCAGGCAGGAGAGGAGATGGGAGGGAAGCAGGAAGCAGGATGGAGGCCCCGCGAGTCAGGCTCTCAATCGAGCCCGTGGGCTCCCTTTAATCAGAGACAGGCCAAAGCCTGGTTAGCCCAAGAATGCATACCTTAGGCAGATGTCTGCCTGCTGCTTCTAGAAAACTTTTACAGCAGCACTTTCTCCTCTCAGACTTTTGGCAGAGCTCTCACCATTTCTTCATATTAATAATGAAAAAAGAAAAACCCACAACGAATGTGCAGTGAAATGAATCTGCAATTAATTTTAAATAAGCTTAAAATTCCATTGAAATGCCCTCCCTTGGTATTTTTATGGGAAATGGTTTTTGCTAGATATGCACACCATAAAGATCCTGAAACATACGATAGACAAAATCCTCTTAGGCATGCTAAAGGATAATTTGGTTTTTCTCAAAGCGACATTAAAAAATAATAAATAAGGGATAGAAATAATCCAGCTTTTAAGGAAATATTAACCACTAACCTATAAACTATCCCAAAAAGCAATCTCTCTACTCAGGAAATTTAGCATATGGTTCTCTCCCAGCTTAACCCTTTTGCTTTTTCACATCTTTATGCATCTCTCACTTAAGCCAAATCACGTAAAATTCCTCATCTCAAGAGGCCTAAGAAGGTCTTTTCTCGTGCATCCAAAATCAGCAACGACCCTAGGACCAGAGGCTCCATCCTTCGCCAGGCTGGTCTGGCTGCAGGTCAGCCCCACCCCAGCCAGGAGGGGCAGCTGCTCCAAGGCTCTGGGAAGCTTTCTTTTCCCCGGCCTCCGGGACATTTTCCAGATCCAGTTCCCAGAGCACTCACCCCTATCTGATCCCAGGCCAAAACTTGGCTCCAGTAATAACAAAGAAGCCCAGAAGATGAAAAGCTGAAGTCCTTTCCCCTCCGGTTGAAACCAGGTGTGATGTTGGCAGGGAGAGGTTCCAAGCTCCAGAGAGCCAGATGAAGGCGCGCTAAGGCAATAACCTGAAAACGAGCCCCATGTGGGGCAAGATGCCCAGACCTTTCACTTATTTTGCTATAAATGAGTTTCCTGGGGCAAAATAATTTCTTCCTTCAAAGAAAATCACAGTCAAAGGCCGAAGAAAAGGATGGGGAGAGGGGGGAAAGTGAAAGGGGAGGAGAGAGAGGCAGGAGGGAGGAGCCTCTGGGTGGATGGCCCAGGGCTTCCCAGAGAGCTCAACCAGGCCCCTAAGAATTCTCCAGCTTGTAAACTCCCCCCTTGATGTTTGCCACGGGGAGCCGCTCTAGGAGCTTTGTCCAGCCTTTGCGCTGATTCTGTGTCCCTCAGCAGGGAGACAAGCGATTGTGGTGGTTTGCCAGCCTTCCAAAGGGCTGGACGTCCTGGTGCAGGCTCCCAAGGGAGGTGTCAAAATCCCAGAGTAAGGCCTGGCGGGGGGCGGGGGAGGGGTGTTGTGCAGACCGCAGGCTGAATTAGAAGTCTGCTCTCACCTTCTGCCTTAGTGGTCACTCAGATGCAGGGACTTAAGAAGGCAGCCCTTAGGCCTGCCTGCCAGGAAACCTTTGATCTTCTTTTATAATCTCAGGGTCACATATATTTGGAGCTTTTGGACTTGACCACAAAATGAAAGCCAGACAGCATGCCACGCTGCTTCCGCCAGATCATTTAGAGTAGACAGCATTACAGGTTGAGCCAGAGCTGGTAGCCATCAGCCCAGTGCAGTGACCAGAAATGGAGACACGGAGGATGGCAAAGGAACTTTACTGCCTTTGGTAACAGCTCATTCAGGCAGGGAAATATGGTCTAGCTGGAGGCTGCCACACTTGCCAAAATCTCAACAGTCTCCTGGATCTTGAGCCACCATGTGGAACCCAGCACACTCAATGCCAGACCAACCACCATATCCCTCTGGTCAATTTTCCCTTTAATTGCAACTTGGACAAGGCTGAATCCTCACTCCATCACATCCGTCCTACCAAGATGAAGGGAGGGGTTGAGGGATTCATTTGTCAACAGCTATTTATTGAGCACTTACTATGTACCTAGTATTATTGCAAGCACTGGGGATATAGCTGAGAAAGAAGAGATTCTTTTCTCCAAGGAGTTGCTGCTTGGGGTACCAGAGTATGAATCCTCAGTCTTCAGAAATCATCCAACCTAACAACTCCCTTTGCCAAGGGGCTCCAAGGCCCAGAGAGTGGCAGGGCCTTCTCAGAGCTACCCAAAGCATGAACTGGGTCTCCTGCTCTCTAGAACAGTGTTTATTCTGCCACCCACCCCACACTCTTACTCATCAATCTCACAAGTCTTTATGGATCATCTACTGTGAACCCAACCTGAGGACCCAGAAGATCCAAAGATAAGGTAGGAAGTGGGCTTCAGGATTTGAATCTCAAATCTGTCACTTAATGTGTGACCCTGAGTGAGTCATTTAACTCCCCGAGCCTCCTCTATCAAGTGGGATCTGACAGCAACTAGCTCGTCCTATTGAAATTGTTATAAGACTTAGGGAGAAGGTTTGTCTACCTCCCATGGCTCAAGAACAGCTATGTAAATGCTGGACGCTATTACTAGGTCATGGCAACTGCCCTGCCCTCAAGGAGTAGAGAGTCTAGATGAAAAGACAGAACATGGGCAAAATGGTTAGAATGCTGACACCAGATGCGTGCCATGTCAAATGACTGGTGCAGAGGAGGGAAGGAGAATCCCATCCTTGACTTCCTGAAGGTCATGGGGCTTGGCCTGAGCACTAATGAATGGGTAAGATTTGGATCATTCTGAGCAGGCTATTTCAGACCGGAAGGGGCCTTCGTGATCATGTCAGCATTCATGTATTCTTTCACTTGTTCATTTGACAAATATTTATTGAGCAACAATTATGTTCCAGGCCCTGCTCTAAACATTAGAGGGATAATGTGAAATAAGACAGGTGATGTCCCTGCCTCCATGAAGTTTATATTCTGGAAGGGGAGACAGTCAACAAATTAGTAAACCTATAAATTAAAAAGAGAATTTAAGGAGTAGGTTGATATAACAGAGAAAATTGGGTAGGGAGGAGGCTTCTTTAGATAGGGAGACCAGGGGAAGTCTCTGTGATGCAGTGAGTTTTTTTTGGAGGATGCAGTGACATCATTTGCTCAGGATCTACCACGGAGAGGAAAAGAAAACAAGGTATCAAGATGTCTCCTGGGTTTTTGGTTGAAGCAGTAGGATGATGATACTGTGTTTTACTGAGATCCTGGGTTCTGTTTGGAGCATGCTCTGTTTGATTTTCTTCTTAGATATTCGGGTCAAGAAGGACACAGGGCTGGAGACACACAAATGGGACTCATCAAAATGGGAGATTAAAAGTTATGGGCCTGGGGGGCTTCCCTGGTGGCGCAATGGTTGAGAATCTGCCTGCCAATGCAGGGGACACGGGTTCGTGCCCCGTTCTGGGAAGATCCCACATGCTGCAGAGCGACTAGGCCCGTGAGCCACAACTACTGAGCCTGCGCGTCTGGAGCCTGTGCTCCGCAACAAGAGAGGCCGCGATAGTGAGAGGCCCGCGCACCGCGATGAAGAGTGGCCCCTGCTGCTTGCCGTGACTGGAGAAAGCCCTCGCACAGAAACGAAGACCCAACACAGCCAAAAATAAATAAATAAATAAATATATATATATATATATATATATATATATATATATATATATATATATTTTTTTTTTTTTAAGGTATGGAGCTGGGAGAGATCACTAGGGAGAGGAAAGAGAAAGAGCAGAGGACCCAGAATCAAGCTCTGAAGCCCTTTGATATATAGAGGTCAGCTGAACAGAGAGACTGAGAAATATTGGACTCTGTGGAAGGATGAAAATTAGAAGAAGGTGGTACCAGACAGCTTCATTCCCACCTCCTTGCAATGAGCCTTGCTGCCCACTAAGAGGATGGGAAGCCAAAGAATATCACACCCATGCTCCCCTCCAGCTCGGATCTGCATGTGACCTAGCTTTCTCCAAGCAGGTACACTAACTCACAGTTTGGAAGACGGGACATCGAATGTATCTGTTGCACCTCTTGGCAAGCATGGCCATGGGGGCATTTGGTTTTTCTGGAACAGTTGTAGCAGAGCGTCCCGGGAGTCCCTAACTTTGTGAGTGTTGAGAGGCAGGCATGGAGCATTCCTTCAGTCAGCATGGACTGCAGCAGGGGCAAAAATGCACCAGTTGCAGCATCCCAGCCATGGCAGAGGTGGCAGCTCCTGTGACAGGCCAGTTCTTCAGTGTTCTTCTCCGAGGTGTTTCTGCTGGATCAGATGTGGAGGGTGACAGTCTCTAGCTGCCTCTCCAACCTTTCCAATGCTTTTATAAGCACTGGACTCTCCCTATTAAGTCTCTTTCTGCCTAAGCTAGCTAGGGTGGTTTCTGCCATCTGCAGGTGATCCTCAGATGAGTCAGAAGTAAAGGGAAGAAAGTATTTAATAAAGAAGGGAGTAGTCCACTATGCCAAACACTGCAGAGCGTTTAAGGCGAGAGTAAGAAAGCTTTTGGATTTGTCGGCATGAAAGTTATTGGCGACCTTGATGTGAACAATTTCAGTAGGTGGCAGAGAATGAATGGGAAGTGTTGCATTGGAAAACACTCTTTTGAGAAGTCTGGCTGATAAGAGGAGCAGAGATATGATGCAACAGCTGGAGGGAAATGCAGGCTCAAGGAGGAGTTTTTAAAGACCGGAGACCTTAGAGCATTTCACCTGCTGAAGAGATACTGTAGAAAGAGAGGAGATTAATCACACAGGGAAAAGAAAGGATAGTCCTTGAAGGTAAGGAAATAGGATCCAGAGTGTGTGGAAAGGCTGGCCTTGGAAAAGATGAAAGAATCTTCCTCCATTATAACAACCTCTTGGCATTCAAAAGATGGAGGGCAGACCAACTTGGCCTCAGAGTTTGTGCAGGGATCTGAAAGGGATAAAATAAGAGGGAGCTAAATTGTATAGAGCCTTGAATGCCAACCCTTGAATTTAGACTTCCTCCTGCAGACACTGGGTTTTGGGGCCAAATGCTTCCAGCCAGAGAAAATATCCAAGGAAGACCCAAATCAAGTTCCACTGAAAGGAAAACCATTATCAGTCTAACTAACTGGGTACATTGCCAGTTGTTGGGCTGGCATCAGAACTGAGGTAGTGTTTTGAACTAAGAGCAGTATGATGGATAGAGCACCGATTTTAGGTTCAGATGGATCTGGGTTAGAATCCTACCCCTTAATAGATGTGACTTTGGGGAAGCCATTCAACTTTTCTGAGCTGCCTGTGTAAAATCGGAAGAATGATCATCCCCCTTGGAATGGATACTGTAAAGATTAGATGCTATTACATACCTTGCCTAGTACCTAGAAGTTCTTAATGAATAGTAGCTGCTGAATCAGAATTCCTGGAAGAGGGGCCTGGAATCTGCATTTTTTTAAAAAAAAAATTCCTTTTAATTTTTTTTTTTTTTTTTTTTTTTGCAGTACGTGGGCCTCTCACCGCTGTGGCCTCTCCCGTTGCGGAGCACAGGCTCCGGACGCGCAGGCTCAGCGGCCACGGCTCACGGGCCCAGCCGCTCCGCGGCACGTGGGATCTTCCCGGACCGGGGCACGAACCCGCGTCCCCTGCATCGGCAGGCGGATTCTCAACCACTGCGCCACCAGGGAAGCCCTGGAATCTGCATTTTTAATAAATCTGGGAGGTTATTCAAGTGTTGGTCCCTGGGGTCTTCAAAAAAGCTTGTCTTGGGCTTTTCCCATGACCTGGAAGATAGTAGGAGCTCAATAAGCATTTTGTTGAATGATTAGACAGATAGATAGGGGAGAAGGAAAAGAAGGAGAAGAAAGATGATGTCTCAGTCTGTTTAGGCTGCTATAACAAAATACCACTTATAAACAACAGAAATTTATTTCTCACAGTTTTGGAGGCTGCAAAGTCCAAGATCAAGGCACCAACATGGTCTGGTGAGGGCCCTTTCCTGGTTCATAGCCGGTGTCATTTTACTGTTTGAAAGGTTGAAGGAGCTAGGGATGTCTCTGGACCCTCTTTTATGGAGCACTAATCCCATTCATGAGGGCTCCACCCTCAAGACTTAAGCCCCTCCCAAAGGCCCCACCTCCTAATATCATCATCCTTGGAGGTTAGGATTTCAAAATATGAATGTGGTGGTGACACAAACATTTAGACCATGATAGCTAGGTAGGTAAGTAAGTAGATAGATAGATAGATAGATAGACAGACAGACAGATAGGGATGACAGAACAAACATAGATAGGTAAATAGAACTGGCTGCAAAAATTTGCCTCTCAATTTGAAACATTAACATTTAGAACTTCTTTATGAGACCTTGCCACTCTCCTGTAAATAACAAGGCCATAGTACATGAGTCATTTCCCTCTTTGGAGAAAAAACCCAAGGGAGGACCCCATAATCACACAAAATCCAACACCAGGCAAAGCCAAATGAGCCCCAGACTAACTGCACACAGACTTGTTATCTCCTAATAGGACAGTCGGGGTTTTCCATGACATCCTTGCAAAGCTCATCTGTTTGAAGCAAACATTTCATTTGGAAGCAGAACAATTCTGTTGGACCTAATTACATTGAATCCACTTCAGGATGGGATTTTACCTCTCCATCCCCAAATATGCCAGAATGCAGAGCACACTCCCACGACCCGAGAGATTCTCTACCATGATCCCAGAACCCACCAAAAACAGTGCTGACTCAGGCAGGAAGAATCACTTTAAAATTGGCCCCTTTGCAGGTTTTCACCAATGCCTTATCATTCACCTAATTTACTAGTGTCTGAAAACCAAGGCTTTGGAACTGTCCTAATTTCACTTCTTCCGGCCTGGCTGGCAACTCTCCTGAAGTTTAAATAAGCCAAAATTTAAGTGTGTGGGGGTGGATTGTGGGAGGGGGGCCGGAGATGATGAGGGAAGAAAGTCCAAGAAAAAAAAATTGCCTGCCTGACATTTTCTTTCAGGAGAACCGTTTGTTATGCCATTAAAGCTCCCTCCCTCATCATTCTTGGTGAATGTCAGTTTGAATATTCAGCTTTTCATCAACCTTGATCTCTAGTTGATGCCTCTTCCTCCCTGCAGAGCAGGAATTTTGAAAGGTTAGAGGCAAAGAGCCTCAAAATCATAGCCTATTAAAGGTTTGGAAGCCAGACTGCATTTCCTCCAGCTTCATCTCTTTGGGCAATTGGTTAAGTGTCCCTGGCAGCTGAGCCTTGCTCTGTAAGAGCCCCAATGGCTACAATGGACTGTTTTGGGGTTTTTTTCTAGTTTTCAGTGAACATGACATTTTGAACCTGAAGCTGCGGTATTAATAAAGTCTGCATATGTAATGGAGATCTGAATGACCTGAAATTTACAGATTCAATTTGGGGCAGTAATTGCTCCTGCAGCTATTTTCTGCTGACTGCCTCAGAATGCCAAAACATCTTAAGAAGAGTGGGGGACATCTTTAGGACAAGCTCAGACAAACTAGCTGGAGCCCTGTTGAGGCCTGGTATAAAGCTTCAAAATATTTTTCAGTTTTTGTTTGCGCGTGGCAGCCCAGCGTGGTAGGAATTCCACCTGGGGTTGGAATCCTAGCATGCTCATGGACTGGCTGTGTGACCTTTGGGCCAGCTGCTTTAATCCCTCTGGACCTCAGTGTTCTTATCTGTAAGCTGGGTGGGAACGATGCCTGCTTCATGAGGGGAAGTGTGAGAAATATAAACCAAACCTCATAGGATGCCTAGCCCAGGGCCCTGACACGTGGTTTCAGCTCAGTCCAAGTTCACTTCTCCCTCTCACCCTGGCCTAGGTCTCAGGGGGACGGGGCGGGGGGAGGGCGGGAGCGGGCACTGTTTTTCTCAGACATGCTCACTGCTCAGAGAGTTCTCTTCCCAAGGTTTTGTCCCGGCATAAATTCAACAAGCAAAGACTCCTTTGATGCTAGACAGAGGATACTCTGCGTCCTCACCCTTGGTTATAGCAAGTTCAATATCAGTCCCTTACTTTACATCAAGAGAGACAAAGGCATTGGAATTTAAATTCCTTTGAGTGCTACAATATAACAATCAACACCTGCAAAAAGAACTGATACATTAATCTTTTAAAACCTGAGAGATTTCTTTTTCTACACAGTAAATGAACACTGATCTATTTTTCTTCCCTGAAAAGACCTTCATGTACATTGCTAAGACCTTGCTAGCGTCCATCTAAACAGTGGGTATTCATTTTTAGGACATCATTATACTTTTTTTTTTTTTTTTTTTTTTTTTTTTGTGGTATGCGGGCCTCACTGTTGTGGCCTCTCCCGTTGTGGAGCACAGGCTCCGGACGCTCAGGCTCAGCGGCCATGGCTCACCGGCCCAGCCGCTCCGCGGCATGTGGGATATTCCCAGACCGGGGCACGAACCCGTGTCCCCTGCATCGGCAGGCGGACTCTCAACCACTGCGCCACCAGGGAAGCCCCATTATACATTTTGCTTAAGAAAAAGAAGCTCTAGAATTTCTGAAAATCTTTTTTAGGCCATGCATAAAATTTCACGTGTGCTGCACCGTGGGTTTCCCACTACCATCATACAAAAATATCCCCCCATTAGACTGTCGTCTGCCTAAAATTCCACCACTATGGATCCAGTCCTTTTGGGTTAAGTATTATCTTTCCATTTGGCTCCTGGGGAGTTAGGGAACCTAACAGCTGACAGTATAGCAGGAGTAAAGCTCTACTCATAAACTTAAACAGGCAAAACTATAATTATATTTATTTTCCTCAACTCAGACTAATTCCAGGCCCCTGAGTCCTGAATACCCTCACAGGTTCCCCCCACCACCTGCCCATTCTCCTGTTTCTGGCCCCTCTCTCCAGGTCTTTCAGAAGTTCTGGCTTCTGATTCTAGTAAGGCTTGGGTAGGAAGTGGACCCCGACTAGTAGGTGTCTACCTCATTTGCCTGATCCAATGCCCTGGGGATAGGCCCTAGGTGGCTTCACATCCTCCCTAAGATAAGCAACACTATGGTGACCATCTCAGTCCCAGCGAGGTTCTCTGGCATTTGAGAGCCGGTGTCTAGGTGCTAGGGTACACGTATGCCCAGTTTCATTCTGTGCTGCCAGATTGCCCTTTAAGACCTCTAGACTATAGAGATCATGGTTTCTGGTTCCCCACGGCCTCCCCAACATTTGACATAACCTGGCTTTCTTATTTTTGTCAACTTGATGCGTGTAATGTGTATCTCATTTTGGCTTTATTTTTTCCTTTCTGTGATTACCAATGATTCAGACACTTCACTAAATATTTCAGTGTAAATCTCCTACTAACAAGGACATTCTCCTACATAAACCATAATAAAATTACCCCACTCAATAAATTTAACTTTTATACACCACTAATGTCTGATTTAGGGTTCATATTCAACATTCCCCATTTGTCCCAATAATTCTTGACATCATAAAAAACACCTCCCAATCTGTCATCTATTTATTAACATCATCTATGAAGACCATTTAACAAAATCTTTAATATTGATATCATCAAATGCGTTAATTGTTCTCCCTAAGAAGAGAGGTTTTGAGGGTCCCATTTAAGAAGTTTTTGGCTATCAATTTGCAAAGATGTGTTTCAACAATTTCTCCTGTTAACTTTATAGCTTCACCTTTCAAATGTAGCTCTTAAATCTAAGTGGGGTTTACCTTTGTATAGGACAAGAAATAGGCATTCAACTTTTTTTTTTTCATAGAGTGAGTGAGTTTTTCCCATGCCATCTAAAAAAGTCTCTTCTTCCCCCAGGTGTTTGGGGCACTCTGTCACACACCAGGCTCCCATGTCCAGGGGTCTGCTTCCAGGGTCCCTCTTCTTTCCATGTATATCTATTTGCCCATTCCTGCACAGGAACTACGCATGGCTTATGTTATCATATGTTTTTGTCTGATAAATTGTGTTCTCTCTTTTTGATCTTATTTTTCAAACTTGACAGCTATTTGGGGACTTTTATTCTTCTACATCAATCTTGGATTATATTTTGTAAGTTCCACAAGCATTCTGCCCATAGCCAGCCACTGTAATAACCTGGATACCCAGCTGCCCTGGCACTGAGTGGCAAAATTACAAATGAAGGTTCTATCTCTGAAAAGTCATTTCATATCAAACCATAACATGCCAACATTTATCTTGAAAACAGACAAATAAAAGCAAATGTTTGTGAAGTGCTTGTGAATCCCAATTCACAAGTGTGAATGTACAAGGAAGGACACTTTTTCTAACGTTCTCAAAACTGGCCTGAATTTCTCTTTGGAGCTCTGCTGGGGTAGTATAAACTTAATTTCAGTTAATTAATTTCATCCCACTTTCTCTGGGGTGGTATTTGAGTTCCAAAGGGCTTACAGAGAACCAAGGCTTCAAAGAGCGGGGAGATCTATTACATCATCAATATCATTAAGTCAGGTAAGCATCATTCAATGTCTATTGTCCCTCTACTCCTCAGTCAATGGTCCCCAAAAGTCCCTCTCTCCTCCTCTCTTGAGCTCCTGGCAATCATCCTGTGGTTGCCCAAAGGGGATTGAGAAGTGCTGTGAGACCCCATTTGCCTAGGAGCTGCACACAACCATCAGTCCTCTGGGACCTTGCCACCTCTCAAAACTCTACCAGGAAAACTGGGCACAGGTGCCCTGTACTCTCAGAGCCCACAAATCTATCTGTTAGGGTCTCAACAAGGTTCATTCTCCTCTCCCTGGGACTGCCAACAGCTCTTTCATATTAGGATTCTCCAGAGAAATAGGACCACCAGGATGTGTGTGTGTATATAAAGAAAAATGTATAATAAGGAATTGGCTCACATAATTTTGGAGGCTGGCAAGTCCAAAATCTGCAGGGTGGGCTGGCAGGCTGGAGGCCCAGGAGAGCAGATGTTCTAGTTCAGGTCTGAAGGCTGTCTGCTGTAGAACTGGGAAGAGATTGGCAGATGTAGTCCAAAGGCAGTGTGCTGGAGAATTCTCTCTTGCTTGGGGAAGACTTTCTTTTTATTCTGTGCAGGTCTTCACCCAACTAGATGAGCCTACCCACATTTTGGAGGGCAATCTATTTTACTCCAAGTCCACCAATTTAAATGTTAATCCCATCCAAAACACCCCTACAGAAACACTCAGAATAACGTTTGACCACAGATCTGGGTACTGTGGCCCAGCCAAGTTGACACATAAAATTAGACACCACACTCTCCTTGATTAATGCTATATTAATCAGTTTCCAGTCAGGTAATTCAACATAAAATATTTATAATATTAATGAGGTATAATTCACATATCATAAAATTCCCCCTTTTAAAATGTACAATTCAGTGGTTTTTAGTATATTCTCAAGGTTGTACAACCATCACCACTATCTAATTCCAGAAAATTTTCATCACCCCAAAGAGAAAACCCATACCTATTAGCAGCCAATGAGAGGATTTAATATAGGGGATTGGCTGGACGGCTATCAAAGGACTGAAAAGGCAAAAAAAGAACACTAATGTCATGCAAACATGTAATTGCAGGAAACAGCTACCACGCCTAGCACTGGGAGAACAAAGGGAAGAGATCAGAACCCAGCACCCTGGAAGATGGGTCTCACAGAGCTGGGACTCAAATCTCTGAGGAGGGGGCATGAGCTAATGCCATTGAACCACAAGAGCCCAGAGGTAAGGTCTAAGTTACCTCTGATGGGGTGTGATGGGTCAATTGTGGGATCATAGAGAAACACTGGAAACTGGACCCAACTCTGCTGCCAGGGTAATGCTGACAGCAACAGCAAATACACAGGAGTATGACCCTTCTCCATCCTCCTGTCCTCCGGTCTCCCTTTAGTGTTCCTTATTAGCAGGACCTGGCAGGGAGCTGATGGCAACAAGGAAACTGAGCTGCAAAGTTACAGCTTCACCGTCATAAAGCAGAGTATAGAAGAGCTTTTAGGAGCAGAGAGATGACAGCTTATAACACCACATCTCACAACTCTGCATAACCCCAGCCTAGGGAGGGGAAAGAAGACTTATCTGGAGTTTGGAGGACAGGGATAGCAAAAGTCTTGTTCTTGCCCATGATATTTTCTTCCTGTTGCAATGACTTTGGCACTACATCCTCTCCCTGATCCTAGGGCCTGTTAGCATGATTCCCAGAGACACCTGGGCATAGAGATTGGGCTGTTGTGATGTGGGGAGGTGAAGGATGACAAAGGAGATTGCATTTGTGCCCAAGTGGACTGGATTATACCATATGTCCTTTGAGCCACATAGCGCCACCTGAGACTGATGAGATCTTCTGGCTCAGGTGATGTGGTCCTGGCCTATAATCACACTCACCCGTATGCAGAACTGCACTAGTGTTTTTTGGGGTGTTTTTTTTTTGCGGTACGCGGGCCTCTCACCGCTGCGGCCTCTCCCGCCGCGGAGCACAGGCTCTCGACGCGCAGGCTCAGCGGCCATGACTCACGGGCCCAGCCACTCCGCGGCATGTGGGATCCTCCCGTACCGGGCCACGAACCCGTGTCTCCTGCATCGGCAGGCAGATTCTCAACCACTGCGCCACCAGGGAAGCCCTGCACCAGTTTTTAACCTGGCATTACCTTCCTCGATGAAGTAGAGAAAGACAACAGCACCAGTCTTAGTAGATAGAACTGCTCTTCTCTTCAGTACACAAAGCTGGCACAAATGGGGGCAGTCAAGCTTCAAAAAGGTCTGCTGTGACCCTCGCTCAGACGTTATCATACACAAGTGTGAGCCTATTGCATGGCCACCTCTGCCTGTCCCAAATAATGTTGCTCGTCTCTCCACTCTGTGTCCTGACTTCATGGCCTCCATCTGTTTACTTTAGATAAATAAACACTGTTTGATTTACCCACATAATGCCTGTGTCTGGGTTTTCCTTTAATCCAAGTCCACTATTGACATTTGTCTATACAGTATAGTGGTTGTGCAATTTTCCATTACCTGAAGAGCTTAAGTTTTGAAATGCAAAATGTCAGGGGGAAAAGTCTATTTTTTTCTTTGCATTTTCGCTATCATCTCCTCTCCAGAAAGAATCAGCACAGAATGGCCTAGTTGCTTCAAAGTAGGTGGTAGAGTGGGAAAGAGATGTGTCACAGTTGCTTTTTTTTTTGAAATATGATTTTATAATATTACATACGTTCAGTTCACAAAACAAAAAGGTACAGCTACAGAGTGAGCATCGATGTAGCCATAACCCAGGGCAAGAAATGTCGCAAGCCCCCCAGAAGTCCCCATGTGCTCCCTTGAGGACACTAGCATCAACCTGCCCTGCAGGTCATTGCTCTGCTGATTTCAGGGTTTGGAATGTGCCAGCTCGGCTAAACCGAAATTAGGCTTCCCAGAATCCCTGAGTTACCTGTAGAATAAGTCTGTTACAGTTGTCCGCCTCTCCTAACCCCCAATTTTTTCTTGTATAGATTTGGAAGGTAGAAGTGAAACAGCAGCTGTTACTTTCTGAAGGTCATCATGGTTAGATGTGGTGGCAGACATATGCAGGGGTCCCTATGGACCCCAGCTTGTCCCCACTTTTCCCTGCCTGCTGAACCAAGAGCGACCCCAGCTGCAAACTCTTAGACCTGGCAGCCACACAGGGGCACTAGCCTTCTGGATTCAATTTACTGAGATTTTGTTAAGAACTTTTGTATCTACGTTCATAAGAGGTATTTATCTAATTTTATTTTACTTTAATTTTGCAATATCTTGCATAGATTTTTGGTATTAGGGTTATGCTTACTTCAAAAATTCAGTCAGACAGTGGTCCCACATTCTTTATTTTCTAAGAGATTTCCTATAAGATTGGTATTATTTTATTTCATCCTTAATTTTTTTATAGAATTTACCAGTAAAGACATTAGAACCCAGAGTTTTATTTCCGGGAAGTTTTGTTGTTGTTGGTTTAACAACAAATTTATTTTATCTAATAGATATAAGGATAATCTGAGTTTCTGTTTCATTTTGTGACATTTCCTGTCAACTACATTTTTCAAGTTATGTGTCCATTTCATCTTTGGCATTGAATTTTTTGGTATAAAGTTATTTATAACACCCCCTTACTAACTTTTTAATGTCTGTGGTAATAATGCTTTATTTATTCTTGATATTAGTCATTCGTCTTCTCTCTGTATTTTCATGATCACCGTAACTGGGGATTGATTTACCAATTTTGTTAATCTTTTCCAGGAAACAACTTTTGACCTTGTTAATTTTTTGTGTTATTTGATATTTTCTATATTAATTTGTGCATTATCTTTTTTTAATTCTACTTACTTTGGGTTTACTTTGCCTCTCTTTTTTTGCTTTCCCTTAGCTTTTAAAGGATTAACTTGGGCATTTGTTTTGAACCTTTCATGTTTTCTAATATAAGCATTTAAAGCTATACATTTCCCTCTAAACACTGGTTTAACTAAATCCACAATTTAGTTATTGTATTTTCATTTTCATGCAGTTGGAAACACTTTTTAATTTCCTTGGGATTTCTTCTTTGACCCAGGGATTATATAGAATTACTTTGTTTAATTTTGAATACGTAGGTGCTTTTCTAGATATCTTATTATTATTGATTTCTCATTTAATTCAACGTTGGTCAGAGAACATACTCTGAGAGCCCCAAATTCTGAGTTTAGCTCTCATAAATTCTGTTCTTCCTTAATACTCTTCACCATTATGTTAGCTGACTGAAGTCTTCGAGCAGATTTTTTAAAATAATATTGTGTCTGGCTTTTCTTACTGTGCTAAGTGGGAGAGCTAGTCCAAATTACCTAGTCCTTCATTACCAGGCATCACTATAGCTGCTTTTACAAACATGTGTCATTCAGACTAAATCAATCATTTAGCATCAAAGCTATGCCATAAAGGCTTTTTGGTGGAATTTTTCTGCATGGAATAGACTAGCTCTTGAAACATGAGTCAAATAAAGTTTGGGCCAAAGGTATCTTCTCCCTCTCCTAGTACAGCCTTCAGAATCAAACTTGGGTGATCTTTTTTTTAAGACTTCCAACAGGTGCCCCGAATTGGGGTCCTCTGTCTCAACCATTTTTCACTGCCTATTCAGTTTACAAGAATGTCTCTGACATTTATTAGGTGGTAATTTCTAAGGAGGAAGAAACTTCATTTCCCCTCTTCTTCTTCTATGCCTTGATCCCTGTTTAATCAACCTAAAAGTCTCATTCTGGACTGCTCTCCACCTCGACAATTTAAAACAATATTTTCTAGAAAATTCTACAATGCTCTAGCTAGTCTTCCGTTTTCCTCAAACTCCAATGTCATTGTTTGGCGGCAAGGGTGGGAGGTTCCGGTGGGAGCTTATTCCCCCTTCATGTCTCATTCTGCATGGAGGGGCACCATCCTTTGTAACACTTTTGGCCTCACTCAAATTGGAGCATTAGAAAAGAGAAAGTGGGCATGTGCAGTCCAGCGCCTTCTGCACTTTCTCTTGGGCACAGGTTGCCCTAAGGAAGCACATCTTCTGTTATACCCCTCCAAGAGCGAAAATTCCCAAGCCAATATTTCAGGTGGGTACATCTATCCAAACATGAGGTTAGAAAGCCCAAATATCAAGTTCAATCATAAAGGAGCTATTTTGGTGTTTATATGCCTTATTCTTTTGGCATATTTCTCAGGACATTCGGAAACTAGGGTAGGGTAGGAAGGTGCTACTTCCGAGGCTCTCTTGAACCCAGTAGATATGCTAACCAATTCTCTTCCTAAAGCGATCAGTCCATCCTTTGTTTAAAAAAGACAACATTCTCATGTTCTCAGACCTTCCACAGAGAGACTGTGGCTCTCCTGAAATGGTTCCTTGGTGCACAGGCACTTGGATGTAACTCATCCATGGGAAAGTTTTTCCACCTCGTGAATCAGCTCATCATATTGTTTTTTTTCATCACCACGGATTGTCTGGACTATCAGAAACTTCACATGGCCCTTGAATCCATCAAAGAGTTTTAACTAAAGGAGTCTTAATTGTGACAGATAAGAAAGGTCAAAAGTGGGGGTGGGGGACGGTGAAAATATGGGTAAGTTTCTCTAATGAAAGAAAAACAGTGCTCTTGAGTCTCCAGTGTGATGTGATGGAACAGAGCTAAGCTCAAATTCCAGTTCTGTGACTTTGAGCAGATACTTGGCCTCTCTGAGTCCCAGTCCCCTCCCTTAGGAAAACAGACAAATAATGTCCATTTAGAGGGCTGTTAAATGAGGTAACATATTGGAAAGCTTGAAATGTAATGAGTACTCAATAATGGCAGTTGCTTTTTCCTTCCAAAAAAACCAACTGGATCAAATTTTCTTGATTATCTTAGAATGTCTTGGGGAAGATTCACAATAATACTGGAAACCAGAGAAATAGGAAGATGGGAAAAAGCAAAACAGACAAAACAAAACAACAGAGTTCAGAGAAGAAAAGATTCAGTAAGGCAGCTTACATTTGTACAACTTAATGCTTTGCTGAAGGGCTCCCCTAATTGTTATTTGATTTGAGCCTCGCAATAGCTCTATGAAATTGATGGGGCAAATACTACTGGGTCCATTTAAAACATGAGGATCTAAAGTTAAGAAATCGTACGTGATTGCTCAAGGCTCTTCAACGTCCAATCTAGCATGTTTCTCCCATGGTACCCTCTATGTGTCACAGTTACTCTGAAATAATGACCATATGATGCCACCCGTGTGCACATATGCACTTCTCAGAGTACAAATCTCACATTCATTTTCTCATTTTGTCCTCACAACAAGGATTTCTGGATGTTTCACAGATGAGGAGCCCCAAGCTTCAGAGAGGCCAAGAAACCAGCCCCAAGTCACACAGCTAACACAGAGGCTGAACTCAGGCCTTCTGACATGGCCAGGGCTTCTGTGCTCATGGATTTTAATCACACGAAGGATATCAAGGGCAACGGAAAGATAGATTCATGTCTGGGGTGAAATCAGAGCAAGTGTTCTTCAGCCCGGGAGGAGGACCTTGCACAAGTGGCCCTGGCCCTCATGGTCATAGAGACTGGCACAGCCAGCATTCTGCCCAGGTCATTTAATATAATCTGCAGCAATGATGTGATTTATTGATGGCTTTCATTTCCCACTGGGAGAGCATGAAAATAATCAGAGGAATAATGAGCTCGTGAAGATGGATGCAGTCTGAGCCAGCTCCCACAGAAGGGAAATATATGCTGGGGTCCTGCCTGGAGCAGCTCAGGACGATGAATGTTTCTGCACAAAGCTGGGCCTCATTTGCTCCTTTGGCAGTGAGGCACTGCTCTCTACAGACACAGAGAGGCTTAAGAGGTAATAGCACTGGCATTTCCCTGTTCCAGGAGTGGAGATGAGATGAGCAGTGATGGGCTCCAGGATGACAAAACAGCCTGAGCCTCATCCTTGGGGGATAAAAGCTACATTTAACCCTGTGGTAGCTGGCAGGAAGGCCAGTCCCTCCGAGGTTTTCTAATGCATGAGTGCCTGCCCTACTAATCATGAGCCATGGGCCTTTCCTGCCAGTGCAGCCATGCAGCTTTACTTATCTGTTGCTGATCACAAACCACCCCAAAACTTAGGGGCTTCACGTATCAATCATTTTATTACTCACAATTCTGTGAGTCAGAATTTGGGTGGCTCAGGGGGAACGCTTATCTCTGCTCCCTGTTGTGTTGGCTGGAGTGACCCACCTGGGGCTAGAGGATCCAAGGTGAGCCCACTCACATGTCTGGGGTCATGCTATCTGCTGTCGGCTGGGGGCCTCAGTTCTCCTCCGCACAGCCTTCCTCCAACAGGACAGCCTGGACTTTTTATGTGGCAGCTGGGTTCCAAGAGCAAAAGTGAAACTTGAAAGTCCACTTGAGCCTGGACTTTGGAGTCCCAGAAAGTCACTTCTGCACATTCTCCTTGTCAAAACAAGACAAGGCATGAGGTAAGCTCAGATTCAAGAGGTGGAGAAATAGACTTCATCTCTGCATGTCACTGCAAAGGGGTGTGGACACAAGAGGTATGATTCCTTGGGGGTCATTGGGAACCAGACTCTGAGTTGGAGTTTAGTGAGTGAGAAGGATATTTAGGGCCTCTTCTCCAAGGATAGCCCTTGGGATGGTGACCTGTGGAAGGGAGAGGAAAGGACCTGGAGGGGGCAGAGGAAGATGCTGACCAGCAATCAGGTCCAAAGAGAGCCCCAGCCTATGCCACAGAAGCACTGAAGGTAAATTGGCCCTTCAGAGCTGTCCTGAGGTGGGAACGGTGGCCAGGAGTTCATACACCAATATCAAAGGATGTCGGTGCCTTGGAAAGGGGCATGACCTTGGGCAAGGCAGTCCCTAAAGGAGCTGACCCCTGGAGGCTGCCTTCCCACAGCACTGCCTGCATCTGGGAACAGGCCCTGCACGGAAGGGACCTCAGGACAGCCTTCGTGGTGCCCACAGACGTTATACCAGGCTTGCCTTCCCCAAGAATCTATTTTCCTCCCAGCTTCCCACCACCCAAAGGACAAGGCAAGACACCTTGGACTCCCCTGGACCTCCCTCTCCCAATCTACCACCTCAGCATTCCCCTCCCCATTATCCAGCATCTCCCTCCCTGCCCTACATGGTGCCACTCTTACCTGGATGACTGAGACAACCTCCTACCAGGTTTCCTCCCTTCTGCCCTCTCCCCTTCAAAACCAATGTTTCTGCAGCAGCCAGAGTTGTCTTTCTAAGACAGAAATTGATCCCTGAGACTCTCTTGCTTAAAGCTCTTCCGTGATCCACACAACCTCAAGACCAAACCCTGGCTTCTCGACATGGCTTCCCAAGCCCAGCACGTGGCCTGGCCACGGCTCCAGCCACTTCTCCCTTCACATTCCCCTGGACCCTCAGGAGCACTGAGCACTCTCTTGTCTCTGTTCCATCTGCCTGGACTGAGTAGTCCTGTGTATCCCCCTCTCCTGCCTCCCTCATTCCCCCTCAGCCCATCCTTGGCTCACTCTTCAGCTAGCCATTTCGGCTGGCAGCCTTCCCAAGGTCCCAAGCCCACCCCAAATGTCTCAGGCAGCCTTCCTCACATTCCTCTGGCACTTCCGCTTCCCCATTTCAGCCCTCTGCACACGGGTGCAGGTGTAGGTGCCCGTGAAGTCTGCCTGTCTCCCCCTAGATGGTGAGCCTACCAGGGCCAGCCCCGTGTTCACTGCACCCCAATGAGGAGAGCACGGCCTCATGCAGAGCTATATGCTCAGCACATCACAGGGGCTCAGCCACGTGTTCTCTGGGTTACTTGTGATCTGATAGCTGGAGGGGTGACAAGAGGAAGGAAAAAGAGGGCTGCACCTGAGGTCCTGAATTAGACCAACCTCAGGAGATGAATGCCCTCGGGGGAGGAGGGAGAGCTGTTCTGGAAAACGGGCCTGACCTACATCCTGTGCCTGGCCAGCCTCAGCCTGGCGTGGTGAGAGCCCTATCTCAGATGCGAGGTTGACCCAGGGCCATGGGAGCCTGAAGGACGCCTGGCGACACCAGGCAAGCTGTGGAGCGCACCACTTCCTTTTAAGACAATATCCACATCTCTACTCCCTACTGGGCTTTTCCACATTGGCAAAGCCCTCAACATTTCCTCAGAGTCTATCTTCCTGCCGCCCCAGAGAAATGCTGCCAACCCAGTGCAAGAGAACTGCCCATCATTTCTTGAGCTCTTACACTGTTCAGTACACTCTATAGGGATTATTATCCTTGTTTTTCAGGTTAGGTAACGGAGGCTCAGGGGACTTAAATGACTCACCCAAGGTCCCTGCAATTAGTACATGGCAAATCTGGGATTTGAAACCAAATCCTGTGTCCTCTGAACACCTGAGATTTTGCATGAGGCCCACAACCTGGAAGAAACAGAGCTAACACCTCAGAAGGTACCCACACCAAAGAGGGATGGGGCCTTGGCAAACAGATCACAAAGTTTATAGTTCTAACCTCTGTGATCCACACTACCATTCACAAACACAGGACTGGAAGGGACCTTGAAGACTATCTTGTCTGACTACTCCATTTGTATTTAATGTTATTTTGTGAGCCCTCAGGGCTACAGTTTTAAGATCCATCCATGTTTCTAAGTGAACATCTGGCCCATTGCTTTTAAGTGCTTCCAATGCTGCATCAACCCTGGTTTACTGCCCACCGCTGCGGGGATGGACGGCCAGATTACAGCTCACTCCGCAGATTCCGCCACCCTCACCCACAGTCATGGCTCTGTCTTAAAGGAGAGAAAACCAGGGCCACGGAATGGGGAGCAGCTGGCAGACATATTCGCCTGTCATAGCCATGTCCAGTTAGCTCCCTGGCAACCCCCAGGGGAAAGGCATTTTTCTCTCCTAATTTGTGCATTCTGGAAAGGGCTCTGAGTCACCTGGCTTGCATGTTCATACACATGAGAATCCTGGGGCTGGGGCATTCTGATAGGCTGAGCCTGGTCTTGAGACCATCCTGGTTTGGGGTGGGTGGAGCCATTCCTTACCTCCCAACAGGGGACAAATATGATGGGGAAGGGACACTTAATTCTTCAAAGAGAAGAGCCGTCTTGGCAGAGAAAAACAGCAAGCGTCCACGTAGGGCCTCATGGTCCCTGCCAGGCTGGGACACCAGTGCTGGTCAGAGGGGCAGGGTCCTCTGTGAGGGTGGGGCACGGTGCACTTCTCCTAAGATGCAGGGGTGAGTGCGTGGCCCTAGGCTGCTCACTGAGAGGGGTGCATCTCCTGTGGTGTGCTGCCACACAAGGCAAAGAAGCCCGATCCAATGCCCCTGAGGTCCCTCTGAGGTGCTGAGCAGGGAGAAGCAGCCCCCTGTTTACCGCACACCCTTCTCCCCACCTTGGTCCCAGCCAGAGCATGGAGATGGCGAGCCTTGGCTGACACCCTCACCGAAGTTGCACAGCAGCAGGCTCGGGGTAAAGTGGATCTCCAGACCCATAACGGAGATCCATTCTACTAAATGTGGAGTTGAGGCCCTGTTGATGATGTAATCTCTTAGAACACAGAGGGAGGAGAGTGACTCCTTAATTCTGGTCCCCCAAAGACTGGCTGTTGAAATGGACAAGAAAGGAAATTGAGGACATATGGTCAACCCAGAACATGGTTGAAGACTAGGTCTGTGCCCACATCCCACACTCTTTCCTGTGTCCTGGGAGAACCTGAGTCTTCGCATGAAGCCCAGGCAGGGCAAGCCACAGAGGCAGAACTAATGCCTCAGAAAGTGCCCACAAACACCGAGGATGGGGATTTGGCGAATCAACCTCCAGCCTCCTTTCCCTTCTGTGGGGAAGCTCTGAGGCGGCTCTCCTGGGCCTCCCAGGGCTTCCACCGGGATTAAGCTTTCCTTGCCCACAGTGGAAACGTGGGCATGATAACACACATTCCATGAGCTCCCTTCCTTTCTTGCCTCACTTCTCCACTCCCTTGCCCATGTCTCCTGGGATCCCTTTTCAAAAAATGACCTACACTCAAATCCTTCTCGCAGGTCTGTATCTGGAGGGACTCAAACTAAGATAATGTGATAACCGGGAAAGTAAATATGGAAACCTGGAGTTGTAGTAGTATTGGAGTGGATAATCCTACTCTGGGTTTGGAGTCATATGTTCTGTGTTTAATCTGTCTCTTACTAGTATATAAATATTTAATATTAAAATGAGTGTTTATAGACTTTAGGAAGATTTCAGGACAAGCAGAGCTGGAAACTCTAGAAACAGGAAGATGACTCAAGAAAGATGGGAGGCTTTTACAAATTCTGAGAATACACAAATAATGCATTCCTCTGAGGCAAAAAGGGCAAAGGGCAAAAGAAGCATTGTGGCAGGCAGCAACAGAGGCTCCACCCCCAGCCTGTAAGCTGGGTGTTGGGAGAATGCGCTTAGGCTTGCGAATATCCCCAGGACAATACTTTGGTAAAGTAGTTCCACATGAATAGGAAGAGGAAGGGACAGAAGGGACAAGCTGGTGCTTGTGGCAGAGTGGGCGGTTCACAGGTGACAGTGAGAAAGCAGAACTGCAAAACTCCCATTTTACTCCTGTCTTTCCTACCAAGGCAAAGGTTTTGGAACTTAAAAGGTGAAGACAGACTGAGTTAAGAGAAATCAACACACAACTAAAGTCCAGGCAGGCGCTGGGGCTTGACAGGGTTACGGGGCTGGTAGACCTGGTGAGGCTGAGCTTGGACTCCCCAGCGGACCAATCTCCATTCTGAGGGCAGCTGGCAAGTAGTAACTGCGGGTGGGCTGCAGGGCTCTCTCCTTAGTCCCAGCATGTTTTCCACAAACTTAATGATGCTCCTAAACACAGAGATTGTCACAGAGAAGGCTCTAAACCAGCGGTTCTCTCCCCAGGACATTTGCAAGGTCTAGAGACCCCATTAGGTTGTCACAATTGGGTGTGTGTGGTGCTACTGACATGCAGCGGTCAGAGGCCAGGGATGAGGGTAAGGCAGGGTCAGAGGTTTAACATCCTACAATGTGCAGGGCAGCCCTCACCACAAAGAATTATCTGTTCCAACATGGCAATGGTGCCAAGGTTGGGAAACCCAGCTCCAGACGGATGACTGTTGAATGAATGAGGAGCTAGTGGGCACCCACTTCATGCCCTGTGGATGTACAGATGACTAAGACACAGTCTCTCCCCTCAAGAGTTTATACTCCAGTACAAGAGACAGAGGCAGGTGGCTGTATAACACAATGCAATGTGCTTTAATGGAGGGGATGGAAGAATAGAGATAAAAGAATCACCAGTCTCACTAAGCAAAGGTGCCATGTGAGCTGGGCTTTGAAAGATGAAGCTTGGTCAGGACACAAGGTGGAGATAAAGGGTGAACAGAGGCATTACACGTGCCTGGTGTGTTGGGGACACCACAAGTAATCCAGTGTGACTGGAGTGCAGGGTTCTTAAGGAGGAACCCTGGAGACCGGTGCCATGGGAGGGCGCCAACGCCTTGGGGAGGTCCCTTGACTCTGTGCTGCAGGCACAGGGTTAAGAAAGTTTTTAGGCAGATGGTAACATGGTCAGAACGATCTCATTAAAATAAGAATATATTCATTATCTCTATGGTTAAAAAAATCTTCTCTCATGTAAAGAATTAGTATAACATTAATCTCATTCATAAAGCCACTTGGATGATCTCACAAAAAACACAGTGGAATATTTTGCATCCTTCTAGAGGACACCAGAACCCTCTGTCTCATCCACCCTCATCAATCCCTCCCTTTGCCCTGCATATGTGCCAGATTTTTTTAAGTGTACAATTCAATAATTCTCAGTAAATTTACAGAGTTGTGTAACCATTACCGTAATCCAGTTTTAGGACACTTCTGTTACCTCAAAGAGTCCCACGTGGGCATTTGTAGTCAATACCCATTCCTACCCCTGGCCCCAGGCAACCACTAATCTGCTTTATGTCTCTATACGTTTGCTATTTCTAGATACTTCAGATAAATGGAATAACACAATGTGTGGTCTTTTGCCTCTGGTTCCATTCGCTCAGCATCATGTTTCCAGGTTCATCACATGGCAGCATGAATCAGCAGTGTGTTCTTTTTTATTGCTGAATGATACTCCAGCTGGACTCCTGTTTCAAAGACGATGGTTCTAGAATGTAAGGTGGGTAGGAGGAGGAAGAAATCGAAGCCAGGGGACCAGCTAGGAGACCATGGTGGTTGTTCAGGCTGGAGACAAAGGAGGCCTGAGGTGGTGGAGTGGTAGTGGGCATGGAGAGAGGAAGGGATGGAGGTTACAGCGCCTGAAGACAGCCTGCTCACATGGGGCTGGATGGGGAACGTGAGCAGCCTAGGGGAGGTCTGGATTCCCAGAGGGCTAAAGAAGGGGCAAGGGAGCTGACAGCAGAATCTGGACAGATTCCTACCTGGCTGATGGGGCGGAGATTTCACAGACCGGGTCAGCCCCGAGGACCCTCCTGGTGGCCTGCTGAGAGGCTGCCTCCTTGGGCCATTGGGAGGAAGACATTGAGAACACGTCTGTCACTGTGCTGATGACACAGAGCTGTGAGGAAGAGCAAATTTGGGATGACTCAATTCAAAAAAATCTTGGCGGGCTCAAATGATGGGCCATGGCAGAATCTGGGCAGCTCTATGGTGGTTAAGACCTAAAACTACCAGTGGACTATGGTTTTCTGGATACATATCTGTCTTCCTGGCATGCTGTGAGCTTTGTAAGAACAAGGACAGTGCCTGGGGGTCCAAGGAGGATCACGTGGAAATGACCCCAGTAGCCTGGCTATGGGGCTATGGTTTTGGGGGCCTCCTCTTCTCAGCTTCCTATGGGACCAGAAGCTCCTTTGCTCCAGCAAGAGGGTCTGTCTTGCCTGAAACTCCCACAGGTCCCCAGGTCCCCACGTGAAAGGTGACTGCTTTCCTGGACCACTCCTCTAGTGTCCTTCGATCGGACTAACAAGCCCAGCATGCCTCTCCATGGGATGTTGAAAAGATGGGGACCTCATGTCTCTTCTTGCTGATCTTTACTTTGTGTGTTTCTCCCAATAAAGTCTGCTCCTTAACCCTTACTGTGTATCGTGCAAGAATTTATGATACTATTTATCATAGTTGCAACTAACAACACAATAGGGGTTTCTTCACCTTTGTATCCATGCCTGCCAACAGAGTGGCTGGCCCATGCTAAGTGTTTGGTAAATAGCTAATGGATACCTGCCTTAAGAGCAATAGGTTCAGAATTCCAGGTGTTAAGCAAGGATCCTATCACTGTACTCTATTCATTATGCTCCAATTCTTGGAAACTGGAGATTCTGATAACATTTACTGTAATTTCTAATTTTAAAAGTAGCATATGCTCTCTGAGGCAGATTTGGAAACTATAAGCAATGTTAACTTTTTGACTGATTTCTCTCTCTTGATACAGAAGGAATGTTCAGAATATTTATTCATTCATACATATATATAGGATACATACATACACGCCACAGATCTTTACTACATAATTGGTATCAACAGGAGGATTTAAACTTCAACTGAAAAACATCTTTCTGCCATTAAAACTCTTTGGAAACACCCTTTTGAATCAGGGCAGAATATTCCATCATATGTGGGTTACGTGATTTATTTGCCCATTTCCCTCTCTCTGCCCCTTTCGGTTGTTGTTGTGTCTGGGGACTGGCTTTGGTGATCCCTAAGTCTGCATGTCCCACGTGGGGCTCAGGAGTCCTTCCGCAGGCACGTGATTCTGCTTCCCCCCTTTAGCCCACCTCTCTCAGTACCTGCAAACTCTCCTCTTCTGGTTACCTTGCTCTGGGTTTATGTGCCTCCTCACCCCTCCCCCACTGCTCACCCCAGGGGCCAGTTCTGCCCCAGTTCCCTGTTTTCCCCCCACCAGCTAGCGTCTAGGCCTCCACAGCCTCAGTCCTAGAGGCCGCAGTGGTGGTCGTTCCTGGCTCTCTCCTGCCATCTCCTGCCCACTTGCAACATCTCTGGTACTCTAGCTTAAGTCCTACCATGCTGGGCCAATTGGGAAAGGCCAGGCCTCAGCCAACATGACAACATTTAATAGGTGTACTTGTAAAGTTCCTTACTTATTTGTTCTCAGTTATCTGCATAATAACACTATGAGGCCTGATTTAATTGCATCTGAAAACAGTCCTAGAGGCTTTACTTGGTAATAAGCCCCATAAGAATCAGTAATGGAATGTGGCTGTCAAAAAAAAAAGAAAGGTAATGCCATTTTCTAGTCACCTTTATAGACTGTTTTTAGGCTCAGGATCACCAGGGGGATGTCTTGGGAAGGCAGATTTCGTTAAAATAAGGAAAAGGTTTTGTAACAGGAGCTGTCCTCCAGTGAAATGAACTGGCAGTGACTGTTCATGTTCAAGAAAAGATGGGATCCCTTATGCCTCCAAGACTTTATTGCTACCCACACAAACTCATGACGCACTCTTCTTAAGTGACTGTGGAGAGACTGAACACCCACACCAGCAGTAGAGGAGGTGTGAGCTCTGGGTTTACACGTGAACCTTCCTTGTGCAGCTTGCTCCGTGGAGTTACTGAGAGGCCTTCAAAGGCTACGTGAGGTGTGTGGTAGCTCCCTGAGGTGGGTCCTGGCCAGGCCCCGTGGCCAGCTTTTCACTGCTGCTGGGCCATGGCACAGCGACGCAGCATCCAGTCTCATGAAGTGGGGGGAGGAAGTGTCCTCCACTCTCCCTGACCACAGGCCCCACCCCGCCTTCCCATCGGCCTTGGCATGCTCTGCTGCTGTCACTGCACTGTCTGCACTCAGATAAGCCAGGGCAGCTCCAGCAGACACTTGCCTGTTACTCATTCAACTCACGTTTCCATCCTCTAGGCCTGTTGGGTAGATGGGTCTGCAGGGGTGGGTCACGAGTGCTTAAGGATCCATTTCCCCTGGGGAGAGGGAGCAAGGGAGGAAAGTCTTAAAGGGCCAAGGCAGAGGACACGTGAAAGGATGTGGCTGGTGGACAAGAGCAAGTGCAAAAGCAGGGGAGACAGAGCGGCTTGGGTTGGGGGTTGGAGACAAAAGCATTCAACACGGCAAGGAGCTTAGTCTGGCTGGGGCTGAGGTGCTGCAAAAAAGGGTGGGTGAGATGTGAAGCTAGAGAGGTAGGCGGGGCTCCAAATAAGAACAACCGTACTAAGGAACTTGGATTTCAAACTGAAGGCCATGGGGAGCCATCATCAGAGAACAGTACGAAAAGCCTGAGAATTCAAGGACTATGCAGTGGGCGGTTCCTTCCAAGAACAATGACCAGCCGAAAGAACGACTGAAAAGCTCTGATGCCTAAGTTCTTGATCTCATGGGCTCAGCTGGCCAGCAGTGACTGACCTAGGCTTCATACAGCACTCTATGGAGAGGGTGGTGTTTTGTCCTCACTGAAACACATTTGGATTTGTTTAGCATGCCCGTCACACTTCTGCCAGCACAACCGTCTGTGGAATGACCTTCTACACAGACTTGGTATCAAAGACCACCTTGCTCCTAAGGAACCCATTTTTCTGCAAAATTAGGAAGTTGGTTGATAGACCTTATTCAAAGTTTTTACCATGTACCAAATCACTCAGGGGCAACTGGCTTTATAGAAGGGTGTAATCACCCATGGAAAACTCAAGTTATAGCACCACTAGAGAGACAACACCTTTGAGGTTAGTGCATTAATCTACAGTACATGATATATTCCTTGAACCAGCAACCAGTACACAGGGCCAGGAACCGAGCAGTGGATGTGGAGGTGCTTGTCACTTTCAGAATTAATGACTCACAAAATTTCTGCTTCCCATCCCTACAATTCTGTGCTCTGTTGGTTTACAGATTCTAGTCTTGAGAGAAGAATGTTTCAGTCAGGAGACAAAAACAAAGGTTTCAAAGACTTGGCTGTTTTACCTCCTCATACTACTGTGGTGTTGTAACATAGCTACTACATAATTCAGGAAGAGAAAAGAATAGATGCAACCTAGAAGATCCCCTGGGACTTCTCTTGACACTGCAGTTATCAGTGGTAAAAATGAGTGAAAACTATAATCGGTGACACTGAATTGTAGTGTTTGCCAATTTCCTTAAAAACTCCTACTGTGGCCAATTTTAAGCTATCAATATGACATTACTACATTATGAACATGCAGTTAGGATAAAATGAACAGTAGCACACCATTATATGGTTTTTCTACCATACATACAAAAGACAGAAATAATCGCAAAAGGATGGATAATAGCAAAATAATTAGGAAGTGATGAGTTTGGGGTATTTATCCCATTGTTTTTAATATAATTTATTTAATCGTGAGTTTATATAATTTAATTTTTCATAATGGCTTATGTTTAACAAGTGGCCCAAAACGTTGCTGAAAGTTTATTAACCTACTCTCAGGAACCAGTACAAGATAGATCTAGCACACCACTGAGAAGTAACTCCCTAGAAAAAGTATCATCAAGGGCTCAGATCCCTCAGAAATGAAGGTTTGGGTCAACTTTCCTGGTTAAATAATCCAGTTGAGGTTCTGGCTGAAGGCAAAGGGAATCTTAAATGTTGCAGAAAAGGTAAAGTCACAAACACCAATTCTGGCCTTGGGCCTACTTGCAAAAACTAAGACTTGAGCATCTATCCGTACTTTCTTCCATTCCATTTACACATTTTTGAGTTTTCAATCATTTTTCTTGTCTTTCCTATCATTACCCCTGACTCTTGGGAATAGTTAACTGTACAGTTTAGTTTCCTGGTCAGATCACAAAATTGTGACAAAACTAGAAGAAGAAGACATCCTAAGAGACCCTGGACTTGGGCTTGGAACTGGTTACAGTTCTGAGACACTGGGTTGACTCCCCTTGAGACATGGATGAATGCATTTTTTTATTATATGAGGGTTAGGATGGAGGAAGTTTTATTTTGTTGTATTTTGTTTTTGAAGTAAAAATGTGGAAAGAAGGAATATTATTGACACGGTAAAATCCCATAACACACCACCTCTTAATGAAAACCTGGATATAGCACAATTGGTGATTGCCTCAGTCCTCTGCCCAGATCTGTTCTCAAAAAGAGGCAGGCTTAATTTGTTATCTTCTACTTCTGCAGCAGGAGTGAGGGATATGGAAGGAGGAGGAAGCTGAGCAGGAAAACAGCAGGCAACCCTGTACAGTAAAGTAGAGATGGACAGTGTACTCCTACATCACTGGTTTTCTCCCCAGGTCAGGACAATTAGATGAGAACCAACTAAGTTTCAACTAAGTTTCAGAATCACTGTAACTGTTCTGGAATCTCTGCCTGCTGCAGAATCCAGAATCATTCTCTTGATACTTAAGCTGGAGCCGATAGCTGCCCCAAACGGCACCATATGCAGCTGAGACTTGGCCCTAATTGAATCAAGCAGTGGGACTCTCAGAACTGCCATCCAGCTAGTTCTGCTGTCTCACCCAGTTATTTAATTTATTTCACATTAATACATACCACATTTTACAAGAGTTGAATTTGGGGGGAATTTACTCATAACTTTGCAGCAGTGTTTTACAGTATTGGATACCAGAGGGAAGTAGTGGATATTTGTATTTTGTTGGTTTGATTTTTGGCTTCCCAGAATTTGAAACCATTTCTATTATTGGGAAACTCCTCCTGCAAGCATCTTAGTATGACCTGGTGCTGATGATGCCCCAAACTCACTTACCCAGCCTCCCTCACAATTAGCACAATTAGAGGCAGCTAGGATGCAGACCTGCCTGGGATCTGGCTCTGAGGAATAGTAACAGTGGCTTCTCCACTGAACCAATTCTGCAACATGGTTTGGCTGCATAGCCTTCAAATTTTGTCTTTCCATCTTTCTAGTGATTCCATGAGCTTCCTAATACTTTTTTCAATAAATTACCTTTCTTCTTAAACCAGACAACTGTTCTTGTAACTAAAACCCTTGGTTGACATAAATAATTTCTAAGGGGAAGTAGCAGAGTCTCATTCTAACTTTCGGACTAATGACATAGGAAGTAGAGCCACTCGTTAACAGAGCTCTGTGCACGTGGTGGGTTGAAATGAAATGATGAGCCACTTTGAGCAATTCCGGAAGCCTTTTTGAATGAGTCTGCTTCCAGCATCAACTTGCTACTTCTTTGGTGAGCTCTTTGAACTCTCTGCGTTTAATCTCTCCTTTCGTACGGCTTGTCTTCTAGCCACCATTGTAGAGCTGGAGGGGAGCTCTTATAACCAAAGTGGTTTGATTCTCCCCTGTATTTTTTCCTCTATGTTAATATACATAAGCAAGGACTGACTCCTTAACACCAGTGGTGAGGGGTTTGTAGACATGCATGCAAGTACACATACATCACAACCAAACTTATTGTCAGAAAAAACAACTCTGAAGTTCATACTTCAGAGAAAGCAGTAAGAACATAATTGATCCAAGTGCCAAGGCAAACCAGCAATCATCCTAGAAGTAAAATTTCATAAAACTTTTGTGCCAAGAAGTACTTTTGTAATAATCAAAGCATCTCTCTTTCAATTCAGGTCTAGGTACTAAGGTTAAGTTACTTACCTGCAGTCACAGCCAAATAATCAAGGGCATACTCAGGAGCCAGAACGAAATTTTGCTTACATCTGTACATTTCACAAAACTTCATAAATTCTCATCATTAAATACATCCCGGGAGGGCCCACATATAATATCTAATGTGATTATATACATACACATACAGAGTATCCAGTAAGACGAAAAGACTTTCTACAGAAAGGCAAGTCCCAACTTCCAGCTGAGCCCACTAATTTCTAAAAGACACCCCTCACTTGAATTAAAGCTAATTTCTCCCCTCAAGACTTTAACCTCTTCTCCTACACAGTGCCATTTTAGAAGGATCTCAGCAGACTTTGCACTTTGGAAATTCTACTGTGCTCGTTTTTCCATCATGCACCCTGGCTTTTCCTGATGACCATCACAGCCAAGGTGTAAATTGGGCAGACCAAGCTCTAGAATACACCCCCATCCAAATGCAGAAGAGAAAAGATATGGGCCGCTGCTCAATGTTTTCATTGTAACACAAAACAACAGAAAAACCCTTTGATTCACTCAGGTTTTAATTTTATTTTATTTTATTTATTATTATTATTTTTGCAGTACGCGGGCCTTTCACCGTTGCGGCCTTTCCCGTTGCGGAGTACAGGCTCCGGACGCGCAGGCTCAGCGGCCACGGCCCATGGGCCCAGCCGCTCCGCGGCATGTGGGATCTTCCCGGACCGGGGCACGAACCCGCGTCCCCCGCATCGGCAGGCGGACTCTCAACCACTGCGCCACCAGGGAAGCCCTCACTCAGGTTTTAAAGGTGCTGTCCTCTAGATTAGAGAAGGTGTAGCTCAAGGGAAAACGCAGAAAACCCTAACAGATCAACGTTTTTCTTTGGACTTTAGGAGGCTCATGAGCCGACCCTGCAGCCCAAGAAGTTTAGTTATGATATGAGGACATTACCCCCACCTTTTGCTTAACCCTCAATTTCCTAATGTAACTACCTTTACTTTGCCATATATATTTCTTATTTTTCTGAGGAACAAGGTGAATTTATTTTTTACCATTTTAAAATTTTAAATAATTATAGAGTCACTGAAAATTTTAAAGATATTAGAGAGCTCTTGCTTTTCATTTACCTAGTTTCCTCCAATGGTTACACTTCACATAAATATAGTAAAGCATCAAAACCAGGAATTTGATATCAGTGCAATATGTGTGTAAAATTCTAGGTCATGTTCACATGTTCATCACATTCGTGTAACTCTGTAACCTTCACTGCAGTCAAGATACAGAAGCATTCCATCACCAAAGATCTCCTTTGTCTATCCCTTTATAGCCACACTCACTCCCCTCCCTCCACTAGCCCTAACCCCTGGCGACTGCTGTGTTCTCCATCGCTATAATTTTGTCATTTTGAAAATGTTATATAATCCACTATGCCCAACACCTGGCAACCACTGATTTGTTCCCATTGCTATAATTTTGTCATTTTGGAAATGTTATATAAATGGGTTATATAGGAAGCAAAGGCGAATATATTTTTGAACTACAGTTATTTGTTCACTTATCTCTTTTTCTCTAGGTTATTTTAATTTTCTATTTTATTCATACATTCACTTATTCAAGTAGAAGACTCTGTGCTGGGGCAGCCACCGCTGGAGAGTTTTTTGAGCACCTCTACTGTCCAGTAGCTTATAAATGGTTTAGGAGATAAAAACCAATAAAACTGATTTTGAACTTCTGGCTTCCAGACTGTGAGAGGATAAATTCCTGTTGTTTTAAGCCACTGCTTATGGTAACTTGTTACAGCAGCCCTAGGAAACTAATATACTCCCTGACACTAGGAAAGTGCCTCTCTGGCAAGTACTCAAGAAATGTTTGATGAACTTCTCTGAGTTCAGAATAAAAGGAAAAACTCTTCCAAAAGGTAATTCCTGGAAGGCTTCATGGAAGTAGGATTTGAGTTTTTCCTTGAAGAACTGGGTGAATTATAATGGGAAGAAATGGAGTGAGAGATCTTCTTTTTTTTTTTTTTGCGGTACGCGGGCCTCTCACCGTTGTGGCCTCTCCCATTGCGGAGCACAGGCTCCGGACGCGCAGGCCCAGCGGCCACGGCGCGCAGGCCCAGCGGCCACGGCTCACGGGCCCAGCCGCTCCGCGGCATGTGGGATCCTCCCGGACCGGGACACGAACCCGTGTCCCCTACATCAGCAGGCGGACTCTCAACCACTGCGCCACCAGGGAAGCCCAAGAGAGACCATTTTAAGAGGTGGAAATAAGATGGGCAAAGCAAGGAGGCAGGCAAGCCTAGGACCATGAGGGCAATGACATTGGCCCAGTATGGCTGGGATAGAAGAAGGCCCTTAGGGGGAAAGGTGGGGAAGCACTGCAGTACAAATGCCCTGGTTCCCTCATTTATCAGTCTATGCGTAGGTTTTCATTGGCTTTCCTCCAATACAACCAATCTTACCAATGTGGGGAACTTTTACAGATTATTCTTCTAAGACCTGAGCATAAGAAGTGGTATTCTGTGGTGTGCTGTCAAAATCCAAGTGGGTTCTCTTGGATCCCCTGCCAGAAAGCTATTTGGAGCCTACTAGGATAGAAAGAACATTTTCCCTCTCCTGGGAAATGGCTCCACGGATTACTGACCAACTGTTTACCATTGTCTTAGTTACCATTTTGTAATAGTTCTAGCTCACAAAGTCCATTCATCAGCTTAGTATAGATGTGGTAACTCACATAGCAAACTGATGGGCTTGCCATTTGTCTCCAAGGACGCCAACACTCACTTCACTCCCAGCATTCCAAAAGCAAATACAGTCAGCTCTGCTGTATCCAGGATTCTGCTCGGGCTGTTAATGAGCGCATCAGCGCATCTGGAGCATAATGATAATTAGTATTTGTGGTGTTGCTGATGATCCTGAGATACAATCAGGTGTTAACAGGCCCTATGAATTCTCAAAGGCCAGCCAAATTACTTCAATACACTTGCTTCTGGGCCTTCCCTGGTGGCGCAGTGGTTGAGAGTCCACCTGCCGATGCAGGGGACACGGTTTCGTGCCCCGGTCTGGGAAGATCCCACATGCCGCGGAGCGGCTGGGCCCGTGAGCCATGGCCGCTGAGCCTGCGCGTCCGGAGCCTGTGCTCCACAATGGGAGAGGCCACAACAGTGAGAGGCCTGCTTACTGCAAAAAAAAAAAAATAATACACTTGCTTCTTTACCAAAATTCTATATTAACCAGAGCATTCCATTCCCTGCCCACATTAAAGAACAGAGTTTTCCATATGGCAATTCCTAATTAACAGGTTCCCCTAAATCCCTGCCTATCTATCCAATATTATCTTTTATTTTTTCAAGAGTAATTGCAGGAAGATTTGGAACTTGAGAGAATATACAGATTTTTGAAGTGGAGGTAAGAGATAGGTAGGCCAATGGAACATAATGAAGATTAAAAAAATAGACCCAAATAGTAATTTAATACATTTTTGAGTGGAAAAAAATATTATTGCATTGCAGAAAAAATGATAATTGAATTAATTAGACAAACTGGATAGAAATGTGGATAATACTTAAAGTGAATCTGTACCTCATGTGATAGCATTAAAAAAGTTCCAAATGGATTATGTAATATAAACAATACAATTAAAGAACTAGATAAAATATAGATCCATATGTTCAGAAAGAATGTTTAAGGTATGATATCGATGCCAGAAACCACAAAAGATTGACAAATTTGGATACAAAATTTAAACTGGTGAATGAGAGAAAAAAACAAAGTTAAAGGGAAAAATAAAATGAGAAGGAAAAAAACTGCAACCTATTTGGCAAAGAATTAACATCCTTTTGTAGGTGATTCTTAAATTTAACTGTAATTTAAATGTAATCTTAAATTAAAGGATTAAAAGAAATTCTTCCCCACAAAGTCCAATTCAATCAACCACTCTTAACCTCAGGCTCTTAAAACAAGGGTAGGAAGCCTATTTATTGGATTCCCTGGACAGAGAAGGAAGTAGCCCCCAAATTCTGTACTGTTATTGCTTTACAGGATAGTCTTCCTTGGAATGGACACATACAAGAGTACTGAAAAAGACACAACAAAGCATTAACTATGGTTATATCTAGGTTTGGAGGGGGTTGGAGGGGTGAATTATTTTTTCTTTTTTCTGTCTGTATTTTCTGAAAGTTTTCAAATTGAATATACTTTGCTTTGGAAATAAGGGGAAATTTTTTAAAAAATCAGCCCTGGTTCTTAATCGCAAGCAATAAAACCCAATTCTGGCTGTTTTAAGTAAATAAGGGATTTATTAAGAATGCACTGGATTAAAATTTTTTTAATAATAATAAAACAATGCACTGGGTAGCTCAATGAATTATAGAGAAGGTGGAAAACCAGGCTCAGGCCTGAGCGGACAGAAAAATCTTCCAAATCACACTCCAAAGTCTGTCTCAGGAGAAAACAGCAGTTGTCCCATCAAGCATTAGATGCTAACCTTTGGGCCACTTCTATCTCTGCACCAGGAACTTGATCTTGGAGCAAACCCAACTGTCCCTGCAACCAGGAGAGACCAGTGCCACCTCTGTCTCTCACTGTCACTTAGTCCCCTAGTCAAAGTCAAGGGCACAGTTGGCAAAATGACCTGGCCTGGGTCATGTGCCTGCATCCCAGGACACCAGGGAAAAGCAAACACTTGGCATTTTCAGCCCCTGTAGTGGGCAGGTGTCTCTTCATCTCATGAAGACTCATAAGGCAGAGAATCCCCTAGACATAGAAAAGTGGTTCATATGCTGGTGGTCAAGAGAACAGTAATTGGCTACTACATAATACCTTTTAGAGATTTTCATCAAAAATATAGAGGGAGGTAGGAATCTGAAAAGCAGAAGTAGTTTAAAGTGAATTGTGATGGGGTGAGCATAACTCAGGCAGCCATGATACCTCCACATGTGGCAAATTATCTTCCTCTTCCTTAAAATAGGACTTTTTCCCTTAATTTTATTATTATCTCTAAGATTCTCTGCTAATTAATACATTATTGGGGCGTTAAACATAACTTTTTACAGTAAAAATTCACTTACAGTAGTTAACATGTTATCAATAATTTACAAATGAATTCATTTGGTCATATCGCTTTTTTAATCCCTGCCTCAGAAAGCTCTGCCATTTCCTATCTTGGGATAGAGGTGAGGGAGATTAAGGAAAATAGGAGTCTATGGTAGGCCTGTATAAGGGGGTGCAAAATGGAGGATTTAGGGTGAGTGCATAGGAGGCCTGAAGGGACACAGGTAATGAATACACAAAGAGAGCAGAAAGGAAGGCAAAAAATACCAGAGACAGACATCTACTTTAGAAATTTGTTTGAAATATCTGTTAACCAAGAATAAGGTGAGAGGCACCTATCAGAATGGCCATCATCAAAGAGTTTACAAATAACAAATGTTAGAGAGGGTGTGGAGAAAAGGGAACCTTCCTACATTGTTGGTGGGAATGTAAATTGGTACAGCGCCTATGGAAAACTTTATGGAGATCCCTTCAAAAACTAAAAATAGAACTACCATATGATCCAGCAATCCCACTCCTGGGCATATATCCAGAAAAGATGAAAACTCTAATTCAAAAAGATACATGCACCCCAATGTTCATAATAGCACTATTTACAATAGTCAAGACATGGAAGGAACCCAAGTGCCCAACAGATGATTGGATTACTTTAAGATGTGGTATATATATATATACACGTGTGTGTGTGTGTGTGTGTGTGTGTGTATACAGTATGCTTAGTGAGAATATTATGCTTAGTGAAATAGGTCAAACAGAGAAAGACAAATACTATTCGATATCACTAGTACGTGGAATCTAGAAAATAATACAAATGAATCTATTTACAAAAGAGAAACAGACTTACAGACACAGAAAACAAACTTGTGGTTACCAAACGGGGGGAAAAAATTAGGGGTGTGAGATTAACAGATACAAACTACTATGTATTAAATAGATAAACAAGGATTTACTGTATAGCACAAGGAATTATACCCAATATCATGTAATAATCTATAAAGGAATATAATCTGCAAAAATACTGAATCACTATGTTATTCACCTGAAACTAACACAAGATTGTAAATCAATTGTACTACAATAAAAAAAAATGTGAAAGAAAAAAGTGAATTCTTCCTTGTGGACCCAAACAGACCCAAAATGTGGACTATTCTTACTCTTAGTCACTGCATTAGTCACTGCATTATTCCAAAATTTAAAAGTTATTTTAAAAATAGCTTATGTTTCTTACCATCAAGTCCGATGGAAGCACTTAGGAAGATGCACCCTGTTTATCTCATGGCATGTGCCCCAAAGGGAGTTTTTACTCCAGTTTGAAATGATGTGCTGGACCCATGGGGGAAAGGCTGGCTGGCTTCAGAACCATGAATAACTGTGCTCTTCCTAATGGATGCTGTGCCTCACATATGTGATGTTCACTTCTTTGCATTGGCTGGTAGAAAGTTGAGTCAAATTGAGGCCAGTTCCAGAAAAGTAAGCAGAATATTACGGTATTCATGGCATGTTTTCTGGATCCCAAGCTGCTGCTTGCTTTTCCTATCCTTTTAGTATTTACCATTCTCCTTTCCCTCACCCATATTAAGAAAAAAATTGCGAGCCACCTTAAAATCTTTTTTTGTAATGAGGTAGGGCAAAAATAATAAATATGCATATTGACATTTCCTTGGGAACCTAAAATGTAAATTCAAGGCACTAGCTCCTTATTCTGGTTAGACACCAGATCACAATTAAATCTTTCTCAAATTCTCTGTTGTCCTGGTAACTGCTCTCCACTTAGAGAACACAGAGGGTGAGATTGCCCAAAAGGGTCTGGAAGGAGAGCAAGAGCATATTAAGGAATTCTTTCTGATGTTCATAACCACACAACAAGCTGTGCCAGAATGGGAGCACAGAGCTGGAGACAAGCCCTCCTCAGGTTACTCCAGTTGCTGTGATGAATTCAGGCTTTGCTGCAGTTAAGTGGCTATGTACATTATAATAACAAGATTGGCTATGGCACACCAAAAATATTGACAATGAATAGTATTTTGGATAATCACAGATTGCAAATCCTCTTAAATGCATTCGACTCTAAGAGATATATTTAGACTTAGATGAACAGTAGCTGGGGGAATTTCTTAAAGTGTCAATTGGTGTGAATGAATAAAGATGGCTTTAAAGGAGCTATACTGCTTAGGGATTAAGGCCAACTGGAAAAATTCACTTTCACAAAACAAGCCTCCAAGCTCAAGAGAGCAGCCCCTCTTTATTTGATTGAGGCATATACACTTCAATCCTTAGGACTTGTGCTGGCAACCCTGTGATTGTTCATCTCCATTTGTACAAAGAGGAGTTTTTAATTGTGCCTAAGTGGGAACTTGCAACTCCTGTGAGACAATCTTTGTAGCAACAACAAAGAGGGGAAAAATTTTAAGTAGCAGTCATTTTTATTTTGGCGTAACAGATTTTAGCAGGAAGACTCTGAATATGAATCGGCTTCATTTTTAAATCCTAAAGAGAATTTCTGAAACAGCCCATAAGGTGCCACTTTAGTTGAAGGCAATTAAAAAAATCCTAGAATAGCAAGAAAGAAAATCACAAAATTTGTTTGGACATTGTAGGGAAAAAAGTTACAAATTACATTAACTCCTTTCCTCCATCCTCCCTGAGTCTATTTGTTCTTAAACTCCTACATAAAATTCTTCCCCAGTTTTTGGGGGTGGGAATGGGACAGGAGGTACGATGCAAATAGTAAGAAAAGTTTATATTATTTAAGATATCGCTCGTCATGATTTAACTGCAACAATGTCAAGTGTTACACGCACTTAATAAAAGGGATGGTGCAGACATTTGGATGGTGCAGAATTTCTCCCCGTAGGTGAGTGGTTCTTCTCAAGCGTCAAATTCCAGTCCTTCCTTGACAATGTGGGCATCACTAGAAAAAGGTAGACGCTTATTAGAAGTCACTTCTCTCTAGGTCTTTTGTTTTCATAGTCCTTAAGGACCACTGGAGAAGGTATTTTCAAACTTAAATTCTTAACAATGTTGAGCTACCTGGAAACTATTAGAAATGTGGTTCCTCAAAGTGAAATGTCAACAGAGGGTACCCAGCTACTTGGATTCCCTGCAGGTACCACTTTTAAAGTGGCCTTCACCGTATTCTTCCAGCCTGTAAGAAAGCTACTTAATGATGCATAAAACTAATTATTATAAAAAAAGATTGAATCTGAATGGTAGCTGTTCACAATGTGGAAAATCACACTTTTTCATGGCCTATTTTCTTTTAAAATGTATGCCCTTTTCCCATCCTTACTGTGTTCTGTACAAGTAAAAATAAATACTCTTCACAGCAGGACCTAGGCTCGGAGGCCTTAAAACCCAATAAAAGAGTCCTGTAGTTTAATGGTCCTTAAATGCTCGACATCTTTTTCACTTAATGTAAAATCCATCTGATCTAATAGCCATGACTGAATTACAGATATATAATTTTTTTCTATTAAATGTTAATCTTCTGACTTGGCAGAGCAATAGAAGCTCTAAATTATTAAGAAGGCAATAACCTCTCTAAACTCTTTCCTGAATTCAGAATATTGTTATCTTGAAAAAAAAATTGTAAACCTGTTTAAAATATAAAATAAAAATTGGGCTCATTAAGTACAATTTGATGCCAAATATCAATTATAAGGGGCATTGTTTTTATCGATGTCTTTTCTATTATTTCACTATATATATATGCATGTGTATGTATGTACGTGTATATACACACACACTTATAACTGGAGAAGCAACCCTCACAAATCTTGGCTTTTTAAAATTTACATATGACATTTTTGTAACCTTCTCTTTTTGGTTGAATTCATTCATCATCAATATTTGCTCATGCAGGCACAGATAATGAAAATGCCCTCTAATCCATAAGTGATGCCACATGCTCTATTATGCTAAACACAAGCACTCTCACTGCCCAGGGAGTCTTATTGGAATGCCATCTTTGCTGCAGTTTCTTCTTTATTTTTTTCTTTAAATCTCTACATTCATGACTCTCGTTGAGCCAAAGGTCCATATATACTGTAAGAAACAGAAGCCACGTTAAGAAGCAGGTTAGTATTTACCTGGAGAGGCTCTAGTATAGACAGTCTTGTTTCAAACAGCCAAGACCAAAACACAGGGAAGAATTTAATTTCCAACAACAAAGTCTTAAATCCAGTTTAGTTGGAGGCATCACTGAATGAAATGGGAGCTGAAATATGTATTTTCCATTTTACATTTTGTGCACGATATATTTTATGGTACCACTTGCTTTTTTTCTCTTTCTGAAAAGTACTCATAATAATTGTTTCTTTCCTCTCTGAAATTTATTCACAACATTTAGCAGCCAGGAATAAGGTCCAGGTTCTTCTTCCCCTGCCAGACATGTGCAACCACAGGATTATCACAGGCAATTCTCTTTCAATCCTTATTTTGGCGCCAGAGGTACTGCCATTATTTTGATGCATAGAACTTGTAAGATGAAAGAGGATCACCACAAGATTGCAGAATCCAGTGATGAGGAAAATAAAGAGGCATCAAGAAGTAGTTTTCTTCCACCGTGGTGAAGCAGACGTCAAAAGAAGCTTGTAACTACTACTATTTCCCACTTGGCATTAGTGTAAGCAGGCACTGATGTATCTAGTCATCATGGACACCAAAAATTAATTTGAAACTCTTCCCTTTTCTTCTTTGAAACAAGTGGACTGAAAACATGAACCACGTTCTCAGTAGATAAGAAACTCGTGTATGAGAACAATATTTAGGTCCTTATTAGAAGAAAACTGGTTAACACTGGGGGAAAAAAGTGCTCATGTTCTAAAGCTACACGATTTTTAAAGCAGCAATTATCTAATGCATTTAGAATAATAGAAAAATTTAAACTGTTTAATATTGGTTAGGGTCAAGAGGAAAGGTTTAAATAAAAAACAAGCTATAAGAAAGATTAAGCTAAATTCATCTGGAATTTTAGAATAGCACAGGTGTAGCTAGTGATTAGTCACTGTATTATTAAATTTTAAGATGTTCATTGCATTAATATTTGATTTTATTTTAATAGTTCTTTATAACACTGACCCTCTATCAAAAGGAATGAGATTTTCTGATGAAGTGGGATAAGAAAAAAAAAAAAAACAAGCAACGAATAGTAATAAAGCTTTCAACAAAGGACTGCGCTCCAAAAGGAATTCAGTGATTCTTTCAGACAGCACTCACATCTTAGACAACTGATTTTCCTCTTGGCCTACGTTCAGACTTCATAGTCTTCCTGAATACAGAATAGCAAAGAGACCAGCATCACCCATTGTGCATGTTCCATTTGTTAACTATCTAAGAAGCTTTCGCCTTCAGTGTTGTACATGCAAGCTCTGCCTTTGACCTAAAGGTGAGTGAATGAGAAAATGGGATTAACTCAAGGTTACTTGATATCGCATTCTACATAGCTAACTGAAAATGGGTGTCATCATCTATATTTTGCATTCCATCATTCTCTCCCCCAAATTCTCCAAAAATAGCAAATGGACTGGTTTACCATGTAAATCTCTTACAAGATGTTCAAAACAATATTTCACAGAAGACATTTTATTGATGGTTGAAGACAAAATAAAACATATATAAACCCATATAGGGGTTCCCTTCCCACCCCTAATAAGGAAAATATAACACTGAAATGTAAGTATTCAGTTAAGAACTTCTCTACTCTAGAGCTTCGATAGGTGACCTAAAACTCATGACACAGAACTCACGCTGAAGGACAACATTAAATATAAAAATTAAAGAATCCAAATATTGCTTATTGTATACACCTACCTAAAGAATTCAAAATAAATCCGTTTCTGACTTTTCACTTTTGGTTCTATACTGAAGAAACACAATGGCTTATTCTTTGGTGGAATAAGTTATCGATATTTTGATGGTCCTTTGTCCTTGTTATTATACAAAAATGGGATCAAAAACCTGGTTCAGGATGCTCAAAGATTATTGCTAAGGCACATTTTGCGATTTAAAAAGCTTGGCTGCAATGATTCATTTGTTTAGTTTATTTGCTAACAGTCAAATTAGTCATTTTCAATCTGAATTGTAAATAAAATATTAATAAAATAACAAAACATATAAACTTTCCTTAATGAGATGTAGTTAATAAAAGTGGTTGGTTATAATATTTACTATAAACATGTCCAATTTCATTATTTTCTTGCTATCTATATTCTTACAGTTTACAGTTATTGCACTTTTGTCTAAAACCTTAAAGATCTGTCTTCTAAAATCAATTTTCTAATGCTAATTTTGCAAAAAAACTGCATTTCACAGTATTAATCTCATTAGTGCAATTTTCCTATAAATAAGTACGAAACATTTGGAGGATGCATATATAATGAGTGCTTTGTTACTACAGTAGCAAATGTCAGAGTAATTACTAAAAAAAGTCTAACATTTTTGACACTTTGAAAAATCTAGTATACCATTTATCATAGTTCTCTTCATACTGTAAAAAGAAAAGTCACTACAAGTGAAAATTAAGATACCGTTGTGGAGATTATGAGGAAATTTTATTATAAATTCCTGATATATTCCACCCTTGCCTGTTCTTAGCCTTAATGTAATTCAGCACTGCAAATCATTTGTGAAAAATTTATTTTAAAAGGCATAAAACTTACTAGTGTAAAAAGAAAAAAAATCTGTACCTCCAAAAGAAGTCAAAAGCACTCATTAAGTTACTCCAATAAAAGTGGAACTTGGCCAGCCAAGTTACCATGCATCCTTTGAAACTGCATTAGGTCTCATGGCTTGACTGAACATCTGAAAGATCTCTTGATCCACTTAAAAGTGGCTACCAACCCAATTAATTTCTCTGGAAGAAAACTTTAATAATTGTTTCAGCCTAATCTCTCTTCAAATGGACCCACTCAGGTGACTCATGTTTTATAGAGTACTCAATCAATTAAAAATAAGTAGCCAATCGAAGGCAAAGTGTTATGTTGTTTGTCTAATTGTAAAATTAACATATAAAGAATATAAGATTTGAACTGATATTGAAAAACCCAGTAACATATTTGTCTAATTTAAAAACCTACTGATGGATCAAAATATACTTTATTTTAATTATACTAGCACAGTGAGGCCCAGAAAGGCCACGGAGTGGCACACACAATGCTCCGCGCCAGCAGGGAAAGCCACCATCGGCTGGTGGGTGCTCATGCTAGCACACAAGCCCTTGCCGCATCTGTATGATCTGGAGTAAGGCCGCCTGCACATCTTCATCCATGTGACCCTTGGGAGAAAGAAGAAAGGGGAGAAATATTTTATGTCATCTTCATTTACACACAAATTCTAAAGACAAGGGCTTTATAACAGAACCTCGTTGGTTGTGATTCACCAAATGCTAAATCCTCACCATCGTGGTGATATTCTAAAGGTTTTATTGGAAAACAGGGTAGAGCTCTATCATGGAAATAAAGAAAATCAATTTAAAAGTAGTGCACACCAGTTGCTCTTAACATCTATTATCAGAGAAGAGATGGACAAACGTCTTTCTTTTTTTTACATAATGGCTCAGATGATAGGGGTAGCGTAAGTTACAGATGAGCAAAGTGAACTACAAGGAAATTTTTTTTTGCTTCTGCTGAATTTTTTTTTTAATTAGAAAAGTAATGAAAAATCCCCATATTTATCTTTTTTACATAAATAGGATCATATATATTATTTTGCTACTTGCCTTTTCACCTAGTTGCTGCCTTAATTATTTTATTGATTGATTGGCCACACTGCGTGGCTTGTGGGATCCTAGTTCCCCAACCAGGGATCGAACCCAGGTTCACGGCAGTGAAAGTCCGAGTCTTGACCACTGGACCGCCAGGGAATTCCCTGCCTTAATTATTTTAAATTATTGTATAATATTCCACTGTATGGATGTATCATAATTTCTTTATTCATTCTCCCAATGATGGGCACTTATGGCGTTTCCAATCTTTATGGGCAGATTCCTAGGGAAGAAATTGCTAGGTCAAAAAAGCAGGCTCAATTTTTAAATTTTGCTAAGTACTACAAATATCCCTCTATAGAGATAATAACAATTTACACTCCCACCAGCAGGGTATAAATGCCCATTTCCCACAATGCCCTGGCCAATGCTACAGACTATCGTCTTGTTTAAAATTTGCCCATCCCAGAATTGAAAAATTGTACCTCCTTGTTTATTTGCATTTCCCCCTTTACTGGTTAGGTTGAGACCTTTTTACGTGAATGTTATCTGCTTAAATTTAGAAAGAGACACTTTAAAGTTAAAAAGATGGCAAGAGGTTGATTAAATGCAAGTCAGTATGGTGGGCTTAAAACACACCCCCTTCCCTTTTTCTTTGCTTGAGCACTTGAATGAGTTTCAGCATAACACTTCCTATTAATATAAAAAGTTTTGCTTCCAAAATCTGTTTCTATAACAGCAGGATGTTTAAATGCCAAACATTAGCCATAGTTGACTAAACTGAATTTCTTAGTTAACTTTATGATGCCAGAAGGCAAGACTATTTCAGATGCCAATTGCTTTTGTTATGTTTCATTAGAAGTCAGTGGAAAATAATTTTGAATTTCAGAAGCATACGTGAAGAAAAGTTGAAAGGCTTGTCAGTTTGCGGTCTTTCAGCAAGAGTATGCTGTTCCCCCCTTGGCCAGTATCAGAGCCAAGTGAGTTCCTCACCCTCACTAACACAGATCTTCTACACTTTTCTACTGTTTTCCCTCCAAAGAACTCCCCATTCTGCAGCCCGTCAATAGTCTCGAATAATTTCAATAATAATATACTTTCAAACCCCAGCCAGCTTATCGTCTATCTACTAAAAAGAAAGTAGTCAAAGATGCTTTATCATATCATTCATTCTTTTACATTGGTTTCCCACTCATCTCCTATAGAAAAGGCAGGCTTTTTTATTTCAAGAATTTGATATCGCAAAATCTTTTCCATTTTATTATTTAACCTAGTTTTTTCTTTCTTTTTTTTTTTTTTAATGATCTTCTGTGAAGCTTTCTCTCAACACCTTTTCTTTTTCAGTGTGGACACTTCAAATCCTAAACAATTTCTACTACATCTCACCTGCCATTCCAACATTGTCTCGATTGTCTTCCCCCCAGAATCTGAGAATTTTGGAGATGCTGATCACAGGGCTTCTACAGAGCATTAAGTATAAAATCCTTCATGTGTTAAACATGTTTCTTAGTGTGATTTTTTTTTAATAGCTTTCTCATTACACCCCCCAAAGAAGGCAATTAGTAGTCTTCTGCTTCACTAAGATGAAGGCTCAACAAATAAATATTATTTTTATTCTAGCAGAATCACTTTTTTCTTAAATTATTAAAATTCTGTGCACATTTTATTGTCATTTTTACACTTTTTTGGTATTCTCTACCTTTCAAAGAAACTCTCCTGAGCTACCAAGAATCTATGAAGTCCTTCCCACTCTCCTCTTTTAGCTAACAGACATGTGTGGATGTCAAGGCATTATCTCCAGCCAGCAATACCATTAACGTGTGCTGCCATCACATGTTGCCAAACTGTCTGTACAATGAATGACAAGCAGATGGAGACAACACTAAATTTAAGATGCTGTGTTGCCATACAGCCTTGTAAATGTCTCTGGGAGATAATGCAAGGCATGATTAAAAGAAACAATTTTGGGGCTTCCCTGGTGGCGCAGTGGTTGCAGGTCCGCCTGCCAGTGCGGGGGACACAGGTCCGTGACCCGGTCTGGGAAGATCCCACATGCCGTGGAGCGGCTAGGCCCATGAGCCATGGCCACTGAGCCTGCGCATCTGGAGCCTGTGCTCCGCAACGGGAGAGGCCACAACAGTGAGAGGCCCGCGTACCGCAAAAAAAAAAAAAAAAAAAATTAAAATAAGCATATGGGGGGTTCAACTACTTTAAACATCAATGACTTTCACATAGCACATACATTTACTGGAAAATAAAAAAATTAGTTTCTCTGAAACAATATCCTAGCCAAAGGAGTAGTTCTACTTTACCTGTGCAGCACTAAGAAGGTGTGTCCGATAAATTGCAATTACTTCTTGGTGCTGTCTGTCAGCATCCTACAAGTGTGGAAAGATGGACAGATCAGAATATCAGCATTTACGTTTTCAAACACATGGAGGCTTGTGACAATGCTGTCCTCAGGCTTGATGCTTCTACACGGTAGTATTATTAAAGTGCTCCTGCTACTTCTTATAACAAACCACCTTGGACCCACCAGATGCAAAATTCCATTGCATAACAATAGTATAAACTTTTCTAAAGAATGTGTGGGAACATTCACAGTGAAAGCAATGCACTTACCCTAGGTAACATGAAATTACTGCCTGAGTTCATATCTAATGCCATGAAATTACCCAGACACTTATCAACTTGTGCTTTGGATTATTGCAAAGACTTCCTATCTCATCCCCTGTCTCTAGACTTTATTCCTTTTCATGCTTCCAAGACTGAGGTAGCTCTTTCCTCACATCACATTTGACTCAAAAACCTTGGGTGACACCTCATTAGATATAAAGAGAAATCAAACTCATCAGCTTGATTCCAACAGTCTCCACAACTTGACCTCAAATACAGCTCCCATGCCTAGCCAAGCTGAGCAGCCTTTTACTACCCCTGGGGCATGCATGCCACTTGATTCCACCTCCATGCCTTCCTTCACACTGTTTCCTTTGCCAGGGAGAGTCTCTATTTCCCTTCCACCTAGCCGAACACCATCTATCTACAAGTTCTGGCCAGGTACTCCCTTCCTCTTTGAAACCAGCTCCCACCACTTCAGTAATCTTTCCTTCCTGGGAATTCATATCACTTAGAATCTGGGACCATATCCTTAGTTCTATATTTGATATTTTTTGTCTCATTATTTTACTTTTCATGGATCTATATTTTGCCTAACTACCCAGAACTCCTTGGGGACAGGAACTGTACACTCTCTTTATCCCTGACAGTACTTAGCATAGTGCCATGAACATAATAAACATATTTCTGAATACTGAAGAGACTACCATATCCTTTTGATAATATCCAAATCAGTAATATGTCATCATTAATCTGTAGGCCAACAGTGTCATAAAATGAACACTTTAAAAAATAACTTTATTCTATTCAAAAACAACTCATGACAAATTCCTATAGAATAGGAAAATATTACCCAACAATTTACATTTGATTGGGCTATGTTTTACTTAGCCCCATAGCTCATCCAATTAAAAAAGCAAACAAACAAACAATCAGTTCATATTATCCTATTTTTACAGATGAGGAAGCCAAGGGTTAAGGGGAATGTTCCATGTCACTCTCTTTTAAGTGGCAGGGCTTAGAACTGAGATCCCAACTTCAGCTTCTTAATCCAGATGCTTTCTTTTAATATATAAAGGAGATACATACCCATATAGGTATCTATATTGAATATATATACACAGATGTTTTATTTTAATATATAAGGATATAACATATAAAACCATAGGAATGCCTACCTTCATTCATAAGGATAAAAAACTGTTAAAAAAACTTCCTTCAGTTTAGTGGACCAATATTTTAGAGAGTGTGCTACAGTTGGAAAGCTATCAGATTTGGAGTCAGCAAGTCCCAGGATTAAATCCTAGCTGTATGACCCCAGGCATATTTTCGTTTTTGTTTCCTTAAGAATTAAATAGGGGGAATAAAACCTTGTAGGATTGTGAAGAAGATCAAGTTTAAAGATCAAGTATGTAAAATGTTTAGTGTAGTGCCTGGTATACAGTAAGCACACCAAAAATGATATTATATCATTAGTATAAGTAACTTTTAGCAAAAATGATTACATTCTTGGATCTGGACATAGCCAAAGATCAATCTGGTTTCTAAATGAGATTTTACAAACAAACAAACGAGACCCTGTGCAGATCAGCACGAAGTCCCGCAGGTCCCGGTTACTCACCGCCAGCTGCTGCTGCAGGGACTTGACCTGGTGCTGCAGACTGCCAATCAGCTGACTCTGCCTCTTACTGGGACTCCCGCTTGTGCAGGTGAGCTGGGAAAGGCCACTGAGTGCTTGTTTTAGTCTTTCCACATCGCTGAGCAGTTCAGTTATCTTATAAAAAAAACAAAAGAGTTGTGGGAGAAACATGTATTAGTCACTTATTCACTTACAATGAACATCTTTACACAGAACTCATTCCTTGAGACACAAAATTTATCTTTATATACCAGAAAGTTGAGGAATGAACGCTGTCAAGATTGTTATCAACAGTATGTGCAATATATAATTTCCTCTCAGTAAGGGGGAAAACTTTCATAGTTAAGAAAATTAAATGAAATCATAAATACATGTTTGGTATGTAGTATATGCTTAATAAATAGTGACAATTGTAAGTAGATATTAATAACTTGCTATTATAATTATACATTATATTCATAACTGACTTCCAAACAAGCTGAGAGCACTAAAATTCTGGGTCATATGAGCAGACATGTCAGAAAGTCCGTACTTTTACCTGTCCACCGAGGAGGGCTGAGGCTGTGTCTGCTTTCACTTGTCACTATATCCCCAGCATTAAGCATAGTAACTTGCAGGTAGAAGGCATTTAATAATTATTTGTTGAATGGGTAAAACTGAACTCAATCTCCCTGATTTCTCATCTTCATAGTACATACTCTATTCAACTACCAGTTTCGAAAATATTATTGAGCACCTATTCTGTAAATTGTACCATGAGAATGAATGATAAGATGGAAACATAAGTTATGAACCTGCTCTTAAAAACTAGTTGGAAAGACTAACCACATCATTCTTTTTTTTTTTTTTTTTTTTTTTTTTAAATATTTATTTATCTGGCAGTGCCGGGTCTTAGTTGCGGCACACGGGTGGGATCTTTAGTTGTGGCATGTGGGATCTAGTTCCCCGACCAGGGATCAAACCCGGCCGCCTGCATTGGGAGCATGGAGTCTTAACCACTGGACCACCAGGGAAGTCCCAACCACATGATTCTGACACGGTAATATATATGTTGTAAATGGATGGCAAAACCAAAATACAACATGCATTTTGGAAGAGGAACAGTTTACTGTAGGCTAGACTGGCCAATGAAGGCTTTAGGAAGGAGGGTTCAGTGATGAAGTGGGCATTAAGGAATGTAGAGGATTTAAGTAGGTAGAAAGGAGGGGCAAGATATTCTGTCTGTAGGAAGATAGGGGGAAAGGATGTACAATGAGTTGGAGGGCTCAATTTACTGGTATGGGTGAATGCCAAGATCAAGTCTGGGGAGCTCTGCAGCATCCTTAGTTTCTCATAGCCCAGAAACACAGTATTTTTTCCTCCTCTCCCTCACCATTCTTTAGGTAACTTAAAACCCACTGGGTTTTGACCATTCATTTTTGAGGCAAGTGAATCTTGAGTTTCCCCATCTTACCTCAATTCTTGGCTGTACCAATTGAGCTGAGGAAACAAAAGGAAAACTGCTTTTGATTTTTGTTTGTGTGACTTTACCTTTTTCTCAACTCCAATCTTTTTGCATACTCGTAGTCAAACTAAAAAGGTGGCATTTAATGGTCACTTTGTTAACGCTTTTGTAAACTTGTCTTGTGGAGTGCCACGGTAAAGAGTCCTATTCTACTCTGGCAGTTCTGCTCTGGGGTTTCCAATACCAAGCCATGCTTACCTAAAGTATTATTATTACCTTATTATCTTTAGCTTCGATTTGTTTGGCAGATTCCTGTATTCTTCTCTGTAACTCTGTGATTGTGGTTAAGGACTTATCGCATCGTTCCTGCTGATCCTTGATTTCTTGCTCAATGCTGACATGGAGCAATTCCTTCTCATCTTTTGCAGACAGTTCCTTCTTTTTGGCATGCAAAACTTCCTCACACACTTCCTCATACTTCCTATTCAGATTGGCCAATTTTTCATTTAAGTTGGAAATCTGTGTCTCCAAATCACTTTTCATTGCTTTATATTTAGACAAATCAACCACCTCCCTAGTCTCTAATTTTTTTAATGCTTGTTTAGTATTCTGAATCTCAGACTGGAGTTTGGAGACCTCTTTGGTCTTGTTTTGGCTTTCTTCTTCCTTTTCTCTCAAGCTAGCTTTTATGATTCCAGCTTCTTTCTCAAATGCTTCCTTAATCTGCAAATGCTCTGCCAGGGGCACAGAGGAGTTCTTTTGATTCTCCAGCATCTGCCGCAGTTGGGTCACTGTCTGCTGCTCTTTCTCATAACACCTTTGCTTACTCTTCAGTTCTTCCTTAAGCGTCTCAATTGCACCATTAAAAGACTTTTTCAGGGCCTCAACCTGTTCCAGTGGAACATGCTGTTTCTGCAAAATAGTTTGTGCTGCAAGGATCTCAGAAGTCTGCTTGGCATTTTCATCCACCAGCTTGTCTTTCTCATTCTTTACCTCTGTGTATTTCTGCAACAGGTCTTTTAACTGTCTGCTCAGCTCTTCTGTTTTTCTGCTTAATGCTCTTTCCATTTCATGAGAATTTTCAACAAGAACATTTTTATCCTTTAGATCCTTCTGAAGAGTGAGGATCTCCTTCTTTAACTTGTCATTTTCTTGCTTGCACTTCTTGGCCTCTTCTTCGTTGATGTGATACTTTTGTGTCTGCTCGGATAACTGTTCTTTTAGTTCTTTCTCGGTAGCTTTAAATTTTCTCTCACACTCTTCAAAGCTGATAATTGGAGCATATTTTAGCTTGATGCATTCTTGTATTGTGTCAAGTTCCCTTTTCTGGGCCTCGATCTCGGCATGCAGTGTTACTATCTCCTCCTGGCCTTTTTTGTAGTTAGCCAATATTTCAGCACTGTTGTCCTGGACCTTCTTCATGCTCTTCCTTACAGCGCTCATCTTTTCCTCGTGCTCTCTTAGGCTTAGGTACTCAGCTTTTATTTGGTTCTGAGTATTCTCCAGGTTTCTTTTTAATATTTCATTCTCATCTTTTATTTTCACAAATTCTTGATTTATATCTTCACACTTCTTCTTCATGTCTACTAATTCTCTGCTGGTTTTATCCAATGTGCTACTCAAAGCAGTTTTAATCTCTTCGTGGGTTTTCACTGGCACATACTGATTACTCATGATCTTTTTCAAGTCAGTGTTTTCAGACGTGAGTGAATATATTTTCTCTTGGTCGTCACCACATTTTTTATTAAGTTCAGATAGCTGCTTCTTAAGTTCAACGATATTGGATTTCAGAGCCATTATCTCTTTTTCGTGTTTCTCTGGAGGTATGAACACAGTTTCCAGATGGCTAACATTCTTACTTAAACTGGCATTTTCCATCAGCAATTTCTCCATTTCCAACTTCTTTTCTGTATATTTGTGTGTCACATCTGAAAGCTTTTTATTCAAATCATCAACAATTACATCACGTGACTTTTTCATTTCTTCACTTACTTTTAAAGGGACGTAATGATTTTTCATTTCAGTTGTTAAGTTATGTACTTGTTGGTTGAGGAGCTTATTATCCAGATAGACCTTTTCGATTTCCTTTTGTAATGTCTGATTTTTCGATGTTAACTCACTGATTCTCCTCCCAAGTTCTCCTGACTTTTGCTCTAATCTGCTCTTGAGCTGCTCATGTTCTTCTGGTTTGACGTGCTGAGCCAGTTTGGCCTTCAAATTCTCAAGTTCTCTCTTTAAAGGTCTAATTTCGCTAAGTGATCTTTCATATTCTCTTTCCATCTCTATTAATTTTTTTGCCTTCTCGTTTACTTCATTTGACAACAAGCTCTTCATGTTTTCAAATTTCTCTGCCGGGATGGAAAGGGCCAGCTTGGATGACAAGTCCTTTAACTGGCCTTCCATCTCGGTGACCTTTCTCCCTCTCTTCTCTCGCTCCAGTTCACACATGCTCAATTCCTTCTGCAGTCGCTTATTCTCTTCCATTAGCTTGCCTTCATCCCTCTTAAACTCTTCGACTAACATCTCATTTTGTTTGATTTGGTTTCTTAATTTCCCCACTTCTGCAGACACACCTTCATATTTCACTTTCATGTCTTTCAACTGATCCTTCAGTTCCTCTGTCAGTCTGTGGTTCCCAGTAGCTGCATCGCTTGTTAGGTGCTCTTTCAGGGCAAGAAAATGTGTCTGCATTTGTTTCACTTTACCTTCTGACTCATACATTCTCTTCTGAACATCTTTCAAGGCGTCTTCTAGTTGCTTTATCTGCTCATCTGAATCCTCTTTGACCCTTTCACATTCCAATGCTAAGGCTTTGCACTCTGCCACCTTGTGAGCCAGTTCATTTTGGAGCTTGAGTCTGTCTTGTTTTGCAGAATCACAGAAAGTTCTCATTGCTTCTAATTCTTTCTTTAAAATTTCATTTTCTGAATATGAGGTTTGATTAGGTAAGCCTAGCTCCAGTGGCCTTAACATAGATCTGCTTTGCATATGGGCTGGCATACCTGTGGAAGTACACTGCAAAAATAATAATAATAAAATAAAATATCAATTCCAAAAGCCTAAAGAAGACACTTACTTATTTACCAAACTTACCATTGGTAATACCTACCCACACATGAATATCAACTTTATCAACATACATTTACTATTTCTATGTTTTATGGCACATAATGTGCTTAGAACTTCAAATTCTACAGAAAGTCATCAGAACCCTTGAGTAAAAGCAAGGCTTTCACAATTTTAACTCTGCAAATAATTCCATAGAATATTATTTTCTAATAACATATATTGACTTCTAAGTTCCCTCAATGTTAACTCCAGTGTAATGTAGTTTAAATTATAAAAATACCACCAAAATAAACCTAGCTAGTATAAGAATTCTCAAGAGAATGATGTTAAGCAACTCACAAAATAGAAACACGTTTTCTTCTCTCAAAAAGAAAGATAAATTAGAACTTAGCATACGATCTTACTACAAAATTGGACTGACATCTTGTTTCCTCTATTAAATGCTAACAAAAAGTACAATTTAAGTTCTCATTGAAATATTTCAGAAGTATCAGAACATATAACCATGAAAGATTAACTATTTCTATTTTTCCCCATCCACCCTATTACAATAAGGGCTCTTTTAAAGTCATGTGCTATGAGTAAAAAAGCCATGTGCTATGAGTACAACCCACTATTTTAATAGGCAGGTTTTACTGTTGTTCATTTCAATCCACACTGCCTTCCCATGGATGAAGAAGAAAATTAACAACATGGAATAATTTCTCAGCCTCAGACTGCTTCTAATTATCTTTCAACTTACCAATTATCTTTAGACTAAGACTACTATCATCTACCAACAAACTACTTACACAGCTTCACAATTTCCATACTTATTTTATTACAATCAAATATTTATCTTATGTTCTTAAATATTATTCAGTTGATTGACAACCAGTCTCTCAACTTAGAATCTTAGAAGTTTCCAGCTTAGAGTGATCTTAAACATCATATAGGCTAATTCACTCTTCTACAGAAGAAAGTATGTAAAAAAACTTTTAAAAGCCCAAATATTTATCAGTTCTGCAGTTCATAGAAGGTACTAAAAATGCAAACCTTGTATTTACTGGAAACTAAAAGTGAGGAGCAGTTAAACAAGTAAGAAAATCAGATACCACTCCTTCTTGGAAGCTTTATTTTGTGGTGAATTTCCAAAATATAGAATATATATTTGAATGCAAGGAACAATATATTTAAAAGTCAAAACAAATGCCTTTTGAATTATTCACACCTGTCTCCCCCTTTAATGGGCAAATATGAAGAGGTGACCAACTGCTGTTAAAGAATAGAGGGCTACTGTCAAAGACAATGAAATTGTAATTCAAATCTCTTATTTAAGTCACTGTCACCAAAAATACTCTAGAGGGCACCAGACACAGCAATATCTGCTTTTATTAAACTCAAAACCACAAGGCCAACCTTTCTTTGATAATGAAAACCTTATTCAATGTACATATAGATGATAAATATACAATGCTCTTTTCCTCTTTTTGAAAAGGCACAATTATTTTTATAAATATATTTTAAAATAAAATATTACCTGTGAGTCTGGCATATACATTTGACCTTGTTTAAGAAGCATATCTTCTTTTCCTAAATAAGTCCAAATAAATGATATCTTAAATATCCATATCAAAGAAGGCTAAGCATTAATTTGGTGTTATTATCTCCTTTATTGTTCAAATAAAAAAGAAGCATGAGTTACAACATAAAATTATCCTTGTTCTAAAATATCCGTATTTTTCCTTATTATTCCTATATACATAAGTAAAGTATGTATATTCTTTTGAATAGATACTAAGTTGGTTTTTATATTTTATTTATTTATTTTTGGCTGTGTCGGCTCTTAGTTGGGACACATAGGCTCTTCACTGCAGTGCACGGGCTCAGTAGTTGCGGAACACAGGCTCCAGAGCACGTGGGCTCTGTAATTTGCAGCACGCAAGGTCTCTAGTTGAGGCGCGCGGGGCTCAGTAGTTGAGGTGCACGGGCTTAGTTGCCCCATGGCATGTGGGATCTTAGTTCCCCAACCAGGGATCAAACCCACGTCCCCTGAATTGGAAGGCAGATTCTTAACCACTGGACCACCAGGGAAGCCCCACTAAGTTAGTTTTTTGAATTACGTAAAATTGTTAGACTAAATAAGTTAAATGATTATTATGAAATATGTATATTACAGTCAAAATAAAAATGGTGTTCTTTGCAATTTATAGGATAAATATTATGGTTGTACTTAGCTAACGGATAATTTAATATTCAACAGGAAGCAAAAAATTAGATTTTTCTAGAGAAATTGTTTAAAATTGAGAATAAACTAAAGTGAAAATTATGTATAGTCTTAAAATAATAAATATTTATGGAACATCTAATTTTAAAATGCTTACCTGCATTGGGACTATATCCAAAGATTTCTCCAAATCAGAAAACTATGTTTAGGTCTCTTTCCATAAAAAGCAGGCGCCAAATATCACAAGATAAATGTCAAATATGTGACAAGGCAAATTTGGTAATGCGTACAATATACAATTTAAAAATCTAGGTCCTAAGGAAAATCAGAGCCTCAGTGATTATCAGATTTTATGTTAGAGACTACAGGAGTCATTTTAATCTCTTCCTAGTTCCATGTTGAGGTATAATACACAAGTAGTTGGATGAAGTTTTGCAGAGAAATATCATATACAGTTAGAGAAAATAAAGAGGCATAAACGTTCTTTTTTTTGCTTGAACTGTGTGAACTGTAATGATAATCTATATTTTTATACTTACTGTTACTGAAATGACTTCCCGATCCTAAATGACTGCTCTGAAATCAGAAGGATACATTAAAACATTTCAGGTGAATACTGCTTCATTTTGTTAAATTCTGTATCTATTTTAGCTCTAAATGATCCAGTGACTAAAACTACATTTTCAACATTCCTTTTTTCTCCTGGGTATTATTCTACTCGAACTCACAGAAAGGCAGAACACAGTTAGAAAGATCAGTTGGGAATAAACTACTTCACTCAGCATTTTAATGAAAGCAGCGAAGTATTTCAAGGAAAACTTGACTGCTCAAAAGAAAAAAAAGCTCCAAATGAAATGAAACAACCTTGAATGCATACCCTCTGCTGTTTCTTTACTTCAAAAGGAAGGAAATGCCACATTCGCCTCAATAAATCAATTTACTTTACCACCGTTGGGGAGCAGGAACCCCACCTCATCGCCCGTGAAACATTAGCCTAACCCCCTCTTTCAGAATTTATGGAACACCAATTACCTTTGAAGGTAAAAGGAGACAGAGAGCAGGAAATAAAACTGAGGCAAAGAGTTACATATAGTTCATAATAAATCTATCAATACATCAGTTAGGAAAAGGAGAATAATAGAGAAATTTTAGATACTCTGAGTTAAAATATATTTGGATTGCTCCTTATCCCAAGTAAGCCAGATACAAAGAACCTAACATAAATTAAAATACTATATTTTTGAGAGTAAAGATATGCAGATGTACTTCATCTTTGTGTATCTGTCTATATTAGTACTAATAGCTATGTGTCAGACTCTGATAGGTGACCATGATAAAAATGGCCCACAGTTCCATAACTAAATTCATGTCCCATTAATACTTATTGCCCCAAGGGTATGGAAAAATATCTGTAAACTTAGGTACGCTCTTTGTTCTAAGTAATATTTAATGCTAGAGCCTGTAATAGGTAGTAAATGGGCATATACATGAATGGGTAAGGGGAGGCCAAGGCACATAAGGAGTTCAAAAGACTTAGTTTGGATTTATTACCTTGACTTGATGGCTCAAATGAAAACAAATGCATGAGTTACAACATAAAATTAGCTTTGTTCTAAAATATCCATGTTTTCCCAAACCTGCTCTATAAGAATAAGGAAAATGCCTACATATTAAGTATTACACATAACACAGCAATTCTGTTGGCAGTTTATGAAGACATTTAAGTATGTGAGATGATATAGTAGTAGATATTCAATATTTATAAATTATTATTCCTTAGTTTTTAAGGACTGTTTTCATAAATACTGGGTCACATATAAAGTGGACCTTGTAATTTTCTTTTTGAAGGTTATAAATCACTTCTAGTATAAAAATTCATCTGACTGGGGAAAATGCCCCCATTATATTGAGTGCAAAAACTTACAAAACAGGATGAATAATAAGACTACCTGTTGAATTCATGTATATAACACAAGTTATGTACAAAGAAAGGTCTGAAAGGATGTCAGGTGCTAAGAGTGCTGGGCTTTTAGGTGTGTTTATTTTCTACTTTTAGTTTAACTATATTTTTCAATTTTTCTGAAATAAATATATGTTGTTTTATAAGAAACAGTAAGTATTTTCCTATAGTTTATAATAACCTCATTCAAAGTTACAGACTTGTCTGAAGCTACAGAAAACCATCTATTCTTAAGACATGAGAGTCTACTCTTAGGAGAAAAATAACACAAAAATAGTACCTAATTATAGGTGTCAAACTTTGATGACTACTTCAAAGGCCCACATCCGCTTCTGTATTTTCTCCAGCTGAGTGTAAAACTAGTATTGTAGTTAGGAGCACAAACTGCCTGAGTTCAGGTTCTGGCTCTGACACTTACTATTATTTATAAAACCCTCCATGGGTAAACTGCTCTTTGCCTCAGTCTCTTCACTTATGAAGTGGACATAAAAAGAAAAGATACCATACCAAGTTGATGTGTTTATTAAATGCATGTAAAGTGCACAAAGCAATTTATGGCACTTGGTTGGGGTCATGAACTTGTTAGCTATCACTAGGTTTCACTACTAACCTTAAAAAGTCTTCAAATGTGAAAAGAGATAGAAGGCCCTATACTAGACAGTTCTTTAGCTTACAAAACTGTTTCTAAATAATTTCAGAATTCAGTCTATAAATATAAACACAGGTTCTTGGTTTTATTTTTTTAATGTATCAAGGCATAACTCACCTGCGATAAAGTACACAAGTATACAGTGCAATGAATTTTTGCATATGTATACTTTGTGTAATTACAACTCAGATCAAGATATAGAACCTGTCTAGCACGCCCAGAAGTTTCTTCATGCCCCGTCCTGGTCAGTAACCGGACACCAAAGGGTGGCCTCTATTCTGACCTGTATTAGCATAGATTAGCTTTGTCTAGTTCTGCACTTCACAAAAAAGGAGTCAGGCAGTATGTGCTCTTTGTGTCTGATTTCTTTCATGCAACATTATGTCTTGAGATTCATCCATGTCTTTACGTTCTTTTTCACAGCTACCCCCATATTTTTAAATTTACACAGAAAAAATTTACTTTCGTTATGTACTTTGGAGTTATATTCCACAATAAAGATAAAAGACATTGAATCAGCCACTCTCTTCAGTGACCCCCAATGATGAACTACATTTATAAAATATATATTTTGGCCTTGCAGAACAAATCTATGCAGTTAAAAGTCTGGAGAGTAGTCACCCTTGGTGCAGGGAGCAAGTGTGAGGAGGCTTCTGGGTACTAGTTATGTGCTGTTTCCTTACCTGGGATGTTAGATTTGTGAAAATTCTTCAACTTATTCACTTTAACATGTTCTTTTTAACATATATTGTATTCTGATTCGAAGTTTTAAAAAAACATAGTCTTGTAAAAACTAAGAGCTAACTGAGCCAACAAAAGATAAGTATATGATCTGAGCCTTATTAACACACGACTCTCACCAAACAAATCCATATATGCACAAGGTCCTTTGAGATAATCCTGGAATTACCACTTTTCATTTAAATGATGCTTTTTATTAACACCATCATAATCATTGTAATTTTACAGGTAAAAGTATAAAGTCCTGAAAAGGTAAAGATGACAAAAAGGAAGGCTTGGGGAGAGAAACTGGAACTGAACTAAATATCAGTTTAGTCAATTTCAATGATCTCATTTAACCTTTAAAACAACTCTGTGGAAAAAAGGACAATCACCCCAATTCTGCCAAAGCAGCACAAAGCTCAGAGACTTTAAATAAATTGCCCAAGGTCACACTATAAAGAAGAGAGTGATAATTCAAATTCAAGCCTGATTTCAAGCCCTTTACCACTGCCCATTATGAGTTACATGAAATAATTTATTTAAGCTTTCTATACCTCAAAATACTTGAATCTATTTTTCAGAGCCTCAATAGTTCTTAGGCTTTCTTCATGTTGCTTTTCTTTAGCTGCCAAAAGGGACTTCAGCTTTTCTTTCTGAAACGGAAAGGAATAAATACAGAGCAAAATCACCCTGTTCTTGAAATTCTGTTAAAAATGTGTTTTAGAAAATGTGAATTAGAATTACTTTGAGGACTATAGTTAATGAATTCTCTAACCTGGTCAAAAAAAAATTTTTTTAAACGGAACTTTTTTTTTTTTTTTTTGGCTGTGTTGGGTCTTTGTTGCTGTGCGTGGGCTTTCTCTAGTTGCGGTGAGCGGGGGCTACTCCTCCTTGCGGTGTGCAGCCTTCTCATTGTAGTGGCTTCTCTTGTTGCGGGGCACAGGCTTTAGGTGCACAGGCTTCAGTAGTTGTGGCTCGCGGGCTCTAGAGCGCAGGCTCTGTAGTTGTGGCGCACGGGCTTAGTTGCTCCGTGGCACGTAGGATCTTCCCAGGCCAGGGATTGAACCCATCTCCCCTGCATTGGCAGGCGGATTCTTAACCACTGCGCGACCAGGGAAGCCCTAACCTGGTCAATTTTTAACTATTAGTAGAGTTCAAAATTTGTAGAACTATACTAATAATATACAATATACCCAAACAATATTATGAAAAATTCAAATTTCTGTGGTTTGTTTTAAATCATATTATTTTCAGACATTTTCTCTATAATGCTTAGAATTTTATATCTTTTCATGAAAAGTTTCATAGAGGGCTTCCCTGGTGGCACAGTGGTTGAGAGTCCGCCTGCCAATGCAGGGGACGCGGGTTCGTGCCCCGATCCGGGAAGATCCCACATGCCGCGGAGCAGCTGGGCCCGTGAGCCATGGCCACTGAGCCTGCGCGTCCGGAGCCTGTGCTCCGCAAAGGGAGAGGCCACAGCAGTGAGAGGCCCGCGTACCGCAAAAAAAAAAAGTCAAAAGTTTCATAGAAAATGAGCCTTTCAGAGGCTCATTTCAGTAACAAGAAAATGCCTACAATAACCCACGCCACTATACTCAAAACATAATTTTACAGTCACACATAGGTTTTGATTTTTCCTTTGAGCAATAACCAAAAAGAGAATTCCGTCTCCACATCAGTTCAGGACTTAAACCTCTACTGCAATGTTATCTTCAATTTACACAACAATTTACAGCTTTAAAGTAAAACTTATCATCCTACCTCACTTTCCAGATCATCAGCAACCATTACTTCCTAAATTTAAAAAGAAGAAGAAATGTATTTTCACTCTTGAAAGTTTATTTTAAAAAGCATGAGCTTGGCAAATACCTTTTAAAAAGACTGGCACATGTCATTAAGATTGGGGACGAGGCTGTGAGAAGAAAATGCCTACGTGCTACTACTTCTGTGCTCTGCGTCTTCATTCATGCTTCTCACTAACCAGGTTCAGAAGCACTTTCGATTCTTCGGAGACCCCATCAGTTACTTACAACTCTTACCTGCTCTTCCTCTTCACTTCTTCTGTCTACTTCTTCCTCTCTAATCCCACAACTCCAATCACAGTTCAGTCCTTTGTCATCACCACAGACCCAACAGTGTTCTCTGTTCTTAGATCCGACCTTGTTTCATGTAAAGGTCCTAGTAAGATATGACTTTGCACAGGGCAATAACCTGATTTCACCTCCTTTAGCACCTGGCACCATGATTTGCTGTGACGGGCCGTCATTAACAATTTGTTACCGATGATAATGACTCGTAGTAAAACAGTTCTGGATTTTTCTGGTATGACGCAGTTTATTTACCTCATTCAGCTGCAGTTGTAAACCATTGACTTTATCCAATAATATTCTCTGTTCCTGCTGAATTTTTCTCAACCTCTCTTTCAGATCTTCATTTTCAATCTCCAGATCCTTAAATAGCAAAGATAACAGGTGCTAGACCAACTTTAAAGGAGCAATTATTACGGAAGAAATTTCTAAAAGCAGTTCACTATCATAAACAGATATATACATATATAAAACAGCTTTAAGTATAAAGATACAATAATTTCAATGACATTCAAATAATTTAAAATCTATACATGAGAAATAACGCAGAAAATTATAGTCCTATGATAACTAATAAATACAACTATATACAAAGACAGCAAACCATCATGATTCTAATAAATAAGAAATAAAAGCATCATCTGGAAATAGAAAATAGCAGAAGAATATGTCATTTTGACTTTTGCCAAACACCTCTCAAATTTATGAGTTTAACAAAGCATAAGAATATCAATACTTCAGTGCTCTGATAAAACATTTAAGCCTCCAATTGAAGGCTACAGTTCACTTTCTTAACACTACATAGTAAACTATGAAAACCCAAATAAAATGCTTTTGTTTTATCATATGGAAAAGGCTATTCAATTTATATTTTAATGGTATTTCAGTCATAAAATAAACCATTTAATTATGGCTCTTCTTCCAACGCAATCCAAATAATAATTATTTTTTGAACACTTTGACGAACATAAAAGGTAAAAAGTGCTGTGTGGTTAATGAAATTATTTTTCTTAATCAAAATAAAAAATACTTTAGAAAAAGTTCAGATTTTGTTTATTTACATTGATAACCATCATTTTTATCATTATAATTAATTTTCTAAAAGGAATACAAATTTATGATTTATTGTCCAAAACAGATATATTTAAATCAACAAAAACTTACAGAACGTTATTAAATTATTTACTTCCTAATATATATTAAAACAATACTTCCTGTAAGATAATACTGACCCAAACATTCATATCAAAAGTTAATTCTTTTAGAAGGAATTGGGCAAGAAAGTAGAATCACAAAACATAACAAGCTGCCCTTCCATCCCCTACTCATTTCCCCCGCATCTTTGCTTCCTTTCTTTTCCCCAACCCCACTACAAACAACGCTGGAATTCTTTGCAAAGGAAGATACCAATTTTTTTTCTTTTTACCTGAATGTCTTGATGCTCCCTCTGATCTGAATTCATATTTACTTCATCTAGCATCTGCGTCAAATTTCGCTTTGGTAAAACATAAGAAAACACAGGTTAGCAAGTATGAGAATACAGAAAAGTACATTTTCCTCAATAGGCAATACACCCAATTAGTGATTTTCAGTTTATCCAAGTTTAAATTTTGCTGTACGAAACACAAGGTGGCAGTGTTTCCACTTAAAACTCCAAATGGAAAGAATCTTTAAGGATATAGGTTTTAAATTAATCAAGTATAATCTATTTTTTAAATACTAAAAAAGTAACAGAATTTAAACCCCCCTACTGCTAAGTATTTATTTTAACCAAAGTCACCAAATTTTAAAAAGGAGAATTTGTCTAGAGGCAAAGCTCAGGTTGTACTATAAAGCATCAGCTACCATTCCCAAAAGAAGAATTTGGTGTTTAAAAAGAGGAGGCGGGGGGAGTTACGTTAATGTTGAGAGAAAATATGGAAATTACTTCTTTGAGTACTGATGAAATAAAATATCAAAGGGTGTGATAAGAAAGAGATAGACAATCCACTGACTAAAGCTATATAAAAGATTTCTAAATGACTTGGTTGGGTACATTATCTGTTTTTGTACACTTACTGCTTTGAAACTTTATTCCAGCTTAGAGATTTGATTTAATAAAAACACAATACAATCATTAAACAAGAGATAAAATAATCTTTTTTTGCCCAAATTGATCTTTAAGTCTACACAATAATTTAGAAAGCCATTTCTTTCTTCCTTTTTGAGAGCTAAACAAACAAACAAACAAAACGTGAGTGCTTTAATTTTCCAAGATAATTTTATGTTCCACATTCTCTGTTGACTCATGTGTTTAAACTATCATCCTAATGAGCTTGGATTTAGAATTAGAGAACAGGTTCCCATTAAGACGATGCTCTGTATCCACGATTTAGCCCAGACTACATATCTAGCCTCATTCCTTCTACCACAGGGCCGTTCTTCACGTGGAATCTGACCAAGTCTCATCATACCACTTTCAGCCCCCGCCTTCCCTTCTGGTCTTCGGTTCCTGTCACTCTGCCCCTCTACTGTACTGCCCAACCGGCATGTTAAACATGCTCCTTCATCAGGGACATAGTACTTGCCCTTCCCTCCGCCTTTGAGGCTTCACCCACAGAGCCGCCAGCTCCCTCCCTCACTTCCTTCAGACCTCTGCTCAAATGTCAGTCACTTCCTGACCACACCATCTAAAATAGCTTCCCGCCCTCTCCCTCTTCATTCCCTAATCCTGTTCTGCTTGTCTTCAAAGCATCTGCCATGGTACTAAATACCCATTTGCTTACTGTTCATCTCTCTCACTGGGCTGAGAGCTCCATGAGGGCAGGGAGTTTGAACACTGATATCCCCAGCACTTAGAACAGTAATGGGCATATAGTAAATAACTGAATACATCTTATTTTTTAAACTGTACTGTAGGCTTCTTGACAACAAGGATTATATGTCCCTTAGTACACAAACAAATCCTATTTACAGCAGATATTTTAAAATGTATTTAATTAACAACTGAAACAAATGAGTTTTACTGTTCTTAGCAGAATATTAACTCCATGAATTCATTTACATAATTCCTATTCATTTAGATACCATTCCCATATTAATATTCAATAATTCTTTCTTTTAAATACATGTATATTTCAGAAATAGATTTTCTCTTAATATGTGTGAGATGGCTGGTATTGATATGAGGGCACATTTTATTTCCCTCTACACCCACTTAGGTTATCTGAGGAATGGGAGAAAAGGCTGAAACAGCTGCTCCAGATGGGAAAGAAAAGTGACAGCAGATATGACCCATGCAGGGACATATTACTTAATTGTGATGGACTGAAAGGGAAGCATGCTTTCATACAGCTTTCAAATTTAGATGCGAGCTACAGAAATGATATAGAATGATGACAGGATGGCTCAGAAGGTACCTGATTACTTCTCTTCAAGGTTTGGAGGTGTTCAGGTCCCTCTCACTAGAGAAAAGCTGAAAGCCTGGAAGGGGACAGTCAGCAGGAGAACTGCCTACACTAGCTTTGGGTGACACGGTTTAAGACTGTGCAAAGCAACTCCACTCACTTTAACTCGAAGAGATTAGGGGAAATGATTAGACATCTACTGAGACTGAGACACAAAACCAGGGTTAAATAGTGATTTGATAATAAACTTAGTGCAAGGTATGAATTATTTCATGTACTGTGTTTTTTTTTTGGTTTTTTTTTTTTTTTTGGTGGTACGCGGGCCTCTCACTGCTGTGGCCTCTCCCTTTGCGGAGCACAGGCTCCAGACGCGCAGGCTCAGCGGCCATGGCTCACGGGCCCAGCTGCTCCGCGGCATGTGGGATCTTCCCGGACTGGGGCCCGAATCCGTGTCCCCTACATCCGCAGGAGGATTCTCAACCACTGCGCCACCAGGGAAGCCCAATGTACTGTGTTTTTTAAAGTCAAGTCCTCATTAAATTAAATACACACAGCAAAAAAAGAAAAAGAAATCAAAATGTTAACAGTGGCATTGAAATCACATATATAATCAGTTTTGAATTCTGTTTTCTTCATTTCTTATTGCTTGGAAGAATTTTCCCACATCAGGAGATATTTGACTCTGTTACTAAGGAAGAATAGGAGAAAACTGTCTAAGGTCTACCAAGCTAATATTCATCATCAAAGAAACTCAACAAGGTGCAATATTCCATACTTGAAAAGGCTGGATGTTCAAGACCAGCAATCAGGAGTCTACTTATTTTCCAGTGTATACATTCATTGTAATTAAGAACCACTGTCTCAAGCTGAGTGACAGTATCTGGATAAAGCCTCAGGATCTCATGACCTAGGTTCTACATGGGCATGATTAACTGGGAAGAGAGAACAGCATGCATTTAAACTCAAAACAGTTATATATAAGCCATTACCCAGGTTTACTCAACACTTTACTTAAACTGCACAATATACATAATTTTTTAACCTGTTGTAAAGATGGTCCTCTCTTCCAAAGTTCTCTCCCTGAAGATTTAAAGAGAGGGAAAGGGAGGAGAAAGAGGAACAGTGAAACAGCAGGTTAGCTTGGGTAGATTTGCATTCCCCAATTATATAATTAAGTCAATATTAAAGAAATAAATTTTTAAGTTTCTTTTGAAGTTTACTACCTTACAGTTAAAACAACAATGAAATATCACTTTTGCCTATCTAATCGGCAAAGTATTTTTTTTTTGCTATGACAACATCCCTGTAGATGATATTCAATGCCAGGGAGGGGAGGCAGGTGAAAAATACAAAATTTAAAACATCCTAAATTAGAAGGCAACTTGTCGATATATATTAAAAGCTTAAAAAAATGTGCATAACCTGAAACCTCTTAATTCAATTTCTACGAAGTGATCCTAAGAGTATAATAAAAATATGCTAAAATATTTATGCATAAGGACAGTCACTAAATGGTATTTATATTAGTAAAAACTGTATAAACAACTTAAATGATACCTATAGAAAATTGCTTAATTAAATTAAACTTAGATGGAATTTTATGCATCAATAAAAATCATACTGTAGAAAAAATATTTATTTATGAGGGAAAAGTCTTCGAACTATATTACACAAAAAGTAATCTACAGCTCACTACAGGCAACCTCAATTTTATGCATAGAGAGAAGACTGGAAGGATATTCCTCAAAATGTTAGTAGAGGCTCCTCAGTGGTAGAATGAGTGGTTGATTTTACTTGCTGTGCTTTTCTGTGCTTTCCAATTTCTCTTTAATAAGCATAGGAAAATAGTTGGCACAAGTATTCAATAAATCTTAGTTGAATATTTTACATACATATTTAAACAATGATTCTTTCTTTAAAACTTTTTAAGTACAAGAGCTTAAGCACTTCACCCCTCCTCATCAAAAAATATATATTAGTAAAACACTTTATTTGGCTCTTTCTTTTCAGCTCTTAAATTACTCCACAGTAGAGTAGGGTTGACTGGATAAACTGGACAATAAATGTAACACACACTACCTCAAAACAAGTGACTATAATGTAAAACCGCACAGCTGGGGCAGAGAGGGAGATGAACCAATACTGCTTATTGTAAGGAGTGTTTTGCCCCTTACAAACTGTAGCTCTACCATCTAAATCTTTAAAAGCTGCTCTTTATTAACTAGCACTTTTCTAGTGACAGAAAACTGCTGGTACCTTTGTTGGTATTTTCTGATGCAGTCTTCAGTGAGGTTAGAATGTCCAGATTGTCACCAATTCTTGCATAGTAAGAACTATCATGGCCAAGGGCATCCAGCAAGGTTACATCAGCACCATTTCTGATTAAGACTTCTACTGCATCTTTGCAACCATACTCGCAACCTAGCATGAGAGCAGTCCTAGAAGGCAAGATGGAAGAATAAAAGACCTTGAGAAGGATCCAAAAAAATATTTCAGAAATCTCTTTCAGAGGTCCCCTTCTTAAAGAACAGATATTACTTTAAAAAGCCACATTGTTATAGACACAGATTTGACTTCATATTTTTATCTTACATTTTAACTCCACTGCTTTTTTTTTTTTTTTTTTCAGTACGCAGGCCTCTCACTGTTGTGGCCTCTCTCGTTGCAGAGCACAGGCTCCGGATGCGCAGGCTCAGCAGCCATGGCTCACGGGCCCAGCCGCTCCGCAGCATGTGGGATCTTTCCGGACCGGGGCACGAAATCGTGTCCCCTGCATCGGCAGGCGGACTCTCAACCACTGCGCCACCAGGGAAGCCCTCCACTGCATTTATAAAAACATGTGTTTTGTGTCTTAGTTCGCAGAGCTAACATTTTACATCTACCTACACACATTTGTTACTTCTACTACCAAGTTAACCTCCTTTATTCCAGTCCTTCTATGTACTACAAGTTAATTGCCACAAAGATCTTCCACAACTGATACTGTCACCTTATCTGTGCAAAACCTACAACAATAAACCCAAGCTATTTAAATCACTTTGCAGGCCTTTCTGCGTCCCTCGCGGCGGGTGGCAGGACATAGTGGCACAGTCCTTTCCGAGTGTTCTCGGCCAAGGGCTCCATCGCGGGCCCTGCTGCCGCCAGCCCCACTCCTCGTTGGAGAGAAGATGGAGGGCCGGAACAGCGCCATCTCCGCCGGCGTGTGCGGGGCCATTTACTTTGACCCCAAGAGATGGAGTGACCCTAACTTCAAGAACAAGCTGCGAGAATGAAGAAAGAAACAGAAGCTTGCCAAAGAGAGAACTGGACTTTCCAAGTTACCTGACCTTAATGATGCTGAAGCCGTTCAGAAATTCTTCCTCGAAGAAATACTGCTTGCAAGAGTTACTAGCTCAAGGTGAATATTAGAAGGGTGTTGACCATCTGACAAATGCAGTTGCTGTGTGTGGACGGCCAGAGCAGTTACTGCAAGTGTTGCAGCAAACTCTTCCACCACCAGTGTTCCAGACGCTTCTGACTAAACTCCCAACAATTAGAGAACTGTAAGTGCTCAGAGCTTGACTGAAGATGATGTGGAATGAGAAACAAATGTCAACATAATAATCTCAATTAAAAAATATTTTAAAAATCTTAACTTGGAAGATGATCAGCTCTGGGGGAGTAAGGGCAAATAAGCTTGTTATGGACTGTCCTACACTGAAATCCACCAAAGTTAATTTTTACTTTGTGTAGATCCATTTGTCTGTTTTATTTATTTTCCCAATGAAAAGTGTATTTTGTTAGAGAGGTTTTCATTTTATAAATACACTATCAGTTACTGAAAAAAATAAAATAAATAAATCACTTCGTGAACTGAACCACATCATGCAAATGTCCCCAATGAATCCCTTCTATTCCAAAACAAGAATCAGATTCCTGTTCCTGATCTCTCTTTAGAAGAGCCTTTCTTCTCCAATTGGCAGATCATAATAATGCAACAATTAAATCAGCATGGAAATTTAGAAGTACTCTAGAAATTCTCTATTTTTACTGCTGAGGCAACCAACACTTAATGAAATGAAGTGACTTATCCTATATATGATTCTGTCTTCAATTGTGAATATTGAATTTCATACGGAAATTGATTTTTGCCTTTATTCGATGTCCGTTCTATTCCTCTTTTATACTCCCTGGTAGTTGCTAGAATGCAGTTTTACATAAAACAGGCATTAACAAACTTTTTGTTATAAGGGAAAAAATGTCAGATAAGACAGGAAGAAAGAAAAGAAACTTGAATACAGAGTGTCAGAAACAGCTTTTAATTTACCTTTAAAACCATCTGCTATGTAGTCTAAATATAATACACATTGCCCTATCACACTGGTTTTTTTGTGGAGTTCCAATGAAAAAACACAGACAAACATACTTGGAAAAATATAAGATCTATTAAAGTAATAAGGCATTGTATACGTGGATCAGCCAGATCACCCCTTTCTGATCCTAAAATTTATTTTTCAATCAAATTTTCTTAAATGTGCTTGGAGCCAGATCATAGTATCACAAAAACAAAGTAATATAAAAAAAGCCACTTTCTTAAAAAATCACATTAATGATTTAATTGCATAAGAATTTCCTCCTTTGAGATGCCTGAACAATGAAAACAATCCGAGCTATAAAATCTGACATCCAAAGACTAACTATACTTATCTACTTCCAGTGAACTACAAACAATAGAATACGAGCTTAGAAGAATAAAAGTAACTGAAAAGAAACCAACAATTTTACCAGTACTCATCTATACAATCTCAGAAACTTGTCATAAATTACTGTAATGCTTCAACTGGTGGAAGGGATATATTTCAGATACTTTGTTGTCAGAAACTCCATGACTATAAACATCAGAATTATAATATAGCAAGCAGCATGATACACTAGACCCAGAAAAGAGGACAGAGAGAATTACAGATAGAAATTGTTAGTGCACACCAACTAAAATAACATCAAATTCAGGTGCAGAAATAAATTAATGAAATCTGTATTGGGGTACTGAAATGAACTCAGTTTCAGAGAAGGAGGTGGTATTGTGCCCAGCAGAAAGGAGAAAAAACACCTTGAGAAAATCTACACTGAAACATGTCAAGCTCCAGGACATGCAAGAACTCCTTTAATCTCAAAAGATTCACTAATGAAGTAGAGACTGTAAATGTAATTTTTTATTCTTCTTCCTTATTTGAGCCCATTTCATTAAAGATTATTTTATAAGTTCAAAATACCTAGGATATAATTACTCTTTTCTTCAGTTCTTTGACCTGAACACAGGCCATAATCACTGCCTGTATTTCGAGTTTACCCTGTCATTATCCCCTATTTCCCTCTCCCTCCTTCTTCAGCCAACTCTGAAGAGTAATAAGAAGTGAGTGCTAATTCCAAGGAAGGAGAACCACAGGGGATAGAAAGGCCAAGTCACAGCAGCAGAGCTTCAGGATTACTGTGCGTCGAGCTGGTGTCTGGGGAGCCGTGATAAAAGAATTACCTGTTTTGTTTGTCTCTGGAATTAATATCTGCCCCTCTATCTATCAGCAGTTGACATATTGTTGGCCTACACATCTGAGTAGCCAGAACAAGAGGCGTCCGCCCATCCTAAGCAACAAGAAAAATGAGACAGCATTCAGACAACAAGTCTCCCAATACATGAAGGTCAGAATACATAAGTTGAAATGAGAATAAACATAAAGTGACTTACTACATCTTTGGTATTCACTGAGGCCCCATGGTCACAGAGCAGCTGTATGCTAGAAGGACAGTCTGCCATAGCTTTGAGGAACAAAGGAAAATGATAAATGGTGAACATCTGTTGGTAACACGTGGTGTTTTGCTAGACCCGTATAAGGCCTAAATTCTTCAATCCCTAAAGTACTAAGCTTCACATCCTTCACTCTCAGTTTAGCATTATAAGCATTGATTTTTCTATCTGAAAATGGATTAGACAAGATCATTTTGTAAATTTTGTATAATTTATTAGGACCAAGGAACAATGTCACTCTTGCAGAGGACAAGAATATACTGCTGTTCTAAGGGTAAACACTGATAATGAAAATCACACTTAAACTTTCTATTTATAGTATATATATATATATATATATATATATACACATATATATATATTTTTTAGGAGTTTATTTATTTATTTTTGCTGTGCTGGGTCTTTGTTTCTGCACAAGGGCTTTCTCCAATTGTGGCAAGCGGGGGCCACCCTTCATCGCAGTGCACAGGCCTCTCACTATCTTGGCCTCTCTTGTTGCGGAGCACAGGCTCCAGACGCGCAGGCTCAGTAGTTGTGGCTCATGGGCCTAGCTGCTCCGCGGCATGTGGGATCCTCCCAGACCAGGGCTCGAACCCGTGTCCCCTGCATTAGCAGGCAGATTCTCAACCACTGCACCACCAGGGAAGCCCTATAGTATATTTTAAAATATGGCTATAACTTACTGAATCCTTGAAGTGTTAGTGCAGTTTTTTAAAAAGAATCATATACTTTTTTCTTAATAGAAGACCCACAGTAAATAAAGTATGATTCATACAATTCATATTTCCTTTTCAAAGCAGAAACTGCAATGTCTGCCCTTGATGCAAAAGCAGGGTCATTTTGCTAAAAATTATATTATAAAATTACATGATGCCTCTTCTCTGATCAACACTAGAGTTCAAATTTGTATCAGGAAAAAAGTGGTCAAATTCATAAAGTACAATTGTGTTTATACTTCCCATGAGTTTTTATAAAAGTTTTATAAGTTGATACTAGTTTATTTGCACAAAAAAGTACTAAGTCAGCATTTGTGGGTTTTTTTTTTTGGTGCAATTCAATAAAGTAAAACCAAACATACATTAAAAAATCAAGTAAAATTTTCATTTGTGATGCCTTTAATCCAGCAAGTCTTTTATATAAAATATATAATCAATCTTAAAAAGAAGATAAATTGAAACTGAATACATTAATTCAGCAATTATAAAATAACAACCATTCAGGCCCAATTAAAAATAAGAAGGAAAAAATATAAAGCATAAAAAATTCCAGAGTTATACTATACTGAACAAATCAAGTCAGTATTAAAGGTGCGATGATGGAGAATGCCAGCTTGTTCCATGGTAATAAAACTGTGTTAGGCACAGGGTGGCTCACCTAGACCACAGTTCCCAGTCTCCTTTGCATGCAGGCATGACCACATGAGTTAGATCATGCCAATGGAGTCTGACATGAGGGACATGTGCTACCTTCTGAGTCTAGGGCTTTAAAAAGTGGTTATACATTCTTCCATAATCTTTCTCCTTCCTGCTAGCAGGAAAACAGGTACCTATTATCAGCTTCAGCCTTAAAGATGAGGACAACACCCCAGGCAATGGTAGAACTACAAAATGGAAGAAATCTGGGTCCCTGAATGACTATATGGAGCAGAGGTACAAGCCAATCTTATCATTAGGGCTGTGACATGAAAGAAATAAATTCTGTGTGTGTTTTTTTTTTTAAGCAAATGTTATTTTGTCACAGCAGAGTATAGTCTCATCCCTGACCAAGACAAAAATTGCTATCAGGAGTCAGGTGCTGTTGTAACAGATACCTAAATTATACAGCACTGGTTTAGTGGTTGGGTACTAGGTGGTCAGTAAGCATATTTCAGGCTAGAAACCTTGTGATTTTTCTCATACTGTGGCAAAACATTTGATAGATCTATCATCTGCGCTAATTTACAAGGTACACTGTGTGACTATGGAGCCTTTCTAGGTTTAGCAATAGAAAAGAACCAGAATTTTAGGGCATATTGGCGGCTGCTTACTGCTTTTAGTAAGAAAGAGATGAGGTCAAGCAAGAATTAGTTATGAACACAGATGGAAGGGAATAGAGTTTCTAGATACTTGGGACCTCACAGGTATAGAGAAGCCAATTGTTTCTCTATACCAAACAGCAAGATGTTGGTCACAACTTTTCTCAAAGACAGCCTGATAAGGAAAAAGGAAAAAACAAAAACAAAAACAAAAAAACCAGATCCAGTCCTGGAATAAAGATCAGATTGAGGATACTATATTCCCATACAAGACTATTATTTCAGATGACTTTGAGGTGGCAGTATTAAAATGAACAAATGAACTTATTTACAAAACAGAAGTAGAGTCACAGATGTAGAAAACATACTTATGGTTACCAGGGGATGGGGTAGGGGGTGATAAATTGGGATATTGGGATTGACATACACACACTACTATATATAAACTAGATAACTAATAATGACCTACTGTATAGCACAGGGAACTCTATTCAATACTCTGTAATGGCCTATATGGAAAAAGAATCTAAAAAAGGAGTAGGTATGTGTATATGTATAAGTGATTCACTTCATTGTACACCTGAAACTAATAAAACATTGTAAATCAACTATATTCCAAAAAAATTTTTTTAAACTCTGTAAATTAACCTAATGTCCTACACAGTATTGAACATTTTATAAATAAATTCTCTAAATTTTGGTTAAAAAAATAAAATAAAATGAGGTAGAGAATCATGAGTCCAGAAATAAAAACAAGAAATAAAGGAGGGTTAAGAACTTTATGTCCAGAAAATTAATGGTTCCTGACATATGGAAGTGGCTGGCAACAAATAGCCCAGAAACCTACCAAGGTTTTGAGGGAATGCACTACCCCAAAATCCAAAAGCCCAGTCAGCTAAAACTAATAACTCTTCCTGTGCTTAAGCTGCCTATATAGAGGGCATACTTTCCAACATCCAATTTACCTGTGATCTTGGAAGATAATGGACAAGAACCTCCCAGAAGGCAGAGCTAGGGCCCACAGAGGACAATAAGGGATTTCTCCTAGGAAACAAAACCTGGGGGCACCTGAAGGAGCTAACCAAGAAATTTACTCCAAGATCTCAGTTGAAAGCCTTTGCAAGTTTTGCTCAGCAGTATTTGATACCTGCTGTTGATGAGTGATTGCTGTGTATTTCTCAGTTCTCCCGTTTCCAAAAGAGAGTCTTTATTTTACTTATCCTGTTCTTGCTGCATCACTATATTGTGAGGAGCAGATCTCTTTTCTTTAAGTTTACAAACTGTTGGACCATGAAGAGCCATTTCAGAGCCAAAAATACACAAGTGCACATCACCCAGAAATCCCAGACTTTGAGGTGGCTTCAGTGACTGAATTGGTTATGTATCCTTTCCCTTGGGGCGGGGGTAATGTTCTATGTGTGGGAAGTAGGGGCTGCAGGAATATCTGGAAGGCCAGAGGGCTGGACTGTGGCAATTGTTACCAAAATTTGTTCTCCCCTTCTTCTACAGTGTAGCAGCTCGGCCATTACTAGTTATTCTGAGATTACATTTCTGGGCCTCCTTTACAGATAAATACAACCAACTGACTTTGCTCTTGTTGATGGATTATGAGTAGAGGGCTATTTACCACTTCCAAATCTGGGCCTTAAGCTGTGGGCATGCGCTCTTCCTATTCTCCTTCCCTTTCCTGCCAGCTGGAACGCAGATATGACTACAACCCTGCTGCAATGACATTGCTGAGGAAGATACCAGAGGAAAGTGGAGCAACAAGATGGAAAGAATTCAGTTCATGAATGACCTCAAGCCACCTGCCAACCTATACCACTCCATTTTTTTTTATAAGCAACTGATATTGGAGTTCTTTTACTACATTGACTTGGTCTTCATTCTAACTTCATCTGTATACCTATTGAACAACTATTAAGATTTCAATCTGTTAAGTTGTACCAGTTTTAAAAACAGGGATAATACAATCTATAATATACAAAAAATTACACATATTTACTGTACATATTTTGATGAGTTTGGACAAATGCATGCACTGTAATACCCTCACCACAATCAAGGTACTAAACATATGGACCACCTCCACAAATTTCCTTGTGTCCTTTTGTGTGTCTGTGTGTTTTGGGGGGTTTGTTTTTTTGGGTTTTTTTTGGTGAGAATACTAAGTACTCTATCCTCTTAATATATTTTAAAGTACACAATACCATATTATTAATTATGTGCAATATGCTATTATACTACATTATATAATAATTACATACAATTTTTGTATAATAATTATACCTCAATTAAGCAGTAAAAAAAATAAAACCAACTAGGAAAAGTTGAACATTGAGTAAATGATATTGAAATCATTTTCAAATGCATTAGGTGTAATAATGATATTACACTTAGGTTACAAAATAGAATCATTATCTTCCAGAGATAAAAACTGAATTGTTTATGGATAAAATTATATGATGTCTTGGATTTGATTTAAAATATGCCAAGTAGAGGAGAATAATGGGTGGTGGTAAAAATGAATCAAGATTAGCCATATGATGACAACTGTCTAAGCTGGATGAAGGGGATAAGGTATTTTAATATGATAGTCTAACTTTATGATTGAAATTTTCCATAATAAAGTATTTTAAATAATTTTTACAACATGATTATTGATAAGGTTGGATGGATTAAAAAACAACTATGAGAAGGTGGTAGGAGAATAGAAATATCATGTGACATGTATTCATACTTCATTAAGCAGAAAAATCATTTAAAAATTTCCATCAAACAATAAATTAATGCTACAGAAATGAATTATATTTTTTTATGATTTTAAGTTTAATTTATAAATTTGTTTTGATGATTCCATAACTACACAAGCTTGATAAGTATATCACATACGAATCTAGGTCTACGTTTTTATCTATTTTTAACTTATTTAATTATTTTTATTTATTTAAGTAGTAATATAAAATTATCATAAAAATATTAAATAAAACTATAGAAACTCACAGGAGTCATTGTGAGGCTTAAATGATAATGTATGTAAAAATGTTCTGCAAATAATAGCACTCTATACCAAAATTTTTAAAAATGCATTGTGTAAGAGATCAAACTATCATAAAAATACATAAAATATTTTTTAAAAGGAAGAAAATCAAAAGTATAAAAGTTTGAAGGAAATTTGAAGTATAATACATTTTTAGCAGACTACTCTAATCCTCTAATCTACCAAGGATATTCCATATACATGAAAGGAAACAGTAGGGTTTTTTTTGTTTTTTCCTTTGAACGCCTAGTTAACTAGGAATTTCAGTCTTAGAAGAGTCTGCCCAGGGGTCAGACTATCTTACATTCCAAAAATCCTTAAATATTTAACTTTTTTCTAATAATTTTCTTTAAGACACCTAAAGAATAATGCAAATAAATTCTGATATACAGTATGATTAATAAAATCTTTGAAATTACTAACATAAATCTCTTTTAAAATACAGCAAATTACAATGATACGTAATTCAGCACAGACACCTCTAAATCAAAACAAGCACCATCACCACTAATTAAGAAGTTACTACATGCCAGGCACTATTCATGATTCAGTTATAACCACTACTGCAGTAGTATTAGTAAGTTCATTTTGCAGATAAGGAAAATGAGGTTCAGACATGTTAATGAGGTAAATATAGTTTTTAAGAAAGAGAAAAGTCTTCCTCTTTCCCATTTCTCCTACCAGTTCCCACGCAAACACATGGTACTTACAGCTCCTTGAGAGCAGGATTATGGTTTATTCATCTTTGGACTTTCAGTATCTAGCAACCTGGCCTGTAAATATTGGCTGAATGATTCTTTTTAAGCTGTACAATCCAATAAATTTCAAATCTGAATAAATAAAAAATTCATAACATTCTGTTTCTCCATGAATTATACAAATATATTCATGTTAAAACTTTGAAATTAATTTAAATGCCCAGCCATTTTAACAAAGATTTGTTTATGTCCAAGTGAAACCTTTGCTTATTACCTGCATCGTGAAGTGCGGTTCTTCCCTGCAGGTCTACATGTTCAGTGGGACAACTGTACTGTTAAAACAAAGAAATTTAGTAATCTAAGAAAGTCTTATTTTCAAGTTAAATATCGAGACTCAAATGAACAGCTGTTATTTAATCCTAAAAATATTGCATTTATCAAAAACTCTAAAGAGTACTAGACAAGCCATAAATATTTTGACATGCGACAAATATAATAACATTATACTGTAAATTTAACAGTATTCCAGTAAACAGGAAAACATATGGTACATTACAATAGCATGAAATATAGAAACTGTTATTGTTTGGGGTTTTTTACAGCAAGAATTAAAACTTGAACAATTGAATCAGAAAAAACAAATGAGTTCTGCTGTGAAACTTAGTGGCAAACATGTTTAAGGAAATGTGTGACTAGACCTTTCAACTGAAAATGTAATTTAGCTCGCTAGTTCACAGAATTTTGTGGTTGCCTGATTATAAGCTTAACTAATGATGTTATTATGTAGTCTGAATTATTGATGTTTATACAGAAATATATAGATCCTATGCTGTATCACTTAATCTCAAGTCATATACCAGATGACAGAAAATTCCAATCTCCAGCTAATGTCAACAGGAAGGTCAAGTCTTTGTTGTTTATTTTTAATACACTGAGTTATGCAATTCACTTCCCTCAGAGTTTTTGCTCTTTATTGTTCACATTCTTTCACAAATGATCAAAAAAATATTAGGTAAGCTAATAGTCAAAGCTAGCCTATTTTCTTTGATCTCAAGTTCCAAAAACACATCTGTTATTTGCAGTCAAAATAATAAAGTCAAAGTATTAACCACTTTTACTACCTGTAGAAGTTTTTGTAGACACAATGCATGTCCATACTTTGCAGCCAGGTGAAGAGCATTCCTCCCTAGAAAAGAAATAATTTTAAATATATGATAAGGGTTATTTTCTTCACATGTGAATTCTCCTTAGAAATGTGCTTCAGTTTTCTAAAATCAGTTGACAGACAACTTCATTTGTAGTCATGCTTTGAGTTTCTAAGATGTCTCACCCAGTTTTATATTTTAATTAGAGATAATGTACACACCAAAACAATGAAGGTGGGAAGAAAAAATAAACATACAGACTCATTACAGAGCAAGAATTTTGTCTTATTCACCACTGCATCTCCAATACCTGGAGCAGTTCCTGAAACAGAGTAAGTAATTAAATATTGCCATAGGAGAGAAGGGAGAGAAAGAGAAAGAGATAAAAAAGGAATGGGGATAGGAGGGAGAGAAAGATAGCTAGATTTCACATAACATTTCTCAATAGGCAGTGCGGATACTAAAATGGAGAAAGGTTAAGAGATGTGAGTCAAAGAAAAGGTATTCTCTAACTAATTTTTATGCTTCAACTAAAATTCAAAGTTTACAAAGAGATACTGTCTCTGAAAATCAGACAATTTGTTCAAATACGTGATTAAAATGTGCAAATTTAAAGGAAATGATGAGCGGAGCAGGGAAGAGGTCACCAGACAATCTGGAAGGTTAACTCTGAACACTGAAAAAGGTAATTTGCAGAGAACATTCTACCTCCAAACACTATTTCTCCTAATTGTACTTCTTTACACAAATATCTTTCTTGGATGGTGAAAACTACAAGGGTTTCACCAGACTATTCCAGCTTCCAATCTTTAATGCTCCTAATTTCCCTCTACCTTCACAAACATCTCCAAACATAATTGTAGTTCACAAGTAGACCTTTCTGCTAGAAAAGTAATGTGTGTTCTGTTCATCCTAGATGAAGGAATAAACTGACTTTCAACTCTCATTCAGTTTTATATGCATGTAGATACGTGAATAAGTTTTGCTGGGTCTGATCATTTCTGTGTAGCTAACAGGTTCTAGAGCAAAAGGCAGTTGAGTCCAGACCTTTGAACAGATATAACATATTCAACCACTCCTAAACATCCTCTACAAATAAGTCAGATGTAACAATTTCAAATTTCAATTTGCTACTGTTCACGGACAAACTTTCTAGAAACATTTCACATCCTGAAAAGTGACTAGAATAACTGGCACTTACATGAGAAGTAAGAGAGCATGGAGTGGATAATGAGGATAGACACAGTGGCAACAGTCCCTGGTGTTTACCAAAATGCCACAGAAACTTGGTCACATTAAAATGTCAGGTCAGGGCTAAGGAAATACCAAATCCAGCCACTTGAGATAGTAGAGCAAAAAATCACGGAAATATCACATCTAAAGCATATCACGCTGAATTATACCAAAGGCGCGTACCTGGCAAGACCTGGGTCACAAATACCTCAAAACCACACTAACTTGAAATCTGGTTATTTTCAATCTACTTTTATATTGCTGGCAACTAAAGGAGTTAAGATAAAATACATAAAGGTTGTGTAATCAAATTTTTATCAAATATCCACATCTGGATTATAATAGACAATATAACAGCAAATGAGACAAGGTCCTTGTTCTCAGGAAAGGACAACTCTAAAGACAAACATAATTAAACCCATCAATAAAAACATGACTAAACAACAGCAAAAACAAAAGACAAAATAGGTAAAGCAAGGTATGCCCGAATGCAGTATATGAAAAGACGTCGTCTGCTGAGCTTGGGAAAGCATTTGAGCTTCATCTGCACTGAAGGAGGGAGGACAAAAGCCACTTAGATTGGCCACTAGGCCGAAATGTCCAGAGCACAAAGAACACAGACAAAAACAAGAAAGACACGTGTTTGAATTGGAATCAGCACAATAAATGAAGTCTTATGAATTCTGAAATGGTATGGTTAATCCAAAATTTCTAAAAATAAATATTCTTCTGCATCAGTAGAAAACATATATATAAGTAATAACAGTTTTTTGTTCATTCAAAGGTGGCAAATAAATTGAGTTTCGTCTTCACTTAAGGTAACTTTAGGTAAAGATTTTCCTCACTAATTCATTTGTGATCTCCCTCTCTCTCCCCCATTGCCTTCCATTTCCAAACACAATGCTGGTTAACAGTAATGTATTTATTTGTCCATACATGGAGTCATAGGATAAAACATTAAAGTTGTTCAGGACATTCTCTGCTCTAGGTCAGCTCCCGTATTTAACTGAATAACAAAGTAGAAGTGCAGAGAAATAAGCTGCCACAGGTCTCAGAGAACTGAGAATGATTGTCCAGATGAACAGAAAACTAAAACATTGAAGAAAAGCAATAGCTATACTCAAATACTTAAAATCTATCTTGTGATGTGCAGACAAACTTATGCTGTAATATTTTAAAAGACAGACATAGTTATGACTAAGTTTAAGCAGAAGGCCTGGTAAGAGACAGACTTAAACTGTCTATTAGAAATATTTTTTATAAATATAGCTAGCTAAACACAGACCAGGTCTCCTCATGAGGCATAATGGTTAAAAACACAAACTCTGACTGCCACTCATCCACTGAAAAGACCCTGGACAAGTCGCTTAACAGCGCAGTGCCTTGCAGCCTCATTGGCTCGATGTGAGGATAAAATGAGTTAGTACGTGTAAAGCGCTTAGCAGAGTAGCTAAATCTATGTGAAATAAGTGTCACCTCTTCTTGTTATGATCACTACTGGTGATGTTGTTATTAGGAGACAGTTAGTTCCTCAACACAAGAAATGTCCAACCAAAAACCAAATGACCTCAGGACAGCAAGAATTCATATACTGAATAGTATATAAATGGCCCCTAAAGGTTCTTCCAAGTCTGAGATTTGAGAATCCTGTAGCACCGCCAAGACCAGCCCTAGACCTCAGGTCTCCAGCTGCTCATCCATTCAGTCGACCTTTCTGCTACATCCCCAGTACTTGCCCTCTCCCCCAGAGCAATACCTCAGCTAATTAGAAACAGAAAGTTAAGGACTGCTCTTTGTAAATCACATTTAGGTCTGATTTAGAGCCCTGGCAGTGGACAATGCTTGTCTTCTCTGTTTGTAACCGACTATGGAGGCAAACGTACCTGCGGTGTCACTGGTTGTAATATCAACTCCATGTATGAGGATGGCATTCAAACACTCAAGATTCCCCTTTGAGGCTACAACATGAAAGCTAAACAAAGAGAAAATATTTGTTATGCCATGAAAACTACTCAAGGTCAACTTAAATGTTACATAAATGTCACCTTATAGTCAATACTCACACATACATACACACACGTGTGAACATGCATTTTAAAGGCTACATTAGAACACCTATATATTTAATACAAGAAAAAAGAAACCTATCTCATACTACTGAAAAACTCATTTTAAACCAAATTTACATTATTACCTCTATAGTTTATCATTTCAGTAACAAAGGCACTGGTGTTTAGACCTTAATAAATGCACTGAAAAGTTTCTATCAGATTATTTTGCTTAGTTTCAAATATACTGAAACCGCCAAAACAAATGAAGTTACTACGGAATGCTAAGGCCAAAGACAGATCAAAACACTTATCCATCTCTTTAGAATGATCATATTAAACCTGGCATAGAAAAGTCTTCAAAACAAGCTAAGCTACACTTGAAAGCCACAAAAGATCTGGCATCATCTTCTTCCTGAAGTACAACATTATTGTTCCTTTTACTCAAAGACCAGTATGCTGGTTCAAATTTCACACAAACAGAGTTGAACACAAAATAACTTTAAGCCATCAAGTACTCAAAATACATGATAAAATATCCCATTGTTTCTTTGATCATCTAATACTTTCTTAATCAATAAACATTTACAGAAATATTTTGTGTGCATTAAGAACTGACATTGTAAGTAAATACTGTAGGACTTGTTGGCAAAGGACATTGAACTCAGGTCCTAAATGAGTACCGTACCCATTGTGAAGATGCCAGGAGGTAAAGGGTCAGCAAGGTGCCTGGATACAGACACAATTGGCAGCACACTCCCTGTCAGGGTCTTCCCTAACCATACCATTTGAAAATTTTACATTTCCCCATCCGCTGCAACCTTAGTACTCCTAGCTCCCCCATCCTGGCCTTCATTATTCTAAATAGAATTACACATTTTTCTAATACTATATATAAATACAAGATTTATTTTCTTTATGGTCTTATTAATCTCTTCCTACTCAACTAACTAGATGAAAGTGGGAATTCTTGTCTGTTCTGCTTCCTATTATATTCCCAGAACCAATGAAAGTACCAGACAGATGATGCACCCTCAAATATCTGAATAACTGAATGCTTAGAGACAGAATCTGGAGATAGCTAGCAAATTCATTTCCAGATATTACAACACTAGCTATGCCTCTATTAGTATTCTAAGGGATCTAAATGCAAACTAGAGACTGAGCACTGCTAAGTAAAGTAAACCAGGTTTGTGTAAAGTTTGAATTAGAGAAAAAGAGATGTTTCTGATAAAAGAAATATAGTGTTCTTGAAAGTCAGATAAGTTCTCCTTAAATTGCCATAAGGCTGAGGGTATCAATCTCTTTGCAACACTGAAGTGGGGAATTATACTATGCAATGCACCATGAGAACCTTTTGAGGAATGGTCATTTCCATCAAGCAAAGGTTTTTAGTCTTCCAACAATCTTGGGGATCTCATTTTTTGTCTGCTTGTTTTCATTTCTTAGCTCACAAAATCTGAAAGACTTCTTTCTTCAAAATAACTCAACATTATACTGATGATGCACTTAAAAGGGCAGAAATCACAGCAAATCTACAATGCATTATTAATACTGTTGTGCTATAAATAGTAGATGTGCTTCAGAAAGAAGATATATCAATCATTAAATTGTATGCAGAGTTGCAAAGGAAATTTGGAAAACTGCTTTATAGAAATACTCTTTTTCAATTAAAAAAATCAACTTAAACTTTTTGTTTTTTAAACAAGACAAGTACTTTTACTTCTATAATAGGAGATCCAGGTAACATGGACAGTCCCCACCTCTGAGGACAACTAGAAGAGCTGCATAAAAAAATAATACATCTGCTTGAAGGTATCAGTAGGCTAACAAGATAGTGAAAAATTACTAGGCCAGAATGCAGGGAAGGACAGAGGCCCAGAGAGGTGAGCTTGGTATTTGGGGCTACTTTTTGTCTAGGAGTATTTGCTGATTCCAGAGAAAACAGCTGGGAGGCTGAACAGTACTTTTGACAGCCTGAGGGGATGGGGAGACAGGAATTGGAATCCATGGCTCTCCAAGTGACAGTGAAGCTTCTTGGTGAACCTGCCCCATTTTGCCTGGGCAAAGGGCTATACCCTAGGAAAGAGGCGAACAGGAAGAAAACAGATCCTTGCAGTGACTATGGCTAGGCCTCAAATATTTCATTTTTGAAATTGGATAGAGGTCAAGAAGGACATGTCACTTTTGTCTTAAATTTCAAAAATTAAAAACCAAAAATATCATTCAAAATAACATTATTTTTATAATTACAGGAAATATATTTGTAATGTCTTATACTTGACTAAATATAAAATGCTTTAATTAAGAAAGAATACAGTTTGTGTGTGAATAACAATAGGAAAATATTTTATCCTATGAATCCCAGAAAGAATTCTACTTCCTACAGTGAAAACCTCAGAAACTAATACTACTCAAATATTTCACAAACTAAAGTTCATAGTTAATCAAATTACACCAGATTTTCATAATTCTGACCATTAATACAAATAATTTCCCTCAAAATTGAACCTTAGATCAAAAAAATCTGTACAAAAACTCAAGTAATCATTCATTCAAAACATTCAAAGCATGGATGGACAGAACTGAAGAAATTAGGTTTCACTGAAGATTTTCATTCCAAAGAAGATCCTTTTATCTTTTACCATCTTGGCATTTTGGAAAAAAAATATGAAAAACAGCCAGTTTTAGATATTAAATTTTCACTATTTATACTGTGAGCCCTATAAATGGTTTAAAATTAGCAAAAATAGAAGCAGGACTCAAAATAACCAGTTATAACCAGTTTTTGTAGCTATCAAATTGCCTACTTGATAAAACTGAAACAGTATAAAAAAATTGGAACTTCTCAAACTTTATTGCTCTTATGAACAACTTAAAGTCACACTTTGCTATTTTCACTATACTTAAATATCTAAGCATTCTAAGGTAGTGACCTACATCAAACATTAACTATCCACTTCCTAATATTCATTTCTATATTTAGTATCTGGTTTCGTTATAATAGTCTAAAAAAAAACTTACGCAAGTATAAGGCGGAGAGGAATTTTAGGAAATGAGACTTTTCACCTCTGACTTTGGAAGGTTTCCCAGATAAGGTTTTAACTGCTATATTTATAGAGGGTAGTAACAAAAGCTAGATCTACCCTTTAACCCATCTGCTCCCCATCCTCAACAGGAAGAGAAATGATAAAGACTGGGGAAGGGTAAGAGAAAAGATACCTGGTTCATAAGCATGTAAAGTTCTCAGTAACACAAAAGCAAAAGGGTAGAATTACTACCTCTATCTCCCTAAGTCACACTAGCCATTCTGCTTCCCTACTGCCCTAAACATTCTCATTTAAATTAATTACCCAAATATAAAAACAGATTGGGGGTTAAGAGGAAAAGGTAATGTAATTTACAGAACTCTTCCAAGACAGAAAACATTTACATCACAGACCTGTGACTTTTTTTTTTTTTTTTTTTTGGCTGCATTGGGTCTTCTTTGATGTGTGTGGGCTTTCTCTAGTTGTGGCAAGCGGGCTTCTCATTGCAGTGGCTTCTCTTGTTGTGGAGCACGGGCTCTAGGTGCGCAGGCTTCAGTAGTTATAGCACGCAGGCTCAGTAGTTGTGGCTCACGGGCTTAGTTGCTCCGCGGCATGTGGGATCTTCCCGGACCAGGGCTCGAACCCGTGTCCCCTGCCTTGGCAGGTGGATTCTTAACCACTGCGCCACGAGGGAAGCCCAGACCTGTGACTTTTAATGAGACTAGACCAAGTTATCTAACCTCTGTAAACCTTTTCCTATTTTTTTCAAAGGGCCACTGTGAGGATCAAATATGATAAGGAGAATAAAAAAGCTTATAAACAAAACTGCACTGAATAAAAATGCACCAAATAACCCATGCTATGGTTTGCCACAGCGCCCAAACAACTAGACTACTGGGTAGTATTTTAGTATTCTTTCTCTCACTTGAAAATCTTTCATATTGAGGACAATTATTAATCCAAATTGTTTGAAAGTGATGTTGAAAGATTTTATAGTGTGGGTTTTGATAAAGGTTTTTTAAAATTAAATGTTGATAACCATAATTCACAAATTTCATTTGTATCACAAGGGTCTACCCAAATTCCCTTTAGGGAATTATCGTCAGTAATACTCACGCAGATCTGCCTTCCACATCTAGTTTGCCTGGATTGACCCCCTTTTTAGAAAGGATTGAGGACACTTTTTCTACATCTCCCCTTTCTGCTGCTTTCATCAATCGGTCATCATATTTGTTCCAATCTGCTGCTTGCTACAAAAAAGAAAAAAAGAATGTAAACATGGCATACTATATATATTAGTAAGACTTTCCAAAGAAGGGGAGGAAAAAAAGAGAAGGGAAAGCAGTAATGTATAATACATCACTCAGTTACCAGCTGCACCCCAAATTTTCTTGTCCCTGCTGTTCCAACATCACAAAAAGAACCTTTCCAAAACACCTGATGTACAAGAAATACTTTAATTCTACTTTTGAGAAAAAGGATGTCTCTCATGTTTTCTGCCCTGTTTTCTTTGCCTTCAGAGCAGAGAAAGGAGATGAGTAACTGTTGAACACCTACCCTGTTCCAGGCATGAATGACTAGAACAACCCTAGTAAACTAGAATTATCATCCCCACTTAACAGATGAGAAAAATCAAGGCTCCAGGGACATTAAATGACTCAAGCAGCCAAGCCCAATCAAGATTTCTCATGACTTCCAAAATCAGTGTGCTCTTTTCTTTCCTATTCTGTAACTCATGCTTTCAGATTTGGCTCTGATTATCTCCCAAGACTCTTAGATACAGTGGAATTCTGCACATCTTTTAAGAACCCCACCACCACTACTCTTTTAAAAGGCACTGTTCAAAATATAATTATGGAGACAAATTATACACACGTACACTCAAGAGAAAAAGCAATCCATTATGCTTATATATTAGGATAAAAAGAAAATTCTACATAGAATAAAATGAAAAAGAAAGACTCTAAAGTATTAACTACTTAAAAATCCTAAAATTATAGGATCACAGATGACTTTCATTTTCTTCCTTCTTTACATTTAACATATATTGCTTTTGTTAAAAAAGATATTTTATTTCAACAAAAATTTAGTGCATGTGTATTTAAAAGGAAGCTCAAAGGCAATTTTTTTAATAGGAGAATGTATCACATGATGTATATTTTAATTATATCAAGGTTATCTTTAGCTTTTATTGGAGAAAATATATTCAAGACATTCTGAAGCCAATAACTTCAACCTTTTCTTAGTAAGTAGAAATGTAGAACCCAGCACTAAAATATACATTATTTAAACAAGTAAGGTTTTAGCCTTTAAAATTCTATACAGTAAACTTATTGCTAAATTCTTTGCTAAGGCCAGCATCATTTCCAGAACAAAAAAAAGTACATATTTTTCACTTAACTTACAAAGCAATTCCTATATCCACAAATACCATAACAAATTTCTGGGGGCGGGGGGAATGAATCACTTAAATGAAGCATATCCTCTAAATGTTTGATCAGTATGATTATATCTACTATCCCCTCTAAACCAGAAAAAAAGAAAGCAACCAATTTTCTAGCTAAATAAGCAATGTATTCATTAAATACTTGAAGTGAAAAATATAAAAACTGAATATGAAAAAAGATAAATACATTAAAATTTTAACCCACCCCTGAAATCTGATTCAAGTACATACACAGACTTCAGAATTGTTGTCTCTAGTCAAATTTGGAGATGAACCCACTTCCTTCTAACTTGAAAAGTTCAAACTACCAACTGAGTAGGGCTAAGCACTACTCACTGGCTCAAAGTCTAATCTACATTTTAGGCATCCCCTTTCTTTAGCTTTAAAACAAAACAATCAGTTTACGGACTCTAAATTGGGGAGTGGTAGTAGATGTAGGCTTTGTGTTTTCAAATGCCTATGGGAATAAGTCATGTTTAGCACACAAATACTTGCTCTAAATTGATTAGTTTATCCTTGCAGTTAGAACAACTCAACTTTATTTCCAGGTAAAGTCCTGGTGGAGAAAGGAGCTATTTAAAACACTAAAACAATTGTAAAATCCAAAAGTAAGGCTCTTTAAAAGATAATTAAATGAGATTAAAGTCTCATATTACCCTGTGATTCTCAATTCTACTCCACTAAGCATTGTTTTCCATTTTGGTCCACAGAAATAATGCTCAATTATTAAGATTCTATTATATGCTTTTTAAACACAGAAAAAGAAACAAGAACTTGTGTTTTCTATCACTAACCCCAATCTGCTAATCAAATAAAGCAGAGAGAATATAATAAGACAAAGAAACCAAAATTAATAAAATAGTACATTTTAAAAGAATACAGTTCAAAAAGCCTAGCCAAGACTCTTGAAGTTACACTGGACTACAGGGATACCTACTCTGTTCTTAGGAGCACAAGAAAACCAACAGTTCATCATAGACAGGATTTAGTTTCTTGTTGCTAACAGCAAACTACTTCGCATCAAGTTACAAATCTCTGTAGCTCACAAAGCAAGCCCTCAGAGAAACGCCTAACAAGTGACTCTGTCCTTCTCGTTACAACTCTTCCTGTTCTGCAGTCTTCATGCTGGGCTACACTTAGCTTGGATCTCTAACGATATTTTCTTCGTCTTCAGAATCCTTCTCCGCCTTCATAACGCTTGAAAATTATCTTCCTTGCTGTGCAGCACTTGAGTAAGAGCAGCCCCAAATCAGGTACCGTAACTCCTCCTATTTGTTATTCTTTAGAAGCTGTCTTTCAAAGCCGTCCCTTTTCAGGGACTCCACTGTAAAACTTCAACTCTGCATCCTGCCGCCTCAACACTGCAACACAGACCAGCGTCTGTGCACGATAAAGCTGTCCACATCCGAATCATCCCGTAAGCAGTGTGTAGGCTGTCTCCCATTGGTCAGGATCTATTTTAGATTCCATAGGCCTTGACAGCTGAGTGATAGAGAAGAGCAGCTAAGAATATACTGTAAATTCATGCTTCTCCTCTGAGTAATAAACTTGAGGTCTACTAGGGGAAAATGACTCAAACACATTGTAAAACACGCTTATTATATCAAAGCAACTCGCGTGACATCACGACAAAATTGTTGAGACAAATTTGGTTATTCCACAAAACAATATTTAAAACCAGTTTCAGTCTCAGGATCCTCTATCATGAAGTTATAATAACCTTGATAAACAGAATATAAAATTCTATTTTAAGCAAATGTGTCACACTTTAATTTAAGGAAACACACACATACACAGAAACATTTTCAGATTTTCTCCATTTTCCTCGTACCCCTATCAGTCTCGTTCTGCATACAACCAGGTTTCAGCTTACAACTGCTGCCAGTCTGTCTCCTAACACGTTAAATGAGAAGAGCCAGAGGCACTGCCAAGACATTAAATAGTCTGCATTATGATGAATACTTTTCAACAAATTTTAAATTTAACTCAGTACTCTTAAATTTCTAAGTTTAGCACCCTGCCTAATATAACAAGTAAATATTTTATCAGTGGAATCAAATTATCTAGATTCAGGGATTTTAACAAACAAATAAAATGATTAAATACTAGAGGAGACAAATGCATAAATCACTAAGCAAGATTGTAAATAAAACTCCATTTGGGGACAAAGCAAACAACCTCTCCACATTCTCCATGATGTTTAACATGCTTGTAACCACAACATTCCTTACATTATCAAGGATGGTGACAAATGTCTACAAGCTCCAGGGTGTTCTGTACTGTCTAGTTCCCACAGTAGCACAAGAGTAATTTACACTTCCTCCAAAAAGGCAGATTTGGGAAATCATTTCATGGGAATGCTAAACATCCCAACACAACTGTTTATAGGAAGGAGGTAACCCTATACTATAGATCATGCTGCCAGTTAAAAGTTCTGTTACGAATTTCATCAAGAAATCCATTTCCTACTATTTAAATTTAAAATATTGGGTACATATTCTAATTATAAAATATATAAGATCATATACCATAATGTTTTATTTTTGAAACAATGATTTTTTTTTTTCTCCCAAATCACATTAGACATCACCATGGATTCTTGGCTGGACCCAGTGACTCCAACCACTCCATTTCACCCATCTTCAGAGGAAATCTGGGTGGGATAGAACTCAGGCCCTGTCCTTTGGTTAACAAAGCAAGCACATTCTTTCTATATATAGGACAGCAAAGGCAAAGGAAATAAAAAGACAGGGGGAAATCTGCAATGAGTAATAAAAGCCATATATGGAGCTGTCTGTGCTAATAACTAAGGCTCAGGAGATGGGATTTATGTGCCCTCCTATTCTGCAGATATCCAGAACCTCCCCAGCCTCTGACTTAACTCTCTTGTTCCTACTCTCGCTCCCTCCACTTCCCCAGGTATTTCCCAAGTGCTCTATGCAAATTCCCACCTCTGCTGTCCCCTGTGCCTTAAGGTTCTTCCCTCACCTTCATTCTGGTTCTTCTTAAATATCACTGCTTAGAGGGCTTCTCAAACCTCTGTATCTAAACAGTACCAGCCCCATTCTACCCTTGCCACTCTTTATCTTTCTGCCCTGTTTCACTTATCTTCATAATAGTTATCAGTATCTGCCCTTATATCATATGTTTACCTGTTTATCAGCTTAATGCCTGTTTCTGGTATTTACTTCAAAAGTAATCAGAATAATCAGGGGGACAGATTGAATTCAACAGCACATTAAAAGGATTATACACCATGACTAAGTGGGATTTATTCTTGGAATGCAAGGACAGTTCATCACATAAAAATTGATCAATGTAATACACCACGTTAACTGACTTAAGGACAAAAGTCCATGATCATCTCAACTAATGTAGAAATATCATTAAATAAGATTTTAAATCTTTCATGATAAAAACACTCAAAAAACTGGAAATAGAAGGAAATTACCTCAACATAATAATGGTAATATATGAAAAGCACATAGCTAACATCACATTCAATGGTGAAACACTTATCCTCTAAGACCAGGAACAAGATGAGGATTCTCACTCTCACCATTTTTATTCAACATAGTATTAGAAGTCCTACCCAGAACAATTAGACAAGAAAAGGAAATAAAAGCTATCAGGGCTTTCCTGGTGGTGCAGTGGTTGAGAGTCTGCCTGCTGATGCAGGGCACACAGGTTCGTGCCCCGGTCTGGGAAGATCCCACATGCCGCAGAGTGGCTGGGCCCGTGAGCCATAGCCGCTGAGCCTGCATGTCTGGAGCCTGTGCTCCACAACAGGAGTGGCCACAACAGTGAGAGGCCCGTGTACTGCAAAAAAAAAAAAAAAAAAAAAAAAAAAAAAAAAAAAGGTATCCAAATTGGAAAGGAAGAGATAAAATTATCTCTGTTTGCAGATGCCATGACGTTATACATAGAAAACCCTAAAAATTCCACAAGAAAAAGAAATGGTTTTTAAAACTAATAAATGAATTCAGCACAGTTACAGGATACAAAATCAAAACACAATAATCAATTGTGCTTCTATATACACTAACAATGAGCAATCCAGAAATAAAATTAAGAAAACAATTCCACTTACAATAGCATCAAAAATAATACAATAATGGGGATATATGTATGCTTATAGCTGATTCACTTTGTTATACAGCAGAAACTAACACAACGTTGTAAAGCAATTATACTCCGATAAAGATGTTAAAAACAAAACAAAAACAAAAACACTAACTTGAAAAAATAAATAATAATACAATAACTAGGAATAAACCTAACCAAGGAAGTGAAAGACCTGTATACCAAAAACTACAAAACATTACTGAAAGAAGTTAGAGGAGACACAAATAATAGAAAGACAGTTCGTGTTCAGCTTAAAAAACTTACTATTGTTAAATGTCAATACTACTCAAAGCAATCCACAGATTCAACACAATCTCTATCAAAATTCCAAAGGCATTTTTTTCAGAAATAGAAAAATCCAGCCTAAAATTCATACTGACTTTCAGGGGAAACCAAATAGCCAAATAATCTTGAAAAAGAAAAACAAAGTTGGAGGTCTCACACTTCCTGATTTCAAAACATATTACAAAGCTAAAGTAATCAAAACAGTATAGTACTGGCATAGAGACAGATACTTAGATTAATGAAATAGAATAAAGAACCTAGAAATAAACCCTCACATATGTGGTCAAATGATCTTTGACAAGGGTGAGAAGACCACTCAATGGGGAAAGGACAGTCTCTTCAACAAATGGTGTTGAGGAAACTGGATATCCACATGCAAAAGAATGAAGTTGGACCCTTATCTTACACCATATAGAAAAATTAATTCAAAATGATTAAAGGCTAAATTTAAAGACCTAAATTTAACATCTAAATATAAAACTCCTAGAAGAAAATATAGGGGAAAAGCTTCATGACTTTGGATTTAACAATGATTTCTTAGATATGACACCAAAAGCACAGGCAACAAAAGCAAAAATAGACAAATGGGACTACATCAAACTTAAAAACTTCTGTACATCAAAGGATACAAACAACAGAGTGAAAAGGCAACCTAAAGAATGGGAGAAAACATTTCCAAATCATATATCTGATGAAGGTTTAATATGCAGAATATGTAAAGAACTGTAACTCAATTATAAAGAAACAAATAACCCAGTTAAAAATGGGCAAAGGACTTGAATGGACATTTCTCCAAAGATGATATACAAATGACCAACAAGCATATAAAAAGATGCTCAACATCATTAAATTAGAGAAACACAAATCAAAATCATAATGAGATATCACTTCACACCCATTAGGATGGCTACTATCAAAAAAATAGAAATAGTAAGTGTTGACAAGGATGTGGAGAAACTGGAACCCTTTGGGCACTGTTGGTGGGAATGAAAAATGGTGCAACCACTATGGAAAACAAGATGGAGGCTCCTCAAAAAATTAAAAATAGAACTACCATATGATCCAGCAATCCCTTTTCTGGGTACATATCTGAATGAATTGAAAGTAGGGCCTCAAAGAGGTGTTTGCACACCCATGTTCACTGCAGCATAATTCACAATAGCCAAGAGGTGGAGCAACCCAAATATCCATTGATAGATGAATGGATAAACAAAATGCGGTATATACATGCAATGAAATATGAATCAGGCATAAAAAGGAAGGAAATTCTGTCACATGCTACACCATAGATGAATCTTTAGGACATTATGCTAAGTGAAATAAATCCCAGCCCCCTAAAGATAAACACTGTATGATTCCACTTATATGAGGTATACAAAGTAGTCAGATTCATAGAAACAAAATGTAGAATGGTGATTACCATGGTCTGGGGAAAGAGGAAAATGGGGAGTTGTTGTTTAATGGATATAGCATTTCAGATTTGCAAGATGAAAACCTTCTGGTGATAATTTACACAACAATGTGAATATACTTAACACTACTGAAAGATTCACTTAAAAATGGTTAAGATGGTAAACTGTGTGTGTCTTTTCACCACAATTAAAAGTAAGAATAATAAAACAAAAGAAATGCAATCTCTCACAATATCATTAGCTTGATTCATATCAATTAATAAACTTTTTAAAAACAAAATTAAGAGGGTGAGGATATACATGAAACAAGATTGGCCATAGGTTAAAGCTGAGTTATAGGTTCATTGGGGTTCATTATACTAAACTATTCTCTCAACTTCTGTATTTCATGTACTTTCGATACATGGTCCAATAAATCTGATGTATAAACTTTTAAACTATATTACATGCTTATTACCAAGACCCTTCACTGATTCACTAATATGGCAGGAAACGCAGTATATATCCTCTCCACTCAGTCTTCTCTGGATTAAAATGAAGCTATTGTCATTCACAGCCATATACTTACAAGATGAGCCCTGTGCCATCAAATGAAAGCATTCTAAAAAGAAGCAGTGTTTTTTTAAAAAGCATTAATGTTTACCACATATTATAATAAATATATTTCTATACCTCAGTGCTGCACTGGTTTGAAAAGAAGATATTCATCAAACTCAGAATGCAGCAAGCCAACACATCTATGGTAAAAGTCAAATACAGCTATTTCTAGAGAATAAATATAACATTCTAACACAAAGCAGTTATTTCACTAGGTAGACCTAAATGGATGATAACTTTAAAATCTAGATCACCATAAAGGAAATCACTTAAAAGTTCTTACAGTGATTCCCTCATATTAGTATCAACTGCAAATTTGTAACTTTTTCAGAAATTAAATATTTAAAAAATTTTTAAAGTAATTCATCTTCAATGTAGAAAATCTGTAATATATTTAATTTTACATATAAAATAGAAATGACCTATAATTCCACCATGCAGAAAAAAATTACTAAAAATTTTCTATATTAAGCTCAAATTTCTTCTCTGTTAAAAGGTTTAATCAAAATTTCTTAAACATAAATAAGTCCAACAGTTGTTTCATTTATGCAATATTTAGGATAGAAGGTCTCCTGAGAAGAACTTTATAGATGCAAATAAACAAGTAGACTTTAAAATATATGCAAATTCATATAAAGTACTTACATATTTAAGGGATGAACTCAACAGACCACAGCTAATATGATTTCAAGACCAGTTTTAGACTAAAGGCAATTTTGGATACATTATCCAAAAGAAAAATATACAGGATTACCACAAAACTTTCATAGAAAACTGCTTAAAACCAAGAAAAGTCATGCTAAAGAACAGTATCTAATTCACAGATCTTCATCATTTTGGTGTCACAGACGCCATTAAGATCTGATGAAAGCAATGGACCCTCTTTTAAAAATTATACATAAGCACAGAATCAGAAAAATTTACATTTACTTTCAGGGGGTTCCTTGATCTCCTCTCTACAAATATGGAGTCCATGAGCCCCAAGATCAAAAACCCCTAATATAGATAAGGAGAAGCAGCAAAAGAGTTTTGTCTTTTATATAATGTTTATAAAATAAGTACTGAATAACTGCCAAAATATGGGATAATTGTTCAGTAAAAATTTACTGAGCATCTATGTGTAAAGGGATATGAATACTTGACTCAACATTCAAATATACATGATCATTTGATATGTGCTACATCACACGTTAGGTGCTGGATATACCATAGGGAACAAAACATACATGAGACCTGGCCTCAGGCAATTCACAGGAAAAAAACCCAGTCACTTTCTTTAACTGATCTCACAATATGAAAAAGACACAGATATATATGTAAATGTGCACATAATCATAATACACTGCTATAATACCACATTAATTACATGTAAGGTATAGAAGTAGTTCAAAAGAGGGAAATCAGAAAAAAGTTTGTAGAAAAAAATGACTAAACTATCTACTAAAAGATGAGTAGGGAGATGACACCAGAGGCTGAACTCTGGATCTGACAAGATGGCTGGGCTACCCCTCAGGATTATCAAGGAAACCCAGCGTTTGCTGGCAGAACCAGTTCCCAGCATCAAAGCAGAACCAGATGAGAGCAACACCCGTTATTTTCATGTGGTCATTGATGAGCCTCAGGATTCCCCTTTTGAGGAAGGGACTTTTAAACTTGAACTATTCCTTCCAGAAGAATACCCAATGGCAGCCTCTAAAGTACGTTTCATGACCAAAACTTATCATCCTAATGTAGACAATTTGGGAAGAATATGTTTAGATATTTTGAAAGATAAGTGGTCCCCAGCACTGTAGATCTGCACAGATCCAGGCTTTGTTAAGTGCTCCCAATCCAGATGATCCACTAGCAAATGATGTAGCGAAGCAGTGGAAGACCAATGAAGCCCAAGCCATAGAAACAGCTAGAGCATGGACTAGGCTATATGCCATGAATAATATTTAAATCAATCCGATCGTCAAGTGTGCATCACTTCTCCAGTTCCGCCAAGACTTCTTCCTTTTTTGTTTGCATTTAATGGACACAGTTTTAGAAACATTACAGAATAAAAGCCCAGACATCTTCAGTCCTTTGATGATTAAATGCCCATTAGCAAATATGTCTTGTCCTGATTCACTGTTGTAAAGCATGAGCAGAGGCTAGAAGTATAATCTGGATTTTTGCGAAACATTTAAAAGCAAAGGGTCCTTTCTGCTTTTACTCATTTTCCCCCATCATGGTTTAAGTAGAAAGCACTGTGAATGAAGGTAGTTGTCAGGGTTAGCTGCAAGGAGGGGGGTGAGGGTAGGTGTTTTTCTTTATTTTCTTTCTTTATTTTTTTTGGTGAGGGGGAAGTTAGTTTTATTTTAATTTTATGGGCTCCTTTCCCCCCTTTTTTGATGATCTAATTGCAGTGGTTAAAAGCAGCTAGCCAGTTCTTTAGAATATGCTCTCTAGCCAAGTCTAACTTTATTTAGATGCTGTAGTGGACAAGCTTGATTGTTTGAACCAAAATGGGAACATTAAACAAACATCACAACCCTCACTAATAACATTGTGACTTTGCTGTCAAGTGTAGAATCCTCCCTTCAAGAAAAAGCTTATGACCATTTTGTATCGCTTGTCTGGAAACTTCTGTAAATCTTATGTTTTAGTAAAATATTTTTTGTTATTCTAAAAATAAAAAATAATATAAAAATAAAAGATGAGTAGAGAAATCACCAGGTTTGAAATAGCACCACAAATTAGGAAACTAAACACAACTGTAGCCCTTTATGGTTTATGAAGCACTTCATATTCATGATATATCAATTTAAAAATCTATTCACATATGACTTCCATATTGCAACCCAGGCTTCTCTATCTCTAGGCCCATGTATTCAAATATCTTCTCGACAATTCTTCTTCAGTGTCTTAAAAGTGCCTCCATGTCCCAAACTATAAACATGTTCTTCCTCCTGAAATCTGATCCTATTCCAACTTTCAGTAACACAGTAAATGATACCATGTACAAGACAGAAACCTAGAAATGAGTCTTGACACCTGACTCACCAAATCCCAGTGACTTTACCTCCCCCTTATTACTCAAATCCACCAGCTCATCTCCAGGTCCATCGACATTACCCTACTTCAAGTTAGCACCATTCCTTACCAGGATAACTGCATTAATCTCCTAAACACTCTATATTCATTCTATATTCATTCCAGCCCCTTCCCTTGTATTCTCCACACTGTAGCCAGAGTGATTTTCAAAATGAAAACCTAATCATACCACCACCACTACACCACTCCCTTCCAAATACCCTCTCCCACCTTACTTAAAATCCTTCAGTAGTTTTCTGTTCCTGTAGGAGACAAATTCCTTTATGATGTCTACAAATCCCTGAATAGTGTTACCCCTACTACCTCTCTCAGCCCCATCATGTGAAATGCTAACAGTGTTTCTCATATTATACATCCAGAAATTGAGTCACTAGGAGATTACGGATTTCGTATAAGACAATTGCAGTTAGTTGCAGAATGATTAGAGAATCCTATTGTTATGACTTGTTGTCCAGTCCTTTCCACTAATTAAGCTATTTCCATTTCTCAAATCATCTGAAAATAAATCTTTGATGTAAAAATGCAAGTATCTTTAAAAATTTAAACATCATAAACTTAGATGTCCTTTACAGCAAAAAAAAAAAAAAAAAAGGACAAAAATTTCCACATTTGCATATGCAAACTTTAATGAAGCACCTACTACATGTCATGCATGGCACTAGGGATATAGAAGTAAGTAAGACAGACAAAGTCTCTCTCCTTTTTTAAACTACTTTATTAAAGTATAATTGACATGTAAAAAGCAGTACATATTTAATGTATACAACTCAATGAATTTGAGAATAAGTCTATTCCAGTGAAACCACCACCACCATCAAGGCCATAAACATCAAAGTCTCTCTTCTAATGGAATTTGATGTTCTAAAGGAACAAAATAGGGTTAAACAACTAAGGAAAAAAAAAAAAAACTATCAGATGAGAACTGGGAAGGAGATGCGATGGAATGCTGGGGATAGACTATTGGGTTGGGTAACCCAGAAACTTCTGAGAAGGCGATATTGAAGATGGGATTGGAGTGAAAAGGAAGAGCCAGTCTGAGAGAATTTACATTTCAGAAGAGAACAAGCAATGAAGTGAGTTTGGCATGGTTGAAAGAAGGCCAGTTTAGCTGACTAATAATGAGTAAGAGGGATCACGGGATGAGGAGGGGGAGGGGGGCAGGCACTACCAGATCTAAAATGTGAGATTCCCCAGTTTTGTCATCAAAATTTTTCAAAAGGGACTTAACTCAGGAACTAAAGCAACTCTTCTTCGTAAGGTTCTTTTGGCCACTTTAGAATCAAGTCTAAAAAAATAATTCATCCTAAAGTGCTACTTTTTTTCACTTCCAAGCATTTATATTGAACAATATACAGCTAAGTCTTAACTTGCCTTGAAATGTTTATAAGATTAATCAATTATTGTAACATAATAAATATCATAATGTACCTCACCCACCTCAGACCTGGAAACCTAAACAAACTTTGCAATGAACTACACTAAAAAAAACCACCATAAAAGAGAAATAGCACCCCCAAAAACAGAATTTCACAATCACATCCTCAAGATAAGGCTCTTCAAGAAAAAGAACATAGAGGCAACTAAATAAAGTCTTCCCCGAGGGGAAAAAAATTCTAAATAAAAGCTAAACAACACATACATTTAGGCAAACCCCTAAATATCTAATTGAAACAAAAGTACAACAGGCTTCCACAGTATCCTACAATTATCACCATTCCTGTTACTAAACCCAAGACGAGCTCTGCCACAACTGAAAATGAAGCAAACAGCAGAAAGCAAAGCTCATGAAGCATAAACATTCCTCGAAGATTAGGCTGCCCAATTAAAAGCTGTTCTACAGTTCACTGGATTGATGACAGAAATATTTCCCCCATTCCATTTAGTCCAAAGATTATTTACTCTTCTTTCTTATATAACAGCAAATTAGAGCTTACATAATAGAAAAAGGAAAAAAAAGAATGTTAAAATAAACCAGGAAAACAAAAGCTGCGCATCCACTGTCTTCTTCCCAGACCCCGGACTCTCTTCCCTTTCTGATTTTTCCTTATCAGAAAAATTATTTATTTTTTAATAAAATTATTTATTATTTAATTAGACCCCATCTTATCCTCTCAAGCCTTCCACTGTGTGACCTGAAAGTACTATATAGTCAGGAGTCAATGGAACAAATAGAGGAAAAGGGAAAATTATACCCCATCAATCATTTTTCTGATTAAGATGTTAACAGGTTTAATCCTGCTTTACTGGATTTCTCTACATAAAAATGTCAAGCACAAAAAAGACAACAATAATAATAACTACATTATTATTACTTAATAAATCTAACATCTTAAGGACTGAAGGTGCTATGAAATCTAAAAAAACTTTAAACAACTGGAGTCAAAAAGACTCAGCACTGCTTTGATAAGATTTCCTAACCACCCAGTTTGATTCTATTCTAGTCTGTTGTATAAATACCAGACTGTCTACGCTTAACTATTGCAGGTATTTGCTCCTTTATTAGAACTGTCTAGGGACCCAAAAGAGGTTATTTAAAATAGACAGGAAATTGCCTCTCCAATTTTAATAAGCATCATTTGTTTCATAATATTACTTATTTCACCCTTCCTCACCAGAAGAAGAATTAAATTCTAAAGTAAATATATATATAGATCTTAAACACAAAAAATTATAAATGTATATCATACAAGAATAGAGCTCTCAGGCTGGATAAATAAGATTTTGTTTAAGATTCCCTTTAAAATGTTAAGCAATTGGTTATTTGGGAGAAATAAATATAAACTTTTTCCCTAGAAAATTTTAGAAAAAAATGTATTCAAAATAGAATTCTTTAAATCCCTAAATGTCATGAGTGAAATTTTTTCAATATAAAGGTAAAAACAGAGAAGGGTCTATTATGCCTCCTACCCCACCTTACATACACCAATGAACAGAGTAATACCTCTGATGAGTTTTAACAAACATTTTGGCTAATGTTTGATATACATATATATCTCAAAACAGCACAGATTTAGGAAGCATTCTATGTTTATTCTTGATAAAGTAAAAAGCAAAACAGATACACTTAAAAAAGAGCCTCTGATGGGGTTTGACCACAGTGAAAAATAAGAGATATTTTTGTTTCTTTGGCTTTCTATTTTTTCTTGGCTTTGCAAAGAAACATTAGCTAAACAAAAACATGTTTGCTAGAACTCAAAAGACCCTTCAAGAATTGAACTAATAATAAATCTTACCCGACTAGCCAGTATTTTTAAAATTAAAAGCGGGAAATATAAAGATACGTACAAACAGAGGGTTATAAGAAAATATATGTTTTTGTAAACATATTAGAAGTTAACTGCTTTTTTAAAATTATGAAATGAATAATAGTTCTACACATATGCATAACTCTTCCCGCACAGCTTTTTAAGCAGGATTTCCTTCCAGTGAGTCTTAATATATTTCTCCCATGTTAAAAATACATGACCAAATTAATAATGAGAAAGAATGAATAGTCTCATGATATTTAGGTATATAACAAGAAAACACAGCATTTAAAATAAAGATTCAGTTTCAAAATTCTTTAAGAAATACTTGTTACACTATAAGAACTCTCTAAGTCATATTGTTATTTCTACTTTCCAAATGGGGCATAAGGAAACTAAGCAATTTACAGTGTTGGACTGTGCAGCTACTATTAATTCCTTTCACTCCTGTAAGCCCACTCTTTGCTATATGATTTTGCCATGATTCCCATCAAAAGATGGCATTTATTTCCTCATCCTGTAAATCTGGGCTGGACTTGTAACTTATTTTGACAAATAGAATGTGGCAGAAGTGACCCTGTAGAACTTTGAATCTAAGTCTCAAGAGACCTTACAGCTTCCCCTCTTGGGATGCTGCTGACACAGCGTAAACAAGTTAGTGACCCAGAGCATGAGAGAGCTTAAGAAAGAAAGAGCCCAGCCACCCACTCATGCAAGCTAGCATAAAGTGCCAGACACATCAGCGTGGCCAACTTAGACCACCCAGCACTATAGGAGCTACCAGATGACTTGGCAGCCACATGAGTAACCCCAGACAAGACCAGTGGAACAACCATGCAGCAGAGCCCAGCCCAAATTGCTGACCTATGAAGTCAGCAGCAAGTAAAATAGCTGTTGTTGTAAAACACTACATTTAAACCTAGGACTGTCTGAATCCAGGGCCTAGACTCTCTCTACTAACAAAAGCTGCAATTTACTATTTGGTTGGGAAAAAAATACATCTTGTACTCTAACTCAATTTTACAGATACAAGAGCAATCAAATTAAAAAATAATAGTTTACTTTTTTTTAACCCATTATCTAAAAAAGGGGATAAGCTGGGCACAGAAATACCGTTTTAACCATCTTAAAAGAAGGAAAATAGATACATACAATGAATTCTGCAATTGTAATAATATGAAGTTGATCAAATTTTATAGTAAAAAATACTTTCTCTTCATTCCCAAAGATACACAAGTATTCATTTAAAAACTAACAGGATTCATATATATTTTATCCATAAAAAACTGAACTCAGCATGTGATCTAAAAAATCTGAATGGCTGTGCAATGAAACAATTAAGAAATTATTAAATTTTATGAATCTAATAAAATATGCGGCTTTCAACAATAAAACATTGCTACTGTAATGCTTAATAAGTATACATTCCTACTTGAATGGAAATACCGAACTAGGAGTGGACTATAACAAAGCAAGGACCGCAAGCACCATTTCTATGTATTCTTTAAGGGTTGGCAGACATTTTCTGTAAAGGGCTAGATGGTAAGTATTTTAGGACATGCAAGCCATGCATTCTCTATTGTAACTATTCAACTCTGCCACTGTAGAATGAAAACAGTCACAGATAATATACAAAAAACAAAAAAACAAAAAACAGCATTGCTGTGTTACAATAAAGCTTTATTTATTTTTTTTTATTTTATTTTATTTTTTTTTTGCTGTACGCGGGCCTCTCACTGTTGTGGCCTATCCCGTTGCGGAGCACAGGCTCCGGACGCGCAGGCTCAGTGGCCATGGCTCACGCGCCCAGCCGCTTCGCGGCATCTGGGATCTTCCCGGACCAGGGCACGCACCCGTGTCCCCTGCATCGGCAGGCAGACTCTCAACCACTGCGCCACCAGGGAAGCCCCAAAGCTTTATTTATTAAAAAAAAAAAAAAAAAAAAAAAAAAAAACAGGCAGTGGGCCTCAGTTTGCCAACCCGTTTTAGATGCTCAAATATCTTCAGCCAAAATACATCTAATTTATTAGTTGTGATCAAGCTAATTTGTTTGCTGCCTTTCCTCGAGACCTATTAGAAAGCACTCTCTGTATTCATACTCTTCTCTCTGCAAAATAGCATTATGTACATATGAGGGTAAATTTTATATGACAACTTGGCTCTGCTATGATGACCAGTTGTTTGGTCAAACAGGAGTCTAGATGCTGCTATGAAGGTATTTTGTAGATGTGATTAACATCTGAAATCAGCAGGCCTGAAGTAAAGGAGATAACCCTTGATAATTTGGGGTAGGCCTCATCCAATTAGTTGAAGACCTAAAGAGCAAAATCTAAAAATTCCCAGAGAAGCAATCCTGCCTCATGACTGTAACACAGAAATCCTGCCTGAGTTCCTAGCCTGCCGGGCTGCCTTACACATTTCAGATTTTTCAGCCCCATACTCATGTAAGCCAATTCCTTAAAGTAAATAAATCTCTCTCTTAGATATAGATATCTATGAGATACAAATATATAGATATCTCCTATTAGTTCTATTTCTCTGAAGAACCCTGATTGATACAATATATTAAGGTAATATGACATTAAATTTTAAAAAGGATATACTCTGATTTTTGTGCATTATCCAAAACTATGTGAGAAAGTTGTGGTAGACAGTATTATTATTTGAGATTATTCAATCCCCTACTTCCTTGCAAGATGATTATATATATATGTCACACATGTGTGACTTGTACATAATCTCATAGGGAAAGAATAGACATCCCTCGGTTATTAATTTGGGGATTGCCCATGTCGTATGTTTTGGCCAATAGAATGTGAACAGATGTGACGTACATCGCATCTAAGCAAAAACTCGAAGCAGCAACACGAACTTGGGCCAGCCTTCTTGCTTCAGTACTTTGTCAAGAGATTTCATATAAGGGTTGTTCCTTAAGCCTTGGTTCTGGAGGGGAGTCACAGGCTATTTCTACAGAGCTGACTCACAGTCTACAACATAAAGTCAGTAGGAAATATAAGTTTGTTATTTTGAGAAACCACTGAAATGTGGAGGTAATTACTACAACAAAGCTGAACACTGTAGAAACTGGTACCAGAAGTAGGGTGCTACTTTCATCACCACCACCGCCAAAAATAATAAAAGTATGTGATGTAGGCATTCAGGCCAGGTGGCAGACAGCAAGGAAACTGTAATGGCAAACCACATAGTGTAGTGGTAAATAAAACTGTTAGGTATAAAATATTAGACAACTTGGTGAAATGATTGGACTTGTGATTGGCATCTAAAGTGGGAGAGGGGCAGTCTTGCAGGACTGAGCCCTTAACCTGTAAGGTCTGAGCTAATTCTGGGTAGTGGCAGAATTGAGTTACCTTATAGGGCACCCAGTCAGTGCCCACAGAGAATTGGAGAATTGATTGGTGTGGAAAAACCCACACATACTTGGGAGTGCAAAAGTATTCAGTAAGTTGTGAGTAAAGGAAACAAATGTTTTCCTTTCACCCAGTAAACCCTTTCAATGGAACAAAATGGCTTGGAGGGGAACTCCCCACAGGAAGAGACTAAGGATGTGGTCCCACATAAGCCTGATAAGTTCAAGATAATTGTATTGATGTCTAGAGAAAAATGCATATCTCAAAGAATTGAGGATATAACTAGTACATGGCACGTGGATCTGACTAAAATCAAATAGATAAGAAGACAAAAGACAACTTCCAAAACAATCCAGACTAAGTTAAGGGTCTGTTACTCTTCTAGACCATCTTTGGGTCCCCAAATTTCTGTAGACAAGAAGCAGGCCAAGAAAGCTGCTCAACACTTACCTCATTCCCCAGCTAAGAAGGGTATACCCTCCAGTACTCTGTTCCAATATGGATGAACATGGTATATTAAAGGAAATACCTCACAGAGGGCATAGCCAATGGCCACGGAAAACAGTGGACTAGAGCGCCTCACACAGGACCAAAACCAGGGCCTAATCAAGGAACACTCCCTACTGCCAGGAAAAGGAGGCCTCACTATATTTACCCAAGAATATTCTTACAATTGCCAAGGACAATTGTAGTGTGATTGCTATGTGCCTCCATTCTTCCCCTTTCTTAACAGGAGGGTTTACTGTGGATAGCCTATCCCTGCTCCAACATTGTATGTTGGAGAGATGGAGGGTGGAAGATAACTGGTCTCTGGGTCAAGAAAATCTACATACAGAAATGATGTAGAGGGGCTTCCCTGGTGGCGCAGTGGTTGAGAATCCGCCTGCCGATGCAGGAGACACGGGTTCGTGCCCTGGTCCGGGAAGATCCCACATGCCGCGGAGCAACTAAGCCCGTGAGCCATGGCCGCTGGGCCTGCGCGTCCGGAGCCTGTGCTCCGCAACGGGAGAGGCCATAACAGTGAGAGGCCCGCATAACGCAAAAAAAAAAAAAGAAATGATGTAGAAATTCTAACGACTGAAAGAAATTCTTGGGGTATTTTTCTGGAGGAAGGGATAAATAAATCTAGTATGCAGAAGGGAAGAAAGTTAATATTTGTAATCAAGAGGACAGATTGTGGTAGATTATATTATTGTTCACTCTTTACCATGCCCATCCTTGGAAGAGGCTATATACAGCCCTGCCCATTAATTTATAACTTGCCTATACCTCCAATGGGAACAATATTTGTCCCTGTGCCTCACTGACTTTGAGCCTAGCCACGTGACATGCTTTGGCAGTCATGAAGCACTCCACACCTGAACAAAAGCTTTAAGAGGTATCACAAGTTTCAGCCAGCCCTCTGAGTTCTCAGTACCACGTAAATGGCAGGTCCAGACAGAGGCTGCTCCTTCAGTCTGGGTCTTAGAATGAAAACATGTGGAGTAGAGTCACTCTGCACAGGCAGCCCAGAGTCTATGTGTAATGTAATGTGGTTATAAGCCACCAAAATTTGGGGGTTGTTTGTTGCTGTAGCAAAGTTGATTAATACAGAAATCAAATGAAGCAAAAGGTAAAAAGGGGAGGGATTCTGCAATATGTAGCTATTATTTTGGTAGCTGAATATAGTGCAAGATGCCTGTGGTTATAGACTAGTACAGTTAGTGAAGGATCTATGTTTCTGTAGCAGCTAGGGGTATGAGTAAATATAGATTACTAAAAGGATAAATAAGTTCAGTTTAGTTGTTGAAAGTGAGGTTGTGGCAAAAATAAAAACAAGGTTGCAAACCTGATAAATTAACATTTATTATTAATAATAAGCACTTCATATACACTTCATGTAGTCCTCAACTATAAGCAAAAAAGACTGTTATTACCATTTTCATTTTCCGTATAAAGAGAAAGAAACTTAGAGAAGTTTACTGACTTGCCAACGTTAAATAGCTACCACGCGACACAGTAAAAGTTCAAATTCAAGACTATCTAATTCTAAACTTAAATTCTTTTCTATACCATGCTGGCAAAAAAAGGGGTACAGATTATTTAATAATCATTCCACAGAAGGGTTACCTTGGTTTTATACTTTTTACCAATTCTACAAAATGGATGCGAGAGAAAGCCGATACCATGAACTCAGTTCTAAGTCTGAATCCTATTAAATAAATATATTATTCATAATGAATTTCTTCTTTTATACTCTAAGATGTTCTTATTAATGTGACAACCAAGATTCCAAAATAATACATCTTTTATTTCTACTGAATACATTTTCTTAAATTCAGACTACAGTAATTCAGAATTTTGAAGACTCAGATTAAGTGATGGCCTAAATTTACCTTGCTGATATGAAAAGGATTTCTCAAGCAAATCAATAATGCATGAAAATGATCGGTGATGCATTTTAGATTAAAGGAATATTTTGAACACTTTACAAACCATTTAATAGCCCTTACCTCATCCATATAAACAAAAAATAAGAGTTTTTTAAATTATATAACACAAACTCATGGTAGAAAAATTATACAAGACTGATACATATTCAAAACAAAAGCAGCAAAGGCAACCTAGCAAAACCATCATTAAGGGATAATAACAACTTTATATTTTGTTACACAAAATATTCCTCATTTTCAATACCTAGATATATGTTTACTTTTAAATCAAAATACACACATTTCATTTAAATGGTTATTCTTAATATGCGTTCAATAGAATTGCTTACGAATGAATATTCCTAACTTGGAGAATTCCAAAGTGTATTCAAATATCAGTCTTTCTTGCTCCCCCTGGTGGACACTAAGAGAAGCTTATTATTATTATTATTATTCAATTCGTTTAAACACTCAATCTCAGAGAAGCACTAATTTATCATTATTAAAAACATCTTTGGGAACTTGTCTGAACGTACAGTTTGGCCAGAAAGAGTACAATGGTCTATTGTTGAGGGCACTCGCTCCTACTAGCCAACAGGGATTTTGCATCAGAAAATCCGGGACTAAGTTCCCAGTGAGTTCCCAGCTTGATTACTTATTTGCTAACGACCTTGGTCAAATTATTTATTCCTTCGGAGCTTCAGTTTCCTCATCTGTCAGATGAAGGTAATATCAACCACCTCATTAGTCATAAGGATTAGAGTTAACAGAACAAGTGCAAAATAAGTGGCAGTTAAGTATTACTGCTGCCACCACCACCACCAAGAAGCTGAGTTGTGGTTACACAGCATAACTCCTTAAGAATTACTACACAGCAATCAAATGCAAAGAGATTAACTTTTAAAATGTAAACTTACTGTACTTACACTCTTTTAATAACTTCCTGTTGCTCTCAAAACCAAATCCTTAACATGACCTCTAAGATTCTTCACGGTCTGGTCCCTACTGACCTCTGAAGTGTAATCTTGAAGCTGGATACTCTTCTCCCAGCCCTCTAATCTCTTTTCATAGTGAAGTTATTCAAAAGTACCAGGTTCCCTCACAGGGTACCTGATTACAGCATTTCCTTCCTCTATGCTACTTAACAATAACTCGTTTTTTTAGATCTCAGCTCAGCTTTTGCAGAGACACTTTCTCTGATTTCCCAGACCAAGTCAGATCTTCACTATTATGTATATTATGGTATACCTCTCCTTCACAGAGCTTATTACACAGTGCTGTAGCTTTAGATTTAAATGTGTTAGCACTGTAATACTGTCTCCCCCTCCTTGTCTGTCTACAAGTTCCTCAAGATCAGGGAGTAGCACTCCGTATCCTCACAACCTAGCCACTTGACTGCATAGAGCAGGCACTTAAGTATCTGTTGAGTGACTGAATAAACTTAAATTAACAGATAACTGAAATCAAAGAATTCTTTCTAAACCTGACTACTTCACATACAAAGGTAGCCATATAAATATAAAGCAACATTATGAATATTTTCCTTTGTATTACTTCTCAGGCAAGCTGCTCGTAAAGTCTGTTCATAAAATCTGATGGACAATAATACACAGAAATATCTTTAACACATACACTCAAAGAAAATGTTGTGCCTTTCAAAGAGAAGAATTTTTAAGAGCACAGAAACCTAAACATGATAGTCCTTTAACACTATTTGATTTAAACATTTTTTAAAAAATAATGTCTGTGACTTGCTTTTGTAACAAATATTCAGCTGAAAATTTGTCTGAAATTGAGTATTTTACACTGTACTACAGAGTTTTACTTTTCAAGGGAATCTGTGGTCGCAAAATAGTAGAGCTAGCAATAACCAGCTAAAAGGTGTGCTTCGTGGCTGCTTTTACAAGTATGCATATTGTACTATTTTAAACCAACAATTACCTCCAATTGCCTTAGAGAGTGAGAACTTTTTATAGATTTAACTCTTCCTTACACAGTAAGCATTCCCAAGTATACAGTAAATTTTGGCCCCAAATGGCTTTTCCTCTATTCATTTATACCAAAGCCAGAAAATAAGGAAAGCTCCAACCAAAAAAAGCAACAAGGTTTGCAACACATCTCCTAGACTCAAATCTTATTTGATAAATTCATTTGATAGATGTATTAGATTTTTGTCTTTATTTGATGATTTTAGCAAATCCTATCACTGCAAAATAGCAATTGTTATTTTATCGCCACAAGCTGCATTATGATGTATAGAAAATCTAAAAATTTCCTATGTTATCATTTAACCAAAAAATAGAAATGAAGAGTGGGAGCACAACTGAAGTACCTATGAACATACTGGAATGAGAGCAGAGGTGCATTAAGAGGAAAGGTTTTCAGGAATTCAGGTACTGACCACGCAGGAACAATCCAAGGAAGATAACAGGGACACCAAGTCATCAAAATACAATAGCTTTAAACATTTGAATGGTATGACTCATTCCCACTCTTCTGATGCTATCTTTACCAGGCAAGCTTCTGATAAACTTGCTTCCCTAGAGGGATAGACTGGATGGAGGTATCCAGCCCAATAGTCAGCTACTTAGTTCTCATTATACAATAATAAGATGACATTTAATACCTGAGTGGACTTTCAGTGTTCCTCAGCTTCTTCTAATCCAATCAAGATTGAGTTTCTGCTTAAACAGCGTAAGGTGAATTTATCAAAGTGACAAAAGGTATTTCCTGACCACAGGAAATTGGGTCTTCCCTAACAAAACTTTTAATTCAAACTTTTACAAGACATACAATACATGAGCAACACAGAGGAAAGTGTTAAGAAACTGTGAATGGCACTGATTTTCTCATTAGTTTAGAAGCATACTCTTTGCTGATCTTTTCATAATAAAACTAAATCTCTCCAAAATTCAGGTGTTTTTGTTTTTTTTTTTTTCCGCTCCGGGGCATGTGGGATCTTCCCGGACCGGGGCGCGAACCCACGTCCCCTGCATCGGCAGGCAGGCTCTCAACCACTGCGCCACCAGGGAAGCCCCAAAAATTCAGGTTTTAAAAGTACATACCCAATTATTCTCATTTACCTTGGCTTTAATTTTCTTCTGAGCTAGAAATAAGATCACAGAGCTCAGTACATTGAAAAGGCATGCAAACATTAATCTAGGTTGTAAGGTCACAATTTTAAGGAATAAACATTCAGAAAAATAATGGAAGGAAATAACCAAAGAGTTAACAGCTATGGAATGTGGGATTAAAGAAGACTTGAATTCTTTATATTTTCTGAATTTTCTACAATGAATATTGTTCTATTCAAGCTTCTTTACTTGCAAGAAATAAAACACCCATTCAGTTGCCTTAAGAAAAATGGGATTTATCATAAAGATATACAAAGAGCTGCAAGAAAAATCTTACAGAAAACCACAGTTGAGCTGAGCCCTACAAAGTCTGGAGCTAGGGGTGGCCCTGGCATCAATTCTGTTCCAGGAACCTCAAGAAGAATACTGAGAGGAGCTGCCCACCAATGCTTGGCCACATACATTGTTCAATTCTAGTCCATCCATGTCTTCCACTCTCACTATCAGCCATAGACATGCTTCCACCTTAAACTCCAAATTTCCTTCATTTTAAGCATAAGGCTGTGGTTAAGGTATAAGAGGGTTAGGAAAACAGGCAGCTTTTGCTTAAGGACTGAATTGTACTTCTTTAGATTATGAATTGAATACATACCCATGGTTTTTAGAAAGAGCCAACAGTATAGAGAAGGGAATATAAAAAGGAAAAGCCTCCCTCCTCTTTCCTGGCATTTGGGGTGGCGGGAGTAACCCATAAAAGGAAAATTAATATTTATGTTTCTAAAAATTGTAAAAATATTATTTAACAAAGAGCAATATCCATAAAGTTTTTTCCTCACTTTAGTACATAAACGACGATTGTAATACAATTAGAAAATGCACATAATCAAAACAAATAGGTTACTTTAAAATTATTGGACATCGCATCACATAGAAATAATATGAAGCACTATAAACCTGATTGGTTCCATTTTAAATAGATATTTTTTCTGAACTTTATTGTCCACAGAGCAGATAAACTTATTTTGGCAACCTATTTATAAATTGTTTGAAATACTCCATCATGGTAGAAATATTTTCATTTCTAATACACTTTTCATCTGTCCTGCTCAGATTAAACTGGCTAAAATGAATATAATTGAGAAAATGTTCTCAGAAACTAAAAATTCCAAATATACATTAAGGTAGTGACATTTAATTTACTGAATACCTTCAAACTGTCCTAGAACTTCTACTTGATATGGACAGCTATCTCAGATGGTGGTTTTCAAGTCTTTTTAATTTCAGAAACTTTCTTCAAAGAAGTCCTGAAATAAACAAAGAAGAGGAGTCTCTCTTTGAAGGTAGGGTCCCTTTACTGGCTGTAGTCTTCCTTTGTCCTCTATCACCTGAAATACTCCACAGGGCAGCTCAGCCAGAATGTAGCAGGCAAGCGATCTGCACCAAAATGACCTGGTGCATGTGTTTATTCAACATGCAGAATGACACCACTCTAAATCTAAACCCATCCCTTAAAGTGTGCTCCAGGAATATCTTTGAGAACCCCATATTCCTGTACCCCTTAAACACAGGAAACTATTTTTAAGAGTTTAATGAAGAATTCGGTGTATACTTTTCCAATTAAAAAAAAAAAGCTCCACTAACCAAACTAGGATTATACTAATAGGCTGTCCTCCAACTTGCTTTTTTCACATAATGTATCCTGGATATCTTGACATATCACATATATGTAAATATGGAGATTTGTCACAATCTAAATGATAATTTCTAAAGATTTACAATTTTCTATAATCAGAGAAAATTTTAAAAAGGAATGAATAACAAATGTTTCACTTTTGCTATTTTTGTTATTTTGAGTACTTTGAATTGATTTTAGAATTTAATGTTGGGGATTATAATATTAATATTGTACTGGAAGATAACTTTATGGGATATACCCTTGGTTTGGGGTTTGGAAATTAACTGGAAGATTTCTAAATTGGTTAATTAGTTTAATTATAGTTTTCATGTTTTGGAAATATTTAATAACTCTTAAAAGCAATTTTGAATTTTTCACATATTTTACATCAGTTAAGTAGCTGTATATGAAGAATAATTTGAATTTGGCATGAATAAGTAGTTTTCAAATTAATTAGTATGCTTTAAGTATTATTTTATAGTCAAATTATAGCAAACTATTCTAACAATTGTATTTCACTATACAATTGGAATTAAGATATTTTGTATTGATTTTAATAAAATGGTGGCATATTCAACAGCTTTCAAATAATACTTTGTATTTGAGAAATTATGGAGCTTAGTTAAAATTCAATTTCTTTATTATCATCTTAACAGAGGACTGTAGTTATTTGTATTGCAGTGATTATTCTAATTGGAGTTAATAAATGCTTATGCTTATAACCTCTTGGCTGACAGTGACAGAGCTCATGACTTTGCTAAAGGCAGGGCTAGGCACTGTGTGTAATATGAGTTTCAGTTCACTGGCTCTCAAATGCTGCCTAGTGATACTCTCAGGCATTGTGAGAAGTATGAGGATGGCTCATATCCATTACCTTATTTTTCTGAGTTTCAAGGATGTTTAATGATGAGCAGATCTGGGTTCTAGAACAGTTGTGGTGCTTTAAAATCATTACTGCTCTGAGCTGACAGATGAATTTGAATAGGTGGCTATCAGGGCTCAGAATGTGAGAGTGTCTTGGAAGATTTTCTGTCCCTTTTGAATGTAGCAGGACCCTATTTGGGAACCACTTCCATATTGTGAATAAATTAAGAAGAGCAGAACATTTCATCCAAAGTCTTATATAAAGTATATACATTAAAGAGAAAAATAACTGTGTTCTCTTGAGGTCAAAATCTTAAACTTTATGTTACATTCTTTCTAATAAGTTTTATTCAGTTTTAAATTTGCACAGTATTTTTTCTATATTTAAAAACACTTGCTAAATCTACTTACTTGTATGTATGCATACAATATAATTTTTTAATATAAGATGGTTAGTTATTTTTAAAAGAATATCTTTTGTACTTCAACCACAGCCTTTTACTTAAAATGTAAGAATTTTTTTAAAAAAGAACAAGATCAGCCACAGTACTTAAACAGAAACCAAGCCACATTCAGAAGTTCACTCCTACAAATAAATAATTTGCTTAGACTTTTCCAGTAATATAGATATAACACAGCCTCAAACATTTTGTAATTTGTTATGCTCTGTTCACCTTTCTCCTGGAGTTATCCTTAATGTTTTGGGGGAAAGATGAGTTTAAATAGATCCATGAGTTTATTATTTTAAAAGGCCAATTCTTAAAAATTTCATTATTTCTCAAGTGAGAGTATACGGAAAATGCAGAAGAAAGTTTTTAAATGGTCTACAGTAAAATTAATTTATATTAATTAATGGCAATAAGAAGAACTATTATGGTTCTGTTTTGGAGGGGGTTTGTTTTGTTTTTGTTTTTGTTTCTGCATCCTGGACTATTAAATTAATCTACTAATTGGCCTCCCCACTTCTACCCTTGTCCCCCTTGTCTACTTGTAAGCTACAGTCTACTCTTCACACAGCAGTCAGAATACTTTTTAAAACATAAGTCAGATCATGTCACTCCTTTGCTTAAAACCCTCTAGTCGTTTGTATTCTTGCCATAAATATTTAACCTGAAAGTAATAATTAGGAAGAAGTCAAGCAAACCCAAATCGTGGGATGTTCTGTAAAAGGCAAACAAACAAAAAACTGGCCTACTGGACTCTTTAGATTGGGATCCAAACACAATCCAAAATCCTTACTAATATATGATCCGGACCCCCAAGAGATCACTGATAAAATTTCCTTCCACTTTCTCCCCTTCACTCACTTCACTCCAATCTTCATGGCCTCCCTGTCTTTGAATTATGAAGGCAGCAAATACAACCCCATCTCAAGGCTTTTTAACAAGACTTCTGCCTAGAATTATTAGTAATTAGAGGAAAAAGCAGACTCCATTTCCTCCAAAAAGCTTACTATATCACAATGTATCAGTTTTCTATTGCTGCAAAACCAAACACAGAGATTTAAAATAGCTACCATGTATTATTGCTCACGAGTCTACATGTCAACTGGGCAGTTCTGCTGTGCCGGGTGAGAGTGAGTCATCTCGGCTATGCATGTGTCTATAGTCAAATGGCCCAGCTGGTTGGAGGCTGACTGGTCTAAAATGGCCTCTTTCCCGTGTCTGGTGATTGGCTAGATGTCTGTTGGGACAATAGGAGCAACTGGTAACCAGCAGTCTAGCCAGGAAAGTGTGGGCTTGTTCACAAGAGAGAACAGAAGCATGAAAGGCCTTATGAGACCTAGGCTCAACATCATTTCCAACATATTCTATTGTCCAAAGCAGGGCACATGTACAACCTATATTCAAGAAGCAGGGAAATAGGCAAAGTCACATTACAAAGACTATGGATAGAGGGAAGGGTAGAGAATGCGGCCACTTTGTAATCAATCTACCACATATCATGACAAGAGCACTATTTCAAAATGCTGGTACATCTAAGATGTGGGGGTGAGGGGAATGAAAATATAAAGGATGATAAAAACTATACTTTGTTATAAATCCGATAAAGCATGGTTTCTCAACCTGCGCTCTATTCAAATTTTGCACCCGGTAAGTCTTTGTTGTGGAGGGCGTGTCCTATGCATTGCAGGACATTTAGCAGCATCCCTGGCATCTACCTACTAGATGCCAGTAGTACGCCCCCAAGCTGTAATAACAAAAAGGTCTCCAGATATTGCCAAATGTCTCTCAGGGAACAAAAATCACCTGTAGTTGCGAACCACTGCTACAGAGGAATGAATTAAGGTAAAGACAACTTGGTCTTATTCTTGCCAATATAACCTAATTTTACTTGAAAAGGCCGTTCAAATGATTCTAAAATGCAAACTTTACTCGCGGACATGTAAGATGTATACCAAAAATTCTTAACAGTTTACATATTAAAAATTTAAAACTTCATTGACAATCCTTAGATTCCTGCTAATTTAACCAAAAATATTACCAGATTTTTGAAGTCAATATGAAAGACGTTAATTGTCAGAAGTTCAACTAAACTAACAGTACTGGCTCTAGGATTTGGTGTGGTACATATATAAACCCCAGATTGGTCTATTATTTCTATTTTTATAACAAATAAAAATAGAAATAATAGAAATAAAAGAAATGGTGGTGTTTCTCTCCCAACCTCCAAATATAAAACTCTGTCTCAAAACTACAGTTCATGTCCAATCCTCCTCTCTTCCCATTTCAAGGCAATGGCAGTATACCTCCCAATTCCACCTTTGACTCTAGCACCGATTACCAATGTGAAACACTCCAAGAAAACCTCCGTAATAAACGACAGGAGTAGAAAGTCTCAATAAAAGAAGGAAGAAAACAACAAATCAGAACATCCCCTGGGCATATTGAAAACCTAGCAGTCATAGTCATGAAATATTTATTTATTGATCTAAACTGTTTTCACAGTACTTATGTTCATAAAATGCTATATACAAACCAAACTGCCTCAGATGCATAAACTAAATATTCTCTAACTTACATTCATGTACAAATCTGTGATAGCTCTGGCCAAGTGAGGTCACAGATACAAGAACCAATTTAAAGACACTTTCTGGATTCTCTGGGTGAAAAAATAATAGTCTCTCCTTCAGAGGAAAGAAAAGAAAATGGGATAACTTGCTAACCCAGTGATGCACCAATGACCAGGGCTGGGACCAGGGTAAGAGGAGTGAAGTGCTTATGGCACCAAATTTAAGGAAGGACTCACTCTAAGGGGCAGGCAATGAGCCAAAACATGAGGCAAGCACCTGCTTGCCTCCAGTCCATCAGGAATTGCACTTAACAGCAGAAACAGCACCCTGATTTCCGCATCCCCAAGGTCTGTCCTGTACTAAACCTTGGCACTTACACCTTACTCATCATCTCTGTGACCTGTCAAAGAACCACAGGGCCTGCCTAACCTGCTAGTCTGATGGTACCAAACAAGGAACCGGGGAACCCAGCAGAAAGAGTCACCCACACGTATACAATTGGAACACTTAAGTTTTGAAATAATGAAGGTTGGGAAAATGAGGCATTCCAGGAGCTCCAAAACTCTGTTCTTTATAAAGTTGGCCTTGCGTTTAAAAGTGGTTTATAATTTTTAAGCATGCGTATTCACACTTTCAATGGAAATGTTATCATTTTCAACATCTTTTCCCAATTACTGCTATTTAACTGAATCCATGTTATCACCCAGGAATGCTGAAAAGCAATAGTATAACTTGTGGTTAACAATGTTAGTTTTAATAAAGCACTTTCATACAAAAAATAACTATAGGATAGGGTTTCATCTTCAGGATGCAATACTATTCTTTTCCTGCTTATGGTCCTCTTCAATGCTAGTGAAGAGCAGACACAGGAAGTTTATCTTATAAGTTAGAATCAACAAAAACCCTACATGATGACCTCACTGCATAAAACGAGACACTTCATTTGTCTTAGAAGTACACCCAAACACACCACCACACCCAGCAGTGTTTGTCAAGGGTCTAAGTAGAGTTCCTTCCTCTTTTGTGACTCACCCTTTCCCACACTATCGAAACACTTCAACAGCAGGAACGCAATTAGATCTAAGCAATTAGGAAAACTGCTGTCCCATCTCCTCAATTGTGCATAGAAAAAGCTCTGATTAGTAGAGTTTAACTTGTACGACCCTTTGCAACAAAGCTCCTTATTAAGGCTAAATTACTTCAAGTGGCTTGAAAACAAGTAATATTTGGAACAAGGCCTTTCACATCTTTATTTTAAAAGCCATAATAAGCAATTTTAATCTACCTTTCCAATGGCCACGTCTTGACATCTACACAGAAACTCTTTTCCAAAACTGTGCAGGCCTGTGCGTTCCTCTCTACACAAGACAGCAAAAGCTATTTCCTCAGCAAATTAGTGATGTGGTGAATGTTAAGGAACATAGGGGTTTTAGTTTATTACCAACATGTTCTTTCTACCAATTATCTTAATTACATATATTTAATAATTAAACCAAGGGAAAACACTCATAAGCTTTTCACGTGTAACACTTGCCAGTAAGAGCCTTTCAGGGCTATGAACTTGCATGTTCTCAGTAATAAATTCCCAATTTATATGTTATAATTCCCAATTATAACAAAGAAATGGAAAATAAAAATTTCAGAATCGATAACTATGATCATCTTTGTATATCCCCCGCTGGTCTTTTCCCATGTGAATTTTTACATGACTATTATCAGGTTGTATCTATATTTTTTATTCTGATTTTTTTCACTTATAAGATTTTCATTTCTTCCATAGAATTTCTTCATATAGCAGTATAGACTATGGAAAAACAGTCCTGCATTTTCTACTGCCGTGTAAAAATTACTACAAACTTAGAGGCTTAAAAACACTTATTTATGAGTTCACAGGTCAGAAGTCCAAGTGGGGTTGACCGGGTTCTTTGCTTAGGGTCTCTCAAGGCCAAAATCAAGGTGCCAGCCAGGCTTGGGTTCTCACCTGGGAAGAATTTGCTTCCAGGCTCATTCAGATTATTGGTAGAATTCCATTCCCTGCAGTTATAGGTCTGAGGTCCCTGTTTCCTTCGTGGCTGTCAGCCCAGAGCCTCTCCCTCAGCTCCTCAAGTCCTCTCTCATTCCTTCTCACATGGCCCCATCCATCCTCAAGCCAGCAACAACATACCAAGTCCCTCCTGTCCTTCAAATCTCTCTGCCTTCCAATTCTGCTACAACACAGAGAAAAGTTTGTTTTTTAATTCTCATGTGATTAGAATAGGTCCACCTGGATAATTTCCCTTTTGTCTAACTTGAATTCCAGTGGTTAGTAACCTTAAATTACATCTGCAAAATCTCATTTACCATGTAATATAACATAACCATGGGCACAGTATCTCATCAAATTCAAAGTCCTGGAGATTAAGGTGGGAAACCCACCATATCTCTGTCACAATAGAAAATGTATTTCTAACTATGGATTATATAGTCAAAAAGCTTAAAGGTCATCTAGCCACTGGGCTAGAAAAGTTTAACGTCCTTTTAATCCTAAAATGCTAAAAAATCTAATTAAAAGCATTTTAATCCTAAATGCTAAAAAATCTAATATTTAAACATGTTAAAGAAATAAAGGGTAAGGTTATGTTAGTAAAGAAAATAAAATTACATGAATTTAAAAATTAGTCAAATTGAAAAAGGAGCTGAACTTTCCCCTACTTTAAAAAAAAAAAAGACATTTTTTGCAAAATCGTCACCTTTTGGAGCCAATTTTCTAGTTACACCAAAAGGCGAAGCATGAATGTGGAAACAAAGGTTAGCACCAAATCATAATGCCTGTGTGAAACAGAAGCGAAGAACTCTGAAACCAGGGACAATTTCTATAGTACAAAACTCTAGGTTGATTCTTGCTATAAAGAGTAGAGGACGGGACTTCCCTGGTGGCGCAGTGGTTAAGAATCTGCGTGCCAAGGCAGCGGACTCGGGTTTGAGCCCTAGTCTGGGAAGATCCCACATGTTGCGGAGCAACTAAGCCTGTGCACCACAACTACTGAGCCCACGTGCCACAACTACTGAAGCCCACATGCCTAGAGCCTGTACTCCTCAACAAGAGAAGCCACTGCCATGAGAAGCCTGGGTACCACCACAAAGAATAGCCCCCACTCACCACAACTAGAGAAAACCCACGCGCAGCAACAAAGACCCAACGCAGCCAAAAATAAAAATTAATTAATTAATTAAAAAGATAAAAAAGAGTAGAGGATGTAAATGGGCCAAATGAAAAACCTAGCTCATAGACTGGCTATTCTACCCAAGGTTCATTATGGAAAACTAAGACTAAGGATACAACCCTGGGATCAGGCTGGCAAGGCATTTCAGAGTGATTCGGCCACAACTGAATTTGGTATGAGATAGTCCCCATGCCCACTGCATAAATCGAGCTAAAAAAAAATAAAAAGGAAAGGGGAGGGAAAGGAAGGAAGGAACCAAACCAAACTGAACCAAATCTGGCATACAGAAGGTGCTAAATCAATATCTGTTGAATGAAAGTAGAATGTAATAGACCATAAATGTTTGTTAGCCTTCAGGAACTGCCCACCTCTGGACAAAGAAGAGAACTCTTTCTAAATCTCAGCTACTAATGGGCTAAACACTACTAATGGCCTGCCAATAGGCTGACACTGGGTCCAAGGTGGGGTGATCTTCAAGGGGACTGGATAGCAATTCCTGGGAGCGAAAGAAGAAAATGAGGGCAGACAATAAAAGTTTAAGACCAAAAAAAAGTCTGAGAAATATGAGTGGAAGTGAAATTTTTAGTCTCACAGTAACTGTAATTTATACAATGGCAAATATACAAGTAAATAGAATGTCCCTCAGCAGAATTCCAAAGACTTGTTCCCAGCAAAATAAGTGAGATTCTGCCTATTTGTATTAACCAGTGGAAAGAGTATATTGATAGCTATGAATGATACCACAGAATGAGAAGCTCATACAGTTGTAAATATAAAACACTAACTATAGCTTCAACTCTATCAAATGCACACATAACGTCTTCCTCAGGTGGCAAAACACTCTAAATCGAGGGTTCTTATTCACCTGTGCTTATAATGATCATTAGCATAGCAAGTTAAGCTTTCAAAAGTATTTTTCAAACAACATCATCGAACTTTGAGCTATTCATCCAAATTGACTATGAATCAGTGTACTTTAAAACAAGGCTAAGTTGCTACCATAGGAAGATGGAGACAGTGTTCTCCTCGCCCTTCTTGTGAGTTATTACCAACAGTCTGGGACTGTACCTTCCCCACACTGCATCAGGTGCAGGGGACTTAGTGGGACTTGCTCAAGACTAGCAGGCAAGGGCTCTGACCACTTTGTCTGTTGACTGTGTGGCTGGCAAGTCACGACTTCTCTGGGTCTCAGGTGACCCATGTTTCTCTAATGTATGCCTCTTTCTTCTCCATCCCTTCAAGCATTGTTATGATTCAGGCCCTCACTAATCCTTGCCTATACTAGGGTAGCACACTCATAAACAATCTGCCCACCTCAAATCCATCCTGAACAGAGCTACCACAGTAATCCATCTAATAAAACACTTTTGATCATATAATTCGCCACTTCGGCATACACAGGACAAAGTCCAACACTTACAGTGTGGCATATTTTAAGCCATTCCAAGATTTAACCCCAACCTCCCCTCCTGCCTACCTCCCCTTCAATCCCCTTGCCTATTATTTTGGTGGCAAAAAGGTAAGCTGACAATCCAATTGCCCCTTCCCCCAACTCTGACATTTCTCCTCTCCATGCCTCTGCTCTAGCAGTTCCCTCTGAAAGGAATTTCCTCCTTTCCTGGATCACTCCTACCCACTTCTTTTAAGTTTCAGATTAAGAGCCTCATCCTGCAGACTGGTGGTTGCCAGGGGGCAGGGGAGTTGGGAAGCAACTGCTTAAGGCATACAGGGTTTTCTTCTGGAGTAATAAAAAAGTTTTGGAACCAGACAGAGATGGTGCTTACACAATACTGTTAATATATGATATGCCACTGAATTGTTCACTTTAAAATGATTACTCTTATGTTATACGAATCTCACCTCAATTTAAAAAAGAAAAAAAAAATAAAAGCTGCAGCGGCAGCTCCCCCTGCAAAAAGACCTTCACCAACTCCTCTGCCCCAGATTGGATCAGCACCTTGTACATTCCTCTATCACAGCAGTTATTACTTTATATTATCCATTTATAGAGCTCCCATACAGTATTTTGAGCCTCTTTATCTTTCTCATCTTCTCATCCCCCAGTGCTTGCCTAGGCCCTCAAGAAATTTTTTTTTAATAAATAAAAAAAATAGAGATACCATTTACCTCCCTTGGGGCAAAAGGCTAGGGCAGATGATCTTTTGAAGATCTAGGTTATATAAAAGCCTATAAGAGGGCTTCCCTGGTGGCGCAGTGGTTAAGTATTCGCCTGCCCATGCAGGGGACACGGGTTCGAGCCCTGCTCCGGGAAGATCCCACATGCTGCGGAGCAACTAAGCCCGTGTGCCACAACTCTTGAGCCTGCACTCTAAAGCCCGCGAAGCCCACACACCACAACGATGAGTAGCCCCTGCTTGCCACATTTAGAGAAAAGCCCACTCGCAGCAATGAAGACCCAACACAGCCAAGAAAAAAATAAATAAATTTTTTAAAAGCCTATGAGAGCATGTGTTAATTGGAAAGAAAAAGATCAGGAAAGACTGCTATTTATCTGGTTATAAAGGATAAAAATGGAATGACCTCTGGTGAGATTTTTTCTGTGAGTAATAGTAAGAACTAACATTTACTGAGCTAACTGCAATTATTAACCCCATTTCCCAAATAAGGAAACAAATATATTTAAGTAACTTGCCCAAGGTCATAAAGCTGGTTACTGGGAGCAGCAAGATTCAAGTCCAAGTCGTCCAGACTGCAGACCTTGACCCTTTAACACTAACACACCAACCTGCCCCTTCACACTGCTTCAGGCATAGTTTCAAGAGCTATGAACGGACAGTCTTTGGGCCACAGTGTGCCTTTTCTAAGGTTGAGAAAACACTCCATTTTCCACATTTATCTATTTATCCATTGCCATGAATGTTGTTTACATTTCATAGTGTTTTTAAAATACAAAATGTTAATTTTTTAAAAGAATCCAACAGTCAAAAAAAAGAGGTAAATCATAAAGTAGATGTCCCATTAAAAAGACCTCTCACATGTCAATCAGCAAGTGTTTATGGGCTATTCCTCATGTACACAGCAGAAAAGATCAGAGTATGCCAGCCTCACTAGAACCACACACACAAAGACTTCCCCACCGGAGACTCATTTTCATGGTACCCCAACCTCTGCACAGGGTAAGTATCTTGTGGATAAGAAAACCATGGAATAACAAAAACCAGCTAGAAGAAAAATTACACATTCACTTTTCTTTTTTTTTTTTTTTTTTTTTTGCGGTACGCGGGCCTCTCACTGTTGTGGCCTCTCCCGTTGCGGAGCACAGGCTCTGGACGCGCAGGCTCAGCGGCCATGGCTCACGGGCCCAGCCGCTCCGCGGCATGTGGGATCTTCCCGGACCTGGGCACGAACCCGTGTCCCCTGCACCGCAGGCGAACTCTCAACCACTGCGCCACCAGGGAAGCCCCATTCACTTTTTTAGTTGAGAAAGTATGATTGTTTTATGTCCTTTCCCCCCCACCTTTAATAATGCCACAATCTGGTAAGAAAAAAATTAACCAAAAGTCAATGAGATTTTTAAAAATATATTTGTGCATCTGAAAGGGAAAACTTTACTACAGAGGTAATGTCAAGCCTTGACAACATATCAGTAAGGTCAATATTAAAAACATATCATTTCCCCCCACCCCAAAAAGCATATACCCTTTTAGACACACATGTATACACGTGCACACACACACACAAACACACACACCCCTCTCCAGAGAGTAAGCCAACAATTTTTAGTTCTATTGGATTCTCAGGACTTACTTTACCCATATATCCTCCATCTAATGCTAAAACCAAGGATGATGGGATAATATACTGGGTGAACATACAAATATACACAACAACAAAAGGCAAAAGGGATACAATATGACAGTATTAATATCAAACAATGTAGAATTCAAGACAAAAGTTATAATGGGACAAATTACAGATTTTTATAATCACTAGTTACACTTTAAAAGAATATAAAGTAGCCAGGAAACTTAATGTATCAATTATCACAAAATTAAGTACATAAAGCAAAAACTGTTTGAAATATACAGGTGAGAGGAGAAAAACACAACTATAGTGAAAGACACACTTCTCTCAAAGCTACAATAGGCCAAAAAATAGCAAAAATAAAGATATAAAGCTCTTAAAGATCAATATGAACAAGGCATCAACAAAAAAAGGGTCAAATAACATGAATAGACAATTCTTAAAACAAGAAGTGAAAGTGCCAATAAGCATAAAATATCATCACACTCCCTAGAAATTAAAAACACAGATTAAAGCATTAAATTTTTTGGTTCATAAATATGTTTTAAATAATAGCATCCATTACTGGAAAGGTGTGTGGAATGCAACAATTTTATACACTGCTGGATGGAACACAAATTGGTTTTGAGACTTACCATAAAAGGCCTTCCTTTTGCCCAAACACCCCACCTCACAATTTATTTGGTCTTTGGCTTAAGGTACAAATCCCATAGCTTTAAATTTTAAATTATATCAGTTCACAGTGGTTAAGGATACGGGTTCCAGAGTCAAGCCACCTTGCTCTCCACTTATTAGCGATAGAACCTTGGGCAAGTCAATTATTTAAGTGCCATCTATAAAATGATGGCAATAGTACCCACTTCTTAGAGTTGCTGTGAGGATTATGTGAGTTCATGTAGAGCACTTAGAACAATGCCTGGGACATACATGCTCAAAAAATATTGGCTATTGGCACTTGGACTTCTTATAAGTTATTTCTTTTTAAGTAAATTCACTAGCATTTACTGAGTTCTCCTAATGGGACATTTGTATCTGCTCAAGTCATTTCAAATTACTTGTAATTTTAAGTACAAAGTTTCTTAGAATCAAATATGATTCAAAAAGACATACATATCATTACTGCGGCATTAAGGTAATTAAATGCTGACTAAATAACAAAGAGGCACTATGAAATCTTTAAAAATAGCCTAACCTGTGGTCTATAATCTGGTGAATAGAATTACAATTGACTTGTTTTGTTCTTTATCTTCAACTATATTTTGTTTTCTACAATGAGCATGTATGATTTTATGGGGGAAAAAAAAGATTTTTAAAAACAACAGATAGCCACTTATCCTCATTGGTTCAGTCAGGAATCTACTCTCTCAAGGGCACTTGCCAGTCTGATTCAATTAAATAAATACAGTTCATCAAATCCCATCCTTGGTCAGAGTTTTAGTCACTCAACTGTATGGGTTCATGTTTTACACTTCATTTTGGAGACTATATTATGTGGAAAAAAATTAGTCCACATCAATAATATTCAGGATTCCTGAGAATAAAAAAAAAGTCCAACAGACAAAACTGCTTTTATAACTATAAACAAGTGAGTTTACTCTTGTGTTTTTGTACTATATTTTTAAACCTGGAAGAGCTATTACTCTTTCTAACTATACAAAAGCTATATAAAGCTTTTAATTGCTTTATGATTTAGGAAAAGGCAATATGCATGTATTAGCCTATCATTCTGCTTATAATTTCAGGAAGTACATTTCAATGATCTATTTTTAGGCAAATTGCCTACAGAAATCAATTTGACTTCTCTTGCATAGATAAGCTCATGCAGGTGGAAATTTTCAACAATCTGTTATATCCCTTATGTGAGATTAGACAAATGCTTGCATAATCTGTAACAGGACAGTAAAGGTTTCCATATGATAAGAGATGAAACAGAGAATACGTGAGTCATGTTTAAATCTAATATTCTGGGATCTAGATTTCTTCACCAAGTCTACAACCATAAGTTAAACAGGGTTAATGAGAACAAAATTTTGCTGTCTAATTTAGCTAATTCTAGGGGGGAGGGGATAAGAGGGAAAATGAACCTGTTAAGTTATTAACAGGATAATTTCTGAAGATGAAACTTTACTAACTCCAGTCAGAGATCTCTCTAAATGACAGTTTAAACTTGTCAAGGAATTCAAAGTTTTAATTCAAGGTAAAAAACAAAAAGGAAAGAAAAATCTTCCTTTGACTATCCCCCAAAGCTGTCACGCTATAACTCCTTACTTTCACTGAAATTCTTGTCAATAACTCATCTGCACCATCCCTTACCAGAACACCAAAGTTTTTTTTCAAACCAGATGCTCCCACAATAGGCAATATCATTTCACAGCTCCACACCATTATGCTCACTTCTCTTTTGCCTGCAGTGCCCTTCGAACTGTCTGTCTGGCCCAGGTTCAAGCTTCTCCTTTCTACCTTTATCCCTGACCCTACCCTACACATCTGTGCTCTCACAGCAATTTATACACACCTATTGATATATTATGGCTCTTAACATACTGTAGTATTGTTATTTTATGTCTAGCTCTCTTAAAATTCATGAAGGCCATGACTTGATCTTTCCTATTATAGAAACTTTAGAACATATACAAAATAATATCACAAAAGTAAATACAGTAGTATCATTACCCAACCAGCTATAATAATTATTAACTCACAACTAATCCTATTTCAACTATACCCCACACTTACTTCTCCCACCCACCCACAGATTATTTTGAAGCAAATTCCAGACTTCACATCATTTCACCTGTAAATAGCATACTTTTAAATGTTTCCCTGAAAGACAAACCTCTTAATAAACATAACCCCATTACTACCATTGTCACACTTAAATCTTTAAAATAATAATTCCATAATATCAACACAAATCCAGTTGGGGTTTACATTTCCTCAATTGTCTTATAAACTTTTATTTTTACAATTATTTAATCAGGGTCAAATGAAGTCTACCATTGTGATTAGTTAATATGTCTCCTAAATCTCTCTTAATATCTAGATTTCTCCTCCATTTTTTTCTTCTTCTTATAATGTATTTTTGAAAAAACTAGGCCATTTGTTCTAGAGTTTCCCACGATTAGAATTTTGCTCATTGCATCCCCATGTTTCTCTGTCCTCTGTATTTTCTGTAAAATGGTGGTTCACTCTAGAGGCCTATCATATTCAGGTTTGGCTTTTTTGGCAAGACTATTACTTAGTAGAAATGAATATTTCCATCAGGAGATAAATTATGTCCAACTGTCTTTTTTTTTTTGAGACATTAGTAGCTACTCATAAATGACTGCCTGGATTCTATAGCCATTAATTCATGGGGAGCTGTAAAATTGTGATATACTAATTCTATCGTCCCTTCTTCATCTATTAGCTGGGGTAAATACCTTTTATAAAAAAGAAACTTCCCCTTATTGAGTATTTGGTTACCCTGAGAAAAAGCCCAAGTTTCATTCTTTCTCTTTATTTTCTGGATCTTAAAAAAACACATTAGGCTTCCCTGGTGGCGCAGTGTTTGAGAGTCCGCCTGCCGATGCAGGACCGGGTTCAGGCCCCGGTCCGGGAAGATCCCACATGCCGTGGAGCAGCTGGGCCCGTGAGCCATGGCTGCTGAGCCTGCGCGTCCGGAGCCTGTGCTCCGCAGCGGGAGAGGCCACAACAGTGAGAGGCCCGCGTACCGAAAAAAAAAAAAGAACACGTCAGTTCTTTACTATGAACTCAAAGATTTATTAAAGAATTCAGACCACTGCCGTATTATCCTTATTGATGATCAAACAGTCCCCATCACTGGTCGCCTCTTCAAGTTGGCTCCCTCTCAAGTCCTGATCTTTGATAATGTCTTTGTCTTCTAATGTGACAAAGGATGCCATGCTCATCTTGCACATTTTCTGCTCCCAACTTGGAATTATGCATTTCTTCAAAGATGACCAATTATTAATTCAGTCTTGAGCCTAGCTCATGTGTGCCATAAATGCTTCCCAAACTAAACAAGGCAACTGCCTTATTATGAAACTAATGATTTTAAATTTGAAAAATGTGTATGATGCACAATAAATAAATGCACAATTACTCCATTCTTATTAAAAGAAGTAATTAAAATGCTTAACTACTCATCATTTAAATTCTTGGACTCATTATGTACTAAAAGACATACGAAAGCAACTCAACCCTTCTGCTCTGGTATTATAATAAAGTTCAGCAATTAAAGTCAGCATGATGACCTGGGCAAAACTGTTGCTGGGCTGAAATCCAGAAGTATAAAAAGAGGGCTTCTTTATTGTGATCTTCCTTCAAGAACCACAAGAAATACAACGCAGGGGTAACCCTAGGAAACTGTCTGAATAAAGCTTTAATTAAGGTAAACATTTTAATTAAAGGTTGGCATCTTTAATGAAAATGAGTAAACACTGCTCAACTAAGTTTCATGAGCTTAAACTAAACATAACTATTTGTGATCTTAACTTTCACATTACCACAAAATCATCAATATAAGAATAACAATAACACCCTTTCAAACACGCCCATATCCCTGAGTGGAAAACAAATGCTTCATTCTCAAAATCACAACTAAAACAAAGTCATATTTAATCCTTTATGCTTTCTAAATATCTCAAACTTCTACTCTTTGTGGGAACCAAAAGAAGATTTTAAAGATTTTTCAGTTGCTATATTTGTAACTCTAAATTCTTTTAGAAATACCGAAATTTTTTTTTCAGGGTACTGAGACATTACGAAGATGCTTTAGAACTTATTTGGTTGCTGATTTATAAAATTTATTGCCCCATTTTAACAGAAGCCTAAAGAAAGGGCAGCAAAAATAATCACTGCAGAAGCTCCCAGGTCAGAGATTACCAGTATAGGTACAATTTAAAGTGGAACCCCCTTCCAAAATGTCTCCCTGCAATACTGCTTTGCAGTTTAATTACTACTCAAATTTCCTAATCTGAACTAGGTGAAAATGAAACAAGCCTATTCTCACTGTACATATAACTGTACACATAACTGACTGTATATATAATTGACTAGATCTGAAATAGCATTTACAGTCATTTTTTTTTTTAATTACCACTCTTACTTTTTTTTTGGCTGCGTTTGGGTCGCCGTTGCTGCATGTGGGTGTTCTCTAGTTGTAGCGAGTAGGGGCTACTCTTCATTGTGGTGTGCAAGCTTCTCATTGCAGTGGCTTTTCTTGTTACAGAGCACGGGCTCTAGGCTTCAGTATGTGCAGTATGCAGGCTCAGTAGTTGCAGCTTGCAGGCTCTAGAGCACAGGCTCAGTAGTTGTGGCGCTCAGGCTTAGTTGCTCTGCGGCATGTGGGATTTTCCCAGACCAGAGATCAAACCGGTGACCCCTGTATTGGCAGGAGGATTCTCAACCACTGTGCCACCAAGGAAGTCCCTACAGTCATTTAATTATCCCTTTCAGAAACCTGAAGCTCCAATTTAGAAATTAAAAATAAATCTAACAACAAAAATTGTCTTATTTTATGATCAAAAGCTGCAGCTATCTCCAGATTTAGCTAGTAAAGACTCTCAAATGTATTCTATGCACAACTTATAATTGTGAACTATATTTATTTATATGTGTATAAACACACTCCCATTTAGTGAACTCTAAACTCATTGACATATTTATAACCACAGTACTACTCAGAATATTTAAAATGCCTTATATAACATATAATTATAATTTAGCATGTTAGTTAATATGCTATATTTCACATATGATAATATCATAAAATATTTACATACCTCAGTCTATTTCTAATGTGTCTCCAGATAAGCTTAAATAAATACATGAAGAAAACTATTTATGAAATACACATTTTAAAATTTTTTCTCAAAGTTGTACAAATCGTTATCATTTCCCTGATGATTAAATGAATGCTTTAAGATTCAAAACAGGCAGCCACGAGGGGAAAGTGGAAGAGAAAAAAGCAAGATGTATACCTCTTACCTTATACCAGAATAAATTCTATATGGATTAGACAGTTAAATGTAAAAAAAAAAAAAAATGAAACAACGAAAAACTAGACGAAACCAGGGAGATTTTTCTTTTCTTTTTTTTTTTTTTTGCTTAATATTGCAGAGTGGAAAGCCAAGATATAACATAAAGTTAAAAAGTCACAAAATAAAAGGTTGATAAATTTAATTGTACAAAAATAACTACACTCTGCATAGCAAAAGCCACAATAAACAAAGTCATACAACAAACAACCAATTAAGAAAAAACATTCATATTAAAAAGGCTAGGGCTTCCCTCGTGGTGCAGTAGTTAAGAATCTGCCTGTCAATGCAGGGCACACGAGTTCGAGCCCTGGTCCAGGAAGATCCCACATGCCGCAGAGCAACTAAGCCTGTGCCACAACTACTGAGCCTGCACTCTGGAGACCATGCGCCACAACTACTGAAGCCCGCGCGCCTAGAGCCTGTACTCTGCAACAAGAGAAGCCCACGCACTGCAACAAAGAGTAGCCCCCGCTCACCGCAACTAGAGAAAGCCTGCGTGCAGCAACAAAGACCCAATGCAGCCAAAAATAAATTAATTAATTTTTTAAAATAAAATAAAAGGTTAATTTCCCTGATAAAAAGTACATACAAATGAATAGGAAAGAAATCAACAACCAAATAGAAAAATAGAAAGGGTAAACTGTTCACAGAAAAGAACACGGAAGGAGCTTTTAAAAACATAAAAAGAGGGCTTCCCTGGTGGCGCAGTGGTTGAGAGTCCGCCTGCCGATGCAGGGGACACGGGTTCGTGCCCCGGTCTGGGAGGATCCCACATGCCGCGGAGCGGCTGGGACCGTGAGCCATGGCCGCTGAGCCTGCGCGTCGGGAGCCTATGCTCTGCAACGGGAGAGGCCATAACAGTGAGAGGCCCATGTACCGCAAAAAAAAAAAAAAAAAAAAAAAACATAAAAAGATACTCAACTTCACCCATAATAAAAGAAATACAAATTCAAACTATCCTGAGATACCGTATTTACCTATCAGGCTGGCAAAACCTAAAAATCTGAGCGAACTTTAAAGTAAAGCATGGGAAGTGATAATTGCTCACACATTGGGTATATGATGCACAGAGGAAATTTAACATTCTTTAAAATTATATATGTACATATCCTTTAACCCACCAATCCCACTTTTAGGAACTGATCCTACAAGTATATACACACACACACACACACTTGAAATATATACAGGTTTATGCATCATAGCATTTTTTTATTATAGCAAAAGATTCGAATGGGGATGCTCTGAAAGGGCCTAAATACTGGAGTTTAAAAAAATATATGGAACAGCGGGTACAATGTGTTACCATTTCTATAAAGGGTGAATACTTGTATTAATATTTGCTTGTATATGCTAAACTCTCTCTGGAGGGATATGCAAGCAATTGATAACACCATTGGCCTCTGAGGAACGGTGGGGGGCAGGCAGAAAAACTGAAGGACACAGGTGGGAGAGGGGCTTTTTGCTGTAAATAATTTTGTTTCTTTTAAATATTAAACCATGTGCTATGTTATCTATTCAAACGCAAATAAATAAAATTTAAATATTTTTGAAGGCAAAAAGATTTTTTAAAAGATGCTGAGGGCTTCCCTGGTGGCGCAGTGGTTGAGAGTCCACCTGCCGATGCAGGGGACCCGGGTTCGTGCCCCGGTCGGGGAAGATCCCACATGCCGCGGAGCGGCTGGGCCCGTGAGCCATGGCCGCTGAGCCTGCGCGTCCGGAGCCTGTGCTCCGCAACGGGAGAGGCCGCAACAGTGAGAGGCCCGCGTACCGCAAAAAAAAAAAAAAAAAGATGCTCAGTCATAACGATACATACACATGTGACCAAACAGGACATTAGAGATTATGGTTTATAGACTGAAAAGCAGAAGGAATCTATTTCCCTTGTACACGTGTTGTACTCTATCAATGCTTGGTTTGGTTTTATTAGTCATCACACTCATTTATTTTCATTTGAATATTTTACAAAATTTATTTGAATATTTAACTAATACTGAGAGATGTTCACTTTTTCTAAGCAGGTGGATTCTATTTTTTTATACCATATATTTATTTTTATTTTTATGCCATTATTTTAAGAATGCTCAGTGTAACAAATGCTGAAGATTTAAGCTCAGAGATGCACTTCATGTGCCAAATGTATAAAGTGCAAACTGGCATATGCTGATAATACCAATAACAACTACTCTGCATTTCTAGAAGAGAAAACAGGCTAAAATGAAGGTGTACAAACCTAGAAATGGGGTGTGAATCCTTGTGCAAACCAAACGGGTATAATACTGTGAATAATCCTAGAAAAGTATATCTTTAAAGCTGAAAACAACCTGCACTACAAAGAAGTTGAATCTTTAACTCAACTACCTATAGCGACCTCTGATATCACTAAATGACGTTTCTGCCAATTATTTTAAAAAATAATGTGAAAGTAATCATTCCTTCTATGGGCTAATTAAACAATTTCATGCTTTACTAAACAATATCAAATCATCAAATATCATGCGATCTGAAGCTATCCCTTTTTTTTGTTTGTTTTTTTCAGTTGGGAATTAAAGAGCCAAGTTTCGCCAAAATTTCCTTTAAGTCCAAGTAAAATCATCCTAGAAGTAGTCAGGTGAGGAGAAAGGCACAATTCTGAATTCACTCAAAAGCCAAAGCAGATTAATTAGTATTATAAAAAGCATATAATCATTGGGTAAAACCTACGTAAACTTATTAAGGTCCGTTTTAATTACTCCAAATGGGCAACCAGGCATTTTGAGCATTACATCTCGTTTACGTTTCTGACTCTTCCAAGACTTTTAAAATAACGTTTATTCTAATAATATAGAATGTTGGTGATATGGCCAACTCTTCTAACTTGCCAAATTATCTAAATCCCACATCTGCAGTCAGGCTGTTTCTCAAGATTTCTGTTCTCCTGCCAACTTAAGAGAGGCCCTGAGAACTTATTAGCGTGCACACTGAGGCCGGGCTGCAGATCTGTGCCGAATGGAGGTCTACACGGGTCTGTCCCACAGGTGAGACTTACACGGTCCACAGGACAACCACCTTCACTTCCAGGGTCACCACCTATTGGGGGCGTTGTCTTTACAACTACGCCCGATTCCATCTGCCTCTCTCAGAAATCAAACTTTCCCAGGGACCTCGCGACAGCGTCCAGAACAAGACGTCCGCCCAGCCCGGCAGCGCTCACCCACGGAAGGTCCGGAGTACGGGCGGGGCGGCGCCAGGTCCACTGCCGTGCCCACCTGGACTACGGGGCTCCAAGCCCCCGCCCGGCCCGCAGCTCCGGGGACAGAGGGGTGCCCGCCTGGGCCCCGCGGAATCGCGCCGGGTCAGAGCGCGCGTGGGATGCGGGGGCCAGCCTGGGAGAAGGGAGGGACTAGGGTTGCCGGGGAAGGGCCGGGGTGGGGGACAACCCCGAAAACCGAATTGAGGAGGAGGGCGCGATCCAATCCCGAAGGCCAGGAACTGGGACACCCCGGGATGAGGAGCAGGAAAGGGATCCGTCGAGGCCCGGGGGCGGCGATGGGCAGGGTCCCCAGGGTCTCCGGGCCGACGCGGAGCCCTGGCCAGAAGAGGGAGGAGGAGTTGCCGGGGCCGACCCAGCGGGACGCTCTGAGGCAAAGCCGAGCAGAGGAGGACTCCGCGGCTCGCGGGAGGGCAGCGCCGGGAGTCCGGGGCGCCCACGGGCCGGGGGACTCACCGCGCTGGCGGCGGCGGCGGCGCCGGACGACGCGGGGCTGGACGCGTCCTGCCTCCTCAGGCGGGACTTGAGGCTCTTCATGGCCAAGTCCTGGCAGTCCCTCTCCCGCTGAGCGCGGCGCGTCTGATCCGCGCGCGAACCGTAGAGTCTGAGGGCTGCAAGCGCGCAGAGGAGGCGGCAGCGCTGGCTATCCCGGCCCCACCTGCCTGCCACCTGGGGGCCCCCGGCGGCTGTCGGCCCCTGGTGGCTGTCGGCCCAGGGCCTGCGGCGCGGCTCCCCTCCCACAGCCAATCCGCCTGCGACCTGGCTGGGATGGGGCCGATCCAGACCAATAGGAATCCTGGAAGGGGGAGGGACTTCCCTTTCAAACTTAATAACACCCTTCCTCTCCCTGCGGGAGAAAAAGTTTGGAACTTCTGATAGGGGAGTGGCAGAGGTGGGCGGCCAGCGGTCTGGAGAGACGCAAGAGGCAGGCTCCAGGCCATCGGCGCCCGCCTACCCGGGTGATGGAGCCTCAGGTCTAGAGAGAGCATGGGGTCCATCCTACACCAGCTCTCATCTTCCCGGACTCCCTTCCTCTTCCCACCCACGTGCTCTTTCCCAAGTAGAGTTCCCTTCCTTCCGTCTGATCCCAGAAAGCACTCCTGGTCACCTGCACACACACCGGCTTTCAAGAGCAACTTCCCTTACATCTGCTGATGTTTTACTACACAGATCCCAGTATCTCTGCAAACAACCACGCACATCAGAAACTACAGAAAAAAAACAGCTTCTAATACAAACAGAAATACAAATAGTTAAGAACAGACTTTGAAGATGTTACAGAAAAATCAAAGCACATGTCAGGTGCTCAATAATTATTTCTGGAGTCCATAAACCACTGCTTTGGAGGGAAAGAGATGGAAAATGGAGGGGGGGAACTTTAATTTAAAAATGGCCAAAGTGATATAAAAAGCTGTAAAAGAAAAAAATAGTCTTTTCTTCAAAAAAAAAATTTGTTTCCTGTAGAAACACATTACTGGTAAAAGCATACAGTGAAATTAATTCATCCTACCCAGAAATCTGCATTATTGAGAATTATTTAAGGGAAGGTTGGGTAAACAGGCAAGTGAGCAACCCAATAATTTGTTGTTACAGTGACATCTTCAAAAGTCTTCCTTGGAGTCAGTTTTTTCCCAGCAAAATGTTTATTCTAGCATTTACCAATTTGAAAAGGCAAACAATCCACATTTCCGACTAGCAAAGTACTCTTTTTGTCTGAAAGATCAGTTGCTTCTTTGGAGTTTCCTTAGAATAACTCAAGGTTTTATTCAAATAGTGTAAGAAAGTTTTCAGAACTCTTTTGGAGAGACAGTATTTAAAGACCTTGTTAACCCTTAACAAAACAGTAAGTAACAATGAACTATTTGAGAAAATTAATAAATTTTCTCTTGATTAGTTCCATGGAAGGAAATTTTCTTTGACTCCTCCTCCTTCCTCAAGATCCACTGCCATTCAGTTTTTTTGGCTCTTCATAGTATCTGTGGATGGCTAGTTCCTCTGTCCTCAGATGCCACTGCAGATCCAAAATTATCTCATACCTGGATATTATAGAAGCTTTCCAACCGGTCACCCGATCTCTAGTCTCACCTCTCCTGTCACCAATAAACTACTAACCATCATCAAAAAATCTTACAAAATATTCCTCCCGTGCTCAAAAACATTCAGCAGCTAATGAATAAAATGTAACTCCTTTACTTGGCATTTAAGGCTCAACAACATGAACCCAACCCTGTCCTCCAGCTGACACTCCAAGCAAATAACTCTTCAGCCCATTCCTCAAACATGGGTCTTGCCTTTTAATTTCCATACCTTTATGCATGTTGATCCCTCCTCCAGTAATTTTCTCTCTGTCTACATTCATCTAACAAAACCCTACTCCCCCCCAAGAATGATGGAAGAGAGCACAAAGGGAGCTTCTAGAGTATTGCACTATTCTATCTGATTATATAACTAGTGGGCTGGTTACATAGCTAAGGTATTCAGTTTGTGAAAATTCAGTTAGCCTGTAGTCTTTATGATACATACACTTTTGTGTGGGTTATACTTTAATAAAAAAGTTTTTTTAAAATCATACATCCATTCCAAGTGCCCACCTCTCTAATAGAGCCTTCTCTGATCACTCAACTGAAAGTGATCTCTCCATCCTCAGAATGATTACCTTGAACCTCTCAGATGATGCTAATACATATGTTCTGAACAAGCATTATTTCACTACTAGACTTCAAACTTCTTAAAACTAGGGAATAACTGATATATGTTTGAATTCCCTAGAGTGCTCAGCATGTACTAGGTGCTCAATAAATATTTCTGAATAGATTGATGCATTCTTTTTGGTTATTAGAGTGACTTATAGTTTGTTGTGTGTATTCACGTAACACAGGATTGGTACTTTCCCTGTGGTGAATACTGAGTATCTCCTGTAGCATCCAAGTTCTCATAGTCCTGGCCTCTTTTCAGTTGTTACTGGATAAAGCAAAGGAAGCAGACAGAGCCACAGTACAGCTTGCATCAGTTTCCAAAAATGTTTGGGCAAGTTATTTTTATGAACTGTCTGCACAATGTCCCATGGTTTCTTGCGTTCAGTGGCCTTTGTGGATTTTTCCAGGCTAGAAACTTGATAGCTGATGTCTGCTTATTCCCATTTGAGAGCTGCTAAGTAAATAACACGGGTTTGTATGTGCAGTACATCTTTTTTATATTGATCTGGAAGCTCCCCACATGAACTAAAGTCACTATTATTAGCATTCAGCCAGACACGTTTTGTTTTTTAACTATTACCACTATTATTTATTTTTATCTTCCCTTCAGAGCAAAAGGCACTTATCAAATCTGGAAGGAATTTATTTGGTACCATGCTGAATCTATATGAATTTTTTTGTTAGTTTTGCTTCTCGTGTTTTATAAGATATGAAACCCGGAAGGGAAATGCATCTTTTAAAATTATTTTAGGGCTTCCCTGGTGGGGCAGTGGTTGAGAGTCCGCCTGCCGATGCAGGGGACGTGGGTTCGTGCCCCGGTCCGGGAGGATCCCACATGCCGCGGAGCGGCTGGGCCCGTGAGCCGTGGCCACTGAGCCTGCACGTCCGGAGCCTGTGCTCTGCAACGGGAGAGGCCACAACAGTGACAGGCCCGCGTACTGAAAAAAAAAAAAAATTATTTTAATAGGTTACACATGCACAATGTAAAGATTCTCAAATAATACAGAAGGGGAAAAGTGAGTCTCCTCACCGCCTCTATTCTTTGTCCCTGGCTGTCAAGGAACTTGTGTTCTAGACTGGGGGACAAAGCTAACATACACCGCTTAACTGGAGAGCAACTACTTACTGAGCTGTATGGTAGATTGCAGATGTGGGTGGTAGTCAGGGAAGGAAAGATCAGGAAATTAGTCTGCATGAAGGGAGGGTACCCAAGGTTGGGAGGAGCTTCAGTGAGTGCTGAGAAGGGACACCCAGATGACAAAGGATTCCCAGGGGACCAGCCATAGCAGATAAGAAAGCGCCATTGGGAGCTGCTCCCTGATAATGATGTGATGATAATGGCAACAAGACGACAAAGACAAGATGAATTAGACACACAGAATCAAAAATTTACACTTAAAACGATCCCCTTTCAAGCAGGGATATCTCCTTCAGACAATCTTCAGTTATGAATTTTATATCCACCGACTTCCCTCTTCATTTTCAGAGCTTCCTGCCGGTCCTGGTAGCCCCAGGGAACCCAGCCAACAAAGTCGGTCAATAATTCCATGGAGGATCCCAGAACATCAGTCAATCTCTGCCAGCTCAGATACCAAAGCAGATAGGTGGCAGAACCACATGTGGCCACGGGGTCCTGAGGAAAGACACCTCCACCTACAACTCATATGGCAGCCACAGGAATGAAAGACCTGAGGCTGTTCTCACACCTTCTTCTGTTGCCACAGTCAAAACTAAAACACAATGCATAAGAGAGCTTTAAAAACATAAATAGGTGATCTTTGGCACTAATTTTAAAACCATCTGCATTTCTAGTAAGCTCTCCAATGACTACATCCTGGAAAACTAGGGTGGGAGGAAGAAAAGTGGGAAGAAGAGATAGCTGCTTCCCTCTTACAGAAACTTCTTTAATCTCCCCCGCTGACGGTTGTTTTGTGCTCTGCTATAGCAATCTTGAGCCTACCAGGTTACCTCCTGAAGAGGGCTGCTTTCCATCTAACTCTCTGACCTCCTTGGCATTTACAGACTGTCATTCACCTATGACACATCAAGTGTGTCATTAGCTTCAGTACTGAAAGAGGGAGGAGAAAAGCAAGGAGGGGCATGGTCAGGAACAAAACCAGATTTCCCTGACATAATTGAGCTCACACCTAAAAGCTGCCGAGATACCCACAATTATTTCTCTGAATTCAGTTCTAATGTCAGAGAATCCAACCCATTTCATTTCGTGAAAATTAACCTTTGTTATCAAGTCTTGATTACACAAAGTTCCAGAAATACCGTTGGCCTCACTTTATGAGCTTGACGGCCCTCCGTGCTCATGGCAGAAGCTCTTGATTGCTCCTTTTAAAACAGGCTACTCATCCTGGAACCCAGATAAACGCACAGCATTTGGTTCATGAATCAGTAACCATCTGACTTCCATAATGAACTTTCCTGGATTCCAGACCTTGGATTTTTCTTATCTTGGCCAGCACACCAGGATATGCACAATAAGCCAAAAGACTTTCAAGCCTTCAGCACTGTCGAAGTGGAATAGAAAAGTTTCTTGCTTTTGAATTGAAAATATGGCAAATAAAGACTATCTCTACGGATTTTAAATGATAGTTTATGTGTCCTCCTTATAATTTTTCCCTTCCAAATCTCCAGGGGTCTTTTAAAATTCTGGCAAGATATTATTAATACTCCTGAATGAATAATTACTAGTAAATCATGTGACTGGTATACCTTCAGTTACTCCATACCGATCTTTTCTACTCATCCTAATGAAAGGACATTCCAGACAGAATAAGTAAGGTAAATCTCACCTTCAAATATGCTTCGTAAATGCCCCAAACTTTATGATACATATTTAACAGTCATCTTACAGTAGCTTAAATTAAAATTACCATTGACTATAGTGGTTTAAGTTATGCTGAAAAGATGGTCATAGGCAAAATATTGGATAAATAGATGTTCTAATAAAGTTATATGTAAACACAGCTTATATGTATATTAGATATTATATTATTATATTTTACATCATACAAGATTATATTATATTATTATTTATAAGTACTATTTATACTTATATTATTACTTATAAGTACTATGGAATTCTTTCATAAAATATCTTCACAAATTAATTAATCTTCACAAATTAATAAATCTTTATGTAAGTCCTAATTTTCATATAAAAAAATTGAACCCACATTAGTGTGGGTAAACTTGTATTTCAACAGATTAATCTTAAAAATCAATGTCATACAGGATTTATGTATGTATGTATGCTTGGATTTGGTTACCAAAAGACTCAGACTTTTGCTTCCTGGATGAGAATAGCTTGCAAAAAATTTTCCTCTATGCCCCTTCTTCAAAATTATTTGCACCAATGTTTAAATTACTATCAAAACTTAAAATTTAATTTTGTATCAAATTTCTGAGTAATACTTAATTACAATGCTTATTTGAGAGAAAATTTTAAATTAAGGTACAATTCTTTTATACAGTGGCATTTATTCCACACTGCATATAAGCCATGAGGGCTGTTTTAAAAGCATACTTCAACTATTCAAATAGATTTGTCCACTATGATGTCCTCATGAATTAGCCATGTATATATTCTTCACACCATCAACATCGATTTAGTACAAGCATCAAGACATTCAATAATAATGGATTGATGTATGCTTTCCCTATTGCTATTTTATGAATGCTATTGCTACAAGCAAAATATATAAAATAACTAATCAATTAAAATACCAACATATTCTGGACTTACAAAAGAGTTACATTTTAATTTTGTAATACTAGGGAGAAGCATTACCTATTATGCTTCATAAACTTCAGAACCATCCCCAGACCTAAACAACAATTAAGAACAGTTCCTTTGAACCTTAGGAGGGTGTGGTTCATAAATTAGCCTAAGATCAAGGCGTAGCATTTTAAGCCTAAACTAAAAGGCATCTTTCTTCCACTCCTGAGACAGGAAGAGAATAACAAACTCTCAAGATGCAGCAGCTTGTCGGCTCATAAATCTGAAGTGACACTTGTCAAGTCAACAAATACAAATAAGCCTGACAACCCAGAGGGCTGGGATCTGATTAGCTAAGTAAGTCCTAATTAAAGTAACCTTAGGGAAACCACAAATATGAATCACAGCAAACCCCTAACAACAACAAAGCTCACACTACCACATGAACCCTTATGTCCAGAAAGCTCCCATCCAATATCACATTGCTCCAAGTCAACACTAGATGTCAATCCTTTCAATGTTTTCATTTAAATCATACTTCTCTCCAAAAAGAAATGGAGGTGACAGAACAAATCTCACTACCATACTTCCCATAACAAAAGTAGGAAATAAACTAGAGGAAGGCACTGTTAGAACAACTACTATTGCTGTCTTGGGTTTGAAATTTGGCTTTCCACTTCCTAACAGCCAGGGCAAATCAAAAATGGAAACCATTAGTGACAGCTCTAATATGGGGAAAGAAGAGGTACAGCAGGTTCTCCACAGAAGTAAGTTTTCCTGATGCTGCATTCTAGAATACATTTCTCATACGGGTGTGGCATTACATACAGGACAGTGAACAGCGTAGCAGTCGATTTCTCACCTATATTTACCCTTGTAGTATTTAGAAATACCTTGTTAAGTGTCCAGAATGGTCATGCATTCACTCAGCAATTGTTGGTTAGTCACAGGTGATGTGTGAGGTGGTGCAGGGGAAACAAGGGAACAAGGTAGATGAGAGGCTTTGTTGTCATGGAGCTTAATTCTCACAAGCATGGTGGAAGGGAGGAGAAAATGAAAACACACAAATAAGTGACCAAGATAAATTCAAATAGTGGTATGTGAGGAAAACAGAAAGAGTCACGTGTTAGAGAGCAAGAGAGGAGAGGCTACTGTAGAATGAATGGTCAAGGAAGGTCTCTTGGAGAAGTGACTTTGAACTCAAGTCTGCAGGACTGAAAGGAGCCTGCCAAGTGTCTATGTGGAGGCAGAACGCTACAGGCAGAGGAAACAGCAAATGCAAGGGCCCTAAGTGGAGGTCCAACTTAGCAAGTTGAGGAGCACATTGAAGACCAGCATCACTGCAGCATAATGGGGGAAGAATAGGAGCAAGATGAGTTTAGAGAGGCAGGCTGGGGCCAACACAGCCTTGTGGGTCAAAGTAAGGATTTTGGATTGTTTTCTAACAGGAAGCTAGTTAAGGTTCTAATAGGAAGCTAATTAAGCAGGGGACGTTGGGATCTTATTTATATACCCCAAAGACCTTTCTGTTTCTGCAGAAAAAAAAAAAATGATCATAAATGACCAAGAGGGAAAGCGGAAGGGTACAAAGAGGATTGGGTTATAGTCTAGGGATAGAACTGACTTGCTAGTAGATTGGATTCAGAGAGGATAATACCTTAGGCAACTAGGTGGATCGTGGTGCCATTTACTGAGTGGGAATGACTACAGGAGCTGTGTTTCAAAGGGGAAGTTAAGAGTTTTATTTTGGTCATGCTGGTTTGAACTTCCCACTGGGCATCCAAGTGGGGATATATTAAGTAGACAGCCTAAACAGCAACAATGAAACTCATTGGAGAGGTGGGGCTGGAGACACAGGTTGGGGAATCAAAGGCAAAGAAATGGACTCTAAGGCCATGGGACCAGATGAGCTCTGTTATGGAAGAAGAGGGCCAAAGGCCAAGACATGGATCCTGCAACATTTAGAAAACAAGCAGAGGAGAAGGCAAGGAGGAGGAGACTAAGAAGGAATGGCTAGAGAGCAGGCAGAAAACCAGAGGGTGGTGATGCAGCAGCCAAGAGAGGATGGTTTTTCAAAGTTCAGCCCTGCCAAGTAGCACTCAAAGTTGGAGAAGCATGAAGACAGATGAGAGCCCATTGGGTTTGGCATCATGGATGGTACTAATAGCCTTGACAAACAGTTTCTGTCAGTTTGGGCTAAAGTAGGTTAAAGACAGAGTGGAAGGTAATGGGGTGGAGACAATAATCAATGTGGTGTGAAGGGGAGCAGAGAAATGGGGATAGTAGCTGGAGGGTGACAAGAGGTCAGTAGAAGTCTTTTTAAGGTGGGAGCTACTAAAACATTGTTGTAAGCTGGGAGAAGAATGATCCAATAGAGGGGGAAGGACTGACGAAACAGAGAGAAGGGGGATATTCGTACAGATTAAGTCCTTGAGAAGGTGAAAAAGGGGTCTGACTCCTCACATAGAAGCTTGAACCCATCATCTGTAGTAACAGGAAGGAAGGCAGAAAATACAGGTACAGATATGTATAGGTTGGAATATTCAGCAGAAAGAAAAGAAGAAGGTCTCAACTGAGTTGCTTCTATTTTCTCATGAATCATGATCATCAGTTAAAGGAAAGATGGACAGTGAGGAAAGAGGGCTTTCCGACGTTTGAGGAGAAAGGAGAAAGTATGCAATAGCCAATATCTTTCAGTCTTACAGCTCCAAAATATCAACTTGCTCTTCCTGATCTAAGAGATCCTCAGTGCTATTCTGGGAATATGAAGATAACTACTCAACGAATCTCTTTCTATCAGCAAAGGGATCCACTCAGACAGGGACCACCAATATCTAAACCACCAAGCAGAAAATATTGGTTAATTTGTGTTCCTGAGCTGTATAGGGATTGGTCAAAATATTTGTCCACCAAAATACCACATCTCACCTTTTTGTGTGTATGTACCTCACAGCACAAAGTGCTAGTGCTACTGTTACTACATGATAACTAAAATTTATTGAGATACTACCATGTACCAAGCACTGTGCTAAGTTCTTTACATGTGTTATTTCTTTAATACTCCCAACAAGTAAGTGAATAGCCTGTACTATTATTATCTCAGTTTTATAAGTGATGAATCTGAAGTTTACAAAGGCTAAATTATGTCAATATGAGAGACCATGAAGTTGTCCATGAGATGGGAAGGACAGAGAGTTAGCAATTATTAATCATGCCATGTAATTAGAAAAGAAGTTTGTAAATAAATGTAAAACCAAATCCTAATCAGTTATTTATGCTTGTTAATAATTTGCCCATAGAGAAAAAAAAAATCTATAAAACCAAAACTGAAATCAAAGACCTATGCCTGTAGATGGATAGGATTCTCTATAGAAAGTTAAAATACTTCAGAAAGTCCAACACTGAAAAATGGGAATTTAGAAACCCCTGTTGACTCAACAAAGTCTGTCAAAGAGACTGAAAGACTGAATCAGTGGTGTAGTATTGGTAATTTAACAGCTGGCATTTTTTTTTGGTGGGGGAAATCCTGGTTTGCAGTAACTGCCAGTCTCCATGATATAAATACTCCCACCTCGGAGTTCAAGCTAGCATGGAGTTCAACCAGCTCATAAAAATTCCTTAAAATTTACAAATCAGCTGTTATAGGTTAGCTCCGGCACATCGCTAGAAAAAACTAGTATGAGCCCTACTGGCACCACCAGACCTCATGCTTCCTTGGGTATGTCTAGCAATGATAACTTTGAGATCTCAGAATTTCAATGGGTCTGACATTATAGGCCCTCTCCTATGAGCCAAATGAATGAAATAAAAAGAAAACTCTAGGGCTTCCCTGGTGGCGCAGTGGTTGAGAGTCCACCTGCCGATGCAGGGGACACGGGTTCGTGCCCCGGTCTGGGAAGATCCCACATGCCGCAGAGCGGCTGGGCCCGTGAGCCATGGCCACTGAGCCTGTGCGTCCGGAGCCTGTGCTCCGCAACGGGAGAGGCCACAGCAGTGAGAGGCCCACGTACCGCAAAAAAAAAAACCTCTAGCCATGAAGAATACTGATTCTAATGTATTTTTGATATTATGGTTAGGAATGGGTGCAAGAGACCATCTTGTTCCAGTATTTGTCTTTTCTCTCTTTTTTCCAAAATATTGAAATAATGAAGTGAATAAGATATAATCACATATCGAGATTCAGAGAGGTCACTTCCTGTGTTTCAACATCCCTGTATAATTCCAGGCCTATAAAGCAGTAGTTATACGGTTTCCTCAAGTAAGTGCTGAGAAGTTGGTGTTGACTTACTGGATAATGTAAGTGACTGAGTTTTCTGTATGAAAACAATTCACACACAGAGATTTAGCTTAATATCACCTTAAACAAAGGATTCATTGACCTTCTAGTTTCAGGTTTAAGACTATGAATATTTGGTGCATTTATGGGGAGGGGGAAGGGTAAGCTGTGACGATGTGGGAGAGTGGCAGGGACACATACACACTACCAAATGTAAATTAGATAGCTAGTGGGAAGCTGCCGCATAGCACAGGGAGTTCACCTCTGTGCTTTGTGACCACCTAGAGGGGTGGGATAGGGAGGGTGGGAGGGAGGGTGACGCAAGAGGGAAGAGATATGGGAACATAAGTATATGTATAACTGATTCACTTTGTTGTAAAGGAGAAACTAACACACTATTGTAAAACAGTTATACCCAAATAAAGATAATAATTTAAAAAAAAAAAGTCACGGGTGATTGTTATGTGAACTTTCAAAAGTATGTCTTCCCAGTTTCATTCCTGGTTCATGTCAGAACAAGTATGGTTTACAGTCCAGGGCTGAAACAAGACTCTAGGGTGGAATCAAGTTTTCTTTCAGACATGTTCCCCAGATTTTTTTTTGCCAGTGTTCCTGATATTGTAGGAGCACTGCATTCTCTTGTCCACTTTAAACAAAAATCTAGTCAACGCTGTCCAAAATTGAGATGCTAAATACATATTTCAAAAAACAATTGAAATAGCAAACAGCATCATTAAAAACAGGAAAAATTAAGCAACATGAGAGTTTGTGATTGAGAAATTAATTAATTAATTCAATACTTACTATCTTTTTTAAAAGTTTTTTTGATGTGGACTATTGTTTTTTTATAAATTTATTTATTTGGCTGCATTGGGTCTTTGTTGCTGCGCGTGGACTTTCTCCACCTGCGGGGAGCGGGGGCTACACTTTGTCACGGAGCGCGGGCTTCTCGTTGCGGTGGCTTCTCTTTGCAGAGCTCGGGCTCTAGGCACGTGGGCTTCAGTAGTTGTGGCTCGCGGGCTCAGTAGTTGTGGCTCACAGGCTTAGTTGCTCCGCGCCATGTGGGATCTTCCTGGACCAGGGCTTGAACCCGTGTCCCCTGCATTGGGGCGGATTCTTAACCACCGCACCACCAGGAAAGTCCCTGATGTGGACCATTTTTAAAGTCTTTATTGAATTTGTTACAATATCGCTTATGTTTTGGTTTTTGTCCGGGAGTCACGTGGGATCTTATCTCCCTGACCAGGGATCGAAACTGCACCCCCTGTATTTGGAAGGTGAAGTCTTAACTACCGGACTGCCAGGGAAGTCCTATATTGAGTACCCTTCAAGTGCCAGGCACTGTTCAGACTCCTTGAGATTAATCATTGTTCCTGAAGGACAAAGAACAGAAAGTGAGAAGTGCCCATGTGGCTGGAACAGAATGAAAAAGGGCAAGAGATGGATATGAACTGAGAGATGTAAGGTGGAGTGGAAAGCTACATCATGTAGTTCCCAGTAGGATGTTATAAGGGCTCCAGACTTTTCTCTGAGGGACATGGGAAACCACATCAGGGCTTTGCGGTAATCCAAGTGAGAGGCAGTAGTGACCAGACCAGGGTAGTAGCAGTGATCAGATTCTGGATATACTTTGAAGATTAAGCTGATAAAAATTTTGGATGAATTGATAGGAAAGATGAGAGAGAGCCAATTAGGAATTGGAGCACCTAGAAGTTGTCATCACTGAGGTGAGGAAGGCTGTGGGTGGACCAGGTTGTGGCACAGGGACTAGAGTAGGGTGAAAGCCAGGAGGTGGATTTAAGAGATTTTTGGAGAAAGAATTAATAGCCTTTGATGACTGACTTGGATGTAGTGGGTGGAAGAGTGGAAAGTTAACGATGACTTCCTGGTTTTTAACTTGCACACCTGGGTGAAATAATGTTACGTTTTATTGAAAGGGCACAGAAGGAGCAGCAACAAGTTTGTGGGGTAAGACAGTTGCTCAGCTTGGGATATGTTGAGCTAGAGCTGCCTATACCGCATCCTTATCTAGCAGCACAGAGGCTATTCCGGTCTGGAGCTAAAGATAAAATCTCAGATGTTGTCAGCAAATATAAATGGTAATCTGAGCCATAGGAATAGATAAGAAGGCCCAGGAAGGGTGTAGAGTAAGCCAAGCCTAGGGCAGAGCCTAAGGAATGGCAGCTTTTAGAGGATGGATGGAGAAACCTAAGCCAGCAAACTCTAGGGTCACGGAGGCCAAATGTCAGTAAATATTAAGTGCAAGTGATACAGACAGAAGCCAATAGCCACTTTCCTGCTGACATCCTCACGCAGAGCACAGCTTGTCAAACACTCAGAACACTTCTGAGCCACACCTCTGCCCAATCTTCACTCAGGAGAGAGCAAATAAACCCGAGGGGCCGGACACAGCAAGGCTCTGTTTGCACCATTGATCACAATTATTTGGGACATTTATTTGCTTTTATATCTTGGTATTTCAATGAAACGAGGTGCAGAGAAGTTGATTATTATAGCAGCAAATCCTCTATACTAGCAAATGCTCAACCCATTGATATGAGAACCATGGGTTTAGCTACATGATGGGGAAGGTCTGTATAATGACGTTTCCACAAAGAGCTCACATGAGATCCAGTGACTCTTAGAGGTCCTGCATGCTGATCTCCATGGCCTCTGTACTACATGGATGACATATCTGTTGGCAACCGAACGGCTCAGTTCAAAGCTGAGGCTAGCAAATTTGGGGTTGAGGGATCATTAGTCTGTTTCTCATCTGTAGCCACATCTTGGACTATTCTCTTTGCACTTAATGTACAACTTCTGTCCATGGTTCAACATTCTTCTCAAATCTGGCTGCCATCACAAATCCTTCCTTCCTTGACCGTTTCAGCCTATGGATCTTTTTCCTTCCTATGAACTTTCATCACAGTTTCTTTGTTCATCTGGTTCTTGATGATATCTGGTTTGAGATTCACTTTACTCTTGATCTTATTTCACCTCTGAGTTATTTGCTGTCATTAGGAAGAATATGGAAGGCCTTGACATCTTCTATTCATTCCCCTGGAAACTCACATCCACCTCTGTCCTTGGCATAGGTAATAACTAATTACCCATTATATATATAATATAGACATATATATATAATCATGTATAAATATGATTGTGTCATGTTTATAGTGTTAAGGTCAAAAGTCACCCTACTCAGGACCAGTTACAGTCTGAAGCAATTCGTTAATTATTGAGGAAGGCATAGAAAAATAAGCTAAGATCATGTCTAGGCTAGATACAATACAACTGATTCATTTATTTCTTACATTTTAATGTAAAAATTCAACAAGTCAAAGAATCACACATTACATAATTATGATGCCCCAGTTATTGATTTATTGCTTCTCATCTCCAAATCGACCCTTCATTGCCCAGCAAACCAGACGCTGTAAACATTTCTCTTTACCTGATGGCATGATGTTAAGCTTTGTCAGTAGAGGGTTCTGGAGGGATACTGCAAAAAAGCAGGAGAAAGGGACTTCCTTTGCTGGTTCTGGTGTGCTTTCTTTTCTTCTTACTCTTGTGGCTTTCCTGTGGCAGGGGAAGAGGGGCGGGGTTGGTGAAGGCATACTCACCTCAGGCCAGTTTCCATGGCACCCTACAGGCACTTCTGTGGAGTTCCGCGAGCACCTTAGCTGACTTTCCAGTGAGACCAGCAGCACTCCCATGAGCAGCTCCTCAACAAATTTTTCAAGAGCTGCCAGCCCCAGCCTGTAATACCTCAATGGATTTCTGTGCCATCCACTGGTCTTTATCTCAGCCTTGGGAGTGGGGACTCTCCAAATTTGTCCCTTCCTTGGGTACTCTGCCTCAGCCCTGGAGTAGGTTCTAGGCTGCTCCCTGTATCTGCTGTTCCAGTATTCTTCAAAGTTTGCTCTATCCCTGAGTTGCTAGTTCTCTGTTATGAGTTAATAATTCTTTATATTAAACCTCCCCTGTTCCTAGTACCATGTGGTTTCTGTCTCCTACCCTGAATGACAAAGGTAGAAGGAGAGAGGATCATTTCATACAACTCCCTCACTTTATAGGTAAGGAGATTAGACCAGAGGGACTAGAAAAGTAAATGCCTTGCCCAAGTCACACAGCTAGTGAGCAGTAGAATCAGAGGAAGTGACATCACCTAATAGTCCTTCAAGTAGTGACTTCACTACACTAAACAGGCATAATGGATACATTGAGTGAGTGGATTAATGAATTAAGGCTCTGAGAACAAGGCTTTGTTGGGGTAGATCAGGAAAGAGAAAGTATAAAGGCCCAGGAGTGTTTGATAGTAATGAAGAAACTTATCATTGAAACAAGAAAAGTACACAGTTCAGAGAGGCCAAGACCTCTTAGCAAAGAATTTGCTAATTGCTTCACAATGGAACAGTCTAAACCAATAGCTTGACTTCAGGCCACAGATGGCCAGGGGGTTGGCGGCAGTTTCTTTCTTTCTTTTTTTTTTTTCACATCTTTATTTGAGTATAAATGCTTTATAATGTTGTGTTAGTTTCTGCTGTACAAGAAAGTGAATCAGCTATAGGTATACATATATCCCCATATCCCCTCCCTTTTGAGCCTCCCTCCCACCCTCCCTATCCCACCCCTCTAGGTGGTCACAAAGCATGAGTTGATCTCCCTGTGCTATGCAGCAGCTTCCCACTAGCCATCCATTTTACATTTGGTAGTGTATATATGTCCCTGCCACTCTCTCACTTCGTCCCAGCTTACCCTTCCCCCTCCCCGCCCCCTGTGTCCTCAAGTGGGTTCTTTGCCTGTGTCTTTATTCCTGCCCTACCACTAGGTTCATCAGTACCACTTTAAAAAATTCCATATATATATGCATTAGCATATGGTATTTGTTTTTCTCTTTCTGGATTACTTTACTCTGTGTGACAGATTCTAGGTCCATCCACCTCATTACAAATAACTCAGTTTCGTTTCTTTTTATGGCTGAGGAATATTCCATTGTATATATGTGCCACATCTTCTTTATCCATTCATCTGTCGATGGACATTTAGGTTGCTTCCATGTCCTGGCTATTGTACTATTGTAAATAGTGCTGCAATGAACATTGTGGTACATATGTGTTTTTGAATTATGGTTTTCTCAGGGTATATGCCCAGTAGTGGGATTGCTGGGTCATATGGTAGTTCTATTTTCAGTTTTTTTTGTGTGTTTTTGTTTTGTTTTGTTTTGTTTGCAGTACGCGGGCCTCTCACTGCTGTGGCCTCTCCCATTGAGGAGCACAGGCTCCGGACGCGCAGGCTCAGCAGCCATGGCTCACGGACCTAGCTGCTCCACGGCATGTGGGATCTTCCCGGTCTGGGGCACGAACCCATGTCCCCTGCATCGGCAGGCAGACTCTCAACCACTACACCACCAGGGAAGCCCTAATTTCAGTTTTTTAAGAAACATCCATACTGTTCTCCATAGTGGCTGTATCAATTTACATTCCCACCAACAGTGCAGGAGGGTTCCCTTTTCACCACCCCTCTCCAGCATTTATTGTTTCTAGGTTTTTTGATGATGACCATTCTGACTGGGGTGAGGTGATACCTCATTGTGGTTTTGATTTGCATTTCTCTAATGATTAGTGATGTTGAGCACCTGTTCATGTATTTGTTGGCAATCTGTATGTGTTCTTTGGAGAAATGTCTATTTAGGTCTTCCGCCCATTTTTGGATTGGGTTGTTTGTTTTTTTTTGATATTGAGCTGCATGAGCTGCTTGTATATTTTGGAGATTAATCCTTTGTCAATTGCTTCATTTGCAAATATTTTCTCACATTCTGAGGGATGTCTTTTCATCTTGTTTATGGTTTCCTTTGTTGTGCAAAAGCTTTTAAGTTTCATTAGGTCCCATTTGTTTATTTTTGTTTTTATTTCCCTTACTCTAGGAGGTGGGTCAAAAAGGATCTTGCTGTGATTTATGTCATAGAGTGTTCTGCCTATGTTTTCCTCTAACAATTTTATAGTGTCTGGCATTACATGTAGGTCTTTAATCCATTTTGAGTTTATTTTTGTGTATGGTGTTAGGGTGTTCTAGTTTCATTGTTTTACGTGTATCTGTCCATTTTTCCCAGCACCACTTATTGAAGAGACTGTCTTTTCTCAATTGTATACTCTTGCCTCCTTTATCAAAGGTAAGGTGACCATATGTATATGGTTTTATCTCTGGGCTTTCTATCCTGTTCCATTGATCTATATTTCTGTTTTTGTGCCAATACCATATTGTCTTGATTACTGTAGCTTTGTAATATAGTCTGAAGTCAGGGACCTTGATTCCTCCAGCTCCGTTTTTCTTTCTTAAGTTTGTTTTGGATACGTTGGATATTTTGTGTTACCATGCAAATTGTAACATTTCTTGTTCCAGTTCTGTGAAAAATGCCATTGGTTATTTGATAGGGATTGCACTGAACCTATAGATTGCTTTGGGTAGTATAGTCATTTTCACAATATTGATTCTTCCAATCCAGGAGCATGGTCTATATCTCCATTTGTTTATGTTATCTTTGATTTCTTTCATCAGTGTTTTATAGTTTTCTGAGTACAGGTCTTTTGCCTCCTTAGGTAGGTTTATTCCTAGGTATTTTATTCTTTTTGTTGTGGTGGTAAATGGGATTGTTTCCTTAATTTTTCTTTATGATCTTTCATTGGTAGTGTGTGTATAGGAATGCAAGAGATTTCTGTGCATTAGTTTTGTATCCTGCAACCTTACCAAATTCATTGACTAGTTCTAGTAGTTTTCTGGTGGCATCTTTAGGATTTTCTACATATAGTATCATGTCATTGGCAAACAGTGACAGTTTTACTTCTTCTTTTCCAATTTGTATTCTTTTTATTTATTTTTCTTCTCTAATTTCTGTGGCTAGGACTTCCAATACTATGTTGAATAATAGTGGTGAGGGTGGACATCCTTGTCTTGTTGCTGATCTTAGAGGAAATGGGTTCAGTTTTTCACCATTGAGAATGATGTTTGTTGTGGGTTTGTCATATATGGCTTTTATTATGTTGAGGTAGGTTCCCTCTATGCCCACTTTCTGGAGAGCTATTATCATAAATGGGTGTTGAATTTTGTCAAAAACTTTTCTGCATCTCTTGAGATGATCGTATGGGTTTTATTCTTTAATTTGTTAATATGGTGTATCACATTGATTGTTTTGCATATATTGAAGAATCCCTGGGATAATCCCATTTGATCATGGTGTATATCTTTTTAATGTGTCGTTGGATTCTGTTTGCTAGTATTTTGTTGAGGATTTTGGGGTCTATGTTCATTAATGATATTGGTCTATAATTTTCTTTTTTTGTGATATCTTTGTCTGGTTTTGGTATCAGGGTGATGGTGGTCTTGTAGAACGAGCTTGGGAATGTTCCTCCCTTTGCAATTTTTTGGAAGAATTTGAGAAGGATAGGTGTTAGCTCTTCTCCAAATGTTCGATAGAATTCACCTGTGAAGCAATCTGGCCCTGGACTTTTGTTTGTTGGAAGATTTTTAATTACAGTTTCAATTTCATTACCTGTGATTGGTCTGTTTATATTATCTAATTCTTCCTGGTTCAATCTTGGAAAGTTGCACTTTCCAAGAATTTGTCAATTTCTTCCAGGTTGTCCATTTTATTGGCATAGAGTTGCTTGTGGTAGTCTCTTATGATCTTCTTTATTTCAGTGGTTTCAGTTGTAATCTCTCCTATTGAATTTCTAATTTTATTAATTTGAGTCCTATCTCTCTTTTTTCTTTAAATTACATGAATGAATCAACAGTTTTAAATTTTTATTTATTTATTTATTTATTTTTGGCTGTGTTGGGTCTTCGTTTCTGTGCAAGGGCTTTCTCTAGTTGCGGCGAGTGGGGGCCACTCTTCATCGCGGTGCACGGGCCTCTCACTATTGCGGCCTCTCTTGTTTCAGAGCACAGGCTCCAGACGCTCAGGCTCAGTATATGTGACTCACAGGCCCAGTTGCTCTGTGGCATGTGAGATCTTTCCAGACCAGGGCTAAACCCGTGTCCCCTGCATTGGCAGGCAGATTCTCAACCACTGTGCCACCAGGGAAGCCCTCTTTTTTTCTTGATGAGTCTGGCTAAAGGTTTATCAATTTTGTTTATCTTCTCAAAGAACCAGCTTTTAGTTTTATTGATCTTTGCTACTGTTTTCTTCATTTCTATTTATTTTATTTCTGCTCTGATCTTTATGATTTCTTTCCTTCAACTAACTTTGGGTTTCCTTTGTTCTTCTTTTTCTAGCTGCTTTAGGTGTAAGGTTAGATTGTTTAGTTGAGATTTTTCTTGTTTCTTGAGGTGAGCTTGAATTGCTATGAACTTCCCTCCTAGACCTGCTTTTGCTGTGTCCCATAGGTTTTTGGATCATCGTGTTTTTGTTGTCATTTGTTTCTAGGTATATTTTTATTTCTTCTTTTATTTCTTCAGTGATCTCTTGGTTATTTAGCAATGCACTGTTTAGCCGCCATGTATTTGTGTGTTTTACATTTTTTTTCCTGTAATTGATTTCTAATCTCATAGCGTTGTGGTCAGAAAATATGTTTGACATGATTTTAATTTTCTTAAATTTTCCAGGGCTTGATTTGTGACCCAAGATGTGATCTATTCTGGAGAACATTCTGTGTGCACTTGAGAAGAAAGTGTATCCTTCTGCTTTTGGGTGGCATGTCCTAAAAATATCTATTAAGTCTATCTGGTCTATCGTGCCATTTAAAGCTTGTGTTTCCTTATTTATTTTCTGTCTGGATGATCTGTCTATTGGTGTAGGTGGGATGTTAAAGTCCCCCACTATTATTGTGTTACTGGATGGTTGTTAGCATTTGCCTTATGTTTTGAGGTGCTCCTCTGTTGGGTGCATAAATATTTATAATTGTCATGTTTTCTTCTTGGATTGATCCCTTGATCATTATGTAGTGTCCTTCCTTATCTCTTGTAACAGTCTTTATTTTAAAATTTATTTTATCTTATATGAGTATTGCTCCTCCAGCTTTCTTCTGATTTCCATTTGCATGGAATATCCTTTTCCATCCCCTCACTTTCAGTCTGTATGTGTCCCTAGGTCTGAAGTGGGTTTCTTGTAGACAGCATATATAAGGGTTCTGTTTTTTTATCCATTCAGTGAGCCTGTGTCTTTTGGTTGGAGCATTTAATCCATTTACCTTCAAGGTGATTATTGATATGTATGTTCCTATTATCATTTTCTTAATTGATTTGGGTTTGTTTTTGTGGGTCTTTTTCATCACTTGTGTTTCCCACTTAGAGAAGTTCCTTTAGCATTTGTTGTAAAGTTGGTTTGGTGGTGTGAGTTCTTGTAGCTTTTGCTTGTCTGTAAAGCTTTTGATTTCTCAGTTGAATCTGAATGAGATCCTTCCTGGGTAGAGTAATCTTGGTTGTAGGTTTTTCCCTTTCTTCACTTTAAATCTGTCCTGCCACTCCCTTCTGGCTTGCAGAGTTTCTGCTGAAAGGTCAGCTGTTAACTTATGGGGATTCCCTTGTATATTATTTGTTGCTTTTCCCTTGCTGCTTTTAATATTTTTCCTTGTATTTAATTTTTGATAGTTTGTTTAATATGTGTCTCGGCATGTTTCTCTTTGGGTTTACCCTATATGGCACTCTTGAGATTCCTAGACTTGATTAACTATTTCCTTTCCCATGTTAGGGAAGTTTTTGACTATAATCTCTTCAAATATTTTCTCAGAACCTTTCTTTTTCTCTTCTTTTTCTGAGATCGCTGTAATTCGAATGTTGGTGCCTTTAATATTGTCCCAGAAGTCTCTGAGACTGTCCTCAATTCTTCTCAGTGTTTTTTCTTTATTCTGCTCCCCAGCAGTTATTTCCACCATTTTATCTTCCAGTTCACTTATCTGTTCTTCTGACTCAGTTATTCTGCTACTGATTCCTTCTAGAGTATTTTTAATTTCATTATTGTGTTGTTCATCACTGTTTGCTCTTTAGTTCTTTGAGATCCTTGTTAAACGTTTCTTGTATTTTCTCCATTCTGTTGCTGAGATTTTGGATATCTTTACTATCATTACTCTGAATTCTTTTTCAGGTAGGTTGCCTATTTCATCTTCATTTATTTGGTCTTGCTCCTTCATCTGTAACATATTTTTTGTTGTTTCAGTTGTTTTTTTTTTTTTTGATGGGTGGGGCTGTATTCCTGTCTTACTGGTTGTTTGGCCTGAGGCATCCAGCACTGGAGTTTACAGGCAGTTGGGTGGAGCCAGGTCTTGGTGCTGAGATGAGGACCTCCAGGAGGCCTCACACAGATTAATATTCCCTGGGGTCTGAGGTTCTCTGTTAGTCCAGCAGTTTGGACTCAGGGCTCCCACCACAGGAGCTTGGGCCCGACCTCTGGCCTGGGAACCAAGATCCCAGAAGCCATGCGGTGCGGCAAAAAAAAAAAAAAAGAAAAGAAAAGAAACAAAGGAGCAGTACAATAACAAAGAATACAAAATCAAATAAAATTAGAAAGATAAAAAATATATTAGGAAAAATAAAAATATAACTGAAACAACTGCAACAAGGTAAAACAAAACCACAACAGAATAAAGAGAAAAATAAAGGAGGGGGAGCAAGCCAAAGGAGCAGAACAAGAACAAAGTATAAAGAATAAAATAAAATTAGAAAAATAAAAGATGTATTAGAAAAAATAAAAATATAAATGAATCAACAACAACAAGGTAAAACAGAACCCCAACCTAAAAGAAAAAAAAAAAAAAAGGGCTGGGGCTATGGTGGGTGGAATTTAGGCGGGGGTGGAACTTAGGCAGGGGTGGGGTTTAGGGTGGAGCGGGACCTAGGCGGGGTTGGGGTGGTGGGGTGTGGTGGGGTGATGTTTAAGTGTGGGGCGGGGCCTCTGCTTAGGACCTGCACCGAAGGGGAGAGGCAGCACGTCCAAAGGGGGGCTTCCGGAGTGTGGAGTTCCGGAGTTTGGCAGTAGGGCTCTGGGTGAGGGTGTGTGGGTGGGGTTCAGGCCCAGCACAGTTGGAGAGAGGGGGTCTCCGAGTGTAGAGGTGGGGCCCTGGTTGGGGGTGTAGGGGCGGGGCTTGGGCTCTGTGCAGCAGGAGGGAGGCTCCGAGGGCAGAGCATTAAGCCAGGTAGCCCAACAGGCTTCCTGCTGCCTAAGGGGACAGGGAAAGCACTGGCCGCATTCCCTTCCGTTCCTTAATACCCCCCACTGTCTCCCCCAGAGTCTCCCCCATTGCCGCTGGACCCCTAACTGTGGGTGGGTCCCACTGGGTGTAGGAATTCCTCCCCTCCCCCAGCCTCCCTTCAGGGGCGCCAGTCCTATCCCGCCTCCACTTCTCCTCCCCCCTCACTTTCCCCCATGCCCCACTTCCTACCCGGTCGCTGGGGGTTCTTCCCGTCCCCTTAGGTGTCCATGGTCCCCCAACGGTGCCTGGTAGGTGCCCTCGTTGTGAGGAGACGGGAAGTCCGTGTCCACCTAGTCTGCCATCTTGACTGTGCCCCTGGAGGTAATTTCTTAAGGGCATTTGCCTTCCAGGTTCCTGAGCCTGGAGCATCCTTGGCCAAAAGTCATGTCTGTGTATCCCAGTGCCTACCCACAGTCTTTTCAGATCACCCAGGCTGTCTGAATCTGTCACCCGATGGTGACAGCTTCCTGGAAGGGTCCCAACCTAATTGGTCTGTGGTATCCTAGAGAAGGCAGCTCTCTATTGTAGGTGAAACCTAATGGCACTGGAGAGGGGCCCTCCAGAACCACCCCCATCTCCCACAGACACTCGTGAGATCCCCACAGTCCAATCCACAAAGCAATGGTTTGGATTTTGTAATTAATAGTTTGTCTTTTATAAAATGGTTTTGGCATAGGGGGTGCCAATACACAGTCCTTTGAAGCATTGGCTGGGGTCCAGGAGTTGCTTCTAGTTTCTAATTAGGGCATGTTTGGATAGCAAGAAAAGAAAGGCCTGTCTAGCATGGTGATTAGAATAAGAAGGCGGTAGGAAGGGTTAGCCTCAGGGAAACTTATTTTATACAAGTTGTTTTGGCAAGTTCAATAAAAGGGAGGGAATTCCAGGGGTAACAGGATAGAGTGGAAAGTACACTAGCCTGGAAGTCCAGCTCCCACATGCCAAGTCCCGGCTCTGCTACTAAGTGGTTGTATGATCCTGGGCAAGTCACTTCACCATGGGAGCCTCAATACTCTCCACTATGAAAGGTTGAACAAAATGATTTCTAGACCCCAGCAACAACATTCTACGAGACTATGGGATTCAGAGGCTCCTGGAAGGAAATAGGAAAGCCCCCCTCCTCTTCATCCACTGCTCCCTTCAAGAAGTTGACGACTGTGTGTTGCAGAGTGAATGTTATTCTTTAAAAGAATGAGGATTTCGGAAGAGATATGGGAACATACGTATATGTATAACTGATTCAGTTTGTTGTAAAGGAAAAACTAACACACTATTGTAAAACAATTATACTCCAATAAAGTTGTTTAAAAAACAAACAAACAAACAAAAAAACTAACAAAAAAATAAAATAAAATAAAATGCTAGAACCCTACATGACAGTAGAATTTCAGTCTCTGCAGAAAAATAATAAAACTCAAGATTTGAAAAGAAAAAAAAAAAAAAGAGAATGAGGATTTCACTTGTATCTATCTAGGAACAAATGGCCCAAAATGCTTTTTGTGCCCATTCATTCATTAAATTATTCTCTGAGCACCTTCCGGGGTTGAGGGAAGCCGGCAAGTCTAAATCATCTTTCAGGTTCACACTCAAAGCTCTCCTCTACAAAGCTTTCCTGCTCATTAGCACACTTCCCTTCTCTTCTGTAGTCATAGCATTTAGCATCTGTTCAACTCATTTCATAATTCATCCTATAACCCAGAGTTTACCAATTAAATTGTTACTTTATGTATCTCAAGCCTTGCTCTCACAGCCTTACTTCATTAATTCATTAATCAATTTATAGAGACATTTGTCATGTCTCTGTAACTAGACTGTGAGAGCTCAAGGGTAGGAACTGGATCTTATGCTTTGTATCTCCCAGAGTCAAGTTCAGTGTCCTGTACACCGTTAGTGCTCAATTAATGATCCTTAACTGATTGGTTCATTAGCACTGTGGATGTACAAAGGCATGTAAGAGGAAGCTCTTGTCTTCAGGAAGGATTCAGTGTAAATGAAGGATACAGTCTAACCTGAAGAGTTACATGACAATGCAAGCAATATCCCTTGGCCTGTGATTCATTGTAAATAAATGCAATAGGCCAGTGATTCCCAAACTTTGGACTTTGAATCCCTTGTAATTTATGGGTTGAACTGAGCATCAAAAATCCATATAAGATGACTCAGACACATCTCAGAAAGTGCATATATTTGCTGTTCAAATATATATTATGATTGGCAAAATATATAGTTACTTAAAAGCCTGGGATTCTATGCTATCCTTTGGTCATCATGAATTTTTATAATAGGTTCTAAAAGAACAATTATTGTCACGTGGGTTATGAGAACACTTTTTTGAAGTTAAAAAAGAGAAATTATCATACCCAAATAGGTTTGTTCAAACCACTGGCATAGACAGCCAAAATTTAGAAAAGAAAATGAACACATTAGCCTAGGTGGGTCAAAGGATGTTTGTTGTTTTTTTTCTTCCTGAAAGAGATGGGATTTGAATTGATCCTTGAATAATGATTAAGTTTTTAACAGCAAGGGCATATCTGAGGTTCAACCCATTTCATGTGTCCCAATGTATATAAAAGAAGAAAGGCCACAAGACTCATACCTACATGCTACAGTTCTCTCCATGACAGGTCATGATACTTCAAGAGCAGAAAGTACAGAGATGAATTGGATCATAGGTGGATGTAGACCTCACGTTAATTAACTTAAAGAACATCCAGAAAATTAGCAAAGACATGAGAAACCATTCACCTTAGCAATGTATACCAATCAATCAGACTTTAAAACTTACTTGTTTCTGATTTTTTAAAGTGCATCTTCTAAGCACTGTAGACAACTGTACACATCCTCAAAAGTTAATAAGGGAGGGGCTTCCCTGGTGGCGCAGTGGTTGAGAATCCGCCTGCCGATGCAGGGGATACGGGTTCGTGCCCTGGTCCGGGAAGATCCCACATGCCGCGGAGCGGCTGGGCCCGTGAGCCATGGCCGCTGAGCCTGCGCATCCGGAGCCTGTGCTCTGCAGCGGGAGAGGCCACAACAGTGAGAGGCCCGCGTACCACAAAAAAAAAAAAAAAAAAAGTTAATAAGGGAAATGTGTACAAGGAATTATGTATACAGGATTGTACTGAAATACAATGGCTTTTATTTGTCATCAAAAGTGGATGGAGAAATGGGTATTAGTCCAAGATTTTCCAACAAACTAGCTGTGAATCACTTCTTGGGCACAAGTCACATCATTTTTCTAGGCTTTGATCTGATATAATGAGGGGTTGGACCAAAGAATCTTTCAGGTCTCTTCCTTTGGGCACGTTTCTGCCTTTTGGTTGATGACTGTGGTAGGAAGAGCCATCTGTCCGCAGGGGAGCTGGCTGGTACCACTGCTCAGGCCTCTGTCCTAGGGGAAGTGGACAAGGGAGTTACCCAAAATGGTGAGCAGAGGAAAAGCAGATGACTTTCCCAACGCATCTGCAAAAAGTCCCGAGAGGCTCTCATTCCTACAGTAATCCTTTTGTGAAAGTTGTTCTTTTTGCAAGAGGTAACACTTCACGCTCTCCCTTTCTGACTTTTTCCTTTAGGTTAAAATTTGCCAGGGAGCCCGATTTCTTTCTTTCTTTCTTTGAACTTGGTTTCACTCACATCAAAATGCTGCTTGTTCATTCCCCTGCACTCTGGGAGGAGATCACATAAATTGACCTAGGTCTTTTGGAAAACTTTTCTGCATGAAGGATCACAAGCTTGAAAATATTCATCACCCTTTATCTTATAATCCTAAGATAGCAATCTTAAGGAAGTAATTCTATAATAAATGTCATTAAACATTCAGGCATAAAGATGTTCATCATCAAGTTGTATAATTTATAATTGTAAAATATTAGAAGCAACCTCAGAAGAAGGGGATGGTTAAGTCATAGATTATTGAAGCAATGAAATATTGTGTTGACAAATGGTCTTAAAGAGTTTGAAATAAAAACTTAGAGACTGCTTATTTTCCAAAGTGATAAGTGGAGAGGGTGGGAGACAAAATTGATTGTATACTATGATTTTAACTCTGTAAACCAAAAAAATGAATTAAAAAATCCAAAAAAAAATCAAAATGTTAGCAGTGGTATTTCTGGAGGCTGGGATTCTTTCTGGCTCATATTCATCTATTTTTTTTTATCAATAAGCTTTTATTATTATCAGAATAAAAATATGATTCAAATATAAAGAAACAAAATGGGACAAAATATTAACAATGAAACCTCCTAATGAAGGGAATACAACTGTTGTTTATTTTCTTCTTAATATTTTTCTGCATTTTCCAAGTTATATATTATTTATATAATCAAGGAAAAAAAGTTTAAGACAGCCCATGGTGCAGGAGACCCTCCCAGGCTGATTCTCATGGGGCTCCCACACCAATTCCCCACCTCCACGGTGGCCCTGATGAGATGGTGGAGTACAGCTCATCAGCAGCTCAATGGCCTGCCAGAGTGACCCAGGCCAGAAGGTGCTCTCCTGTGCTTGTCTCTAAATTTAGACTACAGGTGGCAGGAAGGACACAGGAAGAAGTATAAAGATCCAAGGGGGTGGCTGCTTAGCAACTCTCAGATACTTAAATCTGGGTTGTGCTGTTGAATGGAAATGGCACTTCTAAACATCTTGGCCAACCAGTGCTGCTCGTTTATCCTGAGAACTGGAGGTGGACTCACCAGTCCACATGAATGCCCAGCCCATGTACCACCAGCAAGAGTCAGTGGAGGTCAGTGGCCAGCTGGACGGGTGACTCCATTAGAGATGTAGGGGTGTGCTCTGCCCCTTCCCTCTCTGCTGCTCTAAAGACAGGCGGACTCCAGCTGCTGGGAGGCCAGATTCCCAGCAGATTCCAGGCCGGACACAACCCAGGAAACACCCAGGGGTTCTGCCCTTCATCGCAAACATCTGGCTCTGCGGTGGGAGTCACATTTGTCTTCCAGCTCCTCCACTAACTAGTGGGGGGACCTTGGACAAGTGGCATGATTTGTGCCTCCATTTCCCCCTTTAACCTCGAGATGGGACCCGGCATATAGCTGATGCTTGATAAATGATGATAAAGGGTAAGATAGGGTGGGTCTCATCCAGCAGGCCCCTGGGGAAGGCTCGTGTCAGCTTCTCCTCCTTGAGAAGAGACATATGGTATGGCATTCCCTTGCCCTACCACACCCATACCCCACTTTCCTCTGACCAGTTCTCTTCTGCCCAAGGAGGCACTTTTCTGGCTTTCCTCTTGGTAGGCAGGCACAAAATGGACAACCCAGCCTACAGTTAGACATTACTCAGTCTTGTCTCCAGTGTCACCAGCCCAACTTCATTCAATACCTGTTCAAACACATGTTAAAGAAATAGGTAGACTTCCCTGGTGGCAGTGGTTGAGAATCCGCCTGCCGATGCAGGACACACGGGTTCGTGGCCCGGTCCGGGAAGCTCCCACATGCTGCGGAGCGGCTGGGCCCGTGAGCCATGGCTGCTGAGCCTGCGCGTCCGGAGCCTGTGCTCCGCAATGGGAGAGGCCACAGCAGTGAGAGGCCCCTGTACCGCAGAAAAAAAAAAAGAAAGAAAAAAGAAATAGGTAATAAGCAGAGCTGGAAACATATATGAAAGACCCAGTACTTGCCCTTAAGACCAAGCTCACTGTTCAGCCAGAGGAGAGAGAGCTAGTTATGATGGAAAGTGCTAGGTATAAAGAAGAAGCCTGTACCTAGTGCTCCCTGGGGGCCTCGGGTTGGGGGAGGGGGATGGAAAGGGTGAGACAAATCTTCACCTTTGAACGGATGCTGGAGGAGGTGCAATTTTCCTGACAAATGGTTCACAGTTGAATGAGAACTAAAGGAAGAGGACCTGGTGCTGAGAAAGGGAAAATTTGCCTGTTCCAGGGATAGAGTGAAGGAAGCCGGGTGCCGGGAGTGGAGACCCTAAATGTCAGCCAGAGAGTGTGTGCTGTCGGGGAGAGGGGCTGGAGCACCTGTCCGGGGGGCCAGGCATGGGAGACGGTGCAGAGATGCTGTTAGGAAACCAGTGGAGGCTGAGGTGAGCCTCTAAGTTGTCATGGGGTTAAACAGAGACACACTGCAAGAAAGACTGCAGGTGCGGGGAGCAGAGGAATCCTGGGAAATAAACCCCAGGACTCTTAAGAAATCCCAGGGAGAGCTTTGTTGTCACAGGCGGGGGGGCTGGGGGGGCTGGTCAAGAGCTAAGCTGGCAGGAGCCCGCCTAATGGCAGGGTTGGGGACAGCAGAGCTGCTTTTCTCCATCTGGCTTACAATCTTGCTTCCTCTAATATATTTCTGTCCTCGTTGTAAGTGTGATGTTATTACGTTATCCTTAAAGATCTGAAAAGGCCCCCATCCCCATTTCCCACCAGCCCTACCCTGCTACACTGCCTCTGGTCACACACAGTGGAGTCCAGGCTTGAGCCAAGTGTAACCAGCCCACAACAGCCAAGGGGACCCCAGGGGACCTTACACATAAAAGGAAAAATGACAGCACATCAAGGCATTCCCAAGGGGCCAGCCAAGTGAATGTTGAGCCCATGCACACTTCTCAAAGCACACGAAGATGGATAGGCGAGCTCCCCTTGGATGGGCCTGAGGGAAAAGATAAACAGAAAGGACAATCAGCATTCAGGCGAGACAAATGCAGGGAAAATGTCAGAGCGCCCTGTGAGATGGAATAGTGTGCCCACAGCTCTCTGTCACTCTGGATCCAAGGCTACAAGTGTCGCTGGTACCACAGGGGCTTCCTTTCAACCACTAGAGTAGAGACAGGGGCATGTCAGGAGCCAGCCCTGGTGACCAGTCCACCCTGGGAATTCAAGCAGAGGAGGGCACATGTCGTCAATGATGCATGGGTTTTGTGGATGTAGAGGGCAAGTGTGTGTGTGTGTGTGTGTGTGTGTGTGTGTGTGTGTGTGTGTGTGTGTGTGTGTGTGTGTGTTTAGGATGGAGTTTGCCTACCTGCTGATCAGGCCCACCAGTAACAACTGCTCCAGCAATTGGGGATTTGGGGGCTTCCTCTGAGCCCATTGTAGCTTATTTAAGTCATCTGTCTGCTGGAACTTAGTTACAATGAAGGTTTAGTAGGATTCTTCCTGTGGCTGCTGTGGTTAAACAGAGATTCCTTTTAAATGAAATCTGAAGAGTACGTCAAAATAAGGCCGGAAAACTAGGGATGAGTAACTCCAGGACGGAGCATGTGAGCTGGGCGGAGAGGATATCTATGTGGAGCACACAGGCCAGAGTCAGGAGGCGGTGGCTTCCTCAGCCCTGAGCCCAGGGTGTGGCATCCTGCCCTCTCCCCATCCCACCACTGTTCTATAGGGAGTGTGTCTTCTTTACAGAATTCTTGAGCATCACTGAACTTTAGTAATCATAGTCAAGCCCCCTTTTTTGTCAAAATACAATTTTTTTATTGCTTTCTTTTTCAAAAGCACCACTGCTCATTAGAGAAAAGTTAGAAAATATAGACAAATAAAAAGAAGAAATGGTAAAATATCCATAATCTCACCTACTTTTAGCAATCACCAATAACACCGTGTTAGATAAATAAAATATTCCCCCTAGATAAATACAGATTTTTTTTACAATTTGTATAACATTTTATACCATTAACACCATGTTTGATAATTAGAATACCCTCCTCAGGAATATATATGTTATTATATATAAGAAATATATATTGTACTATATATAATATATAAGTACTATATATATTATGTATAATATAATTATATACACACACACAAATGTATCTTTTTAAAGCAAAAATGGGTTCATCCTGTCTATACTGTTTTTGTGATTTTTTTTTCCCCCGTCTTTTACCTAACATTTTCTGTGGTTGTAGATACATTTCTCAACATCATTTTAGTGCCTGCATACATTTCTATTACCTGAAGTACTAAGTTTATTTAACCAGTCCCCCGTTGCTAAACACTTAGGTCATTCCAACTTTTTCTCTATTAATAACAGTGTTGTAACGAACATTTATGCAGCTAAATATTTGCATAAATTCTTAATGCTTTTTTGGAATCCATTCCCAGAAGTCAAATTGCTTGCAGCTTCTTGATTTCCATATGTTAGGAAAATGAAACCCAGAGACTGGCCAAAAGTACTACAGAAAGAATAAAAGGTGGTGGGATGGCAGAACAGACAACCCAGGACCAGAGCCCAGGCCTACCGGCTCTTTGCACTGTACGAGATGAGGAAGGGACTCGCCAGATTCCTCTGACAGTTGGTGTCAGAGGATGGGGGCCAGCTGTGCAAATGGGGAATACAAATGTACTACAACTTCTTGTAAAAGCAAAGGCTCTGAATTCAGATTCATCTATGGGAGTCTAGAGACCCAGGTCTGGGGTACTCTTGGGATGTGTACTACATGTATCAGACCTGTCAGTATTTACCTCCTTGGATGTTGCATCTCCATACTTTCTTTCTCTCCTGCTGGCCACCGGCAGGATGAATTGGGATATAAATGTTTTCTGAAGTTTTATAGGAATTTCCTTGCCTATTACAGAGTGGCTACTTCTCACTTAACATCTCTGCCCTGAAGGTATTTGGAGGACAATTCAAAGGCCTCAGAACAGAAAAACAAATTGTCATATTTGTTAGAAAGCAGGGTAAGATTTCTCCCATCCACGACCCCCCCACCCCACCTTCCTAGTACAATTTAAACTGAGCCACCTAGTGACTAAATCTGTAAACGAATGACTGTCCCCACTGAGGAGGGAGGTGGCTGGGTAGGGAAGGTGTGCTGGGTCAGGCAATAGAGGAATACATAGGCGGGGGTAGAAGAAAGGAGAGGGCATGCAGTGAGTCGACAAAGGGTTAGCCTGGGAGTGAGCAGACTGGGCTCCAGCTCTGCCAGTGCTGTGTGGCTTTGAAGAAGTTGCTTTCCTACTCTGGTCCTGTTTCTTCCTCAATTAACCAGGGGCACCAGACCAGATGAGTTCTAGTGTCCCTTTCTGCTTTAGCTGCTCTACTGTTTTCCTCCCTCATTTGATAAATGTGTTTAGTAACATGGTTTAGAGCATTCCTTTTGTGACTTCTGACAATCTTTTGTGTTTTCTGAATCTTATAGATGAGTATTAATCCTGCACTAATGCCATGGAAAGACTCCAAGGCAAACTTTGATGTTCTGATGCCGGTGTCAAAGTCCTTCAGTCACCTCTCCTATAACAACAAGCTCTCGTTTTCTAGTTGACCATGCCCCCTGTATTTAAAACCTAGCACATGGGGGTCCCTAAGAGCGAGGAATGTCCGCATCACACATACTTGGATATTTCCCCACTTCTTCCTCCTTTCTACAATGCCTTTGTGTCACCAGGGACTACAGAGTTGGCAGGGAGATTTCATCCAGCATGGCAGCCTAATCAAGGGTTATACTGAAAAGGGCTCTAAGACCCTCCCATTCTCAACCAGAAAGATCACCATGTCTGCCCTGAGGAAGGAATGTGGGAAGCAGTGACATCACCATTTCTCACCCTCCCCGAGCTTCTCTATGAAAATCAGCATGTTTGCTCCAGTTCCAGCTTTCCGAAGGCTTCCTGTGCTCCACGATGGAGATACAGAAAACCAGCTCTCTCAAGGAAGAGGAGCTAAGGGAGAAGGAGGTGTTGTAAAAGCAGGGCTGCATGGGCAAGTTGTCTCCTATCACCTGTACACTTGATTTCCTCAAATTGTTTTCTCCTCTTAGGTGGTGGCTTATCCTCTCCAGGCCTTCTCTTGATGTTAATTTAAAATTTTCTCCTGTATCACATTTTGCTCTGTGGAGGTAGGGTGGGTACTCACAGAGCGATTGGCTCCAGGCCTCTGTTTTTCCATCAGGAGGATGCTGGCTGGATCATTTATGGCCCGGAAATTGGAACTTCAAAGAGAATCCACTATCTTCTGGCAACAAAAGATTTAGAAGCTGGCACACAGGGAAATGTTTGATATTTCCCCTCATTCTTTCCATGGGAATGCAAAGTAAAGCAAGTTTAAAATGGCTATTAGTGGAACTGTAAGATGTGGAGTAGAAAACCCCAGCAGGGTTTTAAAGCAGACTTCAGAGACCTGGAAGGAGCATGCAGCTCAGTTCGTGGCTGTGTGAGTATCGGACACGCCAAGATCTAGAACTGGGAAGCTGGAGCTATACTTTCAGCCTTGTCACTCACTGAGAGAGTCACTTCCCCTCTCTGGGCCTCAGTTTCCCCATCTGTTATCTGCCCTGACCTCAAAGGGTCTTGGCGATCTAATGAGAGAAAGGATGTGAACATGCGTTGGAAAGAAGGCTCAAGAGCTATATAAACGAAGGGAATGATTGTTTGTTTTCATAAGTGGAGTTGTCTCTTTGCCATCACCGCTGGAGAGCTGTTTGGACCATAAGTATTTGGCCTCTGAACTTTCCCTCTGGACCGGAGCAGCTGTGGGTGGCAGGAATGTGGGGAGGGAGGAAATATCAGAGTTAGCAAGCATGGGCCTCACAGTCTAGGACTTAGCCAGGTTTCTAGGGGAAAAAAAGTCTCAAGTAGCTCTTTGTGGTCATGAAGAACACACTTATGTGATTGTTTTGAATGTTTTAGAGTCTGAAGAAAATCTTTAAGGGACATATCACAATGGACAACAATAAATTTACTCATCCAACCAAGGTTGCACAAAACCACACGAAATAGAGAATAGAAGAAATTATCTAAACAATTCAATACTCCTCATCCTTCTAACATGTACACACACGCAGGTGCAGAGATTATTTCATCCACCATGATTCAAATAGCAGTTTGAATTCTTCCCTCTTTGCACCTACTCAGAGCCTTTCCAGTCTTCAAAGTTCGTCCCAATTTCTTTGTCATTTTATACTCTGTGCCAAGCACAGTATCTGGCACTCAGTAAGTTTCTGATCAATGAAGCACCAACCAGTCTGGGGTATATGGTTACAGAAATGGCCCCCAATGAATCATGCCTCTCTGAATCCATGTCCTTGTGTAGGCTCTTCTACATTGACTCTGGGCTTGGCCACATGATTTGCTTTGGCACCAACAGGACCTTAGCAAACGTGATACAAACAGGGGCTTGAAAAACACATCAGAACATGCACACCATATGAAGTAGCCTGTGCCAGGCGGCTGGAGATGCATGGCCAGTCAACAGCCAGCTCCAAGTACCATTCATGAGAGTGAGGCCGTCTTAGACCCTCCATTCCCTATCAAGCCACCAGATGGCTGCAGCCAAAGTCAGCAGAATGCTTGCCCAGGTGAGCTCAGCCCAAGTTGCTGACCCAGAGAATCATAAGAAAATATAAATGTAGTGTTAAGCCACTGAAGTTTAGTGTTGGCATGTTACACAGTAACAGATAATTGAGATACTACTTCTTTTTTATAGACACCTTTAGATTAGGAATGATAAATACGTTACATCTCACCTATTAACTTTATTGATTCGTAGTGTTTTCCTGGAAGGCTGTGTTGAGAAGAATTTGAGGACAACTTAACGGAAAAGAAAGCCAAGGGCTTCCCTGGTGGCGCAGTGATTGGGAGCCCGCCTGCCGATGCGGGGGACGCGGGTTTGCGCCCCGGTCCGGGAGGATCCCGCATGCCGCGGAGCGGCTGGGCCCGTGAGCCATGGCCGCTGAGCCTGCGCATCCGGAGCCTGTGCTCCGCAACGGAAGAGGCCAACAGCGGTGAGAGGCCCGCGTACTGCAAAAAAAAAAAAAAAAAAAAAAAAAGAAAGCCAAGATTCCAGTAATGTGTGCAGAGAACATGGGTGGGAAAGTGGCAATATGTCTGGTTAGATTTGCCATCCTCGTTCCATATTATCAATCAGAGATCAATGAATAACGAAAGCAGAATAACCAAAGTTAAATATTAAGTGGGCTAACTGGAAATTGGATTTTCCAATGAATTAGGTAACATCTCCCTGGAACAGTGATGAACTCAACCAGATATTATTGACACCACCAGTGAACACAGTTCTGTGACTAAGGAAACCCACAACGTGGGACTCCAGCTGGTGACCCAGGTTTCCCTGGGATAGTCACAAGTGGCTTTATTATGGCCACAAATCTCTTCATCAGCTTCATAGGCCCAGAAACTCAGTCTTGCTAGTGCATCCGGAGCTGACCGGGCTCTTGGGAAGAGATCTACAAGAACCGCATTCATGGGATACTGACAGCAAAATAAAATGTGAGGACATTCCAAGGGTACAACAAAGCTTATCTGCTCCCCAGACTAAATTACTCATCAAAAAGTCTCAGTCCCACGAAGAGGATGGAATGAGAGGAAAGGAAGTGGGAAGGTTCAGAGCGAATATTTCACACGAGTCAGGAAAGGCAGATAAAATATCTTCTGTCTGACAACAGCGCCCTCTCCCCAGCAGTGGGAATACCTCAGACCCTCAGGTCCAGTGCCTGTCTCCCTGGAGAATACTGGAGGCACACTGCCCACTTGTAGATGTTGATTCCTCTTTTGCAACATCTCTGCAGATCCCAGTCCTTCTGAGAGGCATGCTTGCCCAGACAGGTTAATATAATTGACTAAGCCATTGCTCCTTTTCTATTCAGAAGCACCTTCTGGGGATTCAACCTTAATTAGAGTTTGTTTTCCCAAGTTCCTAACTATCCATCTCCACCTGGATTTATAAGGTATCTTGCCCCTTCAAAGATTTCTACGTAATGCATTGATTTTGTCTGTCCATCCATCCATCCAACCATCCATCCATCGTTTCACCAATTAATTCTGTAAATACTTAATATACACTCAGGTGCTGGGAGACACAAAGAGGAACAAGGCATGGGCCCTTCAAGGAGTCACAAAGGTGAGAAAGGAGACAGGAATCCAGGTGGGAGACCAATCTTAGACAAGTCCAGGGAAGACATGAAGAGACTCTGACCAAGACTGAGCAGAGGTGATAGGGAAGATGGGGCAGATATCAGAGGAAGAGAGTGTTAAAGAGAGAAAATGGCAGGTGACTGCCTAGTGGGCAGGTAGTGAGAAGGAGGAGACCAGGGTAATAAAAATGATGGTTAACTACTAAGTATTATTAGTGTCATCATTATTATTATTAATAACCGGTGTTTATTGAGCACATGAACCATGCCAGGTACTACTCTAAGCCCTTTATATGCACGAATTCACTTAATACTCACAATCCAGAAAGACAGGAACTGTCATGATGTCCATATTTCAGGTGAGGAGGTGGAGGCACAGAAAAATAAGTAACTTGTCCAAGGTGACACAGCTTGTAAGTGTCAGGGGTAGGATGACCCTCAGGTGACCAGTTCAGTGTCCACAAAGATAGGAAATATAGGAGGAAGATACACAGAAAAGTTTTAGAAATGGGCAATTTGGGAGGCCTGGGACCATCCCAGTGGAGGCTCCCGTAGGGAGGTGTGTGTACAGGACAGAGGCCAAGGAGAGCGTCTGTGCTGGAAACATGAACTTAGACACCATCAGTGTCTACAAGCAGTGGTGGAAGCCATAGGTGTGGTGTGGAATGTCAAGGACAGGGCTGAGGTCAGGACCTGGGAGAGGCCCCAAGAGTGAGGGGGCATTTGGAGAAAGAGGAGCCTGGTGGGGAGTATGGGAAGAAATGATTAAAGAGTTAGGGTAGGGCTTGCCTGGTGGCACAGTAGTTGAGAGTCCGCTTGCTGATGCAGGGGACGCGGGTTCGTGCCCCGGTCTGGGAAGATCCCACATGCTGCGGAGCGGCTGGGCCCGTGAGCCATGGCCGCTGAGCCTGCGCGTTCGGAGCCTGTGCTCCGCTATGGGAGAGGTTGCAACAGTGAGAAGCCCGCATACCGCAAAAAAAAAAAATAGAGTTAGGATATGAACCAGGAAGAGGGGGTGTCAGAGAGCGTGAGGGAGTGAAGAGTTTCAAAAAAGAGGCAATGTTCCCGAGTCCCAAGCCAGCAGGGAGCATATGAAGAGGCCTGAAAGCAGCCAGTAGATTGGACATTCAGGAGGTGTGACAACTAGCGACCTTGACAAGCACGGTTTCAGTGGCATGGACTCCAGCTCCCAAAGCACCGGGGTTAGTGGTTCTCCAACGCTGGTGCAAAAAACCCTCCCGGTAGTTTATTAAAATGCAGATTCCTGGGAACTACCCCCAGAGAGTTGGATTCAAAAAGCTTGAATTTGGGCCCCAGAGTCCAAATATTTAACAAGTCCCATCTCCCGACCTCTATTCCCAGGTGATTCTGATATGGTTGATTCACAAGCTCTATTTTGATAAGCACTGCCCTGAAGACACAAGCATTTCTTTTCCCATCTGCCCCAGGTTCTGGCTTCCCGTTAAATGGGCCACAACCTCCTGTGAGAGATCAACGTTGTGAGCGACCAACCTTTTCAGTTCACACCTTCCCACAGGGGCCTTGGCCAAAGGCCCTTTGGCATAAATCATATTTCAACACTATAATTAGCAGGACGTTCATACATACTACAGACGCATACACACACACACACACACATTCATATGCACACACAGAATAGGAGAAAGAGAAACGTTTATCTCAGAGACTTATAAGCAAATAAATACACAGGACTAATTCAATGAAGGAAAGGAGGAAACTAGAACAATATAAAAAGGCAATGCTCAAATGAATCAAATACCACCAAAGAGAGCACATAAATGAGGTTATGGAAATTTATATTTACTCTTATAATACATTTATATTTACTCTTAGGAAAAAAGAGCCAAAGGAACACAGAGGAAGGGGTAACAAATTCAGCTTGGAGGACTTGGTTAAGGCAGCCTTGAGAAAGTGACATTTGAGTTAGGCTTTGAAGGGTGAATAAGAGTTCCCAAGGAAGAAAGGGAACAGAATTTCAGGCAGAGGAACAGCAAGTGGGAAAGTAGGGAGGTAGGAAGGAGCACTGTGTTTCCAGGAAAGATAAGATTAGTGTGGCTGGGATAGAGGAAATAAGGTGGAGGGAGGGAGAAGCAAATGGAGTAACAGTGAACTAGGGTGGAAAGCTACCCTGGGCCACCCACCCTTTGGAGGCTCTCTGATACATGCTAAGGAATTTGTACTTGATCTTGGAAGAAATGGAGAGTCCGTGTGGTTTTGAAGCAGGGGCTCTGTCTTTCGTTTCCTGGAGCTGCGACTGTCACAGAGGGGAAGCTGTCAGATCTCGTCCCTTCTGCCTACTACAGCGTCCAATAGAGGGGAGATCTCTGGTAGACAACAGAATCCTGAATTCACATGGTACTTGCAGACAGAACTTTTTTTTTTTTTTTTTTTTTTTGTGGTACGCGGGCCTCTCACTGTTGTGGCCTCTCCCATTGCGGAGCGCAGGCTCCGGACGCGCAGGCTCAGCGGCCATGGCTCATGGGCCCAGCCGCTCTGCGGCATGTGGGATCTTCCCGGACCGGGGCACGAACCCGTGTCCCCTGCATCGGCAGGCGGACTCTCAACCACTGCGCCACCAGGGAAGCCCCAGACAGAACTTTTGAATTTGCTTCTCCTGAGCTGTGGAACCTGAAGACTATCATTTGGGAAATAAACCATGGGGAGTGAGGAGGGAGAAATGGAGTGGGGAGAAAGTACCCTCGATTCCAATTCCCCAAATGGATAAAAAGAGAAGTATAACATCTCCTTGGCTAAACATGGATTTAAAATAATCACAGAAAATAAAGTTTCATTTTTGCAGGATGGGCTAGGGGAGGAGAACTAAAAATGATCAAAGAACAACAAAGTAGAAAAAAACAAGCAGAGGAGGAAAGAATATAAAAACAGGAAGTCAGCAGGCAGTAGTCCTCCATGAGGTCATTAGCACAGGCCCCAGGGGCTGATTCTCTGGAGGTCATGGGGTGGGGTGGGGGGAGAGAAAGCTGGGGTACAGCCCTTTTCTCATAGCTGTGGGCACTAGAACAGGCCAGACATGAGATCAATGCCAGACACACCTGGGAAATTCCACAAAAGATTTATTTCTAAGTGGTCTGGGGGAGGAGTAATCTCAAAGCTGCCCACTGGGCCTTGGCGTGAAGTAGGAGGCAGCAGCCGAATTCAGGTCAGAAACTGAGCCCTGTGTCTGGGTCTCTGTGGCTCTGGGCAAGGGCCTCTCCCTCTGTAGGCCTGTTTCCTCATCTGGAATTTAATGTGATTGGCCAAGCCTCCATGCATGTGGTGGCTAAAGGGCACATTAAAATCCAGCTGTACACTTTGGGGTGAGCTGTGACCAGGAAAAGAGTGTTTTACTTTTCTAATTTACACTCAAACCTCATTCTGCCAGCCAAAGCCAGAGCCATAGGGCTGTGACCACTCAGAGAGGTACCTTTTTCTCATTCATATGTAGGTGCTTCATGGGCTGATGGTGGCCCTGAACAGGGGTGTGAATGGAGGTGCAGTGGACTAGCTTGGAAAAATCGGCTAAGGCCTCCCCGTGGAGGGTCTTGGATGCCATGCTAAGGAACCTGGACTTAGTATTAAAGGAAATGGAAAGCAAATGTGCTCGAGCCCACTGGCCTCCCACCAAGCTCTTTTCCTGGCCCTGCTCAATGGAGAGGCTCTACTGAGGCTGTCACCCACCTCCTAACACAGCAGGCTGCCTCAGCCACCGCGGAGTGAGCCCTGGGTTTGGGCATGACCTTTATTATGTCCCCTGTGATGGGAGGAGCTGAAACAGCCCCCGGACCCATGTCCACCCTGACCTGGACCCACTGAATTTGGCCCCATAGCTGCCCAGAGGGCCCAGCTATACAACCCGTAAGTACAAGAGAGTTAATGCCCCACAGGGTGAATTTTGACCAGAGAGAGACCCACAACAGGGAGGAAGCAGCTGAGAGATTCCTAACTCTTCTCCCCAACAGACCGTTCCACAGTGCCGTGGTTTCATGTGGTCTCCTGGAAACATCCAGCATGGCTGAACCATCCTTTTAATTCCTGTGGTGCCACAGCCCGCTCAGTAATGGACCACTTTGCATCTATTCTGCTCTTTGTCTGCCCTACTTCCTCTTTCTCTCAGTCTCAGCCGTGGGATTAACTCCCCTCCCCATAAAGCTTTACAATATAAGCTTTGCCTCTTGTTTTTTAGAGAAAATGGGCTAAGACCAGGGCTGGTATTGGCCCTCTTGCTGACCCTGGCCAATGAGAACTTGCCAATTAGCACACGACTCTTCCTGCCTCTGAGTTGTTGGAACAAACTCATACTTGTTACAGCGATTTGGGCCGTAGAATCAAGAGGGCATGGAGTCAAACAGACTGGGGCTCAAATTCTGGCTTCATCGCTCACTAGTTCCGTACATAAACTTGGGTGATGACTTCTTTAAGTCTTCGTTTCCTCTTGTGTGAGATGGAGGTAATAAAACTTCGTGGAGTTGGGGATGATTAAATGAACTGAGAGAAGGTATGCAGAATATTTAGCATATTGCTGGGCACATAGGATGAGCTCAGACAATGCTGTTTTTGTTGTAATGATTGGGACAGTTGAAGAGTCAGCATCCAGGAGGCCTTTGAGTCAGCGCTCAGCAACAGCATCTGCAAGAGAGGGACATACCCAGCCTGAGGGAGGGGCGTGACTGTGACACCACCGAGGCCTGTCTGGAAGACTTCCCAGACTGGATTCTGAGCATGGGGGTTCTCTGCTCTTTGAACATGGCAGGTGACATGAACATTAGTCCAAGTCCCCCCTCGCAATGTTTCCTCCACAGGCTGCACGTGCCCATTGGCTGCCCACTCTGACCTCGGCCCGGAGCATGTCCACCCCTCAGTGCTGTTTCTGCTGCCGTTCCTGCCCCCATTTGATCCTCAGACAGGACGGCCTTCTTGCCTGGCTTGTGTCCACTCTGGCCTTGGTCTTGGAGACAGAAGGCACGATTTGGCAGGAGGTGAGGCCCAGGGCAACCTAGGACAGGGGCTCACTGCGCACAGTCTCGGCAGCCTGCAGAAGCCTCTGATGCCAGCTCGGATGTCAGCAGCTCAACCTCAAGGTCACTGTCATTTTTGCACAGTAGTGCTGCTGCTGGGGTCCTGCGTCTACTTTCACTGCTCCACTGCTGAGTGGTAACAGATCACTGGTAGGGTGGGGAGAAGAGGGGAAGGGGCTTCCCCTCCTCCCTCACCCTGCTGTGTCTCTGCACCTGCCCCACGTCTGAAACTGAGCACTTAGGTGTGAGGGAACGGAGACAGGCTGGAGGATGGACTTCTACAGGTTTTGTTTTGTTCATGTTTTGATGATGGGGGAGCTTGCACATGGAAAGAGCCAGAAAGACAGAGAGACATGAAAGTTGGTGGAGCAGAGACCCACAGAACCCTGGGAGGGGTCGAAGGCTCTGGAATTAGGACACAGGTGAAGAGATTCTGGTCTCCATACAAGCGGGACACCTCTGCTCTCCGACGTCGGTGGGAGGATGTAGGGGTGCAGACATAAATACATCTGTAGGAGGGAGCTGGAAGTTGAGGAATTTCATGCTGCGCGATGTCAATTTTCTCTGGGAACCAGGAGGCAAAGCCATCTACTGACAGGGGAGTTGAAGTAAGGGTGGAATTAGAGAGTAGTGGTGAAGATCTGGAATAGCCATCACAGGGAAGGGACGGGATACTTTCTAGAGACATGTCAAAGGATGGCCCCTATGCCCTGAAGACTGTGAATTTACGATTTCCTCTTCAGCAGTATGCAGCAGTAGAGGCCATCCAGCAGTACAAAGATTTTAGTCGCCATGTGCTGTCTGCCTCTTCTCCCCTCCAGGGTCAAGTGACTGGCTTTATGGACAGTGTGGGTATGGCATTGGAAACATGTTTCCTGGAAGAGGATTTATTGGCAGAGCAACCGAACTGGGGCCACTTACTGACCTTATACGTAAAGTAGCTTAGTGCTCAGCCCTGGACTACCTTCCCGAGATACCACGAGCACACAGATGTCAACCAAGGAGCTCAGCCTCTTAGGAGAGAGATGAGTCCTGTGAATTTAGTGTGTTCTCACTTTTTTTAAACCACCTTGAATGTGTTGATCCGCTTATCTAAAAGGATAAAGAACCAAAAACAAAAGTCACCGCCCCCCTCCTTCCCACACACCCATATGCCCACACCTATGCTCCGTTTTTCATCTCTAGGTTCTGCTATTCCTCCCTTTCTGTTTTGGTAGAGTTGAATTGTTCTACAGTGATCTTTCGTAGGTCGCCATCTCGTGGTAGAAGAAGGTAACTGCCCATTTATGCTCTGTTGAAATAACGCGTTATTTCAACAAGTACTGTATTTGTTGAGAGTCCACTCTCTATGAGGCGCTGTATGCTAACTGCAGTCATCTCTTTACATTAAAAATAAGAGTCTGCATATGTGGTGGGAAACTTCCACTGGGGTGGATGATAACTGTCATTCCAGACCCTCCGTAACAGCTGCATCGTAGGAACCCGATATCTCACTCTCCACTCTATTTAAAATTTCACTGAGAATCTTGGACGCCGAAAGGAGCCTGATGGAACAAGGCTGCCTGGGGCTGCAGAATTCATTTCAGGCACAACAAAACGTGACCTTTTCCAGCTGTGATAATTTCCCATCCCTACACCTCAGTGGTTCTCAGCCCTGCTGCACATCAGTATCACCTACAGGCTTTGACAAACAGTGATGCCTAGATCTCATTCTCAGATATTCTGATTTAATAGTTCAGGGGTGAGGCATTGGTATTTTTAAAGCTCTCCAGGTAATTCTAATGTGCATTCAGGATTGAGAGATGATATAAAAATTGGTAAGCACGGGTCAGGCATCACTCTTTTTATTGCTATTATAACCGGGAGAATTTCTCCCTTACATACGCATGCCTTCCTCACTTGCACCCAACTCAGGGAGGAATTGCGAGCAGCAGGGCTCCATCACCTAAGAGTTTCATCTGTCTCTCATATGACAAGGAATATTTCCCAAGTTTCTAGTAGGGATCTTTGACAGGCTACTATTAAAAGTTATATGACCAATAGGACCCCCCCCTCTTTTTTTTTTCGGTACGCAGGCCTCTCACTGTTGTGGCCTCTCCCGTTGCGGAGCACAGGCTCCAGACGCGCAGGCTCAGCGGCCATGGCTCACGAGCCCAGCCGCTCCGCGGCGTGTGGGATCCTCCCAGACCGGGGGCACGAACCCGTGTCCCCTGCATTGGCAGGCAGACTCTCAACCACTGCGCCACCAGGGAAGCCCTAGGCCCTTTTTCTTATTCTTGGCCAGACTAAGGGAGTACAATTTGAAAGAAGAATGGGTGGGGGAAGAGTTGAGAATAGAAGCATATTCTGGACCCCCCAAAGAATGTAAAGTAAAATTTCAAGGGGGCAGCCTTGCAAAGTACAGGCAGTTAGGGGAAAACAAGTTTTTCTTTTCTCCTTATGGGTCTAAAATTACTCTATGCTATCCTGTGAATTAATGTTTGTCATTGGCGGGGGTGTGTGTGTGAATCAACTCTTAATCCACGGGTATTTGAAAAATAAAGAGGTCCATTTTCTTTTTAAAAATTTATTAAAAAAATAAAACATAATGGTACAAAAAGGTTGAAAGTAAAAGAATTTGAAAAGATATACTGTGCAAATATAAACCCAAAGGTAATTAGATAATAACAGATACAGTAGACTTGAAAGCAAAAGCGTTACTAGAAATAAACAAGGGCACTTCATATCAACAAGTCCAATTTACCAGAAGTTTTAAATTTGTATGCACTTAACTTCAACTTACATAGAGCAACAGAGCTACAAGGAAAACATAGACAAATTCACTCTCATAATAGGAGATTTAACGTACTGCTGTCGTTCACTGATGGAGGGTAAGGAGGTCCATTTTCAGGCCACGTTTCGGTGGAAGACCTTAAATAGGACCAGGGATGGGGTTCCCACATACCCCACAGCTTACCTGGCTCTGGCGGACTTGCAGAGCCCACGTACAGCTTGGACGATTTGGCTGAGCCATTCTGGATGGAATAACTAAGCCTTGTCTTAAATGAACTCCTGGGGAGTTGGGTTGGGGTGGAGATCCTTGTGTGACAGACCAGTCCCTATAAGTGGGAGGTGGTATTTCTTAAACATGGGAAGGGATGCACACCCCAGTGTCGGGAGGTTTGCAGAGGGAGGCTGTCTCTTCGAAAGGAAGGCAGATATAAGATCAAGGGAGCAAACTTGGGTTCTGGAGAGCCCGCACAGAAAGAGTTTCCTCCTATGAGACATTTAATTTCTTGGATTCTTTTCCAAGAAAAGTGGTATTGATGGCTGCTTAAAATTGTCTCTCTAATTTGTTGTAACTTTAGTATTTCCAACCTTTAGGAAAGGCTGAAACATTTATTTATTCCTGTTTGGTGATAACATTGTGAAGAGAAAAGAGACGCATTCGTCTGCCTTCCCCTGCACGTAGGCCGTTATTCAGGAAGCGGCAGGATGCTGGGGGCGCCTGCCCAGTGTTGACCTGAGTTGTGACCCACACAGAACTCAGAGTCACCAGGAAGAGAGCCGGACTCAGAGGGACAGAGACCAGGGAAACTCAGACATGGGAGAAGGGAGACAACCCTTACTTCTCTCCCAAATATAGAGGGAGGAAGGGAACGCTTAAGAAGGAAAACTATCATTTAAGTTGTACCATAAATTCCTTCATCACTGAGATAAAGGGGGAGAGAAGGATGGCTGACTGAGAGCGCTGATCCAGAGATGTGATTTTAACTTAACTGGTTTGGGGTAATAGCAGGACATTCAAGTAGAGACTTCCCAGAGACATGAGGACATATATGGTAAATAGAAGGTGAAAAATTTAAGACCAAAAATACAAATTGGACAGTTTAAGCAGTATGGAAATGTTCCAGGCATAAGAGGTTTTGGAGATACAGACCAAGTCGTAGCCCTTTATTTTCCACCTGAGGAAACTGAGACCCCCGGAAGGGCAAGGCTCACTGACATCTCCAAAGCTACAGTTATTTGACCTGAGATCCATGCCATGGACCCACCTCTCTTGACTCCCAGTTCATGTCTTGTTTTTGTTTATTATTTTCCCAGGTGTCATCTTGGTCCGGGTCATTTTAACGTCGAGGCTGATGAACACATGAAAGGCAATGTGTTGGATGTTCTGGGGAACTCACTGACCAGTTCTCCTTCATTGGGTTTTCTGGTGTTAATTAAAGGAAATTTTTAGTTTGTTTTTTTAAAGTCTATTTTTGCCTTGTTTTGTTTTTAGTAATTACCAATGTTTGTGTAGGCAGAGAATTAAATCCCTTAGTCAGAGTCTCCCCTTTGTTTTCAGTATACACAAAGACTAGGATTGCATGGGCAAAGTGTATCCGATGGTCCCATTTAAAAGGGAATTTGAAATTGAGCCACAGAGCTTGGCTGTGGTCCTCACGCTAAGTGATTTCAAGAGGAGACATTCGCCCCTGACCAAGGTGACCAGGGCTTTGAAGAGGAGAATGAAGGCAGGAAAGAGGTGCAGAAACAACCCAGGAACCAGATGAAATGCTTCCTTTGAATGGGAATTGGCTTCCTTGGGGTGGCAGAAAGGGAGTCAGTGATTCTCAGAGCTCAGGCTTAAACCTCTCTCTCTCTCACACACACACAGGATTAATATCTGTATAGCCATTTTGTTGGCATTTGGTTTGGCATTTCTGCCGCCAGCCAGAGTCCAGCAAATAGACACCTCTGTTGGTGCTCAAGTATCATCTCTTTTCTGCGTTAAAAGAGAAGGCATTTCAAGTAGTGACTCATGGGCCTCTCAGTAGCCTCATTTTCCAGTGTTTTCTGAGGCTAGAGGTGCTAGCCCTTCCCGTGATGCACTGTGCTCCGTGGTTGAGCCTCACTTGTCCGTGAAGAGTCGAGATGGCATAAAAACGAGTTCCAGGAGGTGTTCAAACTTGCCCCGAGTGGTGTGTTTATAGCAACAGGACCCAAGCGGTAAGCTGGCCATAAAGCTTCTGTGGTCTGGATCGGGTCACCCTGTACCTGGGACCTTCAAGAAAGCTTGGAGACACCATGTTTGTTTATTCTGAGGCAGAAAGCCAAGAAAACACATTGGGAGGAGCCCTGACCCTTCGTCATCAGAGTTAGCCAGACATGGAAATTCTCTCTAACCACAAGAAAAAAAAAACATTTTTAAATGCAAACTGTTTTCTTGTCCCACCCAGTCCTCAGTCTCAGTTCAATGTTCCAGTTATTTGGAACTCTCTTCTCAAAGAATGATTACTTTCCTCTTGAATTAATCTTCTTTTTTTTTTAATGAAAAATCCCTTTTTCCGTTATTCACTGTTACAGACCCATTTTCCACCTAGCAGCCAGGACAGATTCCTTTCCAACTCTTTCTATGGCTCTACATGGGCTGGCCCTGCCCTTCTCTCTGACTTCACTGTATCTCCTCCCAGCCCTTAGCTCCAGCCACACTGACCTTTGTTTATTTACTAAGCACTTCAGGTTTGGGGGACTGATACATATACACTTGAAACCACGCATCAATCATTTTCATTACTTTTTAAAAATTTACATACGGTAAACTCCATTTTTGCTGTTGTTCAGTCCTATGAGGTTTTACACATACATAGATTTTTGTAATCACCACCACAAACAGGATACCAAACAATGCCTACACCCAAAAGAATTCCCTCATGCTGCCCCCTTGTAGTCAGTTTCTGTCCCCACTCCATGGCAACCACTCATCTGTTTTTATACTTTTGCCTTTTCCAGACTGTGATGTGAAGCACACCATGCAGTATATTATCTTTTGAGGCTGGGCTCTTTCACATAGCACGATGCATTTGAGAGTCATGCACATTGTTGCATTGTAGCAATAACCCATTCCTTTTTTTTTTTTTTTTTTTTTTTGTGAGTAGCATTCCATTCATGGATGTATCACAGTTTTTTTTAAAAATCCATTTACTCATTGGAGAATATCTCAGTAGTTTCCAGTTTGGGGCAATTATGAATAATGTTGCTATTAATGCTGCTATTAAAAATTAATGTACAGGGGCTTCCCTGGTGGCGCAGTGGTTGAGAGTCCACCTGCCGATGCAGGGGTCGCGGGTTCGTGCCCCAGTCCGGGAGGATCCCACATGCCGCGGAGCGGCTGGGCCCGTGAGCCATGGCCACTGAGCCTGCGCGTCCGGAGCCTGTGCTCCACGACGGAGAGGCCACAACAATGAGAGGCCTGCGTACTGCAAAAAAAAAAAAAAAAAAAAAAAATTAATGTACAGGTTTTTGTGTGCATATAAGTTTTCACTTCTCTATAATAAATGAATACCTAGAGGAGATTGCTCCATCAAAAGGTAAATATATGTTTAACTTTTTAAAGTATATTTTTAACTTCGTAAGAACATATCAAACTGTTATCTAGAGTGTCTGTCCTGTATCATATTTCATTCTCATCAGCCACGTATGAGAGTTCCCTTTGCTCCATATCCTTGTCAGCATTTTGTATTATCAGAATTTTTATATTAGCCATTCTGATAGGTATGTAATGGTATTTCACTGTGGTTTTTAATTTACATTTCCCTGATGACTACTGATGTGAATAGCTGTTCATATATTTATTTGCCATCTGTATATCTTCTTTGGTGAGGTACATGTTCATCCTTTTGTGTGTTTTAAAAAATTGGGTTGTTTGCTTTCTTACTGTTGAGTTTTGAGAGTTCTTTGTATACTCTGGATACCAGTCCCTCTTAATGTGATGCACAAGGGATGAACAATCAGCTATGAAGTATTCTTGACAAAAAATTGAACCTGAGACTGACCAAGACTCTAGCCAGAGCTGATACTAGGGGATGCCAAAAAAGTCAATGATCAAGATAAACAACATTTTAATGCAATGGTTTTGTTTGTTTGTTTGTTTGTTTTGCAGTACGCGGGCCTCTCACTGCTGTGGCCTCTCCCGTTGCGGAGCACAGGCTCCGGACGCGCAGGCTCAGCGGCCATGGCTCACGGGCCCAGCCGCTCCGCGGCACGTGGGATCTTCCCGGACCGGGGCACGAACCCGTGTCCCCTGCATCGGCAGGCGGACCCTCAACCACTGTGCCACCAGGGAAGTCCTAATGCAATGTTTTTAAAAATAGAAATTAATGCAAAACATTTACAAACAAAATATCAGAAATTTACATAAAGACAGAATCAGAATTACTGGTTTTTCCTTTGCCCCAGGTTCCATTACGGCTCAGCTGTATTACTGATCTTGACCCTGGTCTACAGTCTGGATCTAATGACCATCTTACAGAAAACATAGGAATAGAAGAAAGGTTGAATGAATCTGGTATGTGGGAAACAATAGGATGATGATAAATTTATTCAATAAATAAGGTGCAAAACAAACAAACAAAACCCTGGAGTGCCAGAGTGGTAGTTACACAGATGTGTTCACTTGAGGACACTTCAGCAAACTATATAACCTTATGTATACTTTTCAACAGTCTGTTATATTACAATAAAAATCTTTTTCAAAAGATGGAAGAAAAAGCACCTAAATTCAAACAGTTACTAAGTTTGGGTGATTAGATTATGGCTATTTATACATATATATATTTTTTAAATTTTTATTCAAGTATAGTTAATTTACAATGTTGTGTTAGTTTCAGGTGTACAGCAAAGTGATTCAGTTATACATAGACATATATCTACTCTTGTTTAGATTCTTTTCCCATATAGATTATTACAGAGTATTGAGTAGAGTTCCCTGTGCTATACAATAGGTCCTTATTAGTTATCTATATAATTTTATTTTTAATGTTTTATAATGTTTAGTAATCGTTTTATAATTTATAATTTTATAATAGTATGTTATATAATTTACATAACTATAATTACTATTAAAATGTCAGGTTATGTTGTATTCTCATATATTTATAATTTTATAATTTACACAATTTTTATGAATTATAACTTTATTTCAACAAAAGTTTAAAAAAAACCTTACCTAGTTCTGAATTACTAGAGATGCATACTGAAGTATGTAGGGGTGAAGTGAATGAAATCTGGAATTTGTTTTAAAATATTTCAGAAAAAAAAAAGAAGAAAGGAAAAGGGTCAAATGAAATAAATGTGGGAAAAATTGAAAATTGTTGAATCTGGGGAATGTCTTAGAATCATTACACTCTACTTTTGTATTTGCTTGAAATGTTTTCATTATAAAAAATTTAAAAAAATAACCTTGCCTTTCACCCTTAGCTGTTGTCATTTTCTACTCCATTACATTGTTTTATTTTTTAAAACTATTATCTGAAAGTATCTGTTTATTGGTGTATTGTCTCCCTCTTCAGAGAAGAATACAAGCACCATGAAAACAGGATGTACCTGAGCCATGTTCACTCCTTTACTCCCAGCAACTAAAACAGTTAAAAACAATGAACTTTACCAGCGTCTGACTTCTAATATCATTTCTCAAATAGCTGATGCGTTGTAGTTGACGGGTATTTTATTTTTGATATTATGTAAAGAATAAGATCTCAGGATAGCCTCACTTTTTGTCTCAAAGGGATCCCAGCTCTTCACATATATGTCCCAGCTCTTTTCTCCTTGGATGGATGGCAAGATTTTGATGATGCAGAGACTATATCCCCTCCAGGAGTTCTTCACAATCATTTCATGGCCCCCAAATCTGGTTATTTGCCAATATGTAAAGGCTACAAACCCCAGCACTTTAATTTCACCTACTGTTACATTCCCTTGTGAAGTTGTTAATATCAAAAATGTTTGGGTTTTATAGGCTCCATCTTCCTTACATTATTTTAAGGCTATAAATGAAGAACAGATGGTACACTCTATAAATCTTGCAATTACCAGCTTCTAATCAGTTCTCAAGGTCAAAGTCAGCTTCCCCATCTTGTGAAGGGGCTATGCAAATCAGAAAAAGTACGTTTCTCTTCCAAAATTTAGGTCCTTAAAGGTGAAAACACAGTTGACATTTCTCGCATACTTTTTGTGCTTAAAACTAATCTATTTGTTGGTCTCGTTTGTTTTCTGTTCTGGGTTGTGTCTTTGTGGACTTGGGGTATTAGAAGAATCACTTTTGGATAAAGAAAATATTCATGTTCCTAACAGTTACTGTCTGTTCTCTCTGAAGTCTGCCCAAGATGACATTTAAAGACGCAAGTACATTTGTATAATTGAATTCATCTAGGTGCTTGTTAATTGGGTCGGCCCTTCAGAGTGTACTCCAGGTGCTTCAGGGTAGGACCATCACCCTCATTTTATGTTCAAGAGAGGCAGCTTGGGTAGTCTCTTGGTCCTGACTTCCAAAAATCTCTACTCCATCATTCCTAAATTCTTCCACATTCGTCCTAGGTACTCATGTTCCTTTTCAGATTCCTCGGTGGTTCAGAGCTCAGCGGTCCCCATTCTAGACTTAATCTTGCAAAATATGCTTTTCCATACTTTATGATGGGATGTATGGACACTCCAAGGTGGATTCCAGGGCCAGAGAATTTCAGGACAAGGTGAAGTTGTCAAACAGTGCTGAATTATAGAGCCCTTAGAATCTATATGGCCTACTTGGACGTTTGGAAACACTAAATTTACATCACAATGTATGGTATTTTTAAGACTGAGGAAAATAAGTTTTTATTCAGTATCCATTCAACAATTATGTCCTGAGTTCCAGCCATGGGCAGATGCTATAAGAAGTGTTGGGATAGTGGTTCTTACCTCCCGGTTCATAATCCAGCAAAGAAATGGTGCATAAACAATCGCTATAATGCAAACTGATTAGTACTATAAATAAGCCTTTCCCATCCTTCTTTGAATGAGTTTATGGCCGGGAGTTATAATGACGATGTATTTGGGGGAGCTATTTCCTTATGCGGGAGTACCTTCCACGTATTACAGTATCCCCTTTAATCCTCACAAGAACACTGATGTTGTAGGTATTATCATTCTCATTTTACAGGTGAGGAAACTGAAGCTTAGAGAGATGAGACAGGCCCCACAGTCTGACAAGTGGCAAGTCTGGTATTTAGGGTCGTTCTTATTTCCCAACCACGGGAACATAAGCTGGACTCTGCAGGTACCAGGTTATGGTCCCTCTAGACAGGGCTGTGTCCCAATTTGGACACTAGAGGGCACTAAGAGAGTAAGGTAATGAGAAGAATTTGCCTCTGGGCGATCTCTCTGAACAGCCACAACAAATTGACCTCCCTAAATTCATCTTTGAAGGTGGATTAACTATAATTGCAATGGTGAGAACCTACTGCACATTCCAGTTACAGAAAAGGGCAAGGGTCACTTAGGAGTCATCATTCATCCAAAGCCCTTCAGCCTGCTGCTCCTTTTACCCATATTAGGGAACGTTTGTGGAATGTATTGACGTCTGTGGACAGTCACAACACATAACTCACTTGCTTCTGTTCATCCTATAGCTGATTCCAAACCAGGGCTGCTGTGCAACCAGCTGCTCAACTAGAAACGGGTCCAAGTGAAAGGAGCGCGGTTCACCGGTGGGCTGCATACACACTCCTGACACGCCCCCCACGACCCCGTTTATTCCAGCTCCCAGAGCAGTGAGTGGCTGGCATGGCCCCTGCTCCATTGGCTCCATTGGCAGGAACGCAAAGGACTGATCCATCCGCATGACCATCATCCTGAAAGATGCTTCACGAGGAGGAAGTTCCCAGGCTGTCACTTACAGGATTACCTCTTCACTAAGGGAAGGAGCACTCAGCAGCATCAGATGGCTTTGGAAACAAGAAGTCAACCCTCCCTGCTGTTTCAATCCTTTCCTCCTTAGAGTTTTGCCATTCGTTTCTAGGTAGCTTTTCCAGCATGTTTTACAACTCATAGGGAATAGAATATGTAGCTGAGAACTACTGGAAAAAACGAATTCACATTTTAGGGAAAGTATTTAAAAATAATCACTGACCAGTGTGTCTTCAAAAAGTACTTTCTCGGGCTTCCCTGGTGGCGCAGTGGTTGAGAGTCCGCCTGCCGATGCAGGAGACACGGGTTCGTGCCCCGGTCCGGGAAGATCCCACATGCCGCGGAGCAGCTAAGCCCGTGAGCCATGGCCGCTAGGCCTGCGCGTCCGGAGCCTGTGCTCCGCAACGGGAGAGGCCACACAGTGAGAGGCCCGCATACCGCAAAAAAAAAAAAAAAAAAAAAGTACTTTCTCACGTGGTTCGGACCCACATGAGACTAACCATGTTTGGTTAAAACCAAACAGAGCCTTTTCAACCTGGCCACACCCTGGGGTGATGCAATAGTAAACACGATACAGGCACGGACACGCTTCTGGACGTGAAGCTGGCCTGAAGCTCAGGTCACCCTACGGTCGAACAGACTGTGGATCAACCGAGCTAAGGTTCAGAGAGATTTCCCTCCAAGATGCACTGCACGGAAGGAATTTGAGGCAGTTTGGCCCTTATTCTGTGTTTAGGAAAGGGGCAGCCAGCAATTTTTTTTTAAGTTAGGAAAGTTATGCAAACAGAGCTCTGCTTTAGTAAGATGGGTTTGGTGGCATGATGGGGGATAGATTAAAGACGAGGATTGAAGACAGGGAGGAGGGTGTATGGACATAATTAAGCATATGGGGAGGAAAAGGACATGTAAGGAACATTTCAGGGCTGGAACTAATGGCTCTGAGTTGTTGACTGAATGTGGGAAGAAAGGAAGAAGGTATAAATCTGACAACCTCACATTCTTTGAGCTTTTACTATGTTCAGGTTAGCAAGCAGTTTACAAAAATCAACTCATTTAATTCTGACAAATTGGGGGTAGGAATTATCATCATCCACCTTTCCTGGGACAGGAAACTGAGGCACAGAGAGGCGTCACTTGTCAGAGGTCACTAGGATTTGAACCCAGAGAGTCAAAGTCCAGAACCTCCATTCGTCACATATGCTACAAGGTCTCTCCTCCAGTCTGGGGGATGCGGAGGACGGTGACGTCACTGGCTGAGATGGGAAGTCAGGAGCAGCAGGTGTGTGTTGGGGGGGGGGTCAGTGGGGGTGGGGGAGGGCGGACAAGGTGGTGTTTTGGATGTGTGTGGAATGTGGATGTTCTACCAGCACCACAAGTGGAGATGTACAGCAGGCTTCTGGTGCCCACATGGAGAGGGAGCTGGTTTTCATTAAAAATAATGAAACATCTGTAAAAAGACTGTTGTCTAACTTTCCCAGTCAAACTATTCCAAAAAGTCCTGCTGTGCTCACAAACAGGAATTCCATGCCCCAGCTAAAGGTCTGGCCAGAGATTTAGGAAGATCAGGTTCATCAGAAGGTGCTCAGGGTCTCTGGGCCACACCGAGGTCTACAAAGGAGACCACACCCCAGCCTTGAATAAGGAGGAGGGATCGGTGTCTCTGAGACTCCCTCAATTTATCCCAAGTCCCCTCCTCATTCCAAGGAATCAGTGCTTCTCAGCACTGCCCGCTCCTCAGAATCACCCAAGGAGCTTTAAAAACCACCAATGCCCAGGCCACACCCCAGAACCAATTAAATCAGACTATGTCAGGGTAAGCATAGGCAGTTTTTTTTTTTTCTTTTCTGTACGCGGGCCTCTCACTGTTGTGGCCTCTCCCGTTGCGGAGCACAGGCTCCGGACGCGCAGGCTCAGCGGCCATGGCTCACGGGACCAGCCGCCGCGCGGCACGTGGGATCTTCCCGGACCGGGGCACGAACCCGTGTCCCCTGCATCGGCAGGCGGACTCCCAACCACTGCGCCACCAGGGAAGCCCAAGCATAGGCAGTTTTGAAAAGCTCTCTAGGTGACTCCCATGTGAGGCCCTAGTTAAGCACCAGGGCACAGAAGGAGGATTTGTCTTTGGAGATGATCAGAGAGCAAGGTAATGACTAACACCTATAAAGTACTTTTCATTTCACAGGGCACTTTCACATACATGGCCTTGTGGCCTTATTTAAGGAGCATCTTACCATTATTCACTGAATGGAAGGGGAAACCATGACTCACAAAGAGAAATGACTTGCTCAAGGACAAGCAGTTACTTACCGGAAAAGCCACGACTAGAATCCAGATCTGCTGACCTCAAGTTCAGGGTTCTTTCATAAGGTCACATGGGGCAGTGCCACGGACGGAAGGCCAAGCTCATCTGTATTCACATAGAAAGGTGAGAGTGCAGGTACTTTTAAAAGTAATTATGATCCACAGGAGAGGATCTTAAAATAGAGCTGCAGCTGTGTGCCAGGGTGTAAAGGGGTGGAACACCTGGAACGTAGCCAGGCCAGTAAGAGCTGGTGAAGCCCAGGTGTCCCATTGGCAGGTGGCTGTGGGAGGGACCAGGCAGGGGGTGAGTGGGACTAAGGGTAAGAGAGGGAGGCCCAGGGCAGGACCTGGAGTGGCACTGCTTAGGGTCAGAAGGCCTGGGCTCCAGATATAAGCCTTTGGGCCACCTACAGTTGTAGTGGTGGAAATAGCAAATCTGAGTAATTCCTGAAGGCTTTTACCACTTAATAGGAATTCTTCTGGGACTTTAGGGACACACTATCTTACTAACCAGATAACAATCACCTGCTAATTTGTACAGAGCTGTGTAATTAAAAATACACTCTCTTTTCCTGTTTTCACAATGGCCTGAGGTATTATCCTACCTCAGCAGCTTCATGAGTAAAACTGGTACAATAATACCTCACAGGGATAATAAGAGGATAAATGAAAGGATGTGTCTAGCCAAATGCCTAGCACATAGAAGGTGCTGCATAAATATTAGCGCCACTTAGCGTTTCTTCTTTTTGGAATGTGGATGGTGAGGTTCCACATTCTGAGACCCATCTGGTGTTCAGAGTGTGGGATCCAGAGCCAGACTGCTAGGTTCAAGCTCCACCAATCATCTAGCTTGTAAACCTTGGACAACTTAGTTACCCAAACAAAGCTTCTGTTTCTTCCAGTGTGAAACAGAAATAACATGTGAACCTTTCTTGTGTGGTGGTTGGGAGGAGTACATGAGATAATGCATGGAAAACTCTTAGGATAGTCCCTGGCATCCAATCACTGTTCAACAGTTATTAACGGATCCCATTAAACGTGACTTGCCTAAAATCCCCCAAGGTTCAAGTGGATAAGCCAACCCTGGAATCTAGGCCAGTACACTTTCTGCTCCACCCAGGCAGCTTCTACTGAAAAGGAGCTAACACTGATGGAGGGCCAGCTGCATCTCAGAAACTGACATCAAGGCAAAGCACTTCACAGGGATACGACGAGGCCGAGGGAGGGCGGGTAACTCTCTTAAGGTCACAGAACTAGTAAGCTGGGGATATGGGAGTCAAACTGTCTGACCTCAAGTCCCACAACCATTGTCCATACCAGTGGCTCTCAGATTCGAGAGTGCATCAGAATCACCTGGAGGGCTTGCTAAAATCCAGATTTCAGGCCCTTCTCCCAGAGTTTTTGACTCAGTCAGCTGATGTAGGGCCTGAGAATCTGCATTCCTAACAAGTTCCCAGATGGTGTCAATGCTGCTGGTCCGGGGACCACATCTAGAGAACGTGGTCTATACTAAGCTGCCTTTGTTCGGTATGATTCATTGTGATGAAAGACTGTAGTGCTGTAACATCTGCATGAGCTCTGCTGACCTCTCAGGCTGCCGGGAGCCCCAAGGAGAGCCCTGGAGCACACTCAAGAAATGTGTCCCTGTTAAGCTCCTCGGAGCCTCATGACACCACCCACAGCCTTGTCAGATGCACACAGATTTTGTCAGGCACAGTCTATGGGGTCAGAGCCAGCACTCCCAGTTAGGTGTTTTATTATTTATTCACTTGACAGGAAACATACATTTGGTTGTATAAAACACCATGCTACTGGCTTAACTAGTTGCTGTTCTACAAAAGAACTCCTCTGGACTTTCAAGAAGCCCTTGCATGGCCAACTGAGGATGATGGCTCAGTCACTGGAGAGAAGAACCCTGCCACGAAGAAGAGACCCACTGCCAGGCCCTCTCTGGGCAGCCTCTGTCCCACAGCCCTGCAGAGCCATTCACACACGTTGGGCATCATCAAAATAATGGTCATGCTGGGAGGAATGGGTGCTCTGAACTAGAAGAGGGTCTTAAAACCAGAGCATACCAGGCAATTCATATATATTACAAACATATAAGTTAAGAGGTCTACATGTATACAAAATCTTTCAAAGGGACTTAATTTCATTCTGTGTCATGCCAGGCATTTGTCAGAACCTTGAAAACAGAGGAGGTTTTCAATGGAGCTGGTATTAAAAATAGAAGGTATTTATTTATACACAGGCCCTGCTCCTCTCATGTCCACTGTGGAATCCTCTGGTGTTGTCAGGGCCTCTGGGCAACCTCAGCACCCCCACAGGTAGCCTATCTGCAGTCTGCATCTTCCTAGAGAGCAGGGGACTCACTCTGGGGCTCTTCTCCTGCGTCCCCATCTCAGCCTGGCGGCGCCTCCGAACCCAGGGGCTGCCAGAGGGAGTGACACTGCTGTCCGAGGAATAATCCATGCACTTGCGAAAGATCTCAGGACTGGCGCTGGAGTTCGGCCTACCTTCTTCGGCCAGCGGGGATTTTCTGGAAACGCCTTTTCGTTGAGCCAAGGGGCTGCTCCAAGGACTTGAGCACGGGGAGGCATTCGGGCTCAGAAAGAGATTCTGGTGGCCAGAAGGGCTGAGCTTGTTGGTGACTGCATGTCGCCGGCCAGCCATAGGGGACGTGGGATTGCTCTCGGGGTCGGAGGAGCTGTTGGCGGAAGACTCATCCCCCACGTACTGAAGCTCCTCAACTCTCCTGTTTAGGGACTTGTTCAGGTGGATGCTTGAAATGGGTTCTTCGTCCTGGTTCTTCTCTTTGGTTGGTTTCTTTTTGGGTGGCTTCATACCAATCAGGACAGCTTTCATGCTCTCCCGGCCCTGAGATTCTGTGACCATGAACTCATGGGCTTTGATGGCCGCTTCCACCTCCTCGAACTCCACAATGGCACACTCTTGTGTCCCCACCTGACTGTACCGGCTGCTGATCCTACGGATATCAGGGGGCAGCTCTCTCCCGGGTTTGAGGATTCGCACTGACGAGATGACTCCAAAGGTCCCGAAGAGCTTGAGCAGGTGTTCCATCACCTTCTCCTGCACCCTTCCATTCTTCTGGGGGGTGGCCACGGCCCACAGCTTGGGGGACAGGTAGAGGTCATAGACCAGGAGCATCTTGCTGGGGAGGTTCTCGCTGGGGAAGAGTGGGACAGGGGTGGTCCTCCTCACCTTCCGGTGGTCCTCATTCAACTCGAGGGTCACTGAGTACTTCAAGGCATGTGCTGTGGTTCTCCAGTCCCGTGTAAGGTGTTTCACCTGAAGAACACAGAGCAAATCAGAGATGGTACCTATTGTCCTTGTCCTCCCGGTGTCCTCTAAAATCTCCCTCCCTCCTTTCCTTACCCCTGGAACATCAGTAACTAGAATTATACCTGGTGTGTGCAGGCACTCAAAAACCTAGTGAGTGACTGAATACACTTTCTACACTTACAAACAAGGCAGCACGGTTTAGAACAGTGCTGTCCAACAGATCTTTCCAAGGTATGGAAATATTCTATTCTGTGCAAGTTTAAAGGTTAAACCCACAGGTTCTGGAACGAGGCTGTTGGAAACACAAATCCAGAGGCCACCTCTAAGAGTTATTCAGTCCCTCAGTACCTCAACTTCCTCATCTGTAAAATGAAGACATTAATAGTGTCTACCTCATAGAACTATCATGAGGATTAAATGAATAAAGAAATATATACATATCTACCCCCAGACACACATTTTACATATATAAAACTTAGGACAGTGTCCAGCTCACAGTGAGTACTCAATAAATATTATGTGCTATCATTGTTTCAAATATTACATGCTACCATTTTGACAGGATCTGGAGATTTTAACATTCAAATCCTTCTCTGAAGTGGTGCTTCCACATTTCTGCATTCAAGACACAGAAGGTGCCAAAAGATCTTTCAATATCTCCTGAAGATGATGTGGGCTGTTTCAACTTGGAATTAAATGCAACTTGGGTGTCAAGGAGAATGATGAAACGGTCCCTCACTCCTCCTCCTTTAGTGGAAATTGTGTGTATCAATGTCGCAGCACATGGAAGCTATATTTATACTGTAAAACAGTAATTTTCGAGAGGCCCACTTCTGGTGAAGGGAATGCCATGGAGAATGAGTCATCCCGAATAAATGGTGGACGTGGGTGGGTGGGTAACCTGAGCCAGGAATGGCGAAATCACCCGGAGCCAGTGCAGCTGCTCTGCAGAGGCACCCTGACCCAAACAGGAACTTGCCAGAACTCAGAAGGGAGGGCTCCCAAACAGGGCGGGGTGGGGGGAGCCCTGGCAGAGCTCTGAGTAGTACCGGCAGGCTCCTGGAGAGAGGGCACTCTCCACTCTAGGCTGTGGCCTCTGGGTGAAACAGCCCAGACTGGAGCTTAGGGTATGGGAATCACAATTCACCTACACACAGAATCAGTGGGCTGATTACCGTGGCATGAGCCAAGGGCAGAGAGAAGCAGGTCCCGGCAAAGAGTTGGACTGCAGGTGGACAGGGTCAATGAGGGATCCAGAAAGGGTGAAGAAGATGACCACAGGACAATGGCTCTGTGGGGGTGAAACATGGGGGGGTCCTTCTCCATTGCCAGTCAGGGAGGGAGCACTCAGGAGAGGAGGGGAAGACTGGGCAAGGAGTGCCTGGGGGAAGGCCAGGGCGGCCTTACTCAGAGGGCCGGAGAAGCTGCTGGAAGGCCATGGCCAATCCAGAGAGAAGCAGGACCCAGTACCCCCCGCCCAGAGCCAGGAGTCAGGGCCACTGGGAATCTCTGTTAGGTCTGAGCATCCCAGGCCTGGGTCTGTGAGCCTGGGGAAGGAGTGTCCAGGCACCACCCAGGAAGAGGAACCATACAGCTGTCATCTTTGTGCAATTACTAGAACTTGGTAAGATTTTCCAAAACTCTGTGATGGCCCTGGTCATATATGTTTCCTATTATGATTAGCAGGAAATGCTTTAGAATGAAAAGGGTCTTTGCTGTCATTTTTGGAGGTGTTGGGGAGTCTGTGTCTACTCTGCAGCCAGTTTTCAACAGAGAACTCACCTAAATAGATCCAGTAAGTGGCAACTTCAACAGGAAAGAAAATTAGGCTCACTTTTAGGGTCCCTGGGGAGGAATAAAGGAATGTATAGGGAGAGTCCACTGGCTGCTCCATTCTGGGTTCCCCCACCAGCACTTCCATGTGAGGGCTTGCTCACTGCTCTCTGCACATGTGTGATACTGTGATTTATACTAAGAAATATATATATTTGGTCTTCATTCCTGTCACTGGCACTGAGTTCCTAAAACCTTTGTAAACTCCTGAGCGATAAGAGCAGCATCTTTTGCTCTAATGAGGCAGCTCTGCGTGGGCTACTGGATGGGACCAGCCATGATTTGAAGCTTGGAACTTTTAGCCCTGACATTCTCCAGAAAGGGTAGAGGGGCAGGAAATGGATATAATAATATCCATATTATTATTATAATATAATAAGATAATTATTATAATAATTGATTATATTATAATAATTAATATATAATTATATATTATATATAATTGATATAATAATTGATATATAATAATTGATCATAATTATTATAATAATTGATCATCATGACAAAGACTCCATAAAAATCCCTAAAGTACAGGGTTCGAAGAGCTTCTAGGTTGGTGAACACATCCTAAGGAAGGTGTCACACCCCAACTTCATGGGGACAGAAGCTCCCGCACTTGGGACCCTCCCAGACCTTGCCCTATGCATCTCTGCATCTGGTGGTTCCTCTGTATCCTTTATCATATCCTTTAATAAACTGGTAAGCCTAATTAAGTCTTTTCCTGAGTTCTGTGTACAGCTGTAGCAAATAATCTAATCCAAGGGGGGCGGAGGTCACGGGAACCTCTGATTTGTAGCCAAATCAGACAGAAGCTGTGGATCCCTGCAGATGTACTACTTGTGATCGGCATCTGAAGTGTGGTGCAGAACCCTTAACCTGTAGGGATCTGATGCTATCCCCAGGTAGACAGTGTCAGAATTGGGTTAAACTGTAGGACACCCAGCTGGGTGTCACAGAATTGCTTGGTATGGGCAAAAACCTCCCCCACATCTGGTGGCAGAAGTATTGTGAGGAAGAAGAGTAGGTTTTTCCTCTACAACATGAAATGCCCTTTCCCTTCTCCTGTACCTTGAAAACTCCTATTCATCCTTTAAGATCCTATTTCAATGTCACTGCTTCTGGGAAGACTTCTCAATTCTCCAGGCAGGGTTAGTTGCTCTGATCAATTAGGTCCAAACAGTACTTTGTTCTTGATGGTCATATTGGGATCCTTCACTGGTCTGTGTCCCTTATCGGACTTTGCCAGGGCAGGGGGGAATGCCATGTTCATTTTGTATATCCTGTGCCTAACACAGCACTCAGCATACAGAGCAAATATGTTTGATGAACGAATAAAGCAAAGAAATCAAGAGAAGAGGGCAGAGTATTCCAGCGGGCGAGGCAGAGAAGAGCTCCGGGAAGAAAGCTCTCCTCCAGCGCTCTCTGACAAAGCACACAGACAACTTGGCTGGGACCCACTCATTACACATCCTGTTATGCAACAGGCCACATGGGCTTTTCCATTCTAGTAAATACACTTTCCCCAAGGGAGACACAGAGCTCTTACTCCAACCAGCCTGTTAACTCTTCAAGAAGCAGGGAATTCACAACCCAGTTGCTGGATCTATACAGCAGAGACATGCAGTAGATATCCTACATCTCCATCCTACAGGTTTAGATGTTGGCATTACACAGCAAAGGCGGCTGGTGTCTTGGAGGAGGCTCATCTCCCAGAGCTCCTTCCTCCTCTTATTTATTCAACTTGGCAAATGAAAAGCTTAGATTTCAGATAATTCTAGGCCTGGTAGGTGTCTCTCAAGGTCACTGAGCCCCCTGTCCTGGCACAGCATCCTCCTGGCCACCCACTTGTCCGGCAAGAGTGCCTGAACTTTGCTAAGAACAAGTAATGTCATTTCATAACTGCCACCAGCTGAGACTTGTCCCAACACCCAGGACCCTTTTAATAGAGTGGGAGGATATTCTTAATAATGATCCTAAATCTCTTCTCTTGATCATTTTTCCATGTTTCAGGGCTTGGAGGAAATAAAAAGTTGTTAGTCATCAGGTTTCAAGGGGGTAAAAACTATTGAGAACCACAACCCAAAGCACCTCTGAAATCCTCATAGTGGCTTCTGAGAACGAAGCCTCACCTTTTTGAAGGATGTGAGTAGCTTGACACTCACATACCCCAGCTTGTTCCTCCTCACGTGCTTTAGCAGGAAGGCGTCCTTCTCCAGGTTTTCATCAGAAAAGTAGAATTCGATCTGATCCACCAGTTTCCTGATTAACCCCTCGTCCGGGGGCCGCCACTCCTGCTCTGGGTCCTCGTGCTCGTTCTCACCCCCACCTGTCGCGGTGCCACTGAGACCAGAAGGGGACACGGAGTATTAGGGGTTGAACGGTAGCCCCCAAGTTTCATATGTTGAAGTCCCGCCGCCCCCATATGTCAGAGTGTGATGGTATTCGGAAAAAAGGGCTTGCAAATGTCATTAAAGATGAAGTCACCCCAGAGTAGGGTGGGTCCTAATCCACACGCACACACGGAGAACACCACGTGAAGATGAAGGCAGAGGTGGGGTGATGCGGCAGAGGTCAAGGAATGTCTAAGATTGCCAGCCGGCAAACCATCAGAAGTTAGGGGACACTCCTGGAACAGACCCTTCCCTAGCACCTCAAGAGGGAGCAAGCCCCTGCTGATATCCTGATCTTGGACTTCCAGCCTTCAGAACTGTGAAGCAATAAATTTCTGTTGTTCTAAGCCACCCAGTTTGTGGCACTTTCTTACAGCAGCCCTAGGAAACTGTAATGGGTCACGTCTGAACTAGGCTCCTCAGAAGTGAGAATCACATGGCCACAAGGGGAGAGATTTTTGCCCCCAACTAGCTAAGAAATCAAGCTTTCATTTTTTAAAAATTTAATTTTATTTATTTTTTTATACAGTAGGTTCTTATTAGTCATCCATTTTATACACATCAGTTTATACATGTCAATCCCAATCTCCCAATTCATCACACTACCCCCCGCCCCCCCACTGCTTTCCCCCCTTGGTGTCCATACGTTTGTTCTCTTCATCTGTGTCTCTATTTCTGCCCTGCAAACCGGTTCATCTGTACCATTTTTCTAGGCTCCACATATATGCGTTAATATATGATATTTGTTTTTCTCTTTCTAACTTACTGCACTCTGTATGACAGTCTCTAGATCTATCCACGTCTCTACAAATGACCCAATTTCATTCCTTTTTATGGCTGAGTAATATTCCATTGTATATATGTACCACTTCTTTATCCATTCATCTGTCAATGGGTCAAGATTTCATTTTTAACAAGAACAGAAGATCATTAAAAAAGAAAAACAACACCCTCTATTAACATTTATGTTGCTCTGCCATTGACAAGATGCTTTTCACACATACTCCCATTCTCCCCTCCCCACAAATCCCGATTTCTAGAAGATAGTTTAGCAGAGTAACTAAGAGTCCTGGTTCTAGAGTTAGGCTGCCTGGGTTTGAATCCTGACACCACCATTTATTAGCTGAGTCAACTTAGGCAAGGAACTTCACTGCTATACTTCAGTTCCATTAGCTATCAATTGGGACTCATGATAGTCACTTTCTTGATAGACTTGTGTGAAGATTAATTAATTCATGGAAATATCTAGAAGAGTACCTGACATACCCTCAGGGCTCAGTAAGTGATAGACACACTCATTTGTTCAGTCATAAGGGGCAGATATAGGTTTCAAACTCAAATTTTCTGTCTCCAAAGTCAGCACACATGATACCGTCCACATTTTGTTGGGACACTGCTGGAAATTTGGAAACAATCTCATTCACTGGGACCCTTCTAAATGAACCCCCCTGCCCCCCAGCAGCTCCACCTGGACATACTTCCTCTCCCTCTCTCCGAGAACATTGGGACATGAGAACAAGGCAAAGAAATCCTGGGCAAAGCTTCTTTAGGAAGGCCAATCTTTCATGAAGAGATTATAAAATCTTCAAAACCATAAATATTTAAGGAATTTGTGATTATCCACATCATAGTTGACACCATTATTAGAAGTTATCAAAGGTGAGTTCCCTTTTGTATATTTAATTACCAAATTATGTATTATATAAATACTATTTTATTATTCAATAAAAAGTATTGGTTAAAAGTTACTTCCAGAGAAAAGAAAAAGAACTACTTTCCTTTGTGGCAGTTTGATGTCTAATAACATTGACTATCAGACCCAGAGCTTCCATAAACATGTTCCAAGCAGAAAGAGCATCTCTTGGGACAGATGCACAAACCTAATCCCCCTAAAGCATTCTAGTCTTCCTAAAGCATCCAAGGTACTTCCACTGTGTTGGGAGAACTTGCCAGGCTCCCAAAAGGGCTCAGAGAGTTTATATAAATAACCAATTTTTAAAAAAAGGGCTCATAAAGTAAAGGATCTATGAATGTAACAGTTTAAAGCCGGAAAAGGCACATACATTTACGTTCTTCAACTCCAGCAAAAATTTCACTGGCTCACAACCTTTAAAAAAAAAAACAATTGTGGGCTTCCCTGGTGGCGCAGTGGTTGAGAGTCCGCCTGCCGATGCAGGAGACACGGGTTCGTGCCCTGGTCCGGGAGGATCCCACATGCCGCGGAGCGACTAAGCCCGTGAGCCATGGCCGCTGGGCCTGCGTGTCCGGGGCCTGTGCTCCGCAACGGGAGAGGCCACAACAGTGAGAGGCCCACATACCGCAAAAAAAAAAAAAAAAAAAAGCAATTGTATAAGAGTCCAAATGAGAAAAACAATCGAATATTCTGGCAGGAGAAAAAAACCTAAATCTATCTCACAATTTTTCAATTTCAGAAATTATATTTAGCATAAAATACAGGCATTTGTAGATTTTAAAAATGAAGAGTTTTAGTTATTTGCCTGTAGAGAGTCTGGAAATGGTTTTTAAAATACCTTACTGATGTCACAAGACAAATGTGTATGTACTAAAGGAAAAAAAAAACAGTCTGAGAGACTAACTTTAAAAGTATGTTTCTTCAGCGCATCCCTGGTGGCAAGGTGGTTGAGAGTCTGCCTGGTGGCGCAGTGGTTGAGAGTCCGCCTGCCGATGCAGGGGACACGGGTTCGTGCCCCGGTCCGGGAAGATCCCACATGCTGCAGAGCAGCTAGGCTCATAAGCCATGGCTGCTGAGCCTGTGCATCCGGAGCCTGTGCTCCGCAACGGGAGAGGCCCACGTACCAAAAAAAAAAAAGTATGTTTCTTCAAAAGGCTTTTTAAAAATGGGATGATAGGGGTGAGGCGGGGGGAGGGGGACAGCAAAAAAAAAAAAAAAAGGGATGATAAACTAAGGGAATATGTTAAGGCAGCCCATTAGATATAACAGGTCAAGTGCAACTTAAACAGTAGATAAGCTGAATATTTTATAAGTCCCTAAAAGGTAGTTGTGGCAGACACCAGTCTGACTCACCCAACACCTAATAGCAAACTCTTTCTCACTTGCCCTCCTTTACTATGGAGGTTATAAAAACTAAATGCTCACTTTCCCAGTCTCTCTTACAGGTGGTAGCCATTTGTCATGTTATGGCCAATAACATACAAGGGAAAATCTCTTGGCCTTGGCCTTGCCCCTTCCCCTTTTATCTGTTTTTGAGTGTGGATGAAATGGTTGGAGCTGTAGCAGCTATTTTACTACCATAAGGAAAAGGTCAGGAGAATCAGCTTGGCCTAATTTATTGACATTATTGGTTCAGATATTACTGAGTTGCTGAACCAACTACTATAACTACATACTTGCAGAATTATGATTATTACATGAGAAAGATAAAATCCTATTTGTTTAATTCACTGGGTTTTCTACTACTTACAGCCAAATACTAGGATAGTAACACTACACTGAGAAAAGAGGTGCTCAAAACATGCCAACGGAAAAGTGTCAGTGGGAAAATCAATGAAATGAAAAAGAAAATGCCAGATGGAAAGTACAAATTTTCACTTTATTACAGAAAGTGTACACCCTAGATAGTAGTTAAAACTGATAGGTTGAATACACCAGATGAAATAACTAAGAATGCATAGGAAATTCTGGGCCCAGCTGACAAGGCTGACAATAGCAGGGGATGGGGTGAGGTGTGTGATAATGACCAGTGAAGAGCTTTGGGTGGACTCAGAGGCATAAGCAAAATGGCCCAACTTACTACAAATGGCTAGTATATCACAGGTGACCAGACCATTAAAGGGGCCCACAGACCAATAAGTCCTATTTCCTAACCAGATCAGTTGATACCATCACTAAAAGTAAACTTACACACAAATAAAACATAATGGAAGGAAGATGATGCAATTTCTCACTTTCTCCAGTGCCTATTCCAGACCCTCCCATTCTTCCCAAGGTCAGCCACGGGAAGACTTTACTCCCTGCAGATGATTCTACCTCAGACTTGATTAAGAAAATCAAGTTCATCCAATCAGACTTGCCCAGACCTTCCTCAGACTCGTTCTGTGTGTCTGGACATCCACCAAAGAATTCATTTGCTATATCTGGGCACCTTTTCTCCATCTTGGTCTCTTGCCCCTGGCTGCAGGATGGGACACAATTGATCACCTTCTTCTTGATATTCTCCCCCTGGGCTTCCATGGGTTGTTCTTTTCTGGGTTTTCTTCCCATCTGACTGCCCTTTCAGGATCTTCTTCCTCCTCCCATTTTGAAATGTAGGTATTTGCCAAGGGTCTTTCCTTGGTTCTTTCTCCCCTGGCAACCTCTACACTTCAGCCACTGGTTGGCCTACTCCTCCAGCCTGCTCTCACTCCTGAGTCCAGTCCTCAATTCCTAACTGCCTGCTGGACGTTTCCACGTGGATAGCCTGATACTGCTTCCATATCAGTATGTCCAGAATCAAGCTGTCACCTTCTGCGGAACTCAGCCTCAGGTAGGACCAAAGCCTGGGCCTGTTTACCAAGAGACATTCTACCTGGGAAGCTCATCTTCTTTTCACACAATCGCTCAGTAAATAATCCATAATGTGTTGGGAGGTGACTCTGTGTCAGTATTTGCACCTGGTGAGCAAATAACCAGAAATTCCAGAACAGGTGGGTAGTACTGGGAGGTGACAGAAAACCTCTGTGTGAGTGCAGAGGTGAGCTTCTTGCACCCAGAGGACCCCTCCCTCTGCATGGGTGCTGTCAGCAGCAACTGTGCATCTCTCCCAAGGGGAATCTTGGAAGATCAGGAAAGCCTGTTTTATATAGGGGAGCCTGCTGCACTGTTTCCTGGTTCTTGTAACAGCCTTTGAACACAAAAGACCATGTATCCTTCACAAACGTTAAAGAAGTTTATATTCTTTATATATGAACATTGACAACTTTTTGTCAATTACAACTATCCTATAATAACCACATTATCTTCCCTCCCATACTGTCCCACAAATGACTTTCCCTACAGTCTCTTCTATGTGCTTAGACTCAAAACCTAAGATGCATTTTTCAGCCTTCTCTTTGCCCCCACATTGAGTCAGTTATCAAGTGCTGATTTTATTCTGCACTGTCTCCCATCTGTTCTCTCTTTTCCATTCCAACTGTTCTCATTACTTCTCCCTTGGACCCTATTAATAGCTCATCAAAAAATAATTCTTAAAAATTAAAGTAATACATACACATAGAACCAACTGAAATAAAATAGTAGAAAACTTATAAAGAGAGCAATAATCCCCCTCTCCACTCCTCTTTCCTAGATGCAACCTCTATTCAACCATTTAATTCCTATGAGAGTTGACGTATAGGTCTATAAAATAAGTTCATAGCTCTATGTATCACTTGCCAGTTTCTGAAATTCTTTGTTGATGTCCTATTATACAAAAGAATGATTTGGGGTCACTGAAAAACCTCTTCTTTTAACTTGTAAATTTTTATATTATTTTTGGTTTTTCTATTAGCCTTCTCTATGTGTTTTAAATAATATACTTAAAATTCTGTTTCTTATTCCACCAACATTAAAAAATATTTCCCAATTCCTCACAACATATGATCTGCATATTATTACCCCTCCTTTTCCTTCATCTCTCCTTACATTTCCAACTTCCCAAATTTTATCAGATGTGCCTTTATTTCATTATGTCATGGCTCATAATATTTACAGTCTATTCTGGAACTACTATTTCATGCTTTGTCTATAGATAGATACTAAACTCTGAAAGTCAATCAGTTGTAGGTCATTATTTTTACTATATAAACATTGGTCACTGCAGGGAGAAGGCATTTGCTAAGATTACAGTTGTCTTCTTAAAATACTGTCAGTTGACTGACCACTTGGACTGATCCTCTATGCCTATTATTTTCTATCACATTGTCTGTCTGTGCCTTTGTCTTTGATTTATATGCTAAGAGATTTCCTTGACATTATCTTCCAACATTTTCCAGTGAATTTTTAAAATTTCAGTAATTACTTAGTCTTTAAAAATTCTTTTATGTCTTCAGATTGTTCCTCTTTAAGAGCAGCCTGTTCTTATTTTGTGGATACACTATCTTAAATTCTCTCAGGGTACTAACTGGAGTATATATAATTTTTAGCAGTCTATTCTGTTTCCAACAGTGTTGGCTCTGTATCTTCTGGGGTCAGTTTTTCCATTTAATTTTCATGTCACTGATTTTCTTCACATGGCTGGTAAACAAGTCATCTTTTTCTTTTTAAAAATATTTTAAAAATAAACTTATTTTGTAATAGTTTTAGATTTACAGAAAAATTGTGAAAATAGCATAGAGTTCCCATATATCCCACACCAGAATTCTTCTATTATTAATAGCTTGCATTAGTATGGGACACTTAATGAACTAGTATTAATACATTATTATTAGCTAAAGTCCATACTTTATTCAAATTTCCTTAGTTTTTACCTGATAGCCTTTTTCTGTTTCAGGATCCCATCCCATGTTACATTTATTCATTGTGTCTCTTTAGGCTCCTCTTTTCTCTTGGCTATGACACTTTCTCAGACTTTCCTTGTTTGTGATGACCTTGACAATGTTGAGGAGTACTGGTCAGGTATATTGTAGAATGTCCTTCAATTGGGATTTGTCTGATTTCTTTTCATAATTAGAATGGGGATATGAGTTTTGGGGAAGAGGACCACTGATGTAAATTTCCATTCTCATCACATCATATAAAGGGTCCATACTGTCTAATGACTGATAATTGTGGATGCTGACCCTGATCACTTGACTGAGGTAGTGTCTGTCATACGACTCCACTATAAAGTAACTCCTTTTTCCCCCTTTCCATACGGTACACCTTGGAAAGAAGCCCACACATAAGGAGTAGGGAACTATGGCTCCATAGCTATTCATTCTGAAGAATGAAGTCTGGGTTGCTTTTTCTTGGTGGTTTGTGAGGGCTCCCTAGGAATATGTACACTCCTATTGTTTTTCTTCCTTAGGTGGCTCTATATACATGGGTGGGGCATGCCAATTGGCAGGCTTCACTTCAGAGTGAACTGGAAGGGAACCATTAAGTAGGAGCCCTACATCAGGTACCAGCTCTACCTTAGCAGCCCTAGATCACCACTTAGTTCACGCAATTCCTTTAGGAAATAATCTTGTTTCTTTTTTCCCCTGGGAAGTAAAGGGTATATTGTCTACTACCTTTCATTGGCAGGTAGAGAGGCTGGGCAATTGTTCTAAAGGAAGAATTTAAATTACCTCTCAGATATTAGCATCCCTTTTCACTCTTGCCTCCGTTGCATATTTCCCAACCACAGCCTTTCTAGGGTTCTTTCTTCCCACCTCCTGTAACTTCCTGTTGTATTTTGGGCTACAGTCTCTTCTGTTCTGTGCCTTATTACACGTTTTCAAGAACAGCTATAAAATGCCACTGCTCTGCTTTCATACTAATAATGTCTTCTATTTCCTATTAAATAAAATCCAAAATCCTTAGCTCTTTATTCAGATTCACTTAGAATCTGGCTGTAACCAGCTTCCAAATGCATTTCTATTTCCTTGCAGATCCTTTGCTCCAAGCAAATAAAAGACGTATAGTTCCCCATATCACAAGGTTTCTGGACTCTATGCCTTTGTGCATGCTGTTCCCATCTCTTTGAAAGCCTTGCCCCTCTCTCTCAGGTCCGAATCCTAGTCACACATCAAGGCCCATCTCAAACGTAACTCTCCCAGGAAGGAAATCATTTCAACTTCTCTTAATACTTGCCTCTATTTGTATCAGAGCTACTTGTGTGCATATCTTATTAGTGCACTGAACTCTAAGTTCTGGGAGGGTAGGATTCATATTGGTTTCTTTCATTCTACCCAGAGCGTTGCACGTAGTAGGAATTTAAAAAGCGTCACCAAGGTAAAGTGAATTGTTTCTGTATGGGCAAATCACACCTAACAGAATTCTTTTAGGGAGAAAGTATGGTTCCTGGTGAATATGTTGCCAGTGGCCTTTCAAGAGGACTGTGAAAAAGTTTTACGTTTGCGTTACTGTTTTGCTTTAAATGAAGTATTATAAATTGGGAGTGATGATGAGTTCTTTCGTTATGACTGTAAACTTGCTAGAAATGGAAACAAAGCATAGAAATAAGGGGTATATTTCGAAACAGCTAATTGGGCTCCACAGACCAGTGTTGAAATCATCTATTATATTTGTAAATGATTTGGAGAAATAAGGGCAGGGTAAGATCTCCAAGGCTGCTTTTCTCATAAAATTTCAAGCTACTTTGGCTGTTAATTGAGTGGTTAATCAGATGATACCTTATGAAGGAATATACCCAAACTAAAATGGTGGAGTAATGAGCTCCTCACTAAGACTTTCAGTACAGAAAAATTTTTGGACTCATCATCTATCCTTGCCAATGGTCTAATATATGTTGGTTGGGTCACCAAGGCCAGGAAAATGATGGACAGCAACATGGAGGATAGTGAACACAAAGGAGAAAATAACATTTATGAAAAACACTAGGGTCCAGTACCATTGTGTGAAGTTCCCTTTGACTCGTCTCTAGAAAAAGATAATGAATCTGAAAAGGTTCAAAAAGGCAACCAAATTGATAATGCAATATAAAAACATGAGGGAAGATTCAAAAAATAAAGGTTCAGGAGGACAGGTTGAAAATATATATAGGTATGTACCAACTCTGGAAAAGGTATCACGGGAACAACTACATTTTGGATTCTACTAGCAGAGGCCATATGCTGTTTGGTTGGTCCATGGCTTCCTCCGTATTTATTACAGAGATCATGACCTTCCTCTCTAATCCTGTCTTCTGCCATGCTGTTCTGGCATATTTCCTAGGGCCTAGGAAAAGTACAACTAGTGGATGTCTCTCCAGGTCTACATAATGGTTTGTGGTGTGGAGCAGAGATAATGTACACAAGGTACTTAGTTCTACATACGGCACATAAATGGCATTAATAAATGAAAGCTTTCATTATCATCATCCAGAACAGGGAAAGGATGGCCTAGTGCAATGGCCCTGTAAAATCAGGAAGAGAAAGAAACCTAGATGTTTTTGTTTGTTAAATGAAGAACAGATGTGCTCAGTGGTTTTATCATTCATACTAATATTTAGTATTATAGTTTTAAATCATTTTTACACACTGTAAGACAAAGTAAATAAGTAAATGTGTTAATGTTATTAGGAATCAAGATTTTCAGTATAAAAATAAAAGAAATAAGGCAAATCCCCTGAAATGTCAAATTTGAATTGGAATTATCAACATAAACTTATTATTATTATTATTTTTTCCGGTACGTGGGCCTCTCACTGTTGTGGCCTCTCCCGTTGCGGAGCACAGGCTCCGGACACGCAGGCTCAGCATCCATGGCTCACGGGCCCAGCCGCTCCACGGCATGTGGGATCTTCCCGGACCGGGGCACGAACCAGCGTCCCCTGCATCAGCAGGTGGACTCTCAACCACTGTGCCACCAGGGAAGCCCAAACTTATTTTTTTTAAAAATATATTTCTTAGCACTGTCTATTGAAAGGGCCTGAAAGAAATGATGCCCCAGCAGAAATTAGCACTTTTAATTCCAGGTCTTGGTTTCTAAATGCCTTCCACCTAGCATTTGAAAAACCAGGGATTCCTGTGGGAATGGAGGGATTCCATGACAAAAGTACAAATTAAGCCTAGAATATCTAGTATCAGAAAGTAAAGAAGACATACAGATGGCCAACAGGCACGTTAAAAGATGCTCAACATCAGTAATCATCAGGGAAATGCAAATCAAAACCACAGTAAGATATTACCTAACAGCTGTCATTATGGCTATTGTCAAAAAGACAACACATAACAAGTGTTGGCGAAGATGTGGAGTAAAGGAAACCCTCATGCACCACTGATGGGAATGTAAGTTGGTGCAGCCACTATGGAAAACAGTATGGAGATTCCTTAAAAATTAAAAATAGAACTACCATATGATCTAGCAATTCTCTCCTGGGTATTTATTAGAAGAAAATGAAAATATTAATTAGAAAAGATAAATCCACCTCTATGTTCACCACAGCATAATTTACAACAGCCAAGATATGGAAGCAACCTAAGTATCCATAAACAGATGGATGAATGGATAAAGAATCTGTGGTGTGTGTGCATGAATATATATATATATATATACACGCACACACACACATATACACACAATGGAATAGTACACGGCCATAAAAAAGAATGAAATCTTCTCATTTGTGACAACATGAATGGACCTAGAGGGTAGTATGCTAAATGAAATAAGTCAGACAGAGAATGACATATACTGCATGATTTCACTTATATGTGGAATCTAAAAAACAAATGAACAAACATAATAAAACAGAAACAAAGAACAAACTGGTGGTTGTAGGGAAGTAGAGGGAGGGGACAAACAGGTGAGGGAGATTGAGAGGCACAAAATTCCACCTGCAAAATAAATGAGTAACGGATATGAAATGTCCAGTGTGGGGAATAGAGTCAATAATTATGTAATATCTTTGTATGGTGAGAGATGGTAACTGGACTTATCTTGGTGATCATTTTGAAGTGTATAGAAGTATCGAATCACTATGTTGTGTAACAGGAACTAACATAGTGTTGGTGGTTAATTATACTTCAAAAACAAACAAACAAAGTCAGAAAAAGAAATCAGGGCTTCCCTGGTGGCGCAGTGGTTGAGAATTCACCTGCCAATGCAGGAGACACGGGTTCGTGCCCTGGTCTGGGAAGATCCCACATGCTGCGGAGCAACTAAGCCCGTGAGCCATGGCCGCTGGGCCTGCGCGTCCGGAGCCTGTGCTCCGCAAGGGGAGAGGCCACAACAGTGAGAGGCCTGCATACCGCAAAAAAAAAAAAAAAAAAAAAGAAAAAGAAATCAGATTTGTGGTTACCAGAGGTGGAGGATGGGGGAAAGGAGGAGGAATTGGATGAAGGTGGTCAAAAGGTACAAACTTCCAGTTGTAAGATAAATAAGTACTAGAGAAATAATGTGCAACATGATAAATATAATTAATACTGCTGTGTGTTATATGAAAGATGTTAAGAGAGTAAAGCCTTAGAGTTCTCATCACAAGGAAAAAAATTTGTTTTCTATTTCTTTAATTTTGTGTCTATATGAGATGATAGATGTTCACTAAATGTATTGCGATAATCATTTCATGATGCATGTAAGTCAAATCATTATTTTGTACAACTTACACTTATATAGTGCTGTAGTCAATTATAGCTCAATAAAACTGGAAGAAAATAAAAATAAAAATAAACTGAGGGGAAAAAAATAAACTGAGGGGGGAAAAGGCAAGGAAGTGCTCATTTCTGTTTGCCTCTTTACGAGGGACTCTTGTTCAGTCCCAGATGATCAGGGAAAGCTCTATTTTACATACGAATGTCAGCTAATAAATGTACAAAGAATGATAAAATGAGAAAATCACCAATATGTAATCCCCGATGAACTGACTCAAGCAAAGATCATCAGTGGATGCTAACACCATTAGGTGAAAGGTCGTTGGTGAAACAATATTCACAAGAAGACCAGATGTTACTTGTTAATCACAATGAAGGGATCACCTTAACCAAGAAGTCAAATTTAGCATCACTAATGGAGGATGCTGCCTGAGGTGGTGCAATAAGTTTATGGCAGTGCCCAAAGAGTCTTCTTGCCAAAATGTTTAACTGAATCTAATCAAGCCTTCTAGCTAACTTGAGTTTTTGGGAAACACATGGTACAAAGGAGCAAGTTAAGCTAGAAGATGAGAACATAACCAGACCAGTTCAAACTGTGAAACATTCCAAAAGACATCTGGGCTCTTATCTAAAATAGGAAAGCGTTAAAAAAAAAAAAAAAAAAAGTGGGGATGCTCTAGATTAAAAGATTCTAGGGCTTCCCTGGTGGCACAGTGGTTGAGAGTCCGCCTGCCGATGCAGGGGACACAGGTTCGTGACCCGGTGCGGGAGGATCCCACATGCCGCAGAGCGGCTGGGCCCGTGAGCCATGGCCGCTGAGCCTGCGCGTCCGGAGCCTGTGCTCCGCAACGGGGAAAAAAAAAAAAAAAAAAATTCTAAAGAGATATATAATAGACAACTGTCTCGATCTGGGGTTCTGGTTTGAGGTGAAAAAGAAACAGCTGTAAAATACAATGTGGGACAATTGAGGGAAACATGGATGTGGAACTTGACTATTAGATTATTTTAGGGATTATATTAGGGAATTGTTAATTTTCTTAGTTGCAGCAGTAGTAGTATGATTTTATAGGAGAATGTCATTATTAAGAGCTACAAAATGAAGTACTTAGGGTATAAGTCTTGTGTACAACATACTTTCAAATAGTTCAGGGGAAACCACACACATATATCCATCAAACAAATATGGCAAAATACTAACAACTGTTTAGTCTAGATGGCAGGTTAACACAAATGCTCAGGTTACTACTCTTTCACATTTTATGTCTGAAATTTTTTATGTTAAAAAAGGTGAGAATAAAAGAAAAGACATCTTTTTAGTGAGCAAGATGGGGGTAAGACTAGAGAGATGGGGCTAGGTATTGGAGATATGGAGAAGATTAAGACAAGGTCTCTCTGCCTTCAAAGATCTCACTGTCTAGAAGAGGAGAAACACACAAATATTTCAACTTGATGGAGTGAGTGCTATGTTACAGACACACATTCATTCAACAAATATTTATAGAACGCCCACTACGTGGCAGGTGCTGTGTTGGGCACTGAGGATGCAATGAAAACAAGGTAAGCAGGGTCTCTGAAGTCATGGATCTCATTATTCTTATGAGGGAGACAAAACTATAGAATTACAATTGTGGTGTGTACAGAGTACTACAGCAACATGGAGAAGAGAAAACAAACTTGGCTTTGGGGTAGGGACTGAGGATGGTGGGGAAGAGGCAGCGAAGTTTTAAGGCTACTAGAAATTAATCAGAGGGATCTGAGGTGGGGGCACAAAGACATGTGGACACAAAACAGCACCCTGTGTTCAGGGACCTAGTGGGGGTCAGCACTGGGGGAGCACGAATTGTTAAAACAGACAGGGAAGGAAGCAATGGGCTGAGCAACGATGCGGGTGGATACCCATCTCAACCAGCGGGTTTAGGAACCTGGGCTTTCTCCTGCAGGTTCTGGGAGCCCAGAAGTGTCCACACAGGGTGGTGGCCGCTGCTGTGCCAGGCTGGCTCAAGCAGGGGGCGGCGTGGTTCCTGTTCTTGGCTGCACTCTCCCTGTGCTCTGGATGTTTGCCCGCTGGGGTCTGTCAGCTCCACCACCCTGAAGAACCCCAGGGATTTTTCTGGGGTCAACTCTATGCCAGTGGGCAGCAGGAAAGGCTTCAGAATGAATGCTCCATGAGACTCCAGCCCCTGGAGCTGGGAGAGAAGGGTAGCTCTGGGGTAAGAACCACCCCATGCCCAAAGAAAGGATCGTGTTCTTCTAGATCTCCATAGGGGTTCCCAAGAAATAAGTAGGGCTTTAATCCCTGCTACCGGTACAATCTCAAAATGTAATCCCCGGGATAGGGGACAGCTCTTTGCCACAGTTACAGGCAAATAGATTCAGCAGAATAAGCCACTCTGGACTATTTTACATGACCTCTGAAATGATTTGACTAAGCAACTGCCTTCTCAAGATTGAGATGTCAGTGACTCATTATTTTTATACTTTCAATACCTCAGCACACAGGTGAGTGAATGAATGAATCAGACTTTACAGTAAAGTGCTGATATTATGTACTAATGTACACAGTTATGTACTAATGTCATCTGCTGTGGCCCAGCTTTCCTGCACTAAACCACTGGGCTGGACATTCCTGCTCGAATACCTCTACCTGAATGCCCTGAAACTCTGGGTCCTTAAATCTAGACCTCTTCCACTAGGGAAGGGTCAGGCAGTGAAGGGGAATGGCTCTAGCCCCAGGATCCTCATGCCCTTGAGTTGAGTGTTCTCCCAATGAAGTAAATATATGCCTGCCACGGAATTATCCTGCAGAGCTCTGACAGCTCAAAGCATGTGCAAAGAGGACTCTTAATAGATGCCTCTTGGGATCTCCCATTATTTGCAAGTTCTGTCACTGCCCTACTCTTATTGCTATGGATGCTCCATACTGCATCTCCTTTCAACAGCAGGAAAAAAATCACAGTCCTGAAAGGCCTGGGTGTTAGTGGACACAAGGGTAAAGTCTCTCTCTGGCTGATAATAAAGCTCAGGGCCCAGAGGTGAGGTTAGACAGGTGGTTTCTTGTGCTAGACTACCCATTACCCAGGAACCCAACGCCAAGGCAGCAAGATGATGATGTAAGCTTAGAAGTCAGATGGAGAAGGGGGATGAAAATGGGAATCCCCATCCTCCCCAGCAGCGGAGGATGAAGCAGCAAGCCCTGAACTGATCCCAAATGGGGCAAATGAACTCTCTACGTGGTGAAATCACTCCTCCTTGGATCCCCCAGCAGCAAGTGTCAGCTGTGCCTGGCTGGCCCCCCAACCCCACTTGGACTGATAAACAGGCAGGGAAATGATGGCAGTGAAGGCTAGGTGGGACCACTCTCATGGGGAGGTGGGCCTGCTTCGGAAGTGAAGACAGGGCTGGGCTAGGCTTTTGGGAGGGTCTTTGGGTGAGCTCAGGGAAGGAGAGTCTCCCTCTGGGGAGGAGATGGTGAGGATGGCCCAGGAAGGACTTTCCCCTGGGTCCCAGAGCATGCCCTCGTCCAGGCCCCTCAGATCCTCGCCTCCAGTTCCGAGAGCCTTGGTGGGGTTAAAGGCTGCGGACCCGGGCACCAGCAACCGCCAAAAGCCAGTTCTGACTCCGTGGGACGGCTCAGAGCAGCCTCCCGGGGCGCGGGGAGGCGGGGTAACGACCCGCTGTGCCCGCGGAGTTGTGCTCCCCCAACTCGGGTTCGGCCGGGACTCGGGGTCGGCGGCTCCCACCTGGGCCAGGGCCCTGCCGCCGCGCTTACCTGTGCCCGCGGCTCGGCTCCTCCTCGCTGGCGCTGCCCCAGCCTGGGCTGAGGTACCGAGAGGGGTCCCCCGAGCCCCGCGCCTCCGCCCCCTCCTCCTCCTCGTCCTCCAGCTCCTCCACGTCCTCGGCCTCCTGGATGGCGACGCGGATCTGCACCGCGGTCTCGGGCCCGGACAGCGCCTCCTCGCCGGGCTGGGCCATGGCTCGCGGGCCGGCCGGGTCTGCGGCGCCGCCGGGTCCCCGCGCCGCGAGGCCGAGCCAGCCGGGCGAGGACTACGGCGACGAGGGGGTGGAGGCGACGCGAGCGGCTCTGCCCCGGAAGGACGGGGGTCGCGGCGCTCCGCCCCGCGCCGCCGTCGCCACCACCCCGACCGCCTACCGAGCGACAGCGCTGACGGGGTCGCGTAGGGGGAAGGTTCCTTCCTTCGCTCTCCTCCTGCAGAGCCCTGTCCGGGACTGATTCCCTGACCCCCCGGTCCTAACAGTGCGCGCCCGCTGCTCACGCAGCCCAAGCCCGAGTGATGTGCCAGGGCTCCCTCCTCCCGCCCGCTCCTTTCCAGACGGCCCCCAGGAGGGCAGGGGCGTGGCACATCTGACTTCACAGTTTGTGGATAACTCTGGGGGTGGCAGGCACAGACAGCAGCTTAAGGGGCTTCTGTGCCCCCTGCGCGTCTACCCTTCTGACTTGCACAGAAGACCGAAATCTCCACCGTAGGTCTCTATGGCATAAGCACCCTACACTGTGCGTCTTGTGACGTCAGGGACTTGGCTCTTGCCGTGCCTCATTCTAGTGGTTCCCAGAGTGTGGTCCCCAGACCAACAGCACCAGGTTTACCTACGAACTTGTTAGAATTGCACATTCTCAGGGCCCACCCAGACCTCCTGATTAAGAAGCTATGATTCAGAACTTTGTGCTTTACCAAGCCCTCCAAGCGATGCTGAAGTTCACTAAAGTTTGAAATCCACTGCCCTCTATGCCTCTTAGAATATGCCCTGCACATAGTAAGCATCCAAATATTTGTTGAATAAATAAAGGGAGCTATTGAAATGCCAGTATGTTTGAAACCCTGCCACCTTTTCACATTTAGCTTTATATTGAGTTCCATCTCAGCCCTTCAAATGTGACCCAGAAACTAGGGACAGGGGCATAGAAATGAATAAAACTTCCACCTGCTTTCATGAAGCTCTTGATTTAGCGCCTTATGCATAATCTGTTGTGTTAATTTGCCACAGTAGGGCTTCAAAAGAATGGAAACCTGGACCAACGCCTTTTGGCTCAAGAAATGGGGTCTTGGAAATCAGTATGCTTGTAAAAAGAACACCATGCACGGGGCTCTGGGCACCTGAGCTGGGCCAGGAGAGACCCAAGTGGGCAGTAAGGACAGCCCCTCTTTTTAAGGTTTGACTGGAATCTGCATCCCTTTCTTTTTCAGATCCTTCTTTTGAAAGAAGAGGTCCTAGAATGAGTAAGTGAAGGAAGAAGTAGACCCTTGGTGTTCTGCCCTAGAACAGCTCACAGCCTGGAGTGAGCTACTAGGAGGAAGAGGCAAGAAGTCAAGAGGATCTGTGCCTCCCTCCAGGACTACAGTGGTTATAGGACCTCTACACATCTGGTCCACCGCTACAATACAATGAAGAGCAAGAGGAGATAGATTTGCAAGCCCCTCCACGCCTCCTGATCTAATAACTTTAGTCCCTAAATTCACAAAACAATATGTGTCATCTCATTTAAACTGTTCTGTGTGGCAAAAACTACAGGGATTATTATCCCTACCCAGGATAATGGCTCCATTGGTACCAGGTTTTAATTTACGTAGAATTCATACATACCTTATATCAGGGTTTCCAATTGCCTGACCGTAAGAGTCCCCTGGGGACTGTTCTGAAAATATAGATTCCTAGTCCCCTATAGTTTGAAAACTGGCAGTTGGTGGGTGAATCTGATCTGCAGAGGTGTTTTATTTGGTTGGAGTTTTGAAAATATAAATTGAATTTATATGCCCTTAGATTCAAATATTTCTACCTATGCTGATTCTGGTATTATTTATTTCTGACTCCGTATAAAGGAATTTTGGATCTAGAAAGGATACTATACACCATCCAGCACTAAGCTCTTCCTGTTCTGGATTGGGTACCCTCAAGAGTACAAACCTTTCTGCCAGGGCCCCACTGAGAGAATCAAATGCAAAATTTTCATGAAATTTTTAAGGCAAGTTCACATTTCATTTGATTAGTTCTACCCACACACCTCATCATCTGTGTCACTGATGAAGGAACCAGGCCTTTTAAAGGGCCTCCTCTGGTTTCCAGCTCCTTCCTACACTGGCTGTGGACAGGGAATGAGGCTGCTTCCACCCAGGCCTGTGTTTAGCATCATTGCAGGGAGTTTGCATCAGTATGGGGATGATTAGCAAAGCCTCCTTCAACAAAATCATGACCTCAGCCCACAGTTGGCCTCGTTTGCTTTCCCTGGAATCTTGAGAGCTCATTTTTATAGTAAACTCAAACTGGGACATGGCTTTTTTCCATAGTTTCTGAGTATAAAACAAAAGGAAAAACACTGACAAGGCATCAGGATGGCCTACGGTTAAGTTAAAGCAAAAACTCAACCCTGGAGACTGCTCCAATAACTGTAGGTGAAGGAGGCATTTTATTTACTCATTTAATCATTTGTTTAAGTATGTAACAAATACCAGGCCCTGTGCTGGCCTCAATTTTGTAAAGTGACTAAGACATGATCCATGAATACCAGGAGATGGAGGGAGCCTGGAAAAGAGAGGCTTCAATAATAAGAATGTGTCCACTGCAATAAATGTTGTAGCAGAAATCTGAACAAAGAGGCACAGCCTGTAAAAACATCACCAAGGATGTCTTGACACTTATTAGAATAGCTTCCACCTAAGTAGCAGAGTATAGTAGAAAAAGCACCTGCTCTGGTATCAGATAGACCTGGAGTCAGACACCAACCTTGCCACATCTTAGCTCCATAACCTCCTGCTGTTGTTTTCTTACCTGTAAAATGGTCTGAATGATCCTTACCTCATCAAGCTGGAGACGTGGATCAAATTAGATAGTTTGTGGAAAATGTCTAGTACAGCACTTGGCCTAGATTAGATGCTTGGTGTATGCTGGTATACACTGTGATGTGGACTAAGTGCTTGGTGTATGCTGGTATACACTGTGATGTGGACTAAGTACTTTCATACCAGGAAAGGCTTAGCCTGTGTGGGAACACAAACACTAGCTGCTGCATATGTATCTTCCTCCATTGTAAATCAAGAAATTGGTATTTTTTTGTCTAAATGCAAAAAACTTTATAAATTGAGGTAGCCTTTCAGAGCCAACTTAATTCTGCATACACTGACAAAAGAGAACCTCTCTGGGCAGGAAATCAGCATCGTTCTACAGTTCATTTTTAGCTTCAGTAAGAATCAAGATATCCATCCACAGATATGAGGTGTTTTATGAGACTTGTACATTAATATACATTCTCCCTTTTATTGAATAATATCAATCCCCAATAGCCACCTAACAAGAAACACACTTCCCAGAATGCTTTGCATATTGTTCCAATCATGTGACTACATTCTGGCCAATAAGATGGGAGCAAAATGTTTACTCCCACTTCTGGGCTGTGCTTCTAGAAATGCAGATGTGCTTCCCTGGACTTTTACCTTTGCCCATTGGCAGGAGCAACCACGTTAGCCCCAAGGATGGAAGCCACACGTTAAAGATGGCAGAGAGAAACCCTGGACTTATTTAGTGAACCATAATCTGGATCATCATTTGAGAAAAAAAGAAAATCACACCTTGCTTAACCCTCTATTTTGAGATATCTTTGTTACAGCAGCTTAGCCTGTATCCTAACCAATACGTGAGGATTTACTAATATTGGATGAAATAATGTATGGAAGCAACTAGCTCAGGGCTTGGGACGTAGTAGCTACTCAATAAATTGGTGCTAAGTTTTAATTTTAAAAATTTGGTATATATTTAAGTCCATACCACTCTCTCAGTTCGTCCCAGCTTACCCCAAATGTAAAATAGATAGCTAGTGGGAAGCAGCCGCACAGCACAGGGAGATCAGCTCAGTGATTTATGACCACCTAGAGGGGTGGGACAGGGAGGGTGGGAGGGAGACGCAAGAGGGAGGAGATATGGGGATAAATGTATATGTGTAGCTGATTCACTTTGTTATAAAGCAGAAACAAACACACCATTGTAAAGCAATTACACTCCAATAAAGATGTTAAAAAAATCTGGCAACTCAATAACATTTATTGCATGACAAAAGTATACAAATTATGTGGTAAGAATGAAGCAGAATTCAAAAAGGGATAGAATATGGTCTCTCTTTCTAGGAGCTCACCTTCTAACAGGGGACTTGAATCCTTTATTCCTTCTTGTAAGCCGTTTGCAAGAATAGCATCACCAGCATTACTAGTGGAAGTCCAGCCATTTTTGCAAGTGGCAAAAACAGTGGGGGCTTCCAGAAGGCTCTCAGCTACTGTCTCCTACTCCCTTAAGTATGAGGTTCCCTCTCTCCAAAAAAGCAACATCCCAAGTTTGGGTCCCACCATTTAAAGATAACACCTTGCTGTTCTAACATTAATTTCTTTGTGGCATATTATCAAATTGTTTTGGCACATATTTCAGAGAGACAGTGTTTAAGCTTTGCCTGCCATTTATGCCTTGTAGGAGACTAGTTTATCAAACTGATGGGGAGTGCAACACATTAAAAACAGATGGATTTTACTTGGGGGGAGGGAAGTGAGAGGAGGGCTAGTTCTAGGAGAGTGTTCAGAAATTTCAGGGGTAAAGGTGATTGGCAGAAGTGCCAAGAAGCATAAGCAGAGGCACTCATTGAAGGAAAGCCTGAAGAACTTGCACAAAGCTGGATTACACAGAGCAAGAGAGCCAGTTGCATTCTCTGGTCAAAGAGGTGAGAGTAACCCTGGTCCTCCAATTCTTAGGAAGACACACAGCAGCCAAAGCTTCAACCTGGTCGGCGTGGGAGTTCTATTAGGTCTGAGATTCTGTACACTAGTCTCACCTAAGGAGCTCTTAAAAAGTCTGATGTCCAGGCTGCACCCCTGTCAATTAAGTTCTGGGGGTGAAACCCAGGCCTCAAAATCTTCCAAAGCTCCCAGTGATTCCAGTATGTGGCAAAGGATAAGAACCTCTGCATTAGATCTTTCAAGTTCATGTTCCCCAGACCCCTCTTAAAAGGTCTGGAGACTGGCTACTGGCTTGCCTGATCTCCAGGTGCAAGTAAAGAGCCCAATTCAATCCCAGCAGTTTCCTACAGTTTACTTTCAGACTAGGTGACAAGAAGGTGAATTTCTCAAGTGACTTCTCAGCAAAAGCAGACTTCTGACCAGGTTGCTGCAAACGGTTGTGCAGGTTGTACATAGTACAAGGATGCTTGGTAAAGGGGAGGAAGGGACTGAAACAACAGCCTAAACTCTGTTCACCAAGCTGTCGCCCTGCACTTGAACTTGATGCAACCTGAAGGAGAAGAGGTGCCTATTTCTAATTCTCACGAAGGAGCTAAAGGGCTAATAGTGTCTCTGTTTCAGGCCTGCTTGAGGTAGAGACAAAGGGAGATTTAAGAACCATCTGCATTGGAATTACCTGGGATCTTACTAAAACACAGGTTCCTGGACCCTTGTTCCAGATCTAATGAATTAGATCTCTGGGAAGGGGCTTAGAAATCTGTGTTTTAACAATATTCCAAGTGGTTTCCATCAAGCTGAAGTTGGTGACCACTGGCCTAGCGTATGGGATGGTCTTTCAATAAAAATAAATTGAGCACCTCCTACATGCCAAGGATACAAGTGCAAATAAGATCCTGTCCCCTCCTCAAGCATCCTGATCCAGTGGGAGTCACAAAGTGTGGGTCCCAGGAGGAGCCCAAGCTATGAGCTCTGCTGGGGTTCAGATAGGTCTGGCACATTCAGAGAACCAGTGAGCAGACCCAGAAATCTCTACAAGAGGAAGCTCCTCCCAGGAGAATAGTCATCCCAGGGACATAGGAGCCAGGCACCACAAGCCTGACCCACTAACAAAGCCTCAACTGTCAAAAAGGAGTGATTTGGAGGACCGCTTAGTGTCTGATGTATGTTTGCTCATGGCCCAAGGCCCTGTTACTCAACCCTGTTTCCGCCCTGTGGTTATATATCTGAGTTCCATGGAAAGCTGGGAACTTGTGCATTAAAACTGAAAACAGCTGTTTTTCTATAACCAATATAAACCATTTGGGCAGAAAGGAAATGACTTTGGGACTCTACTGATTGAACATACACATGAAGGGGGAGGCGTTCTTTGCCACTGAGCAGAACAACATCTCACAGCTTTGGCACCTCCTGTGCCCATCCTCAGCTGCAGGACGGAGACGGTGGTGCCTGGTGTACACAGCTGGGCCCAGGGGAGAGGGCACTGTCTAGCTGAGAAGTGCTGGGGCAGCAGAGAAGGGATGATCTACAGACACCAGGTGATGACTAGCTAGACTTGTCTGTGAACACATGTGAGACCTCTCTCCCACAGATACCTGGGGAGTCTTTGGGGTGGGTGGGTGTGAGGATCATGTATTAATAGCATTGGTGGGCAAGAAGGGACAGGTGGCAGGAGATTCAGAAGATTGGCCTTTCCGTCATTATCATCCCCTTTGCAGAAGGAACTTAGTGCCCAGTCAGAGTGACTTCTAATCTGTAGCCCAAACCAAGCACTCCAAGGAGCCCTGAGGCATAGGCACTGGCACTGGGCAGGGGTGTTGAGACAGAAGGACGGACCCTGGCGTTCTGGAGGTGGGGAAGGTGTGCGTCATTTCCTTTGCCCAGTTTGGAAGGTATAGCACATCCCGGCCCCTGCCCACTTTCCCACCCTTATCTCATGTCACCCTGGCCCTAGGTCTCTGCTCCAACCATGTGGAGCTTCTCTCAGTTGATTCCAAGGCACCAACACATTCTTTAGCTTCTGGTGCTTGAAGCACTAATTCTCCCCCCTTTCACAGGCCAACTCCTACTAATCTGTCAGCCAAAATGTCACTCACTCAGGTGGACCTTTCTGGAGTCACCAGTTTAGTGTCTAAGGCATTCAATGCAGCCCATAGACTAAGATGTGGAGAAAATGTAGCTCTTTGGGGTGATGGAAATTGAATCTCAGTTTTAGTTTGCACTCTTCCCATAGAAGACTTTTCGATCAAAATTCCACACTGTCATCTGGTCACCAGTCATCTGTTTTCCCAGGAATCTATCTACCAAAATGTCTATATCATCAGTCAGGGGGCTCTCTTGGCTGCCTCAATGCCAAGCTTGCTGCTTCAAGGCCAAGACTGGAACATGGGGAACTTTGCTGGGTTTGCCATGATACTGTGGGCCTAGAATCAACACCACTGACATACAACCATTTTCCTCCTTTTTCCTCTTGCTTCCATTCTAGAGGAATCATTTTCTGGTTCCCGGAGAAGTTACTCCCATCTCAAACCTTATTCTGCTCAATGGTTGCTAACTTCTTTCCCAAAATTTTTTATTATTTTCATAGATACAGAAAGGTTGAAAGAATAATAAAATGATCACCCTTATAAATTCTACTGGATTAAAAGATTGTTAATATTTTGCCATCATTGCTTCCTCACCTCTAAGTACTCCAGACTGTGTCTTCTAAAAATAAAGGCATATGCCTACATAACCACAACACCATTTGTTAGGTCACACCTAACAAAATTATCAGTATTTCCACAAAATCATCTAAAACCGAGTTCATATTTGATTCTCCCCAAATGTTCCATTCCAATAATTTTTTATGCTTAAAAACAAAAACCAGGGCTTCCCTGGTGGCGCAGTGGTTGAGAGTCCGCCTGCCGATGCAGGAGACACAGGTTCGTGCCCCGGTCCGGGAAGATCCCACATGCCGCGGAGCGGCTGGGCCCGTGAGCCATGGCCGCTGAGCCTGCGCGTCCGGAGCCTGTGCTCCGCAACGGGAGAGGCCACAACAGTGAGAGGCCCGCGTACCGCAAAAAAACAACAAACAAAAAGAACCCCAGCATCCAATTGAGTCACACATTGCATTTTCTCTTTATACCCTTCTAGAATATAGTTTTAATCTAGAATACTTTCTCTGCCTTTCTATGTTGTTGCTGTTGTTGCTTAATGAAATTGACTTTTTTGAATGATTCCCGTCAGTTAACCTGAAAGACTAAGGCTTTTGTAAACAAAAGTCAAAGAACTCCGCTCCAAACTTTCCCTAAGGCAAGAAGTGAAACCAACCGTCCTGGTTTGCTGGGCATTGAGGGTTTTCTCTGACCATGGAATTTTGTGCCAAGCCAAGAAAGTCGTGGACAAACCAGGATGAGCTTATCACCCTAGAGGCAAGGAGGCACAAAACTGGATATATGTTTTAATGGTTGCAAGGTGCAGGATAAAACCCTAAAAATAATAATAATCCAATGTTATGCAGCCACACTTGATTGATAAAGGGTTTCATAAGCTCCTATGGTTATACTTTTGCAACACTCATCATATTTTTGACTCTGTTTCATGTCTAATTTTTCAGTCGATAGTAAACTCCATGAAGGCAGAGACATGTATGTCTATCTCATTACTCTAATCTCATTGTATCCCCATAGTCCTGATACATAACAAGTGTTTATTAACTATTTGTTGAAGAAATAATTTAATGATGTCAAGGTACTTCGCAATTGAATAAAGTAGAATTTAGCATATATTTTATGAATGCCCAGCGAAGACAACATTAAACAGTAAGATTGCAGCCCCGGTTGGTAATCTCCATACCCCTAATCACCTAATAGTGTCAGGTTATGTTGCCTGGTGGAGATCTTAACAAGCATCCTGTGCAATTCCGGGTAAGACTCTCGAAGTTTAAATAATCTTCAACATCAGATTCAGACCTTACTTAGCTTCTAAGTCCTCAGAGGCTTCATGCAGTGAGGGTACAGATAAAAGTAGGGGGTATCTGGGAATCTGGAGATACTTAATCCAATAATAAGCAGCACTGGCCCAAGTACTAGGGTCCTAAGGAAATCAATTACACTGCAAGACAATTAAGTTAAATCAAGTAGAAATTAAAATAATAGTTCTACTCAGTCTTTGTCCCTTTCTCCAGAGTTGAACTCCTCAGGACCATTAAATGATTGGTCTCTGAGAGACCAAGAAGGAGGTGTTAGGGTTGGGAGGGCAGTTAAAATACTGTATAATTCTGGACCTGGCCTGAACTTCTGGTGGACTCAAGGTCACGTCTGGCCTTTGGGAAGTCTTCTGGCCTGGAGATTTGGTGACAGACTTGAAGTAGCACTGGATCAGTTGGAGGCTGATCTGAAGTAGAATCTTGAAGGCCCAGCGCCCTTGGACTGGCAAGTCCATATGGAAGACACCACAGCTCAGTGCATGCTCTCTCACTTTCTCCCTCTCCAGAGGAAGGTCTGGTTGGGACCCAGGCTAACTCATAAAGTGATGACTTAGTGGCAAGAATCCTTAGTTTAGATGCTCACCAGAGAAAGAGGTGTGAGGGATGCTATGAAGTATCAACTAAAGACTGATAGACAAGAGTACTTAGAAAAGAACTGCCTAACTGTGAAGGAATTTTTGAAGTGCATGATAAGATTTGGTTTTTTAAGCACCAGCAGAGTACTTTTCATGTGTCCTTCACACTAAAGTGGGGGACAGAGGTACTGAGAAGACACCAAAGTACGGTAAAGGAGATAAAGGGAATGACCATTTAAGGAGCAAATACTGTGTACTGTGACATGACCTTGCTTACTCCTGGTAGCAATCCCAATGAGGTGCTTTTCAGGGAAACTGAGGTTTAGCAAAATTAAGTGACCTTCTAAAGGTTACATGGCTGAGATGTGGCAGACGTTAAGAGTTATACCGGTACCGCCTGACTTCAAATCTACACCTTCCCCACTGTACTACCCTGTATTCTTCTGGAGATGCAATGGGACTAAGGCCTAAACAGTCTTAGAAATGGGGGAATTATTAAATCTGGGTGAAGAACACTCCCTACTGGGTATGAATCCAAACACGTGTAATAATGTGATTACACTGTTATAGCTTACATTTCAAGGTGAACATTTTTCTATATCGTTTAGCCCAAATGTGACACTGGAAGGAAGTTTTAAGCTAAGTTACCCCAGATGCCATATTCTATTTGAAGGGCACTGGAAAGACTCCCCCCCCCCAACTTTCTCTACCACTCTTACCACACTGCCTGAAATCTTGGCATGCATTGTTTCGAGACGAATACTGGGGTCATGGTGTTCAGACATTCTAAATGAACTAGTCTGATCCATAGGTCATAGCACAAGGTGCTCTGTATTCCTCCTCTCTGTCACCTCTATTCTGATACGTTCCAGATGCTCCAGCAGCTCCACTTCTCAATATTAGCTGTGAACTTCAGAGCACTGTGTTTTTCCCTTCTCTTTGGTGTGATTGTCCTTCGCCCTTGGGGGAGGGAGAGGGGTGCTAATAGCCTGGAGGGTGGCCAGATTATTCCATTTTGCAATCTCCAGCCACAGCTGCTAGAGAAAACTTATATTGTGTTTTCATTCAGTGGGGAAAACATGTTTTGTTTTGCACTCTTGCGTAACCATGAAACATCTGGGGTAACTTAGCTAAAAACTTCCCTCCAGTGTCATATTTGGGCTAAATGATATGGAAAAATATTCACATTGAAATGTAAGCTATAACGGTGTAATAAGGTGACTGGACCTGAATAGACACTTGACCCAAGGTGAACCTATCAGAGGCTCCAACACAAAACTGGACTACCAAACCCAGGAACTGTGGTTAGGTAGCTGAGGGATATATATATGTTAACTTAGGACTGGTGACCATCTCAGGTTGTGTGCAGGTAGAAGAGGCTGGTGCAGATCTGTTGTTCTATTGGGCTAAGCAGCACATGCACGCACACACAAATCCTCTTTAAAAAGCATGGGTGGGGAAAAGTTGTAAATATTAAACTGTAACACTTTTGTCCCTGTTACATTTCCAACAATCTCCCTTTTTTGCCTTGACCTAATCAGACAGGGTCTTAAATTAACAGGTGACTTTTGTTTATTCATGTGTATTTGTTTTTCTTAATCTCCCACACTCAATGTATTGTTGCTTTTATTAACAGGAAACTATTCTTAAAATTGAAACACTGATCTGCAGCTGGAAAAAAATTATTTACTGGAATGTTTCCTAGTTGAGTACTCGCCCTCACCCCCAAACCTTCCTATTTTTGACATGCTGAGCTTCAGCATTTTGAACTTTGGTTCAAAATCCAGGGGACAGTTTGTTTGGAATGTGTCCATGCAAAATTCTTGTCCTGTGCAGAGCGAAGCCCTGTCATTTCCCTCAGCAACTCTCTGAGGATTCCAACAGCAAAGAGTGATGCTGAATCAAAGATGCCGAGCATGGTTTTCCCCATTGATTTATAGACTCAAAGAATGGAAGGGGTGAGTCATCGGCAAATTGAATTGGGAGGCCTTGTTGCAGAACAGCCCACACTTTGTCATAAAATTCCTGCTTCAATATCACCCTAGCTCCACTGTGGTTTTTCATTTTTAGAAATATGAGTGAATGCTATATAGTTAGTTACCACTTTTTCATGACACATCAGATTCATGTGAAGTTGCATCAACCCCAAAGGGTAAAACAGTTCAGGACAGAACTATTTGGAATAAGCCTATTAGGTAATTCTTATCCCTCTCAAGGTCATCATCTCATCCTCTTCCCCACTGGGAATCAAATTCTAATTAAAACATGATTGGAATTGGTTTTAGGAATTTTTAGATATGCCGTAAGGTCTTTAAGGGGAGGACTACTTCTGTCATGTTTGATTTTATCCTCAGTTTGTTGTAATGTGTGAAGAAACATTCATATAGTGCTAGGAGATGAACCTAGGGGATGAGTACTCAGAAGTAACTTCCTGAGTGGTCCGGTTTGGGGATCTAGAATTGTGGTTTAGAAGCCTGGGAAGATGCTGGGGATCAAGCTGTGATACAATTTAGGGTTTCCAAAAGTGTGTGTATTCTACAAGGATGAAAAAATTTTCAAGGAGAAAATTACTGCCACTTTAATAAAAGAGGAAATTTAGACCAGAGAAGTTCCATAAGCAGAATCCAAGAAAGATGTTGTTTCCATCAGGAGAGTAATTCTGATCTGAAACCATGGAGTGGATCTATGCCTAGAGAGAAAGGGGACCTTATTTCCCAAGAGATTCCAAGGCCTGAGAGAGAAACAACTCTTAATGATGGATTGACAAGCAGAGGTAACCAAGTCTAAACCTGCAGTTGACCCAATTTTAAAACCAATTGTACTCCGCTATTCCCTCACTGAGGTTAAACATCACATACAGTCAAAATAGCTAACTAAACGATAGAAGAATAGGAGGATAAGGGTTAAGAGGAGGAGGAAGAAGAAAATACTGATTGCCTTTTCCTTAGGGAACCTTTATCAGGCTATATACATCAGGTGGTGTTTGTTGTATAGTGTGCTACCCCACAATGTAATGACTTAAAAACACAACCAATAATTTAGCTCACAATTCCATGGGCTGGCTGGGAAGTTCTTCTGTTTGGACAGTCTTGACTGATTCTACTGGACTTACTCAATCTTCTCCAGTCAGCTGGCATGTTGGCAGTGGCTGGATGATCTAGGATGGCCTCACTCAGGTGTTTGGCATTTACAAGGCTCTTGGTAAGGGTCTGGTTTCTTCTGCACATGGCCTCTCATCCTTTAGCAGGCTAGTCTGGGCTCATTCACACAGTAAGGTTAAGGTTCCAAGCACAGCACGAGGACATGCCCAATACTCAAGTGCTTTCAAAGCCTCAGCTTGCAACACTTTTGCTAATGTCCCATTGGTGAAAGTGAGGCATACGGCCAAGCCAGATTCAAGGAGTGGACAAATACATTTTACCTCTTGATGAGAGTAGAATTTATGGTCACTTAAAAAATCTACCACAACTAGATAGTAGGGTTGGTAAAGAAATAAACCAATCAGCCCTTAGAACTTATAGAGAAAGTGTTGGGATATCAAGGAAACAGTTATTGGATATAGAAAATTTTCCATTTCCTGGGTGGTGTTAGTAAAATAGTACCTGAGTGTCATTTAGTCTAGCTAGGGAACACTCTGTTTAGGGATTGCCCTGGGTTATGTCATCACAGAGCCCAACATAACTTTTGCAGCTCTAAATAGAACTACAAAACACTATCTTAGAACAGTCCTGGAGGTGTCCTAGATGTCTGCAATCTGTCTGTTCTGAAACTAACAAGGTAGGGACAACCTCCTTGGAATATCTGAAGACCCAACCCTACTCATTCAGGTGCAAAAGAGGACCTACTGTTTCTTTTCAAGGGCAGGGATTAAGATCTAAGAGGTGCAAAGGGTAGATGGGTGAGTAACAACGATAGGGTAGGTTAGTCGTTTGAATGGAATAAGGATAAGAAAGGATATGAATGGCAAGCCTGCTCCCAGAGGGAAGCAATCAAAAAATTGTTTTTCAAAATTAATAATAAGCTGGAGTCTATGACCTGGAGGAAAGGTGAGGGAACATTTAAAGGACAGGTGCAAGAAATCTGATAGTCTCCTGAGGCAGCTGAATTTTTTTAAGATGATGAGTTGGGTAAGATTCTCATCTCGGCTCTGCCACTAACCAGTTAGTTATATGACCGTGGACAAATCACCTTATTTGGTTTTCTCATTGACAAAATGAGGGATTTTGGCTGGATAATTTTTCCAAACTTCTTTCCAGCCCTAACATCTTCATGGAAGCTAGACAAAGAAGGATTGACATTTATGTCAAGGGAATGAGGCTGTGTCAGGGGAATCCACTTCAGAGAGCATTGGAACAGGTATTGAGGAAGATCTGAGATCTCTAGAGCTTTAAAAACAGGATAGATCCCTATCATTCATTCAACAAATATTAACTGAGGATCTACTATATGCCAGACAGAGCAGTCAGTGAATGACAGCAGCTTGGTCCCACCCCTGTGGAGCTTACAGAATCACTTGGGCTTGATCAAATTATTTTAGAGAAAAAGTTGGATTTGTAAACACATCCAGCTTCATTATTCAATCATTTCTGATGAAGAATGGGATGGGGTTTGCCAGAAATGGAGAGACTGGATTGCTGAGACAATTGCAGGCAGGGATTACATCAGATAACTACTCTGATCTTTAATTTCTTCATCTGCAAAATAGAAAAGGCAGACTGGATCATCCCTAAGGTCTCATTCAGCTCCAAAATTCTGATTTGGCTGCCCAGCCATTCTTAGGTGCTTTAGCTCAGCAACCCCACCTAGTGTCACTGTGTGGAGTTAGGAGAAAACCTCCAATAGTCCTATTGACTGATGAGAGGCCACTAAAGAGACTGGACATAACTGAAGATGGGCTTGAGAATCAAGATATACGAGTAAAGGGTTGATGGCGATTACAAGTCGTTGCCTATGACTGGGGCAGGGAGGGCACTACCCGCAAAGGGGAAGAAGGAAGTGTTTGTGGGCTGTGCAAGCATTATATATCCTGATGTGATGAAAGTTACATTGGTACACACAGCTGTAGTTGTGTAAATCATACCTCTGTAAAGTTGACGAAAGAAAAAGGCAATACGGCTAATTACCAAATGACTAATACAAGCAATACATTCTGTAGTTTTTTAAGGTAGGCTTCCCAGAATAGGCACAATAAGAACGGCCCTTGAGGAGAAACAGGATATAGATATGCTATATTTTTTGCATCCAGGCTGCTGCCATCTCCCTAGAATTTTTTCTCCTATTTTCTCAATGTCACTGCTTCATTATTCTTTTTTTTTTTTTTTTTTTTTTTTTTTTGCCATACGCGGGCCTCTCCCTGTTGTGGCCTCTCCCATTGCGGAGCACAGGCTCCGGACGCGCAGGCTCAGCAGCCACGGCTCACAGGCCCATCCGCTCCGCGGCATGTAGGATCTTCCCGGACCGGGGCACGAACCCGTGTCCCCTGCATCGACAGGCGGACTCTCAACCACTGCGCCACCAGGGAAGCCCATTATTCTTGGCATAGAAAGGGAAGAGGCAAGCGTTTTTTGTTTGTTCGGTTGGTTTTGTTTTGCCAGTTTTATCTGAAGAGCCAATTCCTGAATACTCAGAAGTTGTTAATTCGATTAATAGATAATGCAGGCTTGTAAAATTTTCTTGGTCTCTCCTGCTTATTTTGGAGCAATACTGCCAGGTAAGTAATGAAGACATTAAGTGCCACAAGAGGGTTACAAGTTCTCCTTGAGGGATTCTACATCATGGCTTCAACTATCACTTTTATGTAAATGCCTCCCCAGGCTACATCTCCCTGCCTGACCACGCTAATTGCCTAAGAACCGCATCTGCTTTCCTGTTCCATTATCCTCTCAAACTCAACATTCAGTATTCATTTGGCAAATTCTTACAAGCATGCCAAACACCTATGCAAACCCCTTAGACCTTTAGAACAGTGCTTGGCACATGTGAATACTAACGAAAGACAATCCTCACTTTCAAGTTTTATAGAGTCTAGTGGAGGGGGGAGAGTCGTAAACAGGGAGCAATGACTGATTTTCTTTTCTTTCTAGTTTTTTCTCTTTTCCAGAATTTCACACAAATGGAAATACTGAGTATGTACTCTTTTTTTTTGAGTCTGGGTTTTTTTCTCTCAGAATTAATCCATGGTGTTACATATATGTAACATATGTGTTACATATGTTTGTTCTCTTTTATTGCTGAGAGAATTTCATTGTTTGGATATACTACAATTTGTTTATCCATTTACTTGTTGATGAACATTTGGGTTGTTTTCAGGTTTTGACTCTGAAGAACATTTGTGTAAAAGTCTTTGGGTAGACATATATTTTAATTTCTCTTGGATATATACCTAGGAATGGAATTGCATGGTTGAATGATTTGGGTGTTACCTTTATGAAAGTTGGCCAAACTGTTTTCCAAGGTTGTTGTGACATTTTATGTTCCCATCGGCCATGCATGAGAGTTCTAGTTGATCTTTCTCTCTCCAACACTTGGTTATTATTCTAAATCCTTTGCACTTCCATATCGCAAGTGGTATGGATTTTTTCTTTATTTTTTCCTTTGGCTGCACCGCATGGCTTGAAGGATCTTAGTTCCTGACCAGGAATTGAAACCGGGCCCCCTGCAGTGGAAGCATACAGTCCTAACCATTGGACTGCCAGGGAAGTCCCATGTAAGTAGTATGGATTTTTAAAACTTCACTTTCCAGTTATTTACTACCAGTATATAGAAATACAGTTGATTTTTGTACTTTGACTTTATTAACTTACTTATTGGCTCTAGTAGCTTTCCTGTAGATCCCATAGGCAGTTCTATGTATATGATCATGTTATCTGTAGAAAAAAAAAAAGAGATTTGTATCTTCCTTTTAAACTGTGCATTTTCTTTCTTTTTTCTTTTTGCCTTTATTGCACTAATTAGGATCTTTAGCACAATGTTGAATAGGAATATTGAAAAATGGATACCCTCGCCTTTTTCCTGATTTTAGGGGTAAAGTTTCATCATTACCTATGATGTTATAGGTATATACTTCACAGCTGCCATTCATCAGATTGAGAAAATAAGTTCCCTCCTATTCTTAGTTTACTAAGTTTTTTTTTTATCATGAACGGATATTGATTTTTGTCAAATGTTCTTTCTAAATCTAATGAGATGATCATATGATTTGTACCTTTCATTCTCTCTTAATGTGGTGAATTACACTGATTGATTTTTTAAGGTAAAGCTAACCTTGCATTGTTGATCTAAACTATACTTGGACGTGATGTATTATTCTTGTAATATATTGCAGAATAGGTTTGCTAAAAGTTTGTTAAAGATATTTGCATCTATGTTCAACAAGGGATGTTGGTTTGTAATTTCTTATAATGCTTTTGGCCAGTTTTGGTAATAGAGTGATTCTGAATTCATAACATGAAAAGTGTTCCCTAGTCCATTTATCTTGAGAGAGCTGTGTAACATTGGCATTTTTTTGTTTGTTTGATAGAATTTCTAAGTGAAGTCATCTGGGTCTATAATTTTCTTTGTGGAAGGATAATAATTACAAATTCAATTTCTTTAATAGCTATAGAGCTATTCAGATTTTGTTTCTTCTTGTGTCCGTTCTAATAGCTTGTCTCTTTTCAGTTCTAGAACTTCCATCTGATTCTTTTTTTATAGCTTCTTTTTCTCTGCTGAGATTCCCCAACTCTTCATTCAGTACTGCTATATTTTCCTCCTTGAACATATTTATAATAGCTCCTTTAAATTTTTTGCCTGGTAATCACAACTTCTGGTTATCGTGGGGTTGGTTTCTTTTGATTCCTTTTTGTCTTTATTATGAGTCACACTTTCCAATTTCTCCACATGACTACTAATTTTTAATTTTGCACTGGATACTTTGGATGATAAATTGTTATCTTCTTCCAAAGCATGATGGATTTTGTTCTAATGGCCAGTTAACTTGGCTGGACCCAAACTCCTGTTTCCACTATGATGGATAGCAGCTAAGCTAAGGCTTCCAACTGCTGCTTTCTGCTGGGCCCCTTGAGGTCTCTCCACAAAACATATGTGTGTTTCAGTGATTAGTCAAGGATTTGGGTGGAGTTTGTAAGCAGATTTTGGTCCCCCTCCCCAGTGGTTTCTCTTTTTCCATGACTTGCCCCATCACTTTTCATTCTGATAGCCCTTAATTTTCACCTTTGACTCCTCAAGCCAGTAAGACTGCAGCTTTCTGCTTGAGTTCTACTGCCCGACACAGCATGGAATGGGGAGTGTACTCAGGTGGAAAGGCCCATAGAGGACATCTCACCTACTGAAGTTCAACTCTTTCAAGGTTGACTTCATGGTCTGCTTTTGATGCTCCCCAGTCTCTCCAAAGTTGTCTGGTATATTTTTCCCCAGAATGTATACGTGTTATCCATGGGAGGATTAATCTGATACAAGCTTCTTTGCTACTAACAGAGTAGGAACTGCTCTATTTGTTTTCATGAAGAAATTTGGGGAGATTAAAAAAAAAATGACACCATTCACCACTATCATCTTTCCAGAATTCCCATAGAGGAATATTTTTGACCAAACTTTATATTTACACGCTCTTGACATATCTCTCTTCTCTCACGTAAGTCTAATGGTTTTATGTGTGTATCCAATTAAGCTTTTTAAGAATAAGAAGGAAATACTGGCAGATTAGCCAGCCAAGTAATACATTTTAAAAAGAATTTAAGGGCTTCCCTGGTGGCGCAGTGGTTGAGAATCCGCCTGCCAATGCAGGGAACACAGGTTCGTGCCCCGGTCCGGGAAGATCCCACATGCCGCGGAGCGGCTGGGCCCGTGAGCCATGGCCGCTGAGCCTGCGCGTCCAGAGCCTGTGCTCTGCAACGGGAGAGGCCACAGCAGTGAGAGGCCCGCGTACCACACACACAAAAAAAGAATTTAAGACCAGAATAAGATAAAAAAATGTTTGACTGTGACCTCAAATGTCTTACAAGGTACGGTCCTATACATCACTCCAATCTCATCTCTTATCATTCTCTGCCTAGTTCATTATCTCCAGCTACATCTAGCCTTCTTGCTATTCCTCAAATACCAGAGCACATGCTGTTCCTATCATCTGGAATGCTCTTCCCTGCGACCATTACATGGCTGCTCCTTCTGATCATTCAGGCCTCTGATCATATATCATATCTTCAGAGAGACCTTTTCTGATTACCCTCCCTAAAAGGGCACACGTTCTCCCCCCACCCCAATTATGCTCTAACATTTTACTCTGCTTATTTTGTTCAAAGGACTAATCACTATCTGAGATTATTCATTCATTTCCTTATTTTTTGTCTGGCTCCCCACTAAAAGGTAAGCACCAAGAGGGCAGAATCTTTGTCTGTCTTGTTCACCAATGTATCCTTAGTGCCTAGGACAGTTGTCTGGCACAGAGTATGTTTAATAAGTATCTATTAAATAAATAAATGAAGAATAACACGGGAGACCCCCCCCACCACTAAACTCATCTGGTAACAAAAGAAATTCAGATAAACAAAAATACGTATGCAAAAAGTAAACAGTAATATATAAACTATAAGTTCCCTATATTCAATTTAAAATAAAGCCACAGCTTTGGCACAGCAAAGAAAACTATCAACAAAACTAAAAGGCTGCCTATTTAATGGGAGAAGAGATTGGCAAATGATATATCTGATATGGAGTTAATATCTAAAATATAAAAAAACTCATGTAACTCAGCAACGTCAAAAAACAAACAACCTGATTGATTGAAAAATGGGCCAAGGATCTGAACAGTCATTTTCCCAAAGACATACAGATGGCCTATAGGCACATAAAAAGATGCTCAACATCACTAATCAACACGGAAATGCAAATCAAAACTACAATGAGATATCAATCACCTCACACCTGTCATTATGGCTATTACCCAAAAGACAACAAATAACAAATATTGGTGAGGATGTGGAGAAAAGGGAACCTTCATGCACTGTTGATGCAATGTAAATTGGTGCAGCCACTATGGAAAACAATAAGGAGATTCCTCAAAAAATAAAAAATAAAACTACCATATGATCCAGCAATTCTACTCCTGGCTATCTATCTGAAGAAAACAAAAACACTAATTACAAAAGATATATGCACACCTATATTCATTGTAGCATTATCCATTAATAGATGAATGGATGAAGAAAATGTGGTATACACACACATACACACACACACAAACACACAATGGATGTGCTCGGCCATAAAAAATGAAATCTTGCCATTTTCAGTAACATGGATAGACCTAGAGGGTATTATGCTAAGTGCAAGAAATTAAACAGAGAAAGACAAATACTGTATGATTTCACTTATATGTGGAATCTAAAAATAAAACAAATGAACAAACATAACAAAACAGAAACAGAATTATAGCTACAGAGAACAAACAGGTGATTGCCAGAGGGGAGAATGTGGTGGGGGAAGGAGAGAATTGGGTGAGGGAGATTAAGAGGAACAAACTCCCAGCTGCAAAATAAGTCAAGGGTATGAAATGTATGGTGTGGGGAATATAGTCAATAATTACGTAATATCTTTGTTTGGTGAGAGATGGTAACTGACTTATCCTGGTGATCATTTTGAAATATAGCAAAGTATGGAATCACTATGTTGTGTAACAGGAACTAACATAGTGTCGGAGGTCAATTATACTTCAAAAACAAACAAAAAACACAGAAGAAGAGACCAGATTTGTGGTTACTGGAGGAGCCAGGCCAGGGGAGGGGGAATTGGATGCAGGTGGTCAAAAGGTACAAACTCACTGACCAGATAAATAAGTACTAGGGATACAGTGTACAACATGATAAATATAATTAGCACTGCTGTATGTTATATAGGAAAGTTGTTAGAGAGTAAATCCTAAGAGTTCTCATCACAAGGAAAAATTTTTTTTCTATTTCTTTAATTTTATATCTATATGAGCTGATGGATAGTCACTACTTACTGTGGTAAACATTTCATGATATATATGTCAAACATTATGCTTTACACCTTAAACTTATACAGTTCTATATGCCAATTATATCTCAATAAAACTGGGAAAAAAGCATTGACATGTTAAAAAAATAGATAAGATAAAAATAAAGCTATTATTTCATTTTACTTTAGGGCAGTGAAACATTACACAATTCATTATAAAATCATCTGAATCAACCAACCAAATCTAAATTTTCAATTGATAGGAAAAATAAAATTAACTTATCAGTAAAAAAAGAACACAAAGTGCTGTTACGGCTGTCAAAGTTGTTTAACACACAGAAATGAAGCAAACCCATGGCAGTGAAATTTGGGGATGAATGGGCATATAACATTCATTATGACTTGAATTAAGGACATACACTGTTTCAAAGTTCAAGGCAAAACAGGTACCCCCCATCCCCCGATAATATTTAGTTCCAGAAGATTTATATGCTTAATTTTAAAATATAACATTCTCTTAAAACATCAAATAGTTATCTTAAATTCAAGCCAAACCAGCAATAATAATAATAATGCTATGTGTTTATGTAATCGTTGTTCAGGCTTACAACTTCTATTAATACTTTATTTTATTGTTTTTTTAATTAAAATTGTACTGTTAAAATTAAGTCAGACATGAAATTAGCTTTGGAAGAAAATCACTTTGGTGTATTATTTAAACCTTTGAGGATAAAATGCATATAAGTTCTTCCAGTCATGCAGAACAGGACATGTGACATGTAAAATGGACATTTATTTTTATTATTTTCAATACAAGATCAGAGTTAAAATAAGTTTCTCAGAAACTATTGTAATAAATTACCTCATGGTACAAAACCGCCATAGAAATTTTCCTGGTGAATGGCAGATGGGGCAGCTAAGTTTCACGTGCTTCTCTCCCAAAGTGGTATTGGTAGAGGAAAACCTAATTTCTAAAATGGGGATATGTTAGAAATGTAATACTTCTTTTTGCATGCTGTTAATAATTTCTAACTAAATTAATCAAACTAATTAATTTGATGTAACAGGAACTGATGCAAACGGATTTCATTATCAAGGTAATCTAAGTATATAAAATTCTATCTCTATTTAAATTGATTCCCTTTGAAATTTTTCTGTAAATGACATAGCTTCACCAGAAATGCTCACAGGGACTGATTCATAGATGTAATAGTATTACAACTGGACAGACTAAAAAATAAATAACATAGAAAATAATAATCAAGGGTAAATGTCCTGGTTCTACCCTCAAATCATTGAGTAGTATCAGACCTAGCTGTGCTCACTGTTATGCTCTTCACCTTCAAATTATTTAGAACAGTGACATTCTAACTCATGAGTGTCAAGTAAGTCCCATATCAGCGTTGCTTCTGAACTAAGCTTAAATAGTCAATGCTTAATCTTGATCTGGCAATGCTATTGTGGTTTTGTTTTATGACTTGATTTGCACCAAAAGTATAAAAAGTAAAAAGAAAAAAAGGTGGGGAGGTGTGGGCGGGACTACCTTTATTATCTTGGCAGACAGGCAAATTTTTCCCTTAGAGTTAAACAAATTCTGCATACTCAACTGTCAAGTTATCTTGAGGTGAAAGATTTACAAGAGCAAAGAGGTAATTATGTGAGCAAAGATTTGAAAACCTAGAGCACATCAATCAATTTGATGTTGCATTAACAGGTCTCTTCTTTTACCTGTACAGCTATGTAAGACAAATCACTCTGTTCACTCTTGATATCCCAGTCCTCATCTGTTTCTGAGTCACTGGAGTGTCAAAGAGAGGGGACGTTCTAGACCACAATTCATCAGTCTGAGTAGTTGCATTACATAGTCGTGTTCCAAACACTTTCACTTTGGCCAGAATACCTGAAGGAGAATAAACACAATTACCTATGAGTTAGAATTTGCTTTTCATATACAAAAGACTAGTTCAATTGATCAATCAACTGAAAAGTCAAAACTTACCCACACTGTAGTGAGGGGGTCTCTTCAGAGGTATCTGTGTACTTTTGTGCACTGGGCCTTCCTCACAGTGAGTAGGTACTGAAGTGACATCATTAGATTATCAGCATGGACTTGTGTTTGTATGGCTTGATTTTCATGTGCAATCTAAAAATATAAATCAGAGGAGAATTATACTGAAGGTAAGGCCTTCTTTATATGGTTTTATCTCCTAAAAGTTACAAACAATGAAAGAGTATAGATAATACTTTTCAAGGTCACATATTAGGAAGGCTAGAATTTGAACCCAGGCAAGCTGGCTCCATAGTCCAAAATCTTAAGAAGTCTGCCATACTGTCCTTTACTATTTCTAAGTCTATTTCTAAGCATTGTGGTCAAGCAGAAATCTATATGCTATTAAGCTATTTGCTGACAACCCATTAAATTTTCCCTAAATCAACAGCTGGAAGAGATAATACTACTAGTATTAAATGATTATAATAGTATTAAGTATATTACAGCAAAGCAGTAGCATCATTCTAGAAAACCTAATCATCAGTCCTTTATACATGACAGAGAAATAATTTAAGATAATACGCTTTAATGTTTTTATGCTTTCCTGAGAAAAGTTACAACGTGAAATGGAAATTTTGATTTACGGGAGTAGTAAGAGGTAGAAAGGAGGAGAATTTGGATATTCAGAAGGTAATGTACGACTGAGTACCTGGAAATTATGTGGAAAAGGCTAAGAAAAGATATCTGGAAAATGTAAGAGGGCCTGAGGGAAGAAAAAATAAGTGACAGAGAAATGAAAAAAGTACTTTGTAATTTTACCTAGACCACTGAAAAAAAATTTTAGCAAGCATCCTTGGTTGCTGTAACTCAGGCTTTGAATGCCCAAATTAAAGAAACTTTATGAAGAAAATTTTGTGAAGAGCCCCTTTGTAACATGAAGAATTACAACTAATATTTTTGAGGATTTAAATAAAAATTGAAATCTTTATCTTTGTGTTTATAGTTATGACTAATTTTTTTTTTCCCACTAGGTGGGCCTCTCACTGTTGTGGCCTCTCCCGTTGTGGAGCACAGGCTCCCGACGTGCAGGCTCAGCGGCCATGGCTCACAGGCCCAGCCACTCCGCGGCATGTGGGATCTTCCAGGACCAGGGCACGAACCCATGTTCCCTGCATTGGCAGGCGGATTCTCAACCACTGCGCCACCAGGGAAGCCCAGACTAATTTTGACAGCTAATCTACTTCTACTTTTAAGCCAAGCATTATAAAGGTCTAGAGTAAGTATTTATTTCTTTATAAAACAGATGTACTCCTGATAAAATGGAGTTTTAGGAATTTATTCAGGCTTTAAAAAATAACTTTTGTTCCCTTTATAACAGTAATACATTGTATCACTGAGGAAAATTTGCACTATACAGAGAAGCAAAAAGAAAAAAAAATTAGCTGTAATCCCATCATTCATAGCTAACAACTTCATATTTTGGTATCATTTTTGTCTTTTTCTATGTATTTTTAAAAATTGGAAACGTGTTTTATAATCTTGTTTTCCTCTTTAATACATCATGTTTCCATGTTATTAAATATTCTACATATAATTTTTATGGCTGCATACAATCTGTTGTACAGATATACTGTAATTTATTACAACAATCCATAATATTAGAAATCTTTGAACAAAAATTTTTGTGTACATACACGATTATTTCTTTATATTAAAAATTTAAGAAACAGAATTTCCAGATATGTATTAATCAACTGGAACATGAATCAAAATAAAATTTTTAGAATGAGGCAGAGAAAGACAAAATGATGAAGGCTATAGAAAAGGTCATAAGAGATATAGCAGAAAAGATGAAAAAGCATAATATATAAGTTGTAGTCCCAAAGGAAAAGAAAGAAAATGGGACAGAAACAATATTTGAACAAATAACATCTGAGAATTTACCAAAATTAATACAGGAATTAACACATGGTTTTACAAAAGTACTAAATGTATTCACTAAAATAAAAACAAAGGAAACCATATCTTTGCATATTACAGTAAAAATGGAAAACAAAGAGAAAAACTTAGGAGCCAGAGGAAAAAAGATACATTGTCTTCAAAGGGGCAACCATAAGACACAGTAAGGCCTAAACTCTTAAGGATACACAAAGATTAAAATAAAAGGGTGTAAAAAAGATCTAATACGTTAACACTAACCTACAGAAAGCTGGTGCTGCTATATTGGTGCTATATAATAACACAGCTTCAAAATATATAACACAAAAATTGTTAGAAGACTAAACATGTAAATTAAAAACCGAGGCGGAAGATTTTTAACACACCTCTCTCAGTAACTAACAGGCAGGCAAAGATTCCATAGGGATATAAGAAATTTAAACATGATTAACAGACATATGTGGAGAAATGTACCCAACTGCAGAACACACATTCACCTCAAGTACATATGGAACATTTATAAAAACTAACCTACGTTAGGCCTAATACAGTTTCAATAAATTTCAAAAGATTAAATCCATATGATGTATATTCTCTGGCCACAGTGTAACTGACTAGAAGTCTATAACAAAAATATAACTACAAAATACCTGCATGTTTGGAAATTTCTAAATAAGTATATTTAAAAATAAGTAACCCATGATAAAATTACAGTGGAAATTAGAAGATATTTTACACTAAATAGTAATAAAAATATTCAAAATCTAAAACTTGTGGGATTCAGTTAATGTTACACTTAGAAGGGCATTTATAGTCTTAAATGTACACAATAGTATAGAAAAAATTAATTAGTCCTAATTTAGATTACAATTTTAACACCATTCAAAAAATTATTTCACAAAATATTTCTAACGCATCTTCATTTCAGGAGTTTTCCCTCAAACAATAAACTCTACTGAATTCTACATTTGGGAAATAAGCATGTCAAACTTAGCTGTCTTATCTGCCATTCACTATGAAAATTCTGGAAATCAATGATCCAATTTAATGCTCAAAAAGTTAAAGAAAGAATGGTAAATAAAAATTGAAAACATAGAGAGATGAGAGAGTGAACTGTAATCTAAATGATGGACTTCGAGTTATAACGATGTGTCAGTGTAGGCTCATCAGTTATAACAAATGTACCACTCTGGTGGGGGATGTTGATAATGGAGAAGGCTATGCATGTGTGGCATAGCAGGGGGTAATTGGATAATCCATCTTCCCCTAAATTTTGCTGTGAACCTAAAACTTTTCTAAAAAACTAAAGCCTTAAAAAGTTAAAGAAAAATACTGGAAATCTTTTATTATGCAGCTCAATGTTCATAGCAGCATTATTTAAAATCGCTAAGACATGGAAGCAACCTAAGGGTCCAGCAACAGAAGAACGGATAAGGAAGATGTGGCATATAAATATATAACATTACTCAGCCATAAAAAAGAATGAAATCTTGCCATCTGCAACAACATGGATGACCCTGAGGGTATTATTCTTAGGGAAATAAGTCAGACAGAGAAAGACAAATACTGTATATTTTCATTTATATGTGGAACCTAAAAAATAAAACAAATGAAGGAATATAACAAAACTGAAACAGACTCTTAGATACAGAGAGCAGACTAGCAGTTAACAGTGGGGAGAGGGGTGGAGGGAGGGGCAAAATAGGGAAAGGGGATTAAGAGGTACAAACTATTGGGAATAAAATAAATAAGATACAGAGGGCAGACAGCATAAGCAAGAAGAACTACAATCCTGCAGCCCGTGGAACAAAAACTACATTCACAGAAAGATAGACAAGATGAAAAGGCAGAGGGCTATGTACCAGATGAAGGAACAAGACAAAACCCCAGATAAACAACTAAATGAAGTGGAGATAGGCAACCTTCCAGAAAAAGAATTCAGAATAATGATAGTAAAGATGATCCAGGACCTTAGAAAAAGAATGGAGGCAAAGATCGAGAAGGTGCAAGAAATGTTTAAAAAAGATCTAGAAGAATTAAAGAACAAACAAACAGAGATGAACAACAATCTTTGAGAAGATAAACAAAAATTGATAAAACATTAGCCAGATTCATCAAGAAAAAGAGGGAGAGGACTCAAATCAATAAAATTAGAAATGAAAAAGGAGAAGTTACAACAGACACTGCAGAAATACAAAGCAACCTAAGAGACTACTACAAGTAACTCTATGCCAATAAAATGGACAACCTGGAAGAAATGGACAAATTCTTAGAAAGGCATAAGCTTCCAAGAGTGAACCGGGAAGAAATAGAAAATATGAATAGACCAATCACAAGTAATGAAATTGAAACTGTGATTAAAAATCTTCCAACAAACAAAGTCCAGGACCAGATGGCTTCAAAGGTGAATTTATCAAACATTTAGAGAAGAGCTAACACCCATCCTTCTCAAACGCTTCCAAAAAACTGCAGAGGAAGGAACACTCCCAAACTCATTCTATGAGGCCACCATCACCCTGATACCAAAACCAGACAAAGATACTACAAGAAATGAAAATTACAGACCATTATCACTGATGAATATACATGCAAAAATCCTCAACAAAATACTAGCAAACAGAATCCAACAACACATTAAAAGGATCATACACCATGATCAAGTGGGATTTATCCCAGGAATGCAAGGATTCTTCAATATATGCAATTCAATCAATGTGATACACCATATTAACAAACTGAAGAAGAAAAACCATATGATCATCTCAATAGAAGCAGAAAAACCTTTTGACAAAATTCAACACTCATTCATGATAAGAACTCTCCAGAAAGTGGGCATAGAGGGAACCTACCTCAACATAATAAAGGCCATACACGACAAACCCACAGCAAACATTATTCTCAATGGTGAAAACCTGAAAGCATTTCCTCTAAAATCAGGAACAAGACTAGGATGTCCACTTTCACCACTATTATTCAACATAGTTTTGGAAGTCCTAGCCACGGCAATCAGAGAAGAGAAAGAAATAAAAGGAATACAAATCGGAAAAGAAGAAGTAAAACTGTCACTGTTTGCAGATGACATGACACTATACATAGAGAATCCTAAAGATGCCACCAGGAAACTACTAGAGCTAATCAATGAATTTGGTAAAGTTGCAGGATAAAAAAATCAATGCACAGAAATCTCTTGCATTCCTATATACTAACAACGAAAGTTCAGAAAGAGAAATTAAGGAAACAATCTCGTTCACCATTGCAATAGAAAGAATAAAATACCTAGGAATAAACCTACCTAGGGAGACAAAAGACCTGTATGCAGAAAACTATAAGACCCTGATGAAAGAAATTAAAGATACCAATAGATGGAGAGATATACCACGTTCTTGGATTGGAAGAACCAATATTGTGAAAATGACTATACTACCCAAAGCAATCTACAGATTCAATGCAATCCCTATCAAATTATCAATGGCATTTTTTATGGAACTAGAACAAAAAAATCTTAAAATTTGTATGGAGACACAAAAGACCCCAAATAGCCAAAGCAGTCTTGAGGGAAAGAAACTGAGCTGGAGGAATCAAACTGCCTGATTTCAGACCGTTCTACAAAGGTACAGTAATCAAGACAATATGGTACTGGCAAAAAACAGAAATATAGATGAGTGGAACAGGATATAAAGCCCAGAGATAAACCCACGCACCTATGGTCAACTAATCTATGATAGAGGAGGCAAGGATATACAATGGAGAAGACATTCTACTCAATAAGTGGTGCTGGGAAAACTTGACAGCTACATGTAAAAGAATGAAATTAGCACACTCCCTAACACCATACACAAAAATAAACTCCAAATGGATTAAAGACCTAAATGTAAGACTGGACACTATAAAACTCTTAGAGGAAAACACGGAATGAACACTCTTTGACATAAATCACAGCAAGATCTTTTTTGATCCACCTCCTAGAGTAATGGTAATAAAAACAAAAATAAACAAATGGGACCTAATAAAACTTTTGCTTTTGCACAGCAAAGCAAACTATAAACACGATGAAAAGACAATCCTCAGAATGGGAGAAAATATTTGCAAATGAAGCAACTGACAAAGCATTAATCTCCAATATTTACAAGCAGCTCATGCAGCTCAATATGAAAAAAACAAACAATCCAATCTAAAAATGGGCAGAAGACCTAAATAGAGATTTCTCCAAAGAAGACCTACAGATGGCCAAGAGGCACATGAAAAGCTGCTGTCACTAATTATTAGAGAAATGCAAATCAAAACTGCAATGAGGTATCACCTCACACCAGTTAGAATGGCCATCATCAGAAAATCTACAAACAATAAATGCTGGAGAGGGTGTGGGGAAAACGGAACCCTCTTGTACTGTTGGTGGGAATGTAAATTGATACAGCCACTATGGAGAACAGTATGGAGGTTCCTTAAAAAACTAAAAATAGACTTAACATATGACCCAGCAATCCCACTACTGGGCATAAACCCAGAGAAAACTATAATTCAAAAAGACATATGCACGCCAATGTTCACTGCAGCACTATTTACAATAGCCAGGTCATGGAAACAACCTAAATGCCCATCAAATGGATAAAGAAGCTGTGGTACATATATACAATGGAATATTACTCAGCCATAAAAAGAAACAAAATTGGGTCATTTGTAGAGACGTGGATGGATCCAGAGACTGTCATACAGAGTGAAGTAAGTCAGAAAGAGAAAAACAAATATATGTGGATATATGTGTATATATGTGGAACAGATAAACCAGTTTTCAGGGCAGAAATAGAGACACAGATGTAGAGAACAAAAGTATGGACACCAAGTGGGGAAAGCCGTGGGTGGTGGTGGTGGTGGTGGTGGTATGATGAATTGGGAGATTGGGATTGACATGTATACACTGATGTGTATAAAATGGATGACTAATAAGAACCTGCTGTAAAAAATAAATAAATAAAATAAAATTCAATAATTCAAAAATAAATAAATAAATAAATAATATACAAGGATGTAATGTACAGCACAGGCAATACAGCCAATACTTCAAAATAACCTTGTATGGAGTCTAATCTATAAAAATATCGACTATGTTGTACACCTAAAACTAATATAATTTTGTAAGTCAACTGTACTTCAATTAAAAAGAATACTAGAAGTCTGTTAAAAAATGTAAGCAGTTGGGCAAAATTTGAAGTATTTGGTAATTCAATATTTTGTCTTCACATAAGCAAGTTAGTTATCCTTAAGGTCTCCTTTGTTTGAAATACTACATCTGAATATGTAAAGATATCCTAGTGTTTAAGTGAAGTTTTCACATTTTAACAAGTTTGTTTAATGTGAAAACATATAGGAAAAGGTCTATGTTAATCATTTTAGCTCAGTAATGCATAAATCTAGTGTATCAATTAAAAATCAAAGCTGAACAAAATAATTTGAAGGGAAGAAATAATAATAGAAATAAAAAGAAAATAATATCAGAGAGAAGATCAAAAGGCAGAGTTCATTCTTTGAAAAGACTAATAAAAATCGATAAAAAGAATGAAAAAGCAAAAATTACTAACAGATCATAAAGAATTTTAAAAGATAGAGTATCATGAACACTTTTGTGTCAATACGTTTAAAAATTTAGATTAAACTGACACATTTTTTGAAAAATACAACTTATCAAAATGGATATAGAAACAGAAATACTCTGAATAACCCCATAACTATTAAAGAAATTGAATCCATCATTAAAAAATCTTCTCATAAGGAAAACTCCAGGACTAGGTGTCTTTTTCAGTGAATTCCACAAAATATTAATATCAAATTTATTAGTGGACATATAATGCCAATTTATATAAACTTTTCCAGAGAATGATGAAAGAGGGGACAACTCCAAACTGTTCAGCATAATCTTGAAACCAAAACCTGAAAAAGGCATTTCAAGAAAGAACAGGTATAGACCAATTTTGCCTATGAACACATATGCAAAAATTCTAAATAGAATGTTAACAAATGAAATTAAACAATACCTAAAAGAATAATACACCTTGGCCAAATTGGGTTTGCTTCAGCCATGCAAGTTTGACTCTATATTTCAAAACCAGGCAATAAAGTTCACTACATTAACAGAATAATAAGCAAAATACGTGATCATTAATAGGTTCAGAAAAAGCATTTGAAAAAATTCAACATCATTTATGATTTAAATCTGTAGCCAAAACTTGGAATAGAGGGGAATATTTCTTTTTATGGTAAGAGCAGCTACCAAAAGAACTATAGCAAAAATCATATCAAATGGTGAAATATTAATGACTTTTCCTTTGAAAATAGGAATGAGAAAAGGATTCCCCATCACTTCTTCTGTTTCCCATGCTGTACTGGAGGTTCTAGCTAGTGCAATAGGAAGAATAAGAAACAAAAGCATAAACATCAAAAACTATATGCATATATTTTTTATACATGTAGAAAATCCAAAAGTATCTGCAAATTACCAGAATTAATAAATGAGTTTAACAACGTTTCTGGTTACAAGGTCAACAAAAATCCATTTATCCACATACATTTATAGAAAATAAAATTTTAGATAATACTATTTATAATAGCAAAATCAAATAGGAACAAATCTAATGAAATATGTACAAGACCTCTATATAGAACGCCATAATGTTTTTAAGAGAAATGTAAAAACCCAAATAAATGGAGGGATACATTATGTTCATGGATTGGAAGAATCAGTAATGTCAATATGCTCTTTCTCCCTACATTCACTTAAAAATTCAATGCACTCTCAGTCAAAATCCCAACAGATAATTTGTGGAAATTGATGAACCAATCCTAAAATATATACGGAAATTTAAAGAGCCCAAAATAGCCAAGACATCCATGAAGATGAACAGGTAAGAGGAATTAATCAACTGGATATTAATTTTTTTTGGCAGGGGGCTGTACAATGACCATGTGCTTTATTTCTTCTGCTCTGTGATTTTTAATTTCAATAGTAAACTCCATATACAGTAAAACTACTTGATTACCTCAACTTTGGTTTAGATTAAGGTCTCATAAAGAATTTTAGCAAGTACTTTTAAACTAATACCATAAAACACAATCATTATTGAAAATAAGCATCTGTCACAAAAACATGCCAACTGGATATTAATTCTTAACATAAGCTATAGTAAAGTATTGTGATAATGGTGTAAAGATAGGCAAACATAAATGGAACAGAATTTTAAAATGTCAAAACAGACTAATGTGTATATGAAAACTTGATTTATGACAAAGCTGACACTGCAGGACAATGAGGAAATGCTAGCCTTTTCAATAAAAGATGCTGAGTCAATCGCGTATCTATATGAGGAAAAAATGAAACAAACTCCACTTCATACACAAAAATCAATTCTGAATGGGTTGTAGATATGAATGTAAAGACTAAAAACAGTAAGTTTATGGAAAACAGAGAAGTAGCATGCTTTAAGCATTAAGTACACAGAAAAAGATGGTTAGGTTGGCCTACATTAAAATTAAGCACTAAGTACACACACACACACACACACACACACACACACACACACACACACACAAGAAAAGCTCAGTACATCAAAAGACACTATTAAGAGTGAAGAGAAGGTAGTTAAAGCATATTTAACTGACAAAGGACTTGAAGACAGAATTTATTAAGAACTCTATATCAACAAGAAAAAGACAATCCAACAGAAAAATCGGCATATTGCCAAAGAAGCTATCCAAATGTTCAATTAACATTTGAAAAGTTGTTCCCTTACTAATGTCATTTATGAAATGAGAAAGCAAAGTAAACCACCATTACACACCCTTCAAAAAGGGTCAATGTGAAAGACCGACAACCCAAGTGTAGGCAAGAATGTGAAACAACGTAAACTCTGATTATGCTTCTAGTAGTGTAAATTAGTACAACTATTTTAGAAAATTATCTGGTATTATTTACTGAAGTTTAATATAATAATATGTCCCAGAAATTCTAGGTATATATCATCAGAAACGTGTTCACATATGAAAAAGACATGTAGAAGGATGTTTACAGCAGGATTACTTCTAATAGCCCCCAAATGGTAACAACCCAAATGTCCAACAACAGAAGAGATTAAAAAATTTTTTGGTATATTCATACAATAAACTGCTATATAGTAATGCAAACATATTACTACTATGTGCGACAATATGGATGAATCTTACAAATATAATGTTGAACAAAAAAGCCAGATGCAAGAAATGCCTATAGTACGATTCTACTTACATCAAGTTCAAAAGAAAGCAAACTTGGTTGCTTTGAGGATGGAGGAGGAGTTAGGCTTGGGCTCTTGAGTTGCTAGTAATGTTCTAATTCTTTGACCTATAGTTGTTACACTTGTTCAGTTTCTGATAATTTAATCATTTAAGTACTTTCCTGTATCTTGCTATATTTGAATTAAAGTTTAAAAAATACAGTTGGGTTAGAAAAACAAGGATGCAAAATTAACAGTTAAGGAGAGACAATAATTCTAGCTATATGAAGCAAAATATCAGTGTATGGTGCTCATCAGAACCCCCTTTTTTCCTTGGAGGTGGCCCCTAATCTTTCCTCAAGCTCCCTAAAGATAGGCTACATTCATACTTCTATTTATCTACATATAGCACAAAACACCCAAAACAGTGTTTACAACAGCTCCTCAATAAATATTGTAGAGTGATTTGAAATTTGCTGTTTAGTCAGTTGGTCTTGGAAAGAAAAAGTGAGTGGGGGAAGGAGTGAAAGTTGGCACAAGTAAACCTTCTTAGAGATGCTATTGGGGTTCTCAATCCAGACCAGCTAAAACTTTATTGCTATCAAGTCTAAATAAACTTTTTAAACTTTATATAAAGTACTATTATTAAAACTTACACATAGTTTCCTAATAACTCACCATGTATATTAATGTAATATGGATTGTTAGAAGTGTTGGCTGGATATATTTACTAACTGGAAAACAGAGTTGGTATCTATTCTAGATTTCTCAATAGTTAGCCTTTGTTGTATTTTAAGATCTCTGGTTGTTTTATGAGCCTGGCTTTTCTTCTCACAATTTTTGATTAGATGATAGAATTATGAGGAAGAAAAATGGTGTAAGGGTGTGTGTGGCACGTTTAATATTTACCTCTTTTACTACATATTTATATATATCTATATATAGATGTACATATATGGGCTTGGGTGAAGGTTGGCTAGGCAATGATGGTGGATAGATGGTTCAAGGAAGAGGCAGATGTCTTGACTGGTATACAGCTTGGTGAGAATGGAAACTGGCAGAGAACTGAAATTCTACTGTACTAAAAAAACTGTTCTCATAGTCACATAATCATTCCACAAATATTTATTGAATTCCTTAAATTTGCAAAATATTGTTCTAGTTGCTGGCAATACAATAGTGAACAAATCAGATAAGATCCCTACTCTCACAGAGCTTACATTCTAATGTGAGGACAAACATTAAGCAAATTATACAATTATTTCATGACAACTGTGATGAGTGCAACTGAAGTATATGTGCTAATGAAGTGTATGAAGAATGAGAATACATAATTAGGGAAGCAAAAGGGAAGGATGTTTGAGCAGATTTTTTTTTTTTTTGTGGTACGCGGGCCTCTCACTGTTGTGGCCTCTCCCGTTGCGGAGCACAGGCTCCGGACACGCAGGCTCAGCGGCCATGGCTCACGGGCCCAGCCGCTCCGCAGCATGTGGGATCCTCCCGGACCGGGGCACGAACCCGTGTTCCCTGCATAGGCAGGCGGACTCCCAACCACTGCGCCACCAGGGAAGCCCTTTGAGCAGATTTTTAAAGTAAAAGGACTCAATTGATGATGATGGGAAATGGCAGGGGCATAATTCCAGGGCAGTACATGAAATAATGGAGAAAAGGCTTATTGGTAGGGAAGAATATAGTATGTTCAAAAATTGAAAAGATCAGCATGACTGGTACACAGTGAGCAACAAGGACGGTGGACTGGGATAGGATTGGTGTGGTAGGCAGGGGCAAACAGCATGCAGAGACTTGTAGATTGCGTTAATAATGTTATTCTTCATCCTAACAATTGCAGGTGTCATTAAAGGGTCTTAAGCATCCACCCCAATGTAGGAAACAGGTTGGTATGGCAGAAGAGTTTCTGATTGGCAATTAGACCTAGAGAAAAGGCTCTTGAGGAAATTAACCTCCCGGACTCGCTTCCTTGTGCATAAATATTGAGTCTGAACTAGATGAGCACTTAGGTTTCCTTCAGCTCTAAAATTCAACGAATACCTCTATATATTCAAAGTCAAAATGTCAGTTACAAGTCACCTGACTTCTTGGTGAATTCTTCCTATCTCTAAAACTGAACACAATTTAGATCCAATTAAGAGTCATAATTTAATCTATGTTATGGTGATACGGCTGAAGTTTGACTAACTCAAATTAGACTGAGAAGTCTTCTTTCAGATGGGAAGTGGGCAAGGCAGTAGTTACCAGATGCAAAATAAGTGTAATCGATGCTTATGAGTATCGAGGAAGTAGGCAGAAGAGAGCAAGCTAGGAAAATTCAGCTCATTGGAACGATTTAATTTAAAGGTAGCCAGTCAAGAGGTAGTTTAGGAGAGGGAAGGGATCGGTTATCAGCAAGCCCCATCCTCATCAGCATCTCGTATCCCCCTTCCCCTGCCATTTTGACAGTATAATTGATAATTCCTCAAGCTTATGTAATACGGTATGCAGAAACAGTTTCAAGCACCCCATTCCTTGAGATTTGCTCAAATTAAACACTTTCTATTTAAAAATTCAGGAGCGGAGAGTGAAGGCGACTCTATAATCTGAAGAACGAGAGAGAGAGAGGGAGAGAGACAGAGAGAGAGAGAATGAGTGTGTTTTGGGGAAGAGGAGGTAGAAGAAACTGTAATTCCAGAGTGTTAATGCTAAATTGGCTCTTAGAGATCACTGAGTAAACAGGAAGCTTCGAGGTGAGGTGACTTTCCCAAGACGACACTAAGTGGAGGAGCCTAGCCACAGACCCGGGGTCCTCCAACGACCCTCGGGGACTCCGGGGTGGCCCTTTACCTGTGAAGCTGCAGCCCTCTTCCTGCCCCGGAGGAGTGTACAGCAGGCTGGCCCCGGGGCAGTCTCGGGCTGCCTGACTGCCTGGGGCTCTCCTCTCTTCTCGGGTCCGCCCGCTCCGTCTCCCTCTTCTTGCCCCTTAGGTGCCGGGGAGGACACCCGGTGCACGGTGGGCACGTCGCCCGCCACGAGCCTCAGGCGCCGGGAGAAGCGCAGGTTCTTCTGGATAACCGAAGAGACGTCAAAACAGGCGGGAGCAAAGTGGTCGGAGCAGATGACCGACCTGTTGCCCTCGTACCAGTCGGCGCGGCGGCCCCGCACGAAGCGGTCCCACAGCACCCGCACGGCCCGGTCCTTGGGGAAGCGGAACAGCGACTTCCCGGAAGTGGTGGTGTTGCCGTAGTGCGCGGCCACGCAGCGGGCAGGCATGGCAGCTGACTCCGGGTTGGGAGATGAGAGCCCTCCGCACGGCCGCGCACTCCCTGAGCACTCACCTGCCGGATTCCGCTTATACCTTGTCTCCTCCCCCAACCTCCGGCCGGCGGAAGTGCCGAACTGCGGCCCCACCTGGGAAAGTACCCGGCTGTCGGAGATGATCCTCCTCCTCCTCCCTGCAGCTTCCCCCTGAGAGCAGGTGTCCACAGGCAGAGGGATACAAATTTCGCGCGGGCCCAGCTGAGGTGGGCCGTAAAGAGGGACGGACCGGAAGTGGTGGTTGTCATAGCTACCGAAGTGGCCGGCCTCTTCCCTGTCTTATCCTCCTCTCCACACTCCCGCTCTGTTTTTATGAGGCCAGGAAAATACTACTAGGAAGTGCTGACGTTTTGGGCCCCCCAAGTATAACCAGAGGCTCTAACGAGGGCATCGGCCAGTGATTTGGTGGAGGACCAGACCGGAAATGGTAGTTTCCATGGTAACTCCTGAGCGGGTTGCCTGGGAGATGACCCCTTTCGCTCTCTCTGAATCTGTGCTGTAGCGTCACTTCTAAGGCAGATCTAACTGATCTTCTTGGACTGTCTCCTGCCATGATTCCCGGGAAATACCGCTCTGTTTCTGGCCGGGCTGCGAGCAACGTAGGTTGGGTCTCCTACTGTTTCTTCCCATTCGTAGCGTCCTTTCTGACTGGCGTCTTTGTCCTAGGTGATGGGCTGTATTATTGGAACCAACACCTCTGAATCTACGCAAGCTATTGTTTGACCGAGGCTTGAGATTCCTGGACTGGACCAAGGCACTTGGAGGGTATTTAATATTGTGTGATGGGTATTCAAAGTCTTGTCCAGGATCTGGGCTTCCCAGAAGGTGGAGCTGGTCTGCTGTGAAAGGCTAAGCTTCATTTAAATTTCTTTAACCGGTCAATTCCTTTTTTTTTTTTTTTAATTAAGAAAATATTAACTGGCACCGCCACCTCCTTCACCTGCCTCACTGAGCTATTTACTTAGACCTGAAATAGCAAGTGTCAAAAGCTTTAGGTGCTAAGTAGAGGGTTAAATTGCTGCAGACATTTTGGAAGATAAATCACAGTGAAACCTTTTAATTCTTAGTTGTGATTTTATTGTTTTCAGCAGATCCTCAGAACATGATAATTTACCAGAAGCAAGCAAAAAGCGAGCATTCTGTTTTATTCTAATTTTTTGTTATATCTTTGTGTACTATTTTGGGGAGGTTTGTGTGTGTGTATAAGTTAAGAGCATATTTTATGGTTTAATTTTTACATTGTAGGTGAACTGTGGGCTTCATCTGGTAATTCAAACATCATCGCTTCCTGAAAAAAACAAAGTAAGATTCAAGCAGATTTGTATTTAAATTGAATATAAATTGTTTTATATTCTGCAAAATAGCATGATTTAAAGAGCAGAGTCTAAACTGGAAAATTTAAGTATATTTACTTTGGTCACTAATCTAAAGGTAATTTTTATTTTCTGCCTACACAAAGCCAACTAGTGGTTACCAAAGAAGAGAAGGAAGGGGGAGGGGCAAATTAGGGGTATAGGATTAAGAGATACAAACTACTATGTATAAAATAGATAAGCAAGAAGGATATATTGTATACCTCAGGGAACTATAACCACTGTTTTAACTTTTAATGGAGTATAATCTGTAAAAGCACTGAATCGCGATGTCGTACACCTGAAACTAATATAATATTGTAAATCAACTTTACATCAATTTAAAAACTCAAACAAAACAAAGCCAAAAAAACCACCACCTCTTTAAAAAACTGAATCTTATTTCATCCATTACAAGAGGTAAGGTTTTTTTAAAAATTAATTAATTAATTTATGGCTACATTGGGTCTTCACTGCTGCACGTGGGCTTTCTCTAGTTGCAGCAAATGGGGGCTACTCTTCATTGCAGTGCACGGGTTTCTCATCGCGGTGGCTTCTCGTTGCGGAGCACGGGCCCTAGGCACGCGGGCTTTAGTAGTTGTGGCTCGCGGGCCCCAGAGCGCAGGCTCAGTAGTTGCGGCAAACGGGCTTAGTTGTTCCACGGCACGTGGGATCGTCCCGGACCAGGGACTGAACCTGTTTCCCCTGCATTGGCAGGCACATTCTTATCCACTGCGCCACCAGGGAAGCCCAAGGTGAGTTTTTTGGGTTTTTTTTTTTTTTGCGGTACGCGGGCCTCTCATTGTTGTGGCCTCTCCTGTAGCGGAGCACAGGCTCCGGACGCGCAGGCTCAGCGGCCATGGCTCACGGGCCCAGCCACTCCGCGGCATGTGGGATCCTTACAGACCAGGGCACGAACCCTTGTCCCCTGCATCGGCAGGCGGACTCTCAACCACTGCGCCACCAGGGAAGCCCTTAGGTGGTTTTTTTTTGACATCTAAACATTTCTTAAATCAGGACCCTTCTTAAAACTGATGGCACATCATTGTTTAATTGGGAAAGTTTTTCCTTCTTAGTAGTGTGTAAAATGATGTCATGTCTTACTACTGATGGAATCTTATAATAGATAAAATGTGATAATTTGGGGGCACATATCTAACATTCCAGAAAAAAATTGATTAGCAGTGGAAATATATTAGGCCAAATGCTACTTAGAAGTTAAGATTTGAACATGAAATTCTTTTCCCCAGTTTGCCCTGGCATTTCCATAACTTCTGGCTTTTGATTTGATATGTGAGATACTCATATTCTCCCCCACAGCCCCAACCTCAGCTCTCAGATATACTCACCCACCTCCCACACAACCGTGTTTCAAGACACAACACAAATTTTCCTTCTTTGACCAATTTGGACACCTCCAACTGGCACAACTCGGGTTTTTCCTAAAAAGTTGTTAAATAGATGTCACTGAAGGAAAGTGAAGGGCAGAATTTACAGATAAGAACCTGAGAAGGCTAAGGAGGGGCATGAAGAAGGTGGATGGAAGGACGCCATTGGTCAAGGAGGCAGCTGTGGATTACATTATGTATCTGGAAATAAACACTTGGGAAATAGGCCATTTGATTATCTTGAATAAATAGTAGTTAGCTAGATTAATTGAAAATATTCTTTATTGTAATTGGACCTAATGGATTCCTTCCAAAGCTTTGCTGATTGATTTCATTGGATGAATCCTATTCCACTATTATACATAGTATGTTTCTAGGAACTATGTGCCTCATCCAGATTCTTTCCAAACCATTCATTTTCTCTTGTGTGGACATGTATTCTGAGAAAATACCTTAGCTCATATAATGCATAAGGATATAATGTAAATGCTATTATAATTTTAATAGTAGCATGAGAAACATCATAATTCTTTTATGATATGTATTTAGGGGTTTCGGTAGCTAATCGTGAGAGGTTGTTTTGGTTTTGTTTTTCTCAGTCCTCCTATCAAATAATTTAAAATAAATTTAGAGAAAACCCTTCTTAGAAGGTTTAGATATATAATATTATGTTATAATTGGACTGTTAAAGTTCTAATGATAAGAACATTGTGATATTTTTAAACAGAATTTAGTTTCTATTGTATGTTTTTTGCTTTTCCTTTTGAGAAAATGATTCTTGTAATCACTGAATTGTGGTGAGAGTATGGAGGAATTGCAAGTGGCTCAGACTGGAGCCTGGTTTCATCTGACCTCATGAGACTGACTCTGATTTGTGTGTGCGTGTGTGTGTGTGTGTGTGTGTGTGTGTGTGTGTGTTAAAATACACATCACATAAAATTTACCACTTTAACCATTTTAAATTGTACAAATCAGTGGTATTAAATACATTCACAATGTTGTGCAACCATCACCACTCTCTAGTTTCAGTTTTTATCACCCAAAAGGGAGTCCCTATACCATTAAGCAGTCACTCCACATTCCGCCTTCCCAACCCTCTTGGAAGTCACAAATGTGCCTTCTGTCTCTATAGATTTTTCTATTCTCAGTATTTCATAAATGGAATCATATAATATGTAACATTTTGTGCCTGGCTTTCTTCACTTAGCATGATGCTTTCAAGGTTCATCTATGTTGTAACATATATTGATTATTTTATGTTATTTTATAATTATATTCATTACTTTCTCCAAAAAATATTTTTCTTAAATAATGTTTTTTAGGTTGAATTCAAGCTAAATAAAGAAACGCCATCATTCCCTGGTCGACTCTTACAACATGATCTTGAAAGAAACTACTCAAGTAGGCAAGGTATTGTCAGAGAGTAGAGATCAGATATAGTTTATCTTCTTTAAGTAATATTGTTTAATAATGTTGAATTTCTAGATCCAAAGAGACTTGAATTAAAAATGACATCATTCATTGGTTACCAAATTGATTGGGAATTTGTTTAAATCAGAATTGATTTTATATACACAGCATAGTAGATTATTTCTAATACAGGAAAATCTGTTGTGTTTTAGTTTGGTGTGGGCTCTGCACAAGAGAATGGGAAGGAATCTTCCAAATAATGTCTTAGAACTAGGAAAATAGCTAATTAGTGAGGGTAAGAGTATGGGAACACAGATCTTTAGGGAATAAGGAAACAGTGGAAAGAATGGAAAGTCAGGAGTGGAAAAGAAGCTATCTCTTTCCCTTACCAGCACATATAATTATAGATATATTATATCAAAGGCCTTAAACTTTTGTGTGCATCCCCCAAGATCTTGTTAGAAATGCAGGTTCTTAGTGCTTCCCTTCCCTTGTGCCCATCCCCATTCTGATTTTGTAGGCCTTGGGTGGGATTTGCAAATGTGCGTTTTAGTAATGCCTCAAGTGATTCTGATGGATGTGGTTTGTGGACCACCTTTTGAAACACAGCCTCATATGATCTGGTTATATTTCTGAAATGTATTTTTCCATTCAAGGAGAGATTTTCTTTGGAACATTTGAGTTGTTACTTGGTTGCCAACAACTGTTAGCTATCTATAATGTGCTAGTGTTAAGCACTACAGAATCCTTACATACAGTACTGTCCCCATCTCCTAAGAGTTTATATGAGAGAGCTGATCAGTATAGGCCTGTCTAGATTGTTTATCTCACTACTGCATGAACATGTGGCGATTTTGAATATTTTATTAGTTTTCTTTTTTTGTTTTGTAACTCTGGACTTTCCTCTTGGGCCCATCTAATCTGACATGACTTTTCTCTTTCCTATATCCTATACTCTTGTCTTGGTCAATCGCTGGACGTGAAATCAACCTAACTGCTGTTCCACAGTGTAGGAAGCATGTGTCTTGCCTTTTTTGGTTCGATTCAGTACATATCTACTGAGTGTGTACTGTGTGCCAGACATTGTATTAGGCACCGAGCTATAGATGTGGACCTGAAAATTCTCAAGTAGGAATTTTTTTAATGTTTGCATTGTGAATTTCCTTCACATTTTTGATAATAAATCTTGAATTTGTTTTCTCAAACTTAAATACTTTTCCCAAGGTATTCTTGAGTTAGAGGAGGAAGTTGGTAGACAGATTTGTGTATGTCTGGCTAGGTAAGTTTATTTAAGTGTTAAAGTATTGCTAGATATTTGCTAATGAGAAAATAATATGGTAGCACTGAATTTTGTGAACCTGAAAGATGAATAAACTTGTACATAAATAATGACCCATAAAATACAAATTAATTCTTTAGGGAAAAATAAACGTATTTTTTACATTAAAAGATTTTATTCAAACTCATTCTCTGTGACATTTGTCCCTGATTGTTTCCAAATGTGCCTCCTTCCAGTCAGTTTCATGCAGTGAAGGCCACACAGTGTGTAGCTGTTTTCTTGACTTTTGTACTCAGTGTTCTTCTTCCAAAGGCACAAAACTTTGGAAAAATTGTAAGTAGCAGTTTATCAGGAAAAGTTGAGGAATCTCTATCTAATAGACTGCATCCTGATACCCAATTATTATAATTAATTTCACCTCATTCTTATTTTTTCTATTTTTCAAAATTAATTGGACATATATAATCACCTGTCACCATAAATGAACCAGTGGTACTCTCAGTCCAAAGTAAAGAAACTCTATGTTTTAGTTAGGCTACTTAGTCTAAAACTTGGAATGTGATTTTTTTAGGCTTTTTATATTAATGTTAAGAGTTAACCCCTGTATCCTTGAGATTTTGTAAGAGCCAGGGACTGCTATACAGTGAAACCTCAGTTAACCAGACCTTAATTGATTAAATCCCTTAATTAAGAATTCTAAAATATGTATATAGAGAGGAAGAGGCAGTGCTTGACTCTTAGGTCATGATAAATCATGAAAAATAGAGAAACAGGATTTTGGTTACCAAAACAATCTCAAAGGTAAGGCTGAGTGGACACATATATGACCGTGTACTGTATTATCCATCCAGCCAGCCAGCCATCTGTCCATTTCACTGCCCATCTCTTCATCCATCTTTCCGTCCATCCGCTCACCCATCCATCCATCCATCCATCCATCCATCCATCCATGTATTTAGAGTGCCGTGCAGTGAAGACTCTTACCAAACATAGACCATTATGCCTCTAAACACTTTGAGGTCCTAATTATGAAAGTATCCATTCAGCATTTTTATACTAAAATGCAAGAATATCTGATTTTCTTTTTTAACAGAAATAATATATGTAAAATGTATTTTGGATTTACTCTTAATAATGGAAAATCAGTTAGTTAATTTACTGATTGCCTAGTAATTTAGATTCTACAAAGAATATAAAGACTGTAAAATGAGCTCCATTTCTCAAGGAGCTTACAGATTTAATTGGGAAGACAAAAGCTACATATCTGGTGAATTAAATAGTGATATATGAAATCACCAATAACAGGAAATGCTGCAATTAAAATTTTGCCGCATAGCAGTGAAGTTTATATGCAGGATGAAACATTCCACATATAATGTGGGTGTTTGATACACACATATTTGTATATATATGTGGGTGTTTATATATCCACATAAATATGTGAATGTTTCAATTGCAGATCACTCTGGTTCCCAGTCATTTAGAGCAGCGCTCCCCAACCTTTTTGGCACCAGGGACCAGTGTTGTGGAAGACAATTTTTCCACGGCCAGGGTCGGGGGTGGGGGCATGATTCAGGTAGTAACGGAAGCAGTGGTTCACGTGGTAATGCAAGCTTTGCTCTCTTGCCCACTGCTCACCTCCTGCTGTGCGGCCCAGTTCCTAACAATTGAGGGTTGGGGACCCCTGATTTAGAGTATCTTGTTTGTGGATTTTAAGGCCTTTCTATCTAATCATTCTCTTATCCTGCTATTTATTGTATGATGTATGTCATACTGATCGTGATAGTAAGCTCATCATGCAGATAGTGATTTTGACTTCTGTGTATGATAAGAGCTGAAAAGTGTGAGGATGAAATTCCTTTATTCACTGAAGTAAGTGAAAGTTACTCCTTGATATTGCCTCTATACCCCAAGTCTTATTAAATTTAAATCTGCCTTCTAAATTGAGGAATGGCTTGAAGCCTTAACAAAATAATTTTAAAAACCTAATTCTGATGCTAACAAGGGAAATCAAGGTTGTCTATTGTTTGAAGTTTTTCCTTTATCACAGTTAGCTGACCAGTTAATCCTTAATCAGTTAATCCTTACACTGGTTTTTGTTCTTTTAACCATCCAATTTTTGATTTCCAAATCAGTTTACTGACTCGTGGTTGCTTGGGTACCTTGCTAGCAACTGGTCATGTCACAAGACCAGTTCATTTATGAACATGATCTCAATTCTGAATGCTTGTACTCTAGAACATCATTATTAGTTATCTGATATTTCATGATATTCAGAAAAGTGGGATGTGAGCAGTGATTATTTTGTTCAAGAAGCGAGGTATGTGATACTTTGGTTTATATCTTGCATACCTGGAGAAGTTAGCAAATACCACTGCTTTACAGTTCTTTAGTATGATATATATGGAACTTGATTTTAAGATGGCTTCCCAAAGAATATGTTAGCTTCCTATATTTGGGTTCATCTTTTTGCTTTATTGGTCAGTTTAAGCAGTAGAATTCTGTGGTGCCTTAAGTTCTATTTTACTGCTTATCACTCCCATCAGCATCGATGGCTGCTTTTAGGAAATTTTCTCTTTATAGAAGGAAATAGAGTTGATTTCTTCTGGTGTTCAAACTGGTACCTTTGACCTATTGCTCAAGTGTTACTTCATTTCTGGAACTTCCCAGCATCTTTTATTAACTATTCTACATTCTTCTAGGTCTTTAGAATATATCGTAATATCCACCTCCCCCAAAACTCATCTGTGACCATCTTCTTTAAGTAAAAAAATAACCAGACACATTTATGTGTGAAATTATAAATAGATATTGTTTTTTTATTCTGCATTTTGTGTACGTTGTTCTGTACAGTTTATTAATTTCATATGTGTTTGTCCACTAGATTGAAAGCTACTTAATGGCAGGGACAACATGTAACCAGCAACCTATAAACCTTACGGGGTGTCACATACCTTGTGGACCCTAACTACGAGCCTAACTACAAGTGTACAAGATTTATTGACATCCACTTTGGTCTCTGCAATATTCTCTACCAATAGTAGCTGAACATACAAAGAAAAATGGATGATGCGAGGTTTACATTTGTTATCCAAAACTACTTTCTCTGTATTTCCTGTAGCAAAGTCATGTGTTGTGTAGCTTTGTGATAAATTTTTTGATATTTTGAAGGAGATGGAAGAGTAATAAGCCCTTCACCTCGTAATAAATCATCCTGCATCTCATCCACAACAAATGTGACAGAATTATGTGGGCTGGAAATGAAAACTACCATGAGCTCCTTATCAGCATTTGGAGATTCTTCCATTCAGACACCTTCAGAGTCCAGAATCCGGCTGGGCTGTCATAGTGCTGGCCCAAATGTATCTGGTAATGAGGGACTATCATCTCAGTTATAAGAGAGTTAAAATTTAGTATTAGGAGTCAGGATTATAAAGGGATATAGATAGCACTAGAGTAGTTCTATACTTTCAACCAATCTATAAGGCAAGGGAAAAATTATTTGGTATACACAGAGCACATAGTTTTGGTTTGAGGAGGAAAGAAATGAGCTCAAGTTAAGTAACTAATTTCAAATATGAAGAGCTATGGAAGCTATATTTTCTAGAAAGGATATTTGTAGGTGCCAGAGTTCTCCAAATATAAGGTGACTTTAGTTTCAAGATTTTAAAGGTTTTTCTTAATCAAGTAATTTGTATATCATTTTCAATAGGTGATCATATTAATTTGGTGAGCTCATCAATGCCATCATTTCCCATTCTCCAACGTTCTTCTGAAGAGAAAATTCTTTACTCAGACAGGTTGACCCTAGAAAGGTGAGGACAACTTACTTTTTTGACTAGATAATTTATAGACATGGTACAAGATTTGAAAGGTACAAAAGTGTCTCTCCCTCCTCTTATTTTCCTGCTATTTAGTTCTCCTACCTAGGTATAATCACTGTTACCAGTTTTTAAATTTATCCTTCCAAGGGTATGTGGAGAAATTTTATATCTATATAATGTAAAAGAGCTTGACTATACTCTAAAACAGTACTATAGATAAAACTTCAAAATATAGTCCTCACATGGGCTTCTCTGCCCTATCCAGTTGAGTTCCCTTTTACCTCATTGGCTCACAGCCTCCTAATCTCTCCTTCACTCACCCTGCTACAGCCATATCTGCCTCCTTGTTGCTCCTTGAATACACCAAGCATGCTTAAACCTCAGGCCTTTTGCATTTGCTGTTCTCTCTGCCTGGAATGCTGTTCCACCACATATCTGTAGACTCACTGTCTTTACCTCCTTCAGATCTTGAGTGTCATCACCTAGGGATAGCCTTCCCTGGCCACTCTCTCCAAAGCTGTAACTCCTTCGACCCTGACTGTCCCCAGCCCCTTGCTCTGCTTTATTTTCCTTCTTAGCACTTATCACCCTCTAACATATTAAATATTTAACTTATTAAGTTTATTGTTTGTCTCCTCCCACTAGAATATAAGCTCCACAGACACTGGGAGTTTTGTTTAGTTCTGTATTTCCAGCACCTAGAACAGAGCCTGGGACAAAAGAAACTCAAAAAATTCTGATTGCATAAGTATGTTTAGGACTTGATCCCCATCTTTAAATCCAGGAAAGTATCAGCAGTAGAATGGTGGATGAAGGATTTCAACCTTACCTTAGCACTATAACCAGCAGGGAAACTGTCTCTGCTGTGCATACCTTTAGCTTAGCAGTGCATATCTAACAGCAAATGGTTAAGCAGACTTCCTAGCTTAGCAATGCCTGAGCAGTGGATTGATGGCAAATGCACTTCTCTGGCTATGTGACATGGTTCTTTGAATCATCTCAACCTCTATTGCAGAAGGCAATTACATTGTGTTTTATGATGTTAAGTTAATTTTATGTGAAATAATTAATGTTGGAGTTTTTATGCAATTAGAACTAGACTTAATTTTAATAATTACCCTGGCCAAAGTATATTGGCTTTTATATGAGTGAATTACACTTAGATCTAGAATGCTTAGTTCATGGAGGCAAGGAGTGGTTCTATTTATCTTTTTCTCCTCACAGCATGGGAGCATGAAGATACTATTATTAATATTTGTAAGAGGAGGAAGACTGCTAAATCAGAACCTTATTAACTTTAAAAAATATTTTCCAGGCAAAAGCTGACTGTATGTCCTATCATCGATGGGGAAGAACACCTTCGTCTGTTGAACTTTCAACACAATCTTATAACTCGGATCCAAAATATTTCTAATCTGCAGAGGCTAATATTCTTGGATTTATATGATAACCAGATTGAAGAAATTAGTGGGCTTTCTACTCTGAGATCCCTCCGTGTCCTTCTGTTGGGGAAAAACAGGTAATCTTTGCAGATCAGTTTTTGTTTGTTATACTTAGGACTAATGTTGAATCCTATGGTGTTTAGATGGCGACTCAAAATTGAATAATACTTAAGAAACTAATAGACTAAAGTTTTTGAAAGATTATTTAAATGGATTAAGATTCAGTCATAATTTGTTTTATGAGATTCAGTCTGACAATTATTCAAACCAAGTAACATTTATTAAGTGCATATTTTATTATTTCTGTTGCTTTCCAGTGCCATATCTTATGCGGAAGTAAATAGCAGACTTTGGCCTTTATGTTTTTTTTAAAATTAATTATTTTATTTATTTTTTATTTTTGGCTGCATGGGGTCTTTTGTTGCTGCGCGTGGGCTTTCTCTAGTTGTGGTGAGACGGGGCTACTCTTCACTGCAGTGCATGGGCTTCTCATTGCAGTGGCTTCTCTTGTTGCAGAGTACGGGCTCTAGGGCACAGGCTTCAGTATTTAGTGGCACGGGCCTTTATGTTTTATTAGGTTATATTTTAAAAGTGTATTCACATTAGGATTATGTGTTTCATTTGTGATTCTTCTCAGTGCTTGACTGAGGGTAGACATTTGATACTTTGTGATTGTCGAATTATAGTCAGTCATCTGTATCCAGTTTCTCATCCATGGATTCAACCGAGGATCGAAAATACTTGAAAAAAAATATTCCAGAAAGTTCCAAAAAGCAAAGCTTGAATTTGCCATGCTCCTGGAAACTATTTATATAGCATTTACACTGTAGTACATATTATGAGTAGTCTAGAGATGATTTAAAGTCTGCATATACTCTGCCATTTCACATAGGGGATTTGAGCATCTGCAGATTTTGATATCCATGGGGATCCAAGAACCAATACCTTGTTGATATCCAGTGACAACTATACTGATTGATTGTTGTTCAGATGATATTCTCAGTACGTATTTGATATTACATCCTACATCAACTTCCCCAGTTCCTTTTATAAGGCTCTATTGTGTAGTGCAGCTACATAATTCCTCACTAATTTCTTTGGGATTTGTTCAAGACTTTTCTTTCCATTCTTTTTTACTAGATAGCTTTTGCAATGCCTACAAAGAAAGACTGTTTAGCAAAATCCAAGAATGATTTTTATATTATCATGAAGTTTAGATATAGCATTATACCTAAACTTGGTTCCTTTCCTCCCAATTTCCCCCGCCACAGCATAGACCTTGAATTACCTCTTTATTGTTGCTGGCCAATGGTAATATAAGATACTTTTTCCAAGATCATGTCCCAGGGTTCTAGGCTCTTGTCTCTTTTCTGCGGTTTCCTGAAAGTTCCCATCAGTGTAGTTTATCATCTACAGTTGGTTCAAGTGTTAAACTAAGCATTATGGTAGCATGAGGGAATTTAGAGTAATTTTAGGATCATTGAGTATTAGAGTTTGGAGTGACCTCAGAGATCAACTCTCTTATTTACAGATGGAGAAATGGAGATGTGAATTGACTTTAGCGAGGTTAGACATGTCCAAACTATACACACTAGGAGTATGCCACCAGAGCATTCACTCAGTAAAGTGAGAAGTAAACTTTTCGTACAATTAAGGCATTTCCTTCTAGGTGCTCCCGGTCATCTGTCCCGGAGACTTCTTTACTAGTTTCTGATCCTTGGAGTTTCTGACTTGTTTGTCTAGCTTCCATTTATTCTTTAGTATCGTGGCTTTTAGGTCCTTCTTTTAGTCCTTGAGTAAGTAGTTTTTTGTTTGTTTTTGTCTTCTTCCAGTTTTCTTGAGATATAATTGACATACAGCACTGTATAAGTTTAAAGTATACAGCATAATGATTTGATTTACATAAATCATGAAATGATTATCACAATAAGTTTAGTGAACATCACCATCTCATATAGTTACAAAATTAAACAAATAGAAAAAAAAATTTTTTCTTGTGATGAGAACTCTTAGGATTTGCTTTCTTAAGAACTTTCATATATAACGTACAGCAGTGTTCATTATATTTATCATGTTGTACATTACATCCCTAGGACTTATTTATCTCATAACTGGAGTTTTGTATCTTTTGAATGCCTTCATCCAATTTCCCTTCCTCTCACCCATCCCCTGCCTCTAGTAGCCACAAATTTGATTTCTTTCTCTGACTTTGTTTTTCAAGTATAATCAACCTTCAACACTATGTTAGTTCCTGTTATGCAACATAGTGATTCGATACTTCTATACATTTCAAAGTGATCACCTTGATGATAAGTCTAGTTACCATCTGTCATCATACAAAGATATTACATAATTATTGACTATATTCCTCACGCTGTATATTTCATACCCATGACTCATTTATTTTGCAACTGGAAGTTTTTGCCTCTTAATCTCCCTCACCTATTGCTTTCCTCCCTAACTCCCGTCCCCTCTGGCAACCACCTGTTTGTTCTCTATATCTATAAATGTTTCTGTTTTGTTGTGTTTTTTATTTTCCACATATAAGTGGAATCATATGGTATTTTGTCTTTCTCTGTCTGATGTATTTCACTTAGCATAATACTCTCTAGGTCCATCCATGTTGTTGCAAATGGTAAGATTTCACTCTTTTTTATGGCTGAGTAATATTTATATATATACACAACAACATCTTTATCCATTCATCTATTGATGGACACTTGGGTTGCTCCACATTGTGGCTATTGTAAATAAAGCTGCAATAAAATAGGGGTGCACATATCTTTTCTTATTAGTGTTTTTCTTTTCTTCAAATATATACCCAGGAGTGGAATTGCTGGATCATATGGTAGTTCCATTTTTAATTTTTTGAGGAGTTTCCATTATGTTTTCCATAGTGGCTGCACTAATTTACATTCCCATCAACAGTGCATGAGGGTTCCCTTGTCTCCCCATTCCTGCTTCTTTTTAGCTTCTCTGTCTTCTTGGAAATAATGTTTTAAGTTTGTTTTTGTTCTGTTTTGTGTTTTAGTAACGTGTGTCTTGAAGACACCAGTCTATCTTTCTTTTGCTACTCCTCCATCTTTTTTAAAATTTAATTTAATTTTTAATTTTTATTTATTTATTTATTTATTTATTTATTTATTTTTGTGGCTATGTCACACAGCTTGTGGGATCTTAGTTCCCCAACCAGGGATTGAACCCAGGTCCTCAGCAGTGAAAGCACAGAGTCCTAACCACTGGACTGCCAGGGAATTCCCCTCTTTTTGTTTGTTTGCTTTTCGCTCACATTTTATTTTATTTTTTACATGAAGAAAATAGCTGTTTTATTTTTTACATGAAGAAAATAACTGTTTTATTTTATTTTTTACATAAATAAAATAGAACTGTTAGTGTTCTTGAATAAAAAAGAAAATGAGTCAGAAGACTACTTTCCACACTGTCCCAAATTGCATATTTCTAAAGTATCAGTACAATGCAAATCTGATCTCTAAAACATGGGCCTACTACTCTCCAGCCAGCTGACTTTGTCACAACAAGGGGCCTGTGAGCCTTGAAGATGCAAATCTATAGTAAGGCAGTACTTTAGTGAATATTAGGCAAACCTGGCTGAGGAATGCTAGAGAAGAGAGAAGTACACTTGCCACCCCTTGTGTTTGTCTTGGATGACTTGTTGCCCCCGACTGGTTAAATCCAGAAAGCACTGTAGTCTTTTAGTCCAAGGCAATGGAACCACATATGAAAATCCAATGGAACCATATGCCTTTAAATTCAAGTAGATCCAACAAAGATTTCTGCTCAGAAGCTAGAAAGATCCTGCTCAGATTTCATATGTGAAGTTTACATTGCTACCAAAGAACTCCCAACCCCTCTGTACCACTTTGCTATTGAAGTTCTTACCATCTAACTCTTCTGTTTTCTGTATCCCCTGTTTATTCTTGTGAGATCTTCTGATACCTTGATCACCACAGGCTAATGAATAGAACTTCTCTGGATTTTCTTTTGATCACCCAGGACTATAGATAACAGAATTCTCCACCAGATGCTGGGATTCCATATTCCCTTCCTTTTGATTTCTTGAAGGTTCCCACTTAAGGATTTGTCTTTGACACCTGAAAAGCCAGGCCCCGTATAGATCCTGTAGTGGGGTCCTTATTCTGGCATCAATCACATAATGTGGCCTGCAGAGACAAGCTGTGATATCCCTAGATGTCTGTATCTGCTGAGTGATGAGTGAGACTTGTCTTTTTCTAGTTCAGTTCTGTTTAATGGGGGAACTTTTAAAATTTAAAACCTTTCAGGTCACATTGGTATCAATGTAAAAATCTTAAGCTATTTAGGAACTGACTAGGATTCTGCAAATTCCTCATATCAATAATTAATCTGACCAGTAACCTCCTACGTCAACTGATGCCTTCATCTGCCTCTGAATTCCTTAGAATTAGATTTGTTTTTACGTTACTTCAGGTACTGGAGGGTAGGGAAAGAATCTATGGCAAAGGCAGTTCATGAGAACAAGAGAGCAAGATATTTGGCTGGTCTTGGGTTTAACCGACTGAGCAACTTGTCTATTTTTCTTCCTATTCACCTGGGCAATCAGAATCAAAAGTGAGAGTCATAAAGCCACTATGTGTCAAAGCTAAGAGAATGCTTGAAGTCACAACAGATAGTGACTGTTTTACTGGATAGCTTAACAGTGTGTGTGGCCCTGGTGGAATGCTTTGAGAAGACATATTACACATGAAGGTTTTTGTGATTGAAGTGCCTTAAATGTGCCCAGAGTTTCTGATAAATACAGAAACAGATTACATTCATCCTCCAAATCACAGAAACTTGGACTGAGACAATCTCCGTATCTTATGTATAATTTTCAAAATATTAAAAATATAATTCTCAGACCAATAGATGGTAACTACAGGCCAAAGTTTTAATTAACTCAATAGTGAGGGAACCAGTGGGATGACAAAGCTGGTTCAAAGGAGGATAAGAGACACTGATATATAGTCAATGAAAAATAAATAATGCTGGAATAAGATTAAGTTATTGAGCAGGTTAATATCCTACAAAGCACTAAACTCATAACACTGTGGGTTATCTTTTCTATTAGAGAGAACAAACTACATTCCTACTTGGCAAAAATTATCATTACATCTTATTAGTTTTCCACAATTTAGTATGTAATGTTACAGAGTTTGGGCTCTAGTTAGTTGTAAACAGTCAGATGATCCTTAGGTAGGTTTGTTGACAGTACTCTGATAGGACATTGAAAGGACATGCAGTCATCCCTTTGCCTTATTTCCAAGTTTTGGTTATCAGCACTTGAGTATACCCTTCATTCTATAATCACGTATCACAGTTTTACAAAACTGGTTTTTATACTATGTGTTTTTTACTTGAATATGTTTTATTATTTACTTCTTCTCATGTCATTAAGGGTTCTTTGAAAATACAATTTTTAAGAGCTACATAATATATATGGATATATATAATAATTTACTTAATAGTTCCCTTTTGTTAGACTTACATTGTGTCCTTTGTGTATGTGTGTGTGTGTGTGTGTTGTGATGAATATCCTTGTCTATAAATCTTTGTCTGCATCTCTGATTGTTTCCCTAAGGAATTCTAAGATAGGCTTTAGTAGATGAGTTCACCCTCATAAAGCTTATATGAGGGGGGAATTGAGATTTGATGAGGAAAAAAGTCTATATTTTAGGGTAAAAGTCTATATTTTAAGGTAAAAGTCTATATTTTAGGGTCTGGCTCACAGTGTGATTCCAGGACCAGCAGCATCAACACCACCCAAGAACTTGTTAGAAATGCAAATTTTTAGATGCTCTCCCAGAAACTCTGGACGTAGGACTCAGCAATTTGTGTTTTTAGCAAGCCCTCTAGATGATTCTGATACACAAGTTTGAGAACCACTGTTTTAGGGAACGTGAGCTTGGCAGTATAAAAGAATTGAGTAAAAGTCTTCTCTAATGCCTGTGAGGTCAAATTACTGTTAGAAAGCATCACTCTGTCCTAAGCCATATTTTTAGGGTACTGTAATTTTCTTCAACCATTCTAGTTATTTCAAAAAAAAGCAGACAGAGGAATTTTTTGTTCAAAATTTTGTCTATTTTCCCATGTGGTTTAGCTGCTGTTATTATTATTTTTATTATTATTAATATTCATTATTATTGTTAGATTTAAGTGTAAGGTGAGATAATATTAAATGCCTGAATGCCTGACTCTGGATGAAGGTTAATGAAGGTTTCGCATGAGTCCAGAAGGATGTTAATGGTTTGGATGAACTGACTTAGGGGTGTTCAGGGGTAGAGTGCTTTCTAGGAAAGGAACAGATTCTGCCAGTGTTGTGGTGTGAGAAAGAGGACTGATGAGGGGGTTGTGGTCATAAGAGAGTGGTGTGTGTGTGTGTGTGTGTGTGTGTGTGTGTGTGTGTGTGTGTGAATGAGAGAGAGAGAGAGTGATAAGGGAGAGGGGAAGAACTATAGTCACTCTGTGATGGAACATAATAGGTGTATAATAAATATTTTTATAAATTAAATTAGATTGGATTGGTTAGGATAATATAAGTCTGGATTTGGCTATCATGTAAGATGGCTGAGGTTAAATGGAGATAGAAATTCATGACATTTAAGTGTGCGTTATCTTTACATAGTGATCAGCGTATATGAAGCTTCAAGGTATGATCCAGGTTCTGGAAATATTTAGGAAGGTAGAAATGGTTCTTTGAGGCAATAAACAATGACAACAGAAATAAATAGTGATAGACAGATGATGATAAAGATGGATTGTATGAACTTCACTTTACCCTTTGTTTGCCATTGCTCCTTTCCCTCTACTGAATAATGGTAGTAGGAGAAAGAAGGATCTGTAGGAGGGAGAACAATAAAAGGGAAGTGGGGTTTTTTTTGCTGATGTTGTTTTGTTGTTTTGGTTTTGGGGTTTTTTTTTGCGATACATGGGCCTCTCACTGTTGTGGGCTCTCCTGTTGTGGAGCACAGGCTCCGGACGCACAGGCTCAGTGGCCATGGCTCACGGGCCCAGCCACTCCGTGGCATGTGGGATCTTCCCGAACCGGGGTACGAACCCGTGTCCCTGGCATCGGCAGAAGGACTCTCAACCACTGCACCACCAGGGAAGCCCTGTTTTGTTTTTTTGTTAGAGGAGAGTCCAGTTGGAGGCAGTTGGACAGGTAAGATAGCCATCGAAGATAGGAATGAGGGAGACAGTGGGTAGGCCCTAACCATTAGGGAACTTAAGAGGGGGTGTTTCATTTTATTTTATTATTTTTTAAAATATTTATTTATTTGGTTGCATTGGGTCTTAGTTTCATCAAGTGGGCTCCTTAGTTGCAGCTCCAGGGATCCTTAATTGCAGCACATGGTCTCCTTAGTTGCGGCTCGTGGGCTCCTTAGTTGTGGCCTGTGTGCTCCTTAGTTGTGGCATGCAGACTCCTAGTTGTGGCATGCATGTGGGATCTAGTTCCCTGACCAGGGATCGAACACAGGCCCCCTGCATTGGGAGTGCAGAGTCTTATCCACTGCACCACCAGGGAAGTCCCAAGGGGGCAATTTAGAGATAAAAATTCTGTGTTTTTAAATATATAGCAACATTTTAGCTTTCACAAGATGGCCAATCAAAAATTCCAAGTAAATATTCACGAATGGAGCAAACCTAGTAGAAAGCATTTAGGTGGTATCCAATTTTTCTCAGTGATAAATAACCCTGTCATGAATGCCCTTGTACATAAAACTCATCCATTTAGTCAGTATGGGCATTCATTGATTAAAAGAATATTTATTGGGTGCCTACTCGGTGCCAAACATTATCATGAGTGCTGTGGATACAGCAGAGAGCATATCAAAGTTTCGGTCTTCTTGAAGGTCACATTTTGCTTTGAGGAAGGAGATATAAAAAAGTATACAATACATAATATAATTTTAGGTAAGGATAAATACAATGAAGTCCATTAAAATAGGGAAAGGAGAGAGTGATGGAGACAGGAAGGGAGAGCTCTTTTTATTTTTAACATCTTTATTGGAGTATAACTGCTTTACAATGGTGTGTTAGTTTCTGCTTTATAACAGTGAATCAGCTATACATATACATATATCCCCATATCTCCTCCCTCCTGTGTCTCCCTCCCACCCTCCATATCCCACCCCTCTAGGTGGTCACAAAGCACCGAGCTGATTTCCCTGTGCTATGTGGCTGCTTCCCACTATCTACTTTACATTTGGTATTGTATATATGTCCATGCCACTTTCTCACTTCATCCCAGCTTACCCTTCCCCCTCCCTGTGTGCTCAAGTCCATTCTCTACATCTGCATCTTTATTCCTGTCCTGCCCCTAGGTTTTTCAGAACCATTTTTTCCTTTAGATTCCATATATATGTGTTAGCATATGGTATTTGTTTTTCTCTTTCTGACTTACTACACTCTGTATGACAGACTCTAGGTCCATCCACCTCACTACAAACAACTCAATTTTGTTTCATTTTATGGCTGAGTAATATTCCATTTATATATGTGCCACATCATCTTTATCCATTCATCTGTCAGTGGACACTCAGGTTGCTTCCATGTCCTGGCTGTTGTAACTAGAGCTGCAATGAACATTGTGGTACGTGACTGTTTTTGAAATATGGTTTCCTCAGGGTATATGCCCAGTAGTGGGATTGCTGGGTCGAATGGTAGTTCTATTTATAGTTTTTAAAGGACCATCCATACTGTTCTCCATAGTGGCTGTATCAATTTACATTCCCACCAACAGTGCAAGAGGGTGCCCTTTTCTCCACACCCTCTCTGGGATTTATTGTTTGTAGATTTTTTGATGATGGCCATTCTGACTGTTGTGAAGTGACACCTCATTTTAGTTTTGATTTGTATTTCTCTAACGATTGGCGATGTTGAACATCCTTTCATGTGTTTGTTGGCAATCTTCCTTGAAGAAATGTCTCTTTAGGCCTTCTGCCCATTTTTGGATTGGGTTGGTTTTTTGATATTGAGCTGCATGAGCTGCTTGTAAATATTGGAGATTAATGCTTTGTCAGTTGCTTCATTTGCAAATATTTTCTCCTGTTCTGAGGGTTGTCTTTTTGTCTTGTTTATGTTTTCCTTTGCTATGCAAAAGCTTTTAAGTTTCATTAGGTTCCATTTGTTTATTTTTGCTTTTATTTCCATTTCTCTAGGAGGTGGGTCAAAAAAGATCTTGCTGTGATGTATGCCATAGAGTGTTCTGCCTATGTTTTCCTCTAAGAGTTTTATAGTATCTTGCCTTACATTTAGGTCTTCAATTTTATGGTGTTAGGGAGTGTTCTAAATTCATTCTTTTACATGTAGCTGTCCAGTTTTCCCAGCACCACTTATTGAAGAGGCTGTCTTTTCTCCATTGTATATTCTTGCCCCCTTTATCAAAGATAGGGTGACCATAGTGTGTGGGTTTATCTCTGGGCTTTCTATCCTGTTCCATTGATCTATATTTCTGTTCTTGTGCCAGTGCCATACTGTCTTGATTACTGCAGCTTTGTATTATAGTCTGAAGCCAGGGAGCCTGATTCCTCCAGCTCCGTTTTTCTTTCTCAAGATTGCTTTGACTATTCGGGGTCTTTTGTGTTTCCATCCAAATTGTGCAATTTCTTGTTCTAGTTCTGTGAGAAATGCCACTGGTAGTTTGATAGGGATTGCATTGAATCTGTAGATTGCTTTGGGTAGTATAGTCATTTTCACAATATTGATTCTTCCAATCCAAGAACGTGGTATATCTCTCCATCTGTTGGTATCATCTTTAATTTCTTTCATCAGTGTCTTGTAGTTTTCTGCATACAGGTCTTTTGTCTCCCTTAGATAGGTTTATTCCTAGGTATTTTATTCTTTTTGTTGCAGTGGTAAATGGGAGTGTTTCCTTAATTTCTCTTTCAAATTTATCATCATTAGTATATAGGAATGCAAGAGATTTCTGTGCATTACTTTTGTATGCTGCTGCTTTACCAGATTCATTGATTAGCTCTAGTAGTTTTCCAGTAGCATCTTTAGGATTCTCTATGTATAGTGTCATGTCATCTGCAAACAGTGACAGCTTTACTTCTTCTTTTCCAATTGGATTCCTTTTATTTCTTTTTCTTCTCTGATTGCTGTGGCTAAAGCTTCCAAAACTATGTTGAATAATAATGATGAAAGTGGACATCCTTGTCTTGTTCCTGATTTTTGAGGAAATGCTTTCAGTTTTTCACCATTGAGAACGATGTTGGCTGTGGGTTTGTCCTATATGGCCTTTATTATGTTGACGTAAGTACCTTCTATGCCTACTTTCTGGAGGATTTTTATCATAAATGGGTGTTGAATTTTGTCGAAAGCTTCCTCTGCATCTATTGAGATGATCATATGGTTTTTCTCCTTCAGTTTGTTGATATGGTGTATCACATTGATTAATTTCCATATATTGAAGAATCCTTGCATTCCTGGGATATACCCCACTTGATCATGGTGTATGATCCTCTTAATGTGCTCTTGGATTCTGCTTGCTAGTATTTTTTTGAGGATTTTGCATCTATGTTCATCAGTGATATTGGCCTGTAGTTTTCTTTGAGACACCTTTGTCTGGTTTTGGTATCAGGGTGATGGTGGCCTCGTAGAATGAATTTGGGAGTGTTCCTCCCTCTGCTATATTTTGGAAGAGTTTGAGAAGCATAGGTGTTAGCTCTTCTCTAAATGTTTCATAGAATTTGCCTGTGAAGCCATCTGGCCCTGGGCTTTTGTTTGTTGGAAGATTATTAATCACAGTCTCAATTTCAGTGTTTCTGATTGGTCTGTTCATATTTTCTATTTCTTCCTGGATCAGTCTCGTAAGGTTGTGCTTTTCTAAGAATTTGTCCATTTCTTCCAGGTTGTCCGCTTTGTTAGCATATAGTTGCTTGTAGTAGTCTCTTATGATCCTTTGTTTTTCTGCAGTGTCTGTTGTTACTTCTCCTTTTTCATTTCTAATTCTATTGATTTGAGTCATCTCCCTTTTTTTCTTGATGAGTCTGGCTAATGGTTTATAAGTTTTGTTTATCTTTTCAAAGAACAAGCTCATAGTTTTATTGATCTTTGCTATTGTTTCCTTCATTTCTTTTCTTTTTTTTTTTTTTTTTTGTGGTACGCGGGCCTCTCACTGTCGTGGCCTCTCCCGTTGCGGAGCACGGGCTCCGGACGCGCAGGATCAGCGGCCATGGCTCACGGGCCCAGTCACTCCACGGCATGTGGGATCTTCCCGGACCGGGGCACGAACCCGTGTCCCCTGCATCGGCAGGCGGATTCTCAACCACTGCGCCACCAGGGAAGCCCTCCTTCATTTCTTTTTCATTTATTTCTGATCTGATCTTTATGATTTCCTTCCTTCTGCTAACTTTGGTGTTATTTTGTTCTCCTTTCTCTAATTGCTTTAGGTGTCAGGTTAGGTTGTTTATTTGAGATGTTTCTTGTTTCTTGAGGTAGGATTGTGTTGCTATAAACTTCCCTCTTAGAACTGCTTTTGCTCCATCCCATAGGTTTTAGGTCATCATGTTTTCACTGTCATTTGTTTCCAGATATTTTTTGGTTTTCTCTTCGATTTCTTCAGTGATCTCTTGGTTATTTAGTAGTATATTGTTTAGCCTCCATGTGTTTGTATTTTTTACAGATTTTTTCCTGTAATTGATATCTAGTCTCATATCATTGTGGTCGGAAGGGATACTTGATACGATTTCAATTTTCTTACGTTTACCAAGGCTTGATTTGTTACCCAGGATATGATCTATCCTGGAGAATGTTCCATGAGCACTTGAGAAGAAAGTGTATTCTGTTGTTTTTGGATGGAATGTCCTATAAATTATCGATTAAGTCCATCTTGTTTAATGTGTCATTTAAAGCTTGTGTTTCCTTATTTATTTTCATTTTGGTTGATCTGTCCATTGGTGACAGTGGAGTGTTAAATTCCCCTACTATGATTGTGTTACTGTCAACTTCCCCTTTTGTGGCTGTCAGCATTTGCCTTACATATTGAGGTGCTCCTATGTTGGGTGCATAAACATTTACAATTGTTATATCTTCTTCTTGGATTGATCCCTTGATCATTATGTAATGTTCTTCTTTGTCTCTTGTAATAGTCTTTATTTTAAAGTCTCTTTTGTCTGATATGAGAATTGCTACTTCAGCTATCTTTTAATTTCCATTTGCATGGAATATCTTTTTCCATCCCCTCTCTTTCAGTCTGTATGTGTTGCTAGGTCTGAAGTGGGTCTCTGGTAGACAGCATATATATGGGTCTTTTTGTATCCATTCAGCCAGTCTGTGTCTTGGTGGGAGCATTTAATCCATTTACATTTAAGGTAATTATCGATATGTATGTTCCTATTACCATTTTCTTAATTGTTTTGGGTTTTTTATTGTAGGTCTTTTCCTTCTTTTGTGTTTCCTGCCTAGAGAAGTTCCTTTAGCATTTGTTGTAAAGCTGCCTTAGTGGTGCTGAATTCTCTTAGCTTTTGCTTATCTGTAAAGCTTTTAATTTTCCACTAAATCTGAATGAGATCCTTGCTGGGTAGAGGAATCTTGGCTGTAGGTTTTTCCCTTTCATCAAATATGTCTTACCACTCCCTTCTGGCTTGCAGAGTTTCTGCTGAAAGATCAGCTGTTATCCTTATGGGGATTCCCTTGTATGTTATTTGTTTTTCCCTTTCTGCTTTTAATATTTTTTCTCTGTATTTAATTTTTGATAGTTTGATTAATATGTGTCTTGGCATGTTTCTCCTTGGATTTATCCTGTATGGGACTCTCTGCGCTTCCTGGACTTGACTGAGTATTTCCTTTCCCACTCTTGGGAAGTTTTCAGCTATAATCCCTTCAAATATTTTCTCAGTCCGTTTCTTTTTCTCCTCTTCTTCTCGGACCCCTATAATTCAAATGTTGGTGTGTTTAATGTTGTCCCAGAGATCTCTGAGACTGTCCTCAATTCTTTTCATTGTTTTTTCTTTCTTCTGCTCTGCAGTAGTTATTTCCACTATTTTATCTTCCAGGTCACTTATCCTTTCTTCTGCCTCAGTTATTCTGCTACGGATTCCTTCTAGAGAATTTTTAATTTAATTTATTGTGTTGTTCATCCTTGTTTGTTTGCACTTTAGTTCATCTAGTTCCTTGTTAAACATTTCTTATATTTTCTCCATTCTGTTGCTTGGTCTGTTGGGTTTTTACCTTGCTCCTTCATCTGGTGTGTGTTTATCTGTCTTCTCTTTTTGCTGAACTTACTGTGTTTGGGAGCTCCTTTTCCCAGGTTGCATGTTCGTAGTTCCTGATGTTTTTGGTGTCTGCCTCCAGTGGCTAAAGTTGGTTCAGTGGGTGGTGTAGGCTTCATGGTGGAGGGGACTGGTGCCTGTGTTTTTGTGGATGAGGTTGGATCTTGTCTTTCTGGTGGGCAGGACCACGTCTGGTGCTGTGTTTTGGGGTGTCTATGACCTTATTATGATTTTAGGCAGCCCCTGTGCTAATGGGTGGGGTTGTGTTCCTGTCTTGCTAGTTGTTTGGCATAGGGTGTCCAGCACTACTGTAGCTTGCTGGTCATTGAGTGGAGCTGGGTCTTAACGTTGCGATGGAGATCTCTTGGAGAGCTTTTGCCGTCTGTTATTACGTAAAGCTGGGAGGTCTCATGTGGACCAGTGTCGTGAACTCGGCTCTCCCATCTCAGAGGCATAGCCCTGACACCTGGTTGGAGCACCAAGACCCTGTAAAAAAGAAAGAAAGAAAGAGAGAGAGAGAGAGAGAGAGGAAGGAAGGAAGGAAGGGAGGAAGGGAGGAAGGAAGGAAGGAAATAAAGTTATTAAAATAAGAAAATAATTTAAAAATTAAAAAATTAAAATAATAATAAAAAGAAAGAAAGAAGAGAGCAACCAAACCAAGAAACAAATCCACCAATGATAACCAGCTCTAAAAACTATACTAATTAAAAAAAAAAAAACAAAACAGACAGAACCCTAGGACAAATGGTAAAAGCAAAGCTATACATATAAAATCACAAAAAGAAGCATACTCATACACACTCACAAAAAGAGAAAAAGGAAAAAAATATATATCAATATATAAAAATAAAAGCAAGAGAGCAACCAAATCAATAAATGAGTCTACCAATGATAATAAACTGTAAATACTAAACTAAGATAAACATAAAACCAGAAACAAATTAGATGCAGAAAGCAAACCCCAAGTCTACAGTTGCTCCCAATGTCCACAGCTTTAATTTTGGGATGATTCGTTGTCTATTCAGGTATTCCAGAGATGCAAGGTACATTAAGTTGATTGTGGAGATTTAATCTGCTGCTTCTGAGGCTGCTGGGAGAGATTTCCCTTTCTCTTCTTTGTTCGCACAGCTTCTGGGGTTCAGCTTTGGATTTGGACCTGCCTCTGCGTGTAGGTCACCTGAGGCTGTCTGTTCTTTGCTCAGACAGTATGGAGTTAACATAGTGGCAGATTAGGGGGCTCTGGTTCACTCAGGCTGTGGGGAGGGAGGGGTACGGAATGTGGGGTGAGCCTGCAGTGGCAGAGGCCAATGTGGCATTGCAACAGTCTGAGGCATGCTGTGTGTTCTTCTGGGGAAGCTGTCCCTGGGTCATGGGACCCGGGCCATGGCAGGATGCACAGGGTCCCAGGAGGGGAGGTGTGGATAGTGGCCTGTGCTCGCACCCAGGCTCATTGGTGGCTGCAGCAGCAGCCTTAGTGTTTCATGCCCATCTCTGGTGTCCGAACTCATAGCCGCGCCTCGCGCCTGTCTCTGGAGCTCGTCTAGGCAGTGCTCTGAATCCCCTTTCCTCTTGCACACAGAAACAATGGTCTCTTGCCTCTTAGGCAGTTCCAGACTTTTTCCCAGACTCCCTCCCAGCTGGCTGTGGCGCACTAGATCCCCTTCTGGGATCTGACCTCCGAAGCCCAAGCCTCAACTCCCATCCCCCCTGCCCCACCAGGTGTGCAGACAAGCCTCTCAGGCTGGTGAGTGCTGGTTGGCACCGATCCTCTGTGTGGGAATCTCTCCGCTTTGCCCTGTGCACCCCTGTTGCTGCACTCTCCTCCATGGCTCTGAGGCTTCCCCACCCCCACCCCCACCCCATCTCTGCCAGTGAAGGGGCTTCCTAGTGTGTGGAAACTTTTCCTTCTTCACAGCTCCCTCCCACTAGTGCAGGTCCTGTCCCTATTCTTTTGTCTCTGTTTTTTCTTTTGCCCTACCCAGGTACATGGGGATTTTCTTGCATTTTGGGAAGTCTGAGGTCTTCTGCCAGCATTCAGTAGGTGTTCTGTAAGAGTTGTTCCACATGTAGATGTATTTCTGATGTATTTGTGGGGAGGAAGGTGATCTCTACGTCTTACTTCTCCGCCATCTTGAAAGTCTCCTCAAGAGCTCTTTTTGATAGGGTCATCTGGAAAGGCTGCTCTGAGAAGATATTTGAGCCAAGAGTTGAATAATGTGAAGGAGTGAACCATGTTAACTTTTGGGGGAAGAATATTAAGGAAGAAGGAACAGCAAGGGTAAACACCCCAGGCAGAAATGAATTTGTCAAGTTAGAGATGACAAGAAAGTTCCTGTGGCTGGAGCAGAGTGAGTGGGTGCACTGGAGTCTCGGTAGGAGATAAGCTGGAGGAAGAGTCAGTAGTCAGAGTTTAGGGCCTTGAGGACTGAGGTAAGGAATTTAGGCTGTATTCTAAGATGAAAGGAATTGCCTTGAATAAGTGCCTTGTGCTAAAGTTCCTAGAAGTAGAATTGTTCTTTCCTAAAGATAGGACTTTCAAGCTGACTTTGGGACATTTCCCCAATGGGACTGTATCTTTAACATTATAATTAAATCAATGAAAAAAAGGTTTTAATATATAATTTTATATAATTTCTCTCTATATATATTTCTATGTCTGTCTGTCTATCTGCCTGCCTGTCTACCTATCTGGAAAGAATAAATGAAAATGAGTTATGCCTTAGAGTTTTTGATTTACAATAGATGTGGTACATCTGTATTTCTACACTACTTACTCTGATTTTCAGAATCAAGAAGATCTCAAATCTGGAGAATCTAAAAAGCTTAGATGTCTTGGACCTTCATGGAAATCAGGTATTGTTAAAGCCCTTTCATTTCTTTCTTATTTGAAAAAGCTCTAGGAAATTTCATATAAAAGTTTTAAGAATTATACTTTTGTTGAATTTTTCCAGAGTTACTTTACTGATTCACTGAAATTAGCTATGGTATTAAGGTATTAAGCTCATTTATATAAGGCTTGGTAATTCCTCAGTGGTAAGTGACAGATAAAACTTGTAAAACATTTAGAATTCTTATAGTTATGACAATTTTGATTCTTATTTAGTCTTTTATTAACTTATAGCCAACCCCAACCCAAGAACTAGAATATTACTAATGATTTTCTTCTACTTAAGTGTTCCTTCTTTATTCCAAGACAACACTATTCTGGATTTCACATTTATCATTCTTTTATTGATGTTTTTAGTTGGTTTTATCACATATATAAGTGTCTAAATAATATATTGTTTAGTAGTATTGTCTTTTAATGTAAAAAAAGGTGTCAAACTATATATTGTCATCCAGTGCTTGCTTTTTGGATACAACATTATGTTACTGAGGTTCATCTATTTTGACTACATAGCTGTAGTTTATCTTTATTGTTCTATGTTCCATGGTTTGATTACACAAAAACCTTTTTTTCCATTTTATTATTGATAGACATTTGGGTTGATTCCATTTTGTTTGGTTGTTTTTTTTTTTTCCTATTAGGATAATACTTCTAAGAACATTCTTGTACATGTTTCTTCCATACATCATATGTACTCTAGGGTATATATCTAGGAGTGAAACTGATGGGTCACAGGTTATTTAAACGTGTAACTTTAAAAGTTAATGCCAAATTGTCTTCCAAAGTGATTGTACCAGTTTATACTCCCACCAGTAACACAAAATAGATCCTGTTGCCTCACATCCTTTTCAACATTTGGAATTTTCAGACTTCTTAATTTTTGCCAATTGAATTGGTATAAAGTGGTGTCCCCTTATGGTTTTGATTTATAATTCCCTGATTAGTATATAACCTGGGATCATTATTCCATTTGATTAGTTTGTCTCCCCATATATTTGTCTGTCTTAATTTCTCTGTCTGGTTTGTTATGTTCCCTCTCCTTATATAATCTTCTCTTGCAGAGCATCTTGGCTGTTTTTTAACCCTTTGCTCTTACATTTAAATTTTAGTCTTTGCAATATGAGTACTTATTTATAAATAGCTACATGAGCTACATACTCATGCAGAAGGTAAAAACCTCTCCTGAATTGGTAAGTGTACATGGTGGGGTGATCTGGGAGTCCCTGCCTATTGAGAACAAATCTCCCACTTGCAGTTGGTCAGGCATAAACCTCAGTGCGATCTCTTTAGGCCTTCTAATAGCTGTTAGTCCTAATCATTTTGTTGAAAAGCTAACATAATTAATAAAATCTTGATAGATATATTAGATAGGCCACATCTGCTAGGTTCTAATCTCATCGCAGCCCCATCTATATGTCTGCCTGTGTGTGCACTCAGAGAGAGGAGTGTTGATGCCTGGGAATTGTCCAGCTCTGCAGGCTGGTTAGTATCACTCTAGTAGAGGGAAAGTTACCCAGTTAGTTAGATGGTGGTGGAAGAGGAAGAAGAATTAGAGTCTTGTCAGTAAGAGAGCATCATATATAAAGGCACTGAGACTAAAAACAACATAATAAATATGTTTTACTGCTGGAGAATTTAGCACATCTTGAGGGATGGTGAGAGATGAGGCAAGTGAGGTAGGTTTTCGGGCTTCCCTGGTGGGGCAGTGGTTGAGAGTCAGCCTGCCAATGCAGGGGACGCGGGTTTGTGCCCTGGTCCGGGAAGATCCCACATGCCGCGGAGCGGCTGGGCCCGTGAGCCATGGCCGCTGAGCCTGCGCTTCCGGAGCTTATGCTCCGCTACGGGAGAGGCCACGGCCGTGAGAGGCCCACGTACTGCAAAAAAAAAAAAAAAAAAAAAAAGAGGTAGGTTTAAGGCCAGACTGTGGAAGGCTTTATATGCCATAATAAGGAATTGCTATTTTATCTTTCTGTAACCCACTATTTTAAATACCATTCATCAGTGTAAGTGAAACATTTTATGGTAGCAATATTTTTCTTAAGTTTATTTTTAAATGTATATATGAGAAATAAGTATTTATGTGGTTTTTATATTATAATGTACCTTTAAGAATTCATGGACATTACCCAAGATCTATAAGAGCAGCTGGTAAATGGATAATGTATCACTTGGTCTATTAGACCAAGTCACCTTGTTACCTTGTTAGCCGACCTGTGTTATGTGTATGTGTTAAATGAAAATCTGAGTCTTGTTTCAAATATTTAAATCCAATAAACAAAAATTTGGAGTATTTCAAAGCAAAGAGAGTCTTGGTGACCAAAAAGTCAGGAGATACACTATTCAAGTTGAAACAACATGCAACTCTAAAAAAATAGCATCAGGTAGTTAAAAAACTAAAAGAAAATGAAGTGACTATTTTTTGTTTTGAATTTACTTCCATTGGAAATAAAAATGATACGTGGTGTACATTGTAAAATGAAATATAATTGGTTTATGGATGTGAAATCGTTGATAGGAATAGTGATAGTGTTCAAGAAACAGATTGGGGAATGTAAAGAGTTGAGGGGAGGTGAAACTGGAGACAGAAAACAGCTGAGAGACTAATTCAGTAATCTTGGTGAGAAGTGATGGCAACTTAAAGTTGTAGCTATAGGGATATAAATAACAAGGGGGCAGATTGGATAAATATTTAAAAAGTAAAAACATTAAGATTTAGCAATTGATTGTATGTGAGTAGTAAAGAATACAGAGGAATATGAGAGGTTGACTCTCAGTTTATGACCTAGATTTTTTTTTTGTCTACCAGAAAATGTTCTCTTGGTAAACGCTTGCTTTAACATGGGCACAGGTGTGCTTCAAAAAGAATCTGTTCTTTCAGTGACATGTTTTCCTTCAGGGAGAGCTGGCTCTTTCTGTGGTTGCTTGCCTGAAAGCAGATGTCTTTCCTATTGCTGAGTAGGAAGGTTGTCTTCATCCAGATAGAGCAGTCTGGGTTACTAGTAAACACATACATAAGACGGGAGTATCCAGCTTTCCTAGACGTACTAAAAAGCTCTGCTGTCTACCTTGAGACTCTCTCTTATCAGTGTGACCCGAGATTAGTCTTTTGAACATTCCTATCATTTCTTCTTCTGGCTGTGAAATTTATTAACTGATCAAGAACTCTGCTCTCACCCTACACCACCTTTTTTCTGAAATTTCTGTCATTTACTCTATGCCTGTGACTTTGTCCATGGCTGCAACAAGTAACAGACTATTCTGTCAGAGATGTTGCACACAATTCTGACCTGTCTGATTGCAAACCAAGAAGCTGAACAATATCCCCAGTGACTTTTTTTAAATTACAGATTGATACCTATATATAAGAGTTAACAACATTTCTTTTCAGAGTGACCAAACTAAAATGTAGGCATTCTAATTATATGTCCCACCAGGACCAAATAGAATTGGAGAAAGTTAGTTTTCTAAAAGAAATGTCCCAGGATTATTAGCAGAAGGGAGAAGACACCATATACAGGTTATGTACCCCTTCATTCTGTATATTTATCTTTCTTGAGTTCAGAAAAGCTTTACGTAACTGTATAAACTTATGTATACATTTACATATTGCTTTTCCATATACCTATCTCTATTTTTTTAGTATTTTAGTAGAATTTCTCAAGTTTATGCTGTTATTATTGATTTTCTACAGTGTCTATTTTACTTTTTTCTGATTCTATGCATTTTAAATTCTATCACCTATTTAGTTTTGAAATGTTTTTCTCTATATCTTACTGTACAGTTCTGTAATCTGAAAATACTGATAACCTTGTTTCTTCTTTTACAGATTTTATTTTCATTTTACATTAGTTACACCAAAAATCTCAGGATAAATTTTAAATCATGGTCATATATTATCTTTATATATTATTGAATTTGTGATAAATATACTTAGGTTTCTCCTCTTGAATGTAGATGAAATCTAGATGGTATTTCTTGAATATAAGAGAAGGTCCAAACAATATCATAGAAAACTGGATTATAAATCTTAAAAAAAGGCTATTTTAGCCAATATCTGCTTTGAAGTGTTAAGTAGAAAATTTCAAATAATATTGTGATGGCAATACAGATGAGAAAATTAATCTTCAGTGATTGTGAAATTTGTTTTAATGTTCAGAAGAAAAGTGTTGTGTATAACTCATTGTTACGTAAGTACATTACATTAAAAGGTTGAAGCCCTCTGCAAGAAGCCCTATTTCTGGGTCATGTAGAAACTCATCCCGTTGTGCTACGCTTACTGTATTACAGTAGTGGGGCTGAAAATCATGTTGAGCTCTCATCATTTCATAGGCTATACCCTTTAACATATCCTTACTTGTGCAACTCAGATTCAGTGCTTATGTGCATGTGTATATTCCATAATTCAAGTCCACCATATTGTACCTTGCCTAAACATTATCTGTATCCTCTCTTAAGCAGTTTCACTAATAAAGAATATCCATCCTCACCCTCTATTGGGGATCCTAGTTCCTTGAATCTTTTCCATTCAGACTCTTGATTGCTCTCAGGATCCTGCAGTATAAATGGAGAATTAACAAGGGGAACTTGGTATCATTCCTTTTCCTTGCCTTTTCTCTCCGAAGGTAGTCTTGTTTGATCAACACATTGTGAGCTTATTCCTTGGGCTCACAGTTTCTATTTCACAGCTAGTACGTATATTTCTCTTCACCTTCATGGGACCTGGCACAGTGTTGGGCACTTAGAGATGCCCAAGCAATGGACTTACTGATTATTTGATAAAATATACTTACCATGGTCAAATTATAAAATATGTTCTGTTAGTTAATCTTCACAAGTTAAGTAACTTCATAATATCTACAACAGAGGAAACTGGAAATAGATTTTGAAATGTCTTCATATAAACTTGCACTGAATTCAATGACTATGTCTTTTATTTTTATAACATGCACATCTGAGATTTATGCCTGCTAATCATCCCTTCCTCATTTTTTAACAGATTACCAAAATTGAAAATGTCAATCATTTGTGTGATTTGAGAGTTTTAAATCTTGCCAGGAACCTTTTAAGTCATGTTGATAACCTTAATGGGCTGGATTCACTAACTGAGCTTAACCTGCGACACAATCAAATCACTTTTGTGGTGAGTATTAAAATGGAATCAATATGTGATTTCTGGCTTTTCTTTTAAGGGAATGAAATAAATGTTATAACATTGCTTTCTGCAAAGTAAGAATCTAAAGGACTTTAGTTTTTTTCCTGAATTTAAATTGCAGATATAATTGTTAAGCTTTATAATATTTTAATTTGGGAAATGTGGTGTTTTCCATTCTAAAAGATAAATGTAAAATTAGGAGCACAAGTGTTATCAGTAAATGAATCATTCAGTAAATGAATACTGAATCCTTTCCTGTGTTGTTATAGGAATAGAATTAATAAGAAAGAAGGTTATTGTTGACTGAAGTTGATAACTTGTTGCACCGAGAGGGAAAAGGCACAGAGAGGAGTGGTTCAGGGCTTTGAAGACATGCATAAATATCATATTCTTTGCAGTTTTTCAAAGGCAGCTTGGTATGGTGGAAAGAGCATTGTTACATAGGACATGAGAGGCCAAGTGCAGGTCTACTTCAGCTCTCATTATCTGTGTGACCTTGGGTAAATCACTTTAACTCTGTAAGCCTCAGTTTACTTTTCTCTAAAATGAGGACATTGGGCTAGATCATCTCTAGAATCCTTTTTGGCTTGCTGGCTCTGAAAAAAGATATAAATATGGTAGAAATCTGGTGTGTGAGTAGGAGGAAGAGTTGGCATTATGGGGACAAAACTATAGAAAGGCTACTCTGGAACTCTGAGGATGAAGTTCATTAGATTTATAGTTTTATTCAAGTTTAGCAACTAAATAACAGCTTGATGCTCAGGTATTTTGAACTTGTGCATATATGAAGAGCTCTAGAAATACGACTGTCAGCTGTATGACATGATACAGGCCAAGAAGACATCTGAGGATTTATAAAAACATTTGTTCTTTTAACGAGTTTCCTTTGTTGACATGCAATAGAAAAACTACATTAGGTTTTCTTTGGGTATTGTTTAAGCACTTTTAAAGGTAAAATCTGATTCTTAACTTTTTCAAGACATTGAGTTCCTTAGTAAATAGTTAAATGTACTGTAAGTGGTACACTGGAAAAATCTGGGAGACAGATGATGCCTTATCTCTAGGCCTCATTTTACAGATTGGTTTCATTTTGAAATTTTCCCAGAAAGTCTGAGCCAAGTAATGCTCATATCTTCTAGGAGGTTGGGATAATTTCAGAGCCTTCTCTAAGACATGGATTTATCCCAGAACCTCTAAATTCTGCCAGCTGTTCCCCCAGATTGGATTTAAATATTGGGAATGGCTTGTTTATTTTAAAAGACACCCATATTGGGGCTTCCCTGGTGGTGCAGTGGTTGAGAATCTGCCTGCCAATGCAGGGGACACGGGTTCGAGCCCTGGACTGGGAAGATCCCACGTGCCACGGAGCAACTAGGCCTGTGAGCCACAACTACTGAGCCTGCGCATCTAGAGCCTGTGCTCTGTAACAAGAGAGGCGGGGATAGTGAGAGGCCCGCGCACTGTGATGAAGAGTGGCCCCCGCTTGCTGCAACTAGAGAAAGCCCTCGCACAGAAACGAAGACCCAACACAGCCAAAAATAAATTAATTAATTAAAAATTTTAAAAGACACACATATTAATCTGTTACATTGCTGTCTCTAGAACTGTTCAGACTGGACTTAATCTGCCCTAGGGACATTGGGTATGGTAAAAATCCAAAAAGCTTTGATAGAGTGGAGTACAGAAATCTATTGGCCTTAGCATATTCCTGTCTATGTTTTGTCTTTCATTTGGAAAATGTATAATACACATCCAGGAATTTGCTTACCGAATTTCCCATTAAGTATTATGTCTAATCATTACTGTTATAGATTAGGCAGCAGTAAACATCTTATGGAAAAGGAAATTGTCTTAATTTCTAAAAGTGAAAAAGATTTATTAAGTATTATGCATATGGTATAATTATCATTATAATAAGTATCATGCATATTAATTGATTGGATATTGTTAATATATGTGTAAGAAAAGATCAGAAACTTTTCCAGCTCTATTTCTTTTTTGAAGCAGCCTTTTCCTAAAAGAGCCAAGAGACTTTTAAATCTGAGGATTCTTTTTTTTTTTTTAACCGTCTCTTCTTTTTCCCAGGGTCAGTTATCATACTAATTCTTTTTGCTTTATTTTCTCTTATGGTTTTGATTTTCCTCAATAGCTGGTAATCCTTAAATGAAGGACTATGTTAAGGAGTGGCTGGCTCTCCTGTGCAGCTGAATAGGTCTTTTCAACCATAAAAGCTCTCCCTAGAATGACCACTAGATTTGTGTAAGTTGTTGAATCCCACACACTGGCAGGCTTCCCTTTAGTGTGAGTGGAAGGAAATAGGCTGTGTAACTGCCAAAATAAGAAAAACTACTTTGTGTATGTGTGTGGGTGTGGGTGTGGGTAAGGAGGACTTCAGTAACTTTTGCGCCAGCTGAAATTGCCATTCCTTTTCCCCCTCTGGTTCTACTGTAGCAGTTATTAACCATCTCCATAGATAAAATACCCATGCTGTCCATCCTTCCTTGATACTGTTTTGTTAGAGAACAGTTCCTGAGGCTCTAGATGAGGTTTTCTTCAGCCAGCTGCTGTGTACCCGGTTGCGTGTGTGCATGGCAGGGATGGGAGTGGGCTGGGGGTGGGGTGGGTTTGCTGGTGTTCCAGGAATGGCTGTTGAGTAGACAGATCTTTAATAACACATCTACTTGATTAGCCATAGTTACCCATAGTCCACGCCTGTTCTTTGTATGTACTGACTCTGAGCGTGGAAGATGGCATTCTTTTGGAAGGAATTGCTGCATTTGCAGCGCAGCATCTCTCCTGCTGGTTCTGAGCCGCAGTTTTCTCTGTTCAGGGTTATCTCCAGTAAGATCCTATCTGCTTTCCACCTTCCTGAAATTCATCAAAAATGTTGATCTATTAATAGCTCTCTTGTTTTTATCATTTCCATGGATTCACTCATTTTGTGTATTTTTTGTTTGTTTGTTTCACTCATTGAATCTTGGGAAGGAGATGAAACAAAGGCATTACCTACTTTACCATCTTATCAGAAACCTTCTTCACTGGTATTTTCGATATAAAAAAAATCATTGTTTATTGTATTAAATTCACTGATCTTTTTCTTGGAAATTTTATAAATTTCTAACCAAATGTCTTTAAAGTTTATATGGTATTTTTCCCTTTTAAAAAACTATGAAACATTTCGGACATTCTCAAAGAATAGGAAATAATATTACAAACATTTGTATGTCCACCAATGAACTTAATAAATAAAAACTTTATAAATATAGTTGAGGCCTACTATGTAACCCTCCTCCAACACATTCCCTCCCTCCTTTGCAGAGGTAACCACAATTACGAATTTGATGTTTACTCCTATGCACGTCTTTTTCCTTTTCCTGTATATATCCCTAAACAATCCCATATATATACCCCTAAACAATGAAGTAATTATTTTGCATGCTTTTAAGTGTTCTGTAAATTATATCATCAAACTGTACATATCTTCTGTAAGTTACTTTTATTATGCTTTGATCTATGTTGATACCTGTAGCTCCAGTTCACTAATTTCCGTTGTTATATAGTATCCCACTGTGTGATTGAAACTAAATATTTATTCTTCTCTTTATGGACATTAATATTATTTCTAATTTTTTGTCGTTAAGAAGAAATAACATTTTTGTACATGTCTTTTTGTGCATAATTATAACAAATTTCTCCAGGACAGTGGCTTTCAGACATTTTTTAGCCATAATCTATGGTAATAAATAAAATTTACATTGAAACCCAGTAATTAAATACATATTTATATAAGTACATTATAAATAATGGAAACAACCATTTCATGACTATACCTACCCTTACTGCAATCCACTCTGGTATATCCTAGTCTATTCTATCTCATTAAAAAATGTTGGTCTCCTGGAGTCTGTCATACAGAGTGAAGTAAGTCAGAAGGAGAAAAACAAATACCATATGCTAACACATATATATGGAATCTAAGAAAAAAGATGTCATGAAGAGATTAGTGGTAGGACGGGAATAAAACACAGACCTACTAGAGCATGGACTTGAGGATATGGGGAGGGGGAAGGGTAAGCGGTGACGATGTGAGTGGCAGGGACATATACACACTACCAAATTTAAATTAGATAGCTAGTGGGAAGCTGCCGCATAGCACAGGGAGTTCACCTCTGTGCTTTGTGACCACCTAGAGGGGTGGGATAGGGAGGGTGGGAGGGAGGGTGACGCAAGAGGGGAGAGCTATGGGAACATATGTATATGTATAACTGATTCACTTTGTTGTAAAGGAGAAACTAACACACTATTGTAAAACAGTTATACTCAAATAAAGATGTTAAAAAAAATAAAAAATAAAGTTCAGAGAACTGAGAAAAAAAATTTTTTTTTTAATGTTGGTCTCAAAAAAAGTTAGTCTCAATCTACTGAATTGATTTCTTGATGAATGAAAAATTGGTTGCAACCTGCATTTGAAAAATAATGCTCAGTGGTGGATACTTGGGAGAAGCATTACTGGGTGCCAGGATTATGCACATCATTTCATTTTATCAGCTAACACCACGTTTTTCTCAAAGTGGTTGTACCAAATTACATTCCCATCAGCATTACCCGAGGGCTCCTTTAACCTCACAACCTTAGTGACACTTGATGTTGTCAGACCTTTTCATTTCTGCCAGTCTTGTAGCTATGAAATTGTATATAGTATATTGAGATTTTAATTTTAATTTCTAGTGAGATTGAATGCCTTTCATCTTTTTTTCATTTTTGATATTGAGATTGCCTCTTCTGCAAATAGCCTTATCCTTTGCCCACTGTAATAACATTTTTTTCTTTTTCATATTGATCTGTAGTGTTTCTTTTGTTTCTGCTGTCTTTTGAGAAACAGAAGTAAAAATCATCAATAGTTTCCTTTATTGTTTCTTCTTTTTGTTTGAAAAATCCTTTCTTATGGGCTGAGGACATAAAGATATTTTTCTGTGTTGTCTAACAAGAGTTTTAAAGTTATTCTTCACATAGAGGTGTTTCATCTATTTGGAATTGACTTTTGCTTGTGATGTGCAGTTGAAATCCAATTTCTTTTTTTTTTTTCTCATGGATTACCAACTGTCCCAGCGCATTTTATTGAAAAGTGAATTCTTTTTGTTCTTCCCTCTCCCCTTGGCAGTTATCTTCCTTTAGCAAATTAAATATCCACACATGCATGGGTCTGTGCCTGGCCTCTGGTCTGTTTATTTGGTCTTTATCCATGTTCCAATATAACACTGTCGTAATAACTGTAACTTTCTATTATGTTCTAAGAGCTAGTAGAATGAGGTCCCCAATCTTCCTTTCCCTTTCCTTCCTTTTCCAGCCTTCCTTCCTTTTAAAAAAAATTATCTTGGTCTTTTGTTTTTCTGTATATACTCTAAAAATAGCATGTTGAGTTTCATGAATAACCCTACTGGTCTGTTTGATTGGACTATCTTTTAAATTGAAGACAGCTGACGTTTTTATGACATTGCAGGCTCAGTATCATAATGTGAACATGGTATATTAATATGAATGGCATAGTATGACTAGAGCGCATTTCTCAATTCATATGTCTCATTTGATGATTTTTATGCTTTTCTCCATAGATCACTTATTTGTTTTTTGTTAGATATCTTCCTTATATCTTAGACTTTTTTGTTGTCATTGTAAATTTTTTTGGTCAGAAATAGATTTCTTACTGTTACTAGTATATGGAACCACAGTTGATTTTGGTTCATTGACCTTAAATCCATAAACCTTGCTCAGACACTTAACAATTCTAATAATGTGTCTGTAGATTATCTTAGATTTTCTGGTTAGACAATTATAATTTTTTTCGAACAATGATAGTTTTTCTTTAATCATTATATATTTTGTTTCTACTTATTTGACTGAGCTAGACTGAAGTTTGATTTAACCTCTAGTACAAAGTTGAATCAAGAAACAAAAGTGGTCATCCTTGCCTTATTCCTGATTTTAAAGGAAATGCATCACTGTCTATGTTGCTAAATGCCATTTATCAGTCTGAAGAAATTATCCTCTATTTTTAGTTTGCTTAGAGTTTATATTATGAATGGTTGTTGGATTTTATTCAATAATTTTTCTACAATCCTTAGACTGATCATATGGATTCTTCTTTAATCTTAATTTTGAAAATTATATTACAAGATTTTTGTAATGATAAGTCATTCTAGCATTTTGGGTTGTTATGTATATTGTGGGCTATATATCATGCACATTGCTTTTTTGTTTGCTAATATTTGATTCACAATATTCACAACTATGATAATAAATGATATTGGCCTGTAATTTCTTTTTATTATTCTTTTCTGCTATCAAGGTCATACTAGCCTCATAAAATAAGTTGAAGAGTGCTTCGTATTTTAATATTCTGTGATTGCCTATTTTGATTTCCCATTTGGTATAAATCTCAGCTTATATGAGATAAAGATTATCTGTTCCTTGAATATTTTGGTAGAAGTTTTCCTGTAAAATAGTCTGCATAGTTTTAAACTGTTGATTCAGTATAATAGTGGACATCAGTTTTGATACATTGTAGTTTCCTTTCATCTAAATTCTTTTTTTATTTTATTTTTTGGCTGCTCTATCGTCTTGTTCCTCTTGTCACTTCTAATAATGCTTATTTATACTTTCCTTTTTCTTGATCAGTATTGTCTGAGGTTTGTTTATCTTACTAGTAGTTTCAAAGAACCAGCTTTTAGCTTTCTTGAACCCCTCTTACAGCTTTTAAAAATATTATTTTCTTGACTTTTGTTCTTATCTTTCTTATTACCTCTATTTAAAAAATAATTTTTCTCTCTAAAGTTTTGTGTTAGGTATTTGATACATTGGTTTTCAGTCTTTTTTATTTTTTTTTATTATTTTTGTGTGTGTGGTATGTGGGCCTCTCACTGTTGTGGCCTCTCCCGTTGCGGAGCACAGGCTCCGGACGTGCAGGTTCAGTGGCCATGGCTCACGGGCCCAGCCGCTCCGGGCATGTGGGATCTTCCTGGACCGGGGCACGAACCTGTGTCCCCTGAATCGGCAGGCGGATTCTCAACCACTGCGCCACCAGGGAAGTCCCAGTCTTTTTTATTTTTTGACATAAGCATATAAGGCTATAAATTTCCCTCTAACTGCCACTTCAGCTTCTTCAAAGAAGTTTTGAAATTTAGTATTTTTATTATTATTTAATTCTAAATATTTTCTAAGTTCCATTATTTCTTCTTTGATCCAAGTGCATATTTAAAAGTGTATTTAAACTTTTTGATATGTATGGATTTATTACTTTTTTTGTCATTCTTTTATTGCATTGTGGCTAGTGAATGTTGATTATATGTAATTGGTTTGTTAAGGTTTGCTTTATTGCCTAGTGTGCAGTTACTATTTATAGTCAATACTTACTATCAGTATATTTGCCTAGTATGTGGTCAGTATTGAAAGCTATGTTTCTAGGTGCTTACAAGATTTAAATTGATGTATCTTCCTGGTAAATTGTTTCTTTTATAATTATGTATTAACTGCCTTTATTACTAACTCCTTCATTTTGTAAGTATATTATCAGCATGGGCTACATGCCAAGCACTGTTCTAAGTATGTAGTATATATCATGAAGCTAACAGTACTTCTTGCCTTAACAGTTATTTAGTCTAATATTAATATCAGCTTTCTTTTGGTTGTATTTTTCCTGGTATATGTTTTTGATCCCTTAACCTTTTTAAAATCTAAAATTTTGACATAATTTCAGAAACTGCTGCACCAATAGTATAAAGAATTCCCAGTACCCTTCACTCAGAGTCCTTAAATGATAACATTTTAGTACATTTGCTTTATCCTCTCTCTTGATCATTCTCTTTCTTCCCTTCTCTTTATAGCTACCAATCTCTCTCTCTATGTATATATTTTATATACATATAAATATATATGTATAAAAAATATATATATTTTTTCTGAACCATTTAAAAGTTGTAGACATAATGCTTCTTTATTTTCATATACTTTAATGTGTATTTCCTAAAAACAAGGAATTATTTTACATAACCATATTATAATTATCAAAATCAAGAAATTAACATTGATCTGATACTAATATCTAATCTATAGTTCCCATACAGATTTTCCCAATTATCTCAGTAGTGTCCTTTATAGCAAAAGAAAATCCAAGATCATACATTGCTTTCAGTTTTTATGTCCCCCCTAGTCGTCTTTAATCTGGGATGGTACCTGAGTCTTTCTTTGTATTTCCTGACATTGACATTTTTGAAGAATATCAGTTTATTATTTTGTAGAATGTTACTCAATTTGGACTTGTCTAATTGTTTCCTACTGATTAGGTTCATGTTATGTACTTTTGGCAGGAATATTAACAGTAGGGTTGTTGAGCTCTTCTCAGTGAATCATTAAGTGTCCTTTAACTTTCAACCTTTTTCTTATAAAGAATGCACACTCCTTTTAAAATTTAAAATCTGAGGATCTGTCTTCTGACCAGAGACTTTTGTCTGTTACTAATTGTGATTACTGATATATTTACATTTATCACTTTGATGTTATTTCATGCTTTCTATTTGTCCTGCTTTTCCTGTGCTGTTTTTTTTTCTTGTGTCTTATTTCGAGTTGATGGAATTTTCTCTATTCTTCTTCACTTTAATGGTTAGGCTTACAATTTAAAATACACACTTGTCTTAAATTATAGTGTTAATACACATCCCTAACCTCTTCTCAAATAAGGACCTTAGAATCATTTAATCCAGTAAAGTCCTCCCATGTGGCATGCTTTTGTTGTCTAGTATTTCCTTTTTATTTTTTTACTACCCAATTTAGATATTTTAATTCCTATGTTTTCAGTCAATGCTTATTTGGATTTATCCACATGCTTGTTTGGGTTCACTACTCCTCCCCAAATACGTAATTTAGATAAAGTTCCTATGGCTCTGGTGGTAGTAAGTTCTCTCAGTTTGTTTGTCTAATAATTTGTTTATTTCATTTTTACTCATGACTGATTTGGTTGAATCAAACAAAATTGTTTGGTGTTTTTGTTGTTGCTGTTTTTCTCCCAGATGTTTGAAGCTCATATTCCATTGTCTTTGGCTTTTTATTATTGTAATTAAACTGTTTACTATCATTTTTTATAGGCAGTCTTTTTCTTCCTCTATTTTAAGATTATAAGATTTCCTTTTGAAGTCCTTCAGACTCACTATGATGTGTTTAGATGTTGAACTACCATATTTGACCAATTTGAGACATGCATTTTTCTGTATGTCAACTCTCAAATCTGAATATGTCTTAAAATCTACATATGGCATCTTAAAATCACTATTGGACAGGCTACAGCAATTTCACTGCTATATATGTGTGAACTTGGTTATAACTGTTTATATTGTTGTGATTTCAATTGTTGGTATTATATGTGTTGAGTTTAATTACTCTTCAAAATGTATTTTAAAAGATTATACAATGATTTGGAATTGAAATATTACTCTATTCAAAAAGGCATGGAGGGCTTCCCTTGTGGTGCAGTGGTTGAGAGTCCGCCGGCCGATGCAGGGAACACGGGTTCGTGCCCCAGTCCGGGAAGATCTCATATGCCGCAGAGCGGCTGGGCCCGTGAGCCATGGCCACTGAGCCTGCGCGTCTGGAGCCTGTGCTACACAACAGGAGAGGCCACAACAGTGAGGGGCCCGTGTACCGCAAAAAAAAAAAAAAAAAAAAAAAAAAAAAAAGGCATGGAAATAGAACAGCAAAGACCTAAATTTAATATTAGTGAAACATACATTGGAGGAATGACTGCAATTCCACATTTTTTGCTAATTAACAATCAAATACTTTAACAGGAAGATAACCACGTTTGACAAAGCTGTGTTACATTTTGCTACTGAGATAGGTTCAGAGAAGTTGCTTATCACATGCCAAGCAATATAACTGAAGGCAGGAGAAATTGAGCAAACTCCTTGGAATAGGTGAAAGAAATTTGAAAGCAACAGGAAGCTGTATGGATAATTAATGCTTGTGTCTTAGTCCATTTGGGCTGCTATAACAAGATAACCCAGACTGGGTAGCTTACAAGCAACACAAATTTACTTCTTACATTCTGGAGTCTAGAAAATCCAAGATCAAGTTGCCAGCATGGTTACATTCTGGTGAGAGGTTCCTCCTGGTACATAGCTGTCACTTTCTCTCTGTGACATCACATGATGGAAGAGGCTAGAGCTCTCTGTGGGGTCTCTTTTATAAGGCACTAATCCTATTCAAGAGGGCTCCACCCTTATGACTTCAGCACCTCACAAAGGTTGTACCTCCTCATACCACCATTCTTGGTGGTTAGGATTTCAACATGTGAATTTGAAGGAAACACAAACATTCAGACCATAGCACTAGTGTTTCTTTACCTTAACAATATCAAAACATAAGAATGGTTGTCAGCAGCTTGGAAGAAGCTTGGTAGACGATAATAGAGCACACTTTAGGATATGTTGCATCACCAGTGTTCTTGATGGCACAGAAGACAATATTGTGTGAAAAGCATGGACATTATTAGTTAAATAGGGATTCAGAAGTTCAACTCTAAATATGAAAACTTTCCCTCCATACTTTATTGAAGTATACTTAGATACAGTAAAATGCACAAATCTTAACTATACAGTTAAAAAAATATATTTTTTATGTAAGTGTACTTTCATTTGCCTACCACCCAGGTTAAGAGAGAAAACATTTCTATCACTCCAGAAAGTTCCTTTTGCCCCTTTCCAATCAATGCCTTTCCCTGCCCCAGAGGTTTCCTGACTTTTATCCCCATGGATTAATTTTGCTTGTTTTGAAATTTTTATTTTAAATATATATATAAATATAAAGTGTGTACACTTTTGTGTACTAAACATGATGTTTTGATATTCCTCCATTTTGCTGTGTGTATCAGTAGTTCTTTTTACTTGTTGAGTTGTATTTATTGTGTAAATACAGTTTGCATTTTCATTTTTCTGCTCACAAGCATCTTCGGTATTTCCAATTTGGGGCTCTTACAAATAAAGCTGCTATGAATATTCTTGTGGTCTTTTACTTATATATTTACTTTGGTGGACATATACTCTTATTTCTCTTATGTAAATATGTAGGTGTATCTTTACTGAGCCATGAGGTAGGTGGGTGTCTAAATTTATTAGAAACTGCTAAACAGTTTTATAAAGTGATTATACCATTTTACACTCCCACCAGCAATAAGTGAGAATTCTAATTGCTCCACATCCTTGCCAACATTTGACATTGACAGTCTTTATAAGTTTAGTGATACTATGATTTTCATTGTAGTTTTAATTTGCAGTTACTTAGTGACTAATGATATTGAGCATCTCTCCAATTACTTATTGGCCATCCTGGTATATCTCTTTGTGAAGTATCAGTTCAAGTCTTTTGCCCATTTAAAATAAATGGGTTATCTTTTTATCCTTGAGTGTGGTGGATCTTTATTCTAGATTCAGTCCTTTGTTTCATATAGGTATTGAATGTATTTTCTGCATGGCTTCCTTTTTGCTTTCTTAACAATGTTTTTGATATGTAAAAGCTTTAAATTTTAGTGAAATATAATTTATCAATTTGTTTTCTTTTATCATTAGTGCCTTTTTTGTCTTGTCTAGAAAGTCTTTGCTTCCCCCAATATCATAAATATGTTCTCCTCTGTTTTCTTCCAGAAGGCTTATAGTTTTACCTTCATTTTATGTCTGTCATCCACCTTTAATTAAATTTTGTGTATGGTGTGAGATGTAGAGATCATGATTCATTTTTCCCAAATAAGGAGGTCTATTTGCTCCACTGCCTTTTATTCAAAAGACCTTGCTTTCCCCATTGAATTAAATTGGTTTCTTTTTCAAAATTGAGTTATAATCAAATGAGTCTTTTTCTGAACCTTCTATTCTGTTACATCTACTTGTCTACCATTATGCCAAAACTATACTGTCTAATAACTCTAGCTTTATAATACATGGAGATATTTGGGGAGATCATTAATTTAATGAATTTGATTTGCTTAGATTTTATGTGTGAATAAGAATATTTGGTTAAAAGTATGGTTAAGTAAATCTAAAAGAGCTCTTTCAGTAATAAAGAAATAAAAATTCAAAGTGATATTTTATTATTGGTTAATCATAAGTTTATTTTCACCAGGTGTTACATAAAATAATTGTGAGATGGTATCTTAGATTTGATTAAATACAGTAATTTTATTAGCATACCTAATATTTGTGTTTTATGAATCTACAGATTCATTTCTTTCACTAATTATGGTAACATTCTGAGCCTTTATATTTTCAAATATTGCCTTCTCCCACTTTCTCTTTTTCTGCTTCTTACACACCTGCTAGACATGGTATGGACCTTCTTGTTCTAGTTTTGTTTCTTAAAATTTCTGCCATTCTTATTTTTCTCTGCTACATTTCTGCATGATTTTTACTTCTTTAATGCTATCTTTAAGTTCACTAACTTTCTCCTCAGTTTTGTCTAATCTGATTTTCAGTCCATCCATGAGTTTTTAATAATGACCATAATTTTTTGTTTCTAGAAGTTCTGCATGGATTTTTTAAAAAACAAATGCCCAGATACTTTTATTCATAGCATCTTTTTTTCCCTCATGTTTTGATTCATTTTATTTCTCTAATAATTTTAAACATAGATATTCCATAGTCTTTATCAAGTTATTATATTTTCTTAAGTTTTTGGTAATTCTACAGTTGTTGCCTAAAATTTATGCTTACTCTTGCTCACAGTAATTTTTTCCCATAACTTGATCATTTGGGATCGTCCAAATGCTGTAAAGTCTGAATTGAGTTTGTGTCTTTCCAGTGAGTTTTGCCAGGAGTGGTGGGGGCGAGAATGCCGGGGACCCTTTTTATGAGGAGTCTTGTTAGATCATGCATGTGATGTAAATTTGAACTACAAATTCAGACGTGGAAATGCCTATGATTGTGAAATTGAGACTTTTTTAATTTTTCCTCATAGCTGTTATATCTAGCTCTCTTAGATTGTAAAGACTGGAAATCTCTTAGTCAGAACATCAGTGCGTGTTTATTATTAGCTCCTTTTTATTTGGGGGGAATTACAACAGTGTATAAAAGAAAATCAGACTGAAAGAGTAGCTTGCAGCTAGGTTGACTGATATCCATTGTCATATAATGAGTAGTAAATAAATATAAAAAGTAGATACACGTATTAATGCCCTTGAATAATAGAGGCAGATAATGTACTTTTTTCATGGCAAATAAAAGTATGATGAGTTTTTGATATGATGGCTTACACATATTATTCCTCATATAATATGTGTCTGTGTTACAAAGTGATGGCTATAGCAAGTAGTTATTTTGGAATTAATTTTATAAAGCTTTTTATAGAAAAAATACTTTTTTCTTTGTTTTTTTAAAACTTATTCAGTGCTTTGTTAATAAATCTGTTTTTACTTCTCAAAATTAAAATAATTACCCATACATATTTTAACTCTGACTTTTTTGTATAACAGAATAGATAACAAAATGAGAGTAGCCATGATTTTATTATCGTCATCTTTGTGCTCCTTGATGCATGCCAAAGCCTCTATCTCTTTACCCTTCTTCTTCCTTATTCCTCTGCAGGAGGCTGCTCTAAAAATAGCTCCAGTAATAGATGTTCTACACGTAGTCAGACTGCTGAATCATTTAGTTCTTTTGTGAAGTTTAGGAATATGGAAAACTCTCTGAGTTGAGTAGGACAAGCATGTTTCTAAAACGGCAGGTCATTATTCTTTTGAAAAATAAAGAATTATAATCCTCTCATAATCTTGTAGTAAGTAATTTTTAAAGTCTATTTTTTTTTTTTTTTTTTTTTTTTTTTTTTGTGGTATGCGGGCCTCTCACTGTTGTGGCCTCTCCCGTTGCGGAGCACAGGCTCCGGACGCGCAGGCCTAGCGGCCATGGCTCACGGGCTTAGTTGCTCCGCGGCATGTGGGATCTTCCCGGACCAGGGCACGAACCCGTGTCTCCTGCATCGGCAGGCGGATTCTCAACCACTGCGCCACCAGGAAAGCCCTAAAGTCTATTTTTAAAGGATTATATTTTTTAAATATATAAAATGTTTTGGGGGCTTCCCTGGTGGCGCAGTGGTTGAGAATCTGCCTGCTAATGCAGGGGACACGGGTTCGAACCCTGGTCTGGGAGGATCCCACATGCCGCGGAGCAACTAGGCCCGTGAGCCACAACTACTGAGCCTGCGCGTCCAGAGCCTGTGCTCTGCAGCAAGAGAGGCCGCGATAGTGAGAGGCCCACGCACTGCGGTGAATAGTGGCCCCCCGCTTGCTACAACTAGAGAAAGCCCTTGCACAGAGACGAAGACCTAACACAGCAAAAATAAATGCATTAATTAATAAACTACTACAAAAAAAAAAAGGTTTTGAATCTTACTTTATTTTTTTTTTTTTTTCTTTTTTTTTTTTTTGGGGGGGGGTTGCTACGCGGGCCTCTCCTGTTGCGGAGCACAGGCTCTGGACGCACAGGCTCAGCGGCCATGGCTCACTGGCCCAGCCGCTCCGCGGCATGTGGGATCTTCCCAGACCGGGGCACGAACCCATGTCCCCTGCATCGGCAGGCGGATTCTCAACCACTGCGCCACCAGGGAAGCCCTGAATCTTACTTTAAAACATATTTTGAATGTGATTCTGGAATCGTGTTCTGTTAAATATAATAAATTTGACACTAAGGGAAGGTTAACAGAGGAGCTATAAATATTCCCCTATATGTAAATATTTTATTTCATCTTCTTTTTCTTATCTTAGGTATGTTATTGCCTCTTTGCAATAGTTTCACTGCCTGTGAAATAGTTACCTCCAGAAAAGAATTTCTGGTAGTGTTTGACACTTGACAGTGAAATAAATGTGCTGACTTTTTCTCAAAGTTATGAGGATTTAGCTTTCTTAAATTATCTTTAACCCCTTATTTCTCCTTTTCCCATTATTCCAAAATAATTATATATATTTTTGATAAGCAAATTGTTGAGTGCTGGCTTCCCTAAAGTAGTACCAGAATAACCTGCTGATAAAGAAAAACTGAGATTATTACTTATTGGCAAGAAGAGCACATTTCCCTGACATAGTCTTAGTCATGTCTTTAAGGGCTAAGGCAAGATATTTATTTTTGAGATTTCTTGGGGGTCTGGTTTAAGGTGGGTCTTTCAGTGCAGTGGCTTCACATTGATGAATTTATGATATAATAGATTAGGATTGTCTGGCACAGCAAGATGAGCTTTTCAAAGTGAATATTGGACCATTATGTTAAACTTTTGTTTTCTCTGGCATTAATAACTTTCTCACTTCTCCCATTAATTGAAGGTTCTATTTAAGTACCATTAATTAATGTCCAAACTCCCCAAGAGAACTCTAAAATTCTCCGTATTGGCAAAGATCTCAAGTAATCTATGTTTCATTTTCTCTCTTCAAAAATACCCCTTCTGGAGCCCTCTGTCCTCTGTCTCTAATGTAGACTGGTTGCCCTTAGGCCTGCTATGGAGATGACATCCTTGGATTTCTCTTGCCTCCCTCCAATAGTGAATCAAATTCCTGGATCTTATGTTTCTACATCTTTGGTTTACTCTCATATTAGAGCAACCATCTTCTAGTAGCTTTTTTTTTTCTGTAAATAACTCATGCATAGATAATTGATACAATAAATAGGATGTTTTCTTTTTGTCTATTGTAATGCTAGAAATTCATTACAAAGTATATTTTAGAATTGCTAGAAAAATTAAAGTTACAGTTTTCTTATAGGAATGAAATTTGGAACAACAAAAATTACTGTGGGCAATTATTTTGCTTTTTAAAGTTCTGGAAAGTTTATCTACTAAAATGGTTTTGGGGTATGTATAATTGAATTCTGATTTTTAGTTTTTCAACTTGTGAATATTTTTTATAGCTCTATCAGGTAATGAGAGTTAATATTTTGAAAATTTGATAAAAACTTCTGGTAAAATTTTGTTTCTTAAATGAAGATAAGTACAAAACACTATAATCAAATAAACTTAAAAACCCTTTTCTCACAATTTATACCTGATGTAATTTGAGTTTATATTTTAATAGCAAAAAAATTACATCTTGAAAGGTATCTTTGTGTCTGTAGTCTTTGAAGGTAGTAGGCTGGAGCTCAAAGAGACAAGTGTATTTTTTTTAAGGTGCCTTGATTCAAAGGAGATTCCGGCTACTGCTTCTCAGTTTCAACCAGTTAGATGTCAGCAAACAATGTTTATGCCCAGAAATATCTCACGTAGGTTCCAGGAGAAATTTAGGAAAAGGGGGATTCCTCAAACAGAGAAGGCTTTCAATCTGGCTGTGACTCTAAACTTCTAGAGACCAGATAGGAAGCAAGCTACCCTTTCCTTTGGAAATTAGGGCCCTGGAACAAAAAGAGGTAATCCAGCTCTCCTCCCCTCCTGCACTCTACTCTCATTTCTGGGAATATCAGAGAGAGGTAGTTGGTGGAGATGATTCAAGAAGTTTGCCAATATATAGAGCCTATCACCCAGTGAGGCAAATTTGATTGTCTTACTGTTTTCTGAAGATTTATTCTTTGACCATGGTTGAAAAACCCTCAGAATCACTAACTCACATCTGTGGAACAGGCTTTTCAGGGGTGGGCCTGAGAATGGTAATGCCAAGTGAATGGTATACATAGCCAGTGTTTTGATCACTGGTAGTTGTATTGCTTTTACATGGATTAAGGTCTAAGGGGTTGAGAGAAGGTTGAAGAATGGTACACAAGGGAAGCTCTGTGGGAGAATGTCATAAGCCAGATTCATTTCTCCTATGTCCTCTCAAAAATCAGTGAGACGTGGCTCTGCCACAATTCTATCACTTTTATGTTTTCTTGGTATAACAAGCTTTTAAAAATAAATAAATGAACTGTTTTTGGAAAAGCTGATCTTGTCTGTAATTTTAATGCATTGCCTAAATTTTTATTGGGTCTTGGAAATAATGGTAGTTTTAAAAGGGAAGAAGAAAAGGAGGGAGGGAAAAAGATGATGACTTACGCAAAAGTAAAACAAGTTTTGATTGGGTTTAAATATTGATCACAATACTTTTAAAAATGTACATACGTTTATTAGCATCATTCAATCTCATATAACTAGGAATTATTTTAAACAATATTGCCCTTGAAAATGAAAAACATTTAATATGAAAGTAGCACTGTGTGTAGTATTTTAAAGAGCAGAGCATTGGAAGTCAGGATAACTGGAATCTTGTCCTTTCTTGGCTTCTATATGTACGACAGTGTGTGTCCTGGGTCACCTTTCCACCCTTCTCCCACACTGCCCCTGTGACAACCTCAACTGTTTACTTTTTCTCATGTGAATAATATAGGTAATTACTAAGCTTCCTCTCAAGATTCTGGTATTCCAGAATATGTCATACTTTTCAGAAGGTTTGTGTCTTTTCGCTTAATAAAATTAGTAAAAAATCATTTGGGCCCAAACATTTCAATATTGCTAAAGGTAACTGTGTTTAAACAGCAGTGTTTTGCTCAGGGGTGCTGCACCTAAACAGAACAGCATAGATTTCCAATTGTGAGAGTCTCTGATTCTTGCTTACATTGGAATTTGTCCTTAACGATGCCCTCCATTGTCACTTATTATGATCTACTTTTAATGTTACAGGGGAATTGTCAGTGTACTGGTTCATTTGTAACTGAGTGGTATATTTCTGTGGGTTTGAGAATAGTGAGGTAACTAGCTTGGAAATTCTCAGTACCGTTTGGAAAGCTGATTGCATAAATTTAAAATTTAAAGCATTTGAGCAGCTTCTTTTTAGAAGTGATGTTTAACAAATGTTTGATCATACTGTATTTGTGCTACAGTTGAAATGCTGAAATAGCATTTTGGCTCCTTTCCCAAAAGCATGCTTGAAGCGGCTAGCAGCAGCAGCATCTCCCTCTGTTCTCTTCAGTGCTTTTTACCTTGTGAGTGGTGCAGCTTGTTCTGCGGATGTACTGAAACCCTCCCATTTAATCTGCAGTATAGAAGAATGGAGCTCAATCTCCAGTAGAAGTCAGTGGTCTATCAAGGTTGCAGTAAATAGAAATGACTATATATTTCAACAGCTGAGCAAGAAGACATTTTAAAATATTTTTCTTCTTTCAGCTGGTAAATTTTTACTTTCTGTTTCCTTCTAGAGAGATGTGGATAATTTGCCCTGCCTCCAACGTCTGTTTCTCAGCTTCAACAGTATATCTACGTAAGTGGAAACTCCCAACCTGTCATTTATTAATAACATGATTGTGTGGGTTCTAGTGCTTTAAATTAAGATTGTAAATACCTTGGAGTAATTTATTGGCATGTAAGATTTTAAGTTGGAAAATGATAGGGCTGTCTGTGACAAAGTTCATTGTGGAAAAACAAAGCTTTTGTGTATATTAGTGACTCTGATGCTAAAGTGATGAAATTAGTATAACATGTTTTTTATAATTATACTTTAGAGTTGTTCCTTTGTAAAACATGTACGTGGAAATTTCAACATATATTGTGCTGTCCTTTGTTTGACACTTAACTGCAATAGTCAGTTGAATTAGAATTTCTTTCATAAATTATCATCTACAATCAGTGTAGCTACTAAGCAATTTTGACATAGCAGGCTATATTTGTCACTAAGCCACTTGCATATTAGCCCATAACTTCTAACTTGGTATCCCTACTTAGAGAACTAATGCAGCTAGAAGACTGTATATTAGAATATATAAATGTATAAGTTTTGTTTTCTAAAGATTTGAAGCATATCATCCTTTCTGTTGTGATGACACATCATTCAGTGTCAATATGGAAGGTTTCAGAACTGGAGCTGAGACGGGCAGTCAGACTTTTCAATGCAGAAGGAGTAGCTACCCTTCCCTAATTCTCTCCTTCTCCTCCTTCCCCGTTGCCCCTCAGTTCTTTAGTTTCACTTCAAGACTGTTCTCTGAACCTACTTTTATAGGAGGGTCAGAACTAAGTATAAAAGTGTTGAAAGCACATCTTTTCCTGAGCTCTAGGTCTATGTTTCTGATTATGAAAAAACAGTTGAGCTTTTGCGCATTTTCTGTTTGCATCTTTTTCCTATGTTAACCCCACATCCCTGTACTATATCTCTAAAAGGTAGAGATTAAGTCTGGATGGTGACTTTTGCATATAGGCGTTGTTTCAAAGGAAATACCCATAATTTTTCTCTTATTACTCTTCTAAAGTTTTCTGAAAAACTTTTAAATATTCTCTTCAGTTTAGGTTGAAGGCTGTTCCAGGGCTTTCATATTCTTACTGATTGCTTTCTTTGTGTTTCTACATAGGCTTAGCCCTTTACCCTCCTCTAGTGCTTCCAGGTGATCTGCTTCTGAGGTCAAGTACATTTTCTGCTCTGTTCCTGTTGATGCCTATGGCCCAGGAGATGGTATAGAGAATATATTGGATCTGGGAGGAGAGTGCAAGCCTTGAAAACATTTCCATGAGCTTTACTTAAGGCATAAATATCTCAGATAGCTGGGAAAGTAGATGATCTGTAGTGATAATTATGGTATCCTCATGTCCCAAGTGTCCTGCTATAGTCCTGGCATGATACAGTTGCCTAATTTTACAGTTCAGTGACCCAGGAATAACATACAAGAAGAGTAGAAATAGCAGTATAAAGGTAAAAGTACCTTTTAGGACTTTCTCTGGATAACTCTCAAATATCATCCAGCAAATGAAAATATCCAACATTATATCCATTTTGGGGAGACAAAAATGTATTGACTGTTACATAGTAGGGCTTTTTGGTTTTGACCAAGTTGTTGGATTCTTAGAGGTCCATTTGCATAAACTATTACCTGGTGGAAATTCAGAAAGTTCCAAAATGTGATGGCACCCTACTGCATTCAGAGAGCTTCAACTTGGGATAAATAGGTACCTATATTTAATGGTAGGTTGACCATGGCCTTGGTGGACAGAACCATTTTTGTATGTTTTCCTGCAGATATTAGAACAGTGCATTTAGTTCTGCTAGTAGGCATGTAAGATATATTTAGAGAATGAATGACACATATCCACGTCTATGTATCTGAATAGAACCAGTGCCTCTGGTCAAAATATCCCTCAGAGCGTGAGGAAGACAGAGACACGAATAGGTACTTATAATACAGTGAGTTAAACTTAGTCGTGGTAATAGGCAGAGATACTAAAAAATGTAAATCACTGTGGTGAAGGGAAGTAAAGGAAGCCTTCCTAGAAGGAGATGGTCCCTGGGCTGAGCTCTAAAGCTCACTTTACCTTTAGTAAAGTGAAGGGTACTTGGACATTCCAAGTAAGGGCACAACCTGGGCAAAGTAGATGCAGAAGGCTCAGAGTGGACTCACTTGGTCCACCCTCTGGGCACCTGCAGTGAGATGCTTGCCCTCCTGCTCCCCTACTCCTATACTAGCCTCAGGTCTTCCTCCAGCTCATGGAATGCTGGAGGGACCTGCCAAAGTACATTTTATAATGACTACCCTGAGAGAAATATTCTGTGGCTAATCAAGAGGATTGGTTATATCTAATTCATTCTTCATATGTGTTCATTTCATTATTCAGCTCTTCTGAGGTGCTGTTGTCTGCTTGATTTGTTTTGTTTTTCTTGGCTCTCATGATCTTAATTTCCAAGTAGTCTGCATTTTTTTCTCTAATGGCTTATTCTTGTTTTATGAATGAGATAAATCTTTTCTTTTAATTTCTAGAATTTATTTTTTTCCCCTGTTACCTGTATTTGTTCTTTAAACAAAACAAAAATGCTTTCTTTCTTTTGTTCATTTGTTCTATGCTTATTTGGATGGCAGTTCTTATTTATAAATGAGAATCTGGATGAATTTGTTTACTCAACATAGGTTAGAAATATCACTGTGAATGCAAGTTATAAGGTCTCTGTCTGCAGAGGATATAGGAGGGAGGAGGAAGGATATCCACCCAGTTGGACTTTCCTTTATAATGTCCACAAGAAACTTGCCTTCTGGGAATGGGTGCTCCTTTTACATCTTGGCCCAGATGCACTTACCCAAAGCACTGCCCTTCTTCTCTCACCATTTTCAACCTGCGGACAATTCAGGAGTCAGCTGCTTTGAGGGGGAGAGGCTGGCAAATTGTTACCAAACCCTCCGATAATTACTGGATAACTGACCCACATCTGCTGGCAACATTTTCTGCCTCTGATCCTAGGGAATATTCTGAGGTTCTGCTGGCAACATTTACTTAACAATGATCCTGTTCATTTCAGGTTTTACTGATTCCATCTGCTTTATATCTTCCAGAAATTCCTTAGTGTTCTGGTCTCCTGATGGAACTCTTCCTGGTTTTCCAGTATTGCTAAGGATATTTTCATACTTTTATGTTTAGTCATTTCAAAGAGATTTTGAGAGGGTGGAGAAAGGTTAAGAGCATGTGCTCAGGCAGCCATTCTCATAAATGTCCTTACTTTGGTGATTTCCCCAAATAGGCTACACATAAAAATATCCTTGGAAGCTTTAAAAACACATTGTCCTTGGTTCACTGCTGGGTAACCTGCTCCAGTAGATTTGGAGTGGGGCCAGAGAGCTGTATTTTTTTAAGTCTTCTCAGAGAATTCTGATGTGCAGCTTGATGCTAGATTGGGGAACCACTGAGTTATGGCACCCCCCCAAATAAGAATATTTGTTAACTTAAAGATTACTATTTTATGTAAAATTTCCTTTCACAAGGAAAAGCTTTTAGACAAAAATATTTTTCAGGGATAAATATGTACTACCCTCAGGAGGTAGTTTATGATCTGTAGCGAAAACCCAGGGTGTTTCATCTCTTTTCCACAGAGGCAATGCAGAGTTCTGCTCTTCATTACTAGGTTAAGTTGTAACTGATTCTTCTTTCCTGTCTCTCTTTTCTTTCATTCTCCAACCCAGAAAGTTTTTACAAGCTTTTCTTTTTTTTAAAACAAAAGAAGATGCATTTATAATTCTAGTGCCTTCCTTGCCTAAAAGGGAATGGTTACTATTGCTTCCAGAACTGAGGGGATGTTAGTGTCATTGGGAAAGGAGTCAAATACCAGGACTCTTAGTCTCATATATTCCTTTTTTGAATTGTGGTAAAATATTCATAAAAGTACCATCTTAACCATTTTAAAGTAGACAGTGCAGTGGTGTTAAATACATTTACATCCTTGTGCAGCCAGTCTTCTGTTGCGTAGAACTCTTTTCATCTTGCAAAACTGAAGTGTAATACCCATCAAACAATAATTCTCCATCCCTCCCTCCCTCCCCAAGCCCCTGGCAACCACCATTCTACTTTCTGTCTCTATGAATTTGACTACTCTAGGGACCTCACATAAGTGGAATCATGCAGTATTTGTCTTTTTGTGACTGGCTCATGCCACTTAGCACGATGTCCTCAGGGTTCATCCATGTTATAGCATGTGTAAAAATGTCCTTCCTTTTTAAGGATGAATACTCATATATGATCCTTGAGGTGGCATGGAACTAGCTAGGAGAGGGAGCTGGCAGAATGAACCATGACTACCTCTTCATCCTCATTGTCCTCCCATAGTGCCCTGTGAACTTGCCCTGTTCCGCTGAACTTCCCTAAACATCATGCTCCCCCTTGCCCACTCAGTCTTTGCATCTACTGTGGCTTCTGACAGTAACATTTTTTTATCCTCTGCCTGTCTGAATAACACCTGAGGATCCTTTAGATCTCAGGTTCAATGACACCAAGGGTTCTCAAACTTTAGTATGCCTAAGGATCATCTGGAGAGCCTGCTAAAATGCCATGCTCGGGAACCCATCTTCCAGGGATTCTAATTCAGTAGTTTTAAACGGGGCTCAGGAATTTGTATCTTTAGCAAGTTGTGCAGGTAACTTAAAAATACCGTTGGTCTGTGTTTTTCAGACTTTGAGTCAGAACCCATACAAGGATCCTAAAGTCGATTAGTCAATTTTAGTTCAAGACCAGAAAAATAAAAACAGAATAGAGAATATCAGTTTGTTATGCATTGTAAGGGTGAACACTGTCTCATGAAAAAGTTGCAGTTTTAATATACGTGGGTGTATCTATGTATGCGTGTGTGTGTGTGTGTGTGTGTGTGTGTGTGTGTGTGTATTATTTTACTGTAGATATTTGGGAACTGGGTTGCATTGTAAATATATTTCTCACTATGGATTGGGTTTAAAAAGTTTAAAAAGTACTGTGGGGTCTTGCTACATTCTTTCATAGCTTCCTATATTTCTACTACTATCGCAGTGTTCATAATTAATTGTACCTTCATTTTAAATTATTCTCCCTGCTAGATTGTAAACTTGACGAAGGCAGAGGAATGTCTGCTTTGCTCACTGCAGTGTGTCCAGCATCTAGCGCGTATGTGCTCTTAGTTGAAAATTTGTAACAAGAATTTAATCCCTCAAATAGAAATATTTCTGTGTGTTTGGAGGGCCCTCTTTCTTATCATTACTAAGTCTTTTGGACTGCTTAATGTCTGGGTGTGTGAGGTTTAAAGGCTTAAGCAGTCAAAATTATTTTGATAGTTGTTTCTGGCTTCCAGGTCAATATACTGATTTGCCAGTAAGGATCTTGCCAAGAACTAGATATGAGACAAATCTATAGAAACTAAACCTTCCTGTTAGACAGTGGTGTATTAAGGGTAGGGTTGTTGATATGGTTTGTCCCAGGGAACAGGCAATATGGAGCTGCAGTATCTGCAGCAGTAGAGCATTTATATGGTCATTTATACTTTGAAAACAAATAGACAAACAAACCCATAGGAAGAGAGATCAGATTGGTGCTTAGCAGAGGCAGGGGGTGGAAGGAGGAGGAATTGGAGGAAGGCAGTCAAAGGTAGAAACTTCCAGTTATGAGATAAATAAGTACTAGGGATGTAATGTACAACAGTCTAATGAACACTGCTCTATGTTATATGTGAAAGTTGTCAAGAGAGTAAATCCTAAGGAAATCACAAGGAAAATGTATATATATTTCTATTTCCTTATTTTTGTATCAATATGAGATGATGGATGTTCACTAAACATCATTGCTTCTTCTTATCACTATGTACTGGAAATTTTAAACAGTACTCCTTCCTGCCAGTGTAGACCTCTCATATGTCCTTCTTCCCCTAGTAAGACAATCGTATTTGGACTCTGCTTTCTCTTTATGATGTCATGGAGAATTTTAAACTACGTTTCCATTTTCTTTTTTGAGGAAGGAATGCTTTTACACGTTGTCTAATGACCTCTTTTAGTAATTACAGTATAACTAAAGGTCAGTGAACTACAAGCTTTGGGGTGTGACTTTTCCTTTATTACAGGGCAAGATTATCCTCCAGGCTATTTTCAAAATTTTACTGAAAATGGTTCATGGTTTTACCTTTATCAGGAAGTCATTTTCTTTGCATTTTTCTCAAACTGTACTTCAACTTGGTAAGTCATTCTGTGTGAATTATATATTCAAAAAAGAACCTATGTTAGGCAAGTCAGAGAAAGTCTAACTGCCTTGCAGTTATCTCTTTTAGTACTAGTTGATATTTTGAGGAGTGAATTATTTCACTGACCTTCAGAATGTATTGATATTTGTTGTGAACTCAGGTTGTTACATAAAGTAGTCCTATAGTTGAGATGTAGGACAGTTGTTGCTATGTCATTTTGGCTTGAAGGAAATTAATTTTCCTTAGTTCTAGTATCCAGCAAACTGTTAGAATACTTTCATTTTTTTTCCCTTTGTGACTAAAATTAACAGGTAACCAACAGTATAGGAATCTTCTTGCTAACTGAATAAAACACAGGAAATCACCTATTGACAGATCTTTTCTGACCGCCTAGTAAGAGCTTTAAATTTGAGAAATAATTACATACTTATTGAGGAAATTTCCTTATCAGTATCCATTTAACTACTTAGCTTCTCTTGAGGTGTTTGCCTAATGGCTGACATGTGATTCACCTTCAGACAAACATTTAATTGCATTTTTCTAAATATGAAGACCTTCATCTAAAGAGAACCTACAGGAGAAAATTCTAAAAATAGTTGTTTTTTTTTTTAATCCATTGCTGTTTTACTCCTTTACCATGAGCAAAACCCCCAGACTATGCTAAGGCATAGTCCCTTAGTGGCTGACAGTCAAGCCTAGCTGCAGCTTTTGAATTCTTTCAGAAGGAAAATAGGTGAGAAGATATGTCTCCACAAGTAGTGACAGATTTTTTTCTACTACTTCAGAACAGTAGACTTTGAGGTACGATAAATTTGTTTTATCATTCTCATAGTTGACGTAATTATTTGATCTAAATTTAATTTATTTAAAACATAAACATTTTACTAAAATAATTTTAATGTAATTCTATTATATACCTGATGCCAATATCACGTTATTACAGGCAACTTTTCCTTTTAGAGATCAAAAGTAGAAATTATTCTAAAATATAAAAATGTTTAAAATGGACCAACTTCATTTTCTTCATTGTTTGTAGGGCACATTCAGTTTGTTAGATGACTGTGCTGTCTGAAATGCATTGCGTTCTAATACAAATGCTTTGAATTTTTCTATACTAATTTAATTAGTTAATTTCCTCTGCCTTTGTTTTATTTTTGTAATCAAAATGACTTTGTATTTCTGTTAGTTTTAGGTGTTTGCTGATCTCCTGTTAGACTACTAACTATGCAGATGGAATATGAACACTGTGATACTGTGTACTCTTGCCAAGTGGCAGTATTTATTATTGAAGACATTGGAGGTTTTTTTCTGATTTAAGGGAACTAGCATTACTGCTATTCACACAGTAAAATTGTAAGATTTGAAATGTAAGATTATCCTATTAAGTTCTGTAGATGAATGAGCATTAGAAATCAACAGCTTTCTATGCCTCGTACATGTTTATAGTATTTTGTACAGTTATAAAAACTAAAAGTGTTTTGCGTTAAACTGGATTTTAAAGTGTGTAGAATACATTTGCTTTATATCTTCTAGTTTACTCAGTTGAATATAGAATTTACTGTCAAGAGAAAATTACTGAAGTGACATGACAAAAGGCTAAAGGCTTCAGTCAGAGATGTTGTCAGGGAGCACCTGAAAACCAGGTGACTGACTGCAGCAGGGTCAGAGCTTTTATAGGACATTTGGCAAGTTGAGTATGTAATCTTGTGGTTTACCATATGAAGCAATTTTCAACTTTAACCTCCATTAGAGGTTGTGGATTATTCTTGTTTTCACGCCTCTTGCTTGAGGACTCAATAATCATTAGAATAGTATTTTTTGAGGACTGTTTTTGCAAGCCTTGTGGTTTATTGACGAGTCAAAGTTATAGGGCATGGGTGGTAGATAGTAAAAAGGAAAGAAAGGGGGGAATAGGTACGAGGCTATGGGGAAACTGGGGATCCTCTATCATATTTGTTTTATTCTTTTTGTGTTATCTTTGAAGGAGAGAAAGGCAGGAAAAATCTGTTGGGTAGTAGTTACTTTTTATTGTTATTACAAGCCGATTTTATTATCTTTCTTTCTATCAGTATCTGTAGTCATGTAAAACATTAATTCTGTAGGTACAATAATTCATACAAATGCTGTTATGGATTTTATTTATATCATTATGAAGGAACTTCACAGGAAGTTTTCTGGATATTCTTATTATAATCATAAGGTTTCCTTTTCATTTATGTAAGGGCAATTTATTTGTGTGTGTTTATGTGTGAGTTTTTCTAAAAGGAAGGATTCTTGAACTAAAATTAAACTAAGACCCTGTGAGCAGGCTGTTTGCACACATAGGCACATACTGACTTCACACATACATAGTTGAGAGGCTGATAGCTATTCATAGCAGTAAATTAACATTTTAAGGCACTGATGTGTCAAAGTCCCTTTTGGGCTTTACTGATGTGAAGGTTCTAGAAGTTGCAGACATTTTTGGTACATATTACTAAGGGGGAATTTTGAGTCTTAAAATTACTCATGATTATATGTTATATTGGGAGATTGTTTCTAGGTGTTCAGAAACACAATTATGGTAAATTGAGACCAATGTGTGTTTTATGATTTCCTTTTTGTTTTGTTCTACAAATTCAAGGTATAAGTAGATTAAATCCAAAATGCATTTAGAAATAAACTTAACGTATATAGGTAACTTCCACTGGTGCTCTTCCTTGTACTTGTAGAAAATACTTCTAAAAGGGGTTTGAAGTATTTTGCAATAAAAGTCTCAAATACAGTGAACATAAACATTTAAAACAAAGACAAGTGGCTGTAATAGTCCCTTCTTGTCTTTGTCTTGTTATGTTATGTTTTGTTTTCATTGCAGTATGGTTGATTTACAATGTTAGTTTCAGGTATATAGCAAAGTGATTCAGTTCTCATGAAAATAGAAATTCTAAAAAAAAATGTTTACATATCTGTTATGGGTTAATTTACATCCATTCCACCTCCCAACTCCCCCACCCCAAACCAAATTCCTGTGTTGATCTCTTAACCCCCAATACCTCAGAATGTGACCTTATTTGAAGATATGGTCTTTACAGAGGTAATCAAGTTAATAGGAAGACATTAGGGTGGACCCTAATCTAATAAAACTGATATTCTTATAAAAAGGGGAAATTTGGAGACAGGTATACAGGAAGAGTGCCATGTGAACATAACAATGGCTATCTACAAGTCAAAGAGAAAGGCCTAGAACAGATCCATCCCTCACAGCCCTCAGAAAGAAGCAACCCTGCCAACACCTTGATTTCAGACTTCTAGCCTCTAGAACTGTGAGATAATAAATTTCTGTTGTTTAAAAAAATAAAAATAAAAAATAAAACAAAGGTAAGTGAAAAGACACTGAAAGGACTGAATAAACTGGTTAGTTAATTTCAGGAAAAAAACAACGTTAAATTCAATCACGCCAAAACCCCAAGTATGTACTGCTAACCACAAAACTTTCAAATTTGATCTACTGGAGGAACTTTTGTTCATCCTTTATAAATCAATTCAAACACTAAACAAGAATTATTTTCTTCTTCTATGATCTCTACCATACCTCTTAGAGTACTATATATAATATATGTTTTGATGTATATCCAGTTATAACTTAATCATAGTATCTGTCATATTTGGCACATAGTATGCATGTAATTATTATTCTTAATTATTATAAGAACTGTATGTTTCTATAAAACCTGCTGACTTTTGATGTTTGAAGGGTGATTGATAATCATAACCTTTCTCTTCTGCTCTAAGTTTTGAATCAGTTGAAAGACACAGGAATCAGACAAATGGAGTATGAAATAGCAGAATGCAGTTTAGATATGCACCTACAATCAGGCTTCCTAATATATCTCTCCTGGATTGGATTTTCAACTCACTGGCAGAGGAATTGGAAAACTGAGATCTCCCTCTCTGGGAGGAATGGAGCTAAAGAGAACAGTCCCATCCTGGAGACTGGGTGGCCTGAAAGAAAAATAAGAGAATAGTATTATGGTATTCTGGTACTATTATGTATGCACTTCTCCTTTTGAGAGTTTACCTCCTAGGAATTCTGTGTGTGTGTGTGTGTGTGTGTGTGTGTGTGTGTGTGTGTGTGAGTGTGTGAATAGGTTATCAGATGGGGTAAATTACTTGCTTTCTCCATATTAGTTTTTAGTATTAAAGATGACTTTTATGAAGGGCTGAAACTTAGCTTGGTCAGGAAGGAAAATTATTGCCTGATCTTGATAGTCACTGAACTTCCAGTCAGGCCTTGGTTAAAGAACAGGGCTGGGCTTCCCTGGTGGCTCAGTGGTTGAGAGTACGCCTGCCGATGCAGGGGACATGGGTTCGTGCCCCGGTCTGGGGGGATCCCACGTGCCTCCGCGGCTGGGCCCGTGAGCCATGGCCGCTGAGCCTGCGCGTCCGGAGCCTGTGCTCCGCAACAGGAGAGACCACAACAGTGAGAGGCCCGCGTACTGCAAAAAAAAAAAAAAAAAAAAAAAAAAAAAAAAAAAAAAAAAAAAAAGAACAGGGCATTTTCCCCTTTAAAAAAAATCTTGCTTATATCCAAGTAAGGGAGTTGGGGTTCTCTATAAATAGGGAAGATATTTCTGGATTCTTGCCTTGAAGGGAGGTGAGTCAGTTAGGCTTGTTCTTCCTGAGCACCTAAAAAGATATCACAGTGGTGTAATTATATACTCCAAGATACCTTAATGGGTAGTTCAGAACTGTTGACTAGCATCTGGGAATTGGTTTTTGACAAAACGTCCTTCTTATGGTTTAAAAAGAAGTTGACAATGTCATTTGTAGACCCCGTGTTAGAGACCATAGTTTTTAGTTTAGGAATCTCCTGGGAAGCACTGAATAATGTAAGCCAAATTAATAATATTTTTCTGCTAGTTCCTTTCATCTTGTCTTTGGGGTTTGTTTTTTGCACTTCTGGGGTATTGGCTTGTGCATCTCCAAAATACCCCCCTTGAGGGATTATGAGAGTGTTTTTCATAGCTGCATGGGATTAGGATGTAGGACTACCTTAGAGATATCCAGAGGATGGTAGCTAATAATTGACCCTCATCCTTCACATCCTCTACCATTTCATTAAAATGGCTTCATCTCTTTCATTTAAAGAATTTAAAACTTCTTCCCAGTTGGTTTCTAAAGAACGTTGTTGATACATTTCTCTACGTAAAACACCAAATAAGGCATTGTGGGGAGTGACAGAGGATAAATATATGGCTTCTTTTTTCTATGAATGTATAATCTAATGACAGAGAACACACAAAGACACAAACGTAAAACAAACCACCACTGCTGCCTGTAGAAAAGCCAACAGCCCCAGAATCACAGTCTATCAGCTTAGAAGCTCTGATGTAAAGAGCACTTCTTCCCTGATAACTCTGGCAAAAAGGTGTTTGGGGGGGGTTGTTTTTTTATTGAAATATAGTGTTATTGAAGTATGTTGTGTTAGTTTCTGGTGTACAGCAAAGTGATTCAATTATACATATATATATTCTTTTTCATATTCTTTTCCATTATGATCTATTACAGGATATTGAATATAGTTCCCTATGCCATACAGTAAGACCCTGCTGTTAATCTATTTTATATATAGTGATTTGTATCTGCTAACCCTAAACTCCTACTTTATCCCTCCCCCACTCCCTTTCCCCTTTGGTAACCATAAGTATGTTTCTATGTCTGTGAGTCTGTTTCTGTTTTGTAAATAAGTTCATTTATATCATATTTTAGATTCTACATATAAGTGATATCATATGGTATTTGTCTTTCTCTGTCTGACTTACTTCACTTAGTATGATGATCTCTGGGTCCATCCATGTTGCTGCAAATGGCATTATTTCATTCTTTTTTATGGCTGAGTAATATTCCATCATATATATCTATATATCACATCTTCTTTATTCATTCATCGTCAGTGGACATTTATGTTGCTTCCATGTCTTGGACATTGTAAATAGTGCTACTATGAACATTGGGGTGCATGTATCTTTTTGAATTAGAGTTTTCTCCATATACATGACAAAAAGTTTTTGAAGAGCCCTAAAGTTCAAAAATGTGGTCCTGGACCAGTAGTATCAGCATCACTGGGAGCTTATGAGGAATCGAGAATCTCAAGCCCTACCCTAGACCTACTAGATCAGAATCATCATTTTTAAAAGATCCCTGGATAATTCAGATGTGCATTATAGTCTGGGAAGCACTGTCACAGAGGATTCTGATTGTGCTTGTTTGTTATTTAGGTCAAGTGCCCAGTTGGAACTAATCACTCTGGCCACAGGCATATAGGACATGCTGAATGCTCAAGGCTGGGACATATGTTCTCTATTCCCTAGCACGATATGCATGGGATCAGTTTGTGGATTGGGTTTGCTACAGAAAAGAAGTGTTCTGTTACCAGGGGAAGCAGGGAGATAAAAGATATCCGACAAACTTATTTCCTCTTTCAGATCTTAGCTGACATTAATGTTAGGGCCATCTGTTTACTAGCCTGTTCACTTTGGGTCATTTTATCCCATTTCCTCTGTGTGTGTGTGTGTGTGTGTGTGTGCACGTGAGTGTGTGTGTGTGCGCGTGCGCGCGTGCATGTGCATGCGCAGGCACGCGTGCTACTCCCAATCTCCCTCACCTCACAGTACCATCTGTCTGGCTGACCTAGATATCACAGATTCTTGCTTCTTCCACAGCATGGTTCTTCTATCACCTCTCACCGTCGTATTTATCAAATACATATGAATACTTTAGGATAAGCACACACAGACCTGTGCCTAAGTCTGAGTTCACTTCCTTGTAGTCTTGGTAAGCATGTATCCCTCACTTACTGTCTTTCATCTTTGCCACTAAGGAATTAATCCTTGGAGTCATGCCTTTTCAAGCTATGAATTGTTAAAATGCATTTATATTTACTAGAGGGAGTCATACTTTTAGCCCTCAGGAATTATAACACCTAGTGACTAACTTACAGAAAGTTTTCCAATAGGGAAAGAGAAGGTTATAATCCTTTACTATTGTTATTTACAGTTGACCCTTGAACAACACAGGGGTTAATCCGCTGATAATTTATAGTCAGCTGTCCTCATCTGAGGTTCCTCTATATCCTCGGATTCAATCAACTACACAGTACTACTGTGTAGTACTGAAGTATTTACTACTGAAAAATATCTGCTTATAAGTGCACTGTTCAAACTCACATTGTTCAAGGCTCAACTATATTTTGATGTTCATATTTTCTTGGATTTGTTAAGCTGTCTCCTATTATCTTTTGATATGTCCTCATTCTTTGAGCACTTTCTTACTTTCTGGCACCACTAGATGTTCCAGGCTCATCTTTTACAGGGGTTCTGATTCCTTTTAGTGGAAAACAGTATTTAGACATCAAGATTTGAGTGCCAGGTATGTTCATGGTTACTGGGATATCATTGCTTCTAGGCCTCCTCAGTGGATAGAATTAGGAAATGTGTGTGCCTGTGTGAGTGTGTGTGTGTGTTTCTATGAGTTATATACATTTATCTATTTGTCTGTCTGTATACATTTAAAACTATGGCTTTATACTGACACCTTCATGAATTCAATAATGAAACTTTCAATTACAACTCAATTCCACAGGGCTTATGTTAGCTTATGTTAAGTTTTTCTATACCTTGATACTTGAAGGACAGTTTGTCTAAATATAAAATTCTTGGTTCATTCATTCTTTCTGTGAGTTTTTTAAAAAAATATATTGCTATTGTTACTTTGCATTGTAAGTTGTGTTTAGGGCATCTGGTGCCAGTCTGATTTCAATTGTCATCTTTATGCTTAGAGGTCTTGAGGATTTTAAAAAAATTTTTTTTTAAGTCTAACAGTTTTATTAGGATATGTTTTCAAATTGATCATCCTGGTTCAGTTTTCCCAGGTACCTGTTGGTCCTTTTCAATATGTACATTTTGGTCTTTTCTTATTTCCAGAAAGTTTCCTTGGGTTATACTTTTAAGTATTAGTTCTGTTCAATTGTTCTGTTTTTATCTTCAGGATCTCCTATTACACATACTTGTTTTCTTCTTTGGTTTTCTTCTATTTCAACCACTTTACTTCTGATCCATTTTATTTCTTTGCCTTGTTTTCATTCTCTTGGTTGTTTTTTCTGGCTTTCTTCAATGTCCCTTAGTAAAATTTTATTTGGATCTAGTCTCCGTTGGGGACTTTGTAATTTAATCTTTGATTCTGCAATGATTTTGTCTTTTCCTTTCATTTCTTTCCTAAGTTCAATCAACTCTATTTTTATTTCTTCCTGTTATTGTCCATTTCTGCTTTTAATTTTTGAATTTTATATTCAAGGTGGTTTTTCATACCTTCAAATGCTTAGAGGATAATTAATTCAGTGTGGAATATCACGTTATAGTTTTCTTGTCCTTCATATTTCTTTTCGAGGTGGGAGGGAATTTTCATCAGCTTAAGTGGGTTTGATTTTGTATTCTTAAAATACTTGGTATAGATTTAGTCTGTTTTTGCCAGTTTATTTTGTGAGTTTGGGTGATTTACAAGAATCTTAGGTCAAGGGTATCTTCTGTCAGTGTAGCAAAAGCACAGTGCATGTGTGTGTGTTGGGGAGAAGGGGTTGTGTATCTTCTTTCTAATCTTTATTTTTGGGGTTCTCTTTTATCTTGCAAGCCTCTACATTTCCCCCTTTTGCCCCTTTGTCCATATTCACCTTCACCATCCAATTTCCAAAGACCTCCTTTACCTTCCTTTCTATCATCTCAAGAGCAATGAATTTTTGAAGACTGCCGCAGCGAATCATGTGCTCTTAAAAGTTCATTCCATGTAGTATATGCTCTGATCTAATGGCACTCTCCAGTATTTTTGCACCTAGTGTGGACTTTCTCTTTCTGGTGGTGATTGTAAATTAGTCTTAGTCCCACTACTAGTTCCCCTTTTCTCTCTTGGGCAGAGTTTTTTTTCCAAAGTGTCCTTCTATATTTACCTCCTTATAGGTAATTTGATACTTGGGCATTCTGTGTCTTTTTGTTATGTTATGGGCATTGGTTTTATGTGATTTGTCTGTTGTTCTTGTAGTTCTTATATTGTTTTTTGGAAGATGGACTGGGACATTCAGTTTATGCCCCTGCATTTACCTCACATATATGTGTATACACGCATGTATGCATGTATATACTTATCTCTCCTATCAGAATGTAATTTCCTTAAGAGTAGAAATTCAGTTTTACTCATCCTTCTGTCCTTAGCAATAATGCCAGTGCCTATCATACACAATGCCCTTTAAACCTTTCTTTTCCATATTAACAATGAAAACAAAATTCTAGTACAACATGTCACTCTGTTAATAAATTATCTATCCCTTTCCCAAAGGCTGCAGATAGCTAAAGGTTTGTAATATGAAGTGAAAACCCTTCTAACTGTGTGCAACTATGCCCATGTGGGCTAGATAACCAGCACAGGGAGTTATTATTTGAGAACCTGAATATATAGAAATTGCCATGTTCCTCATGAGTGAAGGAATATGATTTATATATAGTACTATAAGATGATGCTATTCAGTTTAGAGGAGAGCCCCAGGGTTCCTGAATGAATACATTATTGTTATTATTCTTGTGACTTGACTATAAAATGAAATGAGAGATTTCAGGAATCTTTTGTTCAAATGAAGAGATAAGTAGCAGTGTTACATTATGCTACTGTAGTTTAAATTGGTTGGGAAGGTCAAAAGTGCTACAGTGGGGGCTTCCCTGGTGGCACAGTGGTTGAGAGTCCGCCTGCCGATGCAGGGGACCACGGGTTCGTGCCCTGGTCTGGGAAGGTCCCACATGCCACGGAGCGGCTGAGCCCGTGAGCCATGGCCGGTGAGCCTGCGTGTCCGGAGCCTGTGCTCCGCAACGGGAGAGGCCACAGCAGTGAGAGGCCCGCGTACCGCAAAAAAAAAAACAAAAAAAAAAGTGCTACAATGAATATTTAATGTTCTGATGAAATCTTAAGGGAAATGATGCTGTCACCAATACCAGTTTCACACTGAACTCTTCCTTACAGTCATTCTGTCTGGATCATGTAGCAAATGAAGTTTAATGTAACTGCCATTTGAATAAGAGATAGATACTTTTGGCAGTTCATGATTCAGAAAGAGAAGTAAGTGATGGATAGGAATATAGGGATCAAACCTAAGAATATGCATAAAGACTTATATGGGATTGCTATGGGCTGAAGCGTGTTCTATCCTCCCCCCACCATTCATATGTTGAAGACCTAATCCCTGGTACCTCAGAATATGACATTATTTGGAGACAGGGCATTTAAAGAAGTAATTAAGGTAAAATGAGGTCACATGGGTGGGTCCTAATTCTGATGAGCATAGGACACCTCTACACACACACACAGAAGAAAACCCATGTGTGTGAAGACGGGGATAAGATATGGCCATCTACAAGCCAAAAAGAGAGGCCTCAGAAAAAATAAACCCTGCTGACACCTTGATCTTGGACTTCTATCCTCCAGAACTATGAGAAAATGAATTTCTATCATTTAAGCTACCCAGTTTGTGGTACTTTGTTGATAACCCTACCAAACTAGTCCTACAAGGATACTCATTACAGAATTGTTTAATAGTTCAAAATGGAAACAACTTAGGTATCCAAGAGTGGAGGCACAGATCTATTCTTATCCAAGTTTACCTATCCTAACCCCTCTGGCAGTCTCTTTGATGGCAGCAAAAGACAGTAAGAATCGTCAAGGATGCAGGCTGCCACCATCATAAGTAACCCAAGCCAACTCATGAGAGTTACCAGTAGAATGAGCACCACTATCTTTCATTCTATGGTTTCCTCTATGCAGTGGATAGTGTAGCAAGGCCCCATGGATTAAAACATTAGTTTTATTGATGCTGATCATGAACATGCCAGAGAGAAAAAGAAGACAGGTACTATGCCTGGAAATTCTAAGCACACAAGCTCAGTATATCACTTTTTAACAAAATGATTTCATTATTTGTTTTCTATACAAATTTCCTCCAGAACCTCCACTGAATTAAGCTTTAAACTGCTCAGTTTATTCTTGTTTATTATCCCTAATCTCAAATTACTATGCCAAGACCAAAATATATTTGCTTATATCTGATTAAATATTTCTGTTTTTTTGCCAACTAAACCTTACAATATAGTCCTCAAGATTCATTACCACAAACAAAAATCTTTCAAGGTTTATTTCTCATATGTATTATTTCTTGTAATTTCTCTCCATTTTAATATAGCAGATTTGTTCCATAGATGACTAGAATTCAGCAGATTAAAAAAATTAGGACATTCTAAAAACATTGAAATACTATGCATTCATTAAAATAATAATTTTAAAATAATGACATGCAGAAGTGTTAGTAGAATATTAAGGAAGCAGTATACAAAGCTATCTCATATAAAATGCTCTCCATTTTGTATATCTATCTATCTATCTATCTATATCTTTAGGAGGAAAGATTTCACATGGTTTTTTTTTTGTGTGTGTGTGTGTGTGTGGTATGCGGGCCTCACTGTTGTGGCCTCTCCCGTTGCGGAGCACAGGCTCCGGACGCGCAGGCTCAGCAGCCATGGCTCACGGGCCCAGCAGCTCCGCGGCATGTGGGATCTTCCCGGACCGGGGCACGAACCCGTGTCCCCTGCATTGGCAGGCGGACTCTCAACCACTGCGCCACCAGGGAAGCCCTTCACATGGTTTTGTTTCTTTTCCAAATTTTGTTTTTATACTTTTCCAAATTTCCTCATAGATTATGTGTTACTTTTATAATCAGAAAAAAAAGGAAGGCAGAAAGGAACAGATATGGAGAAGACTGCTGAGGTGGAGTGAGGTGAGGTTTATGGAGTGAGGTGAGGTTTTCAAAACAAATTTTTTTAATGCACGGACACTGATTTGGTCAGAATAGGTGCTAAACTGGATCTCGAGGCCCCTTCTGTGTCAAAGGTTAATCTTTTTGCTGCCAAAATAATAGGAAGTACAGGACACCTCAGGGCTGAGAGTGGAGCAGTGAGGAGGGGCATTTAGGTATTTTGAGAGTAGTGGTCTTTATCACCTGGCATGGAAGTATTTCAGAATTTTAACTAAGGCAGTTAGTTATACGAAGTGTATATCAGGCCTGCATGTACATCTCATTCTCTTTAATGGCTACATTTAATTTCATTGCATGGATTAATCTTAATTTATTTAATGAGTCCCTTATTGATGGTCATTTAGATAGTTTGCCATTTTTTGACATATTATATTTGTGAACATGGGCCAGTATATCACAGTGTGACTTTGGAGAAGTCATCTTTCTCCCTAGAATTGTGAATCCTTTCTTAATTTTAGCAAGGAATTGTGAAGTTCACATTAGAAATCTGTAGTTTTAAGAGGATATTGAAGTTTACCTCAATGGTCTCAAACCTTGACTTTGCATTAGAATCACCGATTAGAACTATTAGGAATTATTCATCTATGACCCTGCTCCTAGAGATTCTAATTTAGATATGGATGGGTTCTAAGTATTTGTATTTCTCAGTAAGCTCCACAAATGATTCTGTTGCCCAGCCGGTATTAGCAGCTACTGAAATATAGAAGAATTAATATTTTAAAAGAGGACAAGATTGTATGATTTGTCAATGTCTAACGTATTATAAGAAGCATTGGTGAAGATGTGGAGCTACTGAAGCTCTCATACCTGCTAGTGGGAGTGTAAACAGGTAAAATCATTTTGTAAAACTGGCAGTATCTATTAAGTTGAACTTAATAGCATACTTTATACTCAGCAGTTCTACTCCTAGGTTTATACTCCACAGAAAAGGTTAATATTCTTAGTTTCACTATTTATAATAACACCAGACTGCAAACAAGTGTCCACTAATAGTAGAATAGAGGAAGTAAATTGAATGCTATTTTTATATAATGGAATACTACCCAGCAATGTGAAATCATCAAACTACAGCTACATACAATATGGATGAATCTCAAAAAAACAAAACGTGTAGCAAGAGAAGCCAGATTCAAACAAATGCATATATACAATTTTATCTAAAACAGGCAAATCTATATCTATAGTGTTAGAATTGGGATAGTGGTTACCTTTTGCAGGTGTAATGGCTGTAAGGGGACACAATGGGAGGCACCAGGGTGTCGGTAATATTTTGATCTGGGTACTGGTTACATGGGTACGTTCAGTTTGTGCAGAATCATCAAGTTGTGTACTTGTGATTTGTAGTCTTTCTATGTATTACATGTTGATAAAAAGTTCAAAAATGTTGTAAAACCATCATTAGGAGGAAGTTCCTCCAAATAACAAAATTTTTTCATGATAGAGTAATAGCTGTCCTTCCATTAACTGTAAAAGAGGAATTTGGTCTGCAATGGTGTGCTGAGGCCAGCTTGTACTGGCTCACTAGACCAATTTGGGTGCATCTCCTCACCTCAGCAACATCATCTTCATAGCTTAAAATTGGCCACGTTGGAAATATTTACACCATGGAATTGGCAAATGCTACATCAGGCTGTTGTTTTCTCAGAGAGCTGCTTACCTACTTAGTACTGAGTTTGCATCTCTTTGTATTTGGGGATATTATTTAACCTGCTTTATAGCTCATGGAATTAGTAAACAGTATAAAGGTCTGAAGTGGCTAAAATGATCATGCCTTTTAGAATTATCATTATCATATTTGAGACTGCAAAGAATCCTTTTTTTCTTCTGTAATTCACATATCAATCCAGTAAGAGGAAATATGTCATTAAGAACTCACTTTGTCATTTTAAGTTTGGTTTCAGTGTCACAAATTAGCATTACAAGAACATTATCAGGGCCTGAAATCTACCCTCAGTAATCAGAGTCATTGTGAATCACCTGAGACTGCAGCTATGTTGTTTTTTTTTTCCATTTTTTCTGCTAGAAAATGATCATTGTAGCCTGGAGAAAGCTAATAGAATTGTCATTTGCAATTGAGACACTCAACTCTGTGCTGGTGTCTTCTGTCAACCAGATGCATACAGACATAGTAGATATTCTCTTTATTGAATCGTAGTCATGGCATTGTTGTAGCAAGAGATATGTAAACAGACAGTTTAACATTTTTCTCTGTTACTTCTGTTCAGCTCTTTAGGTCTCTATCTTCTCCTTTTCACTTTATTTTTGATTCTATCTATATCCACAGTCTTCTCTTTATTTCTCTCTGTTGTCACTTTAGCTTCTCAAATATTAAAATCTTTTAAATATTGTGATGAATGGGTTAAACTACTAATAGTTTCCCCAAGGGAAATTTGGAGTTCTTTTTCATGCAGTGTGAAAATTTTTTTCCAACATATTTTTGCTTTGTGACAAAAACATAATGACTTATTATTAGAAGGTATCTTGAGATTCTTTAGAACCATTCATTTCTAAGTACCCCCTACTACCATCATGTACTAAAAAGAATTCTAGTGACTAACATTAATTAACATATATCAAACACAGATGGTTACTGGTTATGGAGCACCAAAAGAAGCGGGAAAGTGAAAGAAAATGTATATGGAGAAAAAATATATATATGTATATACCTATACATATATATTGGGTTGGGCAAAAAGTTCGTTTGGCCACCCAATACATATATACATATATATATATATATATATATATATATATATATATATATATATATATATATGAAAAAATGCATGTTGGTTTTGCTTACTATAATGCTAAAACTGATTATGGGGTTCAACGGTTGTTAGCCTATTCCATTTTTAATAAAGTTCCCCATCATCTTTTCACCTAAGTATTTTAGTAGTTACTGATGATCGTTGTCTGAATCCATTACTTCTTTGGGGGTTACAAATGGTGATATTCTATCATTCTTCATTTTTTAAGCTATGTTTCTTCTATAAAGAAAACTTTTACTAGCTTTTTGGTTTGTGCAAGGAAAATAGGATAAGTGCTTGATTCCCTTTATCTCCATCCACTGCCTTTGACTTTTTAACTTTAGTTAAAAAAATTTTTTTGATCTCTAGAAGTTCTGTGCCTTTTCAGCTCTTCTTGGAGTTTACTCACATTTTTAAACCTGTTTTTATTTCTTGGAATATATTATAATTTTTATATTCTGCTTGATGATCCCATTATATGAAAAGTCAAAGCCAGTTTGACAGTGTCACCTGTTGTTTCTGCTGGCTGTTAGAGTGTTTTATTTCCTTTTGAACTGTGAACTGTTTATTTATCTTGGTACCTATCTTTGGGAATTCTTGGGGTCTTGTATAAAGGTAGGTTTCTCCATGGAGGAGTTTCATTTGTTTTTGTCAGATGTCTATGGACATAAGAAGCCTTCGACCTCTTCAAAATATCAATTCTCCTCCTGAAACATTTTAGACCACCCATTTAGTGTGGATTCAGGTTGCAAATTGTGGTTTGTGGTTACAAGTAAACAGGGAAGAATTTTCCTCCAGTTCTTAGCCCCAGGTTTTGAGATAGGCAATATTCCTGGGGTAGTAGGTAGAAAAGTTTATAACTCACCCTATATTGAGACCGTAACCCTTGGGGTAACAGGGCTATGGACAGGTCTCCAGTAGACTCTCCAACTTGGGTGGCCCCTAGGATTTGTCTTCTGTCCTCCAGCTTTGAAGATCATGTAAACCAGAGCTCAGGTTCATTGGGTTCAATAAGTACCCTCACAACAAAAAGGTCAGTTTCAACATTCTGCTTACCTCTCTGGCTTCCCACCTTTACTTTTTTTTTTTTTTTGGCTTGCGTATTTCTTTCTTTTTTTTTTTTTTAAAACAGGTTATGGATGCATTTGAGAAGATTTTTAAAATTTATTTTATGCAGCATTTTTAGTTGTTTTTATCAAGAGCCTCAGTCCGCAAACTTAGTTCATCATTTTCTCAGAAATACAAACACTGTCATTATATGCTGTTTTCTTTAACTGCGCTTCATTCTTTAAGACTTAGATATTATCTTATTGATCTTTCTAGTTATTTTATGTTTATTAATTGTGTATATTTCAGTTCTTGTGAGCACATTTGATTTATTCTACTGTTCCATTTCATTTTAGCCTGCTAGACACATAGTAACTATTCAGTAAAATTCTCACTTATCTGTATAAAATAAGTGAGCTTTTAATTAAGATTATTCCAGAGTACTTGATACTTCATTGGTATGAAAGAGTAAAACACTTTTTACTAGAGTACCTATCTTACTTTTGGGGAGAACTTTCTAATTGGAGAAATTTGATTTGTATTTAGGAATTCTTAGTTAAATGTCTATGTGATATACATGCATATATGGGAATTTTATATTTTCTCAGTATTTTATTAAGTAAGCATAAAATGGACTGAAATAGTTCATTTTCCTTTTGAGATGAAAGTTTTTTTGTGTGATATGCGGGCCTCTCACTGTTGTGGCCTCTCCCGTTGCGAAGCACAGGCTCCGGACAGGCAGGCTCAGCGGCCATGGCTCACGGGCCCACCCGCTCCGTGGCATGTGGGATCTTCCCGGACCAGGGCACGAACCCGTGTCCCCTGCATCGGCAGGCGGATTCTCAACCACTGCGCCACCAGGGAAGCCCAAATGAAGGTTTTGATCAGTAGGGACAGATTGTTCCTCTATAGGTTCTTTAGCAGATAGGAAGCAGATGTGGCATTGGGAAGAGACTGCTAGGGGAAGAACAAATGTAGGAGTAATCTGGAAAATGATTAAAGTCAAATTATGAGTTAAATGTCAGCCTTTGGACCAAAACCTTTCCATTCTTGGTACTTTGAAGAGACAAGCAACTGAGTGTTCTTAATAAAGGAGAGTCTGTTCTTAAAAGCCAGTACTACCCCATTATACTTAGTGTTGTATTTACAAGTGTTTTTGTTTTTTAACAATCTGATTTAGACTTTCTTTGTTTAGGTAGGATATAACCCTTCATTAGCCTGACATTTGTACTTAAGGAGTCTGGTTTTATTTGATTAGAGAATGTCTTTAAAATCATATGCACTTTGTCAGTGCATTTCTAGGAATGTCTGGCATGTTTACTGGTCAAATGCCTTGCAGATGGAAATGAAATTTTGTGAGGAATCTTCTGGATCAAATACGAATCTATTTTTACTTTAATAAAACTATTCAAAGCATAAAGACTTCAGTCTGGGTGTAAATGCTAGCTGCTGATCTGGGAAGGGTTGCCAGGAAAGTACCTGCTAAGGATTGAAATGATTTTCCCATTCCTGGTGCCTCTTTTTTGGTTGTGCTTGAATTACAGACATAAACCAGATGGGCATCAACAGGTCTTCTAGATCTCTGAAGTGCTTCATGATGACTACATTCACTAGGCATAATGTTTTCTCCTATATAGTATTTGAATTCAGTGAGGATACTGTTTAGTTTTGTGTTTAACAGCACCCATTTAGAAATTATTAGACTAATTACATTCTCCAGGGGAATACTTGAGAGGTAGAGCTGGGGACAGTTATAATCATTTCAGTTTAAAATTATACCTGCAAAAAGAAATAAATCATAGACTCTCTGCAATCCAGCTTGTAAATAAATAGTAAATAACAATAAAATTAGAATATATCTACAATGAATGAAGTTTTCCAGCTTCTCTGTGCTTCTGGACATATTTTTCCACTTTTCCGTGCATCTACCTAATTAGTGACAGATATCAGGTCATAGTGGTCATATCTGGTCATAGCTTACAGTTTAATTCTGTTCAGATATGCTGGACCATTGAAGAAAAATGCTCTTCAACACAGAAGAGCTATGTTGCCTCTGCTTCTCACATTAGTTAATATCTTAATGTTGAAATTAAGTTATCCCACCCTGTGGTAGTTGGAGGAAAATGTAATGAAAGCCTTTTGGAAACATGTGCTAATAGCCACTGGCCACCAGTGTAGCATAGTGTTCCTCATAAAGGAGAGCTGATAGAGGAAAAGGTAATCTGTCAGACATGTAGTTTTTAATACTTTAAGTTTCTTTGTAAATCAATTTATTGAGATATAATTTACATGTAATAAAATACACCCATTTTATGTGTAAAGCTCAGTGAATCTTGACAAACTGTACACCCTTGTAATCACCGCCTCAATCATTAACCCGAGAGAGAAACCTGAATGTTTTTCCAGATTCCTCACAGCCAAATAATTACTAATTTCTGTTCATACTACACTCTGAATTTCTGTAGAACCTATTCCCTCCTCTTTACTCTCATAGCTACTACCTTAGATATGCTTGACCCTTACTTTTTTCACCTCTATTACTTACTGCAATATACTTTATAACTGGTTTTTTACTCTTTAACTCTTTTTTTCCTTTATACCTTCCATAATGTTACTAAGTTATGATTATTCTAATCACATTAGCCCCCTACCTTGCTTAAAATCCCTTGATGACCCTTCAGAGTTCCCATTCTCAGTCAATTTCTAAGTAAGAGATTGGCTCATAGTGGCAACTGCCTTGATGACTTAGTCAGTTATGAAATATGCGTGGAGAAGCAGATTTGTGAAGGGAAGGTGATGAGTTAGTTCACTTAATAATGTGAAGGAGTAAAAGTTTGCCTTGTGTTTCAGTTTTAAAGTTATCAGAAGCATTTTATTTGATTCTAGCTTTACATAAAAAACTACGAGGGAATGAGAGAAGCATCTTTCAAACATTCATCTAAAACACTATAAACTGTTCTGAGATATTTTATATTGATGATAAAAAGAATTTTATCAATGCCAGGTAGGAAAAATTACAATGTTTTTTTCTCGTTTATTTATACTCAAAGCGATTATTAAGTCTAAATTCATGAACACTCATTTTATTTGCATATACTAGCCTTTTAAAAAGTGCCTTCCCTAATTCTCAACTACGTCTCAAAAACCATAATGTGTATATGAATTATGAGATTTACCTTTTAGGTTGGTAAAGATAAGCTCTGAGGTAAAATAATTGATAGCAGAGTATCTCTACCTTGAATGGGAGGAAAGCATAGAAGACATATTTAAATATGACAATAAAGAAACATAATGAACTTTATTTTTGCTACAGATATCAGCTCAACCTTAATTGTCAAGCATATAGGTTATTTTCTATACCATAAATATTCTATATCCTCTAGTTTTTTTTTTTCTTTTGTTTTTTTGTTATTGTTGTTGTTTTTCGGGGTACGCGGGCCTCTCACTGTTGTGGCCTCTCCCGTTGCGGAGCACAGGCTCCAGACGCGCAGGCTCGGCGGCCATGGCTCACGGGCTTAGGCGCTCCGCGGCATGTGGGATCTTCCCGGACCAGGGCAAGATCCCGTGTCCCCAGGGGACCCGTGTCCCCTGCATCGGCAGGCGGACTCTCAACTACTGCGCCACCAGGGAAGCCCTCTAGTTTTTCTTAACACAGAAAGATATTTAGTATAGTTCCTAAATATAAGTAAAGTAGTCCTAAAGTACTTTTAGGCCTGTTTACATTAGTTATTTGAATAGTCATTAAAGAGAGTGATTCTAATTTAAATGAGTTTTATCACTCTGCTCTGGGGTATTATTTAGAAAAGTGATTATTCCCTTCTTTAAAGAATGAAAGTCCTCAAAAATTAAAAATAAAACTACCATGTGATCCAGCAGTTCTTCTTCTGGGTATTTATCTGGAGAAAATGAAAGCAGTAACTCAAAAAGATATAGGCACCCCCATGTTCATTGCAGCATTATTTATAGTAGCCAAGACATGGAAACAACCTAAGTGTCCATTGATGGATAAATGGATAAAGAGAATGTGATACACACACACACACACACACACACACACACATACACACACACACGTGCACGCACAATGGAGTATTATTCAGCCATAAGAAAGAATGAGATCTTGCCATTTGCAACTGCATGGATGGACCTTGAGGGCACTATGCTAAGTGAAATAAGTCAGAGAAAGACAAATATCGTATGGTCTCACTTATATGTGAAATCTAAAATAAATAAAATGAAATACCAAGCTCATATATATATATAAAATAGATTAGGTAAGGGGTGGGTTAAATGGGTGAAGGGTATCAAAAGTAAAAACTTCCACTTATAGAATAAATAAGTCATGGGGATATAATGTACAGCGTGTCAACTATAGTTAATACTGTATTTCATATTTGAAGATTGCTAAGACAATAGATCTTAAAAGTTCTCATCACAAGAAAAAATATTCTGTAACTATGTATGGTAATGGATGTTAACTGACTTAATCATGGTGAACATTTTGCAGTATATACCAATATTGAATCATGTGTATACCTGAAATTAATACAGTGTTGTATGTCACCTGTACCTCAATAAAAAAATGAAAGTCCTGATCAAAATCCCAGCAAGCAGATATTGACAAATGGATTCTAAAGTTTATATGGAAAAGCTAAGACCTAGAATAGCAACATGATACTGAAGGAGAACAAAGTTGGAGGACTGACACTAACCTATTTCAAGACTTACTATAAAGGTATAGTAATCAAGGCAGCACGGTATTGGTGAAAGAATGGACACATATATCAATGGAGAAGAATAGAGAGTCCCAAAATAGACCCACACAAATATAGTCAAGCGATCTTTGACAAAGGAGCAAAGGCAGTTCAACAGAGAAAGAATAGTCTTTTCAATAAATGGCACTGTAACAATTGGATATTCATATAAAATTGAATCTAGGCATAGACCTTATACCTGTTGCAAAATTAACTCAAAGTGGATCATACCTAAATATAAGACACAAAACTATAGAACTTCTAGAAGAAAACTTAAGAGAAAATCTAGGCAGTATTGGGTTTGGCAAGTTTTCAGATACAACACCAAAAGCATGATCCATGAAAGAGAAAATTGATAAGTTGGACATAGTCAAAATAAAAAACTTCTGCCCTGTGAAGGACGCAATTAAGAAAATGAAAAGGCAAGTCAGACTGGGAGAAATATTTGCAAAACATATATCTGATAAAAGACATATTTGTGATATGACAAAAAAAACCTCTTAAAACTCAACAATAAGGAAACAAAGAACCCAATTTAAAATGGGCCCAAGAGCTGAAAATGCAGAGAAGATATACTGGTAGCAAATATGCATATGAAAAAAATGCTCAACATCTTTGTCATTTGGGAGTTGCCTATTAAAACAATGAGACCGGGCTTCCCTGGTGGCGCAGTGGTTGAGAGTCCGCCTGCCGATGCAGGGGACACAGGTTCGTGCCCCGGTCTGGGAAGATCCCACATGCCGCGGAGCAGCTGGGCCCGTGAGCCATGGCTTCTGAGCCTGCGAATCCGGAGCCTGTGCTCCACAACGGAGAGGCCACAACAATGAGGGCCGCATACCGCAAAGCAAAAAAAAAAAAAAAAAAAACGAGACCACTACAGACCTATTGGAATGACTAAAATTTTTTAAAAACCTGACAAATATGAAATGCTGATAAGAATGTAGAGCCAGTAGGAATGCAAGATGGTACAGTCACTTTGGAAGACAGTTTGGTGGTTTCTTAGAAAACTAAACATAGTCTTACTGTACAATCCAGCAATTGCACTATTGAGTGCAATTCAATACCCTATTGAGATGAAAATTTATGTTCACACAAAAACCTGCAGATGAATATTTAAGCCGCTTTATTCATAATCACTGAAAACCGGAAGCAGCCAAGATGTCTTCAATAGGTGAATGGACAAACAAACTGTGGTACATATAGACAATGGAATATTATTACTCAGTGATTTTTTAAAAACTAGAAGCTATGAAGCCACGGAAAGATACAGATGAACCTTAATTGCATACTGCTAAGTGAAAGAAGTCAGTCTGAAAAGGTTACAAACTATAATATATGATTCCAACTATATGAAATTCTGGAAAAAACAAAACAATATAGACAGTGAAAAGATCAGTGGCTACCAGAGATCCAGAGAGAGAGGAGGATGGTTAAATAGGGGGCTTTTTAGGGCAATGAAACTATTTTGTATGATACTTTCTCGGTGGATACATGACATTATGCATTTGTCAAAACCCCATAGTACTTTACAGTGCAAAGAGTGAACTTTAATGTATGCATATTAAAAAAATAATTTAGGAGGCTGGAGGATCCCAGGAAGAAATGAATATAGACTATGACAGGAGATTGTAACTGTATTTCAATTGTATGGAACAGCCTTCTTCAAGGTATGAGCAGGGAAGAGTAGGAGGGGAAGGTGCTGACCTAAGTAACTTTGGAAGTGAGTCTGTAAGACTAGATGCAAAAGGAATTGTACATTATCATTATGCTTTTGTTAATAAAGTTATTTCCCATGGGGGTACAAATTGAAAATTCTGATACCACTATACATATGTTCTGGAATTAATAATTAACAAAATGGATGAGAGATGGTGGGAGCCAGATTTCTCCTTGTTGGAGTAGAAATTTACAGATAAGTAAGGAAAAGAGGCTAGGATTATCCCTTTGGTAATAGATTAGACTTGGAGACATCACTTTGAACTCATGGTTAGCTTAATGTAGACACAGATGGTTTTATAGAGAAATATCGATATACGTATACGCACAGGTTGGTATACACACATATATTTCCTTGCTCTGTCATCAGAGGGCCTAAAAGAAATGACACCTAGTAGTAAATAGTACACCTAGCCACTAGATCTTTGTTTCTAATGCCATTACCCAATAAAGGGAATCATGGCTTCTTGAAGAAATGGCTGATTCTAGGACTGGGGTAGGAAATATATGAGTCTAGAGAATCTTACAATGCTAGAAAGTAAGGAAGTGCTTACAAAAACAAAACATCCATGTTAATAGGGGTATGTCAAATGGACATAGGAGCCAACTGAAAGAGGTCCAATGGCCAAAGCCGGAACAATTTGAACAATAAAATAAGTAAACTAGTACTGGATTATAACCCAAAGAATGAAATGAAATGTCCATGAATCAAAACTGAATAAAATTGAATCTAGGCATAGATTCTTTTTTTTTTTTTTTTTTTTGCGGTATGCGGGCCTCTCACTGTTGCGGCCTCTCCCGTTGTGGAGCACAGGCTCCAGACGCGCAGGCTCAACGGCCATGGCTCACGGGCCCAGCCGCTCCACGGCATATGGGATCTTCCTGGACCAGGGCACGAACCCATGTCCCCTGCATCGGCAGGCGGATTCTCAACCACTGCGCCACCAGGGAAGCCCTCAGTTTTAAGTATGATAATTTTAAATATGACAATAAAGAAACATAATGAACTTTATTTTTGCTACAGATAATGAACTTTATTTTTGCTACAGATATCATCTCAACCTTAATTGTCAAGCATATAGGTTATTTTCTGAAAAAAAAAATTATTTATATATAAATAAATATACAGGGAAAAGACAGACTCCCTGGGAAGAAGAATTCCAAATAAATTATGTAGATACTGTGCCCTCAATGAGAGGAAACTGAACTTTCACTCCTTAAGTATGGGCTACACATAATGACCACCTTCCAAAGAATTCAGTATGGAAAGAAGGGGAGAGAAGAGTAACTTTACATTGGAGAAACCTGACAAACACTGTTTCAGTTAGGTGATCAAGGTCAACTTCAACAGTGATAAGTCATATTAATTAATAGTATGTACCATAACCCTAATCTCATGAAAAAAAATATCAGACAAATTTCAATAGAGGGGCAGCCTACAGAATAACTGATCAGTACTCCTCAAAACTGTCAAGATTACCAAAAATAAGGAAAGTCTAAGAAAATGTCACAGCCAAGAGGAGCCTAAGGAGACATCACAACTAAATGTAATGTGGTATCCTGGATGGGATCTTGGAACAGAAAAAGGACATTGTGTAAAAACTAAAGAAATCTGGATAAAATATTGACTTGAGTTAGTAATAATATATCAATATTAGTTCATTAATTGTAAAAAATGTACTATACTAATACAAGATGTTAATAATAGGGGAAACTTGGTGTGGAGCATGTGGGAAGTCTGTACTATCTTCTCAATTTTACTGTAAATCTAAAACTGTTCTAAAAAATAATGTGTATGAAACAAAACAAAGTACTATTTGAAGGTCTCACAGTAATCCAGTGGTTTCTGTCTTTCCTGCAGTTTTGAGAGTGTTTGCTGCCTTGCTGATTCTACTTCTCTCTCAGACATCACTTTTGATGGCAATCCAATAGCTCAAGAGTCATGGTACAAGCACACTATCCTTCAGAATATGATGCAGCTGCGCCAGCTAGATATGAAGAGAATCACAGTGAGTGAGAACTCTTCTAAAGTGCTCACCATATTGTTTTAGTTAGCATGGGTTAGAACATTGGGGTGCATAGTCTTTGCTTGAAATGCTTCTTATTTTTAATGAACTATGGATTATCATGACTATATACTTCATAATTATAATGATAAGTTTTTTACCTCCTATCCGTATTCCCAATTTCATTGAATTAAATCCCTAGCCTTCTTTTAAAATTAGTCATCATGCTTGTTTTTCATTCTTGCTTAATATCCAGCTAATAATTTACTTTGAAATAAATGAATAAGAATTTCATTGATAAGTTATATAGTGTAATGGTCAAGAACATGGGTGCTGGAGGCAGACTGCTTGAGTCTGCATCCTGGCTTGACCATTTTCTAGTCATATGACCTTCGACAATTTACTTAACCTTTCTATCTAATTTTCCTCAAGGTAAAATGGGGATCATAATTATATTATGTCATAGGGTTGTTGTCAAGATAAAACGAAGCACTAAACCTTAGAACAGTGTGAGGCTCCCAGGAAGCATAATATGGAGTTATCATTATTATTATTATTACTATTGATGCTATACCTCTCAAAGTAGCTATCTCTTTTTTTATTCATTCTGTCTCCATGGTAGACATTTTCTACACTTAGTAGTTTCGATATGGCTCCTGATCTAAGTGAAATGCCGCATGTAATAATACCCCTCCTTTTAGGTGTACAATGCACATTAGCATACTTTAGGCTCCAAGAAGTTCTGTAATAAAGAAACTTGCCTTAATTTGTTTCATTGCATCCCAAATTTATTTGAACATTTTATTATCTCAGAAAATATCTGTTAATGATCTCATTTTGATAATCTCTGACCTAGAAAAATATCCTAAACCTCCACTCTTTTCTTACTTCTAGACTCCGCTAATTTTGATGTGGATTCTTTTTTTTTTTTTTTTTTTTTTTTTTTTGCCACACCTCACGGCTTGTGGGATCTTAGTTCCCCAACCAGGGACTGAGCTTGTACCCTCGGCAGTGAAATCTCGGAGTCCTAACTCCTGCCAGGGAATTCCCTGATATGGATTCTGACTGATCAGCTAGGTTTATTCAATTGCCAGTTGACTCATTGCCTGTCCACTGGTTTCACACTGTGGGCCATTCAAATTTCTACCTCAGCAATATTATGGATGTCTAAGGTGGCTAACAGTCAAAGTGTTGATGAATTTGTAAATACCAGCAGTCTTCTAGGGTTCTACCTCTCTCTGCTCCAACATAGAGGAAAGGTTCTTTGTCCTCTCAGTTTGTTTGGATCTATACTGGCAACCCTGTCTTGTACTTTTACCCTTATTTCCAGGTCTTTCTTAATTAAGCATCTTTGGTACTTCTAATTGATCTTCCTGATGAGGTTGCAAAGAACAGGGTGAGAAAAGAAGCTAACCAATTAAATAAATTAGTAATTATATAGTATGTTTCTCATGTGAATTTATGCCAGTCTTGTCTACTCAACTAATATACATAGTCCTTGAGGGCAGAGGCCATTCTTTGTCTTCCTTGCCTGATACATGCAGATGTTCTATACATTTTATTTCCTTTCCTTCTCTGTCTCACACAATGCTGAGAATGTAGTAATGTTCAGTAAAGTCTTGTTGATTGAGTAAAGTTTACCGACTTCCGTGCCTTAAATAAAGGAGAACAATACTGTCTGTAATTACTGTCCTTGTACATTCCCTAGGGTGTGTTTGCTTGGCAAGGAAATGAGGAAAATCACCTGGGATGGGAACAGGGCCAGCTCTTCTGCTAATACAGAGCAGTAATCCTTGCACATCTGCTCTTCCACTGTTCAATTTTAGAAATTAAAAAATTTTTTAATGGAAATAATCTCAAAGTTACAGAAAAGTTATAAGTACAGGACAAAGGACTTTTGTTCCTGAACCAATTGAGAGTAAGCTGCTGACTCAATTCCCCAACCACCCTGAACACTTCAGTATGTATTTCTTGCGAGCAAAGACATTCTCTCATGTAAACAAAATATAACCAACAAAATCAGGAAATAAACATTGAATAATTGCTAGTGTCTAATCCTCACACCACATTCAAATTTTACCAGTTATATTAATAATGTTCTGTGGGGCAAAATGATCCAGTTTGGAATTATACGTTGCACAGAGGTACATTTTATTGTCAGGTCTCTATTGTCACCATTTTTCAGGAACAGTTCCCTAGTCTTTCCTTGACTTTCATGACTTTGACATTTATGAAGATTATAGGTCAGTTATTTTGTAGAATAACCCTTAATTCGGGTTTTATTTGATGTTTCCTGTTAATTATTTGTTACAGATTTCTGGCATAAATATCACAGAAGTGATTTTGCATTCCTCTCACTGCATCCTATCAAGTGATACATAATTTATATTTATCTCTTTATTGATGTTGTTCACTTTAAGATGTTGTCTGCCAGGCTTCTGCACATGAAGTTATTCTTGTTCCCTTTTCTTTTGGTGTTCTGAGACTCAATTTCCAACGGGGTGGAGGCAGGGTTCCCCACAGCTCCAACGAGAAATTCTCAGAACACCATCTCAGTGTCTAAGAATTCAATTCAGTTCTGACACTGTCTACCTGGAAGATAGCACCAGATTCCACAGGTTGAGGATTCAGTCCTGTAAGACTGCACACGCACCCTTCTCCACCCCCCGCTCTAGACACCAGTAACAAGTCCAGGTTGTTAACTGTACTTCCGACCCCCTGGCTATAACTCAGAGGTTCCCACAACCCCCTCTCCTCAGGTTCGATTAATCTGCAAGAGCGGCTTACAGAACTCAGGGAAACATTTTACTTACTAGGTCACCAGTTTATTGTAAAAGGATATAACTCAGGAACAGCCAGATGGACAAGATGCGTAGGGCAGTGTATGTGGGAAGGGACACGGAGCTTCTAAGCACACCACTCTCCCCAAATCTCTAGGTTTCACCAACCCCGAAGCTCTCTGAACCTGTCCCTTTGGAGTTTTTATGGAGGCTTCATTACATAGTCATGATTGATTATATCATCGGTCATTGGCAATTTCTTTTTCTTTTAAATAAATTTATTTTATTTATTTATTTATTTATTTATTTATTTTTGTCTGCATTGGGTCTTCGTTGCTGCGCGCAGCCTTTCTCTAGTTGTGGTGAGCAGGGGCTCACTCACAACTCTTCATTGAGGTGCGTGGGCTTCGCATTGCGGCAGCTTCTCTTGTTGCAGAGCATGGGCTCTAGGCACGCGGCTCAGTAGTTGTGGCTCACGGGCTCTAGAGCACAGGCTCAGTAGTTGTGGCTCACGGGCTTAGTTGCTCCATGGCATGTGGGATCTTCCCAGACCAGGGCTCGAACCCATATCCCCTGCATTGGCAGGCAGATTCTTAACCACTGCGCCACCAGGGAAGCACAGCCATTGGCAGTCGATTCAACCTCCTGCTCCTCTTCTCTCGAAAGTTCCAACCCTCTAATTGCCTGGTTGGTTCTCCTGGCAGCCAGCCTCCATCCTTAGATGGGGTCCAAAGTCACCTCATTAACAAAACAAAAGACACCTTTATCACTCTCCACACTTAGGAAATTCCTAGGGTTTTGGGAGCTGTGAACCAGAAACTGGGATGAAGACCAAATATATATTTCTTATAATAAATCACAATATCACACCTTTGTAATTCCATACCTCATAAAAATTTCAATTTATTAACTTATTCATATCGGTATAGACTCATGGTGTTCTGTCTCACCTTTTGTTTATACCTTTTCAGTAACTTTAGTTTGGAAAGAATATACCTTTTAAAAGGCTTTCTATTAATTTGCCAACATGGGCTAGTGTTGACAAACAGTAGCCCATGAGCTGGCCACCTGTTTTTGTAAATAAAGTTGTGTTAGAACACGGTCATATCCATACATTTATATATCATTTGTATCTGCTTTGATGCTACAGTGGCAGAATTGAACAGTTGTTAAAGAAACTATATGGCCTACAACCCTAAAATATTTACCACCTGGCTGGCAAATTTTGCTGATACCAGTTCTATAACTATTTTCTCTTTAAAGATATCTTTTGATTAAGTTTTATGTAATTTACCGTATGGACATTCTAGCTGGGGTGGATTACACAAATATTTAATGAACTTTTATGCACTGGGGCTATGGTTCCCCAAACGGCATGCCAAGGATACTGCAGTGAACTCAGGGGGGCACTGTGGAATATTTATAATTTTCAAGCAGAACACAATGATATTTTATATCTGTGAGACACAGAAAATTACTAGCTTAAGGTAGTTTACCATTTCAACATTAGGTCACAGTATATTTCTCTCTATGGCATTATATACTGACAAAGCTGATCTTTCAGTGGTTGCAATGAAAACCAATACCATACCAAAATCAGTATAGAGCAAGGAAATGAAGGCGACAGTGTCCAATTTAATTCTAATGTTTGAGAACTTGTGTAATGTCTTACAGACACACACATTTCATTAGTAAGTAATTGTGGTTATTCAAGCATGGTATTTTTTAATTGAAAAGTATTTTTTCAAATGGCTACTAAGTCACTAGAACATGAATACTTACTAAGTTGTTTACTAACTACTTAGTAAACAGAGCTGTAACATATTTCTTTTGACCTAAAGTCACCATGAAAAAATTCCTGAGACATTCTTAGGCACCTTGAACTGAAGTTTCTGCACTGGGGTATGTATTACACTCTAGAGATGACAAGATCAGAATCATAATTCAGACCCTCAAGTTACTTACAGTCGAGTACAGAGGCAGGCATGCAGCCAGATTATAATGCAAAATGACAAGCTAGTTCGATGAGCTCGATCAATAGATATGTATGTGTTTATACACACACACACACACACACACACACACACACACACACACACACACACGGCACAATGAAATCAAAGAGTAAAGCCCACCTATGTCTGCTAGAGAAAAAGGAAAAGTTCCAAAGGAGAAAATACTTGACTTGAGACTTGAAGAGGTTCAAGAAGAAGGAGGATGTATCAGTGGAAAGTGTTCCAGGGAGAGAGAAGGCGTGCAAAATGCAGATGGGTGTGAGAATACAGCAACTGATAGCAGTTCAACATGGCTGAGCACTGACTGTACATGGGGGAGAAGAGCAAGAGGAAAAGGATGTATGACCAGCAAGGGCTGGGTCATGAGGGCATTTTATGCCTCAGGAAAGAGTTTAGATTTTTGTGTTGAACATAGGAAATCCTTAAAGAGTTTTAAGATACTTAAATTGGATTAGTCTCTTGAAAAGTTTATCTGAGTAGCAGCCCAGATGATGAATTGTGGAGGATAGGATGGGTGATAAAGTGAGAAGCAGGGAGGTTAGTCAGGATAAGAGCTTCTGGGGTCTGATCCAGAGTAATGGCAAGAGATAATATGATATCAAAAGATAATGTGACTTCCTGGCCTCAATTCCTATTTTGCTTTTGTTATCTCTGTTAAGAAGAATGGCTTTTAGTCAGTAAAGAGAAGAAACAAATATTTATAAAGTGAAAGTAAAGCCTAGGATAGGTGAATTAAAAGTTTGAGTCCAGACCCATTTAGATCAGGGACTGGAAAACTTTATCTGTAAAGGACCTGTTAGTAAATATTTTAGGGTTTTGGGGTTATACAGTCTCTGATGAAAACTATTCAACTCTCTCATTGTGATGTGAAAGCAGGCATGGCCAGTACATAAATGAGTGAACATGGATCTGTTCCAATAAAACTTTATTTACAAAAAAAAATGGTGGCATACTGGATTTGGCCTGTGGGGTAGAATTTGCCAATCTTTGATCTAGAGCAATGGATAAATGTAGTGAATAAATTGCTGGGCCTTTGAAAATTATATCTGGAAGCAGTATAGAATAGTAGAGTAGCTGAAAGATAAGATGAACTAATCTGTCTTTTTATCATGGAAAGAAAAAATATTGTGACAATAAACTTAAATGTAGATTATGAAAGAAATCTAAATTGGATTATTAGAAGATGGGTTGTGAGTACTTAAGGAATTGATCAGCAGGAGGCAGCATTAGTTACAAAAAACAATTTGTGCCCTACAAAATTAGGTTACTATTTTAGATATTATAAACAGACCCTCTCAGAAGAGTGCTATAGAGAGACAGTGTTTTGTTATTTAAGCAAAACATTGGACAGAGTCTTTTATGATAGCATGTTGAGTAAGTTGTATGACAACATGGTTAAGTGGATTTGTGATTCAGGTATACCTACGGAACAGAAAGTAATGGATTAACGCCAGCCTGCAGAGAAATCTGTACTGGAGTGCTGTGAGGTTTTTCCTCAAGCTTATTCTCTTCAACATTTTTGAATGTTGACTAGTTGAGAACATTAATATTATTCTGATAAAATATGTAAATGACAAACTGGAAAAGTTAGAGATCCTGATGTACTGGTTGATCAAATCAGAATCCAAAAGTAGCTCAATAGTCTAAAACAAGGTTTGGCAAACTACAGTTTGTGGGCCAAATCCATCCCACAGCCTGTTTTTTTCTTTTTACGGCTCTCAAGCTATGAATGGTTTTTATATTTGTGAAGCATTGTGAAAAAAGAAAAAGAATATGCAATAGGGATTTATATGGATCACAAAGCTTAAAATATTTACCATCTGGCCCATTACAGAAAAAGTTTGCGGACTTCTAGTCTACAAATATAAGCAGAATTTAGCAAGATAAAAAATAGAGAAATAGAAAATTCTGGACTTTACTTCACAACAACAAACATAACAATTCTCAGCCAAATGCAGTGTTTTGGGAAATGAGACTTAGCATATTTGAAAAAGACTTGCACTGGAATCAATAAGTTCAAATTGAGTTAATTATGAGATATGATTGTTAGAAGTTAATATGGTTTTAAACAATATTCATTTATAGAAATAGAGAATTCAGAAAAATGGACAATAGTCCCCTTGTTTTCTTTAATGGTCAAATTACACCTGAACTATTAGTTTTAGAAGGGTGATCACAAACTGGAAGTATTTCCAGAGAACCTGGCACAATTCGTTGACAAAGGAGAAGGTATTACAGTAGTCTTCAAATATTTTTACAACTGTCCAAAAAAGGAGAGAATAGACACATTTGGAGGGGCTAGAAGAAGGACCACTGTATAGAAAATTCCACCTCCCAGAATTTTTTATTTCCAAGGCAGTATTTTGTGAATGCAGGTGCTATTCTCAAACTTCTGAAATGGACACAGTGTCTAAAGTTTTCACCTCAAACTCACATTTAGTTGGCTTCATATGAACTTGTTAACAATTTGCCCTCCAAAACATGCAGGAGCCTATCTGAGATAGAGGTGAGTTTCCTGTCATGCTAGCCATTACTAAGGCTCACCGATGCGTTCTGGTTCTCCTCCTCTTTTTAACAGGTGGAAAGATGATATTTCCCTTTCCCTTGGAGTTAAACGTGGTCATGCAGCTTGCTTTGGCCAATGAAATGTGAGCAGAAGTAATGTACATAATTTTCAGACAGAAGCATTTAAAAGCTAAAGTGAGATTTTCCATGATTTCTCCCATGCAGTGGTCACTGTGGAATCATACATTGAGTCGAACGTGCCATCGGGTCATAGTACCCAGGAATACTTAGCCACTACATGGAGAACAGTTGCAGTGTTCTTTGCATGATCAAGAAATAAAATTTTCTTATTGTAAGCTAGTGTGAGTTTTAAAGTTGTTATGACAGTATAACCTATCCTGTTCTGGCTCCCCTCCCCACCAAAGTATAATATAGCTATTATCCATGGGCCAGTAGAAGTCAGGTGACATGGCTTCTAATCTTCACTCTGACATTAACTATGACCCTGGGAAATCAGTTTTCTCTGTTAAAAAAAAAAAAAAGATTGAACGAAAAATATGGGCCATTCTCTTCTAGACAAGAACTCTGTAATTTTAAATCTGTTTTAATATTTAGTGTAGTCAAGGAAAACAATATTTTGTATAACTATCTATTCTAAAGTATATGGTTAAAACCTCACATTGCCATTGTTTTTAAAATTCCACATAATAAATTGCTGCCTATATTAGGACTGCTATTATTTATTTGCAGCAAAATGTCTTCTCATATAATATATGCATTGTTTTAAAGCCTCAATAAGCTGCTAACAATATATTCTAAGTTATTAAACACCTATTAAATCACTGCACTCCCTAATTAATTAGAAATCATTTCTGTATTGGGTCTTCACGACAAACTGAAGTAAGGAAAAAAGTGTATGTATATTTTTAGTCCCAGATAGATCTGTTTCTTTTGTTACATAAAGGATATGGCTTTTGTCCCAGAAGTTGGACTATTATCATGAAGATACCAGAATTTTACAATTTTTTCCTTCTTATAAACAGATTTATAGCTTATCTTTACAGTTAGAGGTTTTTGTTTCTAAGTTAGGTTACTCTATAATTATTTGGGCTGAAATATAGTCATCAGATATATAAGTTTTTAAAAACGCTCAATATTTGAATTGATTTGGCATATATCCAGTTTTCCTAGGTTTAGCTTTCCTTTTAAAGTCGTACTGCCTTTAATAGAAGCTCAAATTCTTTCTGAAAATCTGATGAAATCATCTCTTAAGTATGTGTAGTACGTGATCCATACAGTTTCTAGTACTGTTTAAAATTGCTCTTTGAATAACCAATCTGTTTCTAGTTCACATTCAATACATGTGTCAGCAACTGAACATCAATATATTTTGTTCTTTTAAAAAGTTTTTTTCTGAAACAGGTTATACTTAACAGGTACTAAATAAGCATTGACTGAGCAAAAGAGTTTAATATGCTTATTAATCCAGCGATTATATAAAGCTAGTAATCAAGGTTCTGAATTTCATTCTTAGTTTATTTTTCCTCATTATCTCTATTCAGCCTTTAAATATTAAGAATAACTATTTTCCAAATTGGAAAATATACTTTATTTATTTATTTATTTAAAATCTTTATTGGAGTAAAATTGCTTTGCAATGGTGTGTTAGTTTCTGCTTTATAATAAAGTGAATCAGCTATACATATAAATATGTCCCCATATCTCCTCCCTCTTGCATCTCCCTCCCACCGTCCCTATCCCACCCCTCTAGGTGGTCACAAAGCACCGAGCTGGTCTCCCTGTGCTATGTGGCTGCTTCCCACTATCTATCTATTTTAAGGTTGGTACTATACATATGTCCATGCAACTCTCTTACTTTGTCCCAACTTACCATTCCCCCTCCCCATATCCTCAAGTCCCTCCTCTAGTAGGTCTGCGTCTTTATTCTCATCTTGCCCCTAGGTTCTTCATGACCATTTTTTTTTTTTTAGATTCCATATATATGTGTTAGCATACGGTACTTGTTTTTCTCTTTCTGACTTACTTCACTCTGTATGACAGACTCTAGGACCATCCATCTCACTACAAATAACTCAATTTTGTTTCATTTTATGGCTGAGTAATATTCTTGTATATATGTGGCACATCTTTTTTATCCATTCATCTGCTGATGGACACTTAGGTTGCTTCCATATCCTGGCTATTGTAACTAGAGCTGCAATGAACATTGTAGTACATGACTCTTTTTGAATTATGGTTTTCCCAGGGTATATGCCCAGTAGTGGGATTGCTGGGTCATATGGTAGTTCTATTTTTAGTTTTTTAAGGAACCTCCATACTGTTCTCCATAGCGGCTGTATTAATTTACATTCCCACCAACAGTGCAAGAGGGTTCCCGTTTCTTCACACCCTCTCCAGCATTTATTGTTTGTAGATTTATTGATGATGGCCATTCTGACTGGTGTGAAGTGATACCTCATTGTAGTTTTGATTTGTATTTCTCTAATAATTAGTGATGTTGAGCATCCTTTCATATGTTTGTTGGAAATCTGTATATCTTCTTTGGAGAAATGTCTATTTAGGTCTTCTGCCCATTTTTGGATTGGGTTGTTTGTTCTTTTTGATATTGAACTGCTTGTAAATTTTGGAGATTAGTCCTTTGTCAGTTGCTTCATTTGCAAATATTTTCTCCCATTCTGAGGGTTGTTTTTTCATCTTGTTTATGGTTTCCTTTGCTGTGCAAAAGCTTTTAAGTTTCATTAGGTCCCATTTGTCTATTTTTGCTTTTATTTCCATTTCTCTAGGAGATGGGTCAAAAAGGATGTTGCAGAGATTTATGTCATAGAGTGTTCTGCCTATGTTTTCCTCTAAGTTTGATATTGTCTGGTCTTACTTTTAGGTCTTTAATCCATTTTGAGTTTATTTTTGTGTATGGTGTTAGGGAGTGTTCTAATTTCATTCTTTTTCTTGTAGCTTTCTAGTTTTCCCAGCACTATTTATTTGTTTGTTTGTTTGTTTGTTTGTTTGTTTTTGCGGTACACGGGCCTCTCACTGTTGTGGGCTCTCCCGTTGCGGAGCACAGACTCCGGACGCGCAGGCCCAGCAGCCATGGCTCACGGGCCCAGCCGCTCCGCGGCATGTGGGATCTTCCCAGACCGGGGCACGAACCCATGTCCCCTGCATCGGCAAGCGGACTCTCAACCACTGCGCCACCAGGGAAGCTCTATGATCCTTTTAATGTGCTGTTGGATTCTGTTTGCTAGTATTTTGATGAGGATTTTGCATCAATGTTCATCAGTGATATTGGCCTGTAGTTTTCTTTGAGACATCTTTGTCTGGTTTTGGTATCAAGGTGATGGTTGCCTCGTAGAATGAATTTGGGAGTATCCTCCCTCTGCTATATTTTGGAAGAGTTTGAGAAGCATAGGTGTTAGCTCTTCTCTAAATGTTTGATAGAATTCGCCTGTGAAGCCATCTGGCTTTGGGCTTTTGTTTGTTGGAAGATAATTAATCACAGTCTCAATTTCAGTGTTTCTGATTGGTCTGTTCATATTTTCTATTTCTTCCTGGTTCAGTCTCGGAAGGTTGTGTTTTTCTAAGAATTTGTCCATTTCTTCCAGGTTGTCTGCTTTGTTAGCATATAGTTGCTTGTAGTAGTCTCTTATGATCCTTTGTTTTCCTGCAGTGTCTGTTGTTACTTCTCCTTTTTCATTTCTAATTCTATTGATTTGAGTCATCTCCCTTTTTTTCTTGATGAAAAAAAGGCTGGCTAATGGTTTATAAGTTTTGTTTATCTTCTCAAAGAACAAGCTCATAGTTTTACTGATCTTTGCTATTGTTTCCTTCATTTCTTTTTCATTTATTTCTGATCTGATCTTTATGATTTCCTTCCTTCTGCTAACTTTGGTGTTATTTTGTTCTCCTTACTCTAATTGCTTTAGGTGTCAGGTTAGGTTGTTTATTTGAGATGTTTCTTATTTCTTGAGGTAGGATTGTATTGCTATAAACTTCCCTCTTAGAACTGCTTTTGCTGCATCCAATAGGTTTTGGGTCGTCGTGTTTTCCTTCTCATTTGTTTCCAGATATTTTTTAATTTCCTTTTTGATTTCCTCAATGATCCCTTGGTTATTCAGTAGCATATTGTTTAGCCTCCATGTGTTTGTATTTTTTTTTTTATTTTTATTTTATTCTTTGGTGGTACGCGGGCCTCTCACTACTGCAGCCTCTCCCCTTGCGGAGCACAGGCTCCGGACGTGCAGGCCCAGCGGCCACGGCTCACGGGCCCAGCCGCTCCACAGCACGCGGGATCCTCCCGGACCGGGGCACGAACCTGCGTCCCCCGCATCCGCAGGCGGACTCCCAACCACTGCGCCACCAGGGAAGCCCCATGTGTTTGTATTTTTTACAGATTTTTTCCTGTAATGGATATCTAGTTGCATAGCGTTGTGGTCGGAGAAGATACTTGATACGATTTCATTTTTCTTAAATTTACCAAGGCTTGATTTGTGACTCAAGATATGATCTATCCTGGAGAATATACCATGAGCACTTGAGAAGAAAGTGTATTCTGTTGTTTTTGGATGGAATGTCCTATAAATATCGACTAAGTACATCTTGTTTAATGTGTCATTTAAAGCATGTGTTTCCTTATTTATTTTCATTTTGGTTGATCTGTCCATTGGTGACAGTGGAGTGTTAAAGTCCCCTACTATGATTGTGTTACTGTCAACTTCCCCTTTTGTGGCTGTCAACATTTGCCTTACATATTGAGGTGCTCCTATGTTGGGTGCATAAACATTTACAATTGTTATATCTTCTTCTTGGATTGATCCCTTGATCATTATGTAGTGTCCTTCTTTGTCTCTTGTAATAGTCTTTATTTTAAAGTCTCTTTTGTCTGATATGAGAATTGCTACTTAAGCGATCTTTTGATTTCCATTTGCATGGAATATCTTTTTCCATCCCCTCACTTTCAGTCCGTATGTGTCCCTAGGTCTGAATTGGGTCTCTTGTAGACAGCATATATATGGGTCTTGTTTTTGTATCCATTCAGCCAGTCTATGTCATGGTGGGAGCATTTAATCCATTTACATTTAAGGTAATTATCGATATGTATGTTCCTATTACCATTTTCTTAATTATTTTCGGTGTGTTATTGTAGGTCTTTTCCTTCTCTTGTGTTTACTGCCTAGAGAAGTTTCTTTAGCATTTGTTGTAAAGCTCCTTTAGTAGTGCTGAATTCTCTTAGCTTTTGCTTGTCTGTAAAGCTTTTAATTTTCTGCCGAATCTGAATGAGATTCTTGCTGGTTAGAGGAATCTTGATTGTAGGTTTTTCCTTTTCATCAAATATGTCCTGCCACTCCCTTCTGGCTTGCAGAGCTTCTGCTGAAAGATCAGCTGTTAACCTTATGGGGATTCCCTTGTATGTTATTTGTTGTTTTTCCCTTGCTGCTTTTAATATTTTTTCTTTGTATTTAATTTTTGATAGTTTGATTAATATGTATCTTGGTGTGTTTCTCCTTGGATTTATCCTGTATGGGACTCTCTGTGCTTCCTGGACTTGATCTACTATTTCCTTTCCCATATTAGGGAAGTTTTCAACTATAATCTCTTCAAATATTTTCTTAGTCCCTTTCTTTTTCTCTTCTTCTTCTGGGACCCCTATAATTCAAATGTTGGTGCATTTAATGTTGTCCCAGAGGTCTCTTAGACTGTCCTCAATTCTTTTCATTCATTTTTCTTTCTTCTGCTCTGCAGTAGTTATTTTCACTATTTTATCTTCCAGGTCACTTATCCGTTCTTCTGCCTCAGTTATTCTGCTATTGAGCCCTTCTAGAGAATTTTTAATTTCATTTATTGTGTTATTCATCATTGTTTGTTTGCTCTTTAGTTCTTCTAGGTCCTTGTTAAATGTTTCTTGTATTTTTTCCTTTCTATTTCCAAGATTTTGGATCATCTTTACTATCTTTATTCTGAATTCTTTTTCAGGTAGACTGCCTATTTCCTCTTCATTTGTTAGGTCTGGTAGGTTTTTGCCTTCCTCCTTCTTCTGCTGTGTTTCTCTGTCTTCTCATTTTGCTTAACTTACTGTGTTTGGGGTCTCCTTTTTCCAGGCTGCATGTTCATAGTTCCTGTTGTTTTTGGTGTCTGTCCCCAGTGGCTAAGGTTGGTTCAGTGGTTTGTGTAGGCTTCCTGATGGAGGGAACTAGTGCCAGTGTTCTGGTGGTTGAGGCTGGTTATTGTCTTTCTGGTGGGCAGGACCACGTCCGGTGCTGTGTTTTGTGGTGTCCGTGACTTTATTTTTTTTTTAGGCAGCCTCTTTGCTAATTGGTGGTGTTGTGTTCCTGTCTTCCTAGTTGTTTGTCACATGGTTTCCAGCACTGTAACTTGCTGATCGTTGAGTGGAGCTGGGTCTTAGCGTTGAGAAGGAGATCTCTGGGAGAGCATTTTCCATTTGATATTTTGTGGAGCCAGGATGTCTCTGGTGGACCAATGTCCTGAACTCGGCTCTCCCATCTCAGAGGCACAGGCCTGACACCCGGTTGGAGCACTAAAACCCTGTCAGCCACACAGCTCATAAGAGAAGGGAGAAAATAAGACAGGAAAAAATAACAAAGTTATTAAAATAAAAAATTATTATTAAAAATAAAAGAAAAATTTAAAAGTAATTTTAAAAGAGCAAAAAAAGAAAGAAAGAAAGAAGAGAGCAACCAAGCCAAAAAACAAATCCACCAGTGATAACAAGCACTAAAAAGTATACTAATAAAAAAGGAAGAAAAAAAAAAACGGACAGATTGAACCCTAGGACGAATGGTAAAAGCAGAGCTATACAGACAAAATCACACAAAGAAGCATACACATACACACTCACAGAAAGAGAAAAAGCAAAAAATATATATATATGTGTATATAAAAAGAGGAAGTGAGCAACCAAATCAATAAACAAATATACCAATGATAATAAACTATATACTAAACTAAGAAAAACATAAACCAAAAACAAATTAGATACAGAAAGCAAACCCAAAGTCTACAGTTGCTCCCAACATCCACCCCCTCAATTATAGGATGATTCGTTGTCTATTCAGGTATTCCACAGATTCAGGGTACATCAAGTTGGTTGTGGAGATTTAATCTGCTGTTCCTGAGGCTGTTGGGAGAAATTTCCCTTTCTCTTCTTTATTTGCACAGCTCCTGGGGTTCAGCTTTGGTTTTGGCCCCACCTCTGAGTGTAGGTCGCCTGAGGCCATCTGTTCTCTCAGACAGGAGAGGGTTAAAGTAGCAGCTGATGAGGGGCTCTGGCTCACTCAGGCCAGGGGGTGGTTGGGGGACAGAATGCTGGGCGAGCCTGTGGTGGCAGAGGCCGGCGTGACATTGCAACAGCCTGAGGCGCACCATGTGTTCTCCCGGGGAGGCTGTCCCTGGACCACAGGACCCTGGCAGTGGTGGGCTGCACAGGCTCCTGGGAGGGGAGGTGTGGATAGTGACCTGTGCTTGCACACAGGCTTCTTGTTGGCTGCAGCAGCAGCCTTAGCATTTCATGCCTGTCTCTGGTGTCCACGCTGACAGCCACGCCTTGCTCCCATCTCTGGAGCTCATTTAGGCAGTGCTCTGAATCCCCTTTCCTCGTGCACCCTGAAACAATGGTCTCTTGACTCTTGGGCAGTTCCAGACTTTTTCCCGGAGTCCCTCCCAGCTAGCTGTGGCGCACTAGCCCCCTTCAGGCTGTGTTCATGCAGGCAACCCCAGGCCTCTCCCTGGGATCTGACCTCCAAAGCCATAGCCTCAGCTCCCAGCCCCAACCCGCCCCAGTGGGTGAGCAGACAAGTCTCTGAGGCTGGTGAGTGCTGGTCAGCACCAATCCTCTGTGCAGGAATCTCTCCGCTTTGCCCTCTGTACCCCTGTTGCTGGGCTGTCCTCCATGGTTCCAAAGCTTCCCCGCTGCCATCCCCAGTCTCCGCCAGTGAAGGGGCTTTCCAGTGTATGGAAACTTTTCCTCCTTCACAGCTCCCTCCCTAGGTGCAGGTCCTGTCCCTATTCTTTTGTCTCTGTTTTTTCTTTTTTCTTTTGCCCTACCCAGGTACGTGGGGAGTTTCTTGCCTTTTGGGAAGTCTGGGGTCTTCTGCCAGCATTCAGTAGGTGTTCTGTAGGAGTTGTTCCACATGTAGTTGTATTTCTGATGTATCTGTGGGGAGGAAAGTGATCTCCACGTCTTACTTCTCTGCCATCTTGAAGGTCTCCAACCATAAAATATACTTTAAATTCATCAAAAATCACATAAATTTTCATTCCCTTTAAAACAACTAAATCATATGGCAGGTTGCTACTAAATTTTGACCTCACCTTTTTCATCTCTCTAAAATCAGTAAAACACATTTAAATATATCCTTATTATAAAATTACAAACTGCATTTCTCACAAATGATTTCTGGTCCTGATCCTGGCTTTGTCACTAGCTGTGTGACCTTGTATAATTTACTAAACTTCTCAGAGTATTCATTTCCTCATTTCTAAAATTAGAGTTTTACAGGAGATGCATTCTACTTTCCTTTTAAACTCCATGATAGTTTCTTTTAGTGCATTTTTTATTTACTTCTTTAGTCTAGGTCCTTTCTTTGTTTTCAGAAGCATTTGTAATGGCTCACACCCTAGAATACATATTTGTGATCTCTTTGACCTTCCTTAATTCTAATATAATATATATACTGATCATGATAGGCTAGATTATATTACAGTAACAACTTCTGTAACCTCGGTGGATTAAATCCACAAAGTTTATTTCATGCTCATACTGTCAGTCTGCCCATCGTATGTGATCTGGGAACTTTACTCTGTGTTGTCCTCATTCCAGGACCAAGGCCTTCAAAGTACCCAACCTCTGGAGCTTTGCAAATTCTACAGTAGAGGTGAGAGAGAGAATAGCTATGTCATCATTGTCTGAAATGTTCCACCCAGAAGTAAACACATGTCACTTTTGTTCATATGACATTGGCCAAAGCAAGTCACATGACCTCACCTAACTTCAAAAGGGCATGAAGTGCTATTTCACAATGTGGTCAGGATGTGGGAAGACACAGGACTATTTGGTGAACAACTCTTATGACTATCCATTATATTTTAAATCAAATGTTAACTTCTGGTAGAAGTGTCAATTAGTACTACCTTTATGGAGGGCAATTTGCAAACATATCAAAAGGTCTAGAAATATGTCTACTTGATTTAGTAGTTACAGTTTTAGGAAATTATTGAACAGATATATAGAGATGTACATTCAATAATTCATTCCTTGAATATATGTTTATTGAATATCTACTATGTAATGGGGAGCTGACATGGTCCATACCTTCATGGAGCTGTTTGCAGGAAAGGGGAGAGATAGTACCAGAAATAATTTAAATGAAACAGGTTAAATGCTATGATTGGCAAGTATAGGCTGGTATGAAAGCATACAGGAAAATTTCTTCTGACCTGTTTTCCAGTTGACTGATTCTCTCTTCAGCTGTGTAAAATCTGCTCTTCAACCCACCTCCATTAAATTTTTCATATCAGTTTTTGTAATTTTTTATCTCTTAAAAAGTTCTCCTTCAAATATACTGAATTACTTTTTAAATTTTCTATCACTGAAGATATTTTCAAGTTTGTCTTTTATGAAGAAATTGTTTTCTCAAATTGTGACATCATTTTGAATGCCTACAAATCTTTTGGTAATAAAAATTAAAACTTACATGGTTATAATTTACTTTATTAAAATTTGCTAATTTTCATGATCCAGATTTCATTTAAAATTTGCTAATCTTCATGATCCAGATTGTGTATACAGATTGCAACATTTAAAAATTTGCTCATAGTGAGTATTGTAAGGTGATACAGAAATGATAATATTTGAGTTAGGGTGTTAGGATTATGACTGATTTTAAAATTTTTTTTGTAAACTGCAATGTTATTACAGTAATATTATTTCATAGTTTTTAGAATGGAAGAAATTAGACTGGGCCAAATCAACTTAAAAACAAAATAAAAGTAATTATATTAATGGAGAATAATTTATTAATATCAATGGAGAGTTTTTAAAAGCTTTCACAGCTGTTTTGTCATTTTTAAAAAGCCTCTGATTTGCAACCATAAATTAAATAAAGATTGTTAGGAGTATAATTTTTATCCTTTTTATCTTCATGATAGCAAGTTTGTTAAGTCTCTCCATGTAGAACTACAGTACAAAGAAAAATTATATAAACCTGCTTCCCCTTTCTTTTTTCTCTTCTCATTCTTCTTTCCTTCTTGTATTAGTTAGATTTATCTCACATCAAGAGTGCGGAGCAGAGTTAAGAATGTACAGGTTTCTTTTAGAATTAAGACGGAAGAAGAAAATAAAGAGGAACATACTAACTTTTTCTTTGAGGGCATATTTTCTATTAGCAAGTAGTATGCCTCTCACAAAGAAAATCAGACTTGGAGAACTGAAGATATTTAGTATAAAAAAGGTTAAATAGTTAATAATACTTTTTTACATTTTTCTTTTAGGAAGAAGAAAGGCGTATGGCATCTGTTGTAGCCAAAAAAGAGGAAGAAAAGAAACGAGAAAGTCATAAGCAATCTTTGCTTAAGGTATTTTCTATGATGCCTACATTCATATATGTGCACATGCACTCACACACACTGAAGCTAGCTAGCTAATCAGCTAGAAAAGTAGTTTCCAAACTGTAAATTTTTCATTCCTATCAAGAGTGTTTTTAATAAACAAACACCCTTAAAACTTTATAAGTTACTACCTATAAACAAACTTGTACTTCTGAAATACAATATAATGTATATTATAAAACACATGCAAAAGATAGAAATTGTAAAAGAGATTAAAAATAAATATAACAGAAGTTATAATTTTTTCCACACCAGTACATCACCGTATGTATCCTCATGGCATGTGCATTTCATTTTGGAAACCACTGTAGTAGACTGTCATCTTTAGTGATATATTTTAATGAGCTCTGCTACATGGGTTTTTTTATTTTTTTTATTTTTTTTATTTTTTTTTTTGCGGTACGCGGGCCCCTCACTGTTGTGGCCTCTCCCGTCGCGGAACACAGGCTCTGGACGCGCAGGCTCAGCGGCCATGGCTCACGAGCCCAGCCGCTCCGCGGCACGTGGGATCTTCCCAGACCGGGGCACGAACCCGCATCCCCTACATCAGCAGGCGGACTCTCAACCACTGCGCCACCAGGGAAGCCCTACATGGGTTTTTTTAAAATGATGGCTTTTTGCATTTAAAAATTTCTCCATTAGCTTCTCTGATATAGAGGTGGTAAAGGTTTTGAGGAGTATAGGAATTAAAGGTTTTTTTAAACTGGTTTTAAATTATTTAACATATCAGATGTTACTTTCCTTAAAATGTTTTCTTTAAAAATATTTTATATTACCATAACAATGTATAATAAATAAAGACAGCTTAAAGTTTATAGTTCTTATTATGATTCTACTATGTTCTGAAACTAAGGATATCACCCTGATTATCATTACTCATTCTTGTCTTGTGTAGATGCTTTTCTTTTTAAAATTAAAATGGAATTCAGAATTTTTTAAAATGACTAATAGGGATACAAAGTTGTATCTTAGGGAACTTACTGGGGTGATGGAAATGTTATGAGTTAACAGATATATGCATTTGTCAAAACTGATCAAAGAGTACACTTGAACCTGTGTATTTTACTCTATGAAAACTACTCCAAAATTAACAAACAAAACAGAACAAAACAAACTTGCTCCCAAGCCCTCTCAGCTCCAGGCTGCTACTTCAAAAGTAATTAGAACTGTTACTCAGTATGCTAAAATTTTCTCACCTGCTGTTATTGGTGATTTAACTCTAAGGCTTCCAGTGTAAGTAGACCTAGTATAGGCAACAGATCACACTTGACTCCATCTTTGAACTGAACATTTTTTGTTATATACCCAATTCAGCTGCTTGTAACCATCAGTATTTTTGGAAATATGCCATTAAATTTTTAGCTAACATGTTTTTTAGTTGTTTGGAAAATTTTTATGAAAACTTCAAAAAATACCTAATGCTTCTCTTGAAGTTGCTAAATAGGACTCTTTAATTATGAGGGTTATTTAGTTTTAAAATTTTTTAGTAAGAGGAAAAGTATAGGAAATCAGGAATTCTAGCTCTAGCTCAGATTCAGGGTCATGATATTAAAGAGCTTCAACATTTACTGGAGATTGTTTCATGTGACAACACATATTGATCATTAAGAAAATGGGATGGGTGGTTATAGAGGGACAGGAAGAGTGTATGGACCTGTATCTTCAGCCTTATCGCTTTTCCATCTACCTATTTTCTTTTCAAACTTGGAAATGAATGGAAGTGATAGTTATGGGATATACTGGTGTGGTATTGCTTGGACTATAAAGAATAGACTCAAGTGGCAGAAGCTGAAAGTTGGCATCTTCTAAAATAATTGTCACTTTAACACAGACTTGGCAAATTGCCGTCTAGCTATAGTCATGATTGTACTAATATATGCCAAATGCATCTATGATCTTTGAGCATGAAATTTTGGGGGTGTACCCCCTTTTGCCTTACAGAATCTCTAGGCTTTCTCTTGCTTCTCTTTTTTTTGCTCCACAGACACCTAGAGCCCTTGTTTGGCCCCCTGGCCAACCAGCAATCCCCACCTGACTCCAGACTGCACTCTTGTTTTAAAATATGTCTTCCCTTTTCTTGGCCTCAGTAAAAATATCCATGCTCTTAGTCAACCTGGTGTTGATCTGATTTTAATAACGCAGTTAAAGAAAACTTAACTTTGGGATTGGTATAGGAAAGTGTTTGCATTTTCAGAGTATCTTGTTATAAATTTGTTAACATACTCAGTGGTGTAAACTTTTGTGCCTTTTTTCTAAGCATCACTATATCTATCTCATTTAGAATATTTATTTTTGCCTACTCCAAGTCAGCCAGAAAACCAAATGCATGGAAGCCAGCATGACAGCCATCCTCCATTTACTCACCGCCCCTGCCTCTTTCAAAGTAGCCTTGGTACTGAATAAAAATAGTGGTATTGCTTAGATTAAGAATTGGTTTGTCCCAGTCATTTGCAAATAACTGAAATAGAATTCTTTAAGGTAAGGTGCCTTTTTGTCGTAGATTTGGGGGAAAAATTTATAGTAGAATGGCAGATTCCTACTTTCTTTATATAAGAAGGACATACGTAAAATGTCAAAAAGGCTCAGAAGTATATACATATTAAGTATAACCCATTTAATTATATAAACAAATTTGAAATTCCAAGCAATAGAAAAAAGAACCCATGCTAAAAACATTTTTAAATGCCGAAATCGAACTTTTAAAATGTTTAGTTTTAATTAAGCTTTGTCACCACTTTTCATTCCTATCCAATGCCATTTCTATATCTAAAATTTTAGACAGGCAAAGAGGTGGAACTAAACATAAGTATTCTGCATGTGTGAATGCACTGAGGGAATGGGCAAAGAATCTTCCTAACAGCCTTCACTGGCTCCAGAGAGAGCAGGTGAATCAGTATCACACAGATGATTTTTCACTGGATGATTGTTCTCTTAGTAAAGAGAAAAGGAAAGTGTCCATTTTCAGCACTCTGATTTAATCAATATGCCATTTAAAAATGTTAACTTTTGATAATGGATAATCTAGGATGCTACTAGTTATCTAGAAATATTTCAGCCTAGTACAATTCCATTTAGTAGTCTATGTATGATTATTAATTTTCAGACATTGTAATTTATGCTGTGAAGCTTGGAACATTGATCAAACTCTCTCCTTCCTCCCTGCCCCCCCAAAGAATTCCACCATATTTGCCGTAATTATTGAGTAGGAAAATTAAAATATCATGAGTTTTTTCTTGCTGTGTTTAAACACAAAGGCATAATTTTCTGTCTAATTAAAACTTCACATAACGCTTGAAAATATAAATTTCTGTCAAATTAAACTTTCAAATAGTGAATTTTCTTATCTCCAATGGAAGTAATTATTATTTGTATATAATTTGTTAAGGATGATAGAGCATCATTGAGATGGTTGATTGCATAGGTTAAATAAAGGCCACTTATACTGTGTTTTAGAATACATATTTGGTAGCTACTTTTAAGTAACAGACTCCTTTTAAAGGTGTGATAAGTAGTACAAACAATATGCTCTTTGGACTCTCCTGCTACAAAAATTGCATTATGTAATTCTTGTCCCAATGAACTTTTTCATAGGAGAAGAAAAGGTTAACAATTAACAACGTAGCTAGAAAGTGGGACTTGCAACAACATCGAATTACCAATATTGCTACAAACCAAGATATAAAAGATTCAGACTCTCAGGACCACTGTCAGAACGATGGAAGCACCATCTCTGCATTTCCAGAGGAAACAGGGTAAGCAATGGTATTCTTTCCAGATACTATTATCTTTGGAGAACTGAATTTGGAGCAGAAACAGGAAAACATTTGACATATAATTATTTTAAGATAGTTTTCTTAAGAAAACCTACTGAAATTAGCAATAAGTTTTAAAAGTTAAGATGGAAATATTGAAAATATAAGCTGACCCCTAATTTAAAAACCCTTCAGTAGTTTCTTATTTTTCATAGGAATAAATCTAGATTACTTAATATAGCCTATGAGACCCTCTACCCACCTCACCTATTTTATCCCATACCATCAGCCGCTTTATTCTTGTGCTACAGCCTCAGTGATTTCCAGTTCAGTTACTTCCTACTTCAGAACGCTTCTTTTACAAACAGTTGTATTCTCCCCTGCCCTACTTCCCTCACCCTACCCTGGCTAACTACAACTCAGCCTGTAGGTCTTAAATTTAAACCTCACTTCCCCTGAAAAGCCTTCCCTAACGACTTCCCGGAGGCTAGGCTAGATCAGATACCATTTTTTCTCCCAGTACTCTGCACTTGCCCTTGTTAGCACTTATCATGACCATAATTAAATAACTAGTGGGTAAGTAGTTGTTTCATAACTGTCTCCCCCACTAGAATGTAAGTTTCTCAAGGAAAAGAATCCTGATTGTCTTAACCTCTGTTGTTTCCCCAGTAGCTATCACAAATCCTTACTCCTTAACTAGTAGTATTAAGCAATTCGGCATAAAATCTGAATAGTTACTCCAGTTGTGTTCTATAATATCTGTCTATTCCAGTGACTCACAGCCTCTTTTCTTCTATGACACATTGGTCAGATAACACATATCCCTTGATTTATGAGCGAGTCTGAGGATGCTTTCTAGACTTCACATATTTCTTTTCCTCTCAAGAAGGTATATTAGAATCAAGTAAATAAGAGGAATATAAAACATATATATTGGGCTTCCCTGGTGGTGCAGTGGTTGAGTCCGCCTGTCGATGCAGGGGACACGGGTTCGTGCCCCGGTCCGGGAAGATCCCACATGCCGCGGAGCAGCTGGGCCCGTGAGCCATGGCCGCTGAGCCTGCGCGTCCGGAGCCTGTGCTCCGCAATGGGAGAGGCCACAACAGTGAGAGGCCCACAAACTGCAAAAAAAAAAAACAAAACCACATATATATCGTCATAGTTTATTTATAATTTAAAAACATATACATATAATTTTTAAATAAAACCTAAAAATCAAAGAATGCACTGCAATTTTTTTTTTTTTTTTTTTTTTTTTTTTTTGTGGTACGCAGGCCTCTCACTGTTGTGGCCTCTCCCATGTGGAGCACAGGCTCTGGACGCGCAGGCTCAGCGGCCATGGCTCACAGGCCCAGCCGCTCCGCGGCACGCGGGATCCTCCCGGACCGGGCACAAACCTGCGTCCCCTGCCTCGGCAGGCGGACTCGCAACCACTGCACCACCAGGGAAGCCAAGCCCTTGCACTGCAATTTTGTTTCACTTGATGCACAGTTATCTAATGACCAAACCAAATTCTGGAACACATTTCAAACTAAATATAATATAGCTTTTATTTCAAGTTTTCAGCCAGTATTTAAGCTTTCCATATATGAAGAATGCAATAAAGTCATTTAAGAGGAATTAGAATAATATTTTGGAAGTTTACTGGAGTTAAAGAGTTTGACATGTATTTTAAAGACAAATATACTTTTATAATTTTAGTTATAAGATTAATTTATATTGATCAATGTACCTCCTTCAGCTCACTTGGGTATCCACATGATAAGAGTTTCTCAGATATTTTAGCTAGAAAAATAAGGAAACAAGAATTAAAATTCTAATTAAGTGATGATTTGTATAACAGATATATCACTTATATTAGCCTGGAGCTTTATTTAATATTATTTAAATGTCAAAATATAATTTTACTTGGCTAGAACTATACTTTATAGAATTAAAACTTTATATCATTGGGCTTTAGATTTATGAAATACTATACAAGTCAGTTCTACTTCTGATTTATCTTTTCTTAAAAAATATTTTTTCTATCTTCCTTAAGGTTTCCTAGTACCAAGTTTATCCAAATGATCTTTTAAATTTTGTTCTAAAATTTTAATAAGGTTTTAAAATTACTCCTTTAATACGTCAGATTTATTTTTATACATGGTGTTAGGTAAGAGTCTAACTTGATTTTATTTCAATTGACTAGTTAATTTTCTAATAGCATTCCTCAATTAAATTATTGTCTTTTTTAATGCAAATGCCATTTTCATGTTATAGTAGGTTCCCATAAATATTGGATATATTTATGGACTTTCTATTCCATGTCACTAATCTACTTTTATGTCTTAATGCCAATACCAGACTCTTTTGATTATTGTCATTTTATACTGTTTTAATATCTAGTAAGGGAAATACACTTTCACTATTCTTTTCAAAGTTTCAGTTCTCACACACTTGTTCTTACATATGAACTTTAAAATCATTTAATCTAAATGGAAATGTTAGAATCTTATTCAAATGGCATTTAAGTTGTTTATTTCAGTAGGATTAACATTCTTAAGATAATAAATCATTACTTTAAAAATCATGGTATATCTCTCCATACTTTTCAAATATACTAGGGAGATAATGGGGGAAGTGTTGCATTACTGAAGGAAAATCCTGAGGAACTAAAGGAGGTTATAGACCATGAAACTGTAGCAACTACAGTCTGAATTGTTGAGTGAGTATTCCAGGAGCACAGAGTAGAAAGGTGTATCAGTAGAGAAGCTAAAAGTCTTATAAAGAATAAGGAGATAAAGGATCAAAAATAAGGAATTTTAAAATTCAAGTATAATGACAAAAGGAAGAAATGATGGACCATATGGTCTAGGTTATTTTTTTTAATTAATTGCTTTTTTATTATGGTAAGAACACATTATGAAATCTACCCTCTTAACACATTTTTAAGTGTGCTATGCAGTATTAATAAATATAGGCACCACATTTTATGGCAGATCTCTAAAGTGTAACAGAAACTTTATACCTGTGAAAAACAACTCCCCGTTTCTCCGTGCCTCCCCCCGGCCCCTGACAACCACCACTGTATTCTTTCTTTTTTTTTAACATCTTTATTAGAGTATAATTGCTTTACAATGGTGTGTTAGTTTCTTTTTATAACAAAGTGAATCAGTTATACATATACATATGTCCCCATATCTCTTCCCTCTTGCATCTCCCTCCCTCCCACCCTCCCTATCCCACCCCACTAGGTGGTCACAAAGCACCGAGCTGATCTACCTGTGCTATGCAGCTGCTTCCCACTAGCTATCTATTTTAAGGTTGGTAGTGTACATGTGTCCATGCAACTCTCTCACTTTGTCCCAGCTTACCATTCCCCCTCCCCATATCTCAAGTCCATTCTCTAGTAGGTCTGCGTCTTTATTCTCATCTTGCCCCTAGGTTCTTCATGACCATTTTTTTTTTAATATTCCATATATATGTGTTAGTATACGGTATTTGTTTTTCTCTTTCTGACTTACTTCACTCTGTATGACAAACTCTAAGCCCATCCACCTCACTACAAATAACTCAATTTCGTTTCTTTTTTATGGCTGAGTAACATTCCATTGTATATATGTGCCACATCTTTATCCATTCATCTATTGATGGACACTTAGGTTGCTTCCATGTTCTGGCTATTGTAAATAGAGCTGCAATGAACATTTTGGTACATGACTCTTTTTTTTTTTTTTTAATATCTTTATTTGAGTATAACTGTTTTACAATAGTGTGTTAGTTTCTCCTTTACAACAAAGTGAATCAGTTATACATATACATATGTTCCCATAACTCTTCCCTCTTGTGTCACCCTCCCTCCCACCCTCCCTATCCCACCCCTCTAGGTGGTCACAAAGCACAGAGGTGAACTCCCTGTGCTATGGTGCAGCTTCCCACTAGCTATCTAATTTTGGTAGTGTGTATATGTCCCTGCCACTCTCTCACATCGTCACAGCTTACCCTTCCCCCTCCCCATATCCTCAAGTCCATGCTCTAGTAGGTCTGTGTTTTATTCCCATCCTAACACTAATCTCTTCATGCCTTTTTTTTTTTTTTTTAGATTCCATATATATGTGTTAGCATACGGTATTTGTTTTTATCCTTCTGACTTACTTCACTCTGTATGACAGACTCCAGGTCTATCCACCTCATTACAAATAACTCAGTTTCATTTCTTTTTATGGCTGAGTAATATTCCATTGTATATATGTGCCACATCTTCCTTATCCATTCATCTGTTGATGGACACTTAGGTTGCTTCCATGTCCTGGCTATCGTAAATAGAGCTGCAATAAACATTTTGGTACATGACTCTTTTTGAATTATGGTTTTCTCAGGGTATATGCCCAGTAGTGGGATTGCTGGGTCATATGGTAGTTCTATTTGTAGTTTTTTAAGGAACCTCCATACTGTTCTCCATAGTGGCTGTATCATTTTACATTTCCACCAACAGTGCAAGAGTGTTCCCTTTTCTCCACACCCTCTCCAGCATTTATTGTTTCTAGATTTTTTGATGATGGCCATTCTGACTGGTATGAGATGATACCTCATTGTAGTTTTGATTTTCATTTCTCTAATGATTAATGATGTTGAGCATTCTTTCATGTGTTTGTTGGCAATCTGTATATCTTCTTTGGAGAAATGTCTGTTTAGTTCTTCTGCCCATTTTTGGATTGGGTTGTTTGTTTTTTTGTTATTGAGCTGCCTGAGTTGCTTATAAATTTTGGATATTAATCCTTTGTCAGTTGCTTCATTTGCAAATATTTTCTCCCATTCTGAGGGTTGTCTTTTGGTCTTGTTTATGGTATCCTTTGCTGTGCAAAAGCTTTTAAGTTTCATTAGATCCCATTTGTTTATTTTTGTTTTTATTTCCATTTCTCTAGGAGATGGGTCAGAAAGGATCTTGCTGTGATTTATGTCATAGAGTGTTCTGCCTATGTTTTCCTCTAAGAGTTTGATAGTGTCTGGCCTTACATTTAGATCTTTAATCCATTTTGAGTTTATTTTTGTGTATGGTGTTAGGGAGTGTTCTAATTTCATACTTCTACAGGTAGCTGTCCAGTTTTCCCAGCACCACTTATTGAAGAGGCTGTCTTTTCTCCACTGTTATCTAGTTGTTTTATAGTTTTCTTCAAGTCTTCTATATCTTTTTTTTTTTTTTTTTTTTTTTTTGCGGTATGCGGGCCTCCTACAGTTGTGGCCTCTGTTGCGGAGCACAGGCTCTGGACGCGCAGGCCCAGTGGCCATGGCTCACGGGCCCAGCCACTCCACGGCATGTGGGATCTTCCCGGACTGGGGCACAAACCCGTGTCCCCTGCATCGGCAGGCGGACTCTCAACCACTGTGCCACCAGGGAAGCCCCCCTCTATTTCTTTTTGATCTGTCTAGATATTCCATCCATTATTGAAAGTAGGGTACTGAAGTCTCCAACTATTATTGTAGAACTATTTCTCCCTTCAGTTCTGTCAGTTTTTACTTCATATATTTTGGGTGTTAAATGCATATATGTTTATAATTTTTATGTGTTCTTGATGAATTGACCCTTTTATCAATATAAAATATGTCCTTCTATGTCTCTTGCATGTCTCCTGTGACAATTTCTTATATAACATCTCTTTTGGTTACCATTTGCTTTGAATATCTTTTTCCTCCCTTTCAATTTCAATCTATTTGTGTCTTTTAATTTTGTAGAAAGCATATAGTTGAATCATTTTCTTAAATCCATTCTGCTAATATCTGCCTTTTAGTTGGAGAATTTAATCTATCAGGTCTTAATGAGAAAGGTCTTACTTCAGTCATTTTGCTATTTTTTTTTTCTTGTATATCTTCTTTGTTCCTCAATTTCTCCACTACTTTCTTCTTTTGTGTTTGATTTTTTAGTGTAACATTTTAATTCCCTTATCATTCCTTTTACTGTATATTTTGTAGTTTTTTTTTTAGTTGTTACCCTGAGGATTACAATTAACATCTTAATGTAATACATTTTAGTTTGCATTAATACCAACTTAGTTGCAATAATATACAAACACTTTGCTCTTATATAGCTCCACAGCCCTCTATGTTGCTGTTATCACGAATTTCATCCTTATACATTGTGTGGACATTAACATAGATTTATAGTTATTATTTTATGCATTTGTCTATTAAATCATAAAGAGAAAAAAGGAGTTACCAACCAAAAATACAGTTACACCAGCTTCTATATTTATCTTTGTAATTACCTTTTCCAGTATTCTTTATTTCTTCATGTGATTTTGAGTTATTGTCTAGGGTCCTTTCATTTCAATCTAAAGGACTTTTAGCAGTTCTTAAAGGGCAGGTGTACTAGCAATGAACTCTCACAGTTTTTGTTTATCTAGAAATGTCTTAATTTCTCCCTGAGTTTTGAAGTACAGTTTTGCTTGATATAGAATTCTTGGTTAACAGGTTTTTTTTTTTTCTTTCAACACTTTAGGTGTGTCATCCCACTGCCTTCTGCCTTGCTTGGTTTCTGATGAGAAGTTGGCTGTTACTCATATTGAGAATTCCTTTTACAAGACTAGTCATTTCTCTCTTGTTGCTTTCAGGAATCTCTCTTTGTCTTTGTCTTTCCACAGTTGGAGTTGATTGCTTAGGGTCCTCTCAGGTCTTTTCTGAGCATAAATGTGGACATAAATGTTGCCCTCTAGATTCCCTGGAGTACACAGGAGCTTCTCAAAGTCCCTCTTCCCCTAAGTATCTTCTTCCCCAGCCTCTTGTTTCTCAGTCTTTTTGGTCTGTTTATGTTTGCCCATGTGGCAGCAGCTAAATATGTTTTTGCCTTTAAATACTTTTGAGGGCTTTCCTGGTGGTGCAGTGTTTAAGAATCCGCCTGCCAATGCAGGGGACAAGAGTTTGAGCCCTGGGCTGGGAAGATCCCACATGCCACAGAGCAACTAAGCCTGTGCGCCACAACTAAAGACCCAGTGCAGCCAAAAATAAATAAATAAATAAATTTGTTTAAGAAAAAAAAAAAAAAAACTTTTGAAAAATGCTGCCCGGGAAGCCACCTCAGCCATGAGGAAGCTCTGAGTCAGGAAAACAAAGGCAATCCCTTGAGCTGATCCTTTGGGGAGCTATTAGATGTATCAAAACACATAACAACAATTTTTTGATAGTAAGGTAGGTATGGTTTCCTCTGGTACCAGCAACCTACACAAGGAATGTGGACTGTCCTCTTCAAGGCTGCCACTGAGCTGGGGAGTGGGGAATGGTAGCAGGGTAAGTTAAAATGCCACAGAACTCTCTTAGTAAAATTCAGCACTTTTTTTCTTCATTAAGCATTCTCCCAGTTGTTGTAATTTTTTTTTAGACTCTTCTCTAGAATTCTGAAAAAGTTGATTCTGACAGTTTGTGCTATCGTATTTGTTGCCTTCTGTAGAGATGGAGTTTCTCTCCTTTGATATGCTAATTTTCCTGTATTCTATGAGCTATTCTTTTACATTTCAAGATCAGTATCATTATTATCTGTTCTGTAACTGAAACATTTGTCAATTGGTAGCATCTAAATATTGAAAACTGGTAAACAGTGTTTAAATTTCTGTGATTATATAACTATCATGTAACTATTTTTTACTTGAGAGTTAAGTAGTATACTATGATTATATCTCATTTTCTGCTTCCTAAACCATTCAAGGAGACTAGTCCTAGCATCAGATTCCAAGATTACACTTCAAAGTTTGTTCAAAACCATGCCACACTTCAGTTTGCTTTGTATTTGAGCCATGCCTTTCTTACATAGTTTCTTTGTATCTGGGGTTTCTGATGGCCTGTTTTGTTGTGTTGTTTTTGTTTGTTTGTTTAACAAAGAAATTTGTGCTGCCTTTACCACATTCCAATTTCTTTGAATTTCTTTTTTTATCTTTTGAATAGAATCCACTCTTATTGAAGCTTTCTATGTCCCTGACCTAATTTAGTCTCATTATTTCCTTTTGGACCATTGTTTACAGTTTATTATTTTACATCATATTATTAGTAGCCTTTGCTTTTTACTTGGATTATGTGTCTTTTTCATATCCTCAAGTACTTCTATCCTCTCAACCTCTAGATGGTAGAATTCCTCTGAATTTGGTGCTGGGCCCTCTTTTCACTCTCTGCTTCCCCTCTGAGCAATATCATATATTTCTTTGACTTTAAATGTCATTTATATTTTGAAGATACCAATATGTTTTATCTCTTTTTTTATGGTTTACCCATTTGGATTGCGTTTAAGGGAAAAAATCTTTTACTACATTGAGATTATAAAAATATTCTCCCATTTTGTCTTCCTAAAGGTTTAAAATTTTGCCTATCATATTTTAGTCTTTATTACACTTGGAATTGATTTTTAAGTTTGAGGCTGATGTCAAATTTGTTTTTCTCCTTAGGAATAACCAGTTGCCCCAGTGTTATTTATTGAGTATTCTTTCCTTTTCCCACTGAACTGCAATGCCCCTCTGACTGTTTTATTGGCAGTGGGAGAAGTAGGTAGTAGGGTCCTTTTGCAGATCTTCAATTAATGCTCCTCCCTCACTTCTCATTCCCATCTCCAATCATATTTCTGTTCTTTCCTTTCCAAAGTTCTACTAGGCAGCTTGGCTGCCATCTTTGTTCTTGTCTCCAGTTCATATTCAAAGCTATGGCTTCCTTTGTCCTTCTTCCTCACTCAAAATTCTTCACCTTCCAGCTTCCAGAAATTTGTTGAAACTTCTTGCTGAAGATTGTCTCCTCCTTTCCTTTTTACTTGTTATTGTGTGTGTATAACATTTCAATTACTTTAATGGGGCCTTAGAGGGAGAGGTTTCAAACACATGTGCTCATTCTGTCTACTTTTTTATCTGAAAGCACAAAGTGAAACATTTTAAATATTAGAAGTTATATTACTACATTCTCTGTAAGTCTTTAAAAATATAATTAAATTTCATCTCTTGAGAATGATATAAGCCTGGCTCTCTCTGAAGGTAGAAAGCTAGTCAGAGGGCCACAAAGTCTCTTCCTTAGGGTTACAATTTGTTTTTTAATGCTTCATAAGATTTTCCATTTTCAGCAATCACATTTATAGTCTTTAGTATTTCATAATGCCAAAAAAGTGGCTAATTCTTGTGTTATAATGTCTGTGACCTTTGGCTTATGGGTGTGTAACTAAACGCGTGGAAATAAGTATCCATGAAAAAATTACAGGCACATAAAGAGAAGAAATTCTGTAAAACTTTGGTATATCCCATTAATGATTTCACTATTCACTGTACTTGGGACATATTGTAGTAAAGTGACATACTACAGGTTTCTTTCCCTTGCCAGAAATGGGAAAGTACTTGGTGTAATGTTTTCTTTGCTTACATTGGATGTATGCAGTGAAGCTGGTTTATTTTTGGTCATTTCCTGTCTAGAACACTGTGGTATTTTAGCCAACACTACTATAATAAAATATAATGCATAAAATGAATTTCCACACCTATGAATGTTGTAATAGAAATTCATAAAATACGTTATTGTAGGAATCAGCACCACTTATTCACTGGGAAAAGAAACTTCTGAAATATTTTAAATCTTTCTGTTCTAGCCTGTTATAGAATGCATAAAGATTTTTTTAAAAACCTGTAGTCCTCTGAAATATTGTCTTTTTTTTTCCATATAGGCGTTTAAGAGTATATTCTCCATTTAGCCTGGCTTTCAGGGACTCATTACTGTGTTGCATTAAGTTAATCACCCTGTCTTAGTGTCCTCTACTAATCAAGAAGGCATGGAATATTTTTCTGATTAATTCTTATATAAAGATTGAGTTGGATAAATGAACATTTGGACTTGGAATTAACCAGTAAAGATCTTGAAGAGAATTCCTATTTGATGGCAAACTGCCAACTGTTATATAAATAATACTTGAGTAGGAATACATGGAAATGTATTGGGCTTCATGGAGAAACAAATTTTAAAGCATAGATCCTCCACAGAGGAATACCACATTTCTTAGAGCATAAATTTAAACTAGACAGGGGTAAAACCTAGACCAGGGTGACTCCATCACCTAGTCTAAAACATTTGAATAACACTTGACTCCTCCCGCTCCTTCCTTCTCGAAAATCACTAAGTCCTATTTTTATGATCTCTTAAATATCTGGTATATCTGTGTTCTCTTCTTTTATTAATAATTATCACTAAAATGTATTGAACTAAACACGGAGTATGGTTTAGAATATGATTTCTAGTTTTAATAACAACTCTGAAAAAATATGTATTATGATCACCATTTTGCATACAAGGAAACCGAAACTGCAAAGAAATTAAATAACTTGCTCCAAAAGTCATCTATTTATCACTGGCAGATCTGGGATTTGAACTAAGCTCTATCTGGTTTTCTTGCCAATGCCTTTTCTACTGCATGATACCCTCTTTTTTGTTATGCCCTTATGTGGTCTAGTTGACACTATTGCACTGGTCTTCCTACTAATCTCTCTCCATTCAGTCTCTCCCTGCTACATCCTCCACAAAGTTCACCAATTTATTATCTGTCTCAAGTAGGTCCTTGAGGGCAGGGAACATATCTTATTCATCTTTTTAATCCCCAGCACCAGAACCTAGCTCCATGCATGGCACATTGGAGATGCTTAAAAACTTGCATTGACTATGCTTCTGTTACTTTTTTATTTAAAAATCTTTTTCTGCTCCTCAACCTTATGGGATAAAATCTGACTTTTCAGCTTCATCTTCAGCTACTACTCCCCCATATGTTTAAGTGTTTAATTTCTATGTTTCAGTGTTCCATACATATTGAAATTGTTCTTAACTGAATATGTTATATATAATTAGGCTTCTGTGCCTTTATTCATTTATTTTTCTTACCTAAAGTGTGCTTCCTCCTTCTACTTCTGATGAAATTCTACTGTTCATCTTTCAAGGACCAGTTCAAATACTACCTCCTTTTGCAACCTAACTTCTCCCCACTAGAAGAATTAATTGTTCTTCCTCTGCATTTCCATAGCATATTGCTCAAATATTCATTATATGATAATAAACATAAATATTATATTAGGATTAATGTATACATTTGTCTTGCTTTCCACCCTCCATCCAGATTGGGAGCTCTTTAAGAACAAATAAGTATTAATTTATCTTTATATCCCCAATGCCTACCACAATGTCTGACATATAATAGGCTCTCCAGATTAACCTATTTGTTTAATGAGGTTGAGGTCATTTCAGTTTAGAAATTATACCCATGTGTTTATTAATTTAACTGCAGAGTATGATTAGAGAAGTTATATTTCTGGGAACATAGCCCAATAAAAGTGAAGAGAGTTTTAATATATTTAAAAACTTGCACATGATTTCTATACTGATTGTCCTTATCAATTCAGATGAGTTGGTTGCCTGTGACAGAATTCTTAGGACAGTGCCCCTGTGGGCTTTTAGCAAACGTTTGGTGAATAAGTGAATGAGGGAGCAAATGAAATAATATGTATGTATGTTTGACTAAAAAGATGTGGCCATATCTATTAAGCACACAGGGAAAACTGGAAGGACAGTCCCCAACATATAAACATGGGGAACAAAGTTCCTAAGTTATTTTTTATGGAAATCAGAGCACACCTTCCCTGAGGAACAGATTCCTCTATTCCATATTGGCCAGAGTTTGAGGCTAACCTCAAGCCTCATTCAGAAAATAACTGAAATGGGTTTGGTCTTGTATGACCTATTTAATAGGTGCTTTGTTTCCTATCTACAGCCCAGCAAACTTGCCATTTGTTGTTACTGAATGTCCTTGTGAGGTCTATAAAAGTTAGAAATTACTTCTGCTTTGTTTTATAACTATACAACTGTTTTGCTGAGGCTAGGTTTGTTTATTTCACTTATTTTCCTAACAGTTTGCTTGACAAACCTTTAAAGAAATAAATAATCCTTTTCTAATAATAGACATTTATTTTGTAGTTTATATTCTTAAACTTTTAATCATATGGAAAGAAGGTAAACAAGACACTTCCAAATAGATGATATAAAACAACACAACTTCTCAAAGGATTTATTCATGTTTTTGGCACATAGCTGTGATTCAACTTTTTTGTTGCATGTCATGACCATCAGCCATCACTACATCAACTAGCAAACCTTTTTCTTGCCTTGACTTTACTTCTTCATTATTTGCCTCACCTGCAGAAACCTTCTTACTAACCCTTAGCCCGTGACTATGTCACTGACTTGTCCCTTTGCTCAAACCACAGTTTATGATTGGAACACCCTTCTTAAGAGTCAATAGATACTCATAAGAAACTTCATAATTGTCTCGTTTCATTAATTCTTTGAAGAAATATTTATTGAGCACAACATGTGCTAGGGAACTGTGCTAGGTGCTGGATCTACTATAGTGAATGTGACAAAGTTTGAGCCCTCAAGCATCACAATGTTTAGTAAGAGAGACAGACAAGGAAACAGGTAATTTCATTGCAGTGTGGTTAAGTGCTGTAAGAGTGGTATATATTCTTTTCATTAAGCCCTCTTTATTTCAGTTGCATTGAAATGTAACTCCTATCCTTTATCCTATTCTAGAAATGATTATATGCTTTACATAGCTCAACACAAAGTTATCACACAAAGCACAATATAAGGAACTCTTAATTCTCATCTTATTTTTGTTCTATATTATCAGCCATTACATTTATAGGATTATCATCTAAGATTATTCACATACCACTGCTCATTGAATGTTTGATTATTGTCATATAATAATCATTGTCTTGAGCACTTGGCTGGCAGAAATCAGTCCTTTTATATTTTCTCAGTTGCATATTCACTTAGAGTTGATTGATGTCATTACCCAGCTTCTTATTGTGTCAACAAATGTGTTACATGTTAACTGGTACCTATGAAATAAGTACAGTAAGTCTAGTAAAGCATGATAAACCAACAGGGTGATGGTTTGTCAGTCTTACTCCCAGCATCAGCATTATAAAACTTTTGAAGATCTTTAATAATGCAGTCATTTACATTGTGAAAGGCCCATTGTGAAAAGGTCATAGATTCCAGAGCTCCAAAGCTGAAAAAATATAGTCAAAATTGTAAACACATAATTATGCTTAAGTATGAGAAGTGATGTATTGGAAGAGTGTACACAATTCCATAGGAGCACAAAGGAGAGCAAAGCACTAGTATATTTAGTAAGGGCAAATAAATTCTGTCTGAGAGCAGAATTCCAGAACGAAAACCCATAGAACAAAAACCAAGCATCGATTGAGTTTTGAGATTGGGTAAAACAAATAGTTATGTCTCTATTCACAAAGCAGAAAATTTGAATTGGATCAAGCCATTTCTTTTCTTCTTCAAAGAACTATCATTTAGGAAACCTTTTATAAAACATATGGCTCTAACTGAAAATAATAACAATGATCATATTCAGTAGATATGTGAAGTTATTTTGTATCTGTATGTGTGTGTGTGTATATATATATATATATATATATATATATATACACACACATAGAGTCAGTAGTGGATTTTTTTATCATTTCTTATTTCAAAATGGGGAGAAAATCTTCATTGATTTTACTGCTTATAACTGTAATATATATACACTTGCAAACTTTCAAACAACATTGAAATATTCAAAAATAGAAAGTCAAAGTTACCCTTTAATCCAGCTTCTGAGAGAGAAACTATTCTTAGCAGTTTTATATAAATTCCCAAGTGTTTTATAAATGTAGTTTTATATTACATGGTTCTTACTATAGAAATATTATTTTGTAAAATACAGTGTTTCTTCAGCCAGACAGTGGAATACTTTATAGATTAGGAAAACCTATTTGTTTTCATATGCAAAGATATCTATGATATATTAAATGGATTGTTTTAAAACTAAATAGAATATCAATTATCTTTCATTGATATAAATAATTTGGGTTTAAAAGTGGTATTTTTGTTGTTTACATGTGCCTCATTTTGAATTAAAGTACATGACTAGAAGAATACAAAACTTGTAGATATTCAATTGAAAATTAGTCTTTGGTGCTCTGGGTTTAATTACTGAAATGAAAAAAAGTGAATATAAAATTTCAAATACCTTTCCAACAGGTCTTTATAATCTGTTATTTACTTTGCATGATAAGACTTTCATTTAAAATTATATGTTGGGTATTCCAGGTCTCTGGACTCAGGACTCACCAGTGCTTTACAAGGTCTATCTGTCACAGACACACACCTTGTCGAAGTGGATGGAGACACACTTTCCTTATATGGCTCAGGAGCACTGGAATGTCTGGATCGGAATTGGAGTGTGCAAACAGCAGGAATGGTGACAACAGTGTCCTTCACTTTCATAGAATTTGATGAAATCGTCCAAGTGCTTCCCAAATTGAAGATTAAGTTTCCTAATTCTTTGGTAAACATTTCCTTTTAGTTGTATGTTTGAATTCTTCTCAGTCATGACTTGTATATTCAGGCCAAAGACCTGTTTTAACTTTTATTTCTGCAGTTTCTATATGGCAAGGAGACTAAGTTCTTGTGTTGATTTTCTGAATCTGGGATTTAAATTAGTATTCATAAATGGCCTTGCAGTCTTCTGTAAATATTAGAAATTATCTCCCTAGAAAATGCTTCTTTATGGAGTATAACGGACTAATGTAATTTTATTCAAATTATATATTTCTACTTTGTAAAACTTTCAACAGGACCTCACCCAACTGTATATTATATATTCATTTATTGTACCTGGTATTAATGGGACATATATATTTACCTATAATTTTTACAGTAGTCTCCTAATAACACTTAAAATAATTTTAATAGCTCATTAAAATTACTTTGAGAAATTAGCCCTTTCCAATTATGGTATTATTGTATTATTTATTCGTATGAATTTGCAGAAACTGTGATTTCCATGAATTCTTTCCTGAGTTTTTATTATCATTGTGTTTTTCTCTGTCAGCCAAGTGATTTCCCTCACCTACCCTTTATTAAGTGTTTTTTTTTCTTTTGTTATATCATCCTCCCTAAAGAAGATAGAAGTGGAAACAGTACGTTTAGAAAAGATCATCTAAATTCACATATGGAACACTTACATTAGCATTTCGGTTTTAGTGATTTTATTTTCTGGTAGCCAGTTTAATAGCCTACATAGTAATTAGCAAGATAAAAGTAATAATGGTTAACTAGTTCTTCTCAGAAGCACTGTGTGAGCCCTGCATTTATAAAATCCTGAAAATTTTACTTCTGATCTTTCCTTTGTAGATTTCATCTCAGTGTAAAGCATATAAAATCATTGTAATGCCTAGAAGAGTCTGAATTATTGTATATTTATATAATTTTTAAGACTCTTAGGTTGTTAATAAATAGGGGGATGTCCTTTGCAGAAGGGAAATCACTTTGAATCCAATATTGGATGGATTAATATATTCCATCAATAATTTTGCATTAGGTGGATTAAAGTGTATGTAAGTTTAATACATGCAGTTGGTTTAACGTAATTGAAAACATATTAGCTAAGCGTAAAGTTTACATTTATTTGGGGAATGATCAGTGAAGTTTAATGTTAATGTTTTAAGATGGTTAAACTCAATATTCACCTCTTTTTTTGTTTTATTATTGTAGCACCTTAAATTCAAGGAAACAAATCTTGTAATGCTGCAGCAATTTAATGCACTAGCACAACTCCGTCGAGTTGACCAGTTGACAATTGATCCTCAAGGAAATCCAGTTGTCAATTTTACACTCTGGAAATACTATGTTCTGTTTAGACTGAGCCATTTTAATATGCAGAAAATAAATGGAACAGAGGTAAGCTAAACACGAAGTCAACTGTAGAATTAAAATATTCCTTTTTAGGGGAAGTAGTCATAAAAATGGCCAGGAATTTATGTATAAAGCCATGATAGAACTTTTGAGAAATAATGTTTTTTTTTTAAAAAAAATCTTGACATTTAAAATGTTGAAAAGCTAAAACTATTTATCTAAAAACTTCTAAGGTACTTGACAAATTTTGTAAATAAAATAGTAACCAGATCATGGTGAATAGTAAATACTTTTTTGATAGTTTGTAAGTATTCAGAGAAGTAAAGTGTTGGTAGGATAATAGTTTAAAATTTTTAAAAAGCCACTTCTGTAAGTAATGTGATCTTTGTATTTTTCAGAGTGCTTTACAGACTGTCTGACATGGAAAATGGTATGGGGAAGTGATACTAAATGTCAATTAATTAGGATTGTGGTAGGGGAAGGGAAGAATAACATGGAAAAAAAGAATGTACATAGGGAAAGAAGAATGATTTTAAAAAGAAGAGATGAGAAGGAGAAATAAGCAAGGAGGAAAGATAAAAGAAGATAAAGTAAAGATGAGTGAAAAAGGAAGTAAAACAACCATAAGTCCATAAACGTCTGGACTGCTTAGTTTGTAGCAGATCCTTTTGGCATATCTGCATTGTATAACTTGGGCCTGGAGCCTGAATAACTGGAAAATTATTAGTAAAGAGTTATTTTTCAGATTGATTCTGCTAAGCTTGTCACAGGGTTAATCCCCTAGCTATCCAAAGATCATGTTCTCTTTAAATATTACTTTGGAAGAAAAGAGACAAACTATGCTTCTTCCTCTACTGTGGAATTCCAGAACTGAATTTAAATAATCCTCTAAAGGAAAAAATCTTTAATATGCTGTTAGTATTATTGTGATTATCTCTTAAAATTCAGACCTCCTTATTGTAAGATGAACTATAATCAACTTTGCTAGCATGGTGGTAATAGCAACTGTATTTCCCTGCAGCTGATACACTGTAAGTAACTCTAGCCTAAAACTCCAAAACTACAGCATACCATTAGGAGACTGGAGGTCTCTGGGTCATTGTACAAAAGCCATATGAAGTTTGCATCAACCATGGTACGCCCGTGACCACAATATCAGCCATCTGTTGAAGATGTAGGGTAAACCTGGAACCTTCAGATGACTACTAATTTCTCTAGCTAGTTCTCAAGAGATTTGTTTCAGCTTTATGTACCCTCTTGCTACTTCCCCAGAGAGGCTGTGAGTCACTGGTCAGATCGAATAATTAGTTCCAAAAGTTTCCAAAGCTAGCCTACACTGGAAGTAGAATAGTTGTTTTTGCTATGGGTGAGTAATTCTCCCTCATTAACGGCCAAATCATTATCTCAATTAACCCTAAACAGTGTACTTACCCACATGTGGATCACTACTGGAGATGTAATAATTATTATAAAACCTTGAGATAGAAAGTAATAGTATAATATAATTGTATAAAGTAGAGAAGAATGAGAAAGAACCAATGTAATTTATTCTGATTTAAAGTTCCAAAAATGTCAATGCCAGGAATACTTGACCCTTTAATAAAAGACCTACAATAAACCTGCTTATCTCATCCTTGACAATACATAATAATGTTATACTATATTTCTACTTCTCTTTGTGTAAGAGAGAATGGTATTGCTTGAGGAGACTTAAATTGAATTATGAGCATCAAGAGGAAAAGATGGAGTAGTGCCCGGCACTGGCCACTAGGTGACTATATTAGACCAAACAACTTAGTTGTCAGCTGAAGGACGGATTCCAGGGAGCAGCAGCCTCATTAACTATGAAAGTCTAGGGAAGGGAAGGGAGTCAGTCTGCACTGATTCATGTGTATAAGATGCTTGTGAATTATGGATTTATTTTCCAGAAATTCCTGTGTAGTGTATTATAGCTAGTGTAAAGACTAAAGTTTTTTAAAATGCAAAATTTAACTATACCAGGGTTTCTCAAACTCAAATGCTCTTTTGACATTTTGGATCAGATAATTCTTTATAGTGGGAACTGTCCTGTGCATTGTAGGACATTTAACGGCATCCCTGGCTTCGACCCACTAGATGCTGGTAGCACCCCTCCACCAGTTGCAATAAACCAAAATCATCTCCAGACATTGCCAAATGTTCCCTAGGGACCAAAATGGCCCCTGATTGGGAACCACTGCATTATGTTGACAATCTAATAGTATTTAAAATGCAAGCAACCTAATTTTATATTAAAAAGTATGCCCAAGTATTAATACAAGTCCTGCTTTTAGTAGTTTCTTGGTTAACATAGGAATGAGCCCTCATGGGGAATATATCTGTGACAGATTATTCCTTGTGGGGAGAAAGGCGGACAAAATTTCAGAACGATTTAGAGTGCCTTTCCTAATCCAATGTTCATTCCCTCAGAAAGGGACAAAATTATCCTTTTAGGAACAAGGTATGAACAACACCTTGTCTTACCTTTGACACATTATTAAAGTCAATCTATTCCACTGACACTTGAGATTTTTCCCCCTAAATCATTCTACTCAAAGAAGCTATAGGATTTTTGAAAAAAATTCATTAAGAATTTAAGGTGTCTCAAGTATAATCCTTAGGAACCATGGCTTCAGAGCTAACTCTGTTAGTCAGAGCTAACTCCTCACTTCCCAGCCATCATCCATCACCATGGACCACATTTGTATCAATACATCTTCATTCAAATCAAGTGCAAGGAAGAAAGAGAAATATCATTGAGAACTCACTCTCCTCTTACAGCCCAGGAGAATGTATTTTTCTGGACTAAAAGAAAATATTTAATCTGGAAATTTCTTTGGAATTATGTTTGTTATATCAAGCTAAGAGGCAATGTCATTTTTTACCCCTCTCCTTCATATCTCTTCAGGTGACGCAAAATGATATGATAATGGCTGAAAGGCTCTTTGGAATCCTAGCACATGTAGCATCTTCTGAATTACCCCAGTACCATCTGATTTCAATTCTGGGTGATGCCAGGTAACCTTTAATTTCTATAGCTTTTATAGAAGTACTGTTGCACTAGAAAAAGAAATATATTCCACACACCTCTTAATTGTGCTATTTATTCATCCCACAAACATCCTAAATTTGTTTTGTGTCTGGCCCTCTCCAAAGTGTTGGAGGTATAAAGATGAATAAGACAAAGTTCTTGCTCTTGTGTGGCTTATAAACTAATAAATTAACTTACTAGCTTATAAGCTAATAAGTTAAAGACATTTCAGATGCTATAAGAGAGGGCTGTAGGAGCATAGGAGACTACATTTTGGAAAAACATTGGTGAAGGCTTCACAAAGGAGGTAACATTTTTCTAGTTCTTCAGGAATGCATAGGAGTTTTTTTCAGGTACAGGGTATGAGGGAAGGAGATCTGCAAAGGCACAAGGAATTGTAAATAGTTCAGTATAATTGAAGCATAGGATGATTGTGAATTGTGATGGGAGATGAAGGTAGAAAGATTGATTGTGATCTGATTTTGAAGAGCCCAGAAATCCATGAAAAACAAAACTGAATACTGTGCTTTGTAATTAAGCACAACAATCTGTGATTAGATTCATGTTCTAGAAAGGCTGCCATTTAAGAGGACAGAGATGGAAGGAATGGAGACCAACCAAGAGGCTAGTCTATAGTCCAGGAAAGAGATTATAAGGGTCTGAACTAAGACAGTGAGAATGGAGAAGAGGATAATTTGAAAAATACTTAGAAGGCATGTACCTGACAGAAAACACAGACTGACAGGATGTGGCATAGATAGGAGAAAAATCAAAGATGGTGTGTTAGTCATGATTCAGTTATAGATAATTCAGTCTGGCTAGAGTAAGGAGAAAACAATTGATATATAAGAAATTAGTTCTCTACAGAATTGTTGGAAGGAATAGGGAAGCAGTCTCTAGACTGGGCCTGGAAAGGATCTCAGAATGATACCATGGAACCAGTCCAGCAAGGAAACTGCTACTTTTGCTATAGTCTGGGAGCTGGGTGATCAGGAGGCTTGTTCTGACCTTGACCTCCAGGATCATACCACGTTTTACTTTGAGGATCAGGAAGTTCCCCATTCCCCTCCCCAAAGCTTGGCTCCAGAGCCATGCTACCCTACTATAATCTATACCAACAAAATGGGTATCTTGTATGCTTACTTCCCCACTTAGTTCAGTTCTGATTGCACTGGTGTGAGGAGAAAAGGAGCAGAGTTGTCTCTAAGAAATTAAAACCAAAGCCAATCTTCAGGTAAATTTGCAGCCTGAGTTTATAATACATGCATAGTTTAAAATAATTTCAAAATTTAAACATTACTATCTCTAGATACCTGGTAAAAACAAATGAACCTTCTATCTGGAGGAAGTTACTCTCATCCTATCTCAGATAATCCCCATGGATAATTTTTAAGGACAATGACCAACACACAATGAAAAGAATTTTTTTTAAATAGCCAAGCACACAAGGAAATAAGGCACCATGTATAAGAACTAGCAGGAAAAAAAATAGACCACAGAAACAGACCCACAAATACTTTAGATTTGGCATTATCACTTATAGATTATAAAATGACTATGCCTAATATATCAATATTTCATGGTATAAAAAACAAGGTTGAGGGCTTCCCTGGTGGCAGTGGTTGAGAGTCCTCCTGCCGATGCAGGAGACATGGGTTCGTGCTCCAGTCCGGGAAGATCCCACATGCTACGGAGCGGCTGGGCCCGTGAGCCATGGCCGCTGAGCCTGTGCGTCCAGAGCCTGTGCTCCGCAACGGGAGAGGCCACAACAGTGAGAGGCCCATGTACCACAAAAAATAAAAAAACAAAAAAAACAAGGTTGAAAATATCTGGAGAAAACAGGAAATTTTTTAAAAGTGATCCATCCAATTTGAAGGAAAACTAAAGGAACTTTTATAAATGAAAAATATAATAAGCATAATTATTAAAGCTTAATTAAGAGGTTTAACAGCCAATTAGACACACCTGAAAAGAGAATCAGTAAACTGGGAAATAAACTAGAGAAAATTTTGCAAAATGCAGAACAAAGAAAAAAGAACAATATATGGAAAAATAGTTAAGAAATTTGAAGATGGAGTGACTTAGAAGATTTAACATATGTTTGACTGGAGTTTCAAAAAGACACAATAGAGAGCATGGGATAGAGATAACAGCAAAGACTTTTTTCAGAATTGATGAAATACACTAACCTACACATTAAATAAACTCATCCATTCCAAATTTGTAAGAAAAGAGTCATGTACCAAAATGTTCACTGCAGCTCTATTTACAATAGCCAGGACATGGAAGCAACCTAAGTGTCCATCAACAGATGAATGGATAAAGAAGATATGGCACATATATACAATGGAATATTACTCAGCCATAAAATGAAATGAAACTGAGTTATTTGTAGTGAGGTGGATGGACCTGGAGTCTGTCATACAGAGTGAAGTAAGTCAGAAGGAGAAAAACAAATACCGTATGCTAACACATATATATGGAATCTAAAAAAAAAGAAAAAAGAAAAAAATGGTCAGAAGAACCTAGGGGCAAGATGGGAATAGAGTTGCAGACCTACTAGAGAATGGACTTGAGGATACGGGGAGGGGGAAGGGTAAGCTGGGACAAAGTGAGAGAGTGGCATGGGCACATATACACTACCAAACGTAAAATAGATAGCTAGCGGAAAGCAGCCGCATAGCACAGGGAGATCAGCTCGGTAGTTTGTGACCACCTAGAGGGATGGGATAGGGAGGGTGGGAGGGAGGGAGATGCAAGAGGGAAGAGATATGGGAACATATGTATATGTATAACTGATTCACTTTGTTATAAAGCAGAAACTAACACACCATTGTAAAGCAATTATACTCTAATAAAGATGTTTAAAAAAAACAAATTTGTTAAGTTAAAAGAAATCTACACCTAGTCACATCACAGAACACTGACTATAAAGTAAAGATTTTTCAACAACCAGGAAAAGAGAGGTTATCTTCAAAGGAGTGCACATCAACAGTTGACTTCATAACAGCAACAGTGGAAGCCAGAAGACAGGGTAATGAATGTGTTCAATATACTGAAGTAAATTAATTGCCAAGATAGAATTCCATACAGGCAGAAAAGTCTTTTAAGAATGAAGGTGAAAGGGACTCCCCTGGTGGCACAGTGGTTAAGAATCCATCTGCCAATGCAGGAGACACGGGTTCGAGCCCTGGTTCAGGAAGATCCCACATGCCGCGGAGCAACTAAGCCCATGCGCTGCAGCTACTGAGTCTGCTCTCTAGAGCCCACGAGCCACAACTACTGAGCCCTCGTGCCACAATTACTGAAGCCTGTGCTCCTAGCGACCATACTCCACAACAAGAGAAGCGCACCGTAACAAAGAGTAGCCCCTGCTCACGGCAAGTAGAGAAAGCCCATGCACAGCAATGAAGACCCAACACAGCCAAAAAAAAATTTTTTTAATAAATAAATTAAAATAAAAACCTTAAAAAAAGAATGAAAGTGAAATAAAGACATTTTAAAACAAAATAATAAAAACAAAACTTAAGAGATTTCCCATCAGTATTCCTGCAATAAATGATAAAGCCTATAATTAAGGCAGAAAGAAACTGATCCCAGATAGAAATTCTGAGGTGCAGGAAGAGCTAAAGAGCAAGGCAAGTATCAAATTTGTGGGAGAAAACTAAATGAACATTGACTATATAAAGCAACAATAATAGTATTGTGAGATTTTAAAATGTAGAATTAAAATACACTACAACAGTAGTATATATATTAGGAGGGGTAGATGGAATTATAGTTTTCTAGGTCCTTGTATTATCTAGGATGAAGATACAGTAATTAAGTTTAAATGTTAGTAAGTTAAGAGTGCATGTTTTAATTTCTTTGGTAACCAAAGAATAAGAGTATATCGCTTCCAAACTAGTAAGGTCAGGGCAGGGGTGAGAAGTGGGGAGAAGAAAGCAAGGAAAAGAAACATAGAATATTTGGTCAAATAGAAAGAAAACAAAATGTTAGACTTAACCTGAATACTAGTATATCATCAATGACACTTGTACCAAGACTCAGTGACTTAAAACAAGAAACATTTTCCCACTGAGTCTGTAGGTCAGCTGGGTGCTTCTGCCCTCAGCTCGGGACCTCACGCATCTGCAGTCACCTGAGGGTTGGATAGGCAGCTCTGCAGATCTTCCCTAAGCTCTGTCACTTTTGGGGGGTCTGAGAGGTTGTAAGCTGGTCTAGAAAGACCTTACTTAAGACAACTTGTCTCTGCTCCACATGGTCTTTCATATACTGGAAATCTTCCTGGGCTTGTTTTCATGGCAAAGGCAGGGTTTAAAGAGAGCACAGAAACATGCAAGGCCCCTTGAGGCCTAGGCTAAGAACTGATACACCATGATTTCCCACATTCTATTGGTCACAGTCACAGGGCAAGATTTAAGAGGCTCCGAGGTATACTTACCTAACTGTGAAATCATATTGTAAAGGGCATGAATTCAAGGGAGCCTTTAATTATGACCAGATCTACCTCAATGATAAAATGCAAATGTACTCATTGTTCTGGTTAAAAGTCAAAGATTGTCAGACTCAATTTTTTAAAAAATGTTCAACTGTATGTTGTTGAAAAGAGACACATCTGAAACATAAGGTTACATGAAGTTTGAAAGTAAAAATGTGGTAAAAGAGAAACAACATCAATACTACCCAAATAAAAACAAAGTAGCCATTGAGGACTAAATAAACTAAGGTTAAAAGCAATACTAGAAATAAAGAGGATCATTTCAAATGATAATAGGTTCAGTTCACCAGAAATATCAATTTGCTAATTTAATTTGTCTGCAACCTATAAGCTTAGCCTTAAAAACTTATAAACCAAAAATTGACATTACTGCAAGCCCACAGCTGCAGTGGGAAGTTTTAATATACCTCTGATTAATTAATAGAAGAAGGATGTAAAAATACTTGAACAACATGATTAACAAACTTGACTTAGCCATTTAGAGAACATTACCCCAAACAACAGCAGAACACAAATTCTTTGCAAGCATACATGGAATATTTATAATAATTGATCAAATACAGTCCAGAAAGCAGATGTCAACAGATTCCAAAGGATTTACATGGACTATGCTCTCCGTTCAAAATGCAATTAGACTTTAACTCAGTTACAAATGTTAACTAGGAAATCCCCATGTATTTGGAAATTAATGCATTTCTAAGCAACCTACAAGTTGAAGACAATTTTATAATGTAATTTTGAAATGACCTTGAACTGAAATGTAATAAAAATACCACATTTCAAAACTTGTGAGATCAAGTTACAGTGGCTCTGAATGGAAATATTTTAGCCCTGAAATGGGTACATTAGGAAAGAATAAAGACTGAAAATGAATGAGCTAAACATTTATCTAAAGAAGTTAGGACAATAGCAAAATAATCCTGAAGCAAGTTAAAGAAAAGAAATAATGACATTAAAAACATAATTAATGAAAAATTGATTATTTGAAAAGACTAATTAAAAGTGATGGATAATTTGTATATTGCTTTTGTAATTAAAAATCAGTAAAATAAATGCAGATAAATACCTATATGTTACTTTCTTCTTCATAAGAGTGAGAAAATTATGCTACTGAAATATCCAGTAAAAGGGACTGATTATGTAAATTGATCTACATCACAATTGAATTTTATTCATTCATTAAAATATTAATTTTAATAACATAGAAAATGCTTATTATATACCATTAAGCAAAAACAGTATACAAAACTGGATGTTTAGTATGATCTTAACTTTTTACAAAAATTTACAGAAAAAGCCTGCAAAGAAATATGTGAACAATGTTAATGATTTACATAGATTTATATGCTATAGACTTATGGGTGATTTTACTCTATTTCTTTATACTTTTCAAAATGCGTACCCCTTATAATTTCTAAAATAGTTGTGTTATACTCTTAAATTGCGAAAAGGAAGACATTTTTAAAAGATATATTCCTTTTCTGCTCCCAATCTTCAGTTCACAGTTCATAGTAAAGTATTTATATCACTTCCCTGAGAGACACACTAAGTGGTAGAAACCAGAAAGTGACCTTCATGAAGGAGGAGTTGCAGTCCTCTGGAATTCTAGGCTTATGGGTTTGCAAGTGATGCTATGAGCACTGTTTCTGTTCTTCATAATCAAATGAAGCTTCCTGTTTCATTATTTACCTCCTAATTAGATCTTACCCTGATATGATAACAGTTAGAGGTTTTTGGTTTATTTGTGTTTTGTTTTTACCTAAACTTAAAGCAGTATTCCATTCCATTTCTTTTTTTTTTCTTTTTTTAATATATAAATTTATTTTATTTATTTATTTTTGGCTGCATTAGGTCTTCCTTGCTACACACAGGCTTTCTCTAGTTGTGGTGAGCATGGGCTACTCTTCATTGCGGTGCATGTGCTTCTCATTGTGGTGGTTTCTCTTTTTGCGGAGCATGGGCTCTAGGCACGTGGGCTTCAGTAGCTGTGGTGCACGGGCTCAGTAGTTATGGCACATGGGCTTTGTTGCTCCACAGCATATGGGATCTTCCCAGACCAGACATCGAACCCATGTCCCCTGCATTGGCAGGTGGATTCTTAACCACTGCGCCACCAGGGGAGTCCCTCCATTCCATTTCTAGCTACGGGTAATACTGCAGAGCTGCATAATGGAATTATGAACTATCTGTGTGCTTTATAAGATGTGTAACTAACATATGTTTTATGGGATATAAAGACTTTGAAAGTTTGGTCTACTACATGTGTAATTAGGGTTGGTCCTCTGTGATTATTTAAGTTTTATATTGTTTTTGTTTTTAGAGTTTTTTCACTTTAGAAATGCTTGAGACATGTTTATGTTGATGATTAGTAGTTGTGAAACAAAAGAATTTGAGTTGTATAGCTTAATTAGTAGAGAGATTGGGGTAGTGAACTGACTTAAAAAAAAACTCAAACTCATAAAACAGATATTCAAAAAAGCATATGCTACCCTCTAAAGTCAACAAAAACTAGACATATTTTCACAAATCAGATAAGTAACTCTCTAAATCTCTTTACTGTCTTTCTACAGGAAGAAGCAATTCCGGTATCTTCTAGAAACGAAAGGGAAAAAACCTGGTATTGTCAATGAAGAAAATAATGATAGCAAGAGACTTGTGGGAGAAAGCACAAATCGTGCTACACTAAATTATACCACTAGAGACTTTTATAATGAAAAGCTAGAGGTAAAACTATCTTTATCTTTGGAACCTATTGTCTGGATAAATCCCAAATGGCTTGAGATTTGGGAGTTGTACATTTCTCTCCTAATCAGTTAGGATAACCTTTTTTTGTTCTGGAATGTTAGCCAGCCTTATATACTGAGCTGGGGACAGTAGGCTCCAAGGCATTAGGGAGAAGTAGAACCCATAGTTTCAATATATTTAAGCAGAAAAAAAAAATGTTCAAAAGAAGTAGGTAACAAAAATCTAGACCAAAGTAGGTCCAGATCTCTCTGAATTAAGAAAACTGATATAGGCTTGCTCTGAGTACTTAACTAGCCTGTGCTGGACTGACAGAGGACACAGCAGAACCTCCATTTCTGTTCTCTTTGCCTAGGTCCTTGATGTTTTAATTCACTATTTTATTCTCCTACACCATTACCTTCTGTGTTCTTAGTCACATAATTTTAACCTATTCCATTTCCACTGTAGCTATTTAGACAGAAAAGCTGGAACCAATTCTTTATTCCTTTATGTATTCAGAAGTTTACTGAGGGAATATTGTGTTAGGGTACTGCAGAACTACGAAGAAGAAAACCATGCAGTGCCTGCCTTGATGGAACTCAGAGAAAGCTGAAGAAACAAGTCATCTAAATAACAATAGAAAGTTAAGATTCTACAAGAGATTTTGAGGGGACTAAGTGATATGTGTATATATATATATATATATATATATATATATATATATATATATATGGTGGATATATGTACATATACACAAAATGGCCAAACAGTTTTCAAATGTTTTATAACAGCAGTGAGATTCTTTATTCAAACCATATTGTAGCTGGAAACTCAGTATTTCAAAAGAAAGCAAAACAGCGGAGCTGTTCTTGTTGTAGATGGGGTTCAGAGCTTTATTTGATTGGATCTTCTATTCTTTTCCTTTCTCTCACCTCACCCCCAGTCCTGAAGCATCTTTTTGGAACCCATAGGGCTCTAAGGATTATAACTTGAAAAATACTTGAGAACTCAGTGCAACAATATTTTTATAGCATCCTGAAAAATGTTCAGATTCTGCTTTAAATTCTTCTGGTGCAAGAAAGATTACTGCTTCATGAGGTAGCTGTGTATCACTGAACAACTCTAACACTGAAGAAATTCTTACCCATGTTAAGCTGAAATCTGCCTCCTAATAACTTTCAGTTAGTGATCCTAGTATTATTGCCTCATGTAGAAAAGAGAACAAGTCTTTCTTATGAAAACTCTTCAAATACTTGAAGTTAGTTCCTTGAAGTCCTCTCTATAGTCATACTTTCATTCATTCAAAAATCATGTGTTGAGCACCTATCACACATAATACTTGGGCTGTAAGAAGTCACTGTCCTTATCCTCACGGATCTCACATTCTAATGGGGGAGATAGGCATGTGCAGGGATAAATGTAAGTCACTACGTCAAGAGAGTAGAAGAGTGATAGCTTATCCTGGTCAAGAGAGGCTTTCTAAAGAAGCTTCCTGAAATCTTAAAGGATAAAATACAGCTATATGATAAAGGGAAAAGGGCATTTCTAGGAAATAGCACAGTATGAATAAAAGACATGGAAGCATAAATTAGATAAGGAGAGGGCCAGGAACTTTAAGCAGTTCACTGTTGTTGAAGCACAGAGACTGAGGTAGATGCTGTTAAAAGATGAGACTGGGAAGGTAGTAAGAGGGGAAAGAGATTGAATTTAATCCCTTGGCAAATGGAGCTTCCTGATGTTGGGAAAAGGGAAAATGAAAGCCAAGCTGACAGGATTATGAGTCCTTGTCTTCCTGAAAGCAGTCAGTTCTAGGAGTCAAAAATTAATACTGATTTCAATAAAGGACATTTAGAAAAATATCAGAGAGCTGCTTGCAAAACAAGAACAGTTTCATAGAGAAATCTACCAACTCTTTAAGGAACAGACAATTCCAATAATTTTTGAATTGTTCAAGAGTATTAAAAAAAAAGGAAAACTTTTTCACTTTTTAAAGTCAGACAGTGTAACATTGAATCCAAACCTTCCAGAACTGCACAGAAAAAGAAAAGCCAGACCAAATACCTAAGAATATTGATGATGCAAAAATCCTTAAAAAATTATATCAAGCAAAATACAGCAGAACATTAAATGAATAATGAAACATTACAGCCAAGTATGGTTTAGTCTAGGAATGTGAGAAATATTCGATATCAGTAAATTATTAATAGATGTAAGGTAAAAATTTGTGATTATTTCTATAGATATTCAAAAGGCATTTCATACAAGTCAACATCTGTCCTTAATTTTTTCAACTCAATAAATAGGATAATTAGAAATTGGATAGATAGCTGTAGTAATTAAGGCAGTATAGGAATAGATACATAGACCCATGGACAAAATAGCCAGAACTATCCCACGTATATAGGAAAACTTTATACAGATAGCAGGTATTGCAGACTAGTACAGACAATCTAATAAATGCTACTAAGGAAATGGAATATCAAATCAGAAATAAATACAGACCCCCTACTTCACACCACACAAGAAAAATTAACTCCATATCAAATAACCCAAGTATGAAAAGCAAAACTTTAAAGTTCTCATTTAAAAAACAGATGAAACTATGACCATGATTGGGTAGGCTATGATTTTCTAAAATCCCAAAGGCACAAACTAGAGGGGAAAAATTTGAGAAATTTGTCAATAAAGTCATTTTTATTCAAAACTGGGATAGTTTCAGTGGAGTCATGTAAGCAGAGTCCTGATTAAAGTGGTTTGAGAAGTAAATAAGCAATCAAGAAGTAAAGACAGGGCTTCCCTGGTGGCGCAGTGGATGAGAGTCCGCCTGATGATGCAGGGGACACAGGTTCGTGCCCCGGTCCGGGAGGATCCCACATGCCGCGGAGCAGCTGGGCCTGTGAGCCACGGCCGCTGAGCCCGCGCATCCAGAGCCTGTGCTCCGCAATGGGAGAGGCCACAGCAGTGAGAGGCCTGCGCACCGCAGAAAGAAAAAAAAAGAAAAGAAAAAATAGAAGTAGACAGCGAATGTTGACTACTGTTTTGAGAAATATCAAAGGGAAAAGAAAAAACCTGAAGCCACATAACATTATAGAAAGAATACTACATCATTAGGAGACTCGGATTTGAGCCCATGATTCCACCACTTATTTATTGCCTGAAAGACCTTGCCCATGTCCCTTAATCATTTTGTCTTGACTCACAACCTAACATTCACCACTTCTTAAAAAAATATTTAAATCACTGCAACACAAAGTGCTCATTCTCTCCCCTCTGTATATCCTCAGTTGCTAAAGGAATTACTTGAAGTAAATTTCTCACAAATCAGGGTAAGCAGACCCTTTCATTATACATATGACATGTATAATTCTGTTGCTTGGTAGTTGTTCATTCAACCTCCTGACTCATTCTAAAAAAGATTTAAGATGGATGGAGAGCTGAAAGGGACTTTAAAGAATACAGTCATGTTCTTAGACAGGTAAGGAAAACTGGAAACTTAGGTGAACTACTGAGGCTCACATGGTGAGATCCTGACTGAACTGCCTCTAGAGCTCAGACCTTCTGATTCCTGACCTTGGCTTCTTTCACAGTATACCATGCTGTTTCCTGAAGTCTTCTTGACCACCCCAGTACAAAGGGCTCTCGCTTCTTTAAACACTGATTGTATTTGCCGTCTAAACATCTCATGTGGCACGTATTTACTGTTTCATTTCTTTCAGTTAAGCTTTTAACATGTGTAGGCCATCTCTCCAACTAGATTGCAGGTTCTACAAGGCCTAGAATAGAGTTTTCTCTAGGTTAGTATTAGTAGATGATGTCTAATCCTGAGCAAGTCTCTCAACCTCTGTTGACCTTAGTTTCCCATTTATAAAATGGAGATATGGATTAAATTCCTATACAAATACCATTATAGTTAACGTAACTCTATAACATATCTACCTTTGACCTACTTATTTTTCTATCTTCATGACAACAAAATTTTAGTTCAATGAAATAATATAAACAATATTGTATAGAGTTCACCTCATCAGGATTGAACTTGTAAAATACTTGATTTATGACCCCGCACAGGGATACTGTGGGCTAGAAAAAAATAAGTATATGAAAGCATTTGAGAATGGAAAAAGCATTATTCAAAGAGCAACAACTTCTTGACAGGTCAGGGCAAGAGAGGTATCTCTAATGTGCTCTTAGCAGGAACATTCTGGACATGCAGAGTGAGTCATCCTGGCAGACACCTGATGAGTTTTAGAGTATACTGTACGGAGAGACAGGGTAATTGGCTTAGAGGAGAGAAGAAATGATGAAGTAAAGATGCTTTCAAACACATTTACTAAATTAAGGGTTATTATAATAGATAAAATTCTGTACCAGCATGTTTATAAAGAAGTCATGGAAGAAACTATAGCAGGAAATTTTACACCACCAATAATTGCACTATGCCAATTATGAAAAGTTTAATGTGTATTATGTATAATTATTTAACAAAATTCATCATTTAAAAATTCTTTAAATTTTTGCTATCCCTTATTACTATAAAATTTTTCCAGCCCCTGCCTCTAGAACTTTTTTTAAAATTCAAAATCATGTTTTCAGAAGCTTGGAAGTCTGTACGAAAGGTGTATTTACTTGTGTAAATACATTGCCCATTGTAAAATATTGCTTATTTCAGTTATTGATCTCTGGTGATTCACATTTGGTCTTTCTTCCTGGTAGTCCCTTTGTAGCCCAGATTTACTGAGTGTTAAAAGGGAGCAGCTAAATGCTGTTCTCATCAACAAGCTAACTTAGTGCAGGTGATTAAGTCCCAGACTATATTTCAGAGTTAGTGAAGTTAGGTTCACCAGAGAAGTCGCCAGCTGGAACCATTTGTTGTTTATCGCCCATCAAAATCTGTACATATTTTTATGATAGGTCAATTCATGACCTATTGTTTTTAGCACATGAACTAAATCAGATTAGCATGTTGATCCCTGAATGGTGAGTGATTACTTAGAGAAATCTTATATGTCATAGGAAAATTTCCAAAATATGCCTCTGTTAGAGGATGTTAGTGACAACTGGGACTCACCGTTAATTTATATTAATTAATCAAGAATCTAAAACATTTATTTTGTTGTTTTATAAATTGTAAAAATTTGGAAAAGGACGAGAAATAGAAAAAAGGAGCAAAAAATACTCCCTGTCTCAATACCCAAAGACAATCTTAATGACACTTCAGTATATTTTTTTATTAATTTTCTATATATTTTTGTAACTTTTAAATGAAAATTTCAAACACACAACAAAGTTGAAAGAATTTTACAGTAAATACCCAAACCTAAATTCTACTCTTAGTATTGTACTGTACAGTGTACTGGCTTTGTCACTTATCTATGCATTTACCCATCCTCTATCCATCAACAATCCACCTTATTTTTTAAATTTATTTTAAAGTAATTGCACACATTACCACACCTCTCCCTAAATAATTCAGCATGCAGATCATTAGAGTTCAGTATTTCATAGTTTCTTATTTTGAGGTAAAATTTATATACAATAAAATGTAAATCTTAGGAGTACCGTTGCTACGTTTTGACAAATACATACACTTGTGTAACCCAACCTCTATCAAAATTTCATTTTGTATTTTTCTTTTTCCGCTTAACATTATAATGTAAGCATTTTCCGGGCCCAAAACTTCCTCTGTTGTGTTTTGAACCCAGGCTTTTCATTTGCAGACTGCCAGACCCAGAAGTTGAGTGGGAGCACTGTCTCTTCTGAAGGCCAAGTTCTGGGTCCCAGGCTTGTATACATGTCCTCTTCCTCCTTGTACACTTTTCCCCAACTTTGTCCAAATGGTCTTGGCCACTTAAGTTAGTGTAATGCATCACTACATGCTTTCCTAAAATACAGAGTGAATTCAGAGTATGGATATTTCAAATATGGATATGGATATTAACTGACCTCATACTAATTAAGAGTGTCAGCCTCAGTGCCCTGATATATTTACTACCAGAAGTCATGAATCTATGCATTCAGTTAATTTGTGCGAAGTAAACTACTTTCACTGAGAAAGGAGAAAGTCTATCAATGAAGAAATAGTTGTTATGACCCAGTGATTCCAATAAAGAAACACTTTTCTTAACTATAATTTAAAAGCTTTATTTCCCCCCACAATTAGCAAATGGGTTTCATATTAGTTCACCTGGAAGTTTTCTTCCTACAGCTGCCAAGAAATACATTTTTAACAGCGCTGTCCCACGGAGGTGGGAGTGGACTGGAAAGAAGTGAGCCCCCAGTTGCTGTCTTTACTCAAGCAGAGCTCTGTGTCCAGAGTGTCTAGGAAAGTCTTCCTGCTATGAGGGGTGGGGGTCAGAATAGATTACTTCAAGTTTCTGTGGTTCAGCTAATTGTTGCTTTGGTTTGGGGATTAATTATGATTGACTGTAAAATGTTCTTTTTTTAACAGGAAATAAAGGAAAAAAAGAAATTCTGCAAGATGTATATCGAGGATCTTGTGAAGGAAGCCACAGAAATCAACATGAAAAATGAAGCTTTGCAGAAGCTTTGGCCACAGATGTTCATTGAGCTTGTTAGGGATGCAGTCATGGAGATCCGCAATAAAAATTCCTATATGAAGCTTTGCCTACAGCAGATAACTGACCAAAAATAGAAATAGCTTTTAGTTACAGTTGATTTTTGCAGTTTTCTGTTTTTGAAGGTTGAAAATATGCAGGTTAAACATGTTAAAACAACAACAGCACTATCGTACAAACTAGAAAGACTAGCATCAAAGCATTATTGCCTACTGTTCTTGTAGTTAAAGGTTAAGAAGGAAAGAAGGAAAGAGAGGGCAAGGGAGGAGTCATTTCCTATGTATGTTGACCAAGCAATCTTCGGGAACTAAGCACTCTTTAGAGGTAGCCTGGGCCTTGAATGGGCCCCGCATCTTCAGTTGTTGCTTTGACTGGTGCCCCTGCTATAGCCCAAAGCACGTAGTGTTTGCTCCTGGTTCAGCATGTGTTGCTTCTGTCTACTTTCAGCTGATAATTTTTAGTTACTTGCCTCTTTATTTTATGTCATTATTTCAAAGCCAAAAATATGTTCTTTTTTATGAGTGAAGAATAAACTTATTAATAAATTGGTTTAAAAGAAAATGTGTTTGCCTCCTTAATCCAGTCAGAATTGTCATATTTATTATATGTTTCTCTTTAGCTGAGTGGGAGCCCTTCTCTTCACTTATATAAGAAGAGCCCTCATTATTCTAAGGATGCATCCTCAGGGCCCCAAAGGGGGTCCTGGGGGGTCACTATAGGCAGAAGATATGAAAATGAGTCAAAACAGGGGCAGGAAGAAAATGCTTTTTCTTAGGAGATCCTGAGTGTATGGAAAATGTGGTGACTAATCATTAAGTCTGCTTCTCTGAATGGTGTTTCTTTCTGTTGTTAGCTATTCTAAGGCTCTTTTTTTAGGTAGGCATGTATACCTGTACCTCAAAATTATTAGGGATTTATGAGTGAAAGTGTCTAATTTTTCTAATTCTAGTTGAAGGTCAAACAGGTAAATAAGATGTAAGCTGGGTGTTGTCATACTTCCTGCTGGTGAGGAGGGTGTTTGGAGCCCATTACCATAGCCAGAAGTGATACAACTTTAGAAACACAATCTTACAGGCCAACAAATAGGAATTCTCCAATCACAGCAGGACCACCAGGATGTGGGAAAATGAGAACAGAAGTTAGGGGACAACAAAGTCCTACGGAAATACTCGGAAGGAAGTGAGGTAAGCTGCCTTTGCAGTTCTAAGAAAGGCCTACATCCTTAATAGCTTGTGGTCACCCTCCCCCAAGAAGGAGTGCTCAAGTTTAGGAGGTTAGCATCATGTTTCAGAACGTGGCCTTTTAAGTCTCACTGTCCTGGGTTTGCATCTCAGCACTTCAGCTCCCCGTTCAGTGACCCATCTGCACCTCAATTTCCTCATAATAGTACCTACCTCATAAGATTGTTCTGAGGATCAAATGAGATAATGCATTTAAAGCACTTATCATAATGCCTGGCACAAAGCGACCACCCAGTAACAGAAGCTGTTCTTCGTCTTCTTCTAGAAACAGGTTGAACCACAGAGTTGGTGCCCCAGGACAGGAAGAACTCAGTGTCTCCTGATAATCCTGTCTCTAAACTGAAACATACGGACCATCTCTCATCTGTCTGGTAAAGGGTGACCTCTCCCGGGGTCTCTGTCTTATTTGGTATAGAAATGAGACCTACCTTGAAGGTGATGTTGAGATGAGAAATAAGAATATCTTGTTCCTGGGCTTCTAGGAAATAGGAGAGGCAAGAACATGTGACTCACCAGGCATGTGGGGAACGGTTGCTCGCTCGAGGCCAGGCAGGTGAATGCCTGGCTGTTTCAGAAATGACCTGTCTAGCTTCCTGAATGCTGCCTCTCTTCCCCTAACCCTCCCACCGCTGATGCTAAAGATACTTTTTTTTTTTTTTTTGCGGTATGCGGGCCTCTCACTGTTGTGGCCTCTCCCGTTGCGGAGCACAGGCTCCGGATGCGCAGGCCCAGCGGCCATGGCTCACGGGCTTAGTTGCTCCGGGGCATGTGGGATCCTCCCAGACCAGGGCACGAACCCGTGTCTCCTGCATCGGCAGGCGGACTCTCAACCACTGCGCCACCAGGGAAGCCCAATGCTAAAGATACTTGACCCTCACATTCACATGAATTCTTGGCCCTCCGCAATCCTGGGTATTTAAGGAACCGAAGGTCAGCACACACTGACTTGTCAGAAAGCCTACATGCACTGCTGCCTCTGCCCAGACCACCTGCTTCTGGCCTTCTCGTTCCTGAAACCAAACCTCCTTAATGCCCCAGCTTAGTCACGTGGTCTCTCATCCCTTTGTACCTGAGCCCCCTCTTGACTACCCCCACTGCCTCATACCGATTGATTTCTATTACTTGAATCCTTATCTTGCCTGGTCCCAAACTCCCACTGGCTGTGTCCTCCCATATAATTCTTGTCCCCTGCAGCTAAGCTTCCTCCCAACCCATGCTTGCTGGAGTTCCTGGGTGAGAATTACACCCAGATGAAAGGACAAGGGGACCTGGGTCTACTGTGGCTGGAATCAACTGAGGGCCCTCTGTTGGTAGTGGTGATCCCTGGAACAAGTTGTCATCTCTACTTGGGGCTTTCCAGGATCTTTGGGAAGGGGGAAGAGATGCACAGCCCACAGTCTGAGACTGTCAAGGCTAGTATGTTCTGAAGGATTGCTTTTTTCCAAAAGGGATCTCGAGCAGAAACAGAATATCACCTCAAAAGCAGAAATGTCCAGTATCTGCCATCTGGCAAGATACTGTCCCCCTGTTCTGGTTCAGCACTTAGGTTGTTACATGTGCTGTTACATCTGGGGATGGCTGCTAAGTGTGCTGTTGGATCTGAGGCTAGCTAACTGTGCTACTGTCTGAGGATGGTGCTGGTATCAGCTCCCCACTTCCAGAACTTCACTCCACTAAAGGCCTGGCACGTGAGACAGTGAAGCCTTACCCTGCTCCTGATCTACTCCTGAGGAGGGCAGGGACTACAGTGGAATTCATATTCTCCTCCACTGACTAATAATAATCATAACAACAACTAAGATTTATTGGGTGGCGTCTTGCATTATTCTAAGCTCTTTACATGCATTGTCTCATTTAATCTCCCCACACTGCGATATACATGTGCTATTACCCCTATTTGAACATTAGAAAACTGAGGCAGAGAGGTTAAAAACCTCACCCAAGGGTATTTCGGCCAGTATATAGTAGATAGGACCTGCATTCATAACCACTGTTAGTCTTAAGCATCTGGCATCTGAGTAAAATAAATGAAAGAATGAAAAGAAAGGAAGGAAAGGAAAGGAAGAGGAAGGAAAGGAGAGGACAAAAGAAGTGAAAAGAAGAACCTGGCTAGTTAGCAAGGCAAAAATGCAAAATAGAATACAGAGGTACTGCTCAGGAGAGTATTAAGTTAAATCTTGAAGAACAAAGGTTAGTTTTCCTAACCTGCTTTTATGGGTCAGCTGGAGATGGAATGGTTACTGTTGCCAAGAAGTTCAGAGCCAAGTTTGAAACTTGATCACGGTGACTGTGGTTAACCAGTATTGGTGGAATATTTGTTATCTTTGATCCTGATTTTCTACTTAGGTTTATGTTTTCCTGGCTCATTGTATGTATCTTTTGTTACAAGCTACCTCAAATCCTTTCTGGAAAGAGGATAAGGATAAATAAATGAGCTAAAGTATACCCCAACTCCAAAGAATAAACTACTCCTATATTTTGGGGCAATGAAATACTTTACAGTTTCTCTTCAGGAGACAATGAAACTATTAATTCCTTACACCAGTCTCTCTAAGCTTGAGTTATCAGAGAGTTGACTTCTTTCTTCTCTTTGTTTATCTTGAAATATATCAACATACAGAAATGCAGGTAGAATAGTATGCTAAATAAATACCCTGTATCCACCACCAAGCATAACAGATATTAATATTTTTCCACATTTGCTTCAGATTTTTAAAATAAAACATCACAAGTAGAAATGGAGCCTCTGTGTACCTCTTTCCCTAGAGGTACCACTATCCTGAATTTGATGCTTATCATTCATTCATGTTTTCATACGATTCCTATTTATGCATACATGCATAGGGAGTTCATTGAATTGACTTATATTTTCATATTTTATACAAATAGTATCATGCAGTATGTATTTTTTGCATATATTTTTTTCCATTCAGTATTCTGTTTCTGAGTAGCTCTACCCAGAAACATAACTGATGGGAGTAATTCTACTTTCTTTTTTACTGCTGTTTCATATTTGGCTGTATGACCAATGCATGATTTATATATCCATTTTCTTGTTGGTGGGCATTGAGTGATTTCTGGTTTATAACTATTACCCACAATGCTGCTTTGAATATATGTGCTCACATGTCTTGAGTTTTGGGGGTACACAATTGGCAGTGGAGTTTCTGGGTCATATGCACACATTCAACTGCATTAAATATTGTCAAATTGCTTTCTGAAGTCATTATCAGTTTACACTCCCACAAGCAGAGAATACAGTTCAGTTGTTTCACATACTCAATGACAATTAGATTTTTTTTTTAAGTCTTTATTGAATTTGTTGCAGTAGTGCTTCTAGTTTACGTTTTGGGTTTTTTTTTTTTTTTTTTTTTTTTGGCTGCGAAGCATGTGGGATCTTAGCTCCCTGATCAGGGATCGAACCTGCACCCCCTGCATTGGACTGTGAAGTCTTAACCACTAGACCACCAGGGAAGTCTGACAATTAGATTTTAACTTTTGCAATCTGATGTGTTAATGTGAAGTATTTGTGTGTACTTGAGTCCTGCCCCTAGGTTCTTCAGAACCACTTTTTTTTTTTTTTTTTTAGATTCCATATATATGTGTTAGCATACGGTATTTGTTTTTCTCCTTCTGACTTACTTCATTCTGTTTGACAGACTCTAGGGTCATCCACCTCACTACAAATAACTCAATTTCATTTCTTTTTATGGCTGAGTAATATTCCATTGTATATATGTGCCACATCTTCTTTACCCATTCATCTGTCGATGGACACTTAGGTTGCTTCTGTGCAAGACCTGTTTTTAAAGGTGAAATTTATATACAGTGAAATGCACTTAAGTGTAAAATCTGATTAATTTTGAAAATATCATCAACATCCCAATTAAGATATAAAACATTTTAATCACTTGAGAAAAGTTCTAGTCTATCCTTGCCCTCCCCTACGAGCAACTATTTTTCTAATTTCATTCACCATTGATTGATTAATTTTGTCTCTTCTAGAACTTCCTGTAAATGGAACAATACAGTATGCTCTTACGTCAGGCTTCTTTTACCCAACATATGTTTCTGAGAATCACTCATATTGTTTCATGTATCAGAAATTGATGATTTTTTTATTGCATAGTGTGAAGATACCACAATTTGTTTATCCATTCTATTGGGTTGTTTCTAACGTTGGGGCTATTATGAATAAAGACATTTTGTACAAGTCTTTTGTTCAGTGGAACTACTGGGTCAAAGAATAGTTTTAAGTTGGACTTTATAAGGAATTGCCATACGTTTTTTTGAAGTGTTTGTATAATTTTACACTCCCTCCAGCAATGTATAGAGAGTTCTAACTGCCCCACATATTTGCCAACATTTGTTGTTGTGAGCCTTTTTTTTAACAATTCTAGTGCGGCTTTTTCAGCCATCTCATTGTTGCTTTAATTTTATTTTCTCTGATGTCTAATGATGTTAATCATGTTTTTATGTGCTTTTTAGTCATTTTTATTTCTTCTTTTGTGAAGTAAATGTTCAGATCTATTGCCCATTTTTAAAATTTGAATTGTCTGTTTATTATTGATTTGTATGGGTTCTATATATGTTCTAGATAAAATACTTCTGTTTTAAATTATGATAAAGTCAATTCATTGATTTTTCTTTTATGGCAAGTGCTTTTTGATGTTCTCTCTAAAATGGTTTGCCTGCCCAAAGTTTGCAAAGATATTCTCCTCTGTTTTCTTCTGGAGGCTTTATAGATTTAACTATTACATTCAGGACTATTATCCTCCTTGAATTAATTTTTGTGAATACTGTGAAGTAGGGGTCAAACTTCATTTTCTTTTCCATATGGAAACCCAGTTGTTCCTGTATAACTTGGTGCAGAAAAGTTCCTTTCTCCCATTGAATTGTCTTAGCAATTTATTGGAAAATCAATTGACTTGTATATGTGTGGGTCTCTTTCTAGACTTACTATTCTTTTCCATTTAAAAATTTTTACATGAATACCATACTGTCATGATTACTGTAGCTCTGTAGTAAGTCTTCAAATCACGTAATGTAGTTTTTTCAACTTTATTTTTATTTTACAAAATTGTTTTAGCTAGTCTAGGTCTTTGCATTTCCATATAAATTTTAAAATCAGCTTGCCAATTTCTACAAAGAAAAGGATTTGGGGCATTTTTATTGGGATTATAGTGGCTCTATAGATAAATTAGGGAAGATAGATATCTTAATATATTGAATCTTCCAATGCATGGATATGAGATATCTCTTCATTTATTTAGATCATTTTTTCAGCAAAATGTTGCAAGTTTCATCAGACTCTACTACAAGGCTACAGTAATCAAGACAATATGGTACTGGCACAAAAACAGAAATATAGATCAATGGAACAGGATAGAGAGCCCAGAGATAAACCCACACACATATGGTCACCTTATCTTTGATAAAGGAGGGAAGGATATACAGTGGAGAAAAGACAGCCTCTTCAATAAGTGGTGCTGGGAAAACTGGACAGCTACATGTAAAAGTATGAAATTAGAACAATCCCTAACACCACACACAAAAATAAACTCAAAATGGGTTAAAGACCTAAATGTAAGGCCAGACACTATCAAACTCTTAGAGGAAAACATAGGCAGAACACTCTATGACATAAATCACAGCAAGATCCTTTCTGACCCATCTCCTAGAGAAATGGAAATAAAAACAAAAATAAACAAATGGGATATAATGAAACTTAAAAGCTTTTGCACAGCAAAGGATACCATAAACAAGACCAAAAGACAACCCTCAGAATGGGAGAAAATATTTGCAAATGAAGCAACTGACAAAGGATTAATTTCCAAAATTTATAAGCAACTCATGCAGCTCAATAACAAAAAAACAAACAACCCAATCCAAAAATGGGCAGAAGAACTAAATAGACATTTCTCCAAAGAAGATATACAGATTGCTAACAAACACATGAAAGAATGCTCAACCTCATTAATCATTAGAGAAATGCAAATCAAAACTACAATGAGATATCATCTCACACCGGTCAGATTGGCCATCATCAAAAACTCTAGAAACAATAAATGCTGGAGAGGGTGTGGAGAAAAGGGAACCCTCTTGCACTGCTGGTGGGAATGTAAATTGGTACAGCCACTATGGAGAACAGTATGGAGGTTCCTTAAAAAACTACAAATAGAACTACCATACGACCCAGCAATCCCACTACTGGGCATATACCCTGAGAAAACCATAATTCAGAAAGACTCATGTACCAAAATGTTCATTGCAGCTCTATTTACAATAGCCAGGACATGGAAGCAACCTAAGTGTCCATCAACAGATGAATGGATAAAGAAGATGTGGCACATATATACAATGGAATATTACTCAGCCATAAAAAGAAATGAAACTGAGTTATTTATAATGAGGTGGATGGACCTGGAGTCTGTCATACAGAGTGAAGTAAGTCAGAAGGAGAAAAACAAATACCGTATGCTAACACATATATATGGACTCTAAGGGAAAAAACTGTCATGAAGAGATTAGTGGTAGGACGGGAATAAAACACAGACTTACTCGAGCATGGACTTGAGGATATGGGGAGGGGGAAGGGTGGGCTGTGACGAAGTGAGAGAGTGGCAGGGACATATATACACTATCAAATGTAAATTAGATAGCTAGTGGGAAGCTGCTGCATAGCACAGGGAGATCACCTCTGTGCTTTGTGACCACCTAGAGGGGTGGGATAGGGAGGGTGGGCGAGAGGGTGATGCAAGAGGGAAGAGATATGGGAACATATGTATATGTATAACTGATTCAGTTTGTTGTAAAGGAAAAACTAACACACTATTGTAAAACAATTATACTTCAATAAAGATGTTAAAAAAAATTTTGCAAGTTTCAGTTTAAATTTTATTCTGAAATAAATTTATTTATGACATTTTTATATTTTAATGTATTTTAAAGTTTCACTTCCAATTGTTTTTGCTAGTATATAGTAATACAATTTATTTTTATATATAGCTAATCCTCATTATTTGTAGATTATGTATTTGAAAATTCACCTATTTGCTAAAGGATATTTGGAACCCCAAAGTCAATACTCACAGTGCTTTCATGTTCGTTCACAGACATGAGCAGGGTGATAAAAAGTTTAAGTCAACCAACACACACCTCCCAGCTAAGGTCACAGAAGGCAACATTCTGCCTTTTTGTTTTAATTGTCATAGTGTAAACAAGTGTCCTTTTCATGGTATATTTAGTGTCACATTTGTTGCATTTTTATCTTTTCTGTTGGTGATGTTGCTGTTTAAAATGTCCCCTAAGGTAGTGCTGAACTGCTCTCTGGTGTTCCTAAGCACAAGATGGTTGTGATGTGCCTAACAGGAAAAATACATGTGTTAGATAAGCTTTGTTCAGGCATGAGTTATAATGCTGTTGGCCATTAGTTCAATGTTATTGAATCAACAATATATATATATATATATTTTTTTTTTTTTTTTTTTTTTTGCGGTACGCGGGCCTCTCACTGTTGTGGCCTCTCCCGTTGCGGAGCACAGGCTCCGGACGCGCAGGCCCAGCGGCCATGGCTCACGGGCTTAGTTGCTCCGCGGCATGTGGGATCCTCCCGGACCAGGGCACGAACCCGTGTCTCCTGCATCAGCAGGCGGATTCTCAACCACTGCGCCACCAGGGAAGCCCAACAATATATATTTTTAAAGATGTCTTTAAACAAAAGCACGCAGTAAAAAAAGGTGCCTATTGATTGACTGTCAAAAGTGTTGTACTTAGGTTCACGAGAATGTAACCCTGCATTTTTCTTAGGAGCAAATGTTAGTATTTGCTAATTCAGTGTTCACAACACCTTTATAGGCTAAAACTTCAGCAAATAATGAGAATCTACCATATTGACCTTGTATCCTGTAACCATGCTCTCCTAATTTTGATAGATTCTTGTGGATTTCTTAGGATTTTCCAAAAATCATTTTGTCTTCAAATACAATGTTACATCTTCCTTTCCAGTTATTATACCCTTTATTTCTTTTTCTTTCTTTATTGCACAGGCTAGGACTGCCAGTTCAATGTCTAAAAGAAATGGTAAGAGTGCTCATCATTGTTTTATTCCTAATCTTACTGTAAAAGTTTGATATTTCACTATTATAAGTTTAGCTGTAGGTTTACATAGATAGCCTTTGTCAGACAGGAGAAATTCCCTTTTATTCCTAGTTTGCTGAAAGTTTTTTTATCGTAAATGAATATTGACTTCTGTAAAATATTTTTCTACATCTGTTGAAATAATCATATGACACTTTTCCTTCATGCTGTTAATGTTATTGATCACATTGATTGATTCCCAAAGGTTAAATGAGCTTTGCATTATCACTAGGATAATATAATGATATCCTTTAACATATTACTAGATTTTATTTGCTAAAATTTGTTTAAAGGTGTCTGTGTCTATGTTTATTAGGAATATTGGTCTATAATATTTTTCCTGTTGCATCTTTTTCAGGTTTTGGTATCAAGGTTAAGTTGGCCTCATAAAACTAGTGGGAAAGTGTTCCCATCTACTGTGTTTTCTGAAAAAAACAGAAGAAGAGCTATACCCTTTAAAATATATGCTAAATTTCCTTGTGATTTATTCTTTGACTTGGAGGTTATTTAGAAGTGTGTTGTTCAATTTCCAAGTAATTGGCCCATTATTTGAATAATAAAACTTTTCATGTCCTGTTGATATGTGTGTGGTATCACCAGTATCAACATCTGAACCAAAGTTTGATTGAGGAGTCTGTCTCAGTTCTGAAAGGTGACTATAACATCTGTATATCAATTTAGGTCAAAATTCTCAGGTATGTTGTTCAAATCATTTATCTTTTTTTCCTGCTTAGTCTATCGATTATTGAAAGACTCAAAATCTCTGACTAGGATTTTGGATTTATCTATTTCTCTTTGTATTCTATTATTTTTTGCTTTATGCATTTAAGGGCATGTTATTAAGTGTATACAAATTAAAAACTTACATATCTTACTGGTGAGATGATGTTTTTGACATTATGAGATAGCTCTTTTATCTCTAGAAATTCTTTGACCTTAAAGTCTATTTTGTTCAATATTAATATAGCTACATCAGCTTTCTTTCTTTTTTACAATTTGAATGAGATATTTTTATATACTTTAATTTCAACCTTTCTATATCCTTATGTTTTAGGTGTGTTTCTTTTAAACAGCATATAATTTATATTTTTATCCAGTCTAACAATCCAGCCTTTTAAATGTGAACTTAGTTCATTTGCATTTACTGTAATATAAAATTAACTGGGTTTAAATTAACCACCTCAATTTGTGCTTTTACTTATCCCACCTCTTCCATGTTTTATTTCATTCTGTTTTTTCATCCTTAATTGCTCCCTTTTGAATTACTGTGTATTACTGGATATTAAATTATGGGTATTTTTTAACCATAATTTTCTCTACATGGATTTAGAAGTTATACACTCTTCCTATTTTTTGAATGACTTCCCTAGAATATATATGTATGATAGTTTTATAATGAACAATGAATTGAGATTTAGAGGTAAAAGCACCACCAGTTCAATAAAACCCAAATTTTATATAGACTTAATAATGTACATTTGTACTTCATATTCACACTTTTATATTTCATCTGTTCATGTCAAATCATCATTTTACACAGTTCCATATGCCCAGCACATTCATTTTCTCATTCTTTATTTACACTGGAATCAGCTCACTATTTAAATTTATATAATTTGCATTAATTTAATACGTACATCATTATTCTTGACCAATAAACCATTTTTGTGAACTGTGGCTAAATACATTATAATAGAAATGAGAAATATGCAAATTAAGGAAACATTCATTCAACAAATATTTATTTGAGTACTTATGAGTATATTGAGTATATGCCAGGCATTGTGCTGTGGCTCAGAATATAAAAGTGAGCAATAATAGATATGGCCTCATAAAACTCATAGTCAAGTAGACACGGTACAGTGTGAATGGTGGGAAGTTATGTTAGCCCAGAGGAACTCGATGACTGATTTTCAGCAGAAAACAACTGTTTGGAAGAAGGATAATCTTTAAGAATAAAAATATAAGAATATGTCTATACTTCTGTGAAAATAATTTTATGTTCCAAATTTGTGGAATATATATATTATATATATATATATATAATATATATATATAGACAATTTTTAAAGTATTTTTGACCTCTCTGAAACTATCAGATTATCTGCAGCCCACTCATTTAAACTGCTGGGGTCCAACAATGGTCTAGAGAAAGTGATTTGAAAAATATACATATAGATGTGTTTTTTAAATATCCCCCTCCAGCAGTGTAGCAGAATTTTGGTTGGTGGAATTAACTTCACTTCCTTGCTCCAGGGTTGAGCCTTGATTGACAAAAGCTGGTTAACATAGTCTCTTATCTCTTGCTACAGTCCTTGTGCAGTGAATCAGATTTAAGCCAATCAACATATGGAATTTCTTTAGCATCAGTAATTGGTTCAGTAGGGCCAATCAGAGAGAAGTACAGTTTTGTTTTGTTTTGCTTTATGCTTTGAATGGTTGGGAATAAGAGAGTTGTCTCTCTCTTGCTCTCAATACAAGATGTACAAATCTGAAGTCTGGAACTCCTGCAGCTCTTTAATATCGTAAAAGAAATCACCCACACCCAAAAGGATTGCTGATAAATTAAAGAGGACTGGAAGAGTCCTGATGGAACTATGCTTGAAGCCCTCTCTACTGCTGAACTTTTTCTCTGCTGACTGATGTCTGAGGCCTCAGGAAGGAAGAGGCATAAGCTGGCATCTGGAACAATCTGAAGGATTATTGACTCATATGTCTGGTGGTTGACGCTAGACTGGGACTCCCCCTGGGGCTGTCACCCACAACACCCACACATGGCTTCTTCAAGTAGCTGATTAGGATTCCTCATAGCATGGCAGCTGGGTTTCAAGAGAAAGCATGCCAAGCTCTATCATCTTTTATGACTTAGCCTCAGAAGTTGCATAGCATCACTCCGAGATCAGAAATCACATTGATCCAGCTCTAATATGGTGGAACATCAAAGTCACATTGTCAAGAAAAGCATGTGGAATGGGAAATAATGTTACATCCATTTTGAAAACTACAATTTGCCACAGTACCATGCTGTTTCTTGTTTCTAAGGCCTTAGATATTTTGCAACATTTTTTTCTACCTTTTTCACTGGCTAAACCATACTCAGCCTCCTCTGGGTGAGAGGGCTCCCTATGAATGTACACACAGCACCCTGTATTTCTTTTATAGAGTTTACTTGTAATTTACCTGTCTGTTTCCTCCACCAGTCTGTAAGGTCCTTGTCTTCAAGTCTTCATTGCTGTAATCCAGCATATTTAGCAAAATATATGGATGAGTAATAAAGCTTTATCTTGCACTTTGTATAGCAAACCAGTTTCATTTAAACTGGTTTCTCATTTTTGAGACAGCCCTCAACTTCAGACTTTTAATATCCTTACATCCTGCATTTTTAAGCCCTTTGCACTGACACCTCTATGCACCTTCCAGATACCAAGTTCAGACTTTTATAAGCCAGGCAAAGAACGTTCTAAGCTACCTCATGGTGGCCATGCCTGGCAACTAATTGTTCGGTCTTAGAAACATTGCTACGTGTGCACAGCAGAGGGAGTGGAAAAAGGAAAAAAATATGTAACTCTGATACTAGTGATAAGAAGTAAAATCTCACAGGTACTATGATAGAGTCAAAGATGGAAATGATTAAAAATGATGAAAGTGCAATAAAGAACAAGAAAAGAACAAAATGGAAAGAACATGTACAAGATGTTGGAAATATCATCAAAGATGGAATCTAAAAGGTAGGATATTACTATGAATTTTATCTTTTTTTTTTAGCTCTCTGAGACTGAAAGCCCCTCATAGTATATAAATTCTTCTGTTGAACTTTTGATTTTCTAGCAGATTTATAGGAATATATTGTACACTAAAAGAGTAGACTGCCTATCCTAAAAAAGATGTGACGCTCATAATTAGATTACATCAACTCTGCAAGTCAAGTTGAACAGTGTATCCAGGCTGTGAACTGATGTTGGAGATGGCAACAGTAGGATATATGGTCCAGGAAGAAGATTTGAAGACTTAGATATACCTGTGCCTGACACAAGCAGAGGATCATACTGTGTTCAGGACTGGCAAGACACCTTCTAAAATGTAAGTAAAGACCTACTGTCATGACACTGGGCAATGTTTCTCAAGGAATAGCATAGGGAGGCCCACATCAGAATCACATTAGGGAGTCTTATCATTCAGATGCCTGCCCTCATCCCCTTTCCTCAGACAAAATCCCTGCGAGTGGGGCTTCCCTGGTGGCGCAGTGGTTGAGAATCCGCCTGCCGATGCAGGGGACACGGGTTCGTGCCCCAGTCCGGGAAGATCCCACGTGCCGCGGAGCGGCTGGGCCCGTGAGCCATGGCCGCTGAGCCTGCGCGTCCGGAGCCTGTGCTCTGCAACGGGAGAGGCCACAACAGTGAGAGGCCCGCATATCACAAAAAAAAAAAAAAAAAAAAAAAAAAAAAAAATCCCTGCGAGTGGATCCTTGCCTTTTTAACAGGCTCCCAGATAACTCGTATACATCCCAAATTTTGGGACCAGTGCTTAGTAGATGCTGATGTTGGAGCCACGAGTCACTTGGCCTATCCCTGCAGGCTGGGAAGGAGTCCACTTTAGTCTCGCCACCATGAGAAAGTCAACCTGGGCAGACTCCAGACCCCAGGTGATATAAGCCCATATTAACAAGAAGAAAAGGTTTGCCACAAGACAATGAGAAGAAGAATCCAAGGAAAGTTTTGGCCATCAGCTTTTCAAATGCTAACTTGATGCATTTTCAAATGTCTAAGGTCTCGGCCTTTGTCCCCTGGCTGACATTGGAATAGCAGAACTGGGTAGCCATTCTTCCAACAAATTTCTGTGAAGTGCTGGTCACGTGGTCTAGAGAATATTAAACTGGACTATGGGAAGAGACAGCGGCTAGTGACGGAGCATTTTGTGAGATTGTGATGCAGAGACGGAAGGCTTTAAGTATTTGTAAGAATAATAACACTTCTGACTTCTGTGCTGTGGTATAGCCGGTTGACAATGATAGAAATGGTGACATGATAGGATTGGTCAACCATGCGTGGGGCAAGTGAAACCTTTGACTTTCAGCTAACCCCAGCACTGAATGTAAGAACACAGAGATATTCCAACTCATGAATTACAGGAAGTTAAATCTAGTAGCTGAGCTTACAAAGCCTAAGATGGCCAACAAGATGAACATGAAGATGCTGTAGGCAAACAATAAGTAGCCTAATGATCAATGCCCAAGCAAAACTGAGAATGGAAATATGTAGCTCCCCCCATAGAGCTTACTTCTTTTTTTTTTTTGCGGTACGCGGGCCTCTCACTGTTGTGGCCTCTCCCGTTGCGGAGCACAGGCTCCGGACGCGCAGGCTCAGCGGCCACGGCTCACGGGCCCAGCCGCTCCGCGGCATGTGGGATCCTCCCAGACCAGGGCACGAACCGGTATCCCCTGCATCGGCAGGGGGACTCAATCACTGCGCCACCAGTGAAGCCCTAGAGCTTACTTCTTAATATGAGTTCAGCTAAAACCATTCAGATTCTGCTGGCTTTTTCCATCAATGAGTCTGTGGCTTGTATTTATGGTCTGGGAAAGAAATAGTACGAGCGAGCTTCTTTCTACTTTTCTTTCTCATCCTGACCATTTTTCTTTCCTTTACTGTCCTCATATCTCTCCCTGCTTCCCATATCTTGCTGTAAATCTTCTCTCAAAATTAATCATTTTTTCTATATCTGTCATTTATTTTTCTCCCTTTATTTTTTGTCCCAAATATTGCTGTAATCATCTTGCTATCTTTCCTGCTCCATTCTCTCAGTACTCTCTCTTTCCCACATTTCTCATCACAAAGACACATCTCCCTCCCTCTCATTCCATTAATCTCTTCCTGTCTTTGTTTTTTTGTTTCTGAGGGTCTCCAGCCACCTGTCTGTGTATCTTAGTCTTCCAAGACCTCTATGGCTATTTTAAAAATCTCTGTGTTGATCTCAATCTCCATCAAGTTATTCTCAGGAGTATTAAGTGCCAAGGGAAGTGAGATATTCTGACAAGCAATGTCTAAAATCCTATGGTGAGAAGAATAGAGACATGTTACATCAAGCTTATCTCCTACTAGACTGTGAATTCCTCAAAGCAGGGCTAGTGCTTAGACCATGTTAGGAGCACATATATTTATAGAACTGTTGTTACTGGGATTAGTCTTGATTTCAGGTGATACCAATTACTATAAGAAAAGTAGGGTACATCAATATAACACCATTAGCAAGAGTGAGGAGCTGTGGGGATATATGTATATGTATAGCTGATTCAATTTGTTATAAAGCAGAAACTAACACACCATTGTAGAGAAATTATACTCCAATAAAGATGTTAAGTAAATATATATATATATAAAACACCATTAATTTGAAAAATCACTGGAAACCATAGTTTATTTTTTAAAATCGCATTTTCCAGTGCAAGTGGCTCAACAGCAGTGTTGAAACTTTTGCCCATCTTTCATATGTGTCCTCCCATGACCACTATTCTAATACTTTTTTCAATTAAAAAAATAAAACAGGACTGCCCAGAGAATAGATAGCTCTTTGTGCTGGGAAAGGGAAAAGAACGATCAGAATGAGACTGGAATATCCTGTTGCCACCAGAAAGCAAGAATCTGATTTTTTTTTAATGTTAGGGGCAATATGAGAATGCCAAAGGACCCAATTTAGGGTTTCCATTGACCAAGCTGTAACAATTTGAGCACAAAATATTATTGTTATTATGGTTACCTGGAGCAAGTTGAGTCTATGAAAGACCATGGATTCATAATATGTCTCAAAAGAGAAAAGTTAAAATAATGAGTACACAAATATAGCTGTAATCAAAAAATGGATAACCAATTATGGATTTGTTTCTTGTTAATGGATTTTAACAAGCGGCTATTATTTATATATGGATGTTTCATTAATTATTGTTTTATATAGAAATGCATAAATATATATGTGCATATTTGTTTCTGAGGGAAAAAAAAGCTATGGAAATGAGCAAACCAATAATTTAGGAAAAAAAACAGTAACTCTATCAAGAGGAGGACAGACTGGTTTTGTTGGTATGAGATTAACATATAATTTAGATGGAAAGAAAGTCCAACACTTAATCAGGATCAGTGATCACACAAAATTACCAAGTAGAAGAAAGGGTCAACAGGGTCTTCCAAAAAGATGAATTAGTCAAATGTCCCAAAGAGGAAGAAACTACAACCCAGACCCAATGCCTCATCTTACAGGAAGTGAAACCACTAGATGGTCCTACTCATTTTAATAAAACACCAATAAGGAATACATATTTCTTTAAAAAGGTAACAGACCAAGTCAATATATCATACTGATAGGATATTGGGTTCTGTAACTCTGGTAAAGTGAGACTTTTAAAGTATGTTATTTCCTGAAAGACATCAGGTTGTAAAAAAATAAAACCCAAGTGAAGGTGTGACCTTAAAAATCATGTTGCAGTAGGGCCAGAAGTTATTGCAGCCTGATGATGTGTCCTGTACCCAGACCAAAAATGGATCAGCCAGTAATCCAGATTTTGCTGCCTTGGCTGGGCTGAGCACGTATACTTTTTCTTTGGGGTCTAGTAATATTACTCCACCCCTGGGAAGAAATAAAAATATATTACTAAAACCCTAGGAAGATATTAAAATAAGTATACTAATATTCCCTCAGAAGGTATAAAACAAGCACATAAATTATCAACGAAATGAATAAGTCCATTGTTCTGAGTCTTTAGAATACATTCAAGTATAAGTATAATAATAAGCTTTGTAGTCACTGCATTTGTGAAAGTTTTATATATTTGAAGTGTTCAAAAAATCAGCCATAATAAATCTGCAAATGCATTTAAAAAGATATAGGAGAAATTAATCAAATTATAGTCAGTTTAAAATGTCAAGATACTTTGTTTTTAAAATATTTTTATTAGGTATATGAGTTCAGTAATTTGAACATTAAACAAAATACAAGTTTCTTGCTCCTGACAGGAAAATTAAGAAACCTGGGCTGTGAGGTCCCGTCCCCTAAATCATCCCAGAAGAAATTGGAAACTTTTCTTGCACATTAAAATTACCCAGGAAGCTTTAAAAACTATTGATAATCAGGGGCCCTCCTTGGACCATTTGTATCAGAATCTTCAGAAGCAGTCTGGGCACTAGAGTTTTTTAAATATTCCCCAGTTCCAGCTAATATGCAGCCAGAGTTAAGGAATTAATAGAGGAGTTGAGAAGGCAGAGTCTGCGGAACTAACATCAACACTTTGAAAATGCCACAAGGAGACCAAAGACAGTTGTGAGTTGGTGTAGAAGCTCATGGAAGTCTGGGATGGGGACACAGTGGAGCAGTAGGTGTAGTTATGGTGGGTGAATTTTGCTCTTACTTATCCCCTACGTTGCTTTGGCGGGATTTTTTTCTGGCCCCATCACTTCCATGGACTGGGAATTAGCAAGAGCAGCCCGGTTATGCATATGGGGGAAATGGAAGGGTTGGGGAGATGGGGAGAATATCAGGGTAGCTTCAAGACCCTCCCAAGTTGAGAACCCTATGAGAACACGTGTATAACATCTAGCTGCCCTACGGCATTTGCTTCCTCATTCCCTTCCTCTCCATACCCTCAATGGCAGTGGATTGCAACCTAAGAAGTTTACCTCCTCTTGGAGATAACCTCCTTTTTTCCAGGAATTTAAGGAAGAGTCTCTGAATGGAGGCAATGCCTGGTGAAGGAACTGGGAATGGAGTTGGTCTGCAGGTTCTGTGATGTGTAATGCTCTCATTCCTAGAGACCTTCCCCAGCCTCCACAAATAGTCCCAAGGATCAATACCATATAGACTATATATTCTCTGACCACAATGCAATTATGTTAGAAATAAATTACAAAAGAATAATTATTGGGAGATGATTCTCCATGGGTCTCTTGTGTTTCTGTATGTCTTCTGAGCAGAGGCATTGTCAGCTTTTGACTACCTTTTCAAGGATGTTTATGTAGCAAACAGCCTTGGAAAATAAAGATAGAACCTCCCTCCATGGCAGAGGGCAGGTGTGTTTGCCCTCTAGTAAAACGAAGGTAATGTCTCCCTCTGGGGCAAAGATTGGGTAGGTTGGCTTATACTCCCTTATGAAAGATTGGAGTTTCCTAATCTCAGGGTCCTTCAACTGTGACTGAAACCTACTTACTACAGGTGCAGCATCCTCCTGGACCCATATATGCATCACTCTTGTAGGACTTAGGAGGCAAGGGGAACCAATGAGAAAATGAAGTCATTTGTCTTTGATCCAGGAGTCTCATGTCTTCTGCCATTGTTTTTGAAACTGACTGGCTACCTTGGTACCTTACAAGCAGGTAAAATCCAAGATTCTGCATAGTTGTTGATAGTAACTTTTTAAAATCCTTCAAGTCTAGAAATGAAATTGCATACAACTAAAAAATCTTTAGATTAAAAAGGAATTCATGAATATAATATAGAAAACAGAATAAACTGAAAGTATTTTAAGCCAAAATTTATGGACATAGCTAAAGCAATATTTGGAGGGAAATTTATACATTTAAATAAATGTATCAGGAATCAAGAAAGATTGAAAACTAATGAGCTAACTGTTTAGTTCAAGAAGAAAGAAAAAGGAAATTAGAGCAAAACTAAAGAAATCAGAAAGGAAGAAATATTAAGGGCAGAAATCAAAGTAAAGAATAAGAAAACAATAATAAAACAAGATATAATAATAGTAAGAACAAACGATACGGAAGATCAGTAAAATTAAAAGCTGATATTTAAATTGTTTTGAAAAGATAAGATGGTCTTCTGGGAAAGAAAGAAAAAGATTGTATAAAGCAAAATGCAGAATGATAAAAAGGGAATAACTGCAGATGCATAAGACATTTAAAAATAATAAAAGTATATTGTGAAAACTATAGCCTAATATATTTGAAATTGTAGATGAAATAGATTCTGCTCTACACGGTAGTATTTAAATAACTCAGCAACAAGTAAAGCTTGGTGGTGTCTAATCAGGATAGGCATGTGCCAATCAGAAAGCGTTCTGCCCGGTTGCCAGGCTGGTGTGTCCTGCCTGAATAACAGCTCTGTATTTCTGAGATGAAAATTAAATTCCCAATTGGTCCAAGGAGAGATATAAATATCAAACAGGCCAGTAAGCATTAAAGAAGCAAAATGGTAATCAAAGATTTCCTTTTCCAAAAAGCTGCAACCCAGAAAGTTTTTTAGATGAAAGCTTTACAAACTTGTAAGGAGCAGGTAATTCCCTACTTCATGTATTCTCAATGGGATCAAAATCCACTGGTTTGGGGAGAAGGGGAAAAATCTTAGGTATTAAAATACTGTGGTCCTCCAAAGGGTCACGGTACATAAACAGATATACAGTGTCTCTATGGTATTAACATTTCAAGGTGGGGGATTAGAAAAAAAACATATCTAAAGAGGCTCCAGGGAGAGGGGGAGACTAATGAAAAAGAAAAAAAAAGAAATTGAGAAACACTCTCTAATTTTAGTCAAGAAAATAGAGAAAGAGCAAAAACTTCCAAAAGGCTAATATAACTGAATACAAAACTGGATAAGAAATGCACACACACACACTACACACATATATATTTATATACACATATGTATGTATTTATATTCATAAGTGAAATGTCCCTCTGTGGATATACAGTCATGTTCAATTATCAAAATGCATGCAAAAATCCTCCATAAATATTCGTTAAATTAATTCAACAACATTAAAAATATATCTCAGAACCAGATTTACCCTCCTGCCTTAAACAATGAGAAAAACTGGACAGAATATGTAGAGCAACTGCTTTAAGATATAGGATGATATGAAGATGAAGACTGTGATTCCAGAGAGAAGGGAAACTAATGAGGTGAGTCCTACCATCACGGTAGCTTTCTGTCTGGAGGTACATTCTGGAGAGCAGAGTGTGTAGGGCATTCCCAAGCAGGACACAGTGTTCTCTCTGAGTTGAGGAGCAGAGATTGGAGTTCTGGGAGTCTGAGGGAGCTAGAAGCTGTGGAGGCAGAGTTCCATAGAGGAGAGAACTACAGAAAACCAGCTCAGTCTTTGGTTAATACTAGGATGTGTAGACACAGAGTGAAACTCTTCTATATACATTTATGTACATTTATATACATTTATGTACATCTATACATTTATGTGCATATATGTAACCAGAATATTACTATTTGAAGGTAGATTGTGATAATTAGAGCTATTTATTATACATGCTAAGACAACTACTGTATTCAAAACAAAGAGTTATAACTAATGTCCCCAAAGGAAAAGAAAATGGGTTCATAAGAATATTCAATTAGGGCTTCCCTGGTGGCGCAGTGGTTGAGAATCCGCCTGCCGATGCAGGGGACACGGGTTCGTGCCCCGGTCCGGGAAGATCCCACATGCCGCGGAGCGGCTGGGCCCGTGAGCCATGGCCGCTGAGCCTGAGCGTCCGGAGCCTGTGCTCTGCAACGGGAGAGGCCACAACAGTGAGAGGCCCACGTACTGAAAAAAAAAAAAAAAAAAAAAAGAATATTCAATTAATCCAAAGGAAGTCAATAAAATAGGAAAAAATTCCCAAATAACAGATGGAACAAATAGAAACCAAATAGTGAGGTAGAAGCATATGAATTATTGCATAAAGTACAAATTGTATAAGCACCAAATTAAAAGGCAGAGATTGTCAGACTGGATAAAAAAACAACACCTAACTATATGCTGCCTACAAGCAATCCATTTAAAATATAAAGACACAATAGATTAAAAATAAGAGAATGGAAAAGAATACCAAGGTATCCCTGATCAAAATAAAGCTGGAGTGGCTATACTAATATCAAACAAAGTAGAATTCATTGAAAATAATCTTAGCAGGGATAAAGAAGATTATCATTTAATAATGATAAAAGGGCCATTTCATTAAAGGACATAACAATGTTTTTTGCACCAAGTAACAGAGGATCAAGATACATCAAGTAAAAAGCTAATGAACTTGAAGGGAGAAATTCGCAAATTTACAATTACAATCAGAGATTTCAGCATCCTCTTTTAATAATTAATAGAACAAGTAGAAAATCTGTTTGGACATAGAAGACTTGAATAACACCATAAACCAAACCATAAAGGTAAACCATATTTATAGAACACTTCACCCAACAGCTACATAATATACATTCTTTTCAAGTGCTCAGGGAATATTGACTAAGACAATATTCTGGGATGTAAAACAAACCTCAATAAATTGAAAACAATTCAACTCATGCAAAATATGTTCTCTGACTACAATCCAATTAAATTAGAAAACAAGAGAAAAATACCTGAAAAACCTCCAAGTGTTTGGAACTAATATACTTCTAAATAGCCCATGGATCAAAGAAGACATCAAAAGTGAAATCAGAAAGCATTTTGAACTGAATGAAAATGGAAACACAACATATCAAATATTGTAGGATGCTAGTAAATTAGTGCTTAGAATTTGTCAGAAAGGTATCAAATTAATGACCTGAGTTTCCACATTAAAAATGTAGTAAAAATAGAGCAATTCAAGCTCAAAGAGAAAACCAATGTAACACTTGGTTTTTTAGAAAAGTCAATAAAATTAATGAATCTCTAGTCATATTGATTAAGACAAAAAGAAGACACTAGGAGAAGGAAGTGATGTAATCACAGTTTCAACAGACATTTAAAGGATAATAAGGGAATATGATGAACAACTCTACAGACATAAATTCAGCAACTTAAATGAAATGGACCAATTCTTTGAAAGACCCAGACAATGAAAGCTTATTCAAGAAGAAATAGATAATCCATATAGTCCTATATCCATTAAAGAAACTGAATTTTTACTTCAAAGCCTTCCCACCAAAAAAACTTCATGCTCAGATGACATCACTAGTGAATTCTATCAAATATTTAAGAAAGAAAACTAATTTTAAATAAACTCTTCCAGAAAATTGAAAACACTTCCCAACTCAGTCTTTAAGTTAACATTATTCTGATCCCCAAACCAAACAGACATTATAAGAAAGAAAATTACAATCCCAAATCCATCAGGAACATAGATACCAAAATTCTTAACAATATTTTAGCAAATCACATCCACTGATATATGAAAAAATAATACATCGTGACCAAGAGGATTTCATTCCAGGAATGTAAGGTTAGTTTAACATTTGAAAAATTAAACAATGCAAATCACTATATTAAGGACTACAAGAGAAAAATGAGATGATTATCTGAGTAGATACAGAAAAAGTACTTTATGCCATCATTCACAGCCTCCCCTGTGGCGCACGCACAAGGGCAGGAGAACATTAGGAGAGAGGATCTGTAACAGCTTTGCGAGTGACGAGAGTCACCCCTCCATACAGACATCCAGATTGCTCCTAAAGCGTTCTTGCCTCTGGCTGGCTCCCAGGAGTGGACAGAGAGGCCTTCCCTTTGCCTAGTGATCAACAATTCCCAGACCTGCCTATGTGATGGCCCCCAACTACTGCCTGATCCATCAGAGTTTTAACCCCCATATTAGACTACTGGTTTCATCCTATGATCTTAGGGTATTAGGTGGCCAGGTGCTTCACCCAATCCCCTCTCTACCAGTAACAGGGACTGACATGCCCACCACCCCTGAGGTACTGACCCCACCCCATTCCCTTGACAATGGTTAAGTGGTCAGTTTAGGGCTTTGCTACCGCTGGTGAATATTGTTTACCATTCAACCCACCCTACCATTTTGTCATCCCGGTTGGGTGATAAAAGTGGGTTTATATTTTCTTTTCTTTTTTTCCATAAAACTCTTTGTTTCTATTCTTAGACTATTAAGTTGAAATTTTAAAATCGTGTTTATTCATTCTTTAAATATTTATTGAGTGACTATGTGGGTAAGTTCTCCATGAATGTAATGTAAATACAGCCTCACAGGATATTTTTTGTTTGTTTTGTTGCCTTTTGGCCCTCTTCACCTATTTCTCCTAACCCTTACCCCTTGCCTCTGACAATGTCCAATCTGTTCTGCATATCTGTGAGCTTGGTTTTCTGTTTTTGTTTTTGTCTTGTTTTGTTTTTGTTTTCATTTCTGTTTCGATTCCACATATGAGAGATTATATGGTATTTGTTTTTCTCTGTCTTATTTCACTTAGCATAATACCTTTGGGGTCCATCCATGTTGTCCCAAAGGGCAAGATTTCATTATTTTTTATGATTGAATAATACTTCATTTTCTATCTATCTATCTATCTATACCATTTTCTTTATCTCTTCATCCATCAATAGACATTTAAGTTGTTTCCATATCTTGGCTATTGTAAATAATGCTGCAATGAACACATGGGTACATATATCTTCTCAAGTTAGTGTTTTCCTTTTCTTTGGATAAATACCCAAAAGTGGAATTCCTGGATCTTATTATGGTAGTTCTATTTTTAATTTTTTTAGGAACCTCCATACTGTTTTCCATAGTGACTGTACCAATTTTTATCCCTACCAACAATGCACAAGGGTTCCCTTTTCTCCACATCCTCACCAACTACTTATTTCTTATTTTTTATAACAACTATTCTAACAGGTGTGAAATGATATCTCATTGTTTTCATTTGCATTTCCCTTTGATTAGTGATATTGAGCATTGTTTCATGTACCCATTGGCCATCTGTATGTCTCCTTTGGAAAAATGTCTATTTAAATCTTTTACCTATTTTTCAATCAGATTATTATTTTTACTTCTGAGTTGTATGAGTTCTTTATATATTTTGGATATTATCTTCTTATCAGGTATATGATTTGCAAATATTTTCTCCCATTCAGTAGATTATCTTCTCATTGTGTTAGTTTCCTTTACTGTGCAGAAGCTTTTTAGTTCGATATAGCTCCAGTTGTTTATTTTTGCTTTTGTTTCTTCTTCATTTGGTGTCAGACTCAAAAAATCATTGCCAAGACCTATGCCAGGGAGCTTACTGCCTTATGTTTTATTTCCTATGTACTCTAAATAGGGCCAATAGCTTCTTGCTTTTACTCTCAAATCACCCATAATTTTTCTCATAATAATCTCCATACTTTAATATTTCCAGAGCCCCCTCTAACCTAAGTTTATTGTTAAGATAGTTTCTTCAATGAGGAGAGGGAGCCTGCTGGCAAGACTGTGGGAGGAGGACTGCTGTTTTACATTATAAACCTTGGAAGCACTATTTGACTTTTAAAACTGTATATATGTAATTCTTTTTTTTTTTTTTTTTTGGCGGTAGGCGGGCCTCTCACTGTTGTGGCCTCTCCCGTTGCGGAGCACAGGCTCTGGACGCGCAGGCTCAGCAGCCATGGCTCATGGGCCCAGCCGCTCCGTGGCATGTGGGATCTTCCCCGACCAAGGCACGAACTCGTGTCCCCTGCATCGGCAGGCGGACTCTCAACTGCTGTGCCACCAGGGAAGCCCTGTAATTCTTATATAAAATTAAATCAAAAAAGAAAAAGAAAAGGTCTAGAATGCTTGCTGTTCTTCTTCATACTGGGCCTACTGCAAGCATCACTAATCTGTAACAGTGCTCCTTTCTACTATCTCACAGCCTCACAGCCCTTCTCAACACAGTACTCCAGGCAGGTACTACCAACCAGAGTTGACATGAAACCAGTTCTCCATTCCTGATCTTTTTCATTGGCTCTCCTTAGAAATTTTGCTTTTGCTTTTCTAGCTCTGAACTTTGTGCCTTTTCCAGAATGAATCCAAGCTTCAGCTCTCCGGTGTCATACACCACAGCCTATGATGTATACTGCTTCTAAACCAAGCCATGCCTCACTGCCAGGGAAGCTTCTGTGGCCTCCCTGCTCAATGTGGGGTGGGGGGGATTTAATAACTATAGTGTACTGGAGCAGATTCATTTAAAGAGGTCCAAACAGCCAGAACCCCTAAGAAAAAACCCCTTTGGGAATAGTGGGTGCAGCTGACTGGACATCTTATTGCTTCAGAGGTCTGCAGTCCCTTTTGTCAATCTGAATCACCCTCGGGATAGAGAGTGACTTCCTACCTTTCAATACTTTCCTCTCTAAGAAGAGTAGCAGCTTCCTACAACGCTTCCAACTGTGGTTGGGTTACACCAGGTAGAGAGATCTTGTATTATATCCTCAGAGAGTGTGGTACAGGAAAATTACAGCAGTGAGAGCTGTTACTCCATGCTCCCTCCCAGTAGGAAGAGCACCGACTTCTTAAGATATTTTCCCTTGCAAATCTTCAGTCTCAGAAGCAGAACAATCAGTCATATTGTCAACACAAATAGGCCTCATAAAATTCAAAGTTAAAGTCACCTCTGACAGTTTCCTCACCCATAAAACGAACGAACGGGGTAGACCAGGTAATCTCTCAGGGTCTTTCCAGCTCTCACATCTAGTGACTTTATGGCTTCAGTCAACAATATAAAATAAGAGTGTAAAGCAAAGGACTCCCTTTAAAAGTTAGCACAGGTTCTGGAGAAAAAGAGGATTGATTTGAAACGTAAGAAGCCAGAATGAATTCTGAAATGAAGTAGAACAATGAGAACGTGCTTGTAAAATGTATCACTACCCAAGTGCCTTCCAATGGGCTCTGGATAACTTCCAGACTGGGTGATTACCGACTGATAAAAATCATTCTTCATGAATGTAACCGTGATTTGTTGTGTTTGCCAAAGGTCAGAAGAAAATTGAGCCAAGAGCTGGAGGCCAGAAGTTCCCACTCCTGCCCTACACATCTAGACTTTGCGTTTTTACATTTTCTACTACATTTCAAGGCAAGTAACTTTAACTTTGCTTCTCTGTCCTCTGTCACTGTGAAATACCACATCTCCATGGGAATAGAGGATGCCTTTAGCTTCAGCAAACCTGCTAAAATCCTTCTAGAATGTGATGTAGCAGGATTTGCTTTTCCCTTGGTGGAGCTTCGGGCCTGTACGAGAAGAATTGCTTGTTTCCAGAATGCAAACTCTCCAAATCCAGAGATACAGGAGATCTCTCATGGAGGAAGCAATGGCTGCAAAAATTAAAATGGAAAATCCTTAGGCAAGAAAAGCTTGTCTTAAGTTCGGCACAGAATTTGGGACCATTGCTTCGGGAGTCAATGACACCCGGATGGGAATGGAAGCCTCCGGCATGGGTGAGGCAGCTCAGCGAGAAAAAGTGTGTGCAGGGGGAAGGGATGACTTGGGAGAGGAGGCTGTGGGATGGGTACTATCTTGGGTCTGTTCCTAAGAGGCATGTTTTTCCAGCCTCTTCATGCCATCACACACCTCCACTTAGTAGAGTGTTGCATTTCTTTATTCACTTATTGAATCCATTCTTTCACTTACTCACTTGCTCATTTATTCAAAAAGCATTTATTCAGCACCTACCATGTGCCAAATATTGTCTGAGTTCACGTGGAGGGATAGGACATTGTCCCTGCCCACCAGGGCTCACAGCCCGGGTTGGGGAGGTAGATGTCATTCAGCATGGTCCATGCCACGGTGGGGTGAGCAGATGAGGCAGTGGAAGCATAGGAAAGTGGCAGCTAAGCCACCTTTGGGCGGGAGCTCAGCGAGCTTTTCAAAGGAGAGCCTACCTTATGGGTCCTGAAGGGCATGGTGTTATTTGAAGGGTCCTGAAGTGGTGAAGGTGTATTCTAGGCTCAGGGGGCAGCTTGCAGGATGCCTCCGAGACAGGGAAGAGCACATGGGGCTTGGAGGTCTGCAAGTGGTTCAGAGAGCTCAGATGATGAACTGACCACACACTTTGTGGGGAGCTGGAGCCCTCATCGTCACTGGAGGGTTTCCTGAGCCCCTCCTGCTAAGAAATCACCTTGTTTGTGCTGGCCACGTGAATTCATGTGGTTTGATTGTATTTGACTCTGTGCGGTTGGGTTCAATGAAAGGTTCCCTCTTCAGAAGGAACATGTGGATTTTTGAACCAGAGGATAACTGAGGAAATTGTGCAGTAATGGACAAGATGATTGCTCGGTGAGGGACTGAAGGGAGAGGCCCTCAGGAGAATCTGGCCGCCATCAGAGGCATTCAGAACGGTGCACACACAGTAGGGGAGGGAAGCAGTGTTAACTTTTGTATCAGGCACTGGGGGAAATGCTATCGACAGGCTACCTCAGCTCCTCACAACCACCTAATGGAAAGGGGTGTTACTACACCCACTTTACAAATGAGGAAGCAGAGGCCTGAAGTTTGTCAAGGCCACTTGCCCTGCATCACTTTGAGAGGTTTGTCATGGTTTTCTGACTTAAGCAGGGACTGAATTAAGTCCGCAGAAGTAAGATCCATGTTGGGGGAAGAAGCAGCACAACTGAGTGTCTACTTAGGTGTGAGCAGCTCAGGAGACCTCCCATGAGCTGGAGGATGTGACAAGTAGTGGTGTCACATACACGGCAGGGAACTCAGGAGAGATGGTGGATTTTTAGCACACAGTTTCAGCATTCTTCATTCTAGCGATTCAGTGAAAGATTTCACTAGAGATGCAGCAGCAAAAGCAAAGAAAAAGAGACAAAGATCTGTGCTATTATGGACCTTACATTCTAGTGGGGAGGCAGATAAACAAGATAAATACATTTACACTAGAGTAGGGTAAATGGTGACAGGCACTGAGGAGAGAAATAAAGGAAAGAAAGGAACACAGAAATGTCAGGGTGGTTATATTTGTTTGAAGGAGTGACCAAGAAAGCAGCGTGTGAGTTAAGACCTGAAGAAATTGAAAGGTGAATGATGAGGATATCTGGAGGAAAGCGTTTCTGGCAGAGAGACTAGCAAGTGTAGTCCCAATACTGGCTTTGAAGTCTGTTTAGTTTCATGGTCACTCCAGGGATCTCTTGGAAACTTGTGGGAGGGTGCCCTGTCCCCTGTATGGTATTTTTATGAGGCATTTATTTTTCCTGCTAAAAATATCCTGTGCCTTTCTGAAGGTGGGGGAGCGGGGAGGGAAGTGGAACGGAAAAATTATTTCAGCATCTTGCTTGCAAATCCGCTCAGTGGACTGGAGTTTTTACCTACTGTGGGTTTGAGCACTTGCTTTCCATGCCCATTTCTGGATGTCCTCACTAACATATTCCAGCCCAGGCCCTTCCTGTTTTAATGAAAGGAAAGCAGTGCAATCCCACCCACTCATCTTAGATACTCCCTCCGGATGGCCTGGCCAGTTTCCATTCCAGTAGATGGCACGAAGCTGAGTTCATGGAGCCCAGAAAGTCTGAACATCTGTTTCTATGGGTCTAAATGATGTCATTTGTCCTGAAACACCCCCAGCCCCACACACAGACAGCCCAGATTCTAAATTTGGAGGAAGAAAAAAACAGAAGGGGAATTCCTACCGGGCTAATGTTCTGGATGAGGAGGGGGCACCCAAATCTGGCTTCCATGAATGGACTGATTGAGCTAGGTAGACTCAAGAGGGTTAATCTCCCCTCACTGCTTCCCTAAACGCTGTCCTTTGAAAAAAGAAAAGAAAAATAAACTGGGAAAAGTCATTACTGTGTGAAATGGGGCTGGGGATTAGGATTTCCACGGGTCTAAGAGCAATTGAGTCATTACCATTGCACAGATTCAAGGTTGTTTTCTGGGTGGCTGAGTTCATATATCTGAGAAACTGTCTAAAAAAAATTTCACTGTGACCCAGCCTGAGCCAGAGTAACAGCTTGCTTCAGAAAAGCAAAAATAAGTAAATAACGTCCCAACTGTAGAAAGAGGTGGGGTAGAGATTGAAACATGGAGAAAGGAGGAAGCCATGTGAAGGGAGCTTTATGTGGCTCAGAAGGGGAACGGCTCCTCTCTGAGCTTCAGGAAAGTCCCTGAAACAGTTCTTCCGGGTGAGGGCTGTGACCCTTCCAGGTCTCGGAACCAGGACTTGGGACCACCACGCTGGTCAGTTTGGGTTTGGGGAAGCATGAGAAAGGGATATTCTGTGGATAGTATATAGCGTTCCAGGTCAGGTGGGCTGCTTTAAAGTCCAATTCGGGAGGGGGTCACAGTGCACAGGGCTGGTAGAAGGCCAGGGCGGGAATGGGTGGGGTATAGCTTAGGTTCTGTTTTGCCAACTTGGGGCACTAGATTCTCGATGGCAGCAGCATATGGGGTCCTCCTGGTAGCAAACTGTATCCACAGCATTATCTGGAGAAGTGCTTTATCTTAGCACTTTAAGAAGATAGCAAAAGATGTGTTTGAACCTATACTTGTGAATAAGAACTTTATGTTGTTACAGTATAGATAATGTAAGTTTAATTATATACACCTGTGCAGAAGGGTTACCATAACAAGCATGAGACTGCTGTCCTTAGAAAGGCCCACTTGTCATGTTGGCCCTTGGCTGGTGTGTGGGAACTTGGCCAGTAAACTGTTCCCGAAACTGATTACAAAACTCACCCTAAATGATAAGGGTAGCTCACGGTGCCTATCCTGTTTGTGTAATGTGGTTTATGCTGAACACCTGGTTTCCTTCTGGGAGTCTGGAATGTTGATACAATAGGGTGTCTGTATGACCAGCCCCCCAAAAAACCTTGGACGCTGAGTTTCTAATGAGCTTCCCTGATAGACAGCACTTCACATGTGTTATTACAACCTGTTGCTGGAGGAATTAAGCTTGTCCCATGCGACTCCACTGGGAGAGGACTCTTGGAAGCTTGTACCTGGTTTCCTCTGGACTTCTGATATGCCTTTTCCCTTTGCTGACTTGGCCCTGTATCCTTTCACTATAATGAATCATAGCCATGAGTGTGACCATATGCTGACTTCTGTGCGTCCTCGCAAATCACTGAACCTGGAGGTGGTCTTGGGGACCCCCGCAAAACACTAAGCCATACATACTATACGGCTGAGTTCTAAAATTAATGACCAAGCAGCTGCATCGCACAGAGAGATCAGCTCAGTGCTGTGTGACCACCTAGAGGGGTGGGACAGGGAGGGTGGAAGGGAGGCGCAAGAGGGAGGGGATATGGGGATATATGCATACATATAGCTGAGTCACTTAGTTATACTGCAGAAACTAACACAACACTGGAAAGCAATTATACTCCAATAAAGATATGAAAAAAAATTAATGACCAGCTTCCTCTGCACTAAAGAATCTGAAAAATTCTTCAGTTAGGTAGGGTCAAAGGAAGGTGTTGATTCCAGCCTGGATAATTCTGTTGACCTATTCTTGGTGACCCCTACTGTTCCTGTCCCGTGCCCTGTCTCACAGAGTAATTGCTTCCCTATACCAGGACCCTACCCCCATGTGCATGCTATTCAAAGTCTCTACTTGCCTATCATGGAGCAGAGGCAGATCAGAGACAAGGAAGGAGTGTGGGGACCTATCAGTGATTGCTGCTCAGAACTCCATGGGTGTTTGCAGTTCAACTCTTAAGCCAGCAGGAGAGTGACGATGATGTGCTGGCCTACAGCTCCAGTTCAGGACAGACCCCTTCAGCAGGGCGTAGATGGGCTTGTCCCAAGTGTGCCTTTCTGACTGAGGTTCTTCTAGATTCCAAGCTGACCTACTTTTGCCTGGTTTCCACACATTTTTTTCTTTAGATATGCTGATGCAATCAGTTAATTAACACAGAGTCATGCACTGGCCCGTGGGCCTCAGCTTCTGTAAGGTGGCTTCTTCTGTCCATAATCCCATGTGTTGATTGGCTCTGAAAGACCAAATTGATCCAAGCTTGGGGGCACTCCTCACTCATGGTTCCTTCCTCCAGCTGCAGTTACCACCTTGTATGAAGAATTGCTTAGAAGCCTGCTGTCATTTCTGGACCATCCCACAGAGAAAAGCAAGTTTTCAGCTTGTATGTGCTGTTCAAGGTCTTAGAAAGCAACTTGCCATGTACCGCATTGTGGTTCCCAGACAGCTACTCATATGTGGAGGCTTTCCTGGCAGGACGAGCCTATTTCTCCAGCATCATTCCCTTCTGCAGACACAGCCTACATCCGTGAGGATATGAGAAGGGGCCTTGGGAAGTACACAGGAGGCATACTGAGAGGATGTCATTCTCAGAAGTCTGGAAGATGTGTTTATCTTATAGACTTTTGACTCCAAGGGCTGGTTTTCTACATTTCCTAGTCCTGATTTGCTTTGGAAGAAAATAGTCCATGGGTCTGACAGGCCCTATAGAAGGCCAAAGAAAAGTGGGGTTCCTGGGTGTGGAGGTGAAGGGAATACAGGAACAGAAGTGTCTCGGTGGACGCAGGACCCAAGAGAGTGGTAGGAGAAGGAAAGAGAGATGTCCATGCATGAGGGGCCAGGAAACCCTAAGAGCTTTTTTCTGATAGAAGTCTTATCACTCCCACTGAACAGTGGAATAGGATCGAGGGACCACTCATGATTGTTGACCCAGCGTGCACCTTCATGGGTTGCTATAGGTGGGTTCTTACAGGTAGCTTCAGATCCAAAAAGAGAAACCACTCAACGTGTTCCGCCTCTGCATGATGGATAGGCTGAGTAACACTTTCGGCTGATGTGCCCCCCATCCTTCCAACATTACAAGCTTAGTAGGAAAATTGGAAAATCTCATAATTACCACTACAGGAAGTGCTAGATGATCAGAGTATATTAGAACTCCCGACTTTCCTATATGGCAGCTTTTCCTCATTGTTAACTTCAAAAGTCTCTTTATCTGAGGTATTTGGGGTCAGAAGCCTTTAAGGAACCATGATGTGAAGAAGGTCTCCTTTCATATCTAGAGGATCTGCTCCCCATCTCCAATGACTGTGAGAAGAGACCCCATCATTTGCACTGACACACACTGGCTGTGCACCTGGGGTGGTTGGGAGAAGCTATAGAGTACTAACTAAGACACAACCTCTTCCTTCAGGGAGCTGACATGGTAAGATCAGTAAGTAGGACTAAGTAAGTAGGACTAAGTAGGACTAAGAAAATGGCATATTATTGAAGAGAGGACAAGTCGACGGACCAATCCCAGCCCACACTGGTGGAGGGTTCTATCCTTACATGTTTCCCATCTGCAGACAGATTGGCTCAGTAGACTGTGGGGGCTATATTCATTCCCCAGAATTAATGGCTTTCTTCAGCATCTGTAAATATCTTTTAAGGAGGTCTTCAACAAGTGTATTTTAGTTTCTCGTAACTCAAGCCAATCTAACATTTATTAAGGCCTACAAGAATGGAAAAGAATGTGGTCTGTAACCTCAAGTCCCCTGGTTTTGCTTTCTTGAGATTGCCTATGAACCCCAAATCACTGCTTGGCAGGCAGCACAAAACCTCCAGCCCCAGCTGAGCCATTGAATAGGTGCTTAAGTTGAAATTTTAGAAATTTTGCAGAGGAAAAAAAAGCAATTTCCCTAAGCATACAGAAATATTTCATGTAGCTGTATTTGTATACTCTGCATTTCTTCCTGTTGCAAAGGATGACCTGTCTCTGCCTCTGCCTCTGCGTCTGTCCAGGGCAAGCCACCATCTGTTGACTGGGTCCTATCCCTTCTTTCCTTTCAAGGACTTTGCATCTTTCTCTGGTATCATTAACTTTCCCATTTCTAGCAGTTTATCCTATTGGCATATCAATATGTTCTAATGTCCCTTAAGATATTAAAAAATAAATAAATCTCTTCTCGACTTCTTTATCTATTCTTTATTTATTTTGCTTTCTTCATAGCAAAACTCCTCAAAACAGCTGTTGCTCCTATCTCTACTTCCCCTCTTCCTATTCTTTCTTTGACCCATTTCAGTCAGGCTCTAGTCTCCACAATAATAATGAAGCCAGAATTCTCACAGACCCTAACAGCTCTCATCTTGCTAAATGCACTGGTCAATTCTTATCTTCATATCAGTTGACCTCTCATTAGCATTTAATGCAGGAGGTCACTTCCTTCTTCTGGAAACCCTTTCTTTTCTTGAATTTGAGGTAGCCCATTCTCCTGGCTTACTTATACACTGATTACTCCTCCATGCCCCTTACTGGCTTCTCCTCTTTCTTCCCTCTAAATGTCGGGGTGCTCTTGCGCTCAGTCATCAGACTTGTTCTCCATCTCCCCTCACTCTTAGGTGATCTTACCCAGTCTCGTGATTTTAAATACTGTTCATACTCTAATGATCCCCAAACATGTTTCCAGCCCTGCCCTCTCCCCTAAGCCACCATGCCCACTTGGACACCTGCTGGGCAGTTCATAGTTTGTATGTCCAAAATAGAACTCTGAATTTCCCACCAAAACCCCTCCTCATGCCTGTGTCTTTTCCAATTTGCCCCTCTCGCAGTCAAGGGCACCACCATTTACCTAGATGCTCAAGCTCCAAGCCTATGAGTTGTAATTGAGTTTTCTCTTTACCCTACATTCCACATCTAAACCATCAGTGAGCTTGGTTGGTTCCATCTGCATAATACATCCTGGATTCAACCACTTCTCACCACTCTTACTGATGTCACCTGTCTGAGCCACGCCCATCACTCTCTGGAGCCACTCCAATAGCCTCAAAACTCATCTCTCTGCTTCCTCTCTTGCCATCCCTCCCCCAGTCTATTCTCTTCATGACCACCCAAGTGGATAGTTTTAAAATGCAAATCAAATCATGTCAACCCCTACTCAAAACTTAGAATGAAACCCAAATCCTTGCCATGGCTGCCTCTCTCACTTCTCTCTCTTGCCCTCCTATTCTCACTACACCAACCTTCTTTCTTTTTTTCAACCCACTAACTTTATTCTCACCTCATGGCTTTCATATTTCCTATACTTACTGCCTCGAATGCTGCCCAGGATCTTTTGCATTCTTACTTCTTCACATTACATAGATCTCAAGCACTTATTATTGCCTGATATTATAATGTTTATTAATTTGTTTACTTGCTTATTGTCTGCCTCTAAATTTCACGGCGAGAATTGAGTCTGTCTTGTTCACCAGTGTGGCACTAGTACCTGAAATAGGGCCTGACACACGGAAGAGGCTCAAGAAATGTTTGTTAAATAATGACAGCTAGAACTTATTGAGCATTTACTATGTACCAGATACTGTGATAAGGGCTTTACATACTCATTTAACTCTCACAGCAACCCTTTGAGACTTTACTGGTATTTTATCCAGTTTTACAGATGAGGAAACTTCCGCGTAAAAAGATGAAGAAAACTTGCCTAAGGTTACACAGCTACAAAGGGATGGAACTGGACCTTGAACCCAGCTTGGTCTCATTCCAAAGCTCCTGCTCCTAACCACTAGATTATACTGCCCCCCCCAGGAAAGCAACTTCCCTACCAGTTAAAGTCCCAATGAAATCAATTTAAGGTCCCCTGCTTAAGAATTCTGCATGTGGGCACCATCAGGTGCTCCTTCCATTGTCTAATGGGGCTGAAAAGAGCCATCATTGCTTAGGAAAGAGTTGTGAGGACTCTCAGCCTCCAATTCTCCTGCCCTGCCCCTATAAATGGATTCATATTTCAAATGCAGGGTAGACGGTGGGGAAGGGGAGGAGTACAGTGGGATGAGAGAGAAGCACTGTACTCCTGGAGGCCCAGGTTTCCAATCTTTCGAATCTAGGCTTTGACATGGGGCAAACTCCATGTGTTCTCCTGTTGTCTCAATTCTCCAGCTTCACTTTTGATGCTCGCCCTTCCTCCTTCTCTGGATGAGAGGGTGGGACTCTCTTTAGGAGATGTTCTAGGTCCCCCAACCACAGCCCCTGGGTCTGCCCTAGAGTTTATTTGTAGACAGGTCCTCACAAGGAATGTTTTCCCAGGTCTCTGCCTAAGGACAATTTCCAGCCCAAGAATGTGCTTCGTTACCAGTAGGGGACAGGCCAGAGGTGCCAGGTGAATTATGTTCCACAGTTTCACAGAGGGTCCCCAGCAGGACTGAGCCCCAGTTGCCCACAGTGGTAACATACTCATTAACACACCTTTCACCAGCTTTCCTTTCTTCCCTGTCTCACCTCCTCTCTCCCTTACATGCTTCCTGAGCTCACCCCCCAAGTAAGTTATAAGTGCTGGAATCCTCATCTCAGTGTTTACCTGACTCATGACAGACCATCTCTCCTAAAACTCTTGAGCAGAACAACATCCAAGAGTCATCGGAAGAGTCAGCCCACCTCCCTCCAAATTCAAGTTAAATTACATTTCAATGAGCTGTACATTGCCGCCAGCCTCGGCGGGTCCTCAAAGTGCAGCAACAATCGACGAGAGGGGGTAGGGAACTGAATGCACCAAGGTATGGGATCAGAAGGGCACAGACAACTGATGGTTGCAAGGCAAGTTTAATAACAAAGCATAGCCATATATACACACCCCTAAAGCAGGGAATTTGCTTAGTCACGCCTTATCGGCATCAGCTGGTTGATTGGCTTCTCGGCTTCTCCCTCAAAGGCACCAATTTCCCCTCCAGGGTTGCTTTTCCTAGCTTTAGGGAACAACCAGGGACTCCCAGTAACTGAGCAGGTCCCTGGAGTGATTTGGCCAAAGGCCATCTCCTTTTTTACGTTCATACCATAAAGTCCAGGATGCATACCAAGGGGAGTACAATCGGGCCCTGAGGCTTATGAGGGTCTTAATGGCGCCTACCTCAGAGGGCAATGCTCGCCACATTTCCCCCTCTTTTATTTTTTAAAGCTTGATAATGCAATTTCAACCCATACACCTCCTGACGAAGAGCAGCTAGACGGCCAACAAAGCGTAATAAACAAGGTAATGCAATTAACATCAACAATACACATGACCCCATGGTAATCAATCCTGTGAGTCCATTTTGAAACCAATGCATTGGGTTTAACCATTGAAGCTGATCCAAGAGTCCTTGAATTAATTGTTGGGGCCCGTCTTCTTGTAGATGAGCTTCTTTTTTTTTTTTTTTTTTTTTTTTTTGCGGTACGCGGGCCTCTCACTGCTGCGGCCTCTCCCGTTGCGGAGCACAGGCTCCGGACGCGCAGGCGCAGCGGCCATGGCTCACGGGCCCAGCCGCTCCGCGGCACGTGGGATCTTCCCGGACCGGGGCACGAACCCGCGTCCCCTGCATCGGCAGGCGGACTCTCAACCACTGCGCCACCAGGGAAGCCCATAGATGAGCTTCTTGAATTGCTTGTTATTTCCGCATTAACTTTTTGTATGTCCATACTAATGTGTCCATCAGTCCATACACTTAAAAAGTGCATTTTTACTTTGTTCCAATCCCAGTCAGTTTCATTATAAGCGTGTTGAGTCACACAAATCCAAGTATATTTAGCATGGCAAATCAAACTCATTTTCAATTTTAAAGCCATAATTTGGTCTCCTAAACCTATGAGAGCATTTTTTAACTCATCAACCTCAGTTTTTAGTTGAGTATCAATATGACTTTGTCATGCTAATGCAATACTGGTATTTTTAGACAATTGATTAACATAATGTGCTTGTTGTACAGTTTTACTTAATGCTAAACCGGCGGTAGCGGCTGTGGCTGTTAAAGCGGCTAAGGCTAATATGCTACATATTAATATTCCAATGAATCGTTTAAGTCTTTTTAAAGCTTCAGATAATTCTAGCCTAGCTTGCATGCTAGTACTATGATACCATGGTTCAGAAATATTTACAGGCAGTATTACATAGGAAGGTTGTTTTAACATCATAACAGAAAGAGTTCCTTTCATAGGCAGAATGCAAGTACTAAAAATACAATTCTGACCAGTTATATTATATCCTAAGGAACCAGAAGTAAACTCAATCTGTAAATCTCTATTAGCAAGGCATATGAGGGTGTAACACAAGTAATAACCGGTTGATAAGAATAAGACAATGCAAACTTCCCAAAATCCCAATGCTTATAAAAACCAAACTATTATTAGTAACAGAAACTGAAGAAATTAAAATGGTACCATTATTATAATTTAAGGTGCACCAGATTTGAGAATTCAAAATCAGATTGGGGAAAATCAGAAGGAAAAAAGGAGGGAAACTTCAAACTTGTAACAGCTTTAACTACCCTTAAACTATGGCCGGCCAGTAAAGTCCCTTGTCCTCCTACATATACTTCAACACAAAGATAGTATCTTTGACTTTGCAGCTTCTATTAGAGCTCCACTTTCAGCTTTATGATTAGACCCATCTTTGTTGCTGTAATTACCAGTCTCATTCTTTCCATTTTTGTTATTGTTGCCTTGTGAAATCATTTTTTCTAGAACAGCAAGAAGATGTAAAGCTTTCTCAGCTTGGTAGGTTAATATATACAGGTCTACAAGCAAAAAACACACTGCTTGGGCAAATTTTTCTTCAAAAGGTTCTATGAACTGATAAAGTTTTTCACCAACGGATATGGCTTCTGTATACTGTCAGACATGATACAGGATGACTGCTTGATTGTAATACAACATACTGTTTTCAACATCATCTAATCCATCCATTTCTTCCTGATTCTTCAACTGGTTAAGTGTCTGTCTTAAACTATCTGTTGTTGTCTGGTTACTTTTGAAAAACTCAGCTACTGCCGTATTCAAAATTATATTATAATCGTCTTTGTTTATATCTTGTAGGCAGGCAAGATGTTGCAGACAGACATCATAATTTCTAGCTGTGAAAGCCTGGAAAACACTGGTGGACAACTCCTTCTCTTGATCAGTAATTTCAGGTCGCTCCTTGGATACTTTTTGTCCCATATTTTTTTACTTCTGACTATTGCCCCGAGTTACCATCAACTTTACTATGTGGCCACACTTTCACTCTTCACTCTGGGGATTCACCTACCGAGATTCAGATGTCCCTCTCGTCTGGTCCCTGTTCGGGCGCCACTTGACGCCAGCCGCGGCGGGTCCTCAAAGTGCAGCAACAATCGACGAGAGGGGGTAGGGAACTGAATGCACCAAGGTATGGGATCAGAAGGGCACAGACAACTGATGTTTGCAAGGCAAGTTTAATAACAAAGCGTAGCCATATATATATATACACCCCTAAAGCAGGGAATTTGCTTAGTCACGCCTTATCGGCATCAGCTGGTTGATTGGCTTCTCAGCTTAGTCACGCCTTATCGGCATCAGCTGGTTGATTGGCTTCTCGGCTTCTCCCTCAAAGGCACCAATTTCCCCTCCAGGGTTGCTTTTCCTAGCTTTAGGGAACAACCAGGGACTCCCACTAACTGAGCAGGTCCCTGGAGCGATTTGGCCAAAGGCCATCTCCTTTTTTACGTTCATACCATAAAGTCCAGGATGCATACCAAGGGGAGTACAATCGGGCCCTGAGGCTTATGAGGGTCTTAATGGCGCCTTCCTCAGAGGGCAATGCTCGCCACAGTACATTTCACAGCTTCTGCCATGATTTCATTTAATGTTTTCAATCATCCTGCAGTGGACACTGGTTGGGGAGTGTCAGCCCATTACACACGTGTGAAAACCAAGGCTCAGGGAGGTGAATTACACACCTGACTAAAGAGACTCCAGGTCAGCTGCGGCTCCCCCTTGGAGGTTTGTGTAAAGATCCAGTAAACTGCACTCTATACCATACCCAGCAGAGAGCCTAGCCCTCAGCGGGTGTTCAACTCATGCAAGTTCTCTTTTCTCTTTTAACTTTTATTTTTCCAATAAAAGGTCTTAAACAATTTTGTCAATGGAGTTTGGCCCATATTTAATAGTCAAAAACAACAAAAAAAATAGACGTACCTCAAGCACTTCCTTCTCCTAGGTGAATATGAGCTCATGTTTCAGAAATTCCCCACTGGAGTTCATCCCCTTATTTCCACAGGCGAGGTTTCTGAATCAGCCCAAACTTGACTCTGGACAAGCTGCCCATTTCCAGGCTGGCATGTCAGCCTCCGCTGACTGCCACCTCTGACCTGACTCCAAGCCTCTTCTCAGGCTCCCAAAGGAGGCAAGCACCTCGATTCTCTCAAGGGCTTAGGTTGGAGCAAAACAGCCTGGAGTGGGAGCTCGGGGCCCAAGCCGAAATGTGGGCTGGTTCCTGATCCTGGCGTGGAGCACGTCTCTCCTTCCGGCATGTCTTTGCTGTGGGTCTGGAGCCAGAGAAGTTGGTGTCTTTTTTTGTGTGTGTGTGTGGTACGCGAGCCTCTCACTGCCGCGGCCTCTCCCGCCGCGGAGCACAGGCTCCGGATGCGCAGGCGCAGCGGCCATGACTCACGGGCCCAGCCGCTCCGCGGCACGTGAGATCCTCCCGGACCGGGGCATGAACCCGTGCTCCCTGCATCGGCAGGCGGACTCCCAACAACTGCGCCACCAGGGAAGCCCGAGAAGTTGGTGTCTTTAATGACCACACTCTGGAAACGTGTCAGCTATCTGATTACAGCTTCCTCAGAGGTGGAGCGTGCACCTTGCCCGCTCACGTGTTTCCCCCATGACTCTTCCTTTGCTGTTCCACAATAAGGCCCATCTGCCATAGCAATGTCTACAGCTAGTGACACCTTGCAGGGTGTTCCTTCTCAGCAGCGCAATGTTTCATTAAAGAAACACACCCCTTGAAGTGGAATTTCTGGAACGATTCTTGGATGGATGTTTTCCAGAGGAACCCTAGCAACATGTGCAAATACCCTTTTATTTTCCAACATGGCGACAAATATTTCCCATCTTTCTTTCTAGTGTGTGGACTGGGCTCAATAAGTACTCAGGTGACACGTTTCTGGGTGGCAGGGGTGGATGAGGCCAAAACAACACCTGTCCGTTCTGGGTCACTTCCACCAGCACCGAGCGGATTATTATTTTAATATCCCCGTGGAGATTACAAACTGAATCCCAGGGAAAAAAAGATGGAGATGAAAATTCTGGAGAGAGGGAATTTTAAGCTATGAGAATGGATGCAATCTCTGTAGAAGAGAAAAGAGAAAGGGTAGAGAGTGATAGGCAGGAGAATATAGGGCCTCAGGTAGCTTGATCATATAATTTGTTGCCCAAACTGGAACAACTTAGGGAGAGGTAGGAACCACTATTTATAATAACATTGGGAACTCAGATGTAAACCAGAATTGTCTTCGGCATGTGAGGACATATGGTTACCCTAACACGAGGGTCACCTCTACTGAAGGGCTGGTGATGATTGCCTTTGCCACAGCCCTGACACTTTCTTACATGACAGCAGGAAGTGGTGAAGAGGTGATCATCTGCTACAAGTCCAGAACATGAGTCCTTTCAGTAGGGTCTCCTGAGGGGGTCATTGTGAACTCTGGCAACTTGTCTTCCCTTGGGGCCTCTAGCCCTTCTCCCGTCCTCACATCCTTCCTTGGGGACAAGTGTGGTGTGATGAGGATAGGACACAGATGTGAGTGTGCTCTCCAAATGCCTCAAGGGGGAAAACTGTAGCTATTGGGAAATTAAAAGAATTGTCAAAAGAATAGAATCAGCTACATAAATCGTTTAACCAAAGTCACAGTGCTGTGATAAAAATTAAAATTGTCTTCATATGCAATTAAAACTGATACCACATCCATATAATTCCCGTCTCCCTCCAATCTAATTGCAACATACCTTTGTCCCCACTTGGTTTCTGACCCAGTCTCTTTATTCTAGGCCCTCCTACCTCTTCTGGGACCTTGATCCATATTTTAAAAAATCATCTCTTGACCCTGAGTCTCCCATTTTAACCTATAAGAGTATAGATGCAATATCTTCCATTCTCTCCCCCACCCCTTTTACTCCCTAACCTATGGGTTTTTTCATCCCCATTTTTTTTTTTCAGTGTTTCAGACTAGACTGAAGAGTTCTGACTTTATCTGAATAAGTGTGGTTCACAGTAGGCTCTGACTAGCTGAGCCTTTTCTGAATGTCAGATTTCTAACAGAAACCAACTTGTTTTCAGCGGTAACCAAAGTAGCAAACAGATTCCATATTGGTCAAAATCAGTTTTTAACTGTTTCTAACCAGGTCAAAACCAACATTCCTGGTCCAAATTGGATAAAGCCAGGTCAAGCAGGATAAAACATTCCAACTTAGGACAAATCAGATTCAGAGCAATTCATGATGATTGAGACCAGATGAGCCTGGTTCTAACTTGTCCTTACTGGGTCAGACCAACATGAATTGAGTCACAATGGTTCAGAAGGAGGAAACTGGATTCAGCCAGGTGACACTGCTTCGTATGAGGGAAAAAATGAATAAAAAATGATTTTCAGCAAAGCAAACAGATTCTAACTAAATTAAACCAGTTTAAAGTCACATTTGTTGGAATGAAATCCAAAAAAGAGGGGATATATGTATACGTATAACTGATTCACTTTACTGTACAGCAGAAACTAACACAACACTGTAAAGCAACTATACTCCAATAAAAATTAAAAGATAAAATCACATTTGTCAAAGTAGCTTGATTCAAGTTGGATCAAATCAGCTCTAATTTCAATAGTGTTGCCCTTGCTGATTAAAACCAGCTTTAGCCAATTTAAACCAGATCTGGCACCATTGCTTAAAAAATATATTATTAACTATTTATGGAGGAAAAAAAGAGATGGATAGGTTATAGATGTCATTATACATTATATCTTATAATTTACATTTTGCTTTCTTAGATCATTATTAAGAGGTATATAAAATCCAAAGCAAGCTCTTTACTGATTCAGCAATCTGTAATGTCCATTCATCTACAGATTTCTCTTGGCATTAAAATTATTTCTTATACTGTTGAGTTTCCCAAGTTTTAATCAAGTTGAGGCAGGTTGTCTGCAAAAAAAAAAAATTTCCCCAGTCACCTAGAGAAGAGATTCCCTCAGTCGAAGTGAACTACATGACCAGGCTCTGACCTTCTCACTGGTCTTTTGGGAGAACGGCTTTTTTCATGGGGACATTACCCAGATTTGAATTGCTTCATCAAAAATAATTAATGAGAAGCTAGACCTACAACAGCAGACATTTTCAAAGAGAAATGATTTCTCCAGATCTGTGGGGACTCTGTCCCAAGGTGGTGCTGCTTTTATGGAAAACATGTTAACTCATGAACTGTTGAACCATCTTTCCATGATCTAAATATAGCTCTCTAATAAAAACCTTTTCATTTTTTTTTCAAATAATTTCTGGATTAAATCATAATTTGATACTGATGGACAGTGCAAAAATGAATAAATTCAGAACTATGTTGGTGACCTAGGAGCCACCTGAACGGATACCTAATCATACTTATTTATCCAAATGGCAAACTAGTACAGAAGAAGAACAAAAAAGGTGTAGAAACTGAATGAGAATACAAGTTATACTACAATTAATAGTAAAACTGAAGTGCAATGGTAATTTATATGAACAACATTTTTAAAACGTATTTCAGAGACTGAAAGTAAATACTGGATTTTGTGTTTCAAAACCAGACACCTACAAACCTGCAGCCCTGGTCTGATCAGATCAGACTTGTTTCAACAATTTTATGCAAATGAATTTGTGCTCTATTCTTTAAGCTGCTTGCAATTGGATTAAAATGAGAACTGCCTTTTCATTTCAAAGTTTGCACTGCCCATGGTCGCACAGTGTCCTCTGGGAGGCTACATTGTGAAGTTAGAAAATGCCTCTCTGCTGCTATACTCTCACCATCCATCACATCTCCATTTGCTCCCTTGGGGAAGAGTTGTTTTGTGCAAAGGAGCCCCCAAATGATCCATGTGTACTTGAAAGGAATGTGTATTCTGCTGGTGGGTGGAGGGGTCTACAAATATCAATTAGATTCCATTGGTTGATGGCGTTGCTCAGTTCTTCTGTCTTTTCTGATTTTCTTTCTACTTATACTATCAATTACAGAGAGAGGAGTTTTGAGGTCTTCAGCTCTAATTATGGATTTGTCATTTCTCCATTTGGTTCTATCAGTTTTTGTTTTTGTATTCTGAAATTCTCTCGTGGGTACATATGCATTTGGGACTGCTATGTCTTCTTTGTGAATTGGCTCTTTTATCATTATGCAATGTAGTTTTCCTTGTACAGTAAGTCCTCTACATACGTTCTGAGGCAGTTCTTAAGTCCAATTTGTTCGTAAGTCCAACGAAGTTAGCCTAGGTACCCAACTAACACAATCGACTATATAGTACTGTACTGTAATAGGTTTATATAATAATTTTCACACAAATAATACATAAAAAACAAACACAAAAATAAAGAAAACATTTTTAATCTTACAGTACAGTACCTTGAAAAGTACAGTAGCACAGTACAGCAGCTGGCATACAGGGGCTGACATCGAGTGAACAGGCAAGAAGCGCTACTGACTGGAGGAGGAAGAGGAGGTGGGAGATGGTAGAGCTGAGGATCGTCAGCAATAGGAGACGGAGGGCAAGCTGCAATTTCACTCACGGCTGATGTTGATGGCACACGTTCTGGTTCCTTGCTGGATTCCATTCTATCTACCCTCTTGAAAAAACGATCCAGTGATGTCGGGGTAGTAGCTCTTTTCTCGTCATCAGTGAATGACACAGTAGCACTGAATTGCATTCTGAACGGCTACTGCAACCTTCATGTATCATTCTATGTTCGGGTCCTGTGCCTCAAAAACTAACAGTGCCTCCTCAAATAAAGAAAATTCCCTTAGATTTCCTGCATCGTGAATCTCTTCAGTTCTTCAGTTACTTCTTCTTCCTCGTGTTGCTCTTCGGCCTTTCTCTGTGCCTCCAATTCCACCAGGTCTTCATTAGTAAGCTCCTCTTGTTGCACAGCAAGGAGTTCAGTGACAGTGTCTTCTTGCAGATCTAGCTCCATCTTCTTGCTGAGGGTCACTAAGTTGCTGAAGACCTCTTTGGACACCTCATCCACCTTCCCAAATCCACGAAAATCGTGAACAAACTGTGGGCAAAGGTTCTTCCAAAGCACATTCAGGGTGAAGCCTGTAACATCACGCCAAGCAAAGTCAATGTTTTTTATGGTCTTGTAGATGTTATAGTCCTTCCAAAATTGTTGCAAGGTTGTTCCTGATTCATCTTTCGCCTTTACTGCCTGATGAAAAGTGTAACGTAAATAATATTTCTTGAAAGTCGTTATAACTCCATGGTCCATAAGCTGGATGAGCGACGTAGTATTCAGTGGCAGATGCACTACTTTGATGTTGGGATGAAAGTCATCCATGAATGGGGTGTGGCCCAGAGCATTGTTGAGCAGCAAAAGAATGTTGAATGGAACATCTTTCTCCAAGTAATATTTCTCTACCTCAGGGATAGAGTGGTTGACAAACCAGTCCTGGAAAATGGCCTGTGTAACCCAGGCTTTGGGGTTACTCTTCCACACAACACGAAGAGAGACCTTGGCTGTTTTTTGTTTTTTTCTTTGTTAACATCTTTATTGGAGTATAATTGCTTTACAATGGTGTGTTAGTTTCTGCTGTATAACAAAGTGATTCAGCTATACATATACATATATCCCCATATCTCCTCCCCCTTGCGTCTCCCCCCCCACCCTCCCTATCCCACCCCTCTAGGTGGTCACAAAGCACCGAGCTGATCTCCCTGTGCTACGCAGCTGCTTCCCACTAGCTATTGATTTTACATTTGGTAGTGTATATATGTCCATGCCACTCTCTCACTTTGTCCCAACTTACCCTTCCCCCTCCCAGTGTCCTCAAGTCCCTTCTCTACGTCTGCATCTTTATTCCTGTCCTGCCCCTAGGTTCTTCAGAGCCATATTTCTTTTTTAGATTCCATATATATGTGTTAGCACATGGTATTTGTTTTTCTCTTTCTGACTTACTTCACTCTGTATGGCTGACTCTAGGTCCATCCACCTCACAACAAATAACTCAATTTTGTTCTTTTTATGGCTGAAAATATTCCACTGTATATATGTGCCACATCTTCTTTATCCATTCATCTGTTGATGGACACTTAGGTTGCTTCCATGTCCTGGCTATTGTAAATAGAGCTGCCATGGACATTCTGGTACATGACTCTTTTTGAATCATGGTTTCTCAGGGTATATGCCCAGTAGTGGGATTGCTGGGTCGTATGGTAGTTCTATTTGTAGTTTGCTAAGGAACCTCCGTACTGTTCTCCATAGTGGCTGTATCAATTTACATTCCCACCAACAGTGCCAGAGGGTTCCCTTTTCTCCACACCCTCTCCAGCATTTATTGTTTGTAGATTTTTTTTTTTGTGTGTGTGTGTGATATGCGGGCCTCTCACTGTTGTGGTCTCTCCCGTTGCGAAGCACAGGCTCCGGACACGCAGGCTCAGCGGCCATGGCTCACGGGCCCAGCCGCTCCGCGGCACGTGGGATCTTCCCGGACCAGGGCACGAACCCGTGTCCCCTGCATCGGCAGGCGGGCTCTCAACCACTGCGCCACCAGGGAAGCCCCTGTTTGTAGATTTTTTGATGATGGTCAGTCTGAACAGGGTGAGGTGATAACTCATTGTAGTTTTGATTTGCATTTCTCTAATGATTAGTAATGTTGAGCATTCTTTCATGTGTTTGTTGGCAATCTATATCTTCTTTGGAGAAATGTCTATTTAGGTCTTCTGCCTATTTTTGGATTGGGTTGTTTGTTTGTTTGTTTTTTGATATTGAGCTGTTGTAAATTTTGGAGATTAATCCTTTGTCAGTTGCTTCATTTGCAAATATTTTCTCCCATTCTGAGGGTTGTCTTTTCATCTTGTTTATGGTTTCCTTTGCTGTGCAAAAGCTTTTAAGTTTCATTAGGTCCCATTTCTTTATTTTTGTTTTTACTTCCATTTCTCTAGGAGGTGGGTCAAAAAGGATCTTGCTGTGATTTATGTCATAGTGTTCTGCTATGTTTTCCTCTAAGAGTTTCATAGTATCTGGCCTTACATTTAGGTCTTCAATTGTTTGGTGTTAGGGAGTGTTCTAATTTCATTCTTTTACATGTAGCTGTCCAGTTTCCCCAGCACCACTTATTTTTTTTAAAACATCTTTATTGGAGTATAATTGTTTTACAATAGTATGTTAGTTTTCCCTTTACAACAAAGTGAATCAGTTATACATATACATATGTTCCCATATCTCTTCCCTCTTGCGTCACCCTCTCTCCCATCCTCCCTATCCCACCCCTCTAGCCAGCACCACTTATTGAAGTGGCTGTCTTTTCTCCATTGTATATTCTTGCCTCCTTTATCAAATACAAGGTGACCATGTGTATGTGGGTTTATCTCTGGGTTTTCTATCCTGTTCCATTGATCTATATTTCTGTTTTTGTGCCAGCACCATACTGTCTTGATTACTGTAGCTTTGTAGTACAGTGTGAAGTCCAGGAGCTTGATTCCTCCAGCTCCGTTTTTCATTCTCAAGATTGCTTTGGCTATTCGGGGTCTTTTGTGTTTCCATACAAATTGTGAAATTTCTTGTTCTAGTTCTGTGAAAAATGCCAGTGGTAGTTTGATAGGGATTGCATTGAATCTGTACATTGCTTTGAGTAGTATAGTCATTTTCACAATGTTGATCCTTCCAATCCAAGAGCATGGTATATCTCTCCATCTGTTGGTATCATCTTTAATTTCTTTCATCAGTGTCATAGTTTTCTGCATACAGGTCTTTTGTCTCTTTAGGTAGGTTTATTCCTAGATATTTTATTCTTTTTTTGCAATGGTAAATGGTAGGGTTTCCTTAATTTCTCTTTCAGATTTTTCATCATTAGTGTATGGGAATGCAAGAGATTTCTGTGCATTATTTTTGTATCCTGCTACTTTACCAAATTCATTGATTAGCTCTAGTAGTTTTCTGGTAGCACCTTTAGGATTCTCTATGTATAGTATCATGTCACCTGCAAACAGTGACAGCTTTATTTCTTCTTTTCCGAATTCGATTCCTTTTATTTCTTTTTCTTCTCTGATTGCTGTGGCTAAAACTTCCAAAACTATGTTAAGTAATAGTGGTGAGAGTCAACAACCTTGTCTTGTTCCTGATCTTAGTGGAAATGGTTTCAGTTTTTTACGACAGAGAATGATGTTTGCTGTGGGTTTGTCATATATGGTCTTTATTATGTTGAGGTAAGTTCCCTCTATACCTCCTTTCTGGAGGGTTGTTTTTTTTTTTTTTAATCACAGGTGGGTGTTGAATTTTGTCAAAAGCTTTTTCTGCATCTATTGAGATGATCGTATGGTTTTTCTCCTTCAATTTATTAATGTGGTTTATCACACTGATTGATTTGAGTTTATTGAAGAATTCTTGCTTTTCTTGGATAAACCCCACTTGATAATGGTGTATGATCCTTTTAATGTGCTGTTGGATTCTGTTTGCTAGTATTTTGTTGAGGATTTTTGCATCTATGTTCGTCACTGATATTTGCCAGCAGGTTTCTTTCTTTGTGACATCTTTGTCTGGTTTTGGTATCAGGGTGATGGTGGCCTCGTAGAATGAGTTTGGGAGTGTTCATCCCTCTGCTATATTTTGGAAAAGTTTGAGAAGCATAGGTGTTAGCTCTTCTCTAAATGTTTGATAGAATTCACTTGTGAAGCCATCTGGTCCTGGGCTTTTGTTTGTTGGAAGATTTTTAATCACAGTCTCAATTTCAGTGTTTGTGATTGGACTGTTCATATTTTCTATTTCTTCCTGGTTCAGTCTCAGAAAGATGTGCTTTTCTAAGAATTTGTCCATTTCTTCCAGGTTGTCCATTTTATTGGCATAGAGTTGCTTGTAGTAATCTCTCATGATCCTTTGTATTTCTGCAGTGTCAGTTGCTACTTCTCCTTTTTCATTTCTAATTCTATTGATTTGAGTCTTCTCCCTTTTTTTCTTGCTGAGTCTGGCTAATGGTTTATCAATTTTGTTTATCTTCTTAAAGAACCACCTTTTAGTCTTATTGATCTTTGCTTTCCTTGATTTCTTTTTTATTTATTTCTGATCTGATCTTTATGATTTCTTTCCTTCTGCTAACTTTGGGGTTTTTTTGTTCTTCTTTCTCTAATTGCTTTAGGTGTAAGGTTAGGTTGTTTATTTGAGATGTTTCTTGTATCTTGAGGTAGGATTGTATTGCTATAAACTTCCCTCTTAGAACTGCTTTTGCTGCATCCCATAGGTTTTAGGTCATTGTGTTTTCATTGTCATTTGTTTCTATGTATTTTTTGATTTCTTCTTTGATTTCCTCAGTGATCTCTTGGTAATTTAGTAGTGTATTGTTTAGCCTCCATGTGTTTGTATTTTTTAGATTTTTTCCTGTAATTCATATCTACTCTCATAGTGTTGTGGTTGGAAAAGATACTTGATATGATTTCAATTTTCTTAAATTTCCCAGGGCTTGGTTTTTGACCCAAGATATGATCTATCCTGGACAATGTTCCATGAGCACTTGAGAAGAAAGAGTATTCTGTTGTTTTTGGATGGAATGTCCTATAAATATCAATTAAGTCCTTCTTGTTTAATGTATCATTTAAAGTTTCTGTTTCCTTATTTATTTTCATTTTGGATGATCTGTGAAAGTGGTGTGTTAAAGTCCCCTACTATGATTGTGTTACTATCGATTTCCCCTTTTATGGCTGTTAGCATTTGCCTATGTATTGAGGTGCTCCTATGTTGGGTACATAAATATTTACAATTGTTATATTTTCTTCTTGGATTGATCCCTTGATCATTGTGTAGTGTCCTTCTTTGTCTCTTGTAATAGTCTTTATTTTAAAGTCTCTTTTGTCTGATATGAGAATTACTACTCCAGCTTTCTTTTGGTTTCCATTTGCATGGAATACATTTTTCCATCCCTTCCCTTTCAGTCTGTATGTGTCCCTAGGTCTGAAGTGGGTCTCTTGTAGACAACATATATACGGGTCTTGTTTTTGTATCCATTTAGCCAGTGTATGGCTTTTGGTTGGAGCATTTAATCCATTTACATTTAAGGTAATTATCGATATGTATGTTCCTATGACCATTTTCTTAATTGTTTTGGGTTTGTTATTGTAGGTCTTTTCCTTCTCTTGTGTTTACTGCCTAGAGAAGTTCCTTTAGCATTTGTTGTAGAGCTGGTTTTGTGGTGCTGAATTCTCTTAGCTTTTGCTTGTCTCTAAAGTTTTAAATTTCTCTGTCGAATCTGAATGAGATCCTTGCTGGGTAGAGGAATCTTGGTTGTAGGTTTTTCCCTTTCATCACTTTAAATATGTCCTGCCACTCCTTTCTGCCTTGCAGAGTTTCTGCTGAAAGATCAGCTGTTAACTTTATGGGGATTCCCTTGTATGTTATTTGTTTTTCCCTTTCTGCTTTTAATATTTTTTCTTTGTATTTAATTTTTGATAGTTTGATTAATATGTATCTTGGTGTGTTTCTCCTTGGATTTATCCTGTATGGGACTCTCTGTGCTTCCTGGACTTGATTGACTATTTCCTTTCCCATATTAGGGAAGTTTTCAACTATAATCTCTTCAAATATTTTCTCAGTCCCTTTCTTTTTCTCTTCTTCTTCTGGGAGCCCTATAATTCGAATGTTGGTGCACTTAATGTCATCCCAGAGATCTCTGAGACTGTCCTCAATTCTTTTCATTCTTTTATCTTTATTCTCCTCTGCAGTAGTTATTTCCACTATTTAATTTCCAGGTCACTTTCCGGTCTTCTGCCTCAGTTATTCTGCTATTGATTCCCTCTAGAGAATTTTTAATTTCATTTTTTGTTCTTCATTTGCTCTTTAGTTCTTCTAGGTCCTTGTTAAATGTTTCTTGTATTTTCTGCATTCTGTTTCCAAGATTTTGGATCATCTTTACTATCATTACTCTGAAATATTTTTAGGTAGACTGCCTATTTCCTCTTAATTTGTTTGGTCTGGTGTGTTTTTGCCTTGCTCCTTCATCTGGTGTGTGTTTCTCTGTCTTCTCCTTTTGCTTAACTTACTGTGTTTGGGGTCTCCTTTTTCCAGGCTGCATGTTCATAGTTCCTGTTGTTTTTGGTGTCTGCCCCCAGTGGCTAAGGTTGGTTCAGTGGGTTGTGTAGGCTTCCTGGTGGAGTGGACTGGTGCCTGTATTCTGGGGGATGAGGCTGGACATTGTCTTTCTGGTGCAGCCCAATTTTTTAATGAAACAAACATGAACCCATGTGTTTCATGAAAATGTGTCTCCTTTCTTGTCCATACAATTGATGTAATGTGTCACTCAAGTTTGCACTCTCAGTAGAATTGGGAAGTAAACTGGTCTATTAACGTTACTCCCTTTCTTCTGGTTGTAACACACAATTTCAGGGTAGCATAGTAACTTCTGGCTATGTGAGGCCTCTTTGGGGTAATGGCAGATTGTTAAAGGCTTCTCTCCCCTCCTGTCTCCCAGATGGTGATGCTGCAGGCTGCATCTCGCACACTATCTCCAGCCCTGGGTCTCTGTCCTAGGGAACGTACTGAGGATGTGCTGGGCTCACCCAGCATTTGGACCCCACCGGGGTCTCCCAGGAGCAAGGGGTAACTTCTAGGGTTTCTTTTAACCAGTTGTAATGGCCTTGTACTCCTAGGCTCTGTTTTTAAGGGCTTTGGGGTTCTCTGAATGATAAACTGACAGAGGCTTCACCTTCATATCATCAGAAGCATTGCCACCAAACAACAGAGTTAGCTTATCTTCTGCTGCTTTATAGCCTGGCATCAACTTTTCCTCCTTACTGATATAACTTCGGTCTGGCATCCTCTTCCAGTGCAGTCCTGTCTCATCCACATTAAAAACCTGCTCTGGTAAATACGTGCCTTCATCAATAATTTCTCAAAGCATTTCAGGAAATTCCCGGGCAGTTACCGTATCTACACTCACTGCCTCACCACTTGCTTTTATGTTGTGAAGGTTGGCTCTAGCCTTGAGCTGATGAAACCAGTCATGGCTGGCATTAAAAGATGTACCTTCGGGGCTTCCCTGGTGGCGCAGTGGTTGAGAGTCCATCTGCCGATGCAGGGGACGCGGGTTCGTGCCCCGGCCCGGGAGGATCCCACATGCCGCGGAGCGGCTGGGCCCGTGAGCCATGGCCGCTGAGCCTGCACATCCGTAGCCTGTGCTCAGCAGCGGGAGAGGCCACAACAGTGAGAGGTCCGCGTACCGCAAAAAAAAAAAAAAAAAAAAAAAAAAAAATAAAAGACGCACCTTCTGATTCTTCACCGTGTTTCTTCAAGTCTTCATAAAGGGTTTTAGCTTTCTTTTTAATTGGCATTAAGCTGAGCGAGACTTGACGCTTATGCTGATTCTGCATCCACACACTGGGAAGTTTCTCCATCTCCTCCATCACTTTTCTACACTTCCTCGATATTATTGTTGACATCATCAACACAGCAGACTTCACATGTTCCATGATCTTGTCCTTGTTCTTCAGAATCATGCTGATGGTTGAACAATTCATGTTATAAGAACAAGTGATGTCTACCATCTTTTTGCCTCGCTCCACTCTCTCAATTATTTTCACTTTTGTTTCCATTGTTATCTCTTGGCACTTCTTAGCAGTACCAGCTACATCACCGCTGCTTTTACACTTGGTTCTGGATACCCTGGGCTTGAACTAAGGATACAGTACTATTGTTCTCTATACAGTACTATACTACTACTACTGTACTACTACTGTACTACTACTGCTAGATACTGTACTACTGTACTCTATACAGTAAAGTACACAAAAGCACAACCACTTGTAGAGGATGCACTCATGTAACAATGTACACCAGACACGTGAACTAACTTACGTGACTGGACATGAGAATGCCCGTTTGTATCTTTGAAAGCTCGCAACTTGAAGGTTCGTATGTATGGGACTTACTGTACTAAAGTCAATACTTTAATTGTTGTACTTTTCAGTTCTAAAATTTCCATTTCATTTGTTTTTATATCTTCCTTTTTTTCCAGAGACCTTCTGTTTTTCTTTTGTTTCAGGAGTGCTTACCCTTACTTCTTTGAGCATAGTTACAATCACTGCTTTAAAAACCTTTGATTATTCTAACATGTGCATCTTCTCAGGGTTGATATCTGTTGATTTTCTCTTTCCTTGTTAGTTGAGACTTTCATGATTCTTCATATGCTGAGAAATTTTGGCCTATATCCTTGATATTTTGAAATATTATGAGACACTGAGTCTGGTTTAAATCTGGTTTAAAGAAACATTGTATTTGTTTGTTTCTTTGTTTGTTTGAAGCAGGCAATTAACCGTGTTGTATTCTGGCTGTAAGTTCCAACCTGCCTCTGTGGGCTATGGTTCCAATACCAGTTCTGTTTTCAAAGTGCAGCATTATTCACATCAGTCCTGTGTGTGTACCACCTAGTAGGCAGTTCTCAAAACCTGTGGTATGCTTTTTAAGGCAGATCCATACATGTTCAGCTTGGAGGTGAACCCAGGAGTTCATACATTAAGTTCATGAATTTCTTTCTTAATATCCCTACTCTCCATGATCTTGCCAACACCTTTTGACTCCTTGGAGCTGTCTTCCTAGTCCTTTAGCCAGCAGGCTTGGTCTATAGTTTGCTAGCTCTGCCACACACTTCCTGTGACTGTCATTGTGTCTGGAGTCGAGTGGCAGGAGGACAGAGAGAGGGAAAAAATGGGACGGAGACTTGCTCACCTTCTTCTGATCACCGCTCCTCTGGTCAAACAGAATGGTTCTCCTTCCTCCCTCAGCGCTTTAGGTGCCTGCCCGTCACCACTGCCACCACCCCCGCTCCCATCCCCCCCACCACTGCTGCCTGTGGGAGAGGCTGAAAAGAAGGAAAAAAAGAAACATAAACCAGAGGATTTCCCCTCTCTTTCTCTCTCTTAGGAGTCCCCTTTCTTAGTTCTTGGACCAGAAACAGAGGACTGACTCTCTTGGAGCTATTTCTGTCGGCCCCTGGGGCACACTTCTGAGTTTCTGGCTGCCTTTGAGTCCAGACTGGGCAACACTAGAGGAAAAAAAATGGCAAACTCACTGCTGACTTAGTGGAACTTTGAATCCTGGTCTCCTTCCCCAATCTGCCTGTTACAATTTATGTATTAGGGCCCTCAGAGAGCTACTCCCTCCATTCTGTCCAGGATTTATAGTTGTATTTATTTATTTTTTTTATTTATTTTTTTTTTTTGCGGTATGCGGGCCTCTCACTGTTGTGGCCTCTCCCGTTGCAGAGCACAGGCTCCGGATGCGCAGGCCTAGCGGCCATGGCTCACGGGCTTAGTTGCTCCGCGGCATGTGGGATCTTCCCGGACCAGGGCACGAACCCGTGTCTCCTGCATCGGCAGGCGGATTCTCAACCACTGCGCCACCAGGGAAGCCCTATAGTTGTATTTAATGTACCCTTCCTTATACCATCTTTTGTGGAATCAGCATGTCATTTAAACCATTGGTCTTTTGCTATGTGGAAAATGGTGTGTATATATACATACATACATATATATATACATACATACATATATATACATACATACATATATATATATATATATATATTGCCCCCCAGAAATTGCATTTTAAAATTTCATTGACCAGCAATAGCTCCTTATTATGGCCTGAAAGAATTAGGCAGTCCATGTCCTACTTTCTGAATCTACAATTAGAGACATTCCCCCCAAACACAAATTTTCAAAGGAACAAATTCGCATTAAGACTGAACCACAACCTTGCCTGGCCTGTACAGTACTTTCAGTTGTTTTTCTTGTTTACATTCTCCCCTTTCACATTAACAGGAAAAAAAGAGAGTGTCCCAAGAGGCCATAAGAATTCTGAGATTTTAAGCCTAAGCGATTGGGAAGACAGCTGCCCTTCACCCAGATATGGAGCCTGCAATAAGGAGACAGCGGTTTTGGTGGTGGGAGGTGATGGTTCCCTCCATCACACACTGACTTGAAGAGTCTGCTAGAATATCCAGGACATGGAAGCCTGGAGTTGAGAAGTTATCAGGGAAGAAAACTACTAAGGAAGAAAACTACTAAGGCAAGAAAGGAGAGACAGGGACCACATAACGAGGTGACCTTAAACTTCCCACTGCCAAGGATGGCCCCTCCCCCCCACCACCACCACAATGCAGGCCTCTTTAGAAATTGCTGCTCTTGGAGACCCCTCCCACTACTGTGTCTGCTCGTCCCTGAGCATGGCTCAATTCCCCAGAGCCTGTGAAATCTCCCTAGGCATCTGCCCTTTTAGAACATCGATTGACCCTTTATCTGGAGCTTATTCAAAGGTAGGTGGGGTATTCTGGTCACCAAGGCAGAACTACTGGGGGAGATTTTTTAAGATTTTCCTGATTCTGGCCCCTGGTGGAGACAAATAGTCTGGATTAAGCTGCAGCTTTCTGTGGCCTGCCTGACGCGTTCCCAGAATTTACCCCTTAACTTGGGCTAATCAGTACAATTACCTCTGGATAGTGAAATAACAATGTTTCTCGAGCACATTGCCACTGCCAACTTGTATCTACAAATACCATCATATTTTATTGTAACAACCACCGTTTCAGTCATGGTATACTAGGTTTTGCTGCATTAATAAATAAACCCAAATCTCAGTGGTTTAACACAGCAAAAGATGCTACACATCCAACAGGAGTGATGGGTGCTCTGCTCCTCAGAGACCCAGGCTAACCAAGGCAACATCTTAACCGTAGTTTCTACAATCATGGCACCAGTGGGAAGGAGATGTGATTGGTACACTGAGACTTAAAGCATCTGTTGCCTTTCCTCCCTCCCTCCCTCCCTCCCTCCCTTCCTTCCTTCCATCCTTCTATTTTTTTCTCTCTTTCTTTCTATTTTTAAAAAGAGAAGTCATATTCCATCAGCCAAAGAAAATCACATGGCCACATTTAACTTCAAGGGAACAGTGACGTTAAATCCTCTCTGGCCCCTAAAGGGGAAATAGTAATGACTGCCCAAACCGTGCCCTCAAGAATTGTTATCTTCTCTTTAGAGTTGAAAAACTCAGACTCTATTAGGGCACTTTTCCAAAGTCACACGGTTAGGAAGTGAGCAGAGCAAGGGCCCAGGTGCACACTTATTTAGCTCAGATGTCTCCTCTTTAGGAAGTCATTATATAGAAGGCGTTTCTTCAAGGGAACTTCAGATGCTGACAAGTAAAAAGCTTGACCCCCAATTTCACGAAGTTAATTTTTCTTTTTTGAAAAAGAATGAAAGAATGAAAAACACAAAAGAACAAAAGAAAGAAAGACAAAAAGAAAGAAATTGAGGGCTTCCCTGGTGGCGCAGCAGTTGGGAGTCCTCCTGCTGATGCAGGGCACATGGGTTCGTGCCCCGGTCCGGGAAGATCCCACATGCCGCGGAGCGGCTGGGCCCGTGAGCCATGGCTGCTGGGCCTGCGTGACCGGAGCCTGTGCTCCACAGCGGGAGAGGCCCGCGTACCGCAAAAAAAAGAAAAAAAAAAAGAAAGAAATTGAAAAGAGAAGAAAAAATAAAAAGCAACCAGGGCTCTTGTCCACCTGCACCAATATCTGATTGCATGTCAGGGTGATTTGGTTTCTTTCCCTCTGTGTGGTATTTTCCATTTGTAGGACTGGCTCAGAAGTTTGTATATTGGTCTACATGCTTGTTCTTGCTTATGTTTGTTCTCTGCTTGATCCCATACCCTTCATTCATCCTTGGAATGTTCCAATGACAATGGAAAAACAGCAATATAGCTAGTCAGACAGAAGGGACTGACCATGGACACAGCCCACCTTCTCTCAGAATTCTAAGAGGGAAGCTAGAGGGCATGAGAGCGCACTCTACACATTTCCCCACTTGAAAGAAGTCAACTGGGAGTGTTTAGTCTCACTCTTCAGATGAGAAAACTGAGGCTCAGAGAGGTGAAGACAGTGTTCAAGGTCACATGGCTAGAACCAGATTAAAACAAGCTGCTACTATTTTTCTGAATCGTAGCTCCAGACCAGCCCACTCTGCAGCCTCCCATCTACTCTCATACTCACGGTACACCTGCCCTGAAATATATTACGCCAGCTGATGCAGGGGTAGCTCTGCCTTGTCTGAAGACTTGCACCTTCACACAGCTTGCTCTTTGAAGGGCACAAGAGCAGGTGCAGTCCTTTCCCAAGGAGAAGTAGAGGTGAGGCAGCAACCCCACTGCTCAGGCTGCCAGCTCTGGAGGTGGTAGTCCTCCCAACACTTTAGAAGAAATGCTTCCCGGGCCTCCGGACTCTTGCTAAACAAACTTGAGATCCATAGATGAGTTCTAGAAAGAGGCAAGGCATGGGTAGTAGTAGAAATTTGTGTCCATACTGCAGGGCCGAGCCTCCAAACAAGCCCATGAGGGAGATCCAGCAGTGTTTTTGTTTTAACACCAAAGAAGGAAAAATACCACTTGATTAGATTAAATATGCTTTGAGTAGGGCCCGAAGTCCTTAGCTTTAATGTGTATGAGATGTGAAACTCAAGATGTTTTTAATGGCTTTGAGAGCTGTTTCTGACACCATGAGACCCCAGTTGTCTCCATGCATGAACTTACAAGGGGAAGGACGGCTCCCTAAAATAGCTCAAGGCCTGGCCCCCATGCGGTAATGGAAAGGGCAGCAGCCCAGCTCTTATCAGGGGCTCTTGCTGTCAATCAAACACACACATACTCATAGTATGAATGTTTGCCACTCGCTTATCTGGGTAAGAAGAAATGCCCTCTTCCGCCTCTAGAACTCCATGATTTGAAATAGGGAAAGGTGACCTTAGGAAGAATCTGGCCACGGACATGGATCCCATAGCCTTTGGACTGACAGCTACCTCAAGGGGAACATCGGAGCCGTTCCAGGGCTCACACACACAGCAGGCCTTCTCTCATCCCTCCCAAACAAATGAGCACAGCAGCTAAGTCAGTGAGTCTTAAAGCCTCAAGACACAGGCTGTGGGGAGTTTTCTCTCGAAGCCATAATGTGGCACTAGAGTTGTGTGGTAATTCTCTACATTGCAGGAATAGAAGAAGGCATTTCAAATGCAGCTTGAAGTTTTCACAAAAGAAGTCACATGCTTCTCTGTGTATGTCATCTTTTCCCAGATGGATCCAAAATGAGCCACAGAATTTCCCTGTTGCAGAGTTTCTGAGAGAATAATAGATCTGAGAGCTGGAAGGGGCATCAGGAGTGGGTGTGAGCCCCTTTTCTTCCAACATGTATAAATATGTTCTTCCTATTTTCTAAATGAGGGGACTGCAGTTCTGAGGTTGGTGATTTTTTTTTTTTTTTTTTTTTTTTTTTTTTTTGCAGTACGCGGGCCTCTCACTGTTGTGGCCTCTCCCACCGCGGAGCACAGGCTCCGGACGCGCAGGCTCAGCGGCCATGGCTCACGGGCCCAGCCGCTCCGCGGGATGTGGGATCTTCCCGGACCGGGGCACGAACCCGTGTCCCCTGCATCGGCAGGCGGACTCTCAACCACTGTGCCACCAGGGAAGCCCTGAGGTTGGTGATTTTGATATTGACACGGCCAGCGAGTGATGCTGGCGTGGAGGTTGGGGTTACCTGCCTTCTTCTACTACGCTCAACTGCTTCTCACAAGGAGAAGATGCCACCATCAGGCAGAGAGTAGGAAACAGGAAACAGGAAAGAAAAATAAAAGGAATGCAGGACCCATAGAAATCTTGGCAGCCAAGTCTGGCCAGATGTCACAAGTGGCACACAGTAGGTCTCTATCTATTGACAATAGAGGCAAGACAAAGATGACTAGCAAAGTAGAGCAATGAACCTACAGACTGTTTGACTTTGTGGTCTGTAGTGCCTGGGATTATGTACAAACCATATCTGGCCCGTGTTCATTGGATATGTGGTATCTCTGAGACTTTATAAAAATCAATTCATTCAACAAGAAAGCCAGTTTGATAAAAGAGGGAAAATTGCCAATGGGCTAAGGTGACAGCAATTTCAGGCATCGTGTAAGCTGATTAGCCTCAAACAGAGACACTGCTCTCTGTGCTGAGACCTCTAACCCTGCGGCCGTCTTAGAGACTTGTGGTGCTGGTCACGAGGGCAGCATGGGCAATGAGTGAAGGCCAAGACCTTATTAGGAGTGTCTCCCAGGAAGCAGGGTGAGGCAAACACAGGGCATTCCTTTAGAATAATGGATTTGTTTTATTTTGCATTTATTTTTGCATTACAAAAGAATTGTGAAATGATGTTTTTACATTACCTTTCTTTTTCTTTCTTTTTTAAATTAACCAAAGGATTATTTTTTTTCTCTCCCTTTGGATAAACACAGATCTGGTCAGGTCAGCCCCTGCTTAAAACACCTCAGAGGCTTCCTCTTGCTCATTTGAAAATAACCCAGCTCACGAGAATGACGCTAAACATCACTGACCTTTAACAGGTTTGCACAGGACAGCTTTCCCTATCGATCACGAGATGATATGTTTTTGGATTGGTTGATTAATAGCCACTACACGTGAGCTGCCCCCAACACTTTTCCCCTCTGGGATCCCTGGACCTTCCCGAAATCCAGCATCTAGGGCAGCAGGGGGGCCCCAGGACCCTGCCCCAGCCTGTGGCTTGTGTCTTTTTTTTTTTTTTTTTTTTTTTTGCGGTACGCGGGCCTCTCACTGTTGTGGCCTCTCCCATTACGGAGCACAGGCTCCAGACGCGCAGGCTCAGCGGCCATGGCTCACGGGCCCAGCCGCTCCGCGGCATGTGGGATCTTCCCGGACTGGGACACGAACCCGTGTCCCCTGCATCGGCAGGTGGACTCTCAACCACTGCGCCACCAGGGAGGCCCTGTGTCTGTTCTGATGGGACATGCCTATGCCTTTGTGGTTGTCAAAGGCTCATTAACCCCTCCTGGAAGATTCAGCACAGTCAAACGTATCCCCTGCCCCACTTCCCCCCTTTCTCTCCCTGAGCCCTGGCCACACAGCCCTTCTTTATATTCCGCAGGTGCATCATGCTTCTCTCGGGGCCTTTGCAAGTGTGCTTCCTTCCGTCTAGAACAATCTCTCCCACCCTGTCCCCTTTTGACTTTGGTTAACGTTTCTCATCCTCCCTTCGATCATTCATAGTCAGCTTCAATACATATAGGTTGGATGGATGAATGAAAGAATGACCAATCATGTGTGAGAGGAGCAGGCACTAGCAAACGGACTTCTTCCATCGCTCTCCATTGTCTTTGCCTAGTTAATCATCGCCAGAAGGAGAAAGGGAGCCTGTGGATCTGGATGCTGTGATGTCCGCCTTCTACTTTGCTCCGCATTGCTGCTCCTGGAGAGAAGCGGCTTCGACCTGGGTGATGCCTCTTAGCTGTGGGTATTACCTCTTGCAAAGAGGGAAAAGAGAAATAATCTGAATATTTAGGATTCCAAAAGTTGTCTTGTACCAGGTAACTTGAGGCTTCCTATCTCCTCTTTCTGGCCATGAGACAAGAAAGAGAACGAGAGTGAAGTAAGAGAGGTAAGGGGAATTAGATAACCTGAAGACTGAAGCCTGAAGACTCCCTGACACTTCATCGGAAACCGACATTCCACTGAGAAGTCATTTTACTTCTGTCCTCTGAGCTTGTGGTATAGCTGTTCTCTTACAGGTCAAGTGGGGGCCAGCCCCAGGCAGGCCCTCGGGAGGAACCCGGTTTTTAGGTCCATACCCTAGATACCCTGGAGGAGGAAGAGAAAGAAGTAAGTTAAGGAGGCAAGCAGGGGAGGGAAGTCTTCTTAACACTCACCAAAAGGTTCTCAGAAGCAGCTTAAAACTACATGTTTCCCAGCTTGCGAGGGACTGTGTTGTGTTGTTTTGTTTTATTTTGTTTTGTTTAAATCACGCTTCCCTTATTTCCTTATTATTCACTGGGAACAAGCTTGCCTTGACTTTACAGTCTACAAATGCCCACAACCAAAAAAATGAAGAGAACAATTTTGCATTGTTCCCGGTACCCGGTACCTCGCTGGAGCCTAAAATTAGGGGTTGGACTACATGTCCGCTTCCCTTCCTCCTCCAAATGTTAGCAGAGTAGGGATAATGGAGGGTTTTTCTTCCCTGCTTGGACACCACCCCCAGAAATGCCATTAGGATGAAAACATTAGTGTTTGTCAAGAGTAGACAGCAGTATTTTTTCAAAGCATAACTTCTGGAACTGTAGCCCCAAGAAATATTCTGCTGGTAAAAGGACTCCTGGTCAGTACTTATTAGTGAAGTGCAGAAGCTGTGTTACTCATATGTTCCCCCCAAAAGGTCCGGTTGTCCCAAGCTGCCTTCCTGCAGTCTGTTCACACTTGGCTCTTATTCCAGTCCCACATGCTCTGAAATCCCAGGAAGCTGCTCTCAGCAGTGTGCCATTGGCTCCCCCAACATTAGGAAGTCCTCACTAGTGCCGACGTTATGCTCCAGGCTGGGGACCTCCAGGAGGAATGGTGGGATGCTGGGCCTGTGGTGCCGGGCAGGGGGCAGGCTCAGTGGGGCAGGGTGGTAGCAGTCTTGTGCAGGATGACCAGGTCGTCTATCATAGCAACCAGGACAGTGGAGTGAAGGGGGCACTAATTATTCCTAATTATACGTGGCAGCAGGTGGAAACTAGGGCTGCCCTATATGTGTGGAGCTGACAGAGGGGTTATGATTTTTGTTTCTCATCTTAGGAGCCACTTCTAAGGCCAATGGGCAGTGGTCACAAGAAAAAGGTTTCAGTTAACAATTAGAGGGGGCTTTGTAACAGAAAGTCTCCAACAACAGTATAGGCTATTTTATGAGCAGTGAGCATCTTGACACTGCAGATATGCACGAGGGTAACTGACAACCTGCCCTCCAAGATGTTGTGTACAGAAGACACTGACATGCCAGCGAGCTGGACGACTGCAGGGTGGCCTGTGACTGGGATCTGAGGCATCCTCTCTGCTTTGTCCTCTTTGCTAGAGAGGGTTAGCTGTTTATACATGAGGACCAAATTCTGCCAATCTGATGCATGCACACACATACACTTGGGTAAAAGTAGAAATGCAACAGGACTGAAAGATTTAAAACTTGTTGATTTTGTATAATTAATATTCTCTTGTGTCTATACATAATGTAAATATCTCTGTTTAAAATGAGACTAGATTTCACAGTCTTGAATTTAAAAAAGAGAACACTCTGTGACATGTAATCAAAATGTGGTCACAACTATTTGAACAAGTTTGAAGTGGATCCAAATCAGTTCTGAAAAGCCAGCTTAGGCCACTTGGATTAAGTTTGGTCAATAAAAATTGCACGCTGGTTATGTAAGATGTTCACATCAAGGGAAGAAGGGTGGGACTATAAGGGAATTCTTTGTACTATTTTTGCAACTTGTCTGTATGTCTAAAATTAGTTTTTAAAAAACTCCATATCCTTGGCTCCTAGGCCCGGCTCATACCATGGCCTGACTGATGAACTTCCCTCATCCTTTAAGGCTCAGCTCAGGCAGAACATCCCAGATTTCCGATCCCCTCCCATGAGTTGGGGATCTGCAGATGCCCCAATTATACTTACCACCTACCAGTATGATTTTCTATTCTGCACCTTTCTCGCCTTACTCTGATCTTCTTTTGGACTGGAATGTTTTCTTCATTTTATCTTTACCTCTGAGTACCAAGGCCCTACTCAGCACTCGGTACATATCTCTTCAATAAATTAATAAATCAGTCAATTTTGAACAAGCTTTATTAGTTATTTTTTCTTTTTAAAAATTGTGGTAAAATGTACACTACATAATCTTAACTATTTGAAGTGTCCAATTCATTGGGACATTAAGTATATCCCAATGTTTTATAATTTTTCTATCATTTTAAATGGTTTAAGCTGGTCAGAGCTGTTCGAGCCACTTAATCTGGACCCAAGGGACTCATGACACTCAGAATTAATTTAATCCTCCAATTTAATTGTGCCTCCAATCAAAATCTGTTTGAGCGAGTATGGAATTATTTCATCCTATTTGAACTAGCTTGAATCAGGAAGAACTGGCTCTGCCCAGGCCCCAGCCAGTAGTCGGCACTCAAAGTTGGTGATTTTCTTTGGCCTAATCTCTTGGGTTGTCACTTCCTCTTTTGTTAATTTTTTTCCCTTGGAGCTATCTGCCCTGCTGCTCTCCTTTCTCCTCCCACATACCACACCCATCCCTGGTTCGGCCTGGCTCTGGGGCAGGGAGCTTACATTCTACTGCCACCTTCATTGTCCCACCCGTGCACCTGCACTTTCAAAACAACTCCTGCAGGCAGGCTTTGGAGGCAGTCATAATCAAACAGGCTGACTCATTGAGGGAGTCTACCTGTATCTGGACAACCTCTTCAAATATTTAAGGTCACCCTTACCCCCTCCTGGGAGAGGAGGGACATTTTCTCACAGTCATTCTGTTTCCTACCTCACTAGCTCTAAATGCCTCCATTTGAATGGAAAGAATGTAGCACTGCATTAGGAACCAAGAAACTGGGCTCTGGTAATTTTCCGGCCCTTAGCTAGCTGGGTAATTTTGGTCATGCACTCTCTGGGACGATATTTGCCAGTTAGTAAAAAAGAAGGGCTTGGATATAGAGATCAAAGTTTGATTTTTATTATTACTGCTTTGCAGCAGTTTTTTTTTTTTTTCTGTGTGTGGGGATACAGTATTACCCTAAGACAAGAAAAATGCCGAATCCTCTGGCTGTCAGAAGCGTGTTTTCTCTCTCCCCCATGCTGTCTAACCCTAGTTAGAATGTGGAGGGCTCTTGTCCTTTGTCCCTTGCCTTTAGAAGGAGCCCAGTGAGTCTTATCTTGTGTGTGAGTGTGCGCGTGTGACTGGGTGCCCTTTACCCGAGGGCTCTTCTTTCCTTATAGTCACTGCCTTCTTCTTGCTGGCTCCCTGCTTCAGCCTCATCCTCACCCTCTTGTAGCCAGAATGGTTGTCCCAAAACGCAAGGATGCCCCCATCCCTCCTGTGCCTCGGTCCTTCAATGGCTCCCACAAACCTCAGGATAAGATTAGCGCGGAATTCAAGGCCTTCCACCATCTGGCCCGAGTTTAATTACCTCCCGGTCTCACCCCTTTTTCCTCTTACTTGGCCAGCCCGGACCGCTCTTCCTTCCAATCTCGCCACCCTCCTCCCTCCTTTCCTCGGTCTAGACTGTCCTCCCCTCTACGGGATAATGTCTGTCCTCCAGGGATCAGTGGCGCTCATCCTTGTTAAGAGGCCCCTCTGGGGAGTGAGGGTGGGTTGGGGGCCGGTGCTTCCCGAGGCGGCCGCCAGGGGGCGTCAGGAGCGTCTCCAGATGACAGCAGGAGGCCGAGAGTGGGGGAGGGAGGAGGGACCGAGAGAGCGCGGATCCCGGCTCTCGGGATCGCAAACTCAAGCGCCAGAGCTCTCCGCGCGCACCCGAGCCTCTGGCCGTCCGCGCAGCCCGACGCGGAACCCGGGCGCAGCGGGAGCCCGTGCAGGACGGGCGCGGGGCGGCGGCGGCGGCCGTCCATGCGGCGCGCTCAGGGCTGCCCGGCGCCGGGAACCACGCGGGGGCGAGGCGAGGAGACCACCGGCTGCTCCGGGACACGGACCGCCAGGTGAGGCGAGCTGCCCGCGCCGCGCGCCCCATGCGCCCAGGCCTCGGGGTCCCGACCCGGCCCGGCCGCTGCCAGCCTTTCGGGCCCCCTCTGGACCGCCGGGCGGGCTGGCGCTGGTGGCGGGGCGCAGTGGGTGTGTCGGGGGCGCCGGGGGGCTGCGTCCGAACCAGACTGGGGGAGCCAGCGCGCGCCTAGTTCGTGCCGACGGCTGCGCCTCCTTCTGTCCTCTTCTTTTCCTGGGGGATTTGCTCTGTCCCAGCGCCAGCACTCACCCCTCCACCCTCCTACTTGGAAACTCTAGGGACAGTCAACCTTGGCCGTCCTGGAGTCGGGGCCCCGAGCTCTCTTGGTTGCGGCAGTTGGGGACCGGCGAGTGAACACCCAGCCCGCGCGACGCCCCGGCAGCCTCGCCAACCTCCTGCCCGGGGCCGGAGAGCTGGTCGAGTCTCGGTCGGCGCGCGTCGAGACCCAGCCTGGGGCCTCGGCCACATCGTTTTCTAGAAAGCCTCACATCCCTGTGTGTGTGAGTGTGTCTCAGCTAAACCGCTGCAACCTAGCGCCTCTGGGAGCCGGAGTGGATGGGCGGTTTCCGCCAACTCCGGACACTTCCTCAAGTGCAGCCCAAGTACCTGCAGTCCCTTGGCGCGCTTGTAGAATTAGCTTTTACAGAACTAGCCCACACTGGAGCTTTAGCGATCTGGAAGTTAATATTTTCTTCTTTGAAATAACATCAGCCGTAAGTTGGGAAGAGGCTTTCAGGTCGTTTTCAGGCCCACTTATCATCGGGAATTTGTGGGATCTGGGGTCTCCTTAAGCAGTCCACAGCCAGCCCCGCGCCCCACCCGCCTGCCCGTGCCTCCACTACTGCCTGGCGAGTGTGCGTGCCTGCGTCTCTTCCTGTCTCCTCTGTGACCCCCACCACGCAGCCCTTTGTCCCTTGTCAGGCAGTAAGTGAATCTGAAGCCTTGGTCCTGGGTAGCCAAAGAGATCATGGGATGCCTGTTGGAATTTGGAAAAAGAGAAATAGAGACCTGAGAGAGGTCTATGGAATCATCTCCTCCAACTGTCCTTTCGCAGCTGAAGGCAGCCAGGTACAAAAGAGTCTAAAGATTTTTTCAAAGATCACACAGCTCTTAAAACCTGTATAACCTGCGTATGTCTTCTACTTCTTTGATAAAAGTGATGCAGTGGTTGGGCTTAATAGGATTTTATTGGGTCTTAAAACACAAAGCAAACATTTAAAAAAGGTGATTTAAATACAGTGCTACTCAATTCCTATAGATTTTTGTTGGCACCATAGTTGAATTCCTTTAGAAAACAAAATCCTAGCCCTGAAATTAATGCAAGGAAGCAGACAGAAGTCCTGGGACTTTCCTATAAACCTCTGCAGGACTGGAACAGGGATTTCCCAGAGGTCCCGGAAACACGTTTGGGTGATCAGAATACTGGAGGCCCTAGTGAACAAGCAACTCGGGTGGCCTCTTGTGGGGAGGGCTGGCCAGATGAGCTTGTGTGGTCTCCTCCATGCCCAGCACCCAGCAGGGTGCCAGCTTGGTCTTATCTTCATTTCAGTCTTCTCTGCCATGTCGAAGTGGTTCCAGTTGGCTGTTCGGAAAAAACAAATAAAATACAGCCTAGAGTTTGGGCATAAGATCAGGATTGGATATTTTGACTTGGAGGGTTGTTGTTGACCTAGAAATGCTTATTGTGATTGTAATCAGTTATCCTAAAGAGAGTCTGGGTACTGATTGCCTATCCTTTTCCATCCCCCAACGTTTCTCTCCATGGTACCACCTTTCTCCCAGTTGGCTAGGAGTCTCTAGGGCACCAGACTCCGCATCCCAGCCCCCTCATTTATAGCTAATTCATTACCAAGCCCCGTCCACGTTCTTTTGTGGTATTCATTCCCTCTGCTCCCTCCTTAAACCATGTCCACGTTACAGTAAGAGTCTCCCCTCTTGACTTCTGGCCACGAGTCCCTTTCTTCATTTTAATCCATCGTTTTTCAGGCTGACGTTAATATTCCTAAAATTCTGATTGCACCACATCACTTCTTTCAAAAAATCACAATGGTTCCCCAGTATTCACTTCTATTTAAATCTTCTCCAGCCAATATTTTTGGGGGTCTGCTGTGTCAGGGAGTGTTACTACATGCTGAGGCTTAAACCAAGAACAAGACAATATCCTTGCCCTTGATTTGTTGACAGGCTAGCAGATGATGTATAGCCACCTGGGAGAGAAAGAGATGTAAAGAAAGAACCACAAAACAAAGCAAAACATTGGGAGCGTGCAAAACATTAAGGAGACACAGATGAGGGAGAAATATTTTCCTGCATGGGAAGAGCTAGGAAAATTTCTGCTGGGTTTTGAAACGTGGGGAGGAGTTCAAGGAGATGGGAAAGGCTGGAAGGAGGGGAAGCATGGCAGGCAAAGGGAAGATTTTGAGCAAAGACCTAGAGATGTGAAAGTGTTGGTATGGACATGGTGGCATCAAGGCCATTCTTCATCTGGATGTTTCACACTTGCCTTAATTTGAGTCTACTCTGTTGATCCAAGAGCAGCCCAACTCTTCCCTCTGTCTGGAATCCTTCACTCCACTTACCTGTTCTTTTTATCGTGGTCTTGTATGTCCCCTACCCCCAGCTCACAAATGCAGATTTCCCCTCTGCTGGTCTAAATTTTGCCAGGAAGTGGACCCCAGCCCTTCTTGCACATGCCCATCTCTCTCTTCCATGAACCCATTTTATGTGTTCCCTGCATTCTTTGCATGGTCTCTGTATTCAGCCTGGACATGTCCTAGTGGGCGAGCCGCATCTCCCCAGCCACCCCAGAGTTTCTCCAGAGCAGCTCCTGGGTTTCTGTTCCTAGGGCCTCTCCCAGGCCGTGGGGCACAGTTCCAGCACGTTGCCAGCACCAGCGAACTTGAAAATGTGACTGACTTTGGCCTTCCATCCTACTTTTCCCTCCTTTCTCTTCTTCTCTCCACTTGTCCCACCTTTTATCTTTCTCTCTGTGTGTGTGCAGAATTGTGATATTTATTTACATATGTGCAGATCTAAAGGTTGCATGTGTGTTTACTGACTGGCTTCTCTTTGAAGGTAATGGTTTAGAAATGCTGTGCCAATTGCTAACGCAGGGCCCAGGCTGCCACTGGGAGGGGAGCTTCAGTGTGAGGTTCTGCCTTGAGGCTGCTTTGCTGACTCTTGCCCTCTTTCAGGATTCCCCCCTCTTCACTCCCCTCTGCTTGACCTGTGCGCTGATGCTGGGCCACCCCTCATCTTGGGCCTGATTTGTCTTCTTTTCTTTCTCCAACCCATCAAAACTGACTTCTCTGGTTTTTGGAGCCTTGCTGGCCTGATGAACTCTTTCAGGTCATGTTTAATGAGCCCTGTGTGTGCTGGGCTTGATGCTTTCATCCTTCCAGCAAGCAACCTGTGACAGAGACAGTATCATCTTCATTTTATGAGGAAGGAAACTCTGCTTACTTGCCTGAGGTCAACAACTCAGGTTTTGAATCTGTCTTAGAACCCAGCTTCCTAAGTCTGGTGCTCTTTCCACTATATCAGTTTCCTGAAAGGGTTGTTTTCAGAACACCTGAATCAGAATTAGGATCTGGTGGGGAAAAGAAACACATTCCAGGGTGGAGGCAGGGCCTGGGGATGAGCATTTGAAAGACAGCCTCAGGTAATTCTGCACGGCTCAGGTTTGAGGACCACTGCCCTAGGCTGCCTTTACAATGAGGTTCTAATGACAGGTGGTGAGTAAATGAGCCACTGGATCCCAAGTAGCACGGTCCTTTTTAACAGAGGCCTTGACCTTGACTCTTAAGGAGTGAGCCATGGAGCAGAGCCCTCTTTTGGTCAAAAGGGTCTTCAGTTCAGTCCTGGAAGCATGCGCCCCACCTCTCCCCATCAGGCTCACTGTGAATGTATTTCTGGGCCTGAGCATGTCCTGAGGGAGAGGGACCAGGGTGGATTGCTTTGAGGACCCAAGTTGCCCGAGGTGACAGTGGACTGGGACTCCTCAAAGAGAGCTGAGCATGTGGGCGTGGTGAGTCCCACCTCCTTCCCCAGAGTGGGGTCTGGTCATTGACACATCTCCATCATTCTACAGGCCTTTATTTTGCACCCTCCCACCTCTAGGCTTGGTTTCCCCATCCGTAACAAAGGGTGGCCACATCCTGGAGGGCTGGTACAGGGACTGGCGCACAGGCACATGGGACATTCAGCAAAGGCCCGGCACCTAGTGGGTGCCCGGTGTCAGTTTTCATCCCATTTAACTGCTCTGTACCCAGTCAGCGCTTGGCAGGCAGCTGGTGCTCAATATATGAGCTCTAGAAAAAGTACGTCGTCTCAGGCCCCCTCAGGTCCAGGGGGTTTGTGTCTGAAGGGCTGAATATTGCAACCTTATATTCAAACCCAGGAGATGAACACCCCCAGCTGTGCAGGAATAATAGTGATGATGATGATAATGATGATGAAGAAGAATTATCCATTCAACATCCTCTTCCCTCTCCATTTCCTTCCTCCAATTTCCCTTTAGTTTCCTCCAAGAAGGACCTAAGAAACAGGTAGGCAGCAGTTTGCTTTTATTGATGGTTGCCTGTCCCGGGAGGGTGGTCTCTTTCTGCTTATCTCTTTTTCTTTTTCCCTAATCCTTTCCCTGAACGTACGGTGCATGCTGTCTTCTCCCCTGAGCCTTACTCAAGCGGATCACTGAGCAGTACCCCGGCCCCGGCAGCGTTCTCCCTTAACCCCTCTCCTCTCGGGCGTGGTCCGGAGAGCCTGCTTACACCACACTTGTCCCAGAAGGGTGGCATCAGGTAGCCCACGACCTGGGCTGGGCAACCCTCCCAGACAGCTGGCCGTCTGCCCTAGGGCTGGCCAGCAGCAAGGACCTAAATAATGAGTGATTAATGGGCGCCCCATCTAATCTCCTGCCAGGGGAAATGAAGGGCCAGCCGTGGGCTGGGGCTCGTCATGACCTGCTCCAGGTGGGCTTGGAATGCACCCAGCTCAGGATGGGGATTAAGGCTTGAAAGATGAGAGGAAATGAGATGTTAACCCTTTAGGCTGTGGCCCTCTGAGCCCCAGCAGGGAAATCGCAAGGGAATTACCTGTAGGCATCTGATGAAAGGGGAGCTTGGCCTTTGATTTACGGCAGGGATGCAGCCACATGACTCTGAGGGGAGAGCAGCAGGGTGAAACAAGTGATGTCTTTGACTTAACCATTTTTCTTGGAGGCTCAGGTTAATTTCTTATGCAAATGGATACGCGGACTGCAGGGAGGCTGCTCTACCTGCTTCCTTCTTGGAACCCTTCTGATCGTATCAGCACGTTACAGATTTGTAGTTGCCAAACAGACTTTTCCTTCTGGAACACAGTGCCTCTGATCCCTTGTCATTTTGAGGAGGATGGAGAAGGGAGTGTGGCACTGGCTGGACACCATCTTCGGCAGTGGGTCGACCTCCTTCCCCGGGTCAGGCAGCTGAGGGTGGGAGCCCTCCTGAGCCAGCTGCCTGAGTTCAGGCCTTGACTCAGCCATGCTGGGGGGCCCTGAACAGTTCCTTAACCTCTTGTGCTGTAAGTCTTCCCGTCTGTAAAATGGGCATAATACATACATACATACATACATACTGTGGGTGAGAGTCATGAGAATGTAAAAAGCTTAAAACAGCCTCAGGCACGTGGATGTGCCATATGAAGGTTAGCTATCACTTTTTTCTCGCCTCTCTGGGAAGGATGTAAGCAGCTTCTCTTCCACACCTCTCACATTTGCTTAGGGTGATTGATCTCGATTGTTTGACCTCTAACCCTCACATGCCTTGAATTCTGGTCCCTCTCGCCCCTCCCTTTGCTACTGGCTCCCTGGCCTTCAGCTGCCCTTTTGATTCCACTCCTTGCCCCCCCGCCCCTGCCTCCGTGCTTGGCGGCCAGAGCTGGTGGACTGGGAAGTGACACCTGCCTGGTCCTGTGGTGACATGGCCCTTCCACACCAGAGCTGCCCACAGCCAGCCTTGCTGTGACCTGACAGCCCGGAGAAAAGTGGCTGAGAGTAGGGAGGGCAGCTGCCTTGAAAGCAAAATTAGGAGCCACGGAGACAGTCTGACCTGGGTGCAAATCACAGCTTTGCCGCTTCTTCTGGTTTCTTTGAGCTCTGGTTGCTTCATCCTTGATTGATGCTAAGAATAGCAACACTTATCTAATGGTCGAGAGGGTCCCACCCGACAGTGGACATGAGGCTCTTTGAGACTGTCGGTGGAGGCGGAGAGTTTATTGCTGGTTATAAGGTGAGCCTTGGGAGTGGAGCTGTGCGTCTTCAAGTTTTGAAGTCTTGTTACAGAGTATGCACTGACATCCTAGCCTCTAGCTCTGTTTAGTGTCTTTTCCAGAACAGACAAGTACTCAGGTCCTGCTTGACTTTAGTGATGTTTTTGTCAAGGCCCAGAGTTTCATTCTTTTTTTTTTTTTTGATTAATTTTTATTGGAGTATAGTTGATTTACGATGTTGTGTTAGTTTTTGCTGTACAGCAATGTGAATCAGTTATACATAGACATATATCCACTCTTGTTTAGATTTTTTTCCCATATAGGTCGTTACACAGTATTGAGTAGAGTTCCTGTGCTATGCAGTAGGTTCTTATTAGTCCAGGGTTTCATTCTGCTTGAAGTTCAAAGGATCTTCTGACCAGCTAAGGGAGATGGAACTGCTGTTTATGGAGCTCTGTGTCAGGTGCTGGGATTTACCTGCATGAACTTATTTAATTCTCTCAACAATCCATTAAGCTAGACAATATTCTTGTTGTACAGCCTAGAAAACTGAGGCTCAGAGAGGTTAAGGAAATTACATGGGCTCACACAGCAAGTGGATGTCAGAGTGATGTTTGAATTCCAAGTCATCTGCCTCCAAAATATGTGCTCTGGGGGAACTACTGGGCCAGTTAGTGCCTCATTATAATTATAACCCACTGAGAAGTCTAATTGTAACCACTTAAAAGTCTAATTGTGACCCACTTGAAAATTTTAAAAATTGAGATTCACCATTTTAAAGTACATAATTCAGTGGTTTTTACTTTATTCACAAAGTTGTGTCACCATCACCACGATCTAATTCCAGAATATTTTCAGCACCCCTAAAAGAAATTCTGTACCCATTAGAAGTCATTCCCCACTCCTTCCTCTCCCAGCCTGTGGAAACCATGACTCTACCTTCTGTCTCTATGGATTCTGGACATTTTATATAAATGGAATCATATAATACACGGTCTTTTGTGACTGACTTCTTTCACTAAGATTAACGTTTCCAGGATTTGTCCATGTTGAAGCATGTATCAGTGCTTCATTCCTTTTTATTGCTGTGTAACCCACTTAAACTAAAAAGTAAGGCTGACTATTTTGCTTAGAGAAGGGGCGGAGTTACAATCGCAAAACAGTTGTAGCACAAAGGGGGGCTCATTTTTTACTGTGGGTAGGTGTGAAAGAACCGTGGATATGGGGGCAGGTGGAGTGAGTACGGCTGCCTGAGTGTGTGGAGGCGGAGGTGGGAGGGAGGTTGGCTGGGTTCCCACGTCTGGGAGTAGCAGGGATGCCCAGCTTCTCTCCTCCAGGCACTCGTGCTGCCCTTGGCTTGTGCCACTGGCAAAGCCTATTGAGATGTGCCCTGGAGAGGCCATGTGGGTGCCATGGACCCCTGCCTGGGAGAGGCGGGCTGGAGGGTTTTGGAGCTGTCTTTGCCACAGTCTGCCTAGTTTCAGTACAGTATGGACAGTTTAGCCCCTGCACAGTCTGCTGCATAGCTTTTAACTCCACGTGGACCCCGGTGTCAAATGCTGTGTGCTGATGATGGCACTAGTGATTTGCTTTTTAAGTTTCTAGATATAACACTTTATTTTTTTCTGATTACAAAGGTAAGATATATTTATTGCAGAAAACTTAGAAAATACAGAAAACACAAAGAAGAAAAATAAAAATCACCCATAATTTCCCAACCAATGATGACCATTATTTTCAATGTGTATCTTCCTGGTCTCTCTCTCTCTCTCTCTCTCTCTCTCTCTCTCTCTCTCTCTCTCTCTCTCTCTCACCCTGCACACACACACTTTCATAAAATTGGTATTATGTTAAACATATTGTTTTGTTCACTACTTTTTTTTTTTTTTTGTGGTACGTGGGCCTCTCACTGCTGTGGCCTCTCCCGTTGCGGAGCACAGGCTCCGGATGCACAGGCTCAGAGGCCATGGCTCACGGGCCCAGCCGCTCCGCGGCATGTGGGATCTTCCCAGACCGGGGCACGAACCCGTGTCTCCTGCATCGGCAGGAGGATTCTCAACCACTGCACCACCAGGGAAGCCCTGTTCACTACTTTTTTCACTTAATAATTCATCACAAACATTTTCCTTCTGTACTAAATATTCGATATTCTTTGAAGACATGATTTTTTAAATAGCTGCAGTGTATTTTTAAAAAATATTAATGTTTGACTTATGATAAAAACCCTCCAGAAAGTAGGCATAGAGGGAACTTACCTCAACGTAATAAAGGCCATATATGACAAACCCACAGCCAGCATCATTCTCAGTGATGAAAAACTGAAACCACTTCCACTAAGATCAGGAACAAGACAAGGTTGCCCACTTACACCACTATTATTCCACATAGTTTTGGAAGTTCTAGCCACAGTAAACAGAGAAGAAAAAGAAATAAAAGGAATCCAAATTGGAAAAAAAGAAATAAAGCTATCACTGTTTGCAGATGACATGATACTATACATAGAGAATCCTAAAGATTCTACCAGAAAACTACAAGAGCTAATCAATGAATTTGGTAAAGTAGCAGGATACAAAAGTAATGCACAGAAATCTCTTGCATTCCTATACACTAATGATGAAAAATCTAAAAGAGAAATGAAGGAAACACTCCCATATACCATTGCAACAAAAAGAATAAAATACCTAGGAATAAACCTACCTAAGGAGACAAAAGACCTGTATGCAGAAAACTATGACACTGATGAAAGAAATTAAAGATGATACCAACAGATGGAGAGATATACCATGCTCTTGGATTGGAAGAATCAACATTGTGAAAATGACTATACTACTCAGCAATGTACAGATTCAATGCAATCCCTATCAAACTACCACTGGCATTTTTCACAGAACTAGAACAAGAAATTTCACAATTTGTATGGAAACACAAAAGACCCCGAATAGCCAAAGCAATCTTGAGAACGAAAAACGGAGCTGGAGGAATCAAGCTCCTGGACTTCATACTGTACTACAAAGCTACAGTAATCAAGACAATATGGTACTGGCACAAAAACAGAAATATAGATCAGTGGAACAGGATAGAAAGCCCAGAGATAAACCCACACACATATGGTCACCTTGTTTTTGATAAAGGAGGCAAGAATATACAATGAAGAAAAGACAGCCTCTTCAATAAGTGGTGGTGGGAAAACTGTACAGCTACATGTAAAAGAATGAAATTAGAACACTCCTAACACCATACACAAAAATAAACTCAACATGGATTAAAGACCAAAATCTGGGCTTCCCTGGTGGCGCACTGGTTGCGAGTCTGCCTGCCGATGCAGGCGACACGGGTTCGTGTCCCGGTCCGGGAGGATCCCACATGCCGCGGAGCGGCTGGGCCCGTGAGCCATGGCCGCTGAGCCTGTGCATCTGGAGCCTGTGCTCCGCAACGGGAGAGGCCACAACAGTGAGAGGCCCATGTACCACAAAAAAATAAAAATAAAAAAATAAAAAGACTGTAATCTAAGGCCAGACACTGTAAAACTCTTAGAGGAAAACATAGGCAGAACACTCTATGACATAAATCACAGCAAGATCCTTTTTGACCCACCTCCTAGAGAAATGGAAGTAAAACAAAAACAAATGAGACCTAATGAAACTTAAAAGCTTTTGCACAGCAGAGGAAACCATAAACAAGATGAAAAGACAACCCTCAGAATGGGAGAAAATATTTGCAAATGAAGCAACTGACAAAGGACTAATCTCCAAAATTTACAAGCAGCTCATGCAGTTCAATATCAAAAAAACAAACAACCCAATCCAAAAATGGGCAGAAGACCTAAATAGACATTTCTCCAAAGAAGATATACAGATTGCTAACAACACATGAAAGAATGCTCAACATCACTAATCATTAGAGAAATGCAAATTGAAACTACAATAGGTTATCACCTCACCCCGTTCAGACTGACCATCATCAAAAAATCTACAAACAAGAAATGCTGGAGAGGGTGTGGAGAAAAGGGAACCCTCTTGCACTGTTGGTGGGAATGTAAATTGATACAGCTACTATGGAGAACAGTATGGAGGTTCCTTAAAAAACTACAAATAGAACTACCATACGACCCAGCAATCCCACTACTGGGCATATCCCCTGAGAAAACCATAATTCAAAAAGAGTCATGTACCACAATGTTCACTGCAACTCTATTTACAATAACCAGGACATGGAAGCAACCTAAGTGTCCATTGACAGATGAATGGATAAAGAAGATGTGACACATATATACAATGGAATGTTACTCAGCCATAAAAAGAAATGAAATTGAGTTATTTGTAGTGAGGTGGATGGACCTAGAGTTTGTCATACAGAGTGAAGTAAGTCAGAAAGAGAAAAACAAATACCGTATGCTAACACATATATATGGAATCTAAAGAAAAAAAAAAGGTTCTGAAGAACCTAGGGGCAGGACAGGAATAAAGATGCAGACGTAGAGAAGGGACTTGAGGACACGGGGAGGGGGAAGGGTAAGTTGGGACAAAGTGAGAGAGTGGCATGGACATATGTACACTACCACATATAAAATCGATAGCTAGTGGGAAGCAGCTGCATGGCACAGGGAGATCAGCTCGGTGCTTTGTGACCACCTAGAGGGGTGGGATAGGGAGGGTGGGAGGGAGATGCAACAGGGAGGAGATATGGGGATATATGTATATGTACAGCTGATTCACTTTGTTATACAGCAGAAACTAACACACCACTGTAAAGCAATTATACTCCAATAAAGCTGTTAAAAAAATATTAATGTTTGCTTAAACAGTCCCCTATCTTGGACATGTTGGTTTTTTCAGTTTTTCGATATTATTTGTAAATAAAACTGCTGCTTTTGTGCATTTCGTGTACATCTATTAATGCATAGCGCTCCTTCTGGGACAAAAGATATAAATACTCTTAAGGTATTTGATACATATTATCAAATTGGCCTTCCAGAAAACTATATAATTCCACAACTGTGCTATATTTTAACTTGAGTTTTACTGTACACGTTACTTTGCCAAAGTACCCCTCTGTTCCCCTCTCCCTCCCTTCTCTGTACCCCCTGGCTCACCCCACATATCAGCATAGTACACTAATTGCTCATATTGTTTTCCCCTTGATATTTGCCTATATTTTAATTTAAGCCTGTCTTTTTCACATAGTATGATTTTTACATTAACATTTCTCTTGACATAGTCGGGGTTCCCATTTTTAAGCTTAATGACCATTTCCATCATTTTGCCCCATCATGGTTTCCTTAGCCATTCCCCATCCTCTGTTAGAGATCTAGGTGGTTTCTAGTTTCTTCCTCATCAAAAAATTAGTACTACCAACTTGAATGTTCAGTTTGCTCTTTTGTTTTGTGTTTTTCTGATCTCTTGTTCCATTTTGGAAATTCAGTTCCTGGTCATGTAATTACCAGGTCCAAAGCAGGAGCTGTTCTAATAACATTAATGCTGCTGAGGGGCCTTCAGAGAAAAGGCACCTGGGAGGCCCAGGTGAGAGAACCCAGAAACAGAATGGATGCTTGTTTTGGCCTCCCTTTTCCCTTCCTTATTAGGTACTGTTCTTTCCTCGGGGAAACATGGGAGGAACTCAACACCTCACTCCTACAAGGGATATAAGAGGTGCTGCAAATTGGGACTTACCGAGTTCCATGCAGGGAAATTATGTCAGTGTTCATACGGTGTCCACATATAAATGGCATCATACGATAGGTGGTCTTTTGTGACTAGCTTCTTTCACTAAGCATGGTGAAGGGGAAGGTCTTGGCGGCTTCTGAGATTGTGCAAATACGCTTTCGTGGTTCTGCATGGGCCTCACCTTGCGTCCATTCACCCTGCTTCCAGTACTTTCCGAGCCCCGGCCACGCATGGCAGCGGGACCCTCCATCGTAAATGGTGTGAATTCCAGTCCTGACTTTGTCGCTTAGTGCCTGTGAACAGCTTAACCTGTTCCAGCTTCAGTTTCCTCGTTTGTGAAAAGGACTAATGATCACTGTACCTGCCGTCAGAGTGAGAGGAGACAGCGTTTGTTCATTCCTTTCTTGAAACGAAGGGCCTTCATGGGCGCTGGGACATCTGTCCGCCTTCAAGAGAAAGGAGCTGGCATTCCTGCCTTGGGGGGCACTTACAGCCTTAGAGGGGCCAGGAGGGGAGGCGATGCATGTGATAAAGAGAAGGCAGGGGCCCGGGAGAAGGGCATCAACTGACAGTGGTGGGAAGTCACAGCGACTTAAGAAGGGCCGCACGCTAACATGGGAAATGGAGGGAGGACGCAGAAGCCTGGTTTATGGGAGGGCTGTGTTCTCGAAGACCTCACAGAATTCAGATCTCTCATTCAGACTGTGGTTTTCCCCAGAGGATACATGTACAGAGCGTGCATGGGTGTGTGGTGCATTCTCAGAATGCATACTTTTGCTCGAAGTTGGCTTTTCACGCTGTCTCTGTTATCACCAACACTGCACAGAGGGCTCACTCATAAACGGCCCACTTGGTATCTCAGGACGGTTGTTTGGCTTCCTCAATAGCCAAGCTGCCAAATGGTGGTTGTTACTGTCATCATCACAGTGTGTTTTCAATCCAGCACCACCACTTGACAGACCCTCTAGATCAGAGGTCAGCAAACTTTTTTTGTAAAGGGCCAGTGAGTTAATATTTCAGCTTTGTAGGGTCTTTGTTGCAGCTAATCAGCTCTGCCTTTTGAGCACAAAAGCAACCATAGACGATACAGAAAAGAATGGGCAGTAAAACCTTATTTACGCGGGCTGCAATTTGAATTTCATGTAATTTTCATGTCGTGAAATAGTATTCTTTTTTTTTTTTTTTTTTTTTTTTTGCGGTATGCGGGCCTCTCACTGTTGTGGCCTCTCCCGTTGCGGAGCACAGGCTCCGGACGCACAGGCTCAGCGGCCATGGCTCACGGGCTTAGTTGCTCCGCGGCATGTGGGATCTTCCCGGACCAGGGCACGAACCCGTGTCTCCTGCATCGGCAGGCGGATTCTCAACCACTGCGCCACCAGGGAAGCCCAATAGTATTCTTCTTTCGATATTTGTTCAGCCTTTTGAAAATGTGACAAGAGCAGGCCGTGGGGCAGGTCTGGCCCACTGGCCAGGGTTTGCTGACCCCTAGTCTAGATGACTATAATATTTGAAAATTGTTTTCAATTGAGTGAATGTTTAAAAAAAAAATAAAAAGAGTGAATGTTAAAATAGCCCTGCAGTCAACAAAATCACTCATAGAAGTTCCAGTGATCATAAGAGTATAGCTAAGTTCACAAGTTCTATCAAAAGATTGTGGGTATTTATCAGCCTGGCTGATACCAATGTAGGCAAGTTATTCTAACGAATTTTAAAATTTAAATCATATTATTTTGAAATGTAGGCATCAAATGACTTTATTAATAGTTATATCATTCTATTTCATGGTTCAAATTGTATCCCATAACTTTGTTCATTACTGTGTACCATCCTGGAATCTAACAACTCTGCCTGCCTCTAGGCAGTCTGATGGTAAATGGTAAGGGGTTTGGACCTTAATTCTGGCTGGAATTGTTGTTGTAGAAGCATGGGAAGGAGCACCAAGGCGTATGTCTGGCACATGGTGAATGTGGGATAAACTTTGTTCTCTCTTTTCCCTTTTTTTTCCTCCCCACCCAAATGTTCTGTATATTTGGTCAGCTCCAAAACATGCTGAGCCTCTTTGAAATTGTTACTTCGGTTCTTTCCACATGCAGTAAAGTCACTAACCTTTTTAAATGGAAACAAAAACAAAGGCTGTTAGAAAGCAGTTTCCCCTCCCGGGTCACCAGCTTTCCCTTGCTGGAGACTAAGCAGTGCTGTGCTGAGACCGCGGCCAGGGCCAGAAGAGAGGCCCCAGGTCCAAAGCAGGCGCCTCCAGCTGGGTGCAGACCCAGCTCTCCAGCCAGGAGGGGGGCGTCTGGTCTGCTGGCTGCTCTGAGGTCCACAGCTCCTGGGTGTATCTTGGTTTCAGAGATTCCAACGGTAGGAAAGCCAGGATCCTCTCCAGATGGGAGACCACCAGCCCCGAAGGTGACTGTGATGCTGTGGTTCTTGGCTCTCGAGTGTGCTTTTGCTGTGTGTGTTGGATGGAAGGCCCGTCTTGAGGAGACGTGTGTTTGTGTTGTTCAGGGGGCTGATGTGCATAACCATGTGTGCTTTCTGGCCTGGTGTCTGGCAGGATGTGAAGAGAGGCAGCCACTATCTTTTAGCTGGTGAGACTTTGCACTGTTATGTTGGGGAGGGGGCTGGCATTCTTCCTGTGCTTTTGGAGCTCTTTGGTTTATAGATGAGTGGTCTCGGAGCCGAGGGCATGGACGTTGAGTCCTGACTTTGCCACCGCTTCGCCATTTGATCTCCAGTAACCCATCCTACTCTGTCTCTGGGCTCACTAATTCCTCACTCCTGAATGAGTGACGATAGCCATTTCTGGGGGTTCATTTCTCAGCTGAGACATGTGGGGAGCCTGGACTTTCACTCCCACCCAGCAGCAGCAAGGCGTCCTTGCCCCTCCCCACTGGGTGGTCAGAGGAGGCCTAGTGGAGAGTCAGGACTCTTATCACCACCCAGTAGTAACGAGGCCATGCATCCCCTCCTGCTTCCTGCCTTCCCCCAGTGGTGCCAGTGGAGGCCTTGTGAGGCACAGTGATGTGGCCCTCCTACCCCTCCCAGCCAGGGAAGTATCCGTGGAGACTTGTTGGGGAGCTGGAACCCTCTCCCCTGTCAGCAGTAGTGATGAGTCCTCCTCCCTCCTTCGGAGGCCAAGTGGGGAACCTGGACTTCTATCCCCACCTGGCTGGGATGAGGTAGGATTCCCCTTCCTCAGCTGGAGCAGTGTCAAAGGGATCCAGCTAAAATGGAGGATTTAAGTAAGTTCTAGAGCCTCATAACGTAATACCTAAAATGTCCAGGTTCTAATTGAAAACCACTCGTCACACCAAGATGCGTGGAGATCTCAAGCTTAATGAGAAGAGACAACGCTGAGGTGACAGGGAAGTGGCAATTATCTGATGAAGATTTTGAAGCAGTGCTCATGCTTCAGTGAGCAATTATGAACATGCTTGACACAAACGAGAAAAAAAATAGAAAGTCTCAGCAAAGAAACAAGAGGCATAAAGAAGAACCAAATGAAAAGTTTAGAATGGAAAAAGACAGTAACCGAAACAAAATCACACTGGATGGGCTATACAGCAGAATGGAGATGACGAAGGAAAGAATCAGTGAATTTGAAGACATAACCGTAAACATTCCCCAATCTGAAGGACAGAGAGAAAATAGACGAGAGGAAGAGAAAAAGAGCAGATCCTCAGGGGACCTGACATTTGGGTCTTTGAAATCCCAGTAGAGGGGAAAGAGGGTAGGACCGAAAAAGTTCTCAATAGACTAATTGCTGAAAACTTCCCAAGGTTAGAATGAGACACAAGCCTCCAGATTCAAGAGCTTGGTAAATTCCAAACAGGATAAACCCAAAGAAATCCATACTGAGATATGTTCTGCTCAAACTTCCAAAAATAATTTTGAAAAAGAAGAAAGTAGGAGGAGTCAGTCTCCCAGGTTTCAAGACTTATAGCCACAGTAATCAAGACTGTGTGGTGTTGGCACAGGGACAGAAGAGAGAACCTAGAGGTGTGCCCATCTGATTTTTGGCAAAGGTGCTTAGGGAAATCAGAGAAACACTTACTGCAGTGATCTGGATGGTGATTTGGAAGAGGCTGGTAGTAGATGGAGAGGAGAGGGGAGGGTTTACCTGAGAGACAGTTACAAACAAAGAATTGACAGCTGGCAAGAGATGGGGTCTAAGGCTCATGGGAGGGGGAAATCACAGAAGCCCAGGCAGGCTTTGAGCTTTGTGCATTGGAAGAATAGTGATACCACCATCAAAGTAGGAAAGCTCGGCAGGAAGAGCACTTTGTGTGGAGCTGGTGACCAGGTCCTTTTATCATTCAGCATGTGTGGGCCATCAGCAGGAGGAAACTAGAAGTACAGGAAAACAGTCTGAATGAGAGGGTAGGCCTTGAGACGTTGGGTTTTTGAGACCTCTGCATGAGATAATAATCAAAGAGGTCAGAGTGTAAGAGTGCTTACCCAGTGTACAGAGCTCATTAGCGGGGGATGGGTTGTGGTTGATATTTTTCTAGTCCTGGTTTGGGTCACAGGGGGAGCAGACAGAGGAGACCGGCAGGGAACAGACGCAAATGGCTGCTGACGATTGGGTTCAAGAAAAAGGGTACGGTAACGGTGTTATTCTTGCTAAACCCAATTGTCTTTTACTGTCTCCCTTGACCTTTGGGTGACCTTTGACTCCAGTGACTTGCCTCTCTTGGTTTCCTTGAAAATATTTCCTAATTCACAAGATGGCTGTCTGTTTTTCATTATCATAATCTTTTAATCATGGCACCCGATTTCAGCTTTACCTAATACCAGCCCATCACAGAGTTGTGTCAAGGAAATAAGACTAATTTGTTGAGTTTTTGCTTCCCTCTGTAAGGATATATGAGCCTTTCAGCCCACACCGCACAGCAGTGATTGCTACAAATCATTGACTAGATTTCTATTGCTTACAAAAATAATGACATAACTCAAATGTCAATGCAGAAGCCCCAAGAGCTGAGCAGGAAAAGGCAAATCCTTCTCTCTGATGTTCAGAAGCACCAGGGGCAGAGTGTGTGGCCGGCTGATTTATGGTGGCCGAGGCACACGGAGCCGGGATGTGTTCTGGACGGGTAAGCGCATGGGGGCACTGAGATGATATGCTGGACTCAAGGCCAAAGCTGCTGTGGAGTGAACGGGGCAGAGCACAACCTCACACACAGCAGCTCCCCTGGCTGGGCCCAGGCTGCAGCCTGCATTGTGCACCCGGTAAATGTGAACTCAGGCAGCTCTCCAGGAAATGTGTACCTGATGCAGTATGTCAGGGGACCTGAGAGGCAGCTTAAGGGCGTACTGACACAAGCCAGGACTCGACAGCAGGTGGGCTTGGGTTCCATCATGCTGCTGCCCTTTACTAGGGGCATATTGCTTCTGGTGACCTCGGACACAGTGCTTCACTGCTCGCAGCCTCAGTTTCCCTCTGTGTAAAATGGGTATATCAGTAGCACCTACCTCGTAAAGTAATGTTTGAAAAGTGTTCAGCGCAGTCTGTCAGGTATTATACACTCAATAAAAATTAAAAATCTGTAGTCTGATGTGGACGTGGTGGGAGGAAGAGGAGGGTGGGACAAATTGGGAGATTAGGATTGACATCTATACACTACCATGTGTAAAATGGATAGCTAGTAGAAACTTGCTATAAAGCACAGGGAGCTCAACTCGGTGCTCTGTGATGACCTAGATGGGTGGAATGGAGTTGGAGGGGGGAGGGAGGTCCAAGAGGCAGGGGATAAATGTATACATATAGCTGATTCACTGCATTATACAGCAGAAACTAACACAACATTGTTAAGCAATTATACTGCAATTTAAAAAAATCTCTAGTCTGAGCTTTGCCTCTAATTAGCTGCGATACTTTGCACCAGTCAGCTTATTTCATTGAGCAATCAGTTTATTCATCTGTGAATCATGATTACAAAATAATGGATTTGGACAGTGGGGTTGGAATCTCCCAGTTTTGTGTGCTTTGTGATTCTGTGATGAGATGTCAATCAGAAAAGTCACAAAGGAAAGAACTGATAGATTTAAAGACAAAATAAAAACTTATCTGCATAAAAGTTACAAGCAAAATTAGACAAAAATCAAACTGAAAGAACTTGACAAAATAAGGGTCAACGTCCTTAATATAGAAACAGCTTCTTAAAAAATCAACTGAAAACATTATGAGCTCTACCGAAAAACTGGCAAAAGAGGTAAAAAATGCACAGAAGAGATAGTACACATGACTAATAAAAATGGAAAACGATTCCAACTTTACTAGTAATTGAAGGAATACAGTTAAAATGATTTACCTTTTTTTTTTTTTTTTGGCCTATCGTGACTAACACACTGAATGCCCACCCTGTACCAAGCAAAGTTATTTACTCAAAGGTTTCCTGGGAGCATGGACAGGCCACATTTTCCACATGCTCATAGAATATGAGTGGCAGCGATTTGTTAACAGCTTCTCAAAGCTGTCAGCTCCATCCCCCATGCTTTCTCTTTTCCCTTGTTTGTTCCCGAGCTGGAAAGTAGAAAAAAACCAGCTGAGGATTCCGAGGCTCTAGACAGTGATGGAGCCGCTAGACGAAAAGAGACTAGGTCCCTGGATGCCTGCATGCCTGTGTGGAGCAGTGTGCCCCTTCCAAGCCACATCAGACAATGAATTGAGCAAAAACTTTTTGTTGTGTTAAGGCTTTGAAATTCTGGGATGGTTTGTTGCAGCTCTTAGCCCACCCTAACTAATTATGGATCAAATTTTGAAAGATTTTAATGCTAACAGTATTGGCTAGTATGTTTATGTCATCCACTACAGTGGGATTTTAAGTGGGTATGCTCTTTTTGAAAACAACCCGTATGTAAGAAGGACCTTAAATAGTCATACCTTTTGGCTTAGTGATTCTGGTTTTAGGAATCTGCCATAAGGATCTAAGCATAGAAACAGATAAAGAATTTCCTGTAAAGATACTTATCACAGGGCTTCCCTGGTGGCGCAGTGGTTGAGAATCCGCCTGCCGATGCAGGGGACACGGGTTCGTGCCCCGGTCCGGGAAGATCCCACATGCCGCGGAGCGGCTGGGCCCGTGAGCCATGGCCGCTGAGCCTGCGCATCCGGAGCCTGTGCCCCGCAACGGGAGAGGCCACAACAGTGAGAGGCCCGCATACCACAAAAAAAAAAAAAAAAAAAAAAAAAAGATACTTATCACAGGGCTTCCCTGGTGGCGCAGTGGTTGAGAGTCCGCCTGCCGGTGCAGGGGACGCGCGTTCGTGCCCCGGTCCGGGAAGATCCCACGTGCCGCGGAGAGGCTGGGCCCGTGGGCCATGGCCGCTGGGCCTGCGCGTCCGGACCCTGTCCTCCGCAACGGGAGAAGCCACAACAGTGAGAGGCCCGCGTACCGCAAAAAAAAAAAAAAAAAAAAAGATACTTATCACAAATTCCAACAATAAGGGAACTACTTAGATATGTTATCCAGCTTCCATGGGGTGAACTATTATACAGTGACTAAATGAGATGTTTATGATTTAAAGTCAAAAATAGAATGCAAAACTGTATAAGTGATTTTGTATATGTAGAATAGACAGCTAAGCATTAAGCATAGAAAAAAAACCAGAAGGAAAAACACCAAAGGCATTCAGAGTGGTTAACCTGGAATGTGAGGCTATGAGTAATTATAGCTTTCCTCTTTATGTTTTCCTGTAGTTTTCAATTTTTCCTCAATAAACATGTGCAATTGTATAGACAGTTTTTTTCTAAAAGACTGTCATATTAGCTATGTTCCACCCAGCCTTGAAGTCCCACCTAGACCTATCTAGTGGATGAATATGATGCTTGCTCTCTGTGAGTTTGTCTTTTAATGTTAGTGCACGTGGCATACCCACTTCCCCGACGTGTGTGTGTGGGGTGCATACATAGATGTACAGATGTTTGCCAGAGTGCCAAGAGGCCATTTGTAGATGCCAGGACCTTATATCGAAAGGAGGGGAAGGTGGACCAGGAGGGGAGCTCAGCCTGAGCCAAAGCTGCCATTAGCCTTATGGCCACCTGCCTTTGACCAAAGGTGGCTAGAGAATATATTGCTTTTTGAAATGAGATTTATCATCACCTTGGAGAAGGCCTGGGTAGCACATCAGAAAATCTGTGTTTCCTGTGCAGAGCTCAGGCTGTGGAAGTCTGATCTTGTTTCCTTTGATGACTGTAATCCAGGGATTACAAATCACTCTTGGCAGACGATGCTGGGGAGAGGTTGAGTCTGAGTGGGGAAGACGGCTGGAGTCTGTCTCTAGTTATCTTCGATTCCTAGGTAGGGTGGCCTGCATCACATCACAGCTGTTTATTCGTGTGTCCAAGGAGGACAGAGAAGGTCAGTGATGATGTTAATTTCAGAAACAATTAGCAGTCACTACAAAACAGGAAAGTCTCTATTCAGATTGTGGGCTGTGCATCAGTACCTTAGAAATGTAGTATGGTCGTGCTTGAAGAGAATGTCCTCTGAGTGAGATTGAATGTTAAGTTCTCTCTGTCATCACAGAACACCTATTGGGCCCCCAGCTGCTGTTCTAGGCACCAGGAATATAAAAAATAAGTCTTTGAGAAAAGTCTTTACTCTTCTGTACTGTCCTGTTAAGGGGAAGAAAGGAAAGCACAAACCATGATGATACACTGTGGCAGTTGCTAGGTTGGAGTTCTGCATATGCGACTTACACAGAAGTAAAGAAATTTAACCAAGTTTATCAAGTGCTGTAAATCAAGTGACTAAGTAATATTTGGAGAAGAGAAAGCACTCTTACTCCAAATGCATTTCTCCCTTCGATCTGCAGTATCATGTCATCCGAAATTGAAAAAGCAACTCTCTACAGAAACAGGAACAAATGGCTCATTTATTGAAAATATCTTGTCCGCCTGATATTTCTACCCTTAGTTTTCCTTAGTTACCTGGGAAGCTTTTTTTAGGACTGAAAACAAATATACACCACATCAATATTGATGACCATGAAAATGATGTAGTTTGCATTGAAATCCTTGACTAATCTGTGCTGATTACCTAGTTTCTCCAGGGAAGAAAGGAGAAGTAAGGTGTTTCCTTTAATGAGTTAGCAAAACCCACTGTAATGTGTTTGCTTAATAGTATCCAGGGAGTTTTAAGATCTTCTTAACATTTTTACCTAATTCAGATTCTCTGGGTTTTCAGGATGCTCTGGGCAAGCCAGCCAGTTTGCAGAATAGAGGTTCAATGGGAAGAAATGAGTTTTGTGGCTGGGTTTGAATGTGATGGGAAAAAAGGATGGGCTTTGCAAGGGGTAGGAGAAAAGACCAAAGATATACAGCAGAGGGAGTGTCAGGAGGACACACCTCTGGCTGGCCTCAGGTCAGTAGGGGGAGACTGGAAAGGTGAGGGGGGGTGGGGCTGGGGCTCCAAGGTCAGCTTTCCTGAATACCCTGCTGCCTGAGGCAGGATTTCCTGAAAGGGCTGTGGCCAGTGATGATGGCCAGCAGAGGGCTTGGGAGGGTCGGACCCTCCAAACTTTTTTTTTTTTTTTTTTTTTCCGGTACGCGGGCCTCTCACTGTTGTGGCCTCTCCCGTTGCAGCGCACAGGCTCCGGATGCGCAGGCTCAGCGGCCATGGCTCACGGGCCCAGCCGCTCCGCGGCACGTGGGATCTTCCCGGACCGGGGCACGAACCCGTGTCCCCTGCATCGGCAGGCGGACTCTCAACCACTGCGCCACCAGGGAAGCCCCATTCATCAAACTTTTATTGCAGGGCCACTCTGTGCCAGGCAAAGATGAGTAAAGAGGAAAAGATGAATAAACTTATCCCTGGCCTTGAGAAGCTCCTCATCCAGTGAGGGACAAGCGTTGACAGAACATAAGAGTGAGCATGCCTGGTATCTGTTAAAAGAGATGATAGATAATCCCTTCTCTTTTAAGCTTCTAGACCCTGTCCTGTACCTCCCATTGTTGTCTGGCAAATTTGCCCATCGTATTATTAATGGTGACTCTTTTGAGAAAGGATATTTCTTTCTCAAAAGAATAATGTAAGTGCCAATAATAAAAGTCCACTGTGCTATTTACTTCCTTGGACTGTTGGCATTCCTTTTGCCCGTACCAGTCATTGGACACTCAGTCTAGGGTAATGTATCGTTGTGAAAGAAATATTCATTTATGTATTTTTGTATTTATTTGTCTGTCTCAGTAAGAGTGTAAGCTTCCCAAGGGCAGGGATCCCCCCCTTGTCATATGTAGTATCTGGCACGAAGCTTCCTAACCCAATAGGTATTGAAAGCTCATTAGCTGGTAACCTGATTGCCCCACATACAAATGTTCAAGGACTTCAGGATCACTGGTCCCAGCCCTACAGGAGACATGGGACCACTCTGATGTGTTGCGACTTGAGGAATCCATTCAACGTATCCGTTGAGACCTAGAGTGTTCCTTTATCTCTAAACTAGTACTCGAGATGACACCTGGGAAAAGATGTCGACCAGCAGCAGACACAGACTCTGTTTTGATCCTTTAAGCCAGCCCTGTTCGTGTGTGGGTAGAAGGCAGTATCAAATGATGGTTAAGTGCATATACTCTGGGCTCAGGCTGCCTGGGTTTGCATTGTGACTTTCCCACCTACTAGCTGGGTGACTTTGGCAAAGTTATTTAACTTCTCTGTACCTCCATTTCTCAGTGGTACCTCCTTCATGGGGTTGTTGTGAGGATGAAATGAGTTAATATAAAGCACTTAGAAAACCATATGACACCTGGTAACTACTCAGTAGATGTTTGCTCGAGTCCCCAGCTACATTATTATTATTATTTTCTGAAATAATAGGTTATTAAATTGCTCATCTTGTCTCACTTTGCTATAGGTGATGTTCATGGCACAGTCAGGTCATGTCCTGAAATATTTCATCTCCCAGCAAAAGGTGAAGTACACCCAGTCCCCTTGGGGTAGCATCCATCCATCCATTCATTCATTTGTTGAGCGTCTAGCTATGATTCTCTACCAGGCGGGAGGTAGTGAGTCTAATAAAGTGTAAAGAGGGGAAGCCCTGTGGTTGGTGGTCTGTATTCAAGTCCAAGCCCTACCCTCCACCTGTTGTGTGGCCTAAGTTTTGCTATGAGAATTAAGTAACATGCTTATATCACATATCAGGTGTGTAGTGTAGTAAAAGTTGATCCCTGACTTTCTTGACTTTTCTTCCACTTTCCTGTTAATGGAAGACAAAGGTAGGTTGGACACACTGAGGTTGGGAGCTGACATCCTGGTACTTTGGTCCACAGACAACTGGACCAGTCAGGTGGGGACGCTGCACACAGTGGGCTGGGGTTCTGAGAGACGATATTTCTGGGGGAAGAAGTCTGTGTGTGACGGCGGGGAGGGCAAGAGGGTGATCTGGGGTCTGTGGTTGGGATGTGGCCGCGCGGTGGTCTTTCTGAACCCAGACCTGAGAGGCTGATCAGACCCTTCTCTTTAGGGTGCACTGAAATCAGGGGGCATCTTCCAGGGGTTCTGGTCAGGCCAAGAGGAGAAGGGGCAGGAAGGATACTCAGAGGTGGCCTGTGGGAAAGGGGCAGCACAACAGCGCCAATGTCCAGGGCACTGTGGCCCCTTCTGGGGTCAGGGAAGCCAGCTCCTGCCCTGGGTTACATCTGTTGTGGCCCCTCTTTCCGTCCCCTCCATCCCAAGCCTTCGTGCCTCCTGTCACATCCTTCCTGTTCCCCAGGTGTGTGGGGACTGTGACTTTGGCCTGAACCAAATCAGGTGACTTGTCCAGCCTTCCTGCAGGGTCTTTGTGGAAAGGAGAGCCGGCAGGGCCTACATCGGCCAGGGAACATATGTTTTAACAGAAACTAGATAGTTCGATTTTTTTGTTCACTGTCAAGAAAGGTTGTAAATCAACAGGAGAAAACCCCCAAAGGTGACTCGCTCCACAGATAGCATGTTTACTCAATCCCCGGCGCTATTGCCAAATGGATTTTTGGAAACCTCACTTTCATCAGGTGCCTCCCTGCTCCAGAACCTACAAGGGCTCTTTCTTCCCCATCTCGTCAAAATTCTCCTGGTGCTTCCCAGGGCTTGGATAGCGTGTCTTCGCCACATCTTCACAGTTGTACTCCTTCATCACAGTGAGAATCCTGCAGTGCCTTCTGATCCTCCAGAGCCAGGGTTTCTAAACTTTTCTGACCGGTAGCCACAATGAGACATACTTACTTAGCCTTACTGTGTGTGATAAATGCTGGTATTTTTTTGTTGTTCTTTTCTATTTCATTTTAAAAAGTGCAGCTCATGACTCACGCTGTTGATTTCATGACAGACTAATGAGTTGTGACCCACAGTTTGAAAAGCAGAGCTGATTTAGCACATAGTAATCATGTTAGCATGTCCAAGCTTGCACTGTTCACTGCAGGACAGGCCAATCAATCGAGAGACGAGCTGTTGGGGCGAGGAATAGCAACTTTATTCAGAAAGCCAGCAGACGAGAAGATGGTGGACTCGTGTCCCAAAGAACCATCTTACCCAGGTTTGGACGCTAGTTCCGTTTATAGAACAAAGAAGGGGAGGTGAGGAGGTAAAGTAAAAAAGGTAATAAGTTGTTAGAAATATTTCCTGGTTCCAGCCAGACTCCAGAGGGGATGTGTTAATTTCTTTCTTCCTGCAGCCATTCACAGGTAGGCCTGGTCAGGAAGTTTCTTGTGAGCTAAACAAAGGTATTTTAACTTAACACTCAGACATGGGAGGCAGGGTTCCTGGAGAATGGGCCATTATGTATACTTTAGGCTCTAGACAACATCCCTTGAGTGATCAATTTGTAGAAAAAGCAATAGAATACAAACGTTAAAGAAACAGATCCAACATGGAGTCCGATTTGTTCTTTCCTATTACAATCATAGAGACCCAAGTGAATATCAGGAAATGGCAGAGCTGCTACCAGCTCTGCCAGAACACGTTCATCAACCATTTCATAAGATAAAAGTGACCACTCAAATCTGACAAGAAGTTGGTCAAAAAACCATTCAAGAGTAATGGCCTCCACAAATTTTTTTTGATTGCACACCCCATCAGTAAAAAATGTTTGAGCATACAACGCTAATCTACGTTTGGTTATTTTTTTAACCTATCAATGTATGATGTGACCACATAAAACATATACTCAAAATATAAATTGTAAAAGGGTGACATAAAGATGAAAGGAACCATATTTTAAAGTGACATGCTAATTGTGATGGCTTCATTCTATTATCAGCAAATATCTGAAGGCAAAATACACAGAACGATTACGGTTCATGGTTATCAGCAGCAGTTGTAAATCTATTTTCAAAATGTTCTGATAATTTAAGATGTTTTTCTGGTTGACTTCTTGTCAGATTTGGAAACCACTGCTTTATAGCAAACCCTCCTCCCTCAGTGTTGCCCTTCCTTTCCTGACAAAACTAAAAAAGCTCAGTTAGCACCTCCTTTTGCTACCTCATTCCACCAGAAATCTGGAGGGGTTAGAGGGAGTCCCCTTTGACACCTCTTTCCCTTGCCCCCCTCACCCATTCATTTTCCACATTCTGGGGATTTTACTTCTCAGTAGGGGGTCAGCTCTTCCTGGGGTTTCCTTTGATTGCTATGTTCCCATCACGCTACTTCCTTCCTTCTTCCTCCCAGTTCCTCACATACCTTTACATGTGCGATTCCCTCTCCCTGGGATGCCCCCCTCCCTCTTCACCTGCCTGACTCCTGCTCACCCCTCAAGGCCCAGCATAAAGGTCTTCCTCAGAGGGACCTTCTCTGACTACTGCCCAGTATACTTTCTGAGGCACCTTGCACTTTCTTCTTGGCTTCCATGGGTCTTATTACAATTCATTTTTATGCTTATTTATGTTTCAGTTTCTTTAACATGTGTAGCCCTCTAGCATCTACATTGTAGCTTGTAATTTCCTTGAAGGCAGGCACCATGCCTGGCGTGTGTGTGTGTGTGTGTGTGTGTGTGTGTGTGTATCTAGCACCTAGGTCCTGGAGTCTCAGTAAATATCTGATATGCACAACAACCCTATGAGGTAGTTATAGACAGTATCCCCATTTTACAGATGAGGAAATTGAAAGCCAAAAGGTTTAATTGCCTAAGGTCACCTGCTTAATAAATGGAGGTAGTGGTCTTAGATCCAGGTCTTTCAGATTACAATGTGTACACTCTTACGAAACACTTTGGATTGTTCTTTTGTAACCCACATAGGCTGAGGGCTGATTTTCAGTCCTATCTTCCTTGCTGATACCTGACCAGCCCTCTCTAGTAATTCTCTTTCTCTTGAACAAGCTTGATTTATGCTCAGGGTCTCTGTATAACACTATTTACCCTGTGTTGTTCTGGATAACACCAACATTTTCCCACACAATTCCATGTCCCTAAATCTTATCCATGTAAGCTAGGTTGTAAAGCAAGACTCTGCATTGCCTCATCTCTTGAATTCCATAGCACCTTGGAGAGGACCTGAGCACCCCACATGAGTAAATAATTACTGATTAGTTGATCATTATCAGGAGCTTGGCAAAGATCTCATCTGACTCCCAAGTTAAATCCCGTCTTTGTGCATATCCGCTTCCCAGCCAAGAGCAAGAAGACTGTGCCTCGGATTCAGAGGAGTTTTAACTGTTCCAATTTGCACTTGTTGGCCTTCTTCCTGGTGGATCTCAGTGTAACTTTTGGCCGAGACCCAAGAATTTAAGGGTCTTCAATACCATGAGTAATTTCACAAGTTGCTGATGGCTAATTAGGGGTGATTACATTCAAGAGGCTTGATTTTCTTAATAACCCCCGGAAAGGGCTGGTGGTAGCTTTAAAAATCTTATTTCCCCCTGCAAATGGAATTTTATGATTCTCCTGACTGTCTTTTCATAAGTCCTTGTAATTTATCCCCCATCTCCCGTTTCTAGTGAGAAGGAAATTTGCAGTCCTGAGAAGAATTTGGAAACCAATGATTTTGGAAAACTCTGGGGTTCAAGCCAGGGATTGAACCCGGGCCACCGCAGTGAAAGCGCCTATTTCTAACCACGGACCACCAGGGAATTCTGCAGAGCTACTTTTAATTGAGCTTCCTCTGTTCCAGGCACTGGGCTAAGCATATGACATGTGTCCATTCATTTAATCTTCATAATGTGCCACAGTTCTTTAGGCCATATTTTTTGAACAGTTTTATTGAGATGTAATTCACATACCATACACTTCGCCAATTTAATGTGTACAATTAAACTTTCTTTAGTGTATTCACAGGGTTGTGCAATCATCATCACAGTCTAATTTTAGAACATTTTTGTCACCCCAGGAGGAAACCTCAGACCCTCGAATTAGCCCCTCCCCACCCTCCAGACCTTGGTAACCACTAATGTATTTTTTGTCTCTATAGATTTGCCTATTCTGGACATTTCCTGTAAATGGAATCATATAATAAGTGGCCTTTTGCATCTGGCTTCTTTCACTTGTGTAATGTTTTCATGGTTCGTCTGTCTTGTAGCATGTATCCAGACATCATTTGTTTTTATGTTAGGCTGTATTTTTACCCCTACTGTACAGTTGGAGAAACCAAGACACAGAGGTAAAATGACTTTCCTGTGGTCAAGTAGCCTTTAATGGATGGCGCAAGATTTCCAACGTGCATTTGCCTTATGCCAACTCTGCTCTTAGCTTAGAATCTGAGGTAGTCATACTGATGGGAGTTTATTAAACATCTTCTATGGGTCAGTCACTGTGCTGAGCATCCTGTAAATTTGTTACCTCATGTTCATACAAAATCTGCTTTCATTTGGGCAATCTGGTAACCATAATTGGGCATAACTGGGCAATGGTATTTTTGTCCTAATGTCTTCCATTTGCTCACTTTCGGTTTAACTGGCCAACTTAAGCTGCAGAGTCTTAAGCTCTAGAATCTTCCTAAGCAAACGATGCTAAAAATAGCACTGTTATTCTTCTGTAGGAGTTGAGGGCCACCCCCATCTGCAGAAAATCGGCAACATCTCTGAGGAGCCCTTGCTTTTCCTGGGATACCCAGCATCATGGTTTCCTGTTTCCTGGAGTCTCTCAGGTAAGTGGAGAACCTTTTAAAAAGAGAACAAGGAAATAAGAAACTTGATATTTGAATTTTACTATATATTTCCTATAATAACTAGCCTTGAGGGCCTGCATCTCACAGATATATATATTTTTTTGGTACGCGGGCCTCTCACTGTTGTGGCCTCTCCCGTTGCGGAGCACAGGCTCCGGACGCGCAGGCTCAGCGGCAATGGCTCACGGGCCTAAGCCGCTCTGCGGCATGTGGGATCTTCCCAGACCAGGGCACGAACCCGTGTCCCCTGCATCGGCAGGCGGACTCTCAACCACTGCGCCACCAGGGAAGCCCTCACGGATATTTTTTATATGCTGTGTACATATGTGTAATAAGTTTGTTATTCACAAAGGCTGCTGAGGCCTGGGGAACTGTGTGCTGTGGTGAGAGGTATTTGGACTGAGATTCAAGTGACTTAGGTTTGATGCTGTGCTCTGCTATTTGCTAGGAAACATCTAGGACTCAGATTTTTTTTTTTTTAAATAAAGATGTCACTGGATTGGTGGATATTTATCATGGTTGCACAATAGAATCACCTGAAAAACTTTAGAAAATATTGTCCTCTGGCTGTATCCCCACAGACTGTGACTTAATTGATCCAGTGTATTTAGAAGGTGACCTCTCTGGTCCCTTCTGTTCAAAACATCTATGACACACCTGTATGTTTTATTTGATACAGATATCAACCATGCAAAGTAAGTAGAACAAGTAGTATCGTCTCTATATGCAAATCAGAAAATCAGTGCTTAATTCTTGGTGCTCATTTCCCTCAGTGCAGAGTCAGGGAAAGGGCTTCATGCTCTAGAATCGAGGCTGTTTTCAAACTTTCCTTAAGATGATAGACCCCTTTAAAAATTCTTCAATCAAAATCCTATGTAAAAATCTCAACATATAAATAGCCAATGGCAGTATTTTATTAAGAGAAATTTATTTTAGATGCTTGAGTTTGTAATATTTACACATTATGAGATTAATGAGTCTGTTTGGATAAACATCAAAATTTGAAATCAGATTTATGGATGATGGCTTGTATATCAGTCTTAGCATCTAGTTTATTTTTTGACTGGTTTTAGCTGCATAGTATTAAGAAAATTTTGATCCATACAGATAAGTAATGGCAATTGGTAACAGTTCTTCAATGCAGCTCATTTTTCAATCTCAGGATACTCTTTAAAGAAATTGATTCAGAATCTAGAAAGGGAAAGGAAGAACTTTTTTTTTTTTTTTTTTTGCGGTACGCGGGCCTCTCACTGTTGTGGCTTCTCCCGTTGCGGAGCACAGGCTCCGGATGCGCAGGCTCAGCGGCCATGGCTCATGGGCCCAGCCGCTCTGCGGCATGTGGGATCCTCCCGGACCGGGACACGAACCCGTGTCCCCTGCATCGGCAGGCGGACTCTCAACCACTGAGCCACCGGGGAAGCCCTGGAAGAACTTTTTGTTTCAAAGTTGAGGCACTCAGGATATCTTGTAGTTTTTTATTCCCCCCTTAACTATATGTTAGTCCCAAATGCCCAGAACTTACACTGAAAAGTAAAACGGTCTGTAATATGTTATTATGATGGTGCCACATGTGATGGCCCAACCAGGGCTAGAGCATTTGCCAGGCAGATGCTCTTAGGCCCATGCCTGGCATTTCACTGAGTGTGGTGTGTGTGTGTGTGAGCTTAGTCTGTAACTGCCTGTATAATTTTACATGAATTGACGTGTGCAGGCCTGCAATCCAAAGAACCATGCAGAGCTATAAGCTTCTTCATCAATGACATAAACAAGTGTGTCAAAAAGAGTCAGAGAAGGCAGGAAAAGCTCCATCCTGAAGCTTCTGCAGAATCCATCCATGAACAGGCAGCCCAAGTCTCTTCAGGGTTAGTCTTTGGTATCTAATCTAAATTAGCATGGGTGCATTTTTTTAGCTATAGTTTAAAACCTAGTTTAAAAGATATTTCAAGACATAAAATATGTATCCAGTTTGTGGAAGCTCCAACATACTGCTGTAAAACCACAGGGGAATGAGAAATGCAGTTGGACCACTGGGTCACTTTAGGACCACAGCATATTTGAACACCAGGACCCAATGGGAGACACAGAAGTGGAGGTCACAGTCATATATTGAACTGGGTTGAAAAGAGCAGCAGATAAAACCTAAGTTTCCCCATGTGGTAAGCAAGTGTAAATCTAGCTGCCATCAGAAAGGCCCCTACGAGTACTGAAGACCCTCAAAATTGTGGCCACCCAGGCTGTACAAGAAGGGCTTCATTTGAGAGAAGTCCCTTTTGCAAAGCTTTTTTTTCCTTAATGTTTGGAATTTTAATTGATGCCCCTGCAGTTAATCTCTGTAATGATCTGTGATACGGAGGCCATCTCCCTTCGAGGAAGGCTTGGTGGGCTCACCTCCAAGCTGTGCATTATTTCAGAGAAATTGCCCACAGATTAGAAATTAGCAGGGTGGGAGTTGTTGAAAGCTAGATGTGGCCTTGCTACCCTCCGGGCAGAACTCTGGAAGTCTTGACAGGCCTCCAGGATTATGGTCCTGCTGAAGGGATTGTTTGAACAGAGCTACTCAGCAGGACGTTTCTCCAACAGTCCTGCTGTAAGGGCTGGGGAAAGAAAATGTGAGTTATGAGGACGGGAGAGTCTTTGGGAGAGCTCAGCTAAAGATTTCCATCAAGTCTCCTTCTTCATAAGCCAGGTACTCATAAACCATTTTGCATTCTGTTTCTAGGGCCACATAAATATATTTTAACCCAACAAAAACAAACAAACAAACAAAAACTAGAGTATCTTTTGTTTAAATGCTTTTCAAAATGTTCTAGGGGAAAGAGCTATGGTTACTTTAAGAGTGAGAGGTCTTTGATAAAATTGGTAGATGAGAAGCACACAGAGAAACACAAATATTAAGGGCTTTTTAATACTTATCAAGGCAACCAAATATATAAAGATCAATAGGAAAAGCTGGAGGATTTCTCTACCTATAGAGAAAACACCAGAGAAAAATTGGGAGTTAGCTGCCAAGAAAATCCCTGAGAGTAAAAAGCATTTAAGGGGATTCACAATTCTGATATGCAGAGATTTTGTTTAAAAATCCCTCCCCAGCTCTTGCCAAGCCACAGGGAAACAGAAAGCCAGCCTCCCCGTCATTGAAAGAGATGGAGAAGCCCTGAGTATTAACACAGCAAGAGTGTCTCTGCCCTCCTCAGAATCTGTAGTAATCAAAAGAACCACAGTTAAACCCAGTAGCAGAAGAGACACTAAGATTTTAACTCCAGATGGAGCTGGTTAAAGAGTTGCCATTGAACCTTGGACAAGACTTGGATGCCGTGCAAAACTCAGGGCAGGTGAAATCCGTTTGGACCAAAGGATTGGTCAAGGCTAGATTAAGGTTTGTCACCTATTACAAGTTAGAGAGGAAAAGGCACTAAGTAATACAGAAGTGTATATATTTCTTAAAGACTTGCTCCAAATTATTCACCTTTTTTTTTTGGATGCACAGTTACATCTATGTGTGTTTTTTCAGTGCTTGAGTGGAAGGAAACTCAGTTTTCTCCCTAGAAGCACTGTAACAAGTGAAGATGGCCACCTACCATGACCAGCCAACAAAGTCTCTTTAGAGCCAGTCTGCTTGGTCAAGGGCTCTTTACCTCATGGAGTGCTTTTGTATAGTTGATACAAGTTATCTTTGAAATGAAAACACAAAGGAAAACAAAACTATTGAAAATGCCAAACAAGTGGTTAAAGTTGATTGGGGGATTCTTATTTTGAATAGCAGTTTTTGAAGAAATGCAGATGTAATTAGAGGGATTACAGGGTTAGATGGTGATTTTTATGGCTCTTATGAAGGAGAGTTCTGGATCATTTTACAGGTTGATGGCCCTAGGTCAAGTGTCTGGTTTTAGTCTTCTGAAAAGTAAGGCTTTTCTTTTCCTTGATACACACAGTAATATTACTGTAATGCCTGTCAGCTACTTCGCTGAGAAATACAACCAGAAGGGATTGAGGAAATGAGAAAGAGAAAGGCGGCTGTTCTTGGGGAACTGAAAAAGATCCTGAATACAAACAACAAGAAGGAGGGGGGTTGAGAAAGTTTACTTGTAAGTGTGAGAAAGAGAATGCCCAAAGTAGTGATAGCTGAGGAATGAAAATTGAGACTCCCCTCGGAGTAGAGAAATATGTGATAATTGGGAAGGGTCATGGGATCAATTAGAGTCCCTACGCCAGTGATCAAGAAATGTGGTGAAGGAGGTGGAGAAATATGGGCAGGAAGAAAACAGGAAAGAGGAGGGGCAGGTGAGAGGAGGAGGGGCAGGAGGAGGAGGGGGAAGAGAAGAGGCCAGGCTGGGATCCTAAGTATTGAACTTCAGGTGTCAATAAGGTGGGGCTGAGTTGGTGTAGCCTGCATCTAAACCACTATCCAGTTGATGCTTAATAAGTATTTGTTGGATATTGAATGAATAAATTAATAATTATCTTTCGTGTGAGAGAAAAAAAGGAGAAGATTCTTCTTTCCTGATTAGGATCTTCAGTTAGCTATAAAAGTAGGTTAAAGCAGAAGATCATACAAATGATACAGACACACACCTTTAACAGTTTATTTTTAACTTAAAACACATGTACATGCACTCACCAAGTTTTTGATATGGGGGTCAATGACTTTTCTTTGAGCGTGAACCCCTGATTGTCTTTCTTGCACAAACCACACCCGTAAGCATTATCTGAGGTTTCCATCTGGGTTTCTTTAAAGTGGAATGGGAATCTAAAGACATTTGCAAAGCAATCTGAGTATAGAATGATTCTGGATTTTTATTATTTTTGCCCCTAATCATTTACAGTTGTCTCATCCACACCTAATTTGCCAGTTTTTTTTTGTTTTTTTTTGGGCAACTTGCCTTTATTGAGTCTTTCCAAAGCATTCAGCTTCCTTTGTGTAGAAACAACTACCAACTACTCTTTCTTTCTGCATTCTGCTTCATGGGCCTCTGTACTATTTGAATATTTTAATGTAATTACAAAGCCCTGGCATCGTCAATTTTGGGACCATGGTTAAACTCCGTATAAACACAACTCATCTGGTGGATGCAGAAGAGTACAAGTGTACCAAGGAAGAACCTGCTGGAATCTTTTATGGGAAGCCCGGTAGGAGCCATCTGAATGGTAGGCATAGAGGCTAGCAGGAAATAAAATAGTTTTTTGGAGGACTGCCCTGGCAAACCCACCCCTATAAAATGATGGCAGGCTTTCAGACAGTATTGATTTTTCTTTATGCCTGGCACAGTCCTGCACCTGGCACTCATCCTCATCACTCAGAACTTGACTGTGGGATTTGCTAGAACCTTCTGTACCAAAAAGGGTTCAATGGAGTCAAGGTGTGATCATTGTGCTGCCAACTACCTGTTCCTTGTATGCTCAAGTGAATTTATATGACTCAGGTTAACATTGACACCCCTCTCATCCGGGGATCAGAATCAATGTCTCCAACTTGTAGAAACCCACCTTTTAGGATTGTCTTTTTCCTTCTGCAAGTTCTGTTTTTCCAACAGAGAGTTCTGGGATGTACTTAGAAAACACTTTCCTGATGAAAGTGTCGGTCACAGCAGCACTTTGTATTTCTTGGTGACTGGCATTTCCTCTCTCTCATTTTTCTTTCTCCCTTCACTTCATTCTCTCCTTCCATTCTTTTATTCACTTGCTATTGATTAGCCCTGAGTTTGGACCAAGATGGCGCTGGTTGTTCTGCTTGCTGCAAAGATGTATCAGAACCGTTTCCTCAAGAAGCCTGCCACGGAGCAGGGGAATTTACCAAAGGGTCTTGTGTCTTAAAAAGCTGTGCTGTGACAGAACACCTCACTTTCCCAGAGACCCCAGTCCAGAAAATGCAAATGGCTGTGAGAATTGAGAACCTGGAAATAAGCAATAAAAACCAATATGCAATTAGAATAGGTGTCCATAAGTCCATGCTCTAAAATGGAAACATTTACTCCACGAAAGCCAGGCAGGCCTTTTCCCTGAGCCTGTTTGATCTTGGTTTGGCTGCAGCTTGGTTGTCTAACGGTTTCCGAGGCCAAGGCGGACCCGAAGGAAGCCGAGTTAAGAGGCGCAGGCTCATCTGTAGGAAGGTAAGCGAAGCCTGCCTGACGGTAGGGAGGAGCCGGCCAAGGGCCAACTGGATTCAGAAAGCCCCAGGCTTCCACGGTGCTCTCAGGCTGCTCTGCTCCAAGGCCGCCACCTTAGGCTGCACAAACTGATTAATACTCACTCTGGTGACTCTGAGCCATCTAAACAAGGTTGCTTAAACACAGCATACTCTGTATGAGAAAGCAGGGCAAAGAAACAGAATGTATTTTTTTTTTTTTAAGTTTGGGGTTTCAATGGTAAGCTTCAATTATTTTAAAATTTAGACTGTTGTCTAGTGAGAGTGGATGCATGAAGTTTTACTGTATCCACTTATTTTCTGATTATTTTTTGCAAGCAGTGACAGAAAGTAAAACAGACGTGTGAAGCCACAGCCTTATACAGACTGCGGAAGAAAAGTGGTGTAATAAAATGGCAAATGCTTGGTTTCAAGGTGTGTTGTGTCCTAGGAGGCCCCAGAGCACAGTGGTTAAGGGTCAAGGCCAAGAATCTGACTTTTGGTATTGAAATCAGGCTTTGCCACTCACTAGGTGTGGGTGCCCTTCAATAAATGACTCAGCCTTTCTGTGCCTCAAATTCCTCACCTGAAAGATGGGTATGATCAAAGTGTCTGATGGGATGGTTTTGACAATTAAATGAAATAATACTTGTAAGCGTTGAGATCAGTGACACCTACGTAGTCTTCTGGCTAATGTCATTTGTAACCCATCTCCTCTTGCTGCCTTTACTCTTTAACTGCTCTCAGAGGAAGGCAGAGGGTTAGTCGAACACAGTAAAATGCACGCTTAGCAAAAATTTTTGATCCGCAGAGTGCAGGTGGAGATTTCACTTCGATGCTAAGATTTTGGCTCTCTTTTGTGAAGGTCGGTATAATTTTATTCGTGATCACATTGTTCCCAAAATATCTCTTGGGTTGTATTAACTGAAAAGGAAAAAAGTGAGGTGTTTTTTTTTTTGCTCTTTTGCTTGTTTTGATATGCTCAAGTGGCATTGAAATCATTGAGATAATCCGAGGTACACAGCGGCTGTGACGTGATCCACCCTCACTGGAGTCAAGTATGATTGGGGGAGGGGGGGGGGAAGGGGTTGGCCCAGGCGAATACACAAGGGCAGAGTCCCAGTTCCATGATGTCAATCTTGTACCAAATTTCAATGGGCATTATTTTCTACAGGAAATGAAATGTTGGAGTGTTTAAAATCTAGAACAGGGCTGGGTAAATGGCATAACTTTTTTTGTTGTTGTTGCTCTGACTGGTGTGAAATGTTGGGCTGCTTCTCCTGCAAGGTGAATTGGAAAGTCTCGCTAGAAATGTGGCTTCCGCCACCGCTTGGAGGGGAGAGTGTGATTTGTTTGCCAAAGGCACTGGTAGCCTTCAATCTGTCAAAACGTTGCAAGCTGGGAGCAGTTTGCCAAAGCAAACTATCAAAGTGGAATAACACTCGAGCTGCACACACACAGACACACACATGCTCTCCCATTCCCCAAACATTAATTTCGAACTGGGTCAGGAGGAACAAGACTTTGGGCCAGATTGTCAGTGTTTTAAAGAGGTGTGGGCACAGCTATGGACTAGCAATTAGACAGGTATGTGTGAGCAGGCTGGGTTGTCCTAAAACGGAGTCTACAGAGTAGGGGTGGGAACCTTACAGCCCTTGGCCGAGTTTCATCTGGCCCCTGGGGTTATATATTGCTCTGGCTGCTGTGATTGCAGCCCAAAGAATAATTTCCCCTCTGGGAGAATTTAGTCTATTCCATTCAGAGCAGAGCCCATTTACTAAGGTTTTATTCCAGCAAGAATTTTATTGGGTATCCCTATGCATTTTAGCCTCACTGGGGCCCAGTTTGATGAAGAAAAGAAGCATCTGAACATCTAAACATAACTTGTGTAGCATTTTTGCAACCAAAGCACCAACAAACATTCTGCTGCCAGACCTTGTGTAAATCCTATGAGAATGAATTTTTGGAAAGTCACGTAGAGACTCAAAAGCACACTGATTTTTATAAATCCCTCATAAAAGAGCTTTGCAAAGCTCCCAAAGTTACTTTGGACATTTTGAAATCCATTCATCCACACTATTTCCACTTATCTTGAAATTTCACAGGTCAGAAGAGGACGAAGCCTCATTCATTCATTCAATGAATTAAGCTCTTCCTATAGAGCAGACACTTTCCTAGGTGCTGGGAGATAAAGTAGTAACCAAACAGACTCCCTGATCTCATGGACCTTATATCCTAGTGGGCAGAGGAAGAAATTTAAGTGAATAAAGACATACTATGTGAAATGGAAAGTGCTATGGAGAAAGAGAAATAGGCTGGGCTGGGAGAGGGAGTCCTGTTTTATGTAGGGTCAGGGAAGCCTTATGGAGAAGAGACACCTTTGAGCAGACACCTGAACGTGGGGAGGGAAGGAGCTGTAACCATATCTGGGGGTAGAGTTGACCAGGCAACCCTGGAATGCAATCCCTCCAAGACAACAGGAAACGTAGAATTTTCCCTTCTCCCATCTTTCATTCCCTTTCCCACTCCAAGTCCCCCGACTGTTATGGAAGTGCAGCCTGGGATGAGTGGTTATGCAAAACAGCTCCTGGTTGCATTACAAATATGTGGCTTAGGTGTGTGCCAAGAACTTTGAGGGGCTGAGGTGTAACGCATTTCTGGAGCTGCTGTTTGTTTTCTTAACAAAACCACACCAATCTGGTTTTCTTTTTAAATGAGTAAACAGTGCCAGAATGTGTTACAAATGATTCAGATTTGTAGGCATGGCTTCATAAGGTGCTTTCTTGCACATGAACTCATTTGAGGTAGGCAGGGCGGGTTCTATTATTCACATGGTACAGATGAAGAAACTGAGGTGCAGAGGTGCTTTGCCCAAGGTCATGTAACCAAGGAGCATAAGGTTGTATCCACTAAGGATAGAACTAGAAAAATAACTGTTCTTTTCCCATCACTCTGTTCACACCCACTCCTTTAGATACCCCTGCCCCGTGCCTGGAAGACAGCTTAGGCCATTTTCTGGTCCATTGCAGGCTTAATGAGCAGTCTCTCTTTCAAGTATCAAAAGGCCCCAAAAGATGTGTGTATGTGACGGAGGGTGTAGCTTTAATGGTTGAATGCCTGTGCGTCCTTCTAGAAGTTTTAGTTTTCCTTCAGTAGCTTTAGTTTTTGTTTTCCTTGAGTACTTTTTGGATGAATCTAAGGCATCAGTAACTTCACCATCCAGGCGTGCACCCTTAGCCCCCTGTGCGCTGAGCAGCACAGATCCGTGTGCCTGTGCATTGGACAGTACAGAGAGTGAGCATTTCCATTGTTGTAGAAAGTTCTCGGACAGCACTGGCCTAGAGCCTCAGCAAGGTATAAATCAACTCTTTGATTCTTTTCACCACTAATTTTATATTTTTCTGAATCGATTCCTTACTTGGAAGGATTTCATGTACAGATATGCTACATTAAAAGAAAGTCTAGTCAGATATAAAATCTTCAGTCTCTCATCCAATTTAAAGGTTCTTTCTTCCCCCCATCCTGGGCCTGGTCTGGCCTCAGACCCCTGTAGTGGGAAGACAGGGCTTGGCTGTTTCTTTGCACTCCTAGTTCCCCTCTGTGCCCACCTCCCTCTGGTCCTCATTAGTTTCTCCAGGACAGAGCAGGGGAGGGGACAGATAGCTGGACAAAGAGGATCTCAACAGCATCGGTGCCCGCTGTCCTCTGGTGTTGCTGTCCTGGCTTGGCTGATGTCTATGTTCTGAATTCTCCTCTCAGGGTCCTTTAGTTGGTCCTTTGGAGAACCGCCCCTTCACTAAGATCTCCTGCTGCGCATACCCTGGTTCAGGCTTTGCAAGTACTGGCTGCCTCTTTATCCCGCCTTCCCCAGCTCCCGGGCCCCGTGGGCACGCACCACACATCACCTGTCTTTTGGTGAGCGGTCTGCTTTGGTGAGGTCCTTGCCAGGGAACCTAAGTCCTGCTTTCCATGGGAGAACCCCAGCTTTTCTTGCACCTGTAAGCTCCAGGTACGTAGGCTGCTCCCACTCCAGCCCTCTCGCACTGCTCTGCCCTCCTAGACACTCCAGCCAGGTTTTGGCCTTTAAATATGTTTCAGGGGAAAATCAAGCACTGCTCCTTATACCCCAAACCCAGGGGGTCCAGATCAAGCTCTCGAATGGTAGCCCTCCTTGTTTGGCTGGGAAGAGCTCCAACTTTTCCTCCCCTGAGGGGGGTGGAATGGCTGTGCTCAGCATTCCTGCATCCCTAGCAAACTTCTCCCATTCTCCAGCCCACACCCCACTCCTTGCTCAGCCTGAAGGTTTAGGGTGAGGGGCTGCGGGACAGGATGGGTGGGGGCATGGGGGGGGACCTCCGTTTCTGGTCCTGAGTACACGGTGCAGCCCTTCTCTTCGGAATGTGTGTGTATGTCATCCCGTTGGTTTTTAGCTTTGGGACCTCAGTGCAACTCTAAGACAGCAACAAAAAGGATGCATGGAACACCTGGGTACATATCCCTTCCCCAGCTTCTTGTCCCACCACAAGGTCTCTAACCCATCCGGCCACCTCCATTCTGTGTGGTCTGCTAGGACCGGGCTCATTTTCAGGCACAGTGAGGGTTAGGGTGGAATTTCGGGTTCTCAGAGATGGTGGGAACTTTTCTAGCTCCACAGGCCTTACCCCCCAGATTCAGACAGGTATTCCTCATGCCTGCCTCTACGCAGTGAGTTTTCCTTGGACAAGGGCATGTTTCACATCTCTCAGTTATGTCAGGGGCCTCAAAAAGGTTGAGAAGCCCTGGGTTACCTGACTGCCCTCAGGGTTAAACCCTTAAAAAAAAGGATTCAGGGCTTCCCTGGTGGCGCAGTGGTTGGGAGTCCGCCTGCCGGTGCAGGGGACACAGGTTCGTGCCCCGGTCCGGGAAGATCCCACGTGCCACAGAGCGGCTGGGCCCGCGCATCCGGAGCCTGTGCTCCACAATGGGAGAGGCCACAACAGTGAGAGGCCCGCGTACCACCAAAAAAAAAGGATTCAAAAGACAACTAAGTAGGACCAGTGGCCTTTTTCCTGGGATGCTTCAAACAATGCTGTTGATGATGTGACCTCAGGAAACTTCAGGCATTTAATTAATTGACAGTACTTGCTTCTCCTCTGACTAACTAGCTGTGCTGGGCGTGTTCATCTCTGTTATCTTCAGTGATCCTTACAGAAGATGACAGTGTGGAAGGCTCAGAGACATTGGCTCACCCAGGATCAGCCAGATGGGAATGCAGAGTTGGGATTTTGGCCTTGATGTATTTGAATCCAAAGCTTCACGCTCTCCCAGCACACCCTGCTGTCTCGGGGGCAGCTGGCTCCTGTTCCTACACCTTCTCTTTATTTGATGACAAGCCCTAATCAGGGCTGGTGACAGTGGGGCTTAACACAGCTAATCCCACCCAGGGAGAACATATGTGACACTAAAAGGCCAAGGACGGGCAGAGGAATGGTTCCGAGGAAAGACTGGAATGCAGGAGAGGAACTTCCCTGGGAGAAGTAGCCCCCCTTCTGGCCTGACCTTACCACCTCCACGAGGACCAGGCATGCACGAGCACCTACTCTGTGCCAGGCACGGTGTGTTATCTTATACAGGCCTCCCCAGACCTCCAGCCAGCTTCTGTATCCCCATCTTACAAGGGAGGAGACTGAGGCTCAAAGAGGTTAAATGTCCTGACTTGGAAACCTTGCCAGTAAGCGGTAAAGTGGGGTTTGATCCCAGGTCTGCCTCGTGCTACAGCCCCGCCCGCAGCTGTCTCCTCTCCTGTGGGGCCCTTTGCATCTTCACTGGGTCACATCCAGGGCCTGGGTTGCACTGTGCTCTCCCTTCCAGTGATGAGACGGAGATGTGCCTTCTGCTGGATGCTGCTGCCTGGAACATACTCACAGCCTTGCCTGTTGCTGTTTTTCTTTCTCAGTGTCCTGGGTTCCCTCCTGCTTCTTGGATTCCAGCTCGTCTGCCCACAGCCCTCCACTGAACACAGAAAGGTAAGCCATGGCCGTTCAGAGGCTTTCCTTCTCTGCCCAAGGGCCTGGGGTTGAACCAGTCATCACCACCTTAAGCTTTGTTCTATCTGGAGGTTGAGTCACCGCTGATTCTCAGAGGAAGCGCCATTTATAGGATGTTCACCAGTATTCCTTATCCTTCTGAAGTTCTTGATCTTCAAAATGAAGCTGGTGCCCAGAGTCAGTCTCTGATCCAAAAGCAGTGCTGGCTTTGTAGCCCGTGTCCATTAGAGTGGGGCGGTTAAGGGGAGGTCAGTGAGCAGACTCTACCTCCCCTAGGGGTGGAAGAGCACCAGCATGGAGCTTTTACCTCCACTAGGGGCACCTTCAGGGGGATGCGTGTGGATGGTTAGAGAGAGAGCTGCAGCTAAAGCTGAGGCCGTAGCCATGTAAGAGCACCCCTCGGAGGGAGCCGTCCATGATCTTCCGTTAGAAGGACACTGCAGCCAGCGGCCAGGCAGGCAGGGAGCAGGGAAATAAGGACCCGGCCCTCTTTTTCTTCCTCCCCTCCATCTCCTGCTGGTGACTTCCTAAACCTGAATCCAACCAAAGGACAGAAGCCAGAAAAATCCCTTAATGCAGTGCTCAAAGGCCAGCCTCCTGGGCAACAGGGCTGGGTGGAGAAGGGTGGACAGAGCATCTGGAGGGACAAACGGACAGTAGCAAGCATGCTTCCCTTCAGGCTCTGTGTGTTTCATAGTAAAGGAATTACTCACTGTTGCCTAAACAAGTCCAGTGCTGTCCTGCAACAGAGCAGTTGTGTGATTAATATTTCCTGAGAAACAGATGCATGATATGACTTTGGGAGGGTCCCTAAAATCCCTTTCTCCTACTTAGGAACTCCTTATGTCTACAGGTAATGAAATGCAGATACTTCTGAGAGGACTGATAGGTCAGTCATTTGTATCTAACTGTGACTGAGTTCGTTGGGACCTTTCCTAGAGGGGCTTTTCAGAGGTGAAGTCCAGGAGAGGAGGGGGGCAAGAAAAGAGTATGTGTACAGATTTGCCTAGATATGCACCTTCTTGGGAGAAGTTCTTGATGTTCTTTTCTGATTAGTCTAATTTATCTTAGGTCTGTGGATTATGTTCTGACTTTGTCTTTCTGGGCCAGATGTGAACCTGTATTGTGTTGTGTCCCCCATCAGGGTGTCAGCTCCATGAAGGTGGGATCTTACCTGTCTTGTTCACTCCCCAATTTCCACCTCCTGGAATACAGCCTAGCCTGTTGTAGGTGCTCAATAAAATACTTGTTGAAAGACTGACTGAATGAATGGAAAACCTGGCCAAGATCTAAGCATCATTTTGTTGGAGTCACTTGGCAATTTACACCCCTATTACTATTACTATTACTATTACATCATCCCCATTCATGATTCCAAGAGTCAGAGAGGACAACTATGATAGATTGAATGTTTGTGTCCTCCCTGCCCCCCAGGTTGGTGTGTTGAAACCTAAACCCCTATGTGATGGTATTTGGAGGTGGGACCTTTGGAAGGTGATTAGGTGTTGGAGTGGGGTCCTCATGAATGGGATTAGTGCCCTTGTTAGCGTTATGGGAGAGCTTGCTGCCCCACCATGCGAGGATACAAGGAGAAGTCTGCACCCCAGAGGTCAGCACTGTGCTGGCACTCTGACCTCGGACATCTAGCCTTCAGAACTGTGAGAAATCAATTTCTGTTGTTCATAAGCCACTCAGTCTATGATATTCTGTTTTAGCAGCTCAAATGGACTAAGACAAAAATCGGCACTGAGAAGTGGTGGTGCTGCTATAACAAATACCTAAAACGTGGAAGTGGCGTTGGAATTGGGTAATGGGTAGAGGCTGAAGGAGTTTTGAAGTGCATGCTAGAAAAAGCCTATGTTGCCATGAATGGACTTTTAAAGGCGATTCGGGTGAGAGCTGAGAAAGGAAAGAGGGGAGCTCAATCTTCCTAGAGAATACCTATGTAATCCCGAATTAAATATTGGTAGAAATATGGAGGTTAAAGGCCATTCTGATGGGGTCTCAGATGGAAATGAGGAACATGTTATTGGAAACTGGAGGAAAGCCTGTGCTTGTTATAAAGTGGCAAAGAACTTGGCTTATTCCTGTTCTGGTGTTTTGTGGCAGGTAGAACTTGCAAGCGATGAAATTAGATATTTAGCCAAAGCAATTTCTAAGCAAAGTGTTGAAGGAGTGGCCTGGTTTCTTTTGATTCCTCATAGTAAAAAGTGAGAAGAGAAAAAATGACTTAAAGATGGAACTGTTAACTGGAAAGGAAGCAGAACACAGAACTTAAAGATTTTGGAAAATCTTTAGCGGATCCATATTGAAAAGAATGGGAAAGCCTGTCCAGGAAATGATACATACTACGGGTGTGGTCGAGAGACCGTTTGATAAGGCGATTAGTCAGTTATCTTGACAGATGCCAGGAGCTATTGTCCAGGACAGTAGAAGAATGCAAAGGGGGCTGCGGTGCCTTCCAGATCTGGCTCATCTCCGCATCACCTTGCTTGGTGGTTTCCACTCTCTACACTCACTCCGAGCTCCTCAGCTGCGCCAGAAGCTGCTCCAGTGGCCCAGGGAAGGGTGTGGGCTGTGCCCAGCAGACCCTTGGGGGCATGACTGCCTCTACCCAGATTTCAAAGGACAAGGCTTGAGCCCAGGTCCCAGGACCCCAACCTTGGAGAACCACAGTGGGAGTAGGGCAGCCTGGAGCTTTGGGGCCCCAATCTGCGCAGGTAGGACCATGGGTCCAGTGAGCGTGGAAGGCAGAGCACGGAGCCAAAGAGGATTATTCTTAAGCCTTTATGGAATTTCCCCGGATGGGATTTGGACTTTCTTCTTTCCGCTTTCTCCCATGTGGAATGAGAATGTCTCTCCTGTGCCTGTCTTACCATTGTATTTTGGAAGCACATAACATGTTTGATGTCACATATTCACAGCAGGAGAGCAATTTGCTTCAGGATGAATCATACATTGAGTCTCATCTATATCTGATTTAGATGACATTTAGATGAGACTCTGGGCCTAGAGTTTAATAATGATGCTGGAACCAGTTAAGAATTTCAGGGTTATTGGGATGGAATGAATGTATTTTGCTTGCAAGAAGGGTGTGAATTATGGGGGCCCAGGGATGGAATGCTATAGACCAAATGTGTCCCTGCAAATTCACCAGTGTGATGATATTTGGAGGTGGAGCCTTTGGGAGGTGATTAGGTCATGAGGGGATAAATGCCCTTATAAAAAGGGTACCAGAGGGATCTCTAACTCCTCTGCCATGGGAGGACACAGGGAGAACATTGCTGTCAGTGAACCAGGAAACAGGCTCTTCCCAGACACCAAATCCACAGGCCCCTTAATCTTGGACATCCTGGACTCCAAAATTGTGAAAAATAAATTTAAGTTTTCCATAAACCACACAGTCTATAGTATTTTTGTTATAGCAGCTGGATCAGACTAAGACAACTGTCTATTTTCATTATTATGTTGTATTATTTATTAGTGTTCAGAGTTAATCAAGGTTGTTAATCCTAATAGTTGAATCAATCTACTTATTCAAATAGACCATCATACCTGAAAATGCTTTATAAATTGTCAATTTGCTTTGCTGTTTCTCTTAATTTTTCAAGTTAGCCTGAATAATATAAATGTAGCCTGAACGAAAGGTTCACAGAAAGGTATTGCCTCCATATTTCTTTCTTTTGCTTTTTTTTTTAATGATGTTTATTCTCTTTACCAAGCTGTACCATAATGTGCTTGGTAAGCCTCCATATTTCTTAAAGAAAGTATCTGTTCTGAGAAATTTTTAAAAATGATTTATGAATTACTTTAGAATGTTGAATTTAAAAATTGAGCAAAAAGTTTCATGTCTTGGTGTATGGTTCCTCCTTGTCAAAATATTAAAAACTTTGCAGTAGAAAGTTAGATTAAAAAATTATTTTTTCAAAATAATGTATAGATTCCTTTACTTGGAAAACATGCATTTTAGGACAGTTCTTCAATATAATTATATGCATTTTAGCTGCCAGGATCATTGTCATTGTCATTCACCCCAGAGAAGAAAAGACTCAGTGCTTTCTTGGGTGGTGAATTTCTTCTTGACGTTTTATTGGAGCTCTGTGGAGATCTGTGACTGTCATCCTGCCTGGCTATACCCCCAAAATCCTGGAGTGCAAGCAGTACTGGCAATAGTAGCATCCATGTATTTCTGCAACATAAGAAATAAGGAGATACTCATTAAAACAGGGGTTGGAAATGTTTTTCTATAAATGGCCAGTTGTGACTATTCAAGGCTTTCTGGGCTACAAAGTCTCTGTCACAACTAGTCAGCTCTGCTTTTGTAGCACAAAAGCAGCAATAGATAACATGTAAATAAATGTACATGGCTGTGTTCCAATGAAACTTCCTTTACAAAAAACTGGATTTGCCCCATGGCCTGCCATTTGCTAGCCACTGCTCTAAAGTTGGGTAGAGAGAGGTTAGCTGTAATTACTGTATATGTGTTTTGAAGTTGGAAATTGTCTCCTCCTGGGACCTTAAGGAACACAAAGGATTTGAGAAAAAGAAAAAGTATACTTTTTCATTAAAACATAAGAATTATGATTGCTATCCAATTGTTTTCATTACTTAGATAAATCATAATTGAATTCCTGCTATTTTGTGGCAAGATCCACTCTCAATCTGTAGTAGAGAGCAGCAGCAAGAATTAGAAAGCCATTTATGGTAAATTCTTAAGGGACAGCATTACTGATTTGTGCATACTGTAGTTTAGTATGCGTATGAAAACTACCCTCTAAAAGACATCTCTTTTTCTTTCTCATTTATTATAGCGTGTCCAACTTTAGCATATGGAAGCATTTCTACAGTGTAAGTTATTCTGAGGAAAAGACATAATTTGTAAATGCTGTCAAGTAAACTATGCATTTCTAAATGCTGCTTGGGTGACTGGATACATCTCTGTAAAAACTGTCCCACAATAGTGCAGGAAAAGAGGACTCGGGTGCAGAGTGTAAGTAGCTCGTTTGAGATGTTTCTAACCAGAAATCTTTCTCTCTCTTCTGCAACATGGATGGCATCAGAAAGGATTGCTCAACTTCTGTTCTTGGTAGTTATTTAATGACACGTGGCAAATGATTTCATTTTTAAAACTCCCTGTGGCTTCATTTGCTGATAAGGTAAGACCAAGAGCAAAAAAAACTTGACCAAGACTTTAATAAAAACCATGTGTTATTAGTACGGGAAAATATGTAGATTGCAGAAAGCTTTTAAGTTAACGAAACTGTTCTGTCTGCTCGACAGACATTCATTGAGCAAGTTGCTTTATAAGTCATAATGTGTATGGTGAACATAATCTATTTAGGAAAGAATCGTGAAACATTGTATTTTATTCCCACAAATGGAAAAACATACATATACTTTAATCACAACTGCTTAACTTGTTTTTTCTTTTTAAGTTTACTTTTTAATTAAAAGTGTGCATGTTTATTACAGAGAATTTAGAAAACAATGAAAAACAATGAAGAAGGAAATAAAAACTCAGTCCTAGGGCCACCAGCCAAAGAGAAGTGCTCTTCAATCTGTTTTTTATAGAAACTTTAAAACAAGCAAACAAACTAAAAAAAACCCAGACACACTACAGAATGAAGAAAGGGTGAAGTAAAATATTTGTTTTGCTAACTGATTAGCAAGCCACAGTGTGAATAGCAGGGGACCTTGTAATGGGTTTAGAGCCTACTATTACTGTGTGCATCCGTTGACTTCAAATTGCCTCTTGACAATGTCCTACAACTGGATATTGAACAGAAAGCCTATAGAAGGACAAAAAGAAGTTTTAGGTAACATAAAATTTCTCATATTATTGCTCCTGTATTCAAGAACGGAGAAAACAGTAATGTTTCCAGAAGAAAATATCTGAAAATATCCTGATGATTTGAGGTAGGCAAGGATTTCTTAAACAACACACCAAAAGAACTAACCATAAAAGAACTGGACTTCATTGAAATTGAGGACTTTTGTTTATCAAAATACACCATAAAGAGTGAAAAGATAAGCCATAGACAGGGTGAAGATATTCACAATTATATATTTGACAAAAGATTCATACTCAGATTGTATAAAGAAACTACTAATCATTTAGAAAAAGTTAAGCAATTTAGTTTTAAAATGGGCAAAAGACTTGCAAAGACACACTTCATGTAAGAGGGTATTCTAATGGTCAGTAAGCATATGAAAAGATGCTCAGTCAAAATAATTAATTAAGTAAATCACTAGTCCCTAGGGAAATACAAGTTAAAATGAGACACCACCAGAATGGCTAAAATGAACAACACTGACAGTACCAAGTGCTAATGAAGATGTGGAGCAACAGGAACTTTCATACATTGCTGGTGGGAGGTTAAATAGTAAACCCCTTTGGCAGCATATCTTAAAACTAAACATAGGCTTTTTTTTTTTTTAACAACCTGGCTATTCTACTCCTAAGTATTAATATTAACCCAAGAGTGATGAGTGCATGCCTCACCAAAAAATACACATTAAAAACGTTCATAGAAGTTTATTTACAATAACTTAAAATTGGAAATAATCCAAAAGTCTATGAGCAAGAGAATGGATAAATAAATTATAATATGTCCATACAAGATAACATTAAACAGCAATTAAAAATTAGACATCTGTTTCCAGCCAAGATGGACCAACAGGGATCGGATTTACCCTCCCATCTAGAATAAGAGCAAAATGGCCAAGATAGAGCAACAGGGACCAGATTTCCCTAATCCTCTGACCTGAAACAACCAAAAGAAAATAAAACCAAACAACCTACATAAAACAGTGTTTTTCAAAACACTGGACATCAGGCAACAAAAGACAGTGATCCCTCAGAGATAAGAAACAAATGAGTTGAATGTGAAAATTTCCCCAGCTAACTGCTGTGGAAATGGGAATACAGGCAGAACCTTTTGGCTTCCTTGAGTTAAGGAGACGGACTTGACAGTCCAGCAAGATCAAGGTGGAGAGAGTCTGCAGGGCAGAGTACCAGAGAGGAGAGAACTACACAAAGGGAAGACTGCAAGAGATCTGCAGGACTTTCTCCTCAAGGATACAGTGCTGCACTGATCAACACGTGTGAGGAAAGAGCCTGAGGCCAGAAGAGAATTTTCAAACAGGATTAAAGGGGAAAATGTCTGGTACTCACGCAGGAACAGGAACAGTGACTCTTCCCAGTAGCCAGGCTTTATAAACTCATAATCCAGGAGGCATTGGAGAAAATACTCAGGAAGCTCTTGCCTTGGTACTGCATTGCTCTGGACATGACAAACAAGTCATGAAAGCACTACTGAAAGGGTCAAACTGTTTCTAAGTAACTTAGCTATCCTAGCACAAGTCTCAAGAATATAGGAATATGAAATATCCAGCACCCAATGAGGTAAATTTTACCAACAAGGTAAAATTCAAGATGCCTGGCATTTAGTCAAAGATTACCAGGCATGCACAGAAGCAGAAAAACATTAGCATTATTCTCCATAATGAGGAGAACAGTCAATCAATTGAAACCAACTCAGAATGATACAGATGTTAGAATTTGAAAATAAGGATATTAAAAGTTATTAAAACTGTTTTCCATATATTCAAAAAGTTAAGTAGAGGCTTGGAAAATATAAAAAACACCCATGTCAAACTTCTTGAGATGAAAATGAAAAATACACTGGATGGGATTAATGGAAGATTAGACAGTGCAGAAGAAAAGAGAACTTGAAGATATAGCAATAGAAACTTTCCAAAAAGAATCTAAAAAAGATGAGGAGTATCAGTGACCTCCGGAACAACTTCAGGTGAGTTTTTATATGTACAATTGGAGTACCAAAAGGAGAAGAGGTGGGAGGGGGAGGGGGTGACAGAAAAATTTTTTTTAAAATATTAGGAAATGTTCCAAATTTGACTAAGACTATGAACCCAAGACTATCAACGAACTCCAAGCACTAGAAACATGAAGAAAATGGTACCCTTACAACATTATCAAACTGCTTAAAATTAGTGATAAAGAGAAAAATTTAAAGCCCTTAGGGGAAAAAACATTATATCCACAGAAACAAAGATAAAGATGATAACAGATTCCTTGTCTGCTGTCACGCATGCAAGTGAAGCAATATCTTTAAAGTACTGAAAGAATACAACTGTCAACCTAGAATTCTATACCCAGAAAAAACAACTTTCAAAAAATGAAAGTAAAGATGTGTTCAAACATAAATGCTGTACCACACCTGTACCACAAAAATTGTTAAAGGAAATTCTTTAGGCAGAAGGATAATGATATCAGATAGAAATATAGACCTATACACACAATGAGATGAACCAGAAATAATAACTGCATGGATAAATATATAAGGTTTTGAAAATTATTTAAATCTCTTTTAAAGATTGACTCCTTAAATGAAAACAATATAATGTGTTGTGGAGTTTATAACATATGTATAAGTAAAATGTATGGCAACAATAGTGTAAATGCCAGAAGAGGATAAATGGAAGTATAGTATTGTAAGGTTCTTATAATATATGTGAAACTGTATCATATTACTTGAAGGTAGACTGTGATAAGTTAAAGATGTATACTATAAACCTTGAAGTAACAATTCAATAAACACAACAAAGAATTTTAGCTCAGAAGGAAACAAAATAGCATCATAATAATACTCCAATAATTCAGAAGAAGGCAGAAATAGAAGGAAAAGAGATGGGACAACTAGAAAACAAATAGCAAGATGATAGACTTAAATATAATTATATTAATAATCACAGAAGCACCTCAACTAAAAGGCAGAGTTTGACAGGTTGGATATAAAAAAACAAGACACTCAACTGTATGCTGTTTACAGGAAACACACTTCAACATAAAGACAGAAATTAGGTTAAAAGTAAAAGGATGGAAAAAGATATACCATGTTAACTCTAGTCAAAAGAAAGCTGGAGAGACTCTATTAATATCAGATACAGTAGATTTCAGAGCAAAGAGTATTACCAAGGGTAAAAAAAAGTCATTTCATAGTGGTAAAGGGGTCAATTCATCAGAGCACATAACAATCCTAAACATTTATGTACCTCATAATAGAGCTTCAAATTACTGAAGCAAAATCTGATATAGCTGCAAGGAGAAACAGAAAAGTCCACAATTACTGTCTGAGATTTTAATACCGCTTTCCTAATACTGGTAGAGCACATAGACAGAAAAATCAGTAAGAATGGAGAAGATTTGACTATGAACATCAATCGACTTGAGCAAATGGACATTTGTAGGACATTCTCCCAAACAAAATCTGATATGTATTCTTTTCAGGTGCATGAAGAACACTTACTAAGATAGATCATATTTGGGGCCATAAAGCAAGTCTCAATAGACAGGATTCAAGTCACTGACAGTTTATTCTCTGATCACTGTGGAATTAATTTAGCAATCAGTAAAAAAGATACCTGGAGAATTCCTAAATATTTGGAAATGAAATAAAACACTTCTAAATAATCCATGGGTCAAAGAAGAGATGAAAGAGAAATTAGAAAGTACTTTGACATGAATGAAATTGAAAACACAAAATATCAGAAATTGTGGGATGCTGCTAAAACAGCATGCAGGGGGAAATTTATATAACTAAATACCTATAAAGACAAAAATGGTCTCAAATCAGTGACCTCAGCTTCTACTGAGGAAGCAACTAAAAAAAGAATGATTAAAATCAAAGTAAGAAGAAAGGAAATAATAAAGATCAAAGCAGAAATCTATAAGGTAGAAACAGAAAAACCATAAAGGAAACCATTTATTCCAAAAGTTGGTTCTTTGAAAAGATCAATAAAATGGATAAATCTTGAACCAGAATCATCAGGGATAAAAAAAATGAAGACACAAATTGTCATTATCAGGAGACAGGCTGGTAACATCACCATAGATTCTGTAGGTATTAATAGGATAATAAGGGAATATTATTAATACTTTATTCTTATAAATTCAACAACTTAAATGAAAAAGACAAATCATTTGAAAGATACAGACTACCAAAGCTCACTCAAAAAGAAATAGATAACCTGAATATTCCTATATTTATTAAAGAAATGGAATTTGTAGTTTAAAACTTTCCTGCAAAGAAAACTCCAGGTCCTGATGGCTTTACTAATGAATTCTTACAAGCATTTAAGGACGAAATAATACTAATTTTACAGAAGCTCTTCCAGAAAATGGAAGAGAAAGAAAACTACCCAACTCATTCTATGAGAACAGCACTACATACCAAAGCCAAATAAAGATGTTACAAGATAAGAAAACTATAGGTGATTATTCATCATGAACAGAGATACAAAAGCTATAAATAAAATTTTAGCAAATTAAATCCAACATTATAAGAAATGATAATACATCATGAATAAGTGGGCTTCATTCCAGGCATAAGAGTTTGGTTCAACATTTAAAAATGAATTGATATATTTCATCATATTAACAAACTAAAAAAGAAAAACCATATGGCTACCTCATTAAATGCAGAAAAGTTCTGACACAATCTGACATCCATTCCTGATAAAAGCTCTCAGCAAAGTAGGAATAAAAAGAAACTTGCTATAACCTGATAAACGACATCTACTAAAAACCTATAGCTAACCATACTTAATGGTGAAAGACTGAATGCTTTCCTTCTAAGATGGAGAAAAAGACAGCAGTGTTTTCTCTCACCACTTCTACATTGTACTGGAAGTTCTAACCAATGCTGTCAGGCAATGAAAAGAAATAAAATGTATCCAAATTGGAAAGGAAGAAGTAAAATTGTCTTTATTTTCTGACAGCGAAATTGTCTGTAGAAAATCTGATGAAATCTAAAAAAGACTATTAGAATAAGTGAGTTTAAGTAAGTTATTGGATATAAGGTCAATATGCAAAGAATCAATTGTATTTCTCTCAACTGCCAATGAGTAATAGAAAATTAAGTCAAAAAGAATATCATTTACAACAGCATGAAAAATATGAAATACCTAGAGGTAAATTTGACAAAAGATGTGAAAGACCTATACACTTATAACTATAAAACATTATTGAGAGAAATTAAAGAAGACTTAAATATATTATGTTTATGAGTAAGAAATTCAATATTATTAAGATAACCATTCTCTCTAAATTGATATATAGATTTAACACAATTCCAATAGAATTCCCAGCAGACTTTTTGCAAAAATTAACAAACTCATTAAAGAACTTTTATGAAATTCAGAGGACCTAGAATAGCCAAAGCAAATTTAAAAAAAAAAAAGAACAAAATTCCAGGAGTTACACTTCCTAATATTTGCATTATTATGAAACTACAGTAGTAAAGATATCATGTTATTGGCATCAAGGTAGATAAATAGTGGAACAGAATATAGACCCACAAATATATGGACAACTGAATTGTGGAAAAAGTGCGATGGTAATTCAGTGGAAAAAGGGTAATCTTTCAATAAATAATCCTGGGACAGTTGGATATCCACATGCAAAAGAGTGAACTTCATACCGTGTACAATATGCAAAAATTAACTCAAAATTGATCATAAATCTAAATGTAAAACCTAAATCCTTAAACCTCCTAGAAGGAAACAAAGGAGAAAATACTTGTGACTGGACTAGACAGAGATTTTATTTTTTAGATACAACATCAAACTCATGACCTATAAAAGAAAGAGTTGATTGATTAAATTTTATCAAAACTCCTAACTTCTGTTTTAGAACACTCTTAAGAGAATGAAAAGGCAAGCCACAGACTGAGAGAAAATATTTACAAATCATGTATTGATAAAGGACTTGTATCCAGAATATATAAGGAACACTCAAAACCCAATAATAAGGAAAAACAACCTGATACAAGAGTAAGCAAAAGATTTGAAATGACGCTTCACCAAAGAAGGTACGTGGTTGGCAAATAAGCTCAGGAAAAGCTTTCAACATCATTAGTCATTAGGGAAATACAAATTAAAACTACGATGAGATATGGCTACGCACCTACTAGAGTAGCTTAAATTTAAAAGACTGATTGAAAAAAATAAAATAAAATAAAAGACTGATTGTACCAAGTGCTGATGGCGACGTGGAGGAGGTGCCTCCCTCTTAGGCTGTTGGTGGCACTATAAAAATGGTAAACTATTCTGGAAAACAGTTTGGCAGCTAAAAAAAAAATTACACATATACCTATCATGAGCCATCATTTACCCAAGAGAAAAGGAAATATATATCCACACACAGACCCGTACATGAATATTCACAGCAGCTTTATTTGCCATAAACTGGAAACAACGCAAATGTCCATCAACAGGCGAGTGGATGGACAAACTGTTGTCTATCCACACAAAGAAATACTACTCAGCAATAAAAAGAAAGGAACTATTGATACCTGCTACAACACTGATGAATCTCAAAATAATTATGCTGAGTGGAAGAATCTATACAAAAAAGTGGACTGTATTAATCCATTTATGTAAACTTCTAGGAAATGTAAACTAATCTATAATGGTGGGAAGAATATCTGTGTTTGTGGGGGATGGAGAAGGGGAGGAAGGGGAGATGACCAAGGGGTACAAAGACACCTTTGGGGCGATGGATATGTGCATTATCTTGATGATGGTGATGGTTTCATGGGTGAATACGTATGAGCAATCTTATCCAATTGTACACTTAAAATATGTATAATTTATTGTGTGTCAGTTATACCTCAATAAAGTTGTTAAAGATAAACTACTCGTATAAGCAACAACTGAATAAATTTCACATGAATTCAGTGAATTCACTGAATACATTTTTCTTATTGACTCTAAGAAACTAGACACAAAATACCTACAGTATGAGTCCATTTGTATTTAGTTCAAGAACAGACAAAGCTAATATGTGGTGAAAAGGAAATCAGCATAATTGATACCTATGAGGGGTGGTGGTAGGATTGACTAGTAAGAGGCATGAGGAAACTTTACAGGATGTTGGAAGTACACTTGATCTTGACCTAGGTGCTGGTTTTTTTAGGTCTTAAAAGTGTAAGGAGTCATACATTTAGAATGAGAATACTTTATGCACTTCATGTGTGTTGTACCTCAGTAAAGAAAAGGAGAAAGAAGACCATGCAGTGCATTGAATGCCAGTACTGAAATGGCAGTGAAAGTCTTTGGAGCAGTGTGGGATTGTCCTTTCAGAGTTACCAGGAAACAAAGATGCTCTTCAAAGAACAGCATAAGGCACATTCTCATTAGTGAGTGTCCAGCCACAGAACCCTTGCAGAATTGGAAGCTGACTCTAAAGCAGGCACTGTGTCTTTTCCAGCTGGTATTTGTCAGACCTTCTGTTTCTAATGGCATAAATACAACTGACTGCTTCTGAAAAATTAAGAGTATTTCTACTCATGAGAAATGAAGAAATTAAAGTAAAAGGACCTTATTAAGAACTGGGAAGAATGTTAATGTTCATTAATTCATGCTGTGCTGAATCTCTTGGATGCAAATCCAGCAGCCGAGAAGTCAAATTTGCTTCTATTACTAATGGAGCAGCAAGCTTTGGACCGTATGTTCGGGAAAGCCCTTTTGACAATGTAGCAGAAAGAGAACATCTTCAGCTTTTATTTGGGACATAATGGGGCATTCCTGGCCTCTTAACCTTTTTCTGGTTTAGGGCCAGGATTCCCTACCAGATCTCTAACTTTTTTCGTTTTTTTTTTTTTTTTTTTTTTTTTTTTTGTGGTACACGGGCCTCTCACTGTTGTGGCCTCTCCCGTTGCGGAGCACAGGCTCCGGATGCGCAGGCTCAGTGGCCATGGCTCAGTGGCCATGGCTCACGGGCCTAGCCGCTCCGCGGCACGTGGGATCTTCCCTGACAGGGGCACGAACCCCCGTCCCCTGCATCGGCAGGCGGATTCTCAACCACTGCGCCACCAGGGAAGCCCTAACTTTTTTCTGAGTGTGCTATTTGCCCATGGGTAGATGGCACAAAGTGGAACACAGAATAAACCACTCTGCCTGGAACCCAGTTTTCACGTTGGCCAGTGCTTGCTGATTTCCTCAACAGCAGACCAGGTCTGCCTTCCCAGCGCCTTAGGACTTCTTTGCCTTCTCCAACCTTGGCTGACTTAACATGCATTGGGTTTTCATCCTCCCAGCCTTGTGGTATCTACCAGGTCTCTCCTGTGGAGAAGGAATCTTGGTCCCATTTATGTTGGTGTCCACTGCCCGTGGCCGGCACCAGGAAAACAGGAAGGAGGTCACAGCCATCCCCTTCCCAACATGGAGACTCTGCCTTTGTTAATCCTCTGCTCTGCTTCAGATCCCTCCTTCTCTAGATTGTGAAAGGAGTTCTTATCTTGTGGGAAAGCTCTAAATCAAGCAATGAAACATGAAAGACCTAGATAAACTTGGGTCACGTATTCTATTTGTAGAAGTCTGTGAAGATGCTGAGGGACCATCAGAGGAAGCAGACACTGGGGTAATGTAAGCTGGGAAAACTGAGGCAACCAGCCCACATTTTTAATGGCAGAAATGATATCCATTGAGGTTTGCTTTTTTAAGATTTACTTATTTATTTTATTTATTTTTGGCTGAGTCAGGTCTTAGTTGCGGCACGCAAGATCTTTGTTGTGGTGCGTGGGCTTCTCTCTAGTTGTGGTGTGCGGGTTTTCTCTTCTCTAGTTGTGGCGGGCAGGCTACAGGGCACGTGGGCTCTGTAGTTGTGGCGCATGGGTTCCAGAGCGTGTGGACTCTGTAATTTGCGGCACATGGGCTAGAGTTGAGGCGTGCAAACTCAGTAGTTGTGGCGTGCGGGCTTAGTTGCCCCGAGGCATGTGGGATCTTAGTTCCCTGACCAGTCATCGAACCGGTGTCCCCTGCATTGTAAGGTGGATTCTTTACCACTGGACCACCAGGGAAGTCCCTCCGTTGAGTTTTGAGTGTTCCTTCCCTATGACACCCTCTGCCCTGTTTTCTTTAAAAAACTATTTTTGGTATTTAATTCGTACTAAGTTCAGGGGCAAAAAAACCCTTTATTTTTCTACATCGTGAATATTTCTTTTGTTCTAAGTGATTTTCCTGCTTCAAACAAACACACACAACCCAGTTTATAAATTCCTTCCTTTGGAAGCTTGTAGTTCCATTTGTAACAGTATTTAAAAATAAATACATTATAAATTTGTTATTATTGTCTGAACAAACTCAGCACCCGTATCTCACATGTGATCTTACTACAAACAAGCAGAGTTCTACAGAATAGATTTTTTGTGAGTTTTGACCCTAACAAAGTGACTTTGAGACTATAAATAGTTATAAGAAAAAAATGACTATTTTATGTACTTTAATTTTTTTCTTGAGATTTCCATTCCCTCCCACACTTATACATACAAAACTCAAACCATAAAAAGGTGTGTTTAAAATAACTTCTAAATTCCCCACTATGTTATGTTTCTAGGCCAGATTACAGTTAAAACAAACTTTTGACAGACAGAATAACTTATCACTTAGGCCACAAATCTTGGTCTTTGGAAGAGAAAATGAATAGTACAGTCTTAAGGCCACTGTCCTTGTGTGTATGTTAGTGGCCCCCCTTCTCCTCCAAATGATGATGTTACCCGATTCTTGATGATGGAGGAATTTGGCAAGTGGAGTCTTCACATATGCCAGCCGGCTTCCATTCCCTGCACAGGATGCTCACTTCTTGGGTAGTTTGGAGAAGTAGAGAAGTCAATGTCCTTTTGTTCCTAATATTATTTTATTTTTATTTTTTATTTTTTTATTTTTATTTTTTTTGTGGTATGCGGGCCTCTCACTGTTGTGGCCTCTCCCGCTGCAGAGCACAGGATCCGGACGCGCAGGCTCAGCGGCCATGGCTCACGGGCTCAGCCGCTCTGTGGCATGTGGGATCTTCCCGGACCGGGTCATGAACCCACGTCCCCTGCATCGGCAGGCGGATTCTCAACCACTGCGCCACTAGGGAAGCCCATGTTCCTAATTTTATTCTGTTTGTATTGTTTCTCATATCTTTGATGCATGATTTTACTTGTGGCCGAGTTCATCTTGTTTCCATTAACTCATCAAACACTTACCAAGTGCCTACTATGTGAATTTGGACTCTGAAGCCAGACTGCTGAGTTGATACCTGGCTCTGCTGCTTACTAATTCTGGACCTTGGGCAAGGTCCTGTGCCTCAGTTTCGTCATCTGTAAAATGCGGATGATAATAGTACTTATTGTATAGGTTGTTCTGAGGATTATGTGAGTTGTATATAAAAGAGTGTAGGATGTTGTTGGACCCAGTAAGTTGTATGTAAGTGTCGCCGTCATTGTTTGCTGTTGTTGTGATGGCAGATGCCAGCTTTGAGCTCCATGCTATGTACCCAAACAGGCTGCTTCTCAAGGAGCTTCCCTTCTAATGTCATAGGCGGTATTTCTACCCAAGCCTGGTGTATCTAGACCAGAGTTTCTAAGCCTCGGCACTATTGGTATTTTGGGCTGGATAATACTTTGCTGTGGGACTGTTCTGTGCACTGTTAAAAGTTTAGAAGCATCTCTGGTCTCTACTCACTAGATGCAAGTATGACGCTCCTTCAGTTGTGACCATGAAAAATGTCTCCAGATGTTGCCAGATGTTCCCTGGGAGACAAAATTGCCTGCAGTTGAGGACTGCCTTTTTAGCTGGGTAAATCCACCCACAGAGGCAGCACTGTGGCTCCCCCTGCTTTCTAGGGAGGCCCCTGGTTACCTGGGGTCCTCCTCCCTCTGAGCTTGTTGTTGAAGATCCAAGTTACGTTTTACAGGTGTCTCTTTACCACATGTTTGGAACCATAGGGACGTTTCCGCTGTGACCACTGTGGCCTCCTTAGTAGGAGGGACTCCTTTTTAAAATAGCCTCCTCCTTCTCAATTTCTTGGGCTTCTTTAGGAAGAAGAAGGAGAGGGGCTTCCCTGGTGGTCCAGTGGTTAAGACTCCATGCTTTCACTGCAGGGGGCACTGGTTGGATCCCTGGTCGGGGAATTAAGATCCCACATGCCATGCAACCAAAAAATAAAAATAAAAAAGAGGAAAGAGAGAGACATAATCTTCCTAGCATTTCAGTTCAGGGCTCCCCATGAAGGCAAGCCCCCTGGCCCTTTATAGATTAAGGAATTTACTGCTTACCAGTATGGGGAACAAGCAGGGGTCGCAGGACCACACACGGGGAATCTCACCATGGGAGTTTGTGTGGCCATGGTCCTTGGTCCTTGCTGATGCTTAACTCTGAAAGAATGCTCACCATGCGCCAGGCTCTGTGCTAAGCACATGATGATGTTCACATTCACCCTCGAAGGCAGATATTTTTATCCCTGTTTTATAGGTGGGGAAACCTCAGCTTAGAGATATTAAGACGGCAGCTGCCAAGTGGCAGAGCAGGATTCAGACCCGGATGACTGAATGCAAAGTGCTTAACCCCAGCGATGCTTATCCTCAGCGGCATCTCCCTCTGGTCTCTAGAAAGGAGTGACTCACTTCTTGGGATGTCCCCTGTGTGTGCCCTAATTAGATTTCGGTTCCTAGAACCCATCCTGGTCATATACAACTGTCCATCAGTAACTTCAGGCTGACCTGAGATGTGATGGGAGTGATTTTATTTGGTTTTGTTTGCGTGGTGATAATGTCACAGCTGAGACCCCCCCACCGTCCCCCGCCCCTATTTCTTGGCTCTGCCTATGCTAAAAACCAGACCATTTTCTTCCCTGTGTTTAGGCTCACTGTGCGCTTCTGCTAAATGACAGGGGTCTCTGTGTGTAAACCAACCTTGTAAATTAGATTAGAACTTTTGAGCTAAGCCCTTCGGTCACAGAACTTACCCTGTTGGCACCAGGTGTCCTAACATCTAAATTTCCCTAAGACGAACCTCTGTAAAACTATCAATACTAATTCTGTAAGCAAAAAGTGATCACTTTTAATATAGCTCCAGTTCTGCCCCAGATACAGAACCCCATATAAGCCCCAAATAAGAACTTAGCATTGAAAGAGAGTTATACCTAATTTCAAGGGCCTTTACTAGAATTTTATTGTATTGAATATTGTTCAAAATATGTTGCCCTTTGAAGGTATGGTGTCTTTTTCCCCCTAGTTTATGCTAACAGGTTATGGTTTGGACCATAAATCCATCTATTACCTGATTTCTCTTTGGCCTACCTTGGTTTCCTTTTGCTGAGGCCACATGGATCTGCTTTACTTTTCCACTTTGTATTAAAACTCTTGGCTTTAAGATCATTGTTCTTATACTTTTAGTAAAAGCGTCAGCATCTGTAGAAAGCACTCAGAGAAAATGAAGGTCATAAAATGTCAGAGCAGAAAAGAATTATGTAGAATCTTTGCCTTAGAATAATTCTGAGTAGCATCAAGAACATCTTGTTCTCTTTCTTTATTCTCCTCCCACACCTTTTACAGGGACACTCCATGTCCATGCACAGAACCACAGGAGGAGGGCGTAGAGTTCAGTCTGGAATTAATCATCGATTTAAAAAAATGCAGGAGGTTTATTGAGCACTTACTGTGTGCCAGGCACTATACAAGGTCCTGGGGATATGATGGTGAGGTACTGGCCTCTCCCTGGAGGAGCTCAGGGCCTAATGGGGGCGACAAAAATTAACGATCACGGTGCAGTTGGGGAGATGCTATGATTGTGTCTGACCATTGAGTTTGGGATCACAGAGGAGAATGGTGATGCTGATAGTGACATCTAACATTTACTGAGCACTTTTTACATGCTTGGCACTGTACTTTCTACACATTATCTATTTTTTAAATCCTCACAACAACTGTGTGAGGTAGAAGCTACTCTTATCCCCATTTTACAGATGGGGAAATTGAGGCTCAAAGAGACATTCCCTAAGCTGAGTCTTAAAAGCCAAGTAGGAATTATCCAAGCGGGAGAAATGAGGAGGTGGAGATTCTGGAATGAGGGAAAAACAAGTACAAAAACACAGAGACGAATGTATGGGATGACCTCTGTGTATCAAGAGAGCATTGGGATCTGGGGTTACACCATGTGGTTCTGCCCACGGTTAAGTGATTTCAACCTTTTGTCTTGTTTTTCATTGAAGAGCAACCTATGCTTCCTCAAGTAATGGGCCGCTTAATTATGTAATGCACCCACGTGATGGGGGTGAACTCCTCAACCTTGACGTGGTTGTTCAAGTGACTCTGATTTTAGGCTTGGGGGAAATAACAGCTGGGCCTCTCTGGGAAAGTCGTAGGGCTGGCAGGATCCCCGGGGGCATTGGGTTCTCAGACTTCCAAGCTGGACTTCAGGTGGACTTAGGCAACTCAACCTCTGTGACATTTGCTTTGTCCTTCAGATGCTCAAGTCTGTATCCCCAGAACCTACTGCACCTGTATAATCCATAAAATGGGGATACCAGTGAAGGCAGGGCATTTCAGGTGATTAATTATAGCTCAGATGAAAGCCTTTAAACCATTTGGTGAAAGGTGAGGAATAAATAATCCCACTTCACAAGATTCCTTCATTAACCAGTCACCAGTGATCTGGGTCCTTATATGTAGAGCTGGCAGATGTTAGATGTACTAGGAAAACTGTCTTGGCTTCTGCTTTGTGCAATTTTAGTTCACAACGGGTGGGTACAAATAAGAGCAAACCAGAGGTGGAATTTTTTTCCATACAAGGAGCATGCCTAGTGGAAAAGCAGCCTTTTCAGCAGGGGAAGGCAGGTCGAGCAGGACAGGCCCTGATTGTGCCTTGTCTGATGGCTTCTCCTTTGCAAGGGCTGATGCCTGACATTGAGTTGGGGGAGGGTGATGATCGCATTGAAATATCTGCTCATAGGCAAGGCCCTGCCTTCCTCCACACCCTCTCTTCTCCTCTAAAGACTTTCTGGAAAACAGAGCAAAAACAATGAGGCAACTCCAAGGGTTGATGAGAAGTGCATTCTCTGTGCAGCCCCGATTACCCTACGCCTTTGTTACCGTGGACTCTGTGAAGGGTTTGGCTGTCAGGTGTCACTCCTCCCTGTGCAGGGTAAACTGCACTGATTGACTTGTCCATTGTCCTTCCCCTGGAGCTAAAAACAAAACAGGAAAGGCTGCTTGGTGGGGATAGAGGGGAGCTTGGTGGCCAAATGCTGTTGCTTTCCCGGCATAGGACACAGGCTCATTCTGTCTGAGAAACTTACATCCAAAGGCAGTGACTTTGAAAGGACCGTGGCTGTGGAATTAGAGACAGATGCTTAGCTGGCCACGAGTAGATATTAAATTGTATTAAACTATGCAAACCGCATTTCTCATGCAAAGCCTGTTTCAACCTTACATCAGCCCTTGGGCTGCATTTGCATCTCTATAGAGAAGGAAATAAAAGCAGCATGTCACTTACTCATTTCTATTCATAACTGTGAGCTGTTATTATTCTAGCTCTTGTCTCCCCTACATAGCACGGGCCAGATTAATCTCTCTAAACCTCCATCAAGAGCTAGCTGCCAGCATGTCACTTTATCAACTCCTGTTTATAAGGCCCAGGAGCTGAGAAGGATATAAGGAGATGTAAGATGGGACTAATTTTAAGGTCACCAGACATCCTGCTTCATCTGGGACAGTCCTTGTTTATGCCTGTTATTCTGATATAATTAGTAATAAGACCCCCCCTCCACTCTCAGAAGTGATCCAGGTTTAACGATGAATTACATGGTCACCGTATCCATGCCTTTCAAGTGCTCATAAACTAGAAGGGGCAGAAAGTATGAAGTGAAATAATTGCAGAACAAGGTAGATACTGGAGGAAGAGGGTCAGAGGAGGAAGGGAGCCACCCCAGGCCTGAGATTGACAGGGCTGCCTACGCAAGCCTAGGCTTCAGGAAGACACAGACAAAGGGGGAAGGAGGCCTTGATGAAGATGGAGGCGTAGCCTGGGGAACGGTACGCGTTCAGGGTTCTCAAGGGGCCACATAGATGGAGGTTTCTCCCGAGGAGAGGACAGAGTGGACTGGAGAGGTGGGAAGGATGCATCTGGAGGGCTTGAAAGGTAGCGGGGATCTTGTGCTTTACCTTGGAGCCTGCAGGAAGCCACAGGTAAGGGCATGAAAGACTCAACGTGAACAGGAGGATTCAACTGCTCCTGGTCTAGGACTGGTCACCCAAGTACCAGCTGCAGATACAGGATTTGGATGGTGGAGGCTGTGCTCTCCGCCGTCGTGCCATTCTGCCTACCTGTCTCCCATGCCCCTCGCGATTAACTAGGCAAATTAAAATTTTCCACACGTGACAGCGTGAGGCAAATGGATGTTCTGGTGTCTTTGGTTTCCTCTAAGCAAAAGTCTCCAGCCAAGAGTTGACATGAGCTTGCTGTTTTAACATCATTTAAAATAATGATTTTAGCATGATTTTTGACAGGAAAACGACCCAAAGACTGCATTTACAGGAGCAGGCTGTGCAGTTAGGACAAGTAGGACCCTTCAGGGGGCCATCAGAGAATGACTGGCCATGGGGTGTTTCTGTGTTCCGTGGGGGTAATCATCTTCTTAGTAATTCTGCTTGACTGTAGTCAGAGGTAAGGTGCCACATGTGCAGCGAAGCTATTTGTTTCATCTGTGTCACTTCTGTCTCATCTCTTCATTCCTTTTTTTTTTTCTTTCTTTCAACTAAAACCATTTATCGGGTGCCCCAGACATGGCCAGACTCTAAGCTGGATGCCCTCGCTTCACTATCACAACAACCATCCAGTCCTCTGAGATCAGCGCGTGCCCATTTTACAGTTGAAGAAAGTGAGATTCGCAGAGGTTAAGAGAGCTCCTCACAAGCCAAACCTATTTTCGTTTGCTAAGCCAGAGAGTCTAACTGTCACTTCCCAAATCAATAATTTAAAAAGTCTCTTTGTTTGTGGAACGTGTGCTCTGTGTGTTCATTAGAGGAAACTCCTTGGGGAGTAAGTGATTGACCTTGGTTGCCCAGCAGAATCACCTAGGAAGTTAAAAAAAAAACCCACAAAAACTACTGATGCGGGGCTTCCCTGGTGGCGCAGTGGTTGAGCGTCCGCCTGCTGATGCAGGGGATACGGGTTCGTGCCCCAGTCCGGGAAGATCCCACATGCCGCGGAGCGGCTATGCCCGTGAGGCATGGCCGCTGAGCCTGCGCTCTGCAACGGGAGAGGCCACAACAGTGAGAGGCCCGCGTACTGCAAAACAAAAGCAAAAACAAAAACAAAAACTACTGATGCTGGGCTCCGTCCCCCACTGCTCAGCATGTCCGGAGGTGGGTCCTGCTCTTGATAGCTTTGTGAGCATCAACCCCAGTGCAGGCTAGGCTGGGAGAGGGGGGCCAGAGGCATCAGCGCTGTGCACAGGCGCCTACTTAACCAGATGCCATGAGGGCTTCTGACACCTGTCTGCAGATTCCCTTGCAGGGCACCCCTCCTCTCCCCGCTCCCCTTCCATGTACCTCTTTATTTTTCTGCCAAACAAAATAGAAGGGAAAGCAGTCAAAGGCCTGCTGACACCCATCACCATCCTGGAGGTTCCCTGACAGGAGGCTGAAATAGGTGACAGCTGGTGACACTGTCCCAGAACAGCAGGAAGGAAGCTGTGTTTCCGGACCAGCGGCAAAGGATCTGAGCTCTGGACAGAGTGTCTCTGCTCACTTTTGTGAATGTTGGGATGCACAGGGTGCCACCAAGAGGAAACACTGCTGCGTGGGGACTCCCCAGCTCTCAGCCCTCTCCACTCAGTGCCAGGTTCCTAGTGCCACCTTCACCAAGACTTACTCCATCGTAGCTGCCCGCTCGTGCTTCACAAAAATTGCTTTTGCTTGAAGTCACCAGGGCCTCCTAAGTGGTACTTCTCTTTCTCTCTGCTCTCCCTGAATCACCTGACGCGGTTGGCCACCCTGTCCTCTCCTGGCACCCTAATAGTCCTGCCTCCTTTCTGTTCCTTCTCTATTTCCTTTACTGGGGTCTTTGCCTTCTCTCGCCCGTCAATGGGAGCCTTTCCCCAATGCCGCCGTCTTTGTCCCTCAGCACTTCTCCCCACACTTTCTTTCTCTTGAGATTCTTCCCCCAGATCCAAGGCACTGGGCTGACATACGCTGAGTCCCAGTGTCCCCATAGCATCTATTCACGGCACTTCCTCTTGTGTTCACCAAATTGGCCCTGTCTCTGGGACCCTCTATTTTTATTTCAGGCACCACTGTCTCTTCTGATTTTCCAGGCATGGGAGCGGAGCTGCGTTAAGCTCCGTTATCCGGTCAATACCCGTGTCTGGTCCACGTTTCCTTCCTGATGCCTCTCGCGATGGCTGTTCTTGCCTGTGCCCCTGCTACCTTGCGCTGGGTGGTTGTGAGAACCTTCCAGGGAGCCAGCCACTTTCCAGTCTCACTCTACCCGCATCTACATGTCGCTCTCAGCGTCCTCCTTCTAATGTGCTTTTACTCCTTGCCCAGCAAACATCTATGGATCTCGCGCCGAGTGCCTGGCATAGTGCTAAGCGTGGTACATCTGTTATCAACCCGACGACTAGCTTATGAATCAGTAAACACTCTTATTTTTCCTCTTTTACCTGCGAGGAGGCAGATTTGGAGATGGTTGGGAACCATACATCCATCCAAGGCTCTTAACCAAGGACAAGTGGTGGAACAGAAATTCAGACTCACTCTGGGCTTCTGAACCAGACTCCGTTGCCTCTTCCTTTGCCCGTGGCCCTCAGCAGTTGCCCAGCACATGCAGAATAAACACCAAGCTCCTTGGATTAGCACACAGGCTTTTCCAGATCTGCCCTAGCCCGCCTTTGCAATCTTTTCTTCTTTCATCCTTCCATGTAGGAATTAGCTCCACGTGAACCGGTTTACTCCTGGGTCCCCGAGTCTCATCACTCTATCCCTCTTCTAGGTTTTTGCCCAAATCGTTGGTGACATACCCCAGGGGCAGTGCCATTCCTGGAGCTTGGTCTTTTGGGCCTCTTCAAACCTTCTGAATTTCAAAAGCCTTTCTTGGTGTACTCTCTTGTGTTTTACATTCCTTTTGTTCATTTTAATGTGAAACTGCTGTGGACTTCTTTTCAGGTATTTCAGTGTTATTTTCCTGGATGGGTTCTAAACCCTGGTGGATAGGACTGTGCCATAAACTTAGTTCCGTGTCCTGAGTTCCCAGCGCTGCATCCTTGGATGCAGTGGTCCCTCAAGTCCGAGTTATTTTGACTTCTGCTCTTGTCCATTACAGCGTCTTGTGCTGCACCATGTAAATGAGGCTGTGGGAGGCCATCCCACCTCCAGGAGCTGTTCTGCTAAGATGCCCTGGTCCGCCTCTGGTCCTCTGCACAGCCGGAATTGCTTGCTAGATTAGTTTTCCATCCTTCGTGGGAATCATTTTTCTTCAAACGTTTTTGTCTTTAAAGTTTGAGTAAAACGGAGACTTGGATGGACACCAGGGAAATTTAGGAGAGAAATGAGCAGTGGGGCCTCCCCAGCCAAACCTGGCTGCAAAGCGCTGACTGCACAGGAATACAAATGACTTCTAGCGGGATGGGTGGGACTCCTGGGGACATGCTGCTGGTCGTGCTTTTGATCAGGGGCTGGGCTGGTGTTGGGAATCTGAGCACAGTTGTCTCTTGGTATCTTCGGTATCTGGGATCCACAGGGGATTGGTTCCAGAACCCCCTCGGATACCAAAACCCACGGATGCTCAAGTCCCTTATATAAAATGGCGTAGTGTTTGCATATAACCTATGTACATCCTCCTGGATACTTTAAATCATCTCTAGATTACTTATAACTAATACAATGTAAATGCTATATAAATAGTTGTAAATACAATGTAAATGCTACGTAAATAGTTTCTGAGGTGGCAAGTTCAAGTTTTGCTTTTTGGAAATTTCTTGAATTTCTTTTCGGATATTTTTGATTCGAGGTTGGTTAAGGCTGTAGTTGAGGAGCTCATGATACAGAGGGCTGGCTGTATTAGTGCAGCCCTCCAATGGGCTCCCTACTCTGTACCTTCTGGGGTGAACTGGGTGTCCACAGTCAGAAAGGGTCACCTCTGCTTCAAATCTGCCTCTTGCCAACGCGCACAAGTCGGTGTTTGGGGCGGCAGCTCATGACATGCCTTATACAGCATTATGTGAATAATAGTAGCATGCTGTAAGACAGAATGACATATAGCACGACAGCGAAATAAACAACTAGGTACGATTGGTACAATTCTGATGATTCATAACTTCTAGGATTTCTAGGTTCTTCCGCCGCCAGGATTATGGTTCTAGGCCAGTGTCAGAGAGCCAGGGTTACCTAAAGGAATAGCTGCTGGTGTTGGTAAGAACGCTGAAGTACTATGAAGGTACCTATGAAGGACATACGAGGTCTATGTCCTGTTTCTTTCTTCCCTTTAATGGATGATGAAAAGTGATCCCCACACCCCTTTTCCACAAGCTCAAGTTGCTTTTCTTGCAGCTGAGTAGCAGTCGCCTCCTCTGGCTTAGCCCCAGCCAGCTTCCAAGCAGTAGCAGCCGCCTGCCACTGAGAAGCACAGCCCACCCATGGCCTCAGCACTAAGAGCCACGTGGAAGGGTCTGGAAACAGTCTGCTGCTTCCACACTCTGGGCCCGGGGGATAAATTTAGGGAGCATAGGGTACAGTTTCCCTATGACAACATCCCACGTGGCCTGTTGCCTTACTGGGCCCCATTCCTGTTTGTCACTCATTTACTCGCTGAAACCAGGGCTTGACCCTGTATGTAGGCCCTGTTTGGAGAGGCCCCACAAACCCAGTTCAGTCCTACCAGTCCAAGGCTGCATCTGCTTTTTAGTATCCTTTAAGTGTCTCAAAACTGGTGCATAAATAAATAAATAAATAAATAAACTGGTGCATATGCCTCTGCTTCCTGGACACCAGCCATTCCTGATCTTCCGTTGCATCCACTTTGGGGTGCTCACATTTGCACTGTGAGATCCTAAGACCCGCTGCAGTGGCTTCACTGCAGAGGCATGGAGACCGTGGCTAGTTGTCACCTGGTGGGCTGTGACACCTGGATTCCCAGTTGGAAACGCTGCTCTGGGGAGAGCTAGAGGCTTCCAGGGGCACAGGAAGAGGAACGAAACAGCCTGGCATGTAGGAGCCCAGGAGGGGGCTGGAACCCTGTCTATCTTCCTTCACCATGTGGGATTTGTCCTCCATGCTCTCACGGGGCACTGCTTTCTTCAATCAGTAAATATTTATTGACTAGTTTTATGGGCAAGGAATTGCATTAATTCATTGTACAAGGTGGAAAAGCAATAATGTTTGTGAATGTGCCTAACGGTACTCAGTCCATGGGAGATGCCAAGAAATGTTAAAATCTTTAAGTATGTATATTCTACTGCAAAAGATAAAAAGACAGCTGAGCATTACTGAGTTCAGTGAAGGGCAGCGTCTCTGCTGGGATCCAGAGGGTTTGGGAAGGCAGAATTGGGAAGAGTTCAATAGATGGAGGCGGGTAGGGAGGACGTGTCTCTTGTCAACTGGAGTGTGTGTAGGGTAGAGGGGGATGGGGAGACACTGGCAGCGGGGAAACCAGATGGTGGTAATAATAATAATAACAACCAATTATTGAACATCCCCTAGGTACTAGGCTCTGTACACATATGATTTCTATCTTACTCCACAACCTGACAGAGTGAGTATGCTTAACTAATGAGGGAACTAAGATTTATCCATATTGAATAGCCCACCCGGAGTCACAGAGTTTGTAAATGGCAGAACCAACATTTGAACTCAGGACTACCTTTCAAAGCCCAGGCTGGAGTAGGTGAGGTGTTTTTATTATGAATTTGGGATTCAAATTAGGGGAGTTATAATCAAATTGAAAAGAAGGGTCAGATGAAAGACATGACTAGAAGAATTAAGAAGACTTGATTAAGAAGACATGAGGTTTGAAGGGCAAAGGACACTCGGAAAAATAATGGCTCCATTTTGTAGCCTCGGATACTGGGAGAGAGGCAGTGCAGCCACCCGACACCAAGTATCATGAGGAGGAACTGATCTTGAGCAGGTGAGGCGAGAAGGTATTGTGATGAGTTTCAGAAATGTGACAATTGATGATATCACTTATGTGTGCAATCTAAAAAATAACGCAAATAAATGTATACGCAAAAAAGAAACAGACTCGCAGAGACATAGGAAACAAACTAGTGATTTTGAAAGGGGAGAGGGAAGTGGGGAGGGGCAAATCGGGAGTAGGATATGTTGTATAACTATAGCCATTATCTTGTAATAACTTTTAAAGGAGCATAATCTGTAAAAGTACTGACTCATAATGCTGTACACCTGAAATGAATATTGTAAATCAATTGTACTTTAATTAAAAAAAAAAAAAAAAAACGGAAGAAATGTGACAATCAAAGTAGCGGCAGACATGCCAGGTAGCAAGTCAGTCACCTTCTCTGACTCATGTTGTAGACAAACTGGGAACATGAATGAATAGGAACATGGAAAGGAGAAAGCCTCCTATGTTAGGGGTAGATTCTGGAGGAAGTTAGAATGAGGAATGGCAGTGGACGTAGCTGTCAGAGAAGCAGGAAGAGGAACAAGGATGGCATCATGGTGTGCGTGACAGAAACCAGCTACAGAGGTGGTCCCAAGTAAGTTGTCCGAGAAGGCAAGATGCATGCTCCTACCTGAACTCGGGAGGGCTCAGTTCAACTCACCATGCACTCAGTAAGTGGCTTCCATAGGCCTGGCCTTGTATTTGGTGCAGAGAATAGAAAAAGGCAAGACCCTGCTCTTGACAGGCTCAGGAAACCTTGAAATGGACCTGACTTGCAATGGGGCTCTTCCACTTAGCAAGATTGCTATTCTCTGAACTTCTGTTTCCTTGTCTATAGAATGAGCATACCCCCGAGCAAGTATTGCTGCTGGGAATTGTTCTGGGATTCAGAACTGATGCATGTACAACGCTCACCCAGTACCTGGAGCTTAATGGTGCTTGCTTGATCATGCTTGGAACTCATAATGACAAACGAGAGGAGAATGAAGGGCAGTTTCTGAGGGTCTGCCTGCCAGTCTCAGGAAAGCCTGCCTTCCTTGGAAAGGCATCCTCTCTTCAGTGGTTTGTGCTGTTCAATCAGGCCTGATTTCTGCTGCCTCATGTGGCTTTTCAGGACTGAAAAGAATCTCCTATTTCTAGAACTTCCCGTCCTTTAATGTGTTTTTTGGCCCAGATGTTCCAACAGAGCTCCCTTTCATTTTTCTTCCCCAAGTTCAGACAGAGACAGAGCCCCCTTCTGTTGGCCGGTGGTGTTCTCACTGGCCACACCCCGGGAAACATATGGAGTGCTCCGTGGCAGACGAGAGGCTCCCCAAGGGCTCTGAAGGTTGACAGCACAGATGAGCTGGATGTACCATGGGCCCAGTGGACTGGCCCTTTGTCCTCTGGGGGCCAGAGGGCTGCAGATCTCTGTGTTTATCTGCTTGAGGGCCTTGCTGCCCCCAGAACAGCCTCTCTGGGGACTGGGAAGTGGGGAGGGGGGTAGGGGTAGGGCTCTACGTGTGTTTGGCACTGTTGGGACACTGCGGTGTAGAGGCTGGAGGCGGGGGGTTGATGCCACAAAGATAAGTGCTCCCGGAGGAATCCGTGTGTGACCTAGAAGTTGGAGGATGTTGGGGGAGGGGGAGATCAAAGAGGGACAGGAAAGTCCAACAGGTGCCCTGTGAGGCTGGCACAGGAAGGCCGCACTGCCCAAACACTGCTTCCTTCACCAGCTCTTCCTGGTAGGCAGCTCTGTCCCCTTTCTTTGCTGTCAGTCACCCCGGGCCTATATCCAGGGCATGGAGATTTTTGCGTGTCAGGCTGGGAGGGCCTTCGGGGGTCACCCATCCCTTCTCCTCCCTCCTCCCCGGCAGTTGACGGTTGCCTCAGTTTCCCAGATGGTTGGAGGAATGTAAATCACAGGTGTCTCAGGGTCACAGCTGGAGCTTTGGGCCTGGAGGGCCGAATGGGTCAGAAAGATGCTCACATCCAGGGTAAGAAACTTGCTAACCTTGCATAGTCTACCTCTTCTACCTGACCAGCTATGCCCGGCAACGGAGAAGGCCAGCTGGGATGTGTGGGCTCTAGGTTGAGTTAACTCTCTTGGCAATGCAGGTAGGGGCACACCACCATCCACCGATGCGGATGACCCAGGTTCCTTTAAATAAAAATTCACTTACAGCCCGATCGTTCCAAGGGCGCTGCCTCAACCATTTAATGAATCAGAGCAGTATTCCTTTTCATTCCGATTGAGCGATTCCAGTCTGGGTATCTTCCCTATTTAACCTCAGTAGTATCAACTTTAGTCAACAGGCATAAGCAGTTCCCCTATTAATAGATTCACTGGAAATCCCCTGATGTGTCATTTTATTTGTGACCTTGTTTAAAATTAGCGCATACCAACATCCACTCGCCAGGCACCAAGAACCAAACTGACCTACCCAGGTTCTTTGCACGGGTGCCGCGAGATATTAGAGGCAGGGCCAGGGATACATCTTGGGGTTCCTCACACGTGCACTCCCCCATTCCCATTCCCTTTGGACCTTTGCTCCCTCTTACTTTGTATCCCACTCGCTTCCTCCTCTCAGTCACAATGCTGATGCTCTGGGGACTGGATTCTTTTGCTCTACACAGGCCAGAGATGGAACTCTGCAGAGAGGAAGGCTGAGTCGTGTCAGGGTATCCCTGGCTTACTCCAGAGCAGGGTTTTTCATCCTCAGCACCATTGACATTTTGGACCAGATAACTGTGAAGGTGTCCGGGGAGCAGAGGGTGGAGATGACTATCTCATGGACTGTAGCATGCTAGCAGCATCCCTGGCATCCACCCACTAGATACAAATAGTGTCCCCCACACCCTCAAATGTGACAACCAAAAATGTGTCCAGGTACTCTCTAATGTCCCCCTGGTGGGCAGAATTGCCCCTGATTGAGAACCATTGTTCAGAAACAATAGCAGCCGTGAGTATTTCAGAGGCCCCTGGAGCTTTCCCCACGTTTCTCTTTCAGTCGGGAATTTCTTTTTTTTTTTCTTTTTTGCTGTACGCGGGCCTCTCACTGTTGTGGCCTCTCTCGTTGTGGAGCACAGGCTCCCGACGTGCAGGCTCAGCGGCCATGGCTCACGGGCCCAGCCGCTCCGCATCATGTGGGACCCTCCCGGACCGGGGCATGAACCCGCGTCCCCTGCATCGGCAGGCGGACTCTCAACCACTGCGCCACCAGGGAAGCCCCAGTCGGGAATTTCGGAGGCATCTCCGGCTTCGGGGAACAGAGGGCATGTCCCAGGTCCCTCCACGTTCCTGGGCCCAGCGCGCTCCTCCTTCATTTCGGTGGCTGTTCTTTCAACCAGAACCCCATCACTCTTCACATTGGTCTGTGGTTTGCTGAGTCCCTGTTGTCCCAGACAGGCTGGTCTGCAGAGTCTCTGACCTTGCATGGCAGGTTGACTGGGGGCTGGGGTGGTGGAGAGAGCATGAGAAATCCTGGACTGGTGTCCTGGCTCTGCCTCTCGCTGGCCGTGTGACTTAGATCACCTTGTGTGGAATGCCAGCACTGGGTCCTGGCGAGCTTGTCATGTCATCCAACGGTATTATGGCCGGAGATGCTGAAAGGCCTGACTCCTGCCTGTGGGATTCCCATGGGAGTGAGACCCCGACAGCAGTAACAGATGGGAGACAGAACATGGTGTGTCCTGTTCTAATGCCTTGGTTACCTCCCTGAGGGGTTTTGTGCTAAACATCAAGGCATCAAAGCCATGTTTCGAAGGAACAAAAGGGTTAAGTGGAGAGTTTCACACTTGCAAGAATAATTTCTTTTTCTGTAAGAATGAATAAAGGGTTATTAGTGGTCACAGAGTATATTTTGGTAAAATGTGTAGGTCATTGTCCTATGATCCGTTGTTATAATCAATAAAGGACGAAACTGAAATAAGATGTTGGGGGTAGGCAGCACCATATCCAAACACAGTGCAGCTCCCTTCACAGCTGCCTCCCTCAGAAGGAGAAGATGCCGTGTTGTTGGCAAACCTCAAGCAGAGCCGTGCCCACCTGGGGCAGCGGTGGCTTCTCCCGCTCCCCTGGCTGGCTTCCCTCGGGAATCTCACATGGCCAACATCCTGTGATGGTGGTTGTGCTCATTTTTAATCATTCCCGTTATATCCAATTTACAGTAAGAGTTATTTTGTGAATAAAATGCCAGAAAACACTTTACCTGGTCAGTGCCTAATGGCTCCCAGTGCAGAGTTCTGACAAAGCCTAAATGGATTATATAGCTTAGATTTGAGGCCTACATGGAACCTGCTGTGTCTGTGAGCCCAAAGCAGTGACAGCACTCTCAAGAGCTTGTAAAGAAAGAGGTGGAGGACCCCATGCTGTGGAAGAAAGAGCCGGAGGATGGAGGCTTTCAAAGTGGTACCTCTGCTTGCCAATAAATGTGGTCCAGGCAGCATAAGGGATTCTAACCAATTAGATTAATGACTGTCCTATGGATGAAAGGTTGATGCTGATCTCCCAGTATTGGGGTGTGGATTAAATGAATTTATACTAATGTAGTATTCTTACCATCAAACACGTCGGGTCTCAAGCCTCCAACAGCTTGACGATCCAAAGGTGCCTCTGATTTCCCCACACCGGAACTGCCCCGAACGTGGCAGAATCTGCCTGCCCTCCCATCGCTTCCTACGGCACCCTTGGTCTCCCACATAATCGACTGTGAGCATTGTAAATAGCTGTGGTTTTTAATACAGTGATATTTCCTCTTCAGGGACTCTAGCCCCTGGTCTGATTTCAACAACTGCTAGCATGGTCCCAAAACGTGGTTCTTGTTTCTTCCTTGTCTAATGGAGAGAGTGTTTGCATTTGCACAGGGTTTTTAATGGGCTGTACGCTGTTGGCTCTGAGAGGGATTCTTGGTTTAGAGCCAGGGAGAGTTTAAATGTTTGGGGAAGCCTACACGAGTGCTGCAGAGGAGGCCCTTCCGGGGCTGTCCACATGACCCACATCCACAGGGTCAGGGAGACATCCTGGTTCCCCCAACAAGCGGGAGGAGCCCACCTCCATGGGATGGGCACTGCTGGAGGTCTCTATTCCTCACCCGAGCAAGGACTCTGGACCAGGTGACCTTTTCTGTGAATGTCTGGGGCAGAAGTTTCAGATCAAGCCAGAGACTGTTAAGAGGGACCCTTTTTTTTTTTTTTTTTTTAACCATTCCAGAAACAGTGGTGGGAGCTTCCAATTTGACTGCCACTGGTGGTCTAGATCATAGTGTTCTCGGGATGGAAATAATTTCCTGAGATTTTCTCTTTCAGGCAGGACCACACCTACACCATCCCAGAAAGACAAGTCTGTTTTATTTTGAACTGCTCTGCGAAGGAGGCTTTGCGACCACCCTTGGACACCCTTGGAGTCTCTTTTTGTCTCTTTTGTCTGTGCTTTTGCCTTGTCACCTAAACCACTTTAGCTGAGGTCTGTTGACCTTTCTCTCTCTAGCACCATCCTTCGTGACCTTGAATATCATTGTTTAGGACAGTTATCCCTCGGTTACTTTTCTCTTTGCTAAATCATTTCAACTCCCGTACTTTTGGGTGGTGGCCAGTGCAGTTTGGGGCTTCTCAAATGTCTCCCCCAAAATGTCCCACTAGAAGAGTGTGAATATTTGCACACACACGCACACGCACACTCACGTTCACGGTCATGCACAATACAGCCTTTGGAGTAGCCCGAAGTAGCCTACTGAAGGCTTAATATTTCCTTGAAGTCTACTTTTTTCTTTAAACATTCTTGGAAATGTGACATTATGTCCCAAAATACAACTGATTGTTTTAATTTTAAAACAATCCTTTAAATTACTTAACATCAGAAAAAAATTCACATACACATACACCTGTTTTTTTTAAACTCTGAGAAAATTGGCTGTTGGGGAAGATGCCACATCTTTTTATTTCTTGGATGTCTGGTGCATGGCTAACAACCCAAGTTAGAGAAGGTTGGGGAGTGGGCATCTTGGCTCCTGGAGCAGGTAGATCTGAGTTTCAATTCTGGCTATATCACTTTCTAGAGCCTAAACTTAAGCAGAATATATTAGCTTCTCAGTTATAACAGAGGGATGATATTTCCTACCTAGAAGGGTGTATTCACTCAGCAACCATTCAGCACCTACTATGTATTAGGCTCTGCTCTAGGGCCTGGGAATAGAGGTGAAAAAGAGACACAAGATCCTCACATATAAGGAGGCATATCTATTCCAGATGGGAGCAACAAACAATAAACAAACAAGCAAATAGCATTTCAGACTGTATGAGGGAAGTGAAACAGGGCAATGTGATAGTGACTCTGTGTGTGTGTGTGTGTGTGTGTGTGTGTGTGTGTGTGTGTGTGTGTATGTGTACATTTGTGCCCATATACACTTGCTACTTTAGATGATGTGGCCAGGGAAACCTCTTTGAGGAGATGACATTTGAATTAAGGTCTGATTGGTGAGGCAGAGCCAGCTTTGAGAATTCAGTGAAATAAATTAGTAAAGTGCCTGGCACATGGTAGGGCCTTAGTAGACATTAATTGCCTCTCTTTCTAGAAGAATCAAAGAAATGCTATTTAAACACAAAGAAACAGATTTTTACAGGTCATTGGATGTGATTGGAAGGATCTCAGCAGGGTAACCAAGGAATTCAACTGGACTTTGGAAATGATATGGTCAGAAAATTTGTTTGCATCCCATATTATTGCACCGCTTTCAGGGATGGCTGCACATGGGTGTTCCTGAGTAAACAGGAGTTTTCTAATTGCATTTGCACATGGGCACCTGATAATCAGCATCTTTTCCTTTGTTGAGAGGTTCCGATTTTCTGCTTACCTGCTCCCATGGAGCATGTAATAATATCTTTCCCTCCTTGATCAAATAATATCAGGTTTGAGTTGTAACCTGTTAACTATATGGAGAGAGCTGATATAAATATTATCTCCTTAAAGAGGCACTGTATTGTGCAAGATAGGACATTTCCTAAAATGTGCCAGTACCTTTTCTAAAGTATTTTCCTTTGACCTATATAAATAAAAATAACCTAAACTAACCACTGTATAGGACTTTATGGCCTATGAAGCTCTTTGGTACCCAGTATTAGCAATCTTGAGAATTAAGCAGCAGGGGCAGAGAGAGGAGTCTGAACTTTGGAATCAGCCCAGCCTGGGCTCAAATCCTGGCTCTGAGCGTCATCATTTTTCTTTAAAATGAAAACAGTGTTTTATAAGCCAAGGACCCATAGCTCCCTGGAATCCTGGGTACATTCTTGGTGAACTGCAACTTAAATTAGATTTTTTTAGTTGAGAATTTTCATTTTGATGATAACCGAAAAATATAAGTCTATTCCGGATCATCTGAATGACAGTTTATACCTCCATTTTAGTGAGAAAAGATTTTTACATTTTTGAATCCATAAAAGGGTGGGGATATCGAGATACCATCTGGGGTGCCAATCTCCAAAGACCCTGTCCTGTAGAGATTCAGAACCATGTCCACATTCAGCTGTATACACAAGTTCTGCCTTTTGTGACCCAGATCATACTAGCTCACTCATAGTAAATACAGTGGTAAATAATAGTGAATTTTTTTCATTAAGCAGCATTTAAATTTTTTTTCAGCCTTGTAGATTGGCCCTTCTAAATGATGGATTGGTGGTGTAAACAAGTTCATTTCTCAAAAGGAAAAAATAACAACTCAAATGATGGTCCATCCTGCTCAAATTTAAAAGAATTTAGTCAATAAGTGAAACTTCAAAGACTTAAATATGTCCTCCATCACACCCTACAATGTCTATTTAGTTTCATTAACTATCTATCCCATTAAATTAATATTGTTAATTTGATTTTGTTGGTGGTTTTCAGTTTTGTACTTATTCCATTTGTAAGTAAGCATAAGAAATTTATACTTGGTTTTGTTTCACAACTTGGGGTATGAGACACATCAAAAAAGAAGTTATAATGGAATATTAGTGAAGTGTGCTCAAAGTTCTGTGGATGCCTAAAGGACAGATAAGCTATCCTTGCCTGGAGAGTTGGGGTCGTCTCTAAAGAGGGTGTACTTCTTTCCAATAGGGTCTTGAAGAATGAGCAGGAATTGATCAGGTGAAGTAAGGGTGGGAGGTGAGGGAGGGCTTTTGAGCCCAGTGGCATGTCATATAGAGGCACAGAGTGGTGTAAAGACTTGGGGTGGTTGAGTGAGAAGTTAAGAATAGGGAAGTGCTAGGCTGCAGGTCCGGGGAGAGGCCAAAGAGTGAAGGGCCTTGTGAGCCAGGCTGGGGGGACTAGATGTAGTTCGGGGGGCAGAGGGGAACTCCGGGAGGTCTATAAACATGGGTCTTGGATGATGTGATTTTTATGAATGAAATTCTGGAAGTGGGGGAAGGGGAGATTGGATGGATGGAGACAAGGTAAGAGCAAATGGGAGTGAGGCTGTGATCCAACCATGGGCCCTGGGGATGGAGGAAATGGGACAGAGTCCAGGGATATTTTTGAAGTCAGACTAGTAGGATTTTATGTCCAGTTGGATGAACCAGAAGATGGAGCAGGCATTCAGGTCCTGGTTAGGTGACATATTGAGTATGAGAAGCCCATGCATGATTCTGGAGAGTATGTCGAGTTGGTGATTTGGAATGTAAATCTGGTGCCTGGGAGAGAGTTTGGGGCTACCCATTAATAAGGGTGACATCAACATGAAAGATCATTGCTGATGCTACAGTATTTCCCTGTAAGAAGGGTTGGATGAGATTGGAAAACCAAGAATGGAACCCTAATATTTGAAGGGCAGGTAGAAGGGGAGAAGCCAGCAGATAGAAGAACTACCTAACAGAAGAGGAGAAGAGAGCTACAAACTTAGGAGGAAAACCAGGGCAATATGGTGTCCTGGAGTCAAGGAGAGAGAAAGTTTCAACAGGCAGGAGATAGCCAGGAGATCGAATACTGAGTGTATTACTTTCAAGAGATAGAACTGTCATTTAGGCACATGGAGCAAGGAAAACAATAGGGGCATCATAGATCACCACCCAAGTGGCTGAACAGCTATGGCACATGCTGCTCTAGGGAGAGGAGGTGTTTGATGTTTCACAGAGCAAGAAACCAAGCAGTTGGTACATTCGTCATGCATTCATCTGTGTGGTCATTCATCCATCCATCAAATACTCTCTGAGGGCCTTGCCAGGCGACAGACTCTGTAAGAGGTGCTGTTAGAGTAGATGGAAGACAAAGATAAATAAGGATAATCCCTGCCTTGGAGGGGTCACGGTATTATTGGGGAGATGGTTGTGTACACAGATAATTATAGTTGCCAGGTGGTGAGTGCTATGGAGAGCGATGGGGGTAATGGCCCTGCAGCATGGGAGAGAGACCATTTGACCTGATTGGGAGAGGTCTTTGGAGCTGAGTAGGAGTTCCCAGGCAGAGGAGGAAGGGAGAGGTATATTTGAAGCTATTTGAGCTTCAGCAGGGTGAAGGCAGGAGGGGGAAGGGGCGTGGCCTGCTTCCCTACTTTGTGCACGCGGTGAGCACTGGGGGTGGGGCTGAGCGCCGCGGAGGAGTTGAAGCTGGAAAGGCAGGGTGAGGCCAGTTTATGAAAGGCTTAGAATGCCACGGAACGGAATAAGTTTGGATCTCATCTTCTGGAGAGTGAGAACTCGAGAGACATTGGTAAGCAAGAGAGTAACGCAATAGGGCTAGATTTCAAGAAACTAGCTGTGGTGGCACGAGGAGGCCTGAGTGGACAAGGGAAAGACTGAATATGGGAATCCAGGTAGGGTCCCGTCTCAGCCCATCTGCAGGCTCCTTCATTCAGCAGAGTGTTTCCAGAGCATCTACTGTGTGCTCTGCTCTGCGCTGGATGCCGCCAAGTTCCAGGGAGTGCTTTCCAATTGCCTTCCTTATAGGGGTCTGCGGATCCCAGCTGCTTCCTGGGGAGTGTTGGATATTGACTCAGATGCAGTTGGCCAAATCACCAGGCAGAATTCTCCGCTAGAAGGTTGCTGTTCCCCAAGTCAACCTCTGGGTCCAGAAGCCGGCACTCTTTGTTGTGTGAATTACTCACTATTTTGACTGTCCTGGTTGGCTTGGGTTGAAGGTAGGGGATTGCTGTTGAGAGCATGAGGCCAAATGGACTAGCCACTGAACAAAAGAACACACCCAGGCACTGTGCACAGAGACATCTGCTTCTGTTTCCTGAGTAACTGCGCAGCAACACAGGGCGGCCTCGGTACCCAGGCACATGCTCTGCGTTATTTTCTAGTTATAACCGAGGATGATTTCCATGTGGCTGGTGATGAAAGAGTCAGGTCCATTTCAGAAGGGGGAGTGTTTCCGATTATGTAGATCACATTCAAATATTTACCTCATTCCATCCTTTTAGCTGGGCCCTGCCTTTGAATATTGTGGAAAGGCATCCAGGCCTCCTTTGCACCGCCTTTAGGGAAGATCTTGTGTGTCGAAAGCCTGCCTTTTGCTGGCAGTGGGGACCCCTGGGCACAACCCGTGCGCTTGCCTCTCAGTTGTGGTACTTGAAGCGAATCAATACGTGGCAAGGAATGTCAGTGATCTTCCAGGAAAAATCCGAGCCTGTTAGCACTGGAAGGGACCCCAGCCCTCATCAATCCCAACCGGCTCATTTTACTGATATGGAAACTGAGGTCCAGAGCCACAGACTGACTTGCCCCAAATCAGAAAGTGAGTAACAACAGCCTTGGGACCAGAACACAGGGGCCAGTCCAGGGTTTCCCACAAGCCTTCCCTTCCCTCTTCTTTCATCTTTCTACAGTTCCTATTGCTGCTGTACTTCTTTTCTTAAAAGTACATTTCAAATGGAGTCTTCTTAGCATGGATCCCATGTTAGGTAGGTATCGTTCTGTGAATGTTTTCCTGTCTCATATGATAAGCTCCAGGTTGACCTCAACTTGAATGGCAAAAGTGGCCGGGGTAGGCCAAAAAGCAGGGGGTTTGAGGGTGATAAAATAATGTGGCTAGAGCATTTGGGGATTAAGGAAGTAGCAGTATACGGTAAAGGTCCAAAGTCCAGAGGGTAAGCTCAGTTGAGTGCTTTCCTCTGAGTTTCACCTAGAGGTATCCGGGGGGCCAGTGATTCTCAAACCGGAGGATGCATTCAAGTCACTGGGGAAGCTTGTTTAAAATGCATATTCCTGGGCCCCACCCCAGAGGTTTTTATTCACTAGGTTTGGTGTGGGATCCAGGAATCTGCATGTCTCAAATAGACGTGAGGTTGATTATGTTGTGGGTACCTTGTGGGTCACACACGGAGAAACAACACAGGACTAGGAGGACGAGGGTATCTCTGTGTTCGTCTCCAGTGTTTGGGTCAGAGTATATACTCAGTACCATAGTGAATGGATATAGTGGAGTTGGATGTATTTGAGATCATTTACTGTCAGGATTCACCAACTGGGAGGACACGGGTATTGAGAGAGGGCCTGAGGGCCTGGCAGACAGAGCTGGAATTGGCAGGGCAACCAGACTCACACTTGCTTAGCTTTTGGGTGACTGTATGTCAGTGGATTTTCCTCTATATGGCACATGCTTTAGCTCAGGCTTGATATTTCTCTTTCCACACATCTCTCTCTCTCTATCTTAACCTCCACTCACTCCTCCCCCTGTTATGGCTTTGTGCAAATGCATCCTTTTAACTGTTCCTGAAATGCATTGGTGAACTCCCTTATATATAAACTACTTTGTGGGAGATTCTGACACAATGGTCAAGGCTGAGCACGTTTTACTCCAGTCCAGTCTCCCATATTTGTGAGGTTCTCATATTCATTTTGTAGCTGCCGGCCTTGACATTATGCTGAGAGGTAAGATTAGGGGCTTTTGCAGTCTGTGTTGTGTCAGAGTCAAGATAGGTGGTGAAGATGTAAGGTTGTATTTGTGTCTCTGAGAAACCATCGTGGAGGTCCTTAATTTAGATCTGGTTTGAGTTTGCAGTTCTTTATCAAGTTGCACCACCTCCCCATGGCTCCTGCACAGGTAACAAATGTCCTAGCTGAGCTGCCGCTTCTATGTGCCTGCTTTCATGTGCTCTTGGAGTTCCAAACCTTTGCTCTCTGGGCTCAAACTCCAAGGTGTATTTTTGTAATGTTTGCTTTAGGGTGTTGACTTGTCATGTGGCTAGAACAAAACCTTTTCCCAGTTTCTTCTAGAATGAGGCTTCAGAATGTCAGACTTTCATGTGACTCGCTTTCTATGAAGAACAGATGGTGGGTTTAATTTTGTAGAAAGAAAATTAGAAATCAGTGAAATCTTACATGATTTCACATTAGTACCAAAACCAAAAACATTAAAAACATTTAGAGCTGTTCCTAGCTAGTTACGGATTTACTGGTGGCGATGAGAAATTCCCAGAGCTTTCTGTGAGGAGGACTCTACCACCAACTCTTGGTCTATTCTGTGCTCCCCCATCCTGCCAGCAGTCTGTTCTGAATCTTTCTCCACTTAATCTATTTATATTTATTTATTGAGCAAGCAATATCGTAACCATGACTGAACTTTTTTAAATTACAAGAAAACTTACCCGGGGTCCAGCTTCAGTAACAGATCGTATGTTTTCATTTTTCCACGTTCCCTTCCAGGCTTTGTTCACATGCCACAGAATCTTTACACTATTATAATCATGGTATAGTTACAAGTTTGTGTTTGGCATTTTTCACTTAGTATTATATTACAGGACTCTTTCCGCATTGCTCTGTATTATTCATGATTATGTTATTTCATTGAGTCATGAAGCTCCGGTTTATTTGACCACCCTTCTATTTTAGTCACATATGTGCATCTTCCTTAAAAAGATGCTGATGGAATAAAACACAGCCACGATAGCTCAGATTGTTGCTTTTCCAATTCCTCTAAGCTCACTTGCTGTCTGTCCCTGTGATCCTCCTATTCATTTAGCCCATCATGTTTCTTGGAGACCTTGGTTCTCTCGTTACGCTGACTGTGGTCAACTGTTGTTTCCATATGAATCCTCCAGCCCTGGACCCCCTTAATCCCAAGTATTCTGCCAAGTCAGGACCACCTTTGGTCATTCCAGTCATTGCTTTCTCTCCAAGTCCTGTGCCAAAGGCAGACCCAGCTTATTTCACACTGTCTTTGTTACCACACTTTATCCATATATTTTAATATTTGCACTCATTTAGATACCATTTAGGGTTCTTTACTGCAAGCCACAGAAACTAACATAAGCAATGGGAAATTTATTGGAACCAGCCTAGGAAGCAGGTGGGCACTGAGACACTCCAGAGAGCAGCAGTGAGGTCAGGACAAAGGACCCAAAGCCATTTGCAGTCTCTCAGCCACTTTACTGGCGATTCAAATTCCAGGGAGTGTTCAGTTGGCTCACATTGCTTACCTTGGCTTCAGCTGACAGGGTCCCTGAATACATTCCTATCACACTTCATCCAGTGTGAAGGGGTGATTTCCTAGAGGACCCAGGGAAAGGGGAATGATTGCCAGGCTGCCCTACACACACATCCTACCGTCAGTATACATTTACAAAAACATCCCTGCCTAACAGTAACTTCCATACAACAGGTCCCGCAGTGTTGTTGGTTACAGCATCCATCTCCAAACCCAGAATCTTTGGGGGATTTTAACCCCCTCTCCAGTTCTACTACAACCTCTTCTCTGGAATGGCCCGAGTTAAATAGGGATGTGACTAATGTGATTCTCCTACTTCTTTGAATACCTTCCTTTTTTTCTGTTCCCTGGCTCATGCCCCACAGTGACTATTTAGAAAAGCATAATATCAAGCAGTCATTTTTCTGTGAGGAAGGGGGCTGTTACAAGGTTTGGAGGATTTTATCCAAAGTATACATTTCCCTTGATCCTAGGCAAGACATATTATAACCTCTGGGGAAAAGGCATGGCATGGTATGTGTACTTTGAAAAGTCTTCTCTTTTAATGCTGTTATCTTGCCTCTACATCCACCCTGCCTCTGTTCTTTAAAACCTCCAGTGGAATGGAGAGAGCACCAATTTTATTTGGGGGCTGGATCTGCTTCTTACACATTATAAAACTTTTGATGGGTGCTGTAAGGTCTTCCAGTGAAGGGACGTAATTAGAGGTCTTCTATGCTCCTGCTTGGTGACTGGTCGTGTGTTTGACGCTTTACTTCATTATTTCATTTCATTTACCCAACAACACCATCAGAGCTGCATTACACTCAATCCTTGGATATGCGGGGGATTGGTTCCAGGACCCCCAGGGATACCAAAACCTGCAGATGCTCAAGTCCCTTATATAAAATGGCATGGTATTTGTGTATAACCTATGTGCATCCTCCCATATACTTTAAATCATCTCTGGATTGCTCATAATACCTAATACAATGTAAATGCTATATAAATAGTTCTAAACACAATGTAAATGTTATATAAATAGTTGCCAAGTCAAGGCAAAATCAAGTTTTGCTTTTTGGAACACTGGTATTTTTTTTTCTTAATATTTTCAATCCAAGGTTGGTTGGATCTACAGATGTGGAACCCGCAGACTTGGAGGGCCAACTGTATTTTGTTTCTTATGTGTACTTTCAAAACCCCTGCTTCATCCACTAGGGCACTCTGAACCTCAGTGAGCATATCTGCAAAATGGAAGTAAAAATCCTTGCAATGAATCTTGTGCATACCAGATGTAGAGCTTACATTAAACCAGTTCAGGCAAATAAAGGAGATTTTTGCTCATCCTAATTACACCTTCTTTCTGTAATCTTCCAGTTTGTCTCTCTCCTTCTTTCAGTGGATCTTACCTCTTTCCTAGAAGGCTGAAGCCATCCAATGTGAACTTCATCACCCACTCCTTTCCTTACAGCAGAATATTGCTTTTCATAACAGAAGATCACATATCAATAATTATTTGTTTCAACCTAGTGATATCTGTAAATAGGTCTATTCTCTAATACTGTTCTACTTCTTGGTATTTTTTTCACTAATTAATGTATTATGGAGAGTAGTCCAATTTAACAGGTATAAATCTATCAATACCTCATTCTAACAGATAAGTTGTAATCCATTGCTTGGATGGATTAGATTTGGGAGGATTTAACCAAGCTCCTATTTGTGGGCATTTAGGTTGTTTCCAGATTTTTTTGGTTTTGTTCTTACAAAAAGTAATGCAATAGAAGTTCTTCTATATACAGTGTTATGCACCAGTTTTGAATGTATCTATAGGGTGAACTACTGAAAGTAGAGCTGCTGGGCTAAAGGGTATGTACATTTCAAATTTGGTAGGTATTGCAAAGTTCCCTCCAAAGAAGTGCCCCAGTTTAGACTCCCATCAGCAGGGAACATTCTTGCCATATCAGTATTGTCAAACTTTATAATCTTTGCTAATCTAATAGAGATAAAATGGAATTCTGTTGTTTTAGTTTGCATTTATTTGATTATATGTGATGTTATACAGTTTTCATATATGTATTGTATTTATTTTCCTGCTGTACTAGTCAGCCTGGGCTGCTATAACAAAATACCATTGACGGTGTGGCTTAAACCACAGGAATTATTTCTCACCATTCTGGAGGCTGGGAAAAGTCCAAGATCCAGGTGCTGGCAGATTTGATTCCACAGTGGGGACTCTCTTCTTGGATTGAAGATGGCTGGCTTTTCACTACGTCCTCACATAGTGGAGAAAGAGAGAGAGTTCTGGTCTTTCTTCCTCTTCTTATAAGGATACGGATCCCATCAGGGGGTCCCATCCACCCAACATCATCTAAACCTAATTAACTCCCAAATGCCCCACCTCCAAATACTATCACATTGGGGTTAGGGCTTCAAGACGTGAACCTTGAGGGGACACAGACATTCAGCCCATAACAACTGTAAACTCCCCATTCAAAGTAGGTTCCCTTTGAACCTACTTCCACTGGGTTGTTTGTCTTTTTCTTACTGATTTGTTAGAACTCTTTATAAATGAAAGAAATCAGCAGTTTGGGGGTCTTTTGAGAAGCGCTTCGTGTTTTCTGCTTCAGTCTTTACATGTCGTGTGTGTCTTGGGGAAGGGACAACAGGCTGGCAGTTGACATGGCTTTGAGTTTCTATTATTTGTTGGTTTTTGTCTCTCAGCATGATTTATTCTTTGGTTTTGCTGTTTGTCACTGACTAACTGAGGTCCTGTGGGTTAGTCCTAATTTTAGGAGTATTATGTCTCAGAACACTTGGAATTTTTCCCATCTTGCCTCACAGAAAACTCCGTGACCATCAGAAAAGAAGGAGGGAGGAGGGTCATTAGGAGGACTGGGAAGGCGTAGAGGGCTGATGGGAGGTTGATGGAACTGGGAGGTTGACACGCAAAGCTCTCCTCCCTTTATTTTTTCTCTGATATTTCTTCCTTTCTTTCTCTGCATTTCCCTCCTTCCTTCCTTTCTGTTTCTCTTTTTTTCCCCCTGGCTATGTACTATAAAAATACAATTCTGGAGCATGGGGTTGGATTCCCACCATGGGGACTGAGATGGAATTTCAAGTCACTCACCATAATTCATCTTTATAAATTAGAGAATTCTTATGAATAGAATAGGATGGAATGTGGTTTCATGTTTTCCTTCCCTAGGGACCCTGCCCAGTTTGGCAATAGGAAACTACATTAAGGGTGGGATTAGTTCTAGGAAGTGGATTTTTAGTCTAGCTGCACATCTAAGCCAAATATTATAGACAGTGCCTTAGTTATCTATGTTCATGAGCAATCAGGCAGTGGTGGGTAACTGAAGTCCCCAAATGTGCCAAAGACATACTTCTGCCTTTGTTTATCCTGATTATCCTCCTACTAGACTATCAAAGTGGATTTATTACTACTCATTTTACTCTTCTGTTTTCCATCAACAACATAGGCAGGGAGGCAACATGCTGCATGAAAAAAAAATGCTAGAGTAGGTGTTAGGAGACCTCAATTTTAGTCCTGTCGGTGTCCCTCACTAGACTGAGACATGGGCAAGTTATACAGCTTCTCAGGGCCCCAATTTCTTCCTGTAAAAGGGACAAAATAACCAACCTCCCAGGATGGCTCAGTGGCCCTGTAAAGTGTGACCTGGAGCTCGTGGTGCCTATGTCATAGAGCCCGTCCCCACGCATGTGAGCTGTTTGCACAGTACCCGGCACAGAGGAGCCCAACAAATGCCTGTCTGCTTTTCTTCCTTGTCCTGGAAGTACCAACAGATTGTATTAGTTTCCTAGGGCTGTCGTAACAAATAACCACAAACTTGGTGGCTTAAAGCAACAGAAATTTATTCCCTCACAGTTCTGGAGGCCTGAAGTTCAAAATCACGGTGTTGCCAGGGCTATGCTCCTTCCAGTAAGTAGGGGAGAATCCTCCTTGCTTTCAGCTTGTGGTGGCTCCCGGCCTGTGGCTGCAGCACCCCAGTCTCTGCCTCTCTGATCACATGACCTTTCTCCTCTGTGTCTTCTAAGGACACTTGTCATTGGATTTAAGGGCCACCCAGAAAGATGATCTCATCTCAAGACACTTAACCTAATTACGTCGACATTGACTCTTTTTCCAAATAAGGCCACATTTACAAGTTCTGGGGGTTAGGGTGTGGACATATACCTGTTGGGAAAGGCCACCATTCAGCCCACCACACACACTCTAGGGATTACTTTATATATCAAGACTATGGCCTGATTCGGCACATTTTTTTTACAATCACCCAGCGAATCCACCATCGGTTTGATATTAAATAAATCAGGGTATGTCAGGGAGGAGAAAAAAGAACAAAAGCTTGGTTTTTGTTTGCTGTGTTTTGTTTTATATTTATAACCCTTCTCTCCTGGGTTCCCAATTTAGTAGTGATGAGTTGAGTGTATTTGCTATTTGTGCGCCCATCTTCCTGCCTGCTGCTCACGTACTGGTGGTCAGGAAACTGCAGCCCTCCTGCCGCGGAAACTTCTGTCCTGCCCTCGCTCCACTGCATCTCCTGCTGGCTCCACTCACGTGACCCCTGACCTCTTGCCGTGGCTCTCTGAACATGGCGCCCATCGACTGGTGGGTCTGACATCCAGCTCTGGGCTTAAACCTCTGATTAGATGCTTGTTTGCTTCCTGGACTCCTCAGCTCTCTCACTCATCCTTCCAGTAGTCACTCCCTGAGCCTTTAGGAACCCAGCTTAAGCTATCAAGGTCATCCAGAGACCCCTCTGTGCCCTGGAATGTATTGAAGGAAGGTGGCCCCAATTAAACAAGCCCCATGGCTTCAGGGTAACTGAGTACCTGGGGGCAAGGACTCTACCCTGGGGCTGAGCCTTGCAGGGCTTTTAGTGACTATAGTGCCATTACAGTGGTGGCTTACTCTTTCTGAGCTCTCACCTCAGGCTCTTGGGGGGGTTTCCTCATCCACACCAGCCTCTGAAGTCATCTTAGCTCCATGTCTCCTTCCCATGTGCTGTGAAGGAGTTTAGCCTTATCGGGTTTGTTCCCCACAAAGCGGAAGACAATCCCTGTACCTTCTCACCTCTCAGGGGTATCGTGGGGACAGAGGAGTGTAACTGTGAAAGGTCTTCAAGCTCTTGGACCAAACAATGCTGATGAATCTCAATATCTTAAAAAAAAAAAAAAAAAAAAAAAAAAAAAAAAAAAAAAAAAGCCAAGGTAATCTGGAGGCAGTTATGCATGTCAGATGGAAGCCTGAGGTTCCCTGAAAAACCCACATTTTTTTTGAATTTTATTTTTTTATACAGCAAGTTCTTATTTGTTCTCTATTTTATACATATTGGTGTATAGATGTCAATCCCAATCTCTCAATTCATCACATCACCACCACCACCACCACCCCGCCACTTTCCCCCCTTGGTGTCCATACGTTTGTTCTCCACATCTCTGTCTCTATTTCTGCCTTGCAAACCGGTTCGTCTGTACTGTTTTTCTAGATTCCACATATATGCGTTAATATACGATATTTGGAAAAACCCACAGTTTTTAAGGAAAGTCATAGTGTTACTCGGTGTCCCAAGGGTAGGAAGGACATTCCAGGGGAAGGATCCAGAAGCGCAAGAGCAGCCATCAGCTGCGGGGAGAGCAGGCAGTGCTGGAGCTGCAGGTATTGGAGGCTGGGGACACTCGAGTCCAAACACTGCTGCAGCCACATGACTAGGGTAGGTCACAGGTCTCTGAACCTCAAGTGGGAAACCCTATCTCTAAAAGGTGAGAATGGTTGTAACCAGGGCTGCTGTGAGGACTAGAAATTATGGGTGTTATCTGGCACCAAGTGGGTGCCTGAATAATTACAGCCCCACCCAGACAGGCAGCCAGTCCCACCCCAGGGAGCCTCCCTAGGCTTGTCCTAGCTACATAAAGCTCTTTGCTGCTGGGCCAGGCCATTCGTGCAACCTGGGGTGCTTTTCTCCTTGTCCTCAGGACCTAGCTCAACATTGGTATATACCTGGTGCTCAGAGCCTGTCTGCATCATGAAGGAACACAGTGTACCCACGCTTAGCAACCTGCTTGGCATGGTAGGTCTCTGTGAAATGACCAGTTAAGTGAATGGGGGTGTAGAGTCACCCTCGGGATAGAACTTTAAAACTTTCTGACGTTTTTAATCTCCTGATTCATCTTGGAAGCAGGAAAGGTTATCATTTATGGATTTAACAAGTATGTGTTTAGTGCTAGCTCTCTGCTTTGCACGTGGACATCCTGACTTAAATCTCCTTACAGCCCTGTGAAGTAGGTAGGTACCATCCCTCTTTAGAACACAGAGCGCTTCAGAAACCTCCCAGTCACACCGGTAGAAGAGGTGGCACGGGTGTGACTTCAGGCATCTGGTTCTAGAGCAGGGACTCTAAATCCTGGAGTTGTGTTGCCTTTACTGCATGGAGACACTGGGACATGGCTTCCTCAGCGGCTTAAGGGAAGCCCTGTCCTTCTAGCCTGGACCCTAAGGACCAGAGGGGTAAGCCCCAGTTAGGAGGTGAGGGCACCACACTGAGCTCTCCAAGGCCATGCCCCCCCCCCCCCCCCCAAAGCCAGGACCACATACAATTTTGGTGAGCCCTATGCACTCCGGCCTTTGTGTGTCCCTTCCTTTATTAAAATATATGTGTGTGTGTATATATGTATGTGTGTGTGTGTGTGTGTACACACATATGTATATATGTGTATCTATATGTATACACATACGCTATATATACTCATTCATTCTATTTTATGACTGCGTCTGCGTCTGTATGAAGACAAGTATAAGCCAGGCCGGATTCTATTTTGTTTCTCAGATCTTAACACAGGCCCTGTGCCAACTTGTGCCTAATGTTTAAGCCTTGCGGGTTATCCAGAGCCTCTGCGAGTGAAGCAGGAGCGGGTGTTGCGGTCCCATAACCGGCCTCTGTCTCCACAGGTCCCGCAACGGATGGCGGTGGCCGAAGGCGCTCCCGAGGACGCCGGCGGCGGAGGCGCCCCGGGCGTGTGGGGCGCCTGGGGCCCCTGGTCCGCCTGCTCGCGCAGCTGCAGCGGCGGCGTCATGGAGCAGACGCGACCCTGCCTGCCCGGCTCGTACCGCGCACGCGGCGGACCGCCGCCCGGAGCCCCCGCGCGCGCCTTCGCAGGCCACGTGGTGTCAGCCGTGCGTACGTCGGTGCCGCTGCACCGGAGCCGTGAGGAGCCACGCGCCCCCGCCAGCCTCAACTCCAGCCGCCAGGGTCCGGCGCAGCGAGGCAGCCGGCACCCGCAGGCCCGGACCCGCGAACCCACGGTGGAGAGAAGGTACAGGCCCTCCCGGCCCCCGCGCGCCTGCCCGCCCGCCACCATCCCTGTCCCTGTTCCTGCCCAGATGTGCCGCGCGCGCCTCTCTTCATGCTAGATTGCGCGGTTAATGCCTTGCTTCTGCCAGAGGGGGAGGACTCTTGGCTCCACAGATCTCCTTCCATCCTTTGTTTATTTTGCAGCCTTTTAAAGCATTGAGGCCACTCCCACCCCCTCTGAATTGCCTTCAAAGTGAAGCTGAGTTTCAGAATGCCTTTAGGCTCAACCTTAGGCAGGCCCTGCGGAGGGTACGGAGCCCGGAGACGGCTGTCCTAGTGCTCCCCTAGTGCTGGGGGAAAGGGAGGTTCCTGGCCGCAGGATGTGTGGATTTGAGCTGAGGACACAAAACAAGGGGCCTTTTAACCCAAGAGCTGACATGAGTTTGGAATCCTTGAACAAGTTAAGTGTCCGGGGTCTAACTTGCTCCCAGGCTGTAGGTTTCGGATTCTATGAACTTTTCTACAAAGTTTCTCCAAAGTATTTTGAGTGAACACACAACTTTGATGATATGTCTAATTAAAGACCTGGACATTTTTTATAGTCTTAATAAAATATGAACTCCAGAAATGGCATACTGGCATCAGAATAGTTGTATAGCTCTCAAAAGCCTCGGGTGGCTAGGCTAGCATAAATATGCCAAAGTAGACAGTGCCCGTGGAAAGGTAGATTTTTTTTTTTTTTTTTTTTGCGGTGTGCGGGCCTCTCACTGCTGCGACCTCTCCCGCCGCGGAGCACAGGCTCCAGACGCGCAGGCCCAGCGGCCATGGCTCACGGGCCCAGCCGCTCCGCGGCATGTGGGATCCTCCCGGACCAGGGCACGAACCCGTGTCCCCTGCATCGGCAGGCGGACTCTCAACCACTGCGCCACCAGGGAAGCCCAGGAAAGGTAGATTGAATGTAGAGTCTAGGAAGAGCTTGGCCGTGAATTAATCAACCAACATCGACAGATTATTCAGCATCCATTCAGCAGTACTTGTTGGACGCCCGAAGTCCATGATAGATTCTGAGAGAATATTCATTGGAAAGCAGTAACAATAACAACGAACATTTACAGGAAGAACAAAAAGTGTAAGCTATGCTCGCTGTGCTTAAGAAATACATAATTTAGTGGCGAAGCCAAATTAATGCCCATCCCAAGCAGGGCACAAACATATCAGGTGGGTAGCCTTGCAGTTCAGACACTAGCACTGACGGCCACCCTTCCCCACTGTGGCTAACGCTGCCTGAATCCTTCTCAGCTGCCAGCCACCTGGAGGTGGAGAGGAGGTGCAACCCATCCACCCTTGCCAGCCACACACACTCTCTTGACCTGGTCATTGGGAGTTTGGAGAGAGAGGATCATTTCACAGAGAAGGTGCTTTGGCCGAATTCTGAATGATAAATCAAATCTGAGTTGATAGAAGGGAGAGTTTTGAGGACTGGCATGGCATGTCAGTGGGAGAATAAAAGAGAGACCAGCTGGGAGAGGATGATTCCTTCTTTCTCTCTTCCTGCGTATAGACCCGAGGACCCTCCAATGTCACTCTGGGACTGAGGGGCTGCTACTCCTAAAGCAAAGGGTTTGACCTGTGTTTTCTCTCTTCATCCTGACCATAATAACATAGCTCCCCAGTCCCTTATCTGAAATGCTTATGGCCACTACATTTTATAATTCAGAACTGTTCACAGTTTAGAAAGGTATTTTTAGGGCAGATTTCACATGTGAATGACATTCCTTCCGTGGCATGGGGCAGCATCCCATCACCAAACACATAATTACTGCTGCAGTGAAACATACGAGCGTTCACATCAGCTAGGATAAAATAAAAGACCATAAAAAGCTTTATGTCCCTTAAGGTGAGGTTTGCTGCCCAATTAGTTTTGCCACCACACTGAGAAAAATGTAACAAGAAAAGGAAAGACAAGGGACTTCCCAGGTGGTCCAGTGGTAAAGAATCCGCCTTCTAATGCAGGGGACGCAGGTTTGATCCCTGGTTGGGGCTCTAAGATCCCACATGCTGCGGGCAACTAAGCCCACGCGCCACAACTATTGAGCTCCTGCGCCTCAACTAGAGAGCCCGTGTGTTGCAAACCACAGAGCCCACACGCCCTGGAGCCAGTGCGTCACAACTAGAGAGAGAAAACCTGCACTCTGCAACTAGAGAGAAGCCCGAGTCTGCAATGAAGAGACCGCATGCTGTAAGGAAAGATCCCGCATGCCTCAACGAAGATCCCGTGTGCCGCAACTAAGACCTGACACAGCCAAAAAGATAAGGAAAAATAAATAAATTTTAAAAATAAATATTAAGAAAAGGAAAGACAAAAACTTGGTTTTCAAAACTTTTGGTTTCAGAATTGCAGATTTATAACAGCTAAAGTTTATTGACTGCCTATTCTGTACCAGGCACTGTTCTTGTCCCTTTGCACTGACAGTCCTATGAGATAGAAGCCAATATCATCCGCATTTTAGAGGTGAGGAAACAGAGTCTCAGAGAAGGGGAGTAACTTGCCCAAGGCCACACAGCTAGTCTTCGAAGAGTTAGGATTGGAACCCAGGCAGTCCTGGCTCTAAGGACCTAATGAAGTATTGAAGTATTGTTACACATGGGGATCTAAGGCCCTAAGAGGCCTAATGACTGCTTAGATTCCTAGAGCCATGGGAAAGCTGAGATTTGAAGGTGCTGCTGATTCCCAGATCCCTGGAGTACTAGGGACTTCTCTTCCAGCCTCTGTGGTTGAGAACCAACCTAGGAGAGCTGCCTAGGGAACAGGCTCAAGTTGGCTGCGGGCCTGGGCTGCAGACATTCCAGCCCATGTGTTTTGGCAGCAGGAATTTTTTTTTTCTTCTAACTTATTGACAAGGGGCCAGTTACTGTTTACTATGAAATTCCTACAAGTTTCTATCATGCTCTTGTAATTTGACAGTTTTAGATGAAACACTCCAAATATTAGCCTGGAAGACCTGCACTGCTGACAAATGTCTAGCTCTTCCTGGCTGATGAAAATCACATTTGCTTATATTTATTAGTCATTAGGAACTTGCATAGTGTATGTGACCCCAGAAGAAATGTCAGTGTGTTCTCTGGATGGCTGTCTACCCCATTCTCTGTTTCAGGTTTGAGATTTGAGGCAAAGGGCTATCGGGAGCTTAGATGTTTAAGAAACTGTTAGGTTGTTATACTAGGCAACTGAAAACCTAGTTGGAGCCAGATAAAAAATAAAACAAAATAATTCAACCTTCTAACAAATATTTATTAAGCATCTACTATGTTGTAAGGCCCTGGACAGACACAAAGGTATAAAAACCAGGTGAGGGATCCTCCAGGCTCTTACTGACAGGCTAGAGCAGCTGTTTGCAAACTTAACTATTTTCTGAAGCATAAGAATCCTTTCTGCAAAATCAGCCTTAGGTAGAGGCTCAGTCTGTCACACAGACAAAAGATGAGCTGCTCTGGTAGAAGCCTCAGATGCATTGCTATAGAAACCCAGGGTCTAGATCCAAATGCAGCAATGGTTTTCAACCTTGGTTGACCATCAGAATCCTTTGCCCATCTTTTAGAAGTCTTGACACCCTGGTCACATCCCAAGTGAACATCTGGATCTCTAAAGGTTGTGCTTGTAGATCTGTATAATTCCAATCCAGCCAAGGTTGGAAGCCATTGATCTGGAAGTATCTCTTTGGAACCTCAAGGCTCTGTGGAAAGTAATTTTGGAATCAGTCTTGTCCAGCGGAATTTTCCAGGTTTGGCGAGAATGTATCAGAATCACTTGCAGTGGGGTGGGGAGGCTTGTTAAAAGTAGAGTTGCCCAGTCTCCACTATCTCCCCTGCCTGATGGGGATTCTGTTCTGTAGATTTGTACTGTGACGTGGGTAGCTTTATTTTAAATGATTCTGATATGCTCCAGAGTTTGAGAACCACTGCTCTAGAAGGTTGGAAAAGACATGTCTGTAAATGCCTTCCAGATAAGGCAGTGGGCTGAAATAGTAATCGTAATGATAATGGCTACCATTTTGGATCATTCTCGTGTACAGGCACTATATCAAATGCACTGTAACGTTTACAGTTCACACAGCCCTATGAGGCCGATGCAGACATTCACATTTTACAGATGAGGAAGCAGACTCAGAGGAATGAAGTGACTCCCTCAAGATAACCCACTTCAGAAGCAACAGAACCAGAGTTTGAAGTAGGTCTGTCAGAGTCCAGCACTAAAGTTCTTTTCTCTGAAATGAGTATTTTTGAAATGGGTATTTTGAAAGTGAGGCTGCTCACTTCCAGCAGGTGTGGTCCAGAGAAGCTGCTCGGAGGTTGGATAGCTTGAGACACGTCTGGAAAAGTGGATGGGATTTGGTCGCCAAGGTTTAAAATGAACTGCATCTTTTCCTTGCAGTGTTCAGCTCTCTTACCCAGGGAAATCTTTGCATTTAGTCCTGGGTACCAGGGCAGTTCAAAAAAAATTGGAAGCCATGGTCCTTGTCCTCGACAGCCTGACAGTGAGGTAGTGGATAAGTGGCAAACTCACAAAACGCTACAAGGGCCAGAAAGCAGTAGACATGTGGCCAGAGTTCAGGAAGATGGGAAATCTTTGTGGCATGGAACAGTCAGGGAATACTGCACAGAACAGGTAGGATTTGAACCTAACCTTGATGAATAAATAGAATTTACTTGTCTGGAATAGATCTGGAAACTTCTTGAGTCCACTTGCTTCCACATCAGACTTTTGTCTCATTAAAACATGCACATTCACACTCTAAAAAAAACCTTAGCAATCATGTCAGTACTGATTGGAGCTCTCCCGAGGATCCTAAAGGTATTTAACCTCTCTGGGGCTTCGTCTTTCAAATAAGGATAATAATACTATTTATCATATGGGATTGTTGAGAAATTAAATGAAATAATATATTGTCTGGTCCATAGTAGGTGCTCAATAAATTGTAGCTTTAATGCCATTATGAATTTAGAGGCTGAGCGGTAGTGTGTTGGAGAGTTCCAGTTGGAACTCTTACTCTGCAGGAAGGATCAGGTGGAGAACTAGGACCACAGAGGAAGACAGGGAGTCGGGAACTGAGGACTAGTCCAGGAGGGCAGGACTCTGGGCAGCACAGCCTGGGTGCAGCCAGGATCCCGGGGCCTGGGCACCCTTCCCTGTGCCCTTTCCTGATGTAGCCTGCTCGGAAAAGGCCTCCACAAAGGTGGCCTTCCCTGGCATTTCGTCAGAGCAGTGGCAGCCCGGGGAGGCTCAGGCCTGGGGGACTGCAGCCTGCAGGTCTTGGCCAACAGATTCCAGAAGCATTGCACCAAGTCCTACCTCTCTCCATGTCCAAGGCTAAAGGGAGAGGGGCGGGCGGGGGAGGCATTTAGGTGAGTTGGGCAGCAGTGCAGCAACTCACACCTGTGAAATTAAAGACATTCCTCAGTAGGAGAGGCTTCCCCCTCGATTTCTGGAAAAGGGTACCCGCAGACTGGAGGGAGGCCCAAGGAGCCCCTGCTATGGTAGGACCTTCCCGTTTGTAATAGCAAAACCAAACAGATTTCCCATTCCCGAAATGTCTAGTGACGGCGGCACTCAAAAAGAGGTCCTGGGCTTCCCTGGTGGCGCAGTGGTTGAGAATCCGCCTGCCGATGCAGGGGTCACGGGTTCGTGCCCCGGTCCGGGAAGATCCCACATGCCGCGGAGCGGCTGGGCCCGTGAGCCACGGCTGCTGAGCCTGCGCGTCCGGAGCCTGTGCTCCGCAAAGGGAGAGGCCACAACAGTGAGAGGCCCGCCTACCACAAAAAAAAAAAAAAAAAAAAAAAGAGGTCCTGCTGCCCGGAGTTCAAGTACATAAGCTTACAGAACCTGTTGCAAATACCTGCTGGCCAGTTTCATTCAGCTTCCACAAAGACAGGAAATGAGAGCAGCATCCACTACTCTTTGAGGACCACTTCAGGTACCTTTGTCCTCGCTCTCGTTGCCAAAGAGCCCGCTAACGGGCTCTAACATTCCTCCCCGTGAGCCAGTTTTCCTGATCATTATGCGTGTGAATCAGCTGGGGAATCTGGGGAATGGGATGCTTGATGGCTTTAATACAGAGATGTTCAAGATAGGGAATGCCGCCCCCCCCCCCGCCCCCCCCAGTGGGCATTGCCAAGTTGAAAACTGTCATCTACTGGAGACCATTGTAGGAGCCTGGGGCTGGAAATTCACAGCTGTGAAAATCATGGTCATTGTTTCCATTGGGTGGAGCATGTCATATCCGTCAGGTGTGAGAAAGAGGTTGTAGAGGGTGGGCTTCCCAGAGCCTCCGAGCAAGTAGAGTGAAGTTTCCTTTGGGAGGTAGTCTGGCTGGATCAGCCATTCTGTTGCCCAGGCTGTGCAGACTGCTCTCAGCAGCAGCCTGTGGTCAGTTCTCAATTTTTTTTTTTTTCTTTGAAATATAGGTCTTTATTTGTTGTCAGTCTTCTAACGAGACCTTCTGATGACAGGGGGCACGGGAGCTCACCCATCCTGAGAGGCTGCAAATTGCATGACGGTGAAGAACTCAGCTCTGGTGTTGACGGGTCTGGGTTCTCTGCCCAGTTCTGCCCCTTGCTTGCTGTGTGTCCTGCTGACACCGCTTAACTTTTCCCTGATGAGGCTAATAACACACCTGCTTTGTTGGGTTGCTGTGAATTGGATAATTCATACAAAGTGTTTAGCATAGTGCAGGGGCTACTCGTAAGCCCTCAGTAAAGGTGTCAGAATGCCTTCCACATGCCAGGCACATTGGCAGGCGTTTTATATGTGGCATTTTATCATATCTTCATCCCATTTTTGTGGGGCAGACTTATATTGTTCCATTTGTGGTAGACAAACTCGAGGGTCAAAGAGAAAATGTCAAGTTCAGGGTCACACAGAAGGAAGGCAAGAGAATCAGGGTTTAAACCCATCTGTACGTACCATGTTCATCTCAGACTTGCCCTTCTAGAGAGCCGTTTTCAAAGTTAAAGGTAACACTCACGAATTAAGCTAAGTTTGATAAATTAATACTTCTCTGTTTGAGATGAAAGACAAAAATTTTCTCCAATACTTACCCCATATATAACATGGACATAGATATAGATATAGATGATATAGATATAGTAACACTGAAACCATCTCCACCATGAACTCCAAAGTCTGTGTGGGATCCCAGGAGAAATACCAACTAGCCACAGTCAACAGCTGGCCATGCAAAACTTTCACATGAAGGTATTTGCTTTTAAAGGCTGCCTCTGGATCCCAGGGCTTAATTAATAGAGATGACCTGGGCATTACCTGTTGTGTTTAGTTTTCATTTTAATTCAGTCAGCATTCCTGTGTATTTGCTGTGACCCAGGCCCTGTGCGAAACACAGAAGGGATAGACAGGTGAAGGAGGTGTGGTTTTCAAGGACCTCCACGCCTAATAAGGAAACAGCTCAGGCATAACCACCAGAATGCAGTGTAGTGAGTATTCTACCTGTGGGGTGGGCCGAGGGCTGTGGGAACACAGAGGTGGAGCTAATTCTTGGGGAATTAGGATGATTTGGTTGGTGGAAGTCCTTCCTTGCAGGGTGAGTTTCGCATTACTCAGGGGGGAAAGAGCCGGGGAGTCGTTGGTATGGATGGGAGATGGCAGCGGTTTGGTGACACAAGAGGAACAAGAAAGTCTCCTTGTCCTCAAGGAGTGGATGCTGGTCGGGTGGGAGAGGAAGACGAGCAAGCAGACATTTACAAGACCAAGTGCTCTCTTAAGAGGGATGCTCAGGGTGTGAGGAAGGAAGGGAGGGGAAGAAGCAGGACCAGGGAGCCAGAGAAACCTTCAGAGAAGCAGTGATGACTGAGCTGAGCTCTGGAGAAGGATTTTAGCAGAGAGGAGGGCATTCCCCAAAAAAACAAACTGCGAGGGCTGACCCCTGGAGGCAAGGTGAGCCTGTCCTGTTCTGGAAGTTCTAAATGGTCTGATGGGGCTGGAGCATAGGCTGTATATGAAGGTGTGTGCAAGCGAGACCAGGAAAGTCCACAGGCTCCTTTCCAAGGAGGGATTATCAAGCGGTCCTAAGGGGATTGAAATAGAATTTCTTCGAGAGAGGCAGTCCCCGTAAACATGGATAACCAACGCTTTTTCATCTTAAAGCAAGATGATGTCTCCATTGTATACTTGGTCTAAATCTCTTCTTAATGCCCTTGTGATTTTACAAGTATTTGGCTCTGCTACTCTCCTGCCCCAGCCCCGTCTCCGTAAAGCTCATGAAGCTGGGGTTTACTGCCTGGGAGCTTGGGCTTGATCCTTGAGTTTTGCAGTAGGTGTTTTCGTAGTTTCCTATTGATGCTGTAACACTGACCACAAATTTGGTGGCTTAAAACAGCCCAAATTTATTCTCTTACAGACTGGAAGTCTAAAATCACGGTGTCGGTAGGGCTATGTTCCTTCTTGGGGCTTCAGGGGAGGATTTGTTTCCTTCCCTTTTCCAGCTTGTGGAGTCGACCTGCCTTCCTTGGCCAGAGGGCTTTTCCTCCCATCACTCCACCCTCGTGCCTCTGTCATCTCACCTTCTCTAACTCTGATCCACCCGATCTCCTCCTTACAAGGACCCTTGTGAATACACGGCACCCACTCAGATAATCCAGGATAATCTCCTCATTTCAAAATCCTTAATCACATCTGCAAAATCCCTTTGCCACTAAGGTAACATTCACGTGTTCCGGGGATTAGGATGTGGGCATCTTGGGGTTGGGGAGGGGGGAGCATCATCCAGCCTACCATAATGTACTTGTGTTTGGGGGGGGCCTTAAGAATACCCTAGTAATAGGACAGTTTCTGTGCTAGCAGGACCACCAGCCACTTCCCCACATCATGTCTGGTAATCGTCTATGGGAAATTCAGCAGTGCCATTTCCCAGTAAAAAGAAGAGGAAAAACCACACATCCCCCGTTGCGCTCTTCTGTGCTCTGCTTTGGACCTGCAGTGTTAATCAAGGACGGTGATAATGAATTTAAAGATAATAGAGGCCCAAGGCAGCTGGCGTAGAATAAAGAGCTCTGTATTCCAGTCCAGAGTCCAGGGTCCAGTCCCCAGCTCTCATGAACGCTTTGATCATGGGGAAGTCACCACCTTTCTCTGAGCCTTAGTTTACATGTTTGTAAAACAAAGGGATTTTATCCATTCATTACGGTCTCTTGCCTGATATTGATGTGTTATTGAGGTCCCATTGCTCTTTTAGATGCTCCCACCAGCCTTCTGCTGTCCCAAGTGATGGAAAGATGCTGTGGCTGGGAGACACAGCTCTCAGACCTGTTTTCCCACACGCTCTGGAATGTGATGGCTTTTTTTCTCTCTAGAACAGAGGGTTACGATGCATCCACATCGTAACCCTCTCTTCAGACTTCTGCCCCATCACATGAGTTTTTCTTAAAAGTGCTGTCCATTTGTCTGACCTCCTCTTCTTGGTCTCCCCCTGGGCTTTGGCCCTTTTCTGTTGGAAGCACTGGCAGTTCTTACCTTGGAAAAGCCCTGGGCTGGGAGTCATTAGACCCCACTTCCTGTCTCATGGCCATGATTTGCTAGCTGGATGACCTCTGGGAATCAATCTAATCTATAAAATCTGGATAATTATTTGTCCTCTGTCTTCCATACAGGCCTGCTGAGAGGGTCAGATGAGGTAACAGCTGTAAAAGTACTTTTAAAATATAAGACACTGTTCAAAACCAACATGGCTTGATTATTTTATTATCATTGACCAGATCACCTTTGCGTTTTAGAGCCTTGAGTCTTTTTCTGTAATTTCTAGCCTATGTGTGTACATGCATGTGTGTGTGTATGCATGTAGTCTAGGTATGTGTGTGCATGTGTGTGTTTTTTGCTTGAAAGGTCTTTTCATTTCGAAACAGGACAGACAGGATCAGGCCTAGGTCACAGGCTGTCCCATCCTTCCCCACCTCCCCAGGGAACTGTCTCTGGCTTGTGGGTAAGAATCATTTGTTTTTTTAGCTCCTCCTTTCCTGCCCACTTTCTTGGCGGCCATTTGCATTTCATCATTAATAACTCTGGAGCAATATGTTATTTTTCTGTCCTGAGGGGCCCTGGAGCCAAGTGGGCGCCTTCATGATGCTGGATAGCAAATTTTGCTGTTAATTAAACTTCACGAGGCCACATGCCATTTTCTTGACCCTCCATCGAAACCTAGGGAGTCTTGTTACATACAGGCAAGAAACCACATGGCAAGAGAAGGGAAAGCTTTGGCATTGTCTGTGTTTCTCCTTGGAAAAACTCCCTGGTGATCCTGGGCAGTTAGCAGAGAAAGCAGGTACATCTGTTTGAAATGCCTACTCTGTGTTTTTGTTGTTGTTTGTTTTCTGCCTGCAAGGAAAGTTTTGTTTCTTTACCTTCTTTTGAAGCAGGATTTCTACTTAGTCCCTGAATTGTTTGACAAGAAGTTACCTGTTGATGCTAACCAGATAAATGGTGTTTTAATATACTTCGGTTTCTAAATCTGAAACCTCAGCATTTGTAGCAGAGCCGGGCTCACTGGTGTGTACACTTCTGCCTGTAGGTTAGGAAAGGTTGGAGCCAGATTTTAAGCCTGAGCGACTCTGCTTGCAGACAAGGCTCCAAAGAGCCCTTGTTCCTCTCTTGTGGCATTTCATTAAGTGTCAGAAGTGTTTCATTAGTTATCAGAACAAAGATCACATTTGCCATAAGAATGCTGCTCTGAACCTCCTCCAAGTCATTCATAACTCCGGGTTCCAGAAGAGAGATGATGGGCTCTGGAAAAAGCCAGACAACAATATGTGTACCCCAAAAAGTGGGTCTCCACCTTGCATCTGGGACCCCTAGGGCTTCTCCTTGGATGCATGCCTGGTGGCAGTCAGAGATGCCTTCGTGTAAGGATGGGAGGGGGGACACATCCTGTACGTGTGGGGTTACTGTCATTTCCTTTACTCACCCCCTCCCTGCACAAATTGCTAATTCAGTCGTAGTGAAGACCACCATTTTTATAGCACCTACTATGTGCCATATCAGTCGCATGTGTATTTCAGCCTTAAGCAGCCCCATCTTGCAGTTGAGAACACTGAGCTGAGGTAGAAAAATCCCCCGCGTCCTGCTCCTGTAAGGGGCGGAGTGGATCTGAGTGCAGTGTCGCCTGACCCCAGCCTCCCCACCCTTCCTACTCCGAGCCTATAAAGTGGATCCAGGTAACTTACCTGTGAGAGAGTTTGGGGTATAAATGTTGTGGCCTCAACTGTTGGTTTTCATGGCAAAGTACTAACAGCCCCTCAAGGGTTTTTTGAGTCCTCGCTTTCTCATCCATCCATAGACCCTTTCCTGGGCATATTGTTCTTTTAGCTCATCTCTGTTAATAGTAACAAGGGCAACCATAACCGATGTTTATTGAGGGTTTACTGTGTGTAACAGGCTGAATAACAACCCCCCCACCCCCCATCCAAAGGTATCAAGTCCTGTTCCCTGGAGCCTGAAAATGCTAACTTACCTAAAAAAAAAAAAAAAAAAAAAAGACTTTGCAGATGTAATGAAGGATCTTGAGATGGGGAGATTATCCTACATTATACAGGTGTAGGCCCTAAATGCAACCATGAGTGTCATTATAAGAGACAGGCAGAGAGAGATTTGACATCCAGACACACAGAGGAGAAGGGGATATGAAGACAGAAGAGAGAGAGATTTGAAGGTGCTGGTCTTAAAAATTGGAGTGATGGGGCCACAAGCCAAGGAATGCTGGCAGCCACCAGAAGCTGGAAGAGCAAGAAAATAAGAGTCTCCCCTAGAGCCTCCTGAGGGAGCACAGCTCTGACAACAGCTTCATTTCAGTCCATTGATACTGATTTTGAACTTCTGGGCTTCAGAACTATGAGAGAATAAATTTCTGCTGTTTTAAGCCACCAAGTTGGTGGTAGTCTGTACGGCAGCTACAGGAAACTAATGCACCATGTTGAAGGCTTTGAGCTAAACCTCTAAGGACTCTTCTTGCATAAAGTAATCCATATTATCCTTTTTTTTTTTTTTTTTAAATACGAGAAGAACTCTGCACTTAGATGAAGTGATGAGCCTTGGGGCCCAGAGCTAGTAGGTTGTAGAACAGGGATTTGAACCAGAGTTTGGCTCTAACCCTCTGCTTTTAATCACTGTGTTGTTCTCTCTTCCTGTCCTCTAGACTTATTTCTTGGCTTAATGCCCCCTACGTCAGGCCTAGGTCAAGATCAGACCTTGCCCCAGAGCCTTCCTTTTCCTCTTTACAGTCTGACTTCCAGGCATGCATTATTTTCTTTTTTCCCTCATGAATCTTTTTCCTATAGAAGCATTTAGTCCTCCGTGGGCCTTGTGGATCCAGCAGCAGTTAGCTGAGATTTCCTTTTCCTTGGTGATTAGATCACATGGGCTAGTGCTGAAAATGTTTTCTTTCTGGATTTGGAGGGAAACAGTAATTTCCCCCACCCTGTTTTCCAATAAATGCTCATTCCAAACAGTCCTTCCCTTTAATCCTTTGTGAGTGGCATTTGTTATTTATAATAAGCTGTGCTCCACTGCAGCTGTTTAAGCTCCTTAAGAGCTTACCATTCATTCATTCAGTAACATTTGTTAATATCTCAGTTATATCCATTCACACAGACTTTCTAGCTTGGAAGGTTGTTTAATATTTTTTAGACTCAGTTTCCTTAGGTATGAAATAGGAATAATGACCTACTTTACTGTTTGCAGGGTTAAATGGATAACATGCATAAAACGTTTGGCAGGTGTTCAATAAATTACTGTGATCTGAATACTGAATTTATTTAAGTACCCAGTGCCATTTTGGGGGATGGAGTAACATCTAGGACAAATCCCTTTTTCCTTCAGTTAACTTAGGATGACAGACTTGTACCTAAAAAACTTCCTCTAACACAAAGAAGAAAGTTATGCATCATTTTTCACACCCGACCATTATAATTGAAATATTTCATATTTATAATAAAGAAAAAATGAAGTGATATATGGCAAGTGGGTACACAGAAAGTGGTATGTGTAAAAGCTCAGACTGGGGAGACATTCAGAATAGGAGAGAAATATCATTGCTTCCTCCATGGGCCTTTCACATAAAAGTTGCTCAAGAAATGTAAGTTGCATTATCATCATTATTACTGTTCCATTAATAAATTCCGCAGAACTTACAGAAAATAGTTCTTCAGTTTGCTTCAAGCTGCTGGGGGGTCAGCCTCTGGGGCAGAGAGCACTGTTTGAGAGTCCCCAGGGGAGAGGGGTTAGGAGCTCACGTTTGCTTAGCACCTGCCTGGCCAGGCACCATGCCCCACTCCAATCTCATTTGGTTTCCCCTAAGCCCCTGAGTCACGCAGGGCCGCTCAGGTTCAGATCACAACACACACCAGCAACAGGTTTGATTCCCAAGAGGGCTCCTCTCAGTTATGCTGGAGAAATGAATGCATTTACTGTTCTTTCATGCAAAGCCAGTGCTGTACCTCTCAGCCCCCATTTGGCTGTCTGCCTCTGCAGTGACCTTCGTGTGTCAAGGTTGCAGGCTGTGTGTCTCTCTCCTTGGCGACAGTGCATCTGTCATGGTAACCACAATTTATGGAGCATCCACAAAGGCTAGGCCCTTTACCTTCATTATTTCATCAACACCCCCTCAATGGCCCTTATTCCACCCCTGGGGGCCCACACTGCACAAGGCACCTGAAGATCAGTCCTGGAAACCCAGGATCACTCAGATGTGCCGTGGCACCAGTGCGCACTGCGGTGACTTGTTCTTAGGGATACTTGGCTGGCTTTCAAACACCATCCTTTAGACAAGGGGAAGCAGCCTGATGGCAAGATCTACATCAAAGTCTAATTCATCTCCTGGGATCCTTGCCCCAGAAGAACTGGGTCCGCTCCGAAGGCTACTTTATATTTCGGGGTGTGTGCGGGGACAGCGCTATGGTCCTTGCCTTCTGGGAGGCCAGCTGTCGGGTTGGGTCACTGAGGACAGGGTCTTCTTGAGACTTGGCTTCCTGGTGCAAAGAGGGCCTTTTAAACTCAGAGTCTCTCCTTTCTGCTTTCTTTGCTAGATTGCTTGCCTCTTGGCTCCTGCTAATGCCCCTGAATCCATTCGTCACTTGCCCCTGTGTCCTTCCTCCCTCTCTCCCTCCTGCCTCTCCCCCCCACCCCATAACCATGTATAAGCCTTTGAGATCCTTTTTCCTTGAAGCTTCAGGGCAAACCTATCAGCTGATTGTTACGCTGGTCTTTAGATCCAGACCTTGAATACTCTCCGGGGAGCAGATGTGGTTAAACCAGCTAATGCGTGTGACAGTGTGTACTGCCAGGTAGACAGACAATCAGGAAAGCTTTTGTTTTCCTCATCTTAATTTTTATTTCCCTAAGTGGTCAGATTTTTGCCTCTTATCTTCTGGAGACACCAGAGAATGTATTGCCTGGAGCAGCTCTGGCAGGACTTTCAGTCTCCTGAACTTCTAAGAAGACGTATGCACTCAACCTAAACCATTTGCTCACAGCCCCTTTGAACTTAGCACATTCTGTCCTTTCTCCCTTTGGCAGGTGATCACAATGGAACAGGGCGAGTTTTAGGAACACAGGGCTCTCTTTCCAGCTTTGAGCTGCGGACTCCTTTCCCTCCAGCTTGCCTTGGATCACGAGGCCCCCTGGTGAACGCGTTTCTGCTCTTCAGCTCCTGTTCCCTTCCCTTCTTCCTCCCCTCGAATTTGAGCATTAAGGTCTCTCTAGGTGGCCACTGGCTGCTGATTTTTAATTTCACCAGCTCCCTTGGCTTCCCACCCAGAAGTGTGGGGCTGCCTTGACTTCTTACTTATTGGAACTTAGAGCCTTTATATCTCTACTAATTGATCCATAGAGGTAACCTTTACTGACCCACTGGTAAGAAATGCTGAGCAATTAAGCTGTGGTCTCTAACAGGTGCTATTTCAACAAATGTTCACAGAGTGCCTCTGGGTCAGACCCGCTGCTAATCTCAGGGATTACACACACAGGAATAAGAAACTGACAAGCCTTGCCCCCAAAGACTGGAAGACTTGTGGGGAAGCCAGACCTTTTACTTAACGTTACCAAGATACAGTGTTAATGCCATGGCAGAGGGCTGTGCAGACTGCAGAGAGCCCTAACTGCATGGGGACCGCTTGGGGGAAGCATACAGGCGCTGATGTTTATTTTGGGCCTGGAAGGCTGTACCAGTTCAGAAGTCGGTAGGTTGGGTAGAATTCCAGGCCGGCCCTTAGAGGCACAAGAGCTCAGTGTGTTTGGGAAGTGATGAGGGATCCTTTATGCCTGGGAAGTGTAGAGTTGGCGGCAGGAGGGGGGGGAGAGGATGAAGACTGGAGTTGAATTTGGGAAGAGAGACTGAGACCAGATGATGAAGGACTTGACGTGGCATCAAACCAAATGTGCCTTAAAACCATCTATGTCTGAACTTTATTTTCTAGGCAGAGATGAGCCATGGCTGTTTTTTGAAACAGAGGGTAGTGACCAAGGGCTGTGTTTATGAAAACAAATCTGGTGGAAAGAGAAGTCAAAAGTGCATGAGGTTCCTGACCCTGACTTGGGTTACCTCTTGGGTGGGGATGCTGTAGACAACCTGGGAATATGTACTGGGTGTTTGTCATCACTATAAATACTGGATTGGATATCACAGAGCCAGTGCTATTCCTTACCTAGGCTACGTTGCCCAAGCACATCCAGATCCCAAAGAAGCTGGGCGCAAGTCTGGTGATGGCCTTTGTTGATCTCAAATCTTGTGGGAATATATGACTTTTCAGTTATTGACAGTGACATTTCAGAAGAATATTTTCTCCCCTAACTTATTTCTGTCCCTTCAGTCTTTGGGGATTACAGCTTCTTTATAATTGGATATTTTGTGTCCAATTGAAATGTCTGCATATTTAAGTATTAAGTTTGCTGACTTGTATTCTCTTTGTGATGTTGTGTATACAGCAGACAAAACCTTTAAGGAGAGTTCTGACTGGGATTTCTGCGTTTGCTTCTTACGATCCTCCCCACATCCGTAAACAGCTACATTTTTAAAAAATTCAGTGGAAAACAGTTTAGTGTTATTCTTTTTGACATCACTTTCATATATCGAAAACGTGCAGAAGACAAAAAATATATATATATATTTTTTTACGATAGTAGCAAAGGGTAAGAAATGACAAAAGAATCTGCTTCAACTCCACCCTGTTGAGTCTGCTTCCCAGAGGAAATCATTGCCTAAAATTTCATTTGTATCAGTTCAGAAATGTATCCAGCATATCTATGATATATTGTATACATTTTTTTCTCTTTTCTTTTTAAACACAAATGGGGAGCATGAATGCTTAGTGTCTTCTGTGTCTTGTTCTTTTTCATTTCCCTGTACTTTGGAGACCATCCTGCATCAGTATATACGCATCTGCCTCATTCTTTTAAGTAGCTTCATTGAACTCCAATATGTACTCTGACATTTACCTTAATTTGCCTAGGTCATTATTCTCCTGTTTAAGGATGTTTAAGTTGAGTGTCAGATTTACAGTCACAACTCAGATATGAAAAAATGCAATTTATTTTTCTACAACTAGGTTTGGTTCATGAGTCTCTCTTTCTGCTGTTGCAGGAAAACTGCCAACTCCAGGACACTCAGATGATTTGACATGTAATGTTAAACATGATCAGTTTGGGGGTTTATACTCAGTTCATTCAGGATTCTCCCCCTTCCTCAAATGCTACCGTTTTCCCTGGGGGCGACCTGGGTCCCCAGATGAGAGACTTCTCTGCAGTCTTTGTTGCTACTCCACTTTCCTGACTGCCTCCCATCCTTTGCAGTAACTGTTGCTGAGGTCTCCACATGTGCTCTAGTCAGTGAGGGCCATGTGCTCTGGGTCCTTCCTAGGACCACAAAGACCCCTTTGGGATGACCTACCAGTGCTCAGGTGGGCCCCTCCTTCCCAAGTCCTCCCACAACAGGTGCCATGTTGGACACCGTCTTCCCCACAAAACTTGCAGGTCCCTTCTGTTCTCGGGCTCCTAAACAAATCTGGAGCTTCTATTACCCCCCAAACCAGGCAGAGTATTCTGGCCTAACCTTTGGTTACTGCCTCTCAGTTGCTCCTTCCTCTGTCTGCTAGCCAAACTCTTCATTTCCTTAGGTTTGAGAAGGTAATTCCAAAGTCATAGCATCTTCTTCGTAGTCTGTGGTGTATACTATACCTCTGCTTTCTATGCCTCAGACTTTGGTTCTTGCCAGACAAAGTTCAGCTCTTCAAATTCTAAAGAAACTTCTTTTCTCCTGCTAACCTTTAGGTCTTCTCTTCTCTGGTGCTGTAATCATCAAAGTTATTCTAGAAGCACTGAGAGGAGAGAGAAGGGACTGCTGAGAGGGAGAAATGTGCTGGCTAATTTCTCAAAACGTTGTCCTGTGAGGGTTGTTTCAGGTGTCCTGCCAGTTCAAGAGGTCTTCACTGAGGACTCCTGAGCTCATGTCTCTTTGTACCTCTATAACCACCTGAAAAGATAATTCCTAGTTATGATTCCTGCTGCCCAGTATCTTTGAAAATGTCTATTAAAACTTCTTTAAAAATGCATTTGGGAATAAATTAGAAGTTTGGGATTAACAGATATGCACTACTATATATAAAACATATAAACAACAAGGACCTTGTATAGCACAGGGAACTATATTCTATATTTTATAATAACATATAGTGGAAAAGAATATATATATATACATATCTATCTATATCTATATCTATATCTGAATCACTTTGCTGCACACCGGAAACTAAGACAACATTGTAAATCAACTATCCTTCAATAAAAAAAACATGCTAGGACTTCCCTGGTGACGCAGTGGTTAAGAATCCGCCTGCCAATGCAGGGGACACGAGTTTGAGCCCTGGTCCGGGAAGATCCCACATGCCGTGGAGCAACAAGCCCATGCGCCACAACTACTGAGCCTGCGCTCTAGAGCCTGCAAGTCATAACTACTGAGCCTGTGCGCCTAGAGCAACGAAGAGAAAGCCCCACGGCGCAACTAGAGAAAGCCCGTGTGCAGCAACGAAGACCCAACGCAGCCAAATATATATATATATAAACCTTAAAAAAATGCTTTTGGTCATACTAATGGATTTTGGGAAATGCATTTCACTTGATAGTAATTGCAAATCACATCTTCCTCCCCTCTCTCCAAGCTTAGAGTGCTGAGTGGAAATGCCTTGTTTTCTCAGTGAGAAGAGAAAGGGAGGAAGAATGTGCACATTTTGGAGGCTGGTGTAGAGGTAACCCTCAGATGCAGCATCCCTGCATCTGTAACTAGGAAACTGTGATTTTAGCTTCTCATTTCCTGAGACCTGTCTTCGATGCTAAGACTGGCCAGGTAAATTTGCCCCCAAACATTGGCTTGGGAAGAGTTTAGTTTTGATATGTAAAAACAGCGCAAGGTGCAAATGTGGAGTAAAGGATTCCTTTAAATCATATGGAGATTTGTTTTCTACATCTGTGACTTTATTTCTGCTTTGCAAATAAGTTCATCTGTACCATTTTCCTAGATTACACATATAAGCAATATTATACAATATTTCTCATTCTCTTTCTGACTTACTTCACTCTGTATGACAATCTCTAGGCCCATCCATGTCGCTGCAGATGGCATTATTTCGTTCCTTTTTATGGCTGAGTAATATTCCATTGTATGTATGTACAACATCTTTATCTATTCCTCTGTCGAAGGACATTTAGGTTGCTTCCATGTCCTGGCTATTGTAAATAGTATGGGTAGATGTATACGTATAACTGATTCACTTTGCTGTACAGCAGAAACTAACACAACATTGTAAAGCAGCTATACTCCAATAAAAATTAATAAAAAATAAGTCATATGGGGATTATTCATTAGATATAGTAAGATGCAACAGGATCTTAGATTTTCTCAACAGCATCTAGTACAGGAACTTCCACCCACCTCTGGTTCTGTGAGCCGTCTCCAGTAATCAGTAATATTCCATCTCGCAAACCTCCTTCCCATCTTCCCTATGGAAGGATTGACTTCTTTCTACCTAAAATTCAACTCAGGTAGCTCGAGCTTGCTGCAAGGGATGCGCCTCTCTAAATGCTGTAAAACCTGAAACCTCCGAGATAAAGCCATGCAGGGAGACTTTCCACTTGAGCAGGAGCACCTGACCTCACTGTCCAGCCCCTGGCTGTCAGGCTTAGGCTCCTAGGGGTCCTTGCAGGCTGGTCCCGGGGGCTGCTGCTCCACTGGATGCTGGGGCCCATGTGTGGTTCATGTTAGCACAGCTGAAAGAGGCTGGACCTCTCACGGAGACCTGACTGAGCTTGAAGGGAAAACTCAAGGGAAATAAACATAAAGAGTATAAGAAATACAATCAGCTTGGTTTCCACAGGCAGGGTTCTCTCTCTGCCCATTCTACTCCGTACTGGAAACTAAGACAGGAGATGGGAAGCCATCCTGTAGTCGCAAGCAGCTGACAGACAACCTTTCCTGGTGGCTCTCCAGCTCTGACAGGTATGCATGGAGCACCTTGACCTCTTCATTCTTCCCGCCTTTTGAGAATAAAGCTGAGTTCCAGCCTCTGTTGGATTCTCCTTTCTATTCCAAGGACCCATGTCTTCTCCAGGTGTTTGATATCAGGAATGGTCTCACCCAACAGATGAGACTTTTATTGCTACATAGAGGGATAATTCATGTACCGGAAATTAAACACAGATAGTAAGGGGAAGGGGAGATTTTCCTTCCTTTGGCAATCATGGTTTGAGCCATTCCTTCATTTGTTATTTCAGTTTTTCAACAGTTATTGAACACCTACTCTATGCCGGCCATTGTACTAGGTTCTAAGGATATAAGACAAATAAGACATACACCCTTCTCTGAAGGAGCCTACAGTCTGGTAAACTAAGGCAGACTAAAGAAATCGGCATAATAAAAGGTTATTGTGCTGTGACAATTACATGGGGTCCAGTGGAAGGACAAAAGAGAAGGACATTGATGCTATGGAGTGAAGGGTTGGTCTGGGGTTTGGACCAGGGAAAGCTTCATGGGGAAATTAATGTTTCAGCTAAGTCCTAAAGGGCGAACAGATTGTTGTTGTAGAAAATGGTGGTGGGGAAGGCAGCCTAGAGGAGGAAAAAGCATAGCCAGAGCATATGGAGAAATAAATTGGGTTGTTCTGTTGGGAAACTCCAAGACGTGTAGTGTGGGTGGTCCACGCAGTACCCAGGGTGTGACGAGCCATGTGGTGCAGGCTGGGTGACTGAGCCAGGAAGTTTAAACTTAATATACAGGGGTGAGGAGAACAGAAGAGCCAGCCGACTTCAGGGTATGGTGTGGTACTCGGGAGTTAAACAGAGCAGTGTGGCCCACAGACCAACAGCATCCCTTGGGAACTCATAAGAAATGCAGATTCTCAGACCCTACCCCAAATCTCCTGAATCAGACTCTTTGCAGGTGGGGTTCAGTGGTCTGTTTAGATAAGACTTCCAGGTGATTCTGATGCTTGTTCAAGCTTGAGAACTACTGAGAAGGAGAGTATAGGAAGAACTAGAAAGAGAACCCTTTTGTGTCGTGGGGTGAAGATGATGAATTTGGGCTTGAATGTGTTGAGCTTGAGATGTCTGGGGGGATGTCTAGGTAGAGCAATTAAAGTGTAGTCCGAGGACCCACAGCATCAGTGTCATCTGGGAGATGGTTACAAATGCAGAATCACACCCCCACCCCCCGACCTCCTGAATCAGAAGCTGTAGTTTGACAAGATCCCCAGGTGGCTTGCATGTACCTCACAGATGAGAAGCAGTGCTAGTCTAGAGGTTAGTTGGGTCTATGGGATTGATGCTCAAACGAGGGGTCTGGGCAGGCAGTAGACATGTGGATGTTTTCAGTTTCAGGTGGTAATTGTAGGTGGCACACTTCAGGGTTCGGGTATAGAGCTGGGAAGAGGGAGGCTAGATGTGGTGTCTTTGCTTGAATCATCACACTGACTGGTCAGGATTAACATCACCAAGCTGTACAACATCACTCATAATGAGCCCCTGGATGGTAGCCAGCCTGTTGTAAGAAAAGTGTTTTATGTGCTTATTACCCTTTCCAAAGTGCTGTTTGCAGCCATTTTCTCAAGAAACAACAATTTCCTCAGACATCCATAGTAGGTCATTGGAAGAACTGGGACCAGAACCTGCTGTCAGAACACTTACTGCCCTGTTCTTGTCATTGTGGGGGAGAGAGGCTCTGCACTTACTAATGTCATCAGGCTTGGGAATGTGAACGAGAAGAAAAAAATATCACACATGATATGCTCATAGATCAATAAAAGTTTGTTAAAGGTTGTTGAAACAAATGATGGAAAATGAATGATAAAAACTGCTTTCAGATTTGAAAAATGCATTCCTGTTGGTAACCTCAATTTGACCTTTACAACATCACTGTAAGTAGATAAGATGGGAATTATTCATGCTCCCATTTAAAAAAAATAACAGCTTTATTGATGTAATTAATGTACCATAAAATTCACCATCTAGAGTGTATAATTCAGTGGTTTTTAGCATATTCACAAGGTTGTGCAACCATCACCACTATCTAATTACAGAACATTTCCATCACCCCCAAAAGAAATCCATACCCTTTAGCAATCACTGACTATTCTCCCCTCCCCCCCAGCCCCTGGTAAGCGCTAATCTGCTCTCTGTCTCTATGAATTTGCTGTTTCTGGACATTTCATATAAATGGAATCATGCAGTACGTGGCCTTTTGTGTCTGGCTCTTTTCACTTAGAATAGTGTTGAGGTTCATCAGTATTGTAATATATATCAGTACTTCATCTCTTTTACGGCTGAGTAGTAATCCAGTGTATGGATATGCTCTGTTTTGTTTATCCAGTCATCAGGTGATAGGCGTTTGGGTGGTTTCCATCTCGTGGCTATTATGAACAAAGCTGTTATGAATGTTCATGTACAAGTCTTTACTTGGACATATGTTTCCACTTCTCTTGGGTATACACCTAGGATTGGAATTGCTGGGTCACAGGGAAATACTGCATGTAACTTTTTGAGCAACTTCCAGATAGTTTTCCAAAGTGACTGCACTATTTTACGTTCCCACCAGGAATGCATGAGGGTTCCAGTTTCTCTGCATCCTCTCCCAACACTTGTTATTATTTGTTCCTTTTATTATAGCCATCCTAGTGGGTGTACTCATTTAATAGGTAAGAAAATTGAGGGTGCATTTTTTTTGCCAGAGTTTGTGGAGCTTGTAAATGGCCAAGCTTGAACTTTTTTTTAAAAGAGCAAATACGTATATGAAGTTTGCTCTGTGCAAGGCATTATTTAAGTCCTTTGCTCTTAAGTCGTTTATGTTTTACAACAACCTGGAAGGAAGGCACTATTATCATCTTTATTTATAAATGCATGCAGGGCCAGGACTGGACTGAGATGCAACATTTAAGAAGACATCGCAACCCTGAGAGTGTCTCCTTAAATGTTGCATCCTAAGTACTTCAAAAAGCCTAGTGACTGAGCCACATTTCATAATTACCAGGTGGCAGAGCTGGGATTCAAACTCAGGAAACCTGGTTTCAGAGTCCAAGTCTAACCACTATGCTTTACTAACATCCATGTCCTTGACTTCCAACTCAGGCTTTTTCCATTTCTTTCTCAAGACCTAACTTTCCAAAATTAGCTAGAACTTTGACAAATGGGATATCCCAAGTAAAATCCCAGAGATGGGTTATGGGGAGACTAAGCCGAACTAATCAACCTAACAGCCTCCAGGGCACCTACCGCGAGCACCCCTGGAAGGGTTAACTGGCTACACAGATCCTCTCGACCACATCTGTGCTTATTATCCCAACTCTGCATGAATCTACCCAGTTCATGTCGGCCCCCTTGCCAGTGGCCAGATGGGCTCTGTCCTGGTGGGGAAGAGGCCATTCTGAACCCTCAGGATGATTAGCTCTGACCAGCCGGCTCTAAGGAAAACACACATTCTCCTGGCCAAGTGGGGATGAATCTGTGGCTTGTCCAAGTGTTCTGAGTCAAGGATTCAGAAATCATCTCTCTCACAAGCACACCCTAACTGGCTGCTCCTTCTCTGTAGTCCGTTTATCAGAATTAACTGGCCGTTTGTTTCTGAATCATCCTCTTTCCGATGGTGCTGCTGCTTGGGTGGGTTTTGAATGGTTCTCTGGTTTAGGCAGAGCCACCCACAAGGCAGTGTGAATACAAAAATATACATGTGCACATGTATCTGTTACCCCCTCAGGGGTGATGGGCAGCCTTTGGAAAGATGCTTACACAAGTCATCAGCCAACTGTAGTAGGTTCTCCTTTTGCATCCACTGCTTTCCAAGAGCAAGGTCAAGTCAGTCTGGGTTCAGCACCTCTCACTGAGCTATAGCAGTGCAGCCCAGCCCAGACCAGCAGATTTTTGTATATGTCACAAACTCAGAGGTTTTTAAAGCAATTTTATACCTGTCTTTCTCCATTAAGCATAATACATTTTATTGTTGAATTCTCACTCTTCTGTTTGGAATGTCAATTCTGTTCTTTGACTTTGTTCCTCAAGTCATGCTGCTGATGCTGGTCTAAAGTCGTTGGTCTATGGACCAGCATCACCAGCATCACCCGGGAGCTTGTTGGAAACGCAGAATCCTGGGCCCCACCCCAGACCTCCTGAATCAGAATCTGACTCTCAGAAAGATCCCTAGGTGATTCCTGTGCACATTCACATTTGAGAAGCATCACTCCATGTGTGTTTATCTCTATAGTACCTTCAGCTGGGGTCTCCACCCAGTACTTACTGTGAAGCTAGAATTTTCATTAGGCTTTCAGATCTTAAAAAAAAAAAAAAAAAAAAGACAAACACACGCGCGCACACACACACACACACACACACACACACACACAGAAATTCTTTCCTTCACTTTTTGTTTTTGTTTTTTTTTGTTTTTGTTTTTTTGCAGTGCGCGGACCTGTCACTGTTGTGGCCTCTCCGTTTGCAGAGCACAGGCTCCGGTTGCGCAGGCTCAGCAGCCATGGCTCACGGGCCCAGCCGCTCCGTGGCATGTGGGATCTTCCCAGACTGGGGCACGAACCCGTGTCCCCTGCATCGGCAGGCGGACTCTCAACCACTGCGCCACCAGGGAAGCCCTTTCCTTCACTTTTTCATGATGTCATTCATTCATGTTACCTGGCCTGCCACAAAAAGAAAAAAGCAAATTACATCCAACATATATATATCTATATAGATATAGATATATATTTGTTTTGAAACTTCTTTTTTTGTTGTTGATTTTTAATCTAATTTATTTCGAGATTGTTATCTTTCTGCATGTATCTTTGCTAGCATTTCTTTTTTTTGACATCTTTATTGGATAATTGCTTTACAATGGTATGTTCATTTCTGCTTTATAATAAAGTGAATCAATTATACATATACATATATCCCCATATCTCTTCCCTCTTGCATCTCCCTCCCTCCCACCCTCCCTATCCCACCCCTCTAGGTGGTCACAAAGCACCGAGCTGGTCTCCCTGTGCTATGTGGCTGCTCCCCACCAGCTATCAGTTTTACATTTGGTAGTGTATATATGTCCATGCCACTCTCTCACTTTGTCACAGCTTACCCTTTCTCCTCCCCATATCTTCAAGTCCATTTTCTAGTAGGTCTGTGTCTTTATTCCCATCTTGCCCCTAGGTTCTTCATGACCTTTTTTTCTTTTTGATTCCATATATATGTGTTAGCATACGGTATTTGTTTTTCTCTTTCTGACTTACTTCACTCTGTATGACAGACTCTAGGCCCATCCACCTCACTACAAATAACTCAATTTCATTTCTTTTTATGTCTGAGTAATTAATATTCCATTGTATATATGTGCCACATCCTCTTTATCCATTCATCTGTCGATGGACACTTAGGTTGCTTCCATGTCCCGGCAACTGTAAATAGAGCTGCAATGAACATTGTGGTACATGACTCATTTTGAATTATGGTTTTCTCATGGTATATTCCCAGTAGTGGGATTGCTATGGTAGTTCTATTTTTAGTTTTTTAAGGAACCTCCATACTGTTCTCCATAGTGGCTGTATATATATTTACATTCCCACAAACAGTGCAAGAGAGTTCCCTTTTCTCCACACCCTCTCCAGCATTTATTGTTTGTAGATTTTTTGATGATGGCCATTCTGACTGGTGTGAGGTCATACCTCATTGTAGTTTTGATTTGCATTTCTCTAATGATTAATGATGTTGAGCATTCTTTCATGTGTTTGTTGGCAATCTGTATATCTTCTTTGGAGAAATGTCTATTTAGGTCTTCTGCCCATTTTTGGATTGGGTTGTTTGTTTTTTGATATTGAGCTGCATGAGCAGCTTGTACATTTTGGAGATTAATCCTTTGTCAGTTGCTTCATTTGCAAATATTTTCTCCCATCCTGATGGTTGTTTTTTTGTCTTGTTTATGGTTTCCTTTGCTGTGCAAAACCTTTTAAGTTTCATTAGGACCCATTTTTTTGTTTTTATTTCCATTTCTCTAGGAGGTAGGTCAAAAAGGATCTTGCTGTGATTTATATCATAGAGTGTTCTGCCTATGTTTTCCTCTAAGAGTTTGATAGTGTTTGGCCTTACATTTAGGTCTTTAATCCATTTTGAGGTTATTTTTGTGTATGGTGCTAGGGAGTGTTCTAATTCCATTCATTTACATGTAGCTGTCCAGTTTTTCCCACACCACTTATCGAAGAGGCTGTCTTTTCTCCGCTGTATATTCTTGTCACATTTATAAAAGATAAGGTGAGCATATGTGCATGGGTTTATCTCTGGGCTTTCTATCCTGTTCCATTGATCTGTATTTATGTTTTTGTGCCAGCACCATACTGTCTTGATTACTGTAGCTCTATAGTATAGTGTGAAGACCAGGAGCTTGATTCCTCCAGCTCCATTTTTCGTTCTCAAGATTGCTTTGGCTATTCGAAGTCTTCTGTGTTTCCATTCAAGTTGTGAAATTTTTTGTTCTAGTTCTGTGAAAAATGCCATTGGTAATTTGATAGGGATCGCATTGAATCTGTAGATTGCTTTGGGTAGTGTAGTCATCTTCACAATGTTGATTCTTCCAATCCAAGAACGTGGTATATCTCTCCATCTATTTGTATCACCTTTAATTTCTTTCATCAGTGTCTTACAGTTTTCTGCATACAGGTCTTTTGTCTCCTTACGTAAGTTTATTCCTAGGTATTTTATTCTTTTTGTTGCAATGGTATATGGGAGTGTTTCCTTCATTTCTCTTTCAGATTTTTCATCATTAGTGTATAGGAATGCTAGAGATTTCTTTGCATTAATTTTGTATCTTGCTACTTTACCAGATTCATTGATTAGCTCTAGTAATTTTCAGGTAGCATCTTTAGGATTCTCTATGTATGGTATCATGTCATCTGCAAACAGTGACAGCTTTACTTCTTCTTTTCCAATTTGGATTCCTTTTATTTCTTTTTCTTCTCTGATTGCTGTGGCTAAAACTTTCAAAACTATGTTAAGTAATAGTGGTGAGAGTCGACAAGCTTGTCTTGTTCCTGATCTTAGTGGAAATGGTTTCAGTTTTTCACCATTGAGGACGATGTTGGCTGTGGGTTTGTCATATATGGCCTTTATTATGTTGAGGCAAGACCCCTCTATGCCTACTTTCTGCAGGGTTTTTATCGTAAATGGGTGTTGAATTTTGTCGAAAGCTTTCTCTGCATCTATTGAGATGATCATATGGTTTTTCTCTTTCAATTTGTTAATATGGTGTATCACATTGATTGATTTGTGTATATTGAAGAATTCTTGCATTTCTGGGATTAGCCCCACTTGATCATGGTGTATGATCCTTTTAATGTGCTGTTGGATTCTGTTTACTAGTATTTTGTTGAGGATTTTTGCATCTATGTTCATCAGTGATATTGGCCTGTAGTTTTCTTTCTTTGTGACATCTTTGTCTGATTTTGGTATCAGGGTGATGGTGGTCTCGTTGAATGAGTTTGGGAGTGCTCCTCTCTTTGCTATATTTTGGAAGAGTTTGAGAAGGATAGGTGTTAGCTCCTCTCTAAATGTTTCATAGAATTCATCTGTGAAGCCATCTGGTCCTGGGCTTTTGTTTGTTGGAAGATTTTTAATCACAGTTTCAATTTCAGTGCTTGTGATTGGTCTGTTCATATTTTCTTTTTTCTCCTGATTCAGTCTCGGAAGGTTGTGCATTTCTAAGAATGTGTCCATTTCTTCCAGGTTGTCCATTTTATTGGCCTAGAGTTGCTTGTAGTAATCTCTCATGATCCTTTGTATTTCTGCAGTGTCAGTTGTTACTTCTCCTTTTTCATTTGTAATTCTATTGGTTTGATCTTCTCCCTTTTTTTCTTGATAAGTCTGCCTAATGGTTTATCAATTTGGTTTAGCTTCTCAAAGAACCAGCTCTTAGTTTTATTGATCTTTGCTATTGTTTCCATTATTTCTTTTGCATTTATTTCTTATCTGCTCTTTATGATTTCTTTCCTTCTGCTAACTTTGGGGTTTTTTGTTCTTCTTTCTCTAATTGCTTTAGGTGTACAGTTATGTTGTTTATTTGAGATGTTTCTTGTTTCTTGAGGTAGGATTGTATTGCTATAAACTTCCCTCTTAGAACTGCTTTTGCTGCATCCCATAGGTTTTGGGTTGTCGTGTTTTCATTGTCATTTGTTTCTAGGTATTATTTGATTTCCTCTTTGATTTCTTCAGTAATCTCTTTGTTATTAAGTAGTGTATTGCTTAGCCTCCATGTGTTTGTATTTTTTACAGATTTTTTCCTGTAATTGATATCTAGTCTCATAGCGTTGTGGTTGGAAAAGATACTTGATACAATTTCAATTTTCTTAAATTTACCAAGGCTTGATTTGTGACCCAAGATATGATCTATCCTGGAGAATGTTCCATGAGCACTTGAGAAGAAAGTGTATTCTGTTGTTTTTGGATGGAATGCCCTATAAATATCAATTAAGTCCATCTTGTTTAATGTATCATTTAAAGCTTGTGTTTCCTTATTTATTTGCATTTTGGATGATCTGTCCGTTGGTGAAAGTGGGGTGTTAATGTCCTCTACTATGATTGTGTTACTGTCGATTTCCCCTTTTATGGCTGTTAGCATTTGCCTTATGTATTGAGGTGCTCCTATGTTGGGCGCATAAATATTTACAATTGTGATATCTTCTTCTTGGATTGATCCCTTGATCATTATGTAGTGTCCTTCTTTGTCTCTTGTAATAGTCTTTATTTTAAAGTCTATTTTGTCTGATATGAGAATTGCTACTCCATCTTTCTTTTGATTTCCACTTGCATGGAATATCTTTTTCCATCCCCTCACTTTCAATCTGTATGTGTCCCTAGGTCTGAAGTGGGTCTCTTGTAGGCAGGATAATATGGATCTTGTTGTTGTATCCATCCAGGCAATCTATGTCTTTTGGTTTAGCATTTAATCCATTTACATTTAAGGTAATTATCGATATGTATGTTCCTATTACCATTTTCTTAATTTGGGGGGTTTTGTTATTGTAGATCTTTTCCTTCTCTTGTGTTTCCTGCCTAGAGAAGTTCCTTTAGCATTCGTTGTAAAGCTGGTTTTGTGGTGCTGAATTCTCGGCTTTTGCTTGTCTGTAAAGGTTTTAATTTCTCCATCAAATCTGAATGAGATCCTTGCTGGGTAGAGTAATGTTGGTTGTAGGTTTTTCCCTTTCCTCACTTTAAATATGTCCTGCCACACCCTATGGCTTGCAGAGTTTCTGTTGAAAGATCAGCTGTTAACCTTATGGGGATTCCCTTGTATGTTATTTGTTGTTTTTCCCTTGCTGCTTTTAATATTTTTTTTTGTATTTAATTTTTGATAGTTTGATTAATGTGTCTTGGGGTGTTTCTCTTTGGATTTATCCTATATGGGACTCTCTGTGCTTCCTGGACTTGTTTAACTATTTCCTTACCCATATTATGGAAGTTTTCAACTATAATCTCTTCAAATATTTTCTCAGTCCCTTTCTTTTTCTCTTCTTCTTCTAGGACCCCTAAAATTCAGATATTGGTGCATTTAATGTTGTCCCAGTTGTCTCTGAGATTGTCCTCAATTCTTTTCATTGTTTTTTCTTTATTCTGCTCGGCAGTAGTTATTTCCACTATTTTATCTTCCAGGTCACTTATCCATTCTTCTGCCTCAGTAATTCTGCTATTGATCCCTTCTAGAGAATTTTAAATTTCATTTATTGTTTTGTTCATCACTGTTTGTTTTCTCTTTAGTTCTTCTAGGTCCTTGTTAAATGTTTTTTGTATTTTCTCCATTCTATTTCCAAGATTTTGGATCATCTTTACTATCATTATTCTGAATTCTTTTTCAGGTAGACTGCCTATTTCCTCTTCATTTGTTAGGTCTGGTGGGTTTTTGCCTTGCTCCTTCATCTGCTGTGTGTTTCTCTGTCTTCTCATTTTGCTTAACTTACTGTGTTTGGGGTCTCCTTTTGGCAGGCTGCAGGTTTGTAGTTCCCGTTGTTTTTGGTGTCTGCCCACAGTGGCTAAGGTGGTTCAGTGGGTTGTGTAGGCTTCCTGGTGGATGGGACTAGTGCCTGTGTTCTCGTGGATGAGGCTGGATTTTGTCTTTCTGGTGGGCAGGTCCACATCTGGTGCTGTGTTTAGGTGTGTCTGTGACCTTATTATGATTTTAGGCAGCTTCTCTGCTAATGGGTGGGTTTGTGTTCCTGTCTTGCTAGTTGTTTGGCATAGGGTGTCCAGCACTGTAGCTTGCCTGTTGTTGAGTGGAGCTCACTCTTGGCGTTGAGCTGGAGATCTCTGGGAGATTTTTGCCATTTGATATTATGTGGAGCTGGGAGGTCTCTGGTGGACCAATGTCCTGAACTTGGCTCTCCCATCTCAGAGGCACAGCCCTGATTCCTGGCCAAAGCACCAAGAGCCTTTGGGAGGTCTGAGGTCTTCTGCCATTGTTCACTAGGTTTTCTGAAGGAGTTGTTCCACATGTAGATGTATTTCTGATGTATTTGTGGGGAGGAAGGTGATCTCCATGTTTTACTCTTCCGCCATCTTGAAGCTCCTCCTAAGACCAACTTCTTTTTTTTTTTTTTTTTTTTTTTTTTTTTTTTTTTTTTTTGCGGTATGTGGGCCTCTCACTGTTGTGGCCTCTCCCATTGCAGAGCACAGGCTCCGGACGCGCAGGCCCAGCGGCCACGGCTCACGGGCCCAGCCGCTCCGCGGCATGTGGGATCCTCCCGGACCAGGGCACGAACCCGTGTTTCCTGCATCGGCAGGCGGATTCTCAACCACTGCGCCACCAGGGAAGCCCCTAAGACCAACTTCTTAATTGCATCTCTCAAAGCAACATTCTGGATCCTCCCATCATTCATAGACTCCTATGTGTTGCCAAGATTAATTGAGAAATGCCTAAAGGCAAAATAAACACTAGCACAGTTTAATTCAAAACTGTATCAGCTAAGAATGAAGGTGCAATTAGTGATAAAGTGATTAATAATTAGTTTCGTAATCTGTTAAATGTTACGTTCAGTGGTTATGTAGAGTGAAGCAAGAATTTCCTCATGAGAGCAGAAATTAATGTTTCACCTTGGTTGCTGTTTTAATGTGCTTATTTTAATGGGGCCATCCTGTAGAAACTCTTGGGCACATTTCCAATTTTAAATAAATGTAGAATTAATTATTATGGAAGCATAAAATTTCAGAGCTGGAACGACCTTCATGGTCATTTAATCCAGTTCAGTCATTTTATAAATAAGTAAGAGTTATATGTCTTACTTAAATCCTTCCACAGAGTGTTGGAACCTTGCTTCTCAATTATCAGACCAGTGATGGTGAAACCTTCTCAGATCCCCACAGACAGAAGGTGGAGAAATTCTGAGGCATTGTCTTGCCTCAGAATTCCTGACGCATTGCTCATTGTATTGCTCCCAAGGCTGTTACCCCACCTTGTGTTATGTTCTAGTTACTTTCAGTTGTACGGTTGGGATCTTGGGAACCCTCTCTGATTCACTTTTATATTTCTTCATCATTCCTAACTCTGTATTTTGCAAACAGTATTTTCACAATACATTGGTATGCAGTGGTGTGCTGGAGTTTTCTTCCCTGCTTGTTAGAGTTGATTGTGTCTTCACATTGATATCTTGAAATTGGCCATGGTGGGCGTACTTACACCGTGGAAATGGACAAATGGCACAAATCAGGGCTTTTTTCCCCATGGAAAGCCAGTTGTTGGAAATTTACATGCACACTTCTGTTTACGTGATTGTCATAAGACCTCACAAGGCAGCTGGTCTTGACAAAACCTAAAGATCCATACCAATGTGAAGATGAGCATTTACTCATTGTTCCGCATGGGTTTCGCATTGTTCAGCCTCCTCTCATTTCATCAGGGATTGAGTTTGACCCAGAGCAAGTCACGCCTCAGGACTGCATTAGTCTTTGGTTGCTTAGCTAGGTTCCATTTACCTGGAAAACTATTTGGGCATGAATGGTCATGGAAACAGGGCCTGAAATATCAGGTACAATTAAGTGAGAAAAAACCCCCCACAAACTGTTATCTGAAAAAAAGTGAATGGGACGTTACTCTGGCTGAAATTACAATTCTATCTTTATTCTTCTCACAAAACCTTCAGTGGCTCCTTACAACCTACAAAAACACCCAAACTCCCTGACATAAATCACATACTGGCTGCAGCTTACCGTTCTAGCCTCATTTTCCACCAGTCACATCACCCACTGTTGATTCCCACCTTCATCCTACATGGCAGCCTCTGTAGAGACTCTGTTCCAGCCTCCAGAATCTTCCCTTCTCCTGGAGAGCCCTCTTTTACCTCCTTGTTCCACTGTAGGCTCTCTCCCAGGTTTCTGTTCCTACCCAGTTCCCTCTCCCATGGATCAGAGCTTCTGGGTTAACATGAAAATCCTCTGTTGTGTGTCTCTCTTTAGGAGCAGGACCCGAGGTCCCATCGGCCCTGGCATGTATGGCTATGGTAAGGCCCCATACATCTTACCACTGCAGACGGACTCTGCACAGCTGCCACAGAGGCTTCGGAGGCAGAGGCCCTCATCCCGGAATTCCAGGTCCCAGGGGGCATCTGGTTCTAGCCATGGATACAACCTTCCAGCCCACCGGGCCCCCCGACATGGACCTCTGTACCAGAGTGACAGTGGCCCTCGTCCTGGACTGCAAGTCTCAGAGGGCTCCATCTACCAGCTGCCTTTGACCCATGACCAAGGCTTCCCTGAAGCCTCAAATCTCTTCCACAACCCAGAAACAAGCAGCAGCCCTGGCCTGGGGGCCCACAGGGCAGCTCAGAGCTTCTCCCAGCCTGCCCGATCTACAGCAATCTCCTGCATTGGGGCCTATCGGCAGTACAAGCTGTGCAACACAAATGTGAGTATACACCGCCTGAGACTGGCCCTGGAAACAGCTGCTACTCTTATCTTTCTGCTGGTTGGCAGTAAACATGATGGAAGACAGAGAGGGCATGGTTTTTTAGGCCACGTGAATGCACCTTTTAGCTTCCCTCCCTTTCATTTCTCTTCATGTGTTCTTCCCATATACTTTTCTTTTTTATAAGGTTATTACTTTAGTAACTAATGGATAACTTCTTGAATCACTTATTGACAATCTGTTGCTGCATATAGCAAACAACCCTCACATTCTCAGTGGCTTTATATCAACAATATTTTTTCTTTGCTCGTGAGTCTGCGAGTCAAGTGCAGTTTGGCTAATTTAGGGCAACCAGTGGTAGTGTCAAAGATGTGGGAGTTTTGGGAGATTTGACCAGCCTGCGTATTATCCAGTAAGTTTCCTGGAGGTTCCGTGCTCTTCAAGGCATAAAGACTTTGGATATTGTACTGTGAAAAAATATGATAGTGAAAAATTGCTGCAGATCCTATAGCTAATGATTCCACAGCAAAGTGAATTATAAATGGAAACTACATAAGATGACCAAATGTGTTTTAAAAAATAAATATCAGTTTGAAGACTTTATATAAAAGAGAAAGGAATGAGAATGTTTAAAGGTTAAACTTCCAAGTTACTATATTTTTCATTAATAATTTAATCTGCCTTAATAGTCTGTTACTGGGTAACAGGACAGCTGTTATATATTAGCTTCAATTTCCTCATTAAAAATATGTTTCCTGCTGTAGAGTCCATAGAAATGACTTAATTTGTGATTTTAATAATTCCTCTGAATGCCTGGATTGCTTTTCAGCTTGTTCTTCCACTGACAGACTTCAGGAATTATTGATTTTTGTAAAGCAGTAATTTTCCTAAAGCCTAAAGTAATTTTCCTAAAGCCATCAGTCAACTAGTAAATCTTAATTGAGCATCATTGCTTGTCTTGTAACGGACCGGGCTCCATGGAGGATAGAAGTCATATTATCTACCTCATGGAGTTGTTACGAGGATCAAATGAGGTGATGTTAAGAAAGTGCTTTATAAATAAAAAAAAATACTTGTGTCCATGATAAGACACAGTCCCTGTTCTGGAATATCCATTGCAATTTTAAAAAAATGAAATGAATTCATTTCTAATGTAGAATATATTCTCCCATTGACTACTATGTGTCAGTTTTAAAGACCAAGTAATCCATAAAGAGAAGGGAAAAGAGAGAAGGCATTTGACATATATGTGGACCTGATATCTACTTAGCATTTCTTTCATTTAACCTACATTTTTGAAGCATGCACTTTTTTCCAGACCTATGCTGCCAACAGCAGGGCTCTCTCTTCCCATATAAAAGCTGTGGCTTCTCCGGGTGCTGGATAACTCCACTACCGAGGAGATTGAATTGCAAGGAATATTTAAAAATTCTTGTGAATTCATGATGTCTGCATCATTTTGGACATAGGTAAAACAATGTCTCACCCATTTTCTTAGACAAAGAAGTAAATGTTGACAGAGGATTGTATAGGTTTAATTCCCTTCTTTTCACTAACATTTTGCATGCCATCACCCCAAGTCACATCCCACTTACCCTTATTGAGAGATAGCTTTCCTTAGAGGTCCCACTACTACATATCTTCTTTTTATAAGCCCATGGCTTCTTGTGACTTGGTCCATGCCCCACGGACACTTTAAAACTCCCTGTGTTAGTGGTCCCCCAAACCACTCCTAGGTTTATTGATTTGCTAGGAAGACTCATAGGACTCAACATATATTTGTATGCACAGTTATGATTTATTACAGTGAAAGGATACAGAGAAAAATCAGCAAAAAGAAAGGTGCATGGGGCCAAGTCCAGAGGAAAGCAGGCACAGTCTTCCAAGAGTCCTGTCCCTGTGGAGTTGCACAGGATGCACTTCGTTCCCTCAGCAATGAGTTGTTACACATGTGAAGTGTTGTCTACCAGGGAAGCTCATTACAGATTCCATGGCCAAAGTTTATATTGGTGGCTAGTCACATAGGCACCCTTTGCCTGCTACATACTAAAGTTCCAGGTTCCCAAAAGGAAAGCAGGTGCTTAGCATAAAATATATTGCTTGTACATATAGTTGGAGCATAGTGAGTCACTCTTATCACTTAGGGAGTGGTGGGAACCCTTTTGAAATCCAAGTTCCTAGACATCGGCCAAGGACCAACCTTGCAATCAGGCCTTTCTAAGGAGAGCAATCTAAGTCTTCTGTGTTGTCTTATTTGCATGTCCTCCACGTGGACCCATGTGCTCCAGCATCTTAGCAACAATGACCTTATGTAGATATGTACGTATCCTCCTCGATGTCCAAATGAGGGGATGGCGTGAGTCCCCCAATTATGTAAATCTTCCTACTCGAAAAGGAAAGAGGTGAAGGGTAATACTGTGAACAAGGAATGAAAGTTATCACGTATGTCCTCTTCAAAAATTAGAAAATAATGCATACATATCGAGTTCTCACCCAGTTATTATCTGGGAGAAGAAAAAGAAGGGAAAGTAACCCAGTGTAGGTTGGAAATATCCACTGATTTCAGAACTTCATCCCTTTAACTAAGTGCCCAGTATATGCAACCCCAGTTCTTGATGGAATGCCCCCTTTCTAAAACTACACCACAGTAAAGGGCTCAGTTCTGAGCTGTGAGGTCATGCTCATGACAGGTGGTCTGAATTAAGGGAAATGTTTTTGCAGCCTTCCAAATCTCATCACTGGTCACAATCCCTCCCTCAACACAACAGAGAAGGTGCTAAATCCAGCTACTTGTAGGTCGTAGCACTTGGTGCTGGAGCACTTAGTGAGGGCGAAGGAGCTCTGAGAGCACAGGGCAGGAGGCCATAGGGTTGGGGAAGGGAACAATTGAGCTGGGCTCTCAAGGATGGCCAAAAAACGGATAAGAGCATTTGGGGCCAAGGAAGCAGCTTAGTCAAGGACAAAAAGGCAGGGTTGTTTCAGGATCTTGGGTGCTGCAGTGCCTGCCAGGTGGTAGGGACCCTCCTTCCTTTCCCTCCCGCTTCCTTCTATCCACTTTAAATAATCACGGTCTTAATGGGAAACTTATGCTTTAACATCTCAGAATACAGAATTATCACATGGTCTTGCTGGACTTTCATACATGAGATTGATGGGTGAGAAACATTTTAAACACAGTGAAAAATCAGAAAGCAATTCTAATCAAATGGTTTAATTGGATGGGACAGTGAGTTTGGCAGCTAAGTTGAGCTGGATACAAACCCCAGCTCTAACACCGGGAGCTGAGTTTCCTTGGACAAGTTACTTAACTCTTTGAGGATCATCTGTGAAGTGGGGAGAATAATAGTACCTGCTCCATAGGGTTGATGTGAGGTTCAGATAAGTCATGTGTAAAAGGAGCTTGGCACGTGCTGACACATTGTTAGCAAATAAACCATTTGGACCCGGATAAGTGAACGTGGCTGGAGATAAGAATGGAGTAAGATGTCTGCATATCTGAACAGCTCCCGAATCCTAAGGGCTGAGTCATCGAACTGTGGATGAAATGGTCAGACTTCCTCAGAGTCCCCTTTTGTCCTTTGGGTTAGCTGTGGTTGAGAGTCCTTTCCCTTTGCCCAAGAATAAAACAAGATTGCTGAGAGACCCAGCATTTTCGCTGTTATGTGGCTTTCAATGTAATGACCCTTGGGTCATGTTTAAAGTGATGAAAGTCAGCCTATAGATAACTTCATGCCAATGAAGCCTTTATACCCTCAAATGTGCATATTTCATATTAAGCCCTACCTTGTGATGTCATCTGGGAATTTTAAGCATGCTAGTTTGTCTTTAGGATTGTTCGGTTCATATAAGATGTCCTCTATGAGATAGTACTTCAGTATCAGTAATAAATGCAGCACTAATGATCCCTGAATATAGACTTTAAAAATAGGGAAGGTTTTCTTTTTCCTTGCCTGCAATGTGTATGAGGAAGTGAAGGTGATACACTCCAGTAAAAATAAAGAATCTGTGGTCTTTTAGAGCAGGCATCATCTTAGACGTCTACTAGGACAACAGTGCAAGTCACTCACTGTTGCAGGTTTTTGCTTGGAGTCCATAAGCACGGCACTGACATTGACTGCGTGGGGTCAGGGATGCTGAAAGTAGAGCAAGCTCTGAGCCTAAGCTCAAAGACCAGCAGGAGAGAGAGACTCATAAATAGTTAATAACAAGCGCAGGGCACAGGCACCACTCCACACGCTGTGTAGGCACTTTGAAATCTCCAGGTAGTGGAAATGAACCTGGCTTGGGTGGAGGCCTCAAAGGCCTCCTGCAGGCGATCCAGCGGAAGGGTGAGTTTTCTAGGAAGAGGGAGTGACAGGGATCCGAGAGCCCCTTTGCGCTCCAGTAAGGGCTGAGGATCAAGAAGGGGCGCTTGGAGGACCTCTCAGTGGAATGAGATGCTTTTGCCATGAGCAGTGGCTTCACCTGCAAGTATGTCTTCAGCAGTGAAGGGGCAACATAGAGGTGTCCATGGTTTATCCACAGCCCTGCACTTCCTCAGCTATGGCTAAAAATTATACCTATTCAAGCAATAGAGGAAATAGATAAGTTTCTTCTTCATGGACTTTCATTGAAGGTTAAGACCTGGGAGCAAAAGAACTAGAGTCTTTATAGGAGTGACACAGGGGAAGGAGAAAACCAAACCACAATCCCTCCTGGTGCCCGTGGAGATGTAGTGAAAATACAGTTCTTTTCTACTAGCTGTTTCTGGGGTTTTGTATTATTTTTTGCAAAATACATGAACCAACCAAGACACCGTATGCCCTTTGTCCTGGAGACCCAGGTGTCTCTCTCTCGCCTTCTTCTCTTAAGCATTGTGAGTTCAGTGCTTCCTCCCTGGAGAGGGGACTGACACACAGGCTCCTTCTGGATCAGGGAGGCTGGAGGGAGTCACCAGGTGCAAGGGGGGGGCAAGCTTTCCAGTTTTTAAAGGGCTTTGCTGCTAAAGGAAAAATGATCCTGAATTTAGACTGAGTGCACTTAACGTTTCAAGGGGAAAAACCTTTGGAGCTAAAAAGCAGCTTTTAGCAAACAATGGCTGTGATGAGTTCTGGTATCAATGACTCTCTAGTAAATTTCCCTGGGGTGGGATTGACTTCTGACAATGGATTTATCCCTGTGGACTTGTTTCTGGCTCAAAGTAAGTGAAAATGGAGGGAAGATGTTGGACAAATCTCAAATATAGCTAAGCTCTCTTTAGGCAGATTCTAATTCTATCCCATTCCTCGTCTCATATGAAATGAGAGGAGCTAACAAACAACTTCCTACGTGCAGTTTAAGGAGAAACTTAGCAAATGGGCCACGTCAAGAAGTCAGTGCAGTTCTGTAAGGTATAAAACATGGGAACATATGTATATGTATAACTGATTCACTATGTTGTAAAGCAGAAACTAACACACCATTGTAAAACAGTTATACTCCAATAAAGATGTTAAAAAAAAAAAAAAAAAGACATGACAGGACCTGTGGGACCAGTTAGCGGATGGACAGGTCATTTAACTAGAGGGCTCAGCGTAGGTTTCTCCTATCATGAGCTTGTCACCAACCTCCTTATCTGGGAAATATATGCTAGTGTCAGTGCTTTTTGCATTATTCTGCTTTCCATCTTCTCAGACCACTGGGAATTTTCCATAGAAAGTTCTATTATTGACTTTCATATGTATATGAAAAGTGGCCTTACATATATATATGAAATATGTCTATGAATATTTTGTGAACATATACATATTAAATATATTAAACACGTAAATATTCAAATAAATTTCATATAGATATATTTCATATGTATGAAATATAGATGTATGAATCATACCCATATATATGAATTGTTCACAACTGTCACTTTTCATGATTATAAAAAGTAGTACAAATAGGAAGAAATATCACAGTGGTAGAGAGAGGTATATCCTAGTCCCTCTCCCGAGATGTAATCACAGTCAATCATTTAAAAGTTTTACTCTCATTCTCTCCGTAAGTCTAAATAGTGTACCAACATCTCTGCTTCTTGATATATCAGCTTCAAATTTTCTCTGACTCCTTACTCTGAAAGATGAAGAAATGATCCTCTTTCCTCCCACTCTGCTGATCTCTGCTAGCCACATTTTATTTTCAGTTATATTTTTATTATATATAGTATATTAACAATTTTTATTGTCTTGGTTTATCAATATTAGGAAGGATCAGTCCTCTCCTTCTTTTGCAGGGTTAGAAATGTAATGCCCAAACAGTTCACCAAATTCTTCTCATTGCATTATGTGTTTTGGTGTATGTTTTATTTGTTTGTTGGGCTTTTTCATTTTTGTTTTGTTTTGTTTTTTTTACGTTGGCCTGTGAAATCCCTGCAAAAGACTGTTATGAGGGACTTTTCTCTGTATCCTCAATGCTTGCAACACCTGACACGTAGCAGGGGCACAGTGACTATTTGCCTTTGAAGGAATTTCACATCCTGCCTCAGCAGATAGCAGAGGGGAAGAAACCAGTCTTATTAATGTGATCCCCGAAGTAGCCACTGAGAAATTTATGCTCCCTGGGGGAGTAGTAGCTTTGAATTTAAGTTTACATTTTACCACATACTTCCTGGTTAGTTAGAAAAAAAAAGATATTCTCTTTCAGACCTTCTTACAGGCATAGAGATACATTCACAATCTAAAGAGAGAGAAATAAGCATTCCTGGGGTAAGCCTAGGTTTGTATAGACATGTGTACAGAGTATTTCTTTATTTATTTATTTTCGTAAATTTATTTATTTAATTTATTTATTTTTGGCTGCATTGGGTCTTCATTGCTGCACGTGGGCTTTCTCTAGTGGTGAGTGGGGGCTCTCTTCCTTGCGGTGCATGGGCTTCTCATTGCGGTGAGAAGCCGAGCACAGGCTCTAGGCGCGCAAGCTCAGTAGTTGTGGCACACGGGCTCCAGAGTGCAGGCTCGGTAGTTGTGGCACATGGGCTTAGGTGCTCCGCGGCATGTGGGATCTTCCTGGACCAGGGCTCTAACCCATGTCCCCTGCACTGGCAGGCGGGTTCTTAACCACTGCACCACCCGGGAAGCCCTGTACAGAGTATTTAAAAAATAGGATTCTCATGGGTGAATGGATGGGCTTAGTTATAGTAATATCCTTTGGATCTTTGATGTATTTATTGAATAAGAGAGAAACTCTTTTCTTTAGGAGAACAGTATGAACGTGGATAGGGAAAAAAAAAAAGTGTTTGAGAACTAAGAAAACCTCAGTTATTTGTTTTTTGTTTTTTAAATCCAAAGCCTTTACCCAGCTCTTTAGAACAAACCAATTCACTGACTGTCTAGAGGGCCCTGGAAGTGGTAGGAGGTGGCAGAAGAGTTTTTGTGAGGTTGCGTTTGTTCCAAGTGACTTGAGAAAGCAGATATTAAACATATTTGAAAACTGTGCTGGATAACTTGTAAGAAATTTTGGTCCATGGTTATATGATTCTATATCATATAACAAGATGATGGGAAACAAAGCCCATCTTCCATCTGTAGAAGAGAAAAGAAGGGAATGTTTGCTCAGAACACCTACCTGTCGGGCACTTAACAGCTTCTGGAACTGCTGGATTCATCTTTGATGTCTTCTTAGATTCCAATTCAGCTAACATTTATTGAACATTACTATGAGCTAGAAACTTTAATATATTACTAGTTTACTCCTCACAGAATTCTCGGGTTAGGGGGTGAGGCGAGTGGCGCAGGGCTTGTTATTGAAATGCAGTCATTTAGGTTTAGAAGAGCAAACTGCTTCGCCCAAGGTCACAGAGCCACTTTCTCATGGCAGTGCAGGGACATTTTCTAGATTTTTTTCTTTAGATTTTTTTTTCACTGTGGTGATGTTAAATACATCATTTGTTGCTATGGTAGCCGGTCTTTTGATTGAATCCAGAGCAATGCAAAGGGTAAAATAAAAAATGCATATTGGACCCAGGCAGACCCCAAGGTCATGTTCCTTGGTGTCATCTTCATCGGGGATGTTACTCTTCAGTCTCCTGGGGAACTGAAAGTAATTAATTATTGAAAGTTAATTGTGTGATCACTGACAGCGGCCTCTTGAGCAGAGTGAAGTTACGTATGGGCAGTTGGCATCTCATATTAACCAGGGTCACTAGAAACATAGTCAGAGTTTCCATAATACTCTTTGTGACTCATAGCAACTCCAGGCAATTGTCTAGATGGAACTTTGGATAGGGCCTGAAGTGCTTTATCAGGATTCAGCTCATTATATTAAAGTAAATCTTTATTCTTCTTCCCATAAGAGACCAGTGGGAATATCCCTCCCTCTTTGTGGTGGAAAGGAGTCATCTGAAGGGAGGTTATCTCCCAGGGCCATTCCTTGGCTATAAAGCTCCCGTCTTAGCTGGCCCCGTCCTGAATGAGCCTGATCTCTATCTACATGGCTTTTCCCTTGTTTCAGTTTTCTGGCCTGAAGATTGTAAGAATCCGTGCCCATGGAAAGGATCGGCTGTCTGCAGGAAATCTGCCCAAAGCCAACTCACAGTGTAATATAGAGACAGTTACTGATAAGGTGAGGGTGACTCAGTCTATGGCATCAGGAAACAACCCACTTAAAGTATAACAAATGTAAAATTATCTGTAACCTGGAAGTTTTAACTTCAGAGAGTCTGTTAAAATGAGAGGAGATCTTATACTGATAATAGTATAAGTACAAACAGATGTAATCTACAAAAGAGACATGAAACAGAAATTCCCCAGCCTTCCTTGGTTTTCATCCTCAATCCACGGCGCCCTGATCCTTGTTGCTGGGGCCACTTCAGTAGACCTCAGAGGCTGAATCTGAACTTGTTCTCCAGGACGTCTCCTGACAGTAGGCAAGAAGAAGTTTACGGCCCTCTTGTCTGAGGACCCATTGCAAATTAACTTTGCTATCCACACATTCTTGAGGGGCACTGTGGCATAGTGGTTACTGTTGTGGGCTCTAGGTTCAAATCCTGACTCCCCGTGTGGCCTTGGGCAGCTCATTTAACTTTTCTTTGCCTTGGCTTCCTCATCTGTAAAATGGATATAACAGTGGTTGTGTGAATTAATGAGCAACTATACATCAATCATATGGTGGAGTGGCTGACATTTAGTAAGTGTCAATAAAAGTTAGCTATTCTTAACACCATCACCATCATTATCACCCCAGGCATCTGTGTTCCTCACCTGTACCATAATTCTGTCTCAGTAGCCCACTTCCATATCTGGACTCTGTGAGGCTTGCATTTCTCTGGCCAGGTCTCTCTCCTCCCCAGGAAGTAGTGTCTTGCCTTTAACTGTCAGCTCACCTGGCGTCTTGTGGGTCCCTGCTCAGGGTCATGCACAGGGAGACCCCCATCTTCCAGAGCACCTTGTTACCTCCTGCTGCACCTTCCCGTGCTAGGTGCTCGCTGGATACTGTAGTCAGCCTCTGGGCTCAGCTGCCTCCTGGCAACTGTAGGTGGATTTGCTGCTTCAGCACCTGATCCCTCACTGTGGGTCTGATGCCACTTTAAGCCCTCTGGCCTTAGGAGGTAACTGGGACACACTCAGATATAAAGAACTTGTTGATGACTGGGGACAGTGTATCCTGAATGACGCATCACAGGTAGCTGGTTGATTAGGCAGATGCTTATGGATATAATAAGAGCACCAGTCATTAGCATTAAAAACACTGATAAAAATGTTATCAGTGTTGAGCCCTTCCAGCTTTGTGTGGCTGTGTGTTTGGAAGGGCTCAATACGGATATATTTTTATTACATAAATGTCATATATTTATTGTAGAGAAATTAGACAATACAAATAAACCAAAAGTTAATTGTAAAAAGAAAACTTCTATAACCAACCCACCTTCCAGAGATAACACTTTTAGTCTCTCTCTCTACACACACACACACACCTCACACACATAATCACTTTTTTCACTTAATGGATTGTGGATGCTTTCCATGGCATGAAATATGCACTTATATCATCAAATATCGAGCAATTCAAAGTGATTCTGAAGGTGTGTTGTTTCGTGGTCCAGCCCATTAGCACTATGTTACTGATGGGTAGAAAGAGGTTAAACAGACTGGCTAAGTTTTTGTGGTCTACAGCTTCTAATTCTGGTAATTGCCACTAGGTTAATTAGGGTGGCTTCTGGCTGGAGCCTCATTCAGAGAAGCTTGGCTTTACGTAGTTATTTGAGGAACGGGACATTTGGCCCACTTGTTCTGGTCTCTTTCCATTACGAAAACCTGCCACCCACCCAGCAGCGGATCTCAAGCTCTAGTGAGGGCCAGGGTGGGTGGTCAGCATTCTAGGCTCTGTCTCCGTGTCACCGTGGGACCTCTGGTAAGGTACCCCACTTCGCCACACCTCTGTTTCCTCATCTTTAAATTAAAGGGGTTGGATTTGCTTTTCTTCTGCTCTCACACTGTGATTTCATGTTAAGTAATTTGGCGTGTGATTGAGGCTTGGGAGTGGCCCTTAATTGCGGCTACATGGTCTGGTGCCAGGCTGGCTGCATCAGAGGGATCACTTAGAGTGTATGTTCCTGGCCCTCTTGCACACCGTCCACTGGGGCGAAGCCCGAGAATCTGTATTTTTAACAAACCCCTTAGCGATTCTTTCTCATCGCAAGGATGGTACTTACTCCCAAGCTGCCCAGCTGATCCCATCCTAGTCGAATTTTGGTTCTGGCCAAAGGGTTGTAACAAGCATCTTAACTCCAAATCCTTCACGGAGGCAGCTGGTATTGCTGGAAGCCTACACGGTTCCGGCTTCAGGACCACCAGCAGCTTGGCTTCCAAAGCCCTTGGAGACAGCCTTCCCCAGCCTTTCAGCTTCTCACCCATCGTCAGAGCTCAGCCAGCCCTGCCCATCCTTCCGGCCCCTTTTTCCCCCCACCAGTTTCCATCACGTTCTACTTCACATGGTTTCTTGCTCCATATGGTTTGGCTCAGGCCGCAGCAGGGTTATGACCACCCTGAGTGTTTGTCCCAGCAGCCTCCCCAAGTGCCCTTGATCAAGCAGGGGATGTTTTTCCTTCCACCTGGTTTCATTTCTCCCTCTGTTCCCTCATCTGCCACGAGACCTGATGTTTCTGATACAGACAGTAGATTTCTTTCTAAATCCTTCAGGATTTGAGCTATCATATTAGCAGTTTATTCCAGAGACTTCTATACAGAGCTTTTAATATTTAAGGGACCAGATGCCTTTCCCGTCTGATTATTAAAACACCCCCTCACCACACACACACTTTACACTTAAACAGAGTGTTGCTAGTTTTAAAAAGCTAGATCCTAGCTTTAAATGAGAGATTGTAATCTTATTTCACATTTATGTCACATTTTGCTCATATGTTTATCGTTTATAAATGGGACTTCCCTGGTATCACAGTGGTTAAGAATCCACCTGCCAATGAAGGGGACACGGGTTCGAGCCCTGGTCTGGGAAGACCCCACATGCCGTGGAGCAACTAAGCCCGGGTGCCACAACTACTGAGCCTGCGTTCTAAAGCCCACGAGCCACAACTACTGAAGCCCGTGCACCACAACTACTGAAGCCCGTGTGCCACAACTACTGAAGCCCGTGCCTAGAGCCCATGCTGTGCAACAAGAAAAGCCACTGCAGTGAGAAGCCCGTGCACCGCAAGGAAGAGTAACCCCCGCTCGCCACAACTAGAGAAAGCCCACGCACAGCAACGAAGACCTAACACAGCCAAAAATAAATGAATTAATTTTTTTTAAAAAATAGAGATATTTGTTAAAAAAAAAAAAAAGAAGGAAAGAAACCAGAGGGAGCTGGATGTTTTCTTTGAGTAGTCTAGTGTATCAGAATCATCTGGATAGTTTGACAAAATACAGATTACAGGGCCTCATGCCAGATTTACTGAATAATAATCCTTGGAGGAGGGATCCAGGAGTTTGCATCTCCCAGGAGCTCTCTGGGTGGTTCTTTTGCATGCCGAAGGCTAGGAGCTCTTGCTTTAGATGGTGGAGAGAATTTAGACCAGAATTTAGACAAGATGGGAGGACACTGAGAGGGAGCCTGGTGGGCACCAGACTTCTAGGGGTTCAATCCAGCCTCTGTCCTCACTGGCTGTGTGGCTGCTTCATGCCTCAGTTTGCTCTCCTGTGAAAAAAATCTAATAATACCATATGAATCACATTGGTCATCGTGAAGATTAAGTTAGTTAATATGTGAAATATGCTTAAAATAGTTCCTGCACCTGGTAAGAGCACTGTACATGTTTGCTGTGAATATTATCCCACGTACAGGAATGGCACGAAGAAAGTCAAACAGATGGAAATGGATGGCCTCTTTGAGGGAGGCGAGCAGACCACTTTGTCAGGAGCAGGTTTGGGTCAGTGGTTCTCAGATTATGGTATGGAAAAACTTAACACGGGGAGCGTGTTAAAACATTAGTGTCGGGCTTCCCTGGTGGCGCAGTGGTTGGGAGTCCGCCTGCCGATGCGGGGGACACGGGTTCGTGCCCCGGTCTGGGAGAATCCCACATGCCGCCGAGCGGCTGGGTCCGTGGGCCATGGCCGCTGAGCCTGCGCGTCCGGAGCCTGTGCTCCACAGCGGGAGAGGCCACAGCAGTGAGAGGCCCGCGTATCACACACACAAAAAAAAACACAAAAACAAAACAAAAAAACTTTAGTGTCCTTCCAAAGTTTCTGATTTAGTAAACTTGGAATGAAGCCTTGGGATCTGCATTTAAAATTTTCGATATAGGTGATCAGCACATTTGTAGAACCCCAGGTTTCGGTGGAGGAGGACTGACATTTAACATTGGAGAGGTCTCCTGGGATTTGGCTGGGGCCATGAAGAGCTATGGACACTAATTGCATGTTTAATATCTGCTTTATTAGGTCTGTCCAGAAAGCAGTAGAAGTATCTGGGAGGTACAATGTGCATCCTACAACAACAAGCCGTTCATGGGCCGGTTTTATGAATGGGAACCGTTTGCAGAAGGTAAGAATAGCCCTAGCCCTGTCCACAGCAATTATTTTCTGTCTGTTCTCCAACCCTGTTGACCTTTGGTTATTGCTGGAGGAATTGGTGTGATCCTGGCTAGAGTGACAATGAGGGAGAAAGTGTGACCCCCCACCCCAGGGCAAGGGGGAGCTGGTAGGGGTCTTTACCAAAGGTAGTGTAGCTCAGATGACACCTGGACCATCAGTCCGATGGATGAAGTATTGACTGAAACAAGCAGTGTCTGAGGCTGGCAGGATGAGTGAGACAGAGCAGGGTTTGAAGAATGGGTTAGAGCGAGTTTCAAGCTAAGGTTGTGAGGAATGAGCAGGGTTGGAGCTTCCCTTTTCCTTGGTTCCTGCTGCAAGCGCTGGTGTGGTGGCTTAAGAGAGCATGTAGAGTTGTAGGGTGGACAGTTGTTTGGCTTTTGTGTTGGGGGAACCTTGAATGCTTTTTCCAAAGATGAAGTGTGGTAGGTAGCCATTGCCCTTGGGACCAAGGTTCCTGCCTTTTCAAAATGATGGAAGATCTGATATTGGTAGAGCTTGTCAGTGCTGTTCTAGATCGTGGAGTCACTTTCTTTTGTTGAAACACAGATGGTAACATGGCTTTGGGGCTGAGAAGTGTTACATTCTGAGATATATCTTCCCATCACAGAGAAAGTAGGCTCCAAAGTGGTGATGGGTCAAGCAAAGCTTGTGGGGTTCAGTACCGACAGCCATGCTGGCCAGAGGAGAGAGTGCAGCTGCCCTCAGTGTCCAGCTGAAGGACTCTGCTCAACATCAGCCCAAGGCAGTGACTGGGGCAGCTGGGCTGGGCCACAACCCAGTGTGTGGAGCACTGCTGTTATGTCCGAGCTCTGGAGAAATTGTCCTGGGGAGGGCTTGATAATGAGTTGTGCGGATTCCATTACAGAATCAATGTCCAAATGTGGAAGGTTGTGCCTAGGTGTAAGCCCTTGAGGAGTAGAAGGCAGGATTGATGTCTGCTCTGAAATGGGATGCAGAATTATTCTTGTCTGTGATTTTCTCAGAGAAGAGTCTGTAGCCTTGATTGGATTCTCAAAGTGGTCTCATAACCACTGCCCACTAGAATCGCTGAAGAGCCTTCTAGAAATACTGTTGCCTGGGCACCACTCCCAGGGATTATGATTTAATTGTTTGGGGTGCAGCCTGGGTATGAGGATTTTTTAAAGATCCCAAGTAATTCTAATGAGCAGCTGGGGTTGAGAAGCTCTAATCCAAGAGGGAGGCAGGATTTCAGAAGAGCTTGTGACTCTGGCTTAAATTAAAGGCACAAGGCTTCCCTGGTGGTGCAGTGGTTGAGAGTCCGCCAACCGATGCAGGGGACACGGGTTCGTGTCCCGGTCCGGGAAGATCCCACATGCCGCGGAGCTGCTGGGCCCGTGAGCCATGGCCGCTGAGCCTGCGCGTCCGGATCCTGTGCTCCGCAACGGGAGAGGCCACAACAATGAGAGGCCCACGTACCGAAAAAATAAATAAATAAAAAAAAAATAAAAAATCAAAGGCACAGAATCGTGGGTGTTTCATAACCTGTGAAATATATTCTTGTGTCAGAACAACAGTACTTGTCAGTGAGCATTTAGAGCATTTTGTCTGAGCTGCACCCTTGCTTTCTTGCTGGCTGTGGATAATAATAGCTGCTTTGCCGTGATTCACTGGGAAAAAAGGCGAATTCCTCCAGCCGTGCCCTGTGCTCCCCATTGTTTCCCCTGGAGCTAGAGCCCCATTGCCCAACCCTCTCTGCTTAGTTCAGGGAGGTCATCTGCCAGCCACCTGATCCTGTCAAGCCTGGTAGACTCATGTCTAATATTAAAAGCCCTTTTCATCCCGCAAAGAAAACTTGTGCTAATATTTTCACCTATTATCAGTATTCCCTGTGGATGCCTGCTATTGTCTGGTTGATGTATGACTCTACCTTTCCTGTTCTTTTGTTTGCCCTGATTTGTGTTGGACTTTAATTGTGAGTCCTGGAGGGGGCAGGGGAGGAGGCTTTTTTAATATTTAACTTTTTATTTTAGAAAATTTCAAATGTACATAAAAATAGAATAGTATAATCGTATAATAATAACCTCCTAGTTACCCATCACTTAGTTTCAACAGTTCAACTCATGGCTAATCTTTTTCATATGTAACCCACCTGCCCTTCCCCATCCAGATATGGGGAGCTATTTGAATTCACATTATAGAGCATAATTCACTGGTGCATATATTAATTAGAACTCTCGGTTGTTAGTGACCGAAATCCAACCTACCTATATATAAACAAGAAAGATATTTTGTTGGTCATGTTATTGGGAAGTCCAAGAGGTGGGCTGGAATTCAGACATGGCTGCATTCCAGGGATTCAATAATATTAGGACCCTGCTTTTCTCTGTCTTTCTCCATCTCTTGGGTCTGTTTACTTACTTCTCAGGTGGATGGGCAGGCTTACATGGCTTTGAACTTGCAATCACAGTGAGAAAGACTCTGTCTTATCTAGTGCTGTGGGTTGAATTGTGTCCCCCAAAAAAGATATGTTTAAGTCCTATCCCTGGTACCTATGAATTTGCTTATTTGGAAACAGGGTCTTTGCATGGTAATTAAAGTGCAAGTTAAGAAGAGGTCATACTGAATTAGGGTGGGCCCTTATCCAATATGACTCGTGTCCTTATAAAAAGAGAAGAGGCACAGAGACACACATACAGGGAACACTCGGGCACAGGGACAGAGGGAAGATGGCCACGTGATGACCAAGGTGGAGATTAGAGTGATGCAGCTACACGTCAAGGAACACCAAGGATTTCGGGAAAGCACCCGAAACCAGGAGAAGGCACAGAAAGATTCTTAACCGAGAGACTGCAGAGGGAACATGGCCCTGCCAACACCTTGATTTTGAATTTCCAGCCTCTGGGACTGTGAGAGGATAAATTTATGTTGTTTTAAACCACCCAGTTTGTGGTAATTTGTTACGGCAGCCTAGGAAACTAGCATGCCTAGTGATGGTTTCAATCTCAGAAAAACCACACTGTGATCTTGTTTGGATCATATCCCCATCCCTGGACCTGAGTTCAGGGCCTGAAGGGGTCATTGGGCTAACTCAGGTCATGTGACCGACCCTCTGGTTGGAAACACATATCCCAGCAAGCGGAGGTAGGGAAGAGAGGATTGTGACAGACAGAAAAACAGAATCTTCTACAGAAATTATTATCTACTTTTTGGCCATAAGCCCTGACAGTTTGAAGAAGGCAATTAGAATCCTGGTATTTTACAAAGAAAAGAAAAATGCAGACTAGCAGCAGACTTAAGAAATCAGCTGTCTTCTACACTGTGTTTGTTACTTTGCCTAGAAAATTTAGCATTCTTTAAAAATATTTATTGACGTTAATATGTCTCACATGCCTAGAAGAGGATCCCGTAGTCACCGAAGCTGCATTTACTTTGGCTTTCTTTAAACAATTCTTCTTGCTGCTAAGATTGTTTTCTTGATTTTGTCCTCTTTCCTCTTAAATGACTCCCAGGCTGACCACTGGGACGAAGACGCTGTTAATGTTTCTGCAGGGTGTTCATACTTTAAGGCTGGATTTTGCATTGGGCTCTTGGTTTTGTTTGGAAGTCTACTGCAGTTTGCACGTGCCTACTTAGGGAAACAGCTGCACTCACTCAGTCCAATGCCACACAGAATAGTAAAAGCAGAGTACACTCTCTGATAAACACATTAATTTCTCCACATGCTTCTTCTTCGGCTTTTAAATGCATTTCCTGGATATGGTGATCTGTCCTAAGATAATGCCTCTAGGAATTTTTCTCATAGACCTAATACCGTAAAGACGATAGAAGTAGAATTCCAGTGCCTCTGCGTCCCCGTTTAGTCAGGATAGTGATAGTTCATGCCTGTCACCCTAGTCCCCCCTTCATTCAAAACCACTTTGGACAATAAATTATATGGTCAACCTAGCTATAATGGGAAAGTCTTCTTTAATAGAAAGACCTTTTTTTAGGGGCATTGGGGAAAATTGTACCTGTTTTCATGACTAGAGTGTTGGGGCTGGGCGGCACTAGAATCTAGAGTTTTTCTGGGTCGCTGTGGGCTATTCAGCAGCAAGCATCAGTCTTAATCCATAAACCAGGGACAGCTTTGTATTGGAATACCATAAGTGCACTGTGTGTCCTCAATAGCTGAACTAAATAGAGTGCAAATCTAGAAGCCAAAAGTGAGGCTGAGTCAGAAATTGGAGGTCGCTAAGTGGTCATGTGACCAGGGCCACTGTATCTGTCAGGGCTTAGTAGCTTATGCTGCAGGAACAAAGATCCCCCAAATCCTAATGAACAAAGAGCCTCCAAATCCCTAATGATGCGAACAAAAGTTTGTCTTATGTTCATGCTACCTGTGTAATGTAGTAACTATTCTGCTCATTCGGGGACCCAGGCTGATAGAAGCTGCACCTCAACTTCTGCTTCCACTGAGGCAGGGAAAGGGAGCAAGTGAATCACACATGGGTTCTTAAAGCTTCCACTGGAAGCGATCCCTGTTGTTTCTGCTCACATCTCATTGGCCACAGCAAGCGGCATGTCACACTTAACTTCAAGGGCAGCAGGGAGGTACCCATCCCACTGTGTGCTCAAAGGAGGAGAAATTGAATATCTGTGACCAGCCCTAATGACTAGCACAGGCAGGAAGCTCCAACAGTGCCTTCCTTCTAAGTCCAGGAGACTTTTATTAGGCTGCTTGCAAGGAGAGTAGATTTTGCTCCAGGAAATATTAAAGGTGCCACATAGTCTCTAACAGCCACAGAGCCCTGAGCCACTGAGACCATTTCTTCTCCTTGACTAAAGCTCTAAGAGGCAGAGGTGGAATGTTGGCACCCAGGTGCCCAGGTGTGCTGCTGACTCCCCCCCCAGTCTGCCCTGGCACAGATACTCCCTCCACTGGCGCGTGGGGCAAGGGCTGCCATAAATATGGGCAGTATTATCCAAACTGTATGACATGAGGAAAGAAGGCTTAGGACCAAGTGCTGGTGAACCTGGGATTAGGATGTTCATGTTTTAATGAAGCACCTTCATTCATTCCTAGGTACCTGCAATTCTCCATCCTCCAGCCCAGCCCTCCTGCACAGACAGTTCATAGTCATCAGGGACCTTTCAGAGTGGACAGGGAAGGCCTAAGGGTAACAAAAGGAGTTTTCCAGTAATACCCACTGCAAGATCCATTTTCAAGCTCTCTTATCCATGCCTACGAATACCTGGCAAGACTAGGCCGTGGTTGCTTACATATGAGTGTATTATTGAGGACAAAGCAAAATCCTGAGGGCAACCTCTTGTGAAAACAAAACGGTGATTTGGGTTTTATATATGTTGAATTTGATGAATGGTAGTGAGATGCCCAGCAGGAAGTTGGGGATGTTTAAGGAAGATACCTTAGGGTTGTAGACCTATATTTGAAGTCATTGGCTTTGGTGTGACAATTAAAGCCACCGTGATGGATAAGACCGTCAAGAGAGTGTAGAATCATGAGGACAAGGGATCCAGGAAGGAGCTTTGGGTTATGTCCACTTTAAAGAAGCAGGGGAAAGAGAGTCAACCATGAAAGGAGCCTGAGAAAAGGTGGCACCAAAGCATTATGATGCCTTATATCATCTCTTACAGTAATATAGTCTATTATGGTTTGTAAAGTGCTCTTATTACATACACCACAGTGAGGAACAAATGAGATAATAGAAATTGCTTGTATTTTTTGAGCACTTACTACGTACCAGGCATAGCTCTAAATGCTACTCATTTGTTCCTCACAACAACCCTGTGAGGTGGGTACTATTATCAGCCTCATTTTACAGAAGAAACAAAGTATATAATAGTTAACTAACTTGGCCAGGATTATCCAGCTGGTAAGTGATAGAGCCAGGTTCAAAACTCAGAATCTGGCTACAGGATCTCTACTCTCAATGTGTATGGAAGCCAGGAGAAAGATGTGTACAGTTGTGAGCATTTAAGACCAGTCTTTGGGTACCTGTTTTCCTCGTAAAAACTGTATGAGTAATTAACGTTTAAATTTTCTTTACAAAATGAAAGGAGGGGCAGTGGGGGAGAAGCAGTCATAACAGCTTAACACAGCAAGAGGTCAAGGAGAGAATGAGACCTGAGAAAATAAGACTAGGATAGGGAAAACCACTGGAAAGGATAGGGAAAACCACTGGACAGAAATTAAAGAGGGTAGCTTGTGAATAGTGCTAGCTCTTTCTTTTAAAAATTGCCGTGACGAAGGCATATGGAGAGTGTTTGCTAGTTTAAGGGGAAAGAGAGAGGTTTGTTTGGAATGGTAGAGAAATGAGGATTCTGTAGACTGAGAGAATGAAACTTATAAAGAAGAATAAAGGGTTAATAGAATGGTGCCTATGAACCTACTCTGTCCTAGAAGAAAAGGTGGAAAATAGGCACTTTTATTCCTCTTGGAAAAAGTATGTTATTGTTTCTCTGCATTCTGTTATAGAAAGCTTCTGCACCATTAAATAAAAATGCATTTATTCAAGAGAAATGAAAGCAATCATAGGTCCATAAAAAATATTTGTCTAAGAATGTTCACAGCAGCTATTTTCATAAAAGCTCCAAACTGGAAACAACCCAACTATCCATAAACAGGAGACTGAATAAACAAACTATGGTACCTTCATACAATGGAGTATTACTCAGCAATAAAAAAGATGGCTCTACTTATGCATATAGCAATCTGGATGAACCTCAGAAACATTATGTTGAGCAAAATAAGCCAGATGTAAGAGTACATACTGTCTCATTCCTTTTATATTATGTTCTAAAGTAGGAGAAATTAGGCTATGGTGACGGAAGTTAGAACAGTGTTTGCCTGTTTGGGTGTGGGGAAGGATTAGCTGGAAAGCGGCATGATAGAACTTTGTGGAGCAATGGTAATGATCCAGCTCGTGACTGGCATGTTTGTTACACAGGTGAATATAGGTGTCAAAACCCATCAACTGAATTCTTGTGATCTAGGCATTTTCTTTTTTTTCTTTTTTTTTTTTTTTTGCGGTATGCGGGCCTCTCACTGCTGTGGCCTCTCCCGTTGCGGAGCACAGGCTCCGGACGCGCAGGCTCAGCAGCCATGGCTCATGGGCTTAGTTGCTCCGCGGCATGTGGGATCTTCCCGGACCAGGGCACGAACCCGTGTCTCCTGCATCGGCAGGCAGATTCTCAACCACGGCGCCACCAGGGAAGCCCCGGCATTTTCTTGTATATAAATGATACTTTAAAAAGTCCATTAGATTCTCTTTCCTCTTCTCTGTCGTCATCTCTGTGTCCCTAAAAGTGAAATTTAGAGCCAGTATAAATTTCACCATTATAGAACTATTCTAAGGCTTGCTAGTTTGCCTCTTTCTCTCTCATTCTATTTTAAATACTCTTTATTACTGACCATGGAGAAACAAGAGGATTTTAGGGAGAATGTACTCAGATGCAGAGTATCATTTTTGGAATCATTTAGAATTGATCATAGGGCTTTGTTGGGCCTGGAAATCCTCAGGTAGGTCCGGAATCTGAGGAAGCAAGCTGCAAGCTGCACATCTGTATAAGTTAGCATTCTTTTTTTTTTCCTTGTAAGCAACAGACACCAATTTTGGCTAAGTCAAACACAAAAGGATTTCATTGGAAGGATATACAGTAGCTCTGAGAATCAACAGGAAGTGTGCAGCACCAGGCTGGATGCAGGACAGAAACTGAGGAAGCTCTGGGGATCCAGGTGGACAGAACTGACAGTCTTACTTGTCTGCTGCTGCTGCAGTGGATAAATTCCAACAGGTTTCTCCATCCAAGAGTCAAAGCCCTGGAAATAAGAGCCCTATTGGCTTGCTACAGGCCCCACATGCCCACTCCTCGGCCGGGGGTAAAAGGGTGGGGGGAGTCCTGACTGACAGTCCCAGCCAGACTACACACAGAGGGGGAGAATTAATTTCCAGAAAGGAAATCCTGGTGCTGAACCAAAAGAAGGAAGAATGGCTCTTGAAGGGCCCCAAATGACCAATGTCCATGACAGAAACTCATGATGCCCATCTGGTTTGTCAACTGTCCTTTCAGCAGTAGGCTCACAGGGCTTCTTGACACCTTTGAGGGATTATTGGAATTAGGATATTACGTTTGTTCTCCTTGTGTTTATGTTTCTGCAGATTTCTACAGATAGGCCTCCTTATGCATGTATGGCATGTGACTGTGTGGGTCCCCTTTGCTTCCACACATTATCAGGCATAATTCAGGTTGACCAGTGTGCATTTACACAGGAGCACGGGAGAGAGGCTGGTGTTCTGTGGTAACATTTACCATCCCGCTGCATCCTGTGTTGAGGATGATGACCTCAGGGGGAAGGGAAGGGGGGTTAGTAATGGTTCTGTCCCTTCCCCCTGATTTCCGTAATCCTGGTCACCCTCCCGCTCCCCAGTGGGATTATCTATGTGAAGTGCACCTAGAACACGTCTAGTTCTTGCATCCACACTGTGTTTCTCTCTGCATCTGAAGAGTACGAAAGATGTAGGGTGGAGCACACGGTGTCACATCTCTGTGAGTGTCTTTTCCCTGGGAAATTTAGGATTTAGAAAGGGAGGGATTGTTTGAGGGAGAATATCGCCCCTGCTCTAAAGTATTCTGGAAGGTAAAAATGAGTCGTTTAAAAGCGATTTCTATCCTGGCTCTTGAACCAGCGTGATTCTAGGTCATAGCAAAGAAAAGCCTCAGGGTATATTTCAACATCTAGTAAGCAGATTAGTCTAAATGTGAGTAATTTTGAGGATTGAAAACCAAGGGTAGAGCTAAAACCCCTTGCAAAATATTAAATAATGAGACCCAATCCTGTCATTTCTGTCTTCTAAGAAGCTCAGCTTTTTTCAAAGGCTACCTCATCTTTGTGGTGTCAGGATGGGCAAGGTCAGATGTCACTACAGTGTTCCTAACTCTACAGATGCAGGAACTGAGACTTCAGGTTGGATGGTTTGCTCCAGGTCGCAGGATAAAATAGAAGGATCAGATTAAACAAGAAGTTATATAACCACAGCCTGCTGATTTCAGAGGAGTCATTTGCCTCAGGGGCTACCAAAGAATTTCTGTCTGTGTGTAACCAAGCTGTGACCAATTCGTACCTTTAAAAACAAACAAATGTGTTTTTTGTTAGTTTTTTTCAACATCTTTATTGGAGTATAATTGCTTTACAATGGTGTGTTAGTTTCTGCTTTATAACAAAGTGAATCAGTTATACCTATACATATGTTCCCATATCTCTTCCCTCTTGCGTCTCCCTCCCTCCCACCCTCCCTATCCCCTTCTAGGTGGTCACAAAGCACCGAGCTGATCTCCCTGTGCTATTCGGCTGCTTCCCACTAGCTATCTATTCTACGTTTGGTAGTGTATACATGTCCATGCCACTCTCTCACTCTGTACATTGACTAAGACTTTTCCAGGAAATCCTGGGACTCTGTCTTAATCCCTTGTCACACAGCTCTGTCACCCTCTGAGCAGAGGCCTCTGACTGTAAATTGGTAGACCTGGGTCCCAAAGGAGTGGTCAGGACATCTGGTTGCACCTTGCATGAACATCGAGACATTAGTGTGGGGCCAACATCAAGAGGTTTTTAGAGTTAGAGGTCTTAGGGCGAGAAAATCAATGAAAATGCAATTTCTGTTTAAACTGTAAATCCAGCCCAGCCTTTTGCATATTTATCAAAGATATTCTCCCTCATCTGCATAGTCTCTCCCCCAAAGCTATTAAATAGCAACCATACCTGTCTGTATCTGCTTCTTAGAAATTCCATGAGTGAGAACATTCCATGAGTCAGTGGGACATGTTTTCAAAGGATTAAAGGAAAAATCTGTTGTGTATCTGTGGTTGGGTGGGAAGAAGGGAGAGAGCATGCTTCAGCGTTCCCAGGCATTCTGCTTCACCTTCGTCCTCACATTGCCTACACTTTGCAATAATGGCATTCTTATAATGCCACTATAATTCACCTTGGGATGATTATTTGTTGCCTGGCTACCCTTTGGAGCCATATTGAATGAAACCTCCAGGTTCCCCCTTCAGATACTTGAAAGCAGCCGTCTTGTCACCCTAAATCTTATTTCACCAGCCTGCTGAATGTTTATATCCTTCAGTTGATTCCTTATAGATTGGAGCATGCAACTTGTTTATCATCTTGGGTATTCTCTTTAGAATCAATACATAAGTCATAACAAGCAGCTCTGGTTGAGTGTGGCTCTGATATGCTGGGCTCAGGAGCAAGGAGTGTCACTGGGATTGATTAGTGATGTCTCGCGCAGGTATGGGAAGGGAAATGGCAGCACATACCCTGCCTCTTTTCTGTCTTCACAGTTTTTTAATATATATTTTAATCTTATTGGAGTAGAGTTGATTTACAATGTTGTGTTAGTTTCAGGTGTTCAGCTCAGTGATTTGGTTATACATATGCATTTATTCATTCCTTTTTAGATTCTTTTCTCATATAGGTTATCACAGAGTATTGAATAGAGTTCCCAGTGCTATACAGTAGGTCCTTGTTTGTTACTTATATATCGTAACGTGTGTATGTTCACCCCAAGCTCCTGGTTTATCCAACCCCACCCCACCCCAACATGTTTCCCCTTTGCTAACCTTAAGTTTGCTTTCGATATTTGTAAGTCTGTTTCTGTCTTTCACGTTGTGATGATATGGGTGCCAATTAACCCTGTTAGTTGTTTGAAAATTTGGGATGAGTTCCTATTTATTGAACAGAGATGAGACTCTTACATGATTCACAAAGGTTGCCAAGCAGTACATAGGTCTTGCTTCAAATGCAAGTATAAAGCTTCTGATTTTAGAATACAGTAATCAAGGAAATGATGCAAATAAATATAATGAACACATCATTGTACTAGTTATGTCTAAAATGTGTTCACATTTAAAATGTAAGTAAAAACCAAATAATGTATAACTGTTTGTAATTTTCCAAGAGAAGCCTTTTAGGATGTGGCTGAAATAGTCAGGGGAAGGCCTGTTTTCCCAGAGTGATCCTTTAAATTAAGAGTTCTTTCAGGGGCCCAGTGTATCTAGAGGTGGAGGGACTAACTCAAGGACAATTTCTAAAAACTGGATTGTCTGATATTGAAGTGTGCAATAGGTTTCTTTCTACCTTTGGAATTGTACTTCCTGTCTGCATCTGAAGCTGTGTCTACTGCAGCAAAACAAAATGAAGTAGTGTCAGGGACTTCCCTGGTGGTCCAGTGGGTAAGACCCCGTGCTCCCAATTCATGGGGCCTGGGTTCGATTCCTGGTCAGGGAACTAGATCCTGCGTGCATGCCACAACTAAGAAATCCACATGCTGCAGCTAAATATCGTGCGTGCTGCAACTAAAGCCTGGTGCAGCCAAAAAAAAAAAAAAAAAAAAAAGAAAGAAAAAAAAGAAAAGAAAAACAGTACAAGGCAAAATTTTTTAAAAATGAAGTAGTGGCAATGATTTATATTTGAATCATCCTGCTTCCAAACCCAGCTATTTTCAGCCTGAACTATGGAGAGCACTTGTCATCATGTCTTGAGTTCACATGCATCATTATCACACCTCTTTCCTGCAAACCTAGGTGACACGAACAGCTAACTATTTGAGGTCCTTTGAACCCAAATACTAAGCAACCGAGTATATATTGGGATGTATGGTTTTCTTTAAGATTACTAATTGTGATATATAGCCTGATATATAAGGCATTAGTTCACAACCATTTCTGTTCATATGGGAGAAATTTCTAGATTGTTGCATTTCCCCTCTCTTTCTTGTTCTGTGACTGTTACTGCTCCATTCTCACCCACGATGGAAACTGGTGATCTTTGGATGGCCCACTGAAGGAGATGTACATTTCTGGCCCTTTCTGTGCTGGAACTAACATGGTGCAGATTCTGTAGCTCCCCCAGGGCAAAGCCGAAGTACTCTATTATATGATTCGTACTGTTCAGCTCACCCTTCTCTGGTTAGTGCTTAGTGTTTTTACTGGATTTTTCCATTCTCTCTTTTTGGGTTACCACATACACACATAAACATACCACCACCACCACCAAAATCCCCTGTGAGGAAAATCACTGTATAACTTTGTTGACAAACACGTGTGTGGATATGTTTAAATAGTTCAGAAGTAAAACAAGGAAAAGCCCCGTATAAATTCTACTTTTGAACTAAAGACTAGATAGTGGTTTTGCAAATGTAAGTGATCAATAACTGATTAGCAGCTTTGGAGCTGGTCAACAGACTTTACAACTCAAGATTGTTATTTAGTAATTAATGACAAGAAAAGTTTAGGAAAACAAAATTCTACATTGTACTCAGTTAATATTTTTCTTTTCAACCTTATTGCAAACGGTTTTCATCGTGGAGGCATGGAGGAGAAGGTGAGTAGACACCGACTGGGAAGGGATTGCAACTGGGAGAGACTGAACTAGAGCAGGTTATGGGGGTGGAGAGAGCCAGGCATTTCAGGGGTCAGAACCACCAGGCAGACAAGCCTTGTCATGAGCTTAGTGAGGCCAGAAGTCACCAACAGATAGGGCAAGAGACTGGCAGGGCAAACCATAGATTTCACATGGTTACCCAATTAATTTTTGCTTTAAGATTTTATCAAGTGAGCCATAATTTATTGGGCTGAGGCAAGTTTTGTTCAGGGAAGCGATTAAAGTTTGGGTTAATCCCTGGAAACAGCTTTCGTCTAAAGTCACGTTCCAGTAAACGATGTTTTTTTAAAAAAAAATATTGAGCAGCACATTAAAAATAGGTCAGATTTAAACAGGACAGTGGAGCTTTTGGTTTGGGGGAAAACTTGCAGTCACTATTAACAGATGTGTCTGTTGTGAGCATTAGGCCTGCCAGTCTTTAGGAAAGGGAGAAAGTGGAGGGGAGGGCTCTGACCCTCCACTCAGTTCATATAACCTCTTGATGCCAAAAATTAGAAAGGAGAAGCGTATCTGATACATACAGCCCAAATTCCATTTGTACTTAAGGTTACGTAACTGCTCATCATGTAATAGCTTTGGCCCTCGCCCAACGAGCATGTAGATATTGGCAGCTTTGCCTGCCTAATAGATCCCCATCAATCAGTCACGATGCCTTGTCCCACACCCAGTTGCCTTGTTTGTTTAAGCTGGCTTTGGAGGTTGTATAAATAGCTTTAGCAACCTGCTCTCCCACTCCTGGTGATCAAGGGCACCTTCAAAAAATCCCTTGGCATGTTCTTAGGATTCGAAGGAGTAGAACTTGACCCACTGATGTTTACCATGGTTATCAGTCTTCTTTCTTGTATGTTCTCATGCATTACAGGCAGGGAACATGGAGGGGCCCCTGGGGTAACTGCTCCCACCCTGGCTCGGTGGACCTGCCAGGCCTCTGCCTTTCAGGATCAGCTAGTGTACTGTCCCACCTGATGGAGCCTGGCAAGGGCTGCACAGGGACTGCCAAATGAAACTGTGCCTCAGGACTGGACAGGTGAGTTCAAGTTTACACAGAATAGAAAGGTGCACTTTTTCTCCTTAAAAAGTGAAAATAAAAGAAGATTGCTACAACATGTTGGTGTTGATTCAGGCAGCCACCTTTTGTTCTGTGTGAGGGATAGCCTTGGGGTAGCAGGAAGGACAGTGGTCAGAGGACACAACCTCAGAGGTACCAGTCGCAGCTTCCTTGGACCACAGTAAGAAATATTTTCCTCCCGTTGCGAAGATCCAGTGAGATGATGTGTATGTAGCATGTGTATAAAGGTTGTAAGTTCCACTATTGGTGACCAGGTGCCTGCATCCTCCAGGTGGAGCCTGGAACGGTGAATAGTATGGGGCATATGCAGATGTCGGGAAAGGCATTCCAGGCAGAGGGAACAGCACAAGCCAAGGTGCAAGGGTGGAAAATACAGAATGTATTAGGAGAAATCAGGGGGTGTCCTTCGGTTGGAACAAAGGGTGTTTAAAGGGAAGAAACGCAGGATAAGGTTGGGCTGGAAGTTTGGGGCCAGATTATGGAGGACCTCAAATAAGAGGCTAAGGAAATTGGACTTCATTTTACAGGCAGTGAGGAGGTATTGGGATTTTTTTTTTTAAAGCAGGGGAGTAACATGATCAGAGCTGAGCTTCAGGAAAATTAATCTGGCAGCAAAATGCTGCAAAACCTCTTTGGAACAAGAAGGGATATAAATAAATAAATAAATCGAAAATTTGGCAGGAGTGTTTTCAAATATGTTCTGAAATGTACATGCTATATATTTTGAAATGATAATATCTTTCTTGTTCTTTCTCACAGCAGCCAAATTCCTTTTTCATTCCCTCTCTTTTCTTTCTTTTCTGCATTCCCTCCCTCTCTCCCTCTTCCTTTGTTTCTTTCTCTCGCTCATTCACTCTGTCACTCCTTCTCTCCTGTCTGCCTGTCATGGTGGGTGTTGCTTTGGCAGGGGTGAAAACCGAGCCAGAGGTTGCGGGTTCCAGCACAGTGCTTCCAGGAGGTCCAGCCTTCTGGGGCCGCTGCGCCTACTGTGATGGGGTCCCACTACTGAAGGCAGCGGAAACACCCAACCTTGATTGTCACCAACCCCGACCATACAAAATATAGGTATTTTGAATGAGCAGGCAAATTCCTGTAATTCATGTGCACAGTGTTTCTATAATCCCATTTTCTGGACTCATCACCAAAAGGTTCAGACGACTTCTGTAATGCTTGGGTTAGCAAGAACGATGGCATTTCTATGGGTTTTATCGGTATGGCCCATGTCCTTTGCTCCAGAAAATTTGATAAATGTGTTTAGATCCTAGGTGTTTCTGGATTTCACTTGCAGGTTTGTGACAAAAGTCTGCTTTGCAAGATGTGTCTGGAAAAGTGTCACTTAGCTTTATTTTTCTTCACCTATTTGTGCATTTGCAACAATGCTCATTAATTAGTTAGAAAAATTTTGCTTGTTTCTGTGAAAAATGGCAATCAAGTGAGATATAAACCTATCATGAGAGGTGAAAGTATGGTTAACTTGTAGTGTGTAGCATAAGGCTATGAACAGGAAATATCTCCATGGATATTTGATTCCTGAAAAAGCTGGGGGCCTCTATAAATATTTTTCTGTTTGTGAATCTGGGAACTCAAGAAGGTTCCAGATATATGCCTCAGGAATGTCAAGAGTCTGCTGTAAATCCAAATTCACAAAACAGATAAATTATTGGATGACTTCAAATTGCAAAACAATTTTACATTTTATTAAATATTTACTCTGCATATTTACCCTAGAAAAGTTCTTTAAGGAAATATAGTTAGTATTTGATTTACAGACATTCAATATATATACAACTGTTTATTTTTTTTTTTCTTTTTAGCATCTTTGTTGGAGTATCATTGCTTTACAATGGTGTGTTAGTTTCTGCTTTATAACAAAGTGAATCAGCTATACATATACATATATCCCCATATCTCCTCCCTCTTGCGTCTCCCTTCCACCCTCCCTATCCCACCCCTCTAGGTGGTCACAAAGCACCGAGCTGATCTCCCTGTGCTATGTGGCTGCTTCCCACTAGTTATCTATTTTACATTTGGTAGTGTATATATGTCCATGCCACTCTCTCACTTCGTCCCAGCTTACCCTTCCCTCTCCCTGTGTCCTCAGTCAATTCTCTATGTCTGCATCTTTATTCCTGTCCTGCCCTTAGGTTCTTCAGAACCTTTTTTTTTTTTTAGATTCCATATATAAGTGTTAGCATGTGGTATTTGTTTTTCTCTTTCTGACTTACTTCACTCTGTATGACTGACTCTAGGTCCATCCACCTCACTACAAATAACTCAATTTCATTTCTTTTTATGGCTGAGTAATATTCCATTGTATATATGTGCCACATCTTCTTTATCCATTCATCTGTCGATGGACACTTAGGTTGCTTCCATGTCCTGGCTATTGTAAATAGAGCTGCAGTGAACATTGTGGTACATGACTCTTTTTGAATTATGGTTTCCTCAGGGTATATGCCCAGTAGTGGGATTGCTGAGTCATATGGTAGTTCTATATGTAGTTTTTTAAGGAACCTCCATACTGTTCTCCATAGTGGCTGTATCAATTTACATTCCCACCAAGAGTGCAAGAGGGTTCCCTTTTCTTCACACCCTCTCCAGCATTTATTGTTTGTAGATTTTTTTGATGATGGCCATTCTGACTGTTGTGAAGTGATACCTCATTGTAGTTTTGATTTGTATTTCTCTAATGATTAGTGACGTTGAGCATTCTTTCATGTGTTTGTTGGCAATCTGTATATCTTCTTTGGAGAAATGTCTATTTAGGTCTTCTGCCCATTTTTGGATTGGGTTGTTTGTTTTTTATGATATTGAGCTGCTTGTAAATTTTGGAGATTAATCCTTTGTCAGTTGCTTCATTTGAAAATTTTTCTCCCATTCTGAGGGTTGTCTTTTCATCTTGTTTATGGTTTCTTTTACTGTGCAAAAGCTTTTAAGTTTCATTAGGTCCCATTTGTTTATTTTTGCTTTTATTTCCATTGCTCTAGGAGGTGGGTCATAAAGGATCTTGCTGTGATTTATGTCATAGAGTGTTCTACCTATGTTTTCCTCTAAGAGTTTTATAGTGTCTGGCCTTCCATTTAGGTCTTTAATCCATGGTGAGTTAATTTTTGTGTATAGTGTTAGGGAGTGTTCTAATTTCATTCTTTTACATGTAACTGTCCATTTTTCCCTGCCCCACTTATTGAAGAGGCTGTCTTTTCTCCATTGTATCTTCGTGCCTCCTTTATCAAAAATAAGGTGACCATATGTGCATGGGTTTGTCTCTGGGCTTTCTATCCTGTTCCATTGATCTATATTTCTGTTTTTGTGCCAGTACCATACTGTCTTGATTACTGTAGCTTTGCAGTATAGTCTGAAATCCGGGAGCCTGATTCCTCCAGCTCTGTTTTTCTTTCTCAAGATTGCTTTGGCTATTCGAGGTCTTTTGTGTTTCCATACAAATTGTGAAATTTCTTGTTCTAGTTCTGTGAAAAATGCCAGTGGTAGTTTGATAGGGATTGCATTGAATCTGTACATTCCTTTGGGTAGTATAGTCATTTTCACAATGTTGATTTTTCCAGTCCAAGAACATGGTATATCTCTCCATTTGTTTGTATCATCTTTAATTTCTTTCATCAGTGTCTTATAGTTTTCTGCATACAGGTCTTTTGTCTCCTTAGGTAGGTTTATTCCTAGGTATTGTATTCTTTTTGTTGCAATGATAAATGGGAGTGTGTCCTTAATTTCTCTTTCATTTTTCATAATTAGTGTATAGGAATGCAAGAGATTTCTGTGCATTACTTTTGTATCCTGCTACTTTACCAAATTCATTGATTAGCTCTAGTAGTTTTCTGGTAGCATCTTTAGGATTCTCTATGTATAGTATCATGTCATCTGCAAACAGTGACAGCTTAACGTTTGCTCTTCTGATTTCGATTCCTTTTCTTTTTCTTCTCTGATTGCTGTGGCTAAAGCTTCCAAAACTATGTTGAATAATGGTGATGAGAGTGGACAACCTTGTCTTGTTCCTGATCTTAGTGGAAATGGTTTCAGTTTTTCACCACTGAGAATGATGTTGGCTGTGGGTTTGTCATATATGGCCATTATTATGTTGAGGTAAGTTCCCTCTATGCCTACTTTCTGGAGGGTTTTTATCATAAATGGGTGTTGAATTTTGTCAAAAGAGTTTTCTGCATCTATTGAGATAATCATATGGTTTTTTCTCCTTCAATTTGTTAATATGGTTTATCACATTGATTGATTTGCATATATTGAAGAATCCTTGCATTCTTGGGATAAACCCCACTTGATCATGGTGTATGATCCTTTTAATGTGATGTTGGATTCTGTTTGCTAGTATTTTGTTGAGGATTTTTGCGTCTATGTTCATCAGTGATAGTGTCCTGTAGTTTTCTTTCTTTGTGACATCTTTGTCTGGTTTTGGTATCAGGGTGATGGTGGCCTCGGAGAATGAGTTTGGGAGTGTTCCTCCTTCTGCTATATTTTGGAAGAGTTTGAGAAGGATAGTTGTTAGGTCTTTTCTAAATGTTTGATAGAATTCGCCTGTGAAGCCATCTGGTCCTTGGCTTTTATTTGTTGGAAGATTTTTAATCACAGTTTCAATTTCAGTGCTTGTGATTAGTCTGTTTATATTTTCTGTTTCTTCCTGGTACAGTCTCGGAAGGTTGTGCTTTTCTAAGAATGTGTCCATTTCTTCCAGGTTGTCCATTTTATTGGCATAGAGTTGCTTGTAGTAATCTCTCATGATCCTTTGTATTTCTGCAGTGTCAGTTGTTACTTCTCCTTTTTCATTTGTAATTCTATTGATTTGAGTCTTCTCCCTTTTTTTCTTGCTGAGTCTGGCTAATGGTTTATCAATTTTATCTTCTCAAAGAACCAGCTTTTAGTTTTAGTGATCTTTGCTATCATTTCCTTCATTTCTTTTTCATTTATTTCTGATCTTCTCTTTATGATTTCTTTCCTTCTGCTAACTCTGGGGTTTTTTTGTTCTTCTTTCTCTAATTGCTTTAGGTTAGGGTTGGGTTGTTTATTTGAGATGTTTCATGTTTCTTGAGGTAGGATTGTATTGCTATAAACTTCCCTCTTAGAACTGCTTTTGCTGCATCCCATAGGTTTTGGGTCATCGTGTTTTCATTGTCATTTGTTTCTAGGTATTTTTAAATTTCCCCTTTGATTTCTTCAGTGATCTCTTGGTTATTTAGTAGTGTATTGTTTAGCCTCCATGTGTTTGTATTTTTTACATATTTTTTCCTGTAATTGATATCCAGTCTCATAGCATTGTGGTCAGAAAAGATACTTGATATGATTTCAGTTTTCTTAAATTTACCAAGGCTTGATTTGTGACCCAAGATATGATCTATTCTGGAGAATGTTCCATGAGCACTTGACAAGAAAGTGTATTCTGTTGTTTTTGGATGGAATGTCCTGTAAATATCAGTTAAGTCCATCTTGTTTAATGTATCATTTAAAGCTTGTGTTTCCTTATTTATTTTCATTTTGGGTTACCTGTCCATTGGTGAAAATGGGGTGGTAACGTCCCCTACTATGATTGTGTTACTGTCGATTTCCCGTTTTATGGCTGTTAGGATTTACCTTATGTATTGAGGTGCTCCTATGTTGGGTGCATAAATATTTACACTTGTTATATATTCTTCTTGGATTGATCCCTTGATCATTATGTAATGTCCTTCTTTGTCTCTTGTAATAGTCTTTATTTTAAAGTCTATTTTGTCTGATATGAGAATTGCTACTCCAGCTTTCTTTTGATTTCCACCTGCATGGAATATCTTTTTCCATCCCTTCACTTTCAGTCCGTATGTGTCCCTAGGTCTGAAGTGGGTGTCTTGTAAACAGCATATATACGGGTCTTGTTTGTATACATTCAGGCAGTCTGTGTCTTTTGGTTGGGGGATTTAATCCATTTACATTTACGGTAGTTATCGATATGTATGTTCCTGTTACCATTTTCTTAATTGTTTTGGGTTATTGTAGGTCTTTTCCTTCTCTTGTGTTTCCTGCCTAGAGAAGTTCCTGTAGCATTTGTTGTAAAGCTGGTTTCGTGGTGCTGAATTCTCTTAGCTTTTGCTTGTCTGTAAAGGTTTTAATTTCTCTGCCAAATCTGAAGGAGATCCTTGCTGGGTAGAGTAATCTTGGTTGTAGGTTTTTCCCTTTCATCACTTTAACTATGTGCTGCCACTCCCTTCTGGCTTGCAGAGTTTCTGTTGAAAGATCAGCTGTTAACCTTATGGGGATTCCCTTGTATGTTATTCCCTTGTATGTTATTTGTTGTTTTTCCCTTCCTGCTTTTAATATTTTTTCTTTGTATTTAATTTTTGATAGTTTGATTAATATGTGTCTTGGCGTGTTTCTCCTTGGATTTATCCTGTATGGGATTCTCTGAGCTTCTTGGACTTGATTATTTCCTTTCCCATATTAGGGAAGTTTTCAACTATGAGCTCTTCAGATATTTTCTCAGTCCTTTTCTTTTTCTCTTCTTCTTCCTAGACTCCTATAATTCCAATGTTGGTGTGTTTAATGTTGTCCCAGAGGTCTCTGAGACTGTCCTCAATTCTTTTCATTCCTTTTTCTTTATTCTGCTCTGAGGTAGTTATTTCCACTATGTTATCGTCCAGGTCATTTATCCGTTCTTCTGCCTCAATTATTCTGCTATTGATTCCTTCTAGAGAATGTTTAATTTCATTTATTGTGTTGTTCATCATTTTTTGTTTGCTCTTTAGTTCTTCTAGATCCTTGTTAAACGTTTCTTGTATTTTCTCCATTCTATTTCCAAGATTTTGGATCATTTTTACCATCATTACTCTGAATTCTTTTTCAGGTAGACTGCCTATTTCCTCTTCATTTGTTTGGTCTGGTGGGTTGTTGCCTTGCTCCTTCATCTGCTGTGTGTTTCTCTGTCTTCTCATTTTGCTTAACTTCCTGTGTTTGGGGTCTCCTTTTCGTAGGCTGCAGTATCATAGTTCCTGTTGTTTTTGGTGTCTGCCCCCAGTGGCTGATATTGGTTCAGTGTGTTGTGTAGGCTTCCTGGTGGAGGGGACTGGTGCTTGTGTTCTGGTGGATGAGGCTGGATCTTCTCTTGCTGGTGGGGTGGACCACGTCCGGTGGTTTGTTTTGGGGTGTCTGTGACCTTATTATGATTTTAGGCAGCCTCTCTGCTAATGGGTGGGATTGTGTTCTTGTCTTGCTTGTTGTTTGGCATAGGGTGTCCAGCACTGTATCTTGCTGGTTGTTGAGTGGAGCTGGGTCTTGGCGTTGAGATGGAGATCTCTGGGAGATTTTCGCCGTTTGATATTACTTGGTGCCAGGAGGTCTCTGGTGGACCAATGTTTTGAATTCAGATCTCCCACTTCAGAGCCACAAGCCTGACATCTGGCTGGAGCACCAAGACCCTGTCAGCCACACAGCTCAGAGGAAAAGGGAGGAAAAAAGAAAGAAAGAAAGAAAAAAATAAAGTTATTAAAATGAAAAATTATTAAAAATTAAAAAGTAATTTAAAAAAAGAAAGAGAGAAGTGAGCAACCAAACCAAAAAAGAAATCCATCAATGATAAGAAGCACTAAAAATTGTACAAAGGAAAAAAAAATGGACAAACAGGACCCTAGGACAAATGGTAAAAGCAAAGCTTTACAGACAAAATCACACAAAGAAGCATACACATACACACTCACAGAAAGAGAAAAAGGAAAAAAATATATGTATATAAAAGGAAAAGAACAACCAAATCAATAAACAAATCTACCAATGATAATAATCTTTAAATACTAAACTAAGATAAACATAAAACCAGGAACAAATTAGATGTAGAAAGCAAACCCCAAGTCTACAGTTGCTCCCAAAGTTCACCACCTGAATTTTAGGGTGATTTGTTGTCTATTCAGGTATTCCACAGATGAAGGGTACATCAAGATGATTGTGGAGATTTAGTCCGCTGCTCCTGTGGCTGCTGGAAGAAATTTCCCTTTCTCTTCTTTGTTTGCACAGCTCCCGGGGTTCAGCTTTGGATTTGGCCCCGCCTCTGCGTGTAGGTCACCTGAGAGCGACCTACACTTTTTCGCTCAGACAGGATGGGGTTAAAGGAGTAGCTGATTAAGGGGCTCTGGCTGACTCAGGGCAGGGGGAGGGAGGGATACGGAATGCAGAGCGAGCCTGCGGCGGCCAGCTAGGGTGGGTTTGGTGTTTGCAATAGCACAGTAGAGCACTTTTAAAATCCATGAATGATGCTGTCATTGGGGATAATAGTAGTATCCCCTCAAAGGTCTTTGAAGAACATTAAATGAGTAATTCATGCACCTTGTGCCCAATAAGTGCTCAATAAATGTAAACTATTACGCTATTACTATTATTACTATTTTTCCGCTCCCCAAAACAAGATCAGTTAACTCAAGCTAAGCAGTATTTTATTTCCAAATGAATGTTTTTTATTCAACTTTTATTCAGTATCTAAACTAATATACATTTTACAAAATGAGAAAATGTTTGGCATCTAACTTAAACTACTGGTGTTTAGCAGTATCAGGAGACCCTACCTTATCTGGTGCTTGGATTAAAGTGTTTTAACAGTTAATCAATTTATGATATCCCTACCCAACTGTACCATAGCCTAAGAAAGAAGTGAAAGGGGAAAAAAGAAGAGGGAGAAGGAGGGGAGAGGGGAGGGGAGGGGGAGGGAGAGGTATCACTTTTATGTGCATGTTTTGTTGATCCCGTTTATTGTTATGGTCTTATTTCTAGCACTATCCCCTTGCTTGTGCAGTGGTGCCTTGCTTCCAACTTAGCCAATCTAATATCTGTGCCTTGGCTTGGAGGATCCACATAGTCAAACACCCACAGTAAACCACGTTTGCTTCCCTACCATTTCACTTCACACACTTTCCATTCTAACCAGGCACATCCCCATGAACTTGCTCATGTGTTGATTCTGCCTAGGATCTCCTCCACTTCCCTTTTGTTTATCCAAATCCCAGCTAGTCTCTGGGACCCACTCAGTGCTTATCAGATCCATGAAGGCTTCCATGACCGCCTTGCTCATCACTGATTTCTTCCTCATTCAACTTTTGTATCCTTTTCAGCCTTGACCCTATCCATATCTGCAGTTCCACATCCACAGATTCAACCAACCACAGATCCTGTTAGCACTGTAGTATTTACTCTTGAAAAAAAAAAAAAATCTGTGTATAAGTGGACCTGCCCAGTTCAAACTCATGTTGCTCAAGGGTCAACTGTAATGGAAATCACAGTAATAATTACAAACCCTCATAAAATTCTCTAGCTCCCAGAACGTTTTCACTTTCATTATTTCTGTAACTTTCCTAACAACCCTATGAGATAGGCAGGTGGGATATTTTTAACCCTTACTGTACATGGTTACTTGGTCAAACTCATACAGCCAGTGAGACCAATAACTTGAACTCACTAAGTCTACCAGCCCTCTTTCCCAAATATGGTTTTATACCACTTGTTTCTTGTATCATCTCCCTAACTAGTCTGTAAAATCTTGATGTTGGGAGGAAATGTCTTTTACTCCTGAACTTCTCAATAGCATTTGGCACTGTATCCAGCACTTACTAAAGATTTGGTGCCTAATAACAGTCATATTTAGCAATTGCTTCCTGTGTGGTAGGCATTATGCTGAGCTTCCTTACAGGAAATATCTCACTTAATCCTCAGAATGCTTCTATAATATGGGTGCCATTATTACATTTAGTTTCAATCTAGGTTCAGAGAGGTTTAGCAATATGCTAAGATCCGATAGATCAAAAAAGTAGTAAATAGCTTTAACTCATCACAAAGATTGCTGTTACCATGGGAGATTTTTTTGTGTTGTTTCTTTCTTTTTTTATTAATTTTTTGGAGTATAGTTGCTTTACAATGTTATGTTAGTTTCTGCTGTACAGCAAAGTGAATCAGCTATATGTATACATATATCCCCTCTTTTTTGGATTTCCTTCCCATTTAGGTCAACACAGAGCATTGAGTAGAGTTCCCTGTGCTATACAGTAGGTTCTCATTAGTTGTCTATTTTAGTGTTGTTTCTTTTTAAACTGAGACTTCTAAATGGAGACTTTAGGAGAAAAAGACCTTCTTTTCTGTCCTGTTTGGATCTTTTATCTTAGAAAAGAGCAGCCTATTGGTCTTTTACCAGAATTTCACATTTTAGTTGGATTGAATTATGTCAGTACCATAATATTCTACTTAAACCAGAGGTACAATGCTTCTGATGCCTTTTCTCTCAAGTGTATTTAATCCCAGAGCAGATAAGTGAGAACCCTGGGTATGTGGCCTCATGTAACACAAAGAAAGGCTAGGAATGTCTATACATTCTTACAAATGCCCGAGGTTTCTCATTGTACATTATAACATATACATATTTGTCTTAGTAGAAAAATTAATTTATATTGCTTACCATTGAGGGAAAATGTGAGATGCTGTTGTTTGGTTATCTTGAAAAATTGGGTTGGTAAAAGAGTACTAATGCTGCATAATAATACGTTCTAGGTCCAGACAGCTTCTCCCTCTTTCCTGGTGTTATAATATTTTGCAAACATTAACTCATACAAATAAGTGTTGGGGCATTGTATGTGGGAGGATGCCCAGAATGTTGCCAAAGAAGTGGTTTCATGCTGTATTTTCAGGCTCCTGAAAATTTATCTAAGTATTTCTTCCTCTGAGAGACCAAGTTACTCCTATAATATGATGGCCCCAAAGCGTTTCTGATTTCAGTAATGAAAAAAACTGGTGTTCTTTGTTTTGGCCATTAATATAAATAAACTGTCTCAAAGACATACAGTTCCTGGGGTCTGTGCTCTTCATATAAGTCAAACTTTTTTATTGCATCAGTCAGTTCTGCCTTGCAGTGGTGGGTTGAGGGATATCAGCCGTGAAAAAAAACTTTCCCAAGGAAGTCAACTTGTGCATATCAAAATAATTCAGTGTATCCAGGTCTTTACCCTTTATTTTGAGAACAGTTGCTCCTCCATTAAGAAAAACAATTCAATAGTCAGTTTAAGAACATTAGCTGAGAGCTGGTCTTTCCTCCAGCAACAGCCAGTATTCAACGAGGTAATAGAGCAAGCTTTTGGATGCACTTTTTATTACAATGTGTCGAAAAAGTTTTAGTAGTCACACACTGTACTTCTTTCCTTTTTTTTTTTTTTGTTTTTTTTTGCGGTACACGGGCCTCTCACTATTGTGGCTTCTCCCGTTGCGGAGCACAGGATCCGGACGCGGAGGCTCAGTGGCCATGGCTCACGGGCGCAGCCACTCTGCGGCATGTGGGATCTTCCCAGACCTGGGCACGAACCCGTGTCCCCTGCCTCGGTAGACGGACTCTCAACCACTGCGCCACCAGGGAAGCCCATGTCCTTCTTTCCTTTTAAGGTGTGTTTTCTGTTGAGGCTACAGCAGTTTTGAGTGCACTCACCAGCCTCCATCCAGGCTGTCATTCTCAATTTTAGCCACTGTCTGTACGTTTTCAGAGATGGGAGCACCATTATGATTATGAGTGGAATGGAATGAATAATCATACCTTACTAAAAATTACTTCATCAGATATTTCACAGCTAAACATTTTGCACATGAAAAAGCCTTTACAAAGATATTATAAACAGAAGCAGCAAAGACCATAAGTGGACTAATAGTTAATACTTCTCAACGGTCTGGAAAGTTCCTTAGATGCTCCTTTACTTGTGTCTGTTGAATAGTTTAAAATGTGTTGTTTGGTAGTAGTATTGATTTTTTTAGCCTATCTCTTTTTGATCCAAACCAGAAAAATTCATGTATACATATCAGGGCTTCACCAGATGTTCTCTTGACTGAACTTTATCTACTAAGGTATTTCTGAAACTAACCCTGAACAAAGCTACAAGCAACTTAGGGCTTCACTAACTGTGTTTTCCAATGGATTGTTCCAAATCCCAACTTTTCTCTTACATTGAAAAAGGTCCTAGTGGTTTTTCTTCAAAAGTTTGCATAATTTATTAATAAATATCATTGCAGGAAACTTTTTTCATGCAGCTAATCCTCAGATTTTTTTTCCACCATAAAAAAAAGTCAGGTTTAGGTTCATTTGTATATCTACAATGGTAAACTCTTTCTTTGATGTATACATAGAATGCATTTTTAAAAATTGGCATTTACATATAAATGCATCCTATGCACTTTAGACAGATTGTGACCAGTTTGCTATAAGTTGGGTTTGGGGTAATCCTATTATTATTGTTGTTGTTTTGCTATTGTTATCATTACTTGTTGTCAGTTTTATAGTGAGGAAATTTCAAAACTTGGGCTGATTTCAAATTATTTTGAATTTTGCCTATTATTGTCCACATTTTTGATTGTTTAAAGTTTATACTTCAAACTTCCACTTTTTGACAAATGGTTACCATTCCTAGCAGTATGCTGACTCCCGTTTGGGAAGGATCATACTTGAGTTAAACGCATAGTCATAAATAAATTAACAATAAAAATTGTGTCTACCTGGAAAATATACCAGAGAAAATGAAATACTTAGGAAGCAAAGGGAAAGTACAAGAGTAGCCTTTTGGGTGGCTGAATACAGCAGTGTCAGATGCTTGTATTTACAGAAGGAAATGGAAGAAAGTTCATCATCTTACAGAATACTGTGTTAATATTTAATATTTAGAAAAGTGTAATAGCATCCAAGAAAAACTGAAAATAATATGCTTATTATCCCATAGTGTTTTTATATAAGCCTACAGACCTAGGTTTTTACCCATTGCACTATCTGTAATCAGCATTATGGGATAATATTAATGTCCTTACATTCTTCTTTGATATGCATGAGAATATTTTTAAATTTAAATGTTTTATATCCAGAGCAGTTCCAGACATTACCCGAAAAAACAATCAAACTTCACGTGGTGAAGAGAAATAGGAATATGTTCCTGGGAAACTGATAGATGTAGACTTTAAAAACAGCTTTGAGTGAGGCAACATAATATGTTCCACAAACATATTTTGTGGAAAATAATCTTGCACGATTTTGAAACTAGGACAAGCCTCCTGCCACACAGGAGTCAAGGACCACCATGGGGTCAAATGCCAAGAGGATGAACTTGCATATTTCGGATGCTTCATATTTTGCTTTTGATATTCTGAGCCGCTGGAGTCGGGTACAGTTCTTCTTGGGTTGATAAACTGTGTTAGGAGACTTCAAGTTCAAGAAGGAATTTTTAACCCTTCTTCATTTAGAAATGAATGACTTCTATGGCTAAGGGCTAATACAGTTCCTATGATACTTGGGGAAAAATTTGAGGAAGAAAACAACTCCTTTTCACATTTGTGCAATTTTATACAATATGTGCAGAATGCCTTGTTAGTACAGAGAGGCTACCTGCAGAGAATTCTGGGTGATACTTCCTGCAGCAAATGCCCTAGTTTATGCCCAATGAGACATATCAAATGTTTAGAAAAAAATGAATCTTAGAGTCCCACATAACTGTTTGCTTGGTATTTACTGAGTTCAAGCCTACATTTAGATGGTAAAAAGGAATCAGTCCTCAGTGAAGATTTAATGTGAAAAGAGATAAAGACAAATCAAAAACTTTCTTATCCTGTCGTTTTGATCTCTTTTTGAAAGAAGACATTCGGACCTCAGTGAGGAAATATCAGCTTGGAATGAATACCTATTTGATTTGGCCGATGTGAATAACTATTCTTTCTGAGGCTCCAAGAAGTAAAAACATGGGACAGTTACTGAAATACACCTCAGAGTCATTCCCCCATTGTACAGATGGGGAAACTGAAGTCTGGAGGTGTCTAATGACATTCTTGGGTCAAAGGGCAGGTGAGGGTTGGAATGGAGAGTCAAAATAAATACCTGGACTCCTCTCATCATCCCATCTCCTCCTGGTCAAGTCCAGTTGGAAGTCAAAGGGCAAGGACTCCCTCCTGAGACACAGAGCAGGTCAAAGAAAGGCAGAGAATGGGTCAAGGAAGGCAGGCAGAGAATGACACATTGATCACATCCATAATGAAGAATGTCTTTGTGAATGCTGATTCAGCTCATTCAGTAAATCACAGTATCTTACTCATCACAACAGCATCTGCATACATTTGAAATGGCGCCTATGCACATGTGTGAGACTTATTAGTTACACAATCTGCTGACAATACTTGGTGCAGTTTCCGTCTTCAGGCGCCCTCACAGTTACACCAGGACCTTCCAGGGATCTGTGATCTTCTGCATGGGGGATTTCTGCATAAAGAAACAAAGAAAACATTTCCGGTGGGCAAATCCCCAACTGGTGGAGGGTTCTATTTATTAGTACTGCTTTTTTTTTTTTTTTTTTTTTTTTTGCGGTACATGGGCTTCTCACTGTTGTGGCCTCTCCCATTGCGGAGCACAGCCTCCAGACGCACAGGCTCAGTGGCCATGGCTCACGGGCCTAGCCCTCCGCAGCATCTGGGATCTTCCCAGACCGGGGCACGAACCCGTGTCCCTTGCATCGGCAGGCAGACTCAACCACTGCGCCACCAGGGAAGCCCTCTTACTGCTTTTTGAAAATGGGAGATGGGTCCTTCCCTGCCTCACGCCCCATACCATTCCTCCTGAATAGAATAGTAGCTCTGCTTCTATTAGACTAAGATAGATACCAAGGCCGTGCCTTTGTGGGTTCCCTCTTGAGGTCCAATTTTCAAAGGAACTAGTTAGGCAACTACTAAGTAAGTATGGAGGACATTAAGTGGACCAATCAGTAATCTAATTATTATGGATAGAGTGTAGAGTTCTAAACTGCCTGATATTGCCTTAGCCTGACACGTTCTCAGCTCTTGTTTGGGGCTCATCGTTTATCACAGGACATGGCTTTGGCTTCCTCCTGACAGGGGAGAAATGACTGGAATTCATTTTCCTATTTTCCTAGCTGGATGATCCCTCCCTGCTGAATAATCCAGAATGAAGCGATGGTGCCAGAGCATTGGCGGAGCACCCACACATACTGAACACCTCCTCACGCACCTTTTCCTAAAGCAGATATGCATCAAACACCAAAGAATTTTTTACCAGTTGTTTCTTTCCCACAATGGATGGGATAGGGAGAAGGGTGTTGGAAGTTTTGCTCTGGATCAAACTGCCTTGGTCCCTGTACCACGTCTTCTTGGTAGTACTGATGGTGCAAGCTGTCGGTGACCATGTGGTCTGTAGCCTTAGGGGCAGGTGCTGGTTCACCATGTCCTCTGTTCCTGGCTGAGTAGCTTCCAAGCTGGCTCTCATGGAGATTGTGAGCTGCCTAATGTCCTTTAAATATATTTTCTGTGTAATCGAGCTAGGGTGGCTTTGGTGTTTGCAATAGCACAGTAGAGCACTTTTAAAATCCATGAATGATGCTGTCATTGGAAATTTTATTCTAAATCCCAGCTTTCATATGTATGTCGTTTAGATTTTCTTCCCTTTTGTCCTATTAGTGTCTCTTTGGGACCTCCACAACTATCCACTTACTAGGTTGCTTTTAAAAATACGATTGTTGGGCTTCCCTGGTGGCGCAGTGGTTGAGAATCTGCCTGCTGATGCAGGGGACACAGGTTCGTGCCCCAGTCAGGGAAGATCCCACATGCCGCAGAGCGGCTGGGCCCGTGAGCCATGGCCGCTGAGCCTGCGCGTCCGGAGCCTGTGCTCCGCAACGGGAAAGGCCACAACAGTGAGAGGTCCACATACCACACACACACAAAAAAATACGATTGTTTACAATAACATCCAACACTTGGAAAAGTTCTTTGCTTCCAGGAAGCTGAATGCATGGTAATTAGATTTATTTCAGGCTTTGATTACTAAGAAGAGCAGAGATACATCATTCACTAGTACTTAATTTAAAAAATATTTTGATTGTATAGATATCTCTTTTGGTCATAATATATAAATTAGTTACCTTTGAATCTTGTTTATAAGTCATGAAACACTTAACTGCATAAAAAGCTGTTGATGACAAATAAGTAACCTTGTCATCACGTGTTACAGGTGGCAGGAAGGTTTGTCTCTACTGCCAATTCCAATTAAGTTACTTTTAACATGTATAATCACACCCTAATTGATCTATCTTGAAAATCTGGTTTCCTTTCTTTTTCCTTTTTTAAATTAACTTTTATTTATGAACATATGCATATAATTTAAAAATCAGATAGTCCTTAAAGGCTTATAATGAAAAACAGTATTCCCCCCAAATCCTATCCATTCCCCAGAGGCAGCTGTCTTCAACTTCTTGAGCTGTTTCTTTTGGCATTTACCTCCATTTTTCTAGACAATGTGAGTTATCCATTTTGAATATTCCTTCTTGACTTCTTGTAAGGTAACTGGATTTAGCATTCTTAAACCAGTCTCTCCCAGCCTTACTACTGCCCCTCCCTCCACCTCCCCCGACTCCCCCCTCCTCCAGCCTTCCCCGTGTAGTTGTAACTGAACTTTTATTTATTTTTTAAAAAAATTTATTTATTTATGGCTGTGTTGGGTCTTCGTTTCTGTGCGAGGGCTTTCTCTAGTTGTGGCAAGCGGGGGCCACTCTTCATCGCGGTGCACGGGCCTCTCACTATCGTGGCCTCTCTTGTTGTGGAGCACAGGCTCCGGACGCGCAGGCTCAGTAGTTGTGGCTCACGGGCCTAGTTGCTCCGCTGCATGTGGGATCCTCCCAGACCAGGGCTCGAACCCGTGTCCCCTGCACTGGCAGGCAGATTCTCAACCACTGTGCCACCAGGGAAGCCCGTAACTGAACTTTTAAATGGTCACTGTTCATATAATTATGACCATGGGAATACTATATGTTACCATTATTTCTTTCTAAACAGTTCAATACATCTGTATTTGTCAGAATTCCCCAGAGAAACAGAAGCAATAGGATGTATGTGTGTGTACATATGTATATATTTACTTATTTATTTGTTATAAGGAATTGGTTCACATGCTTTTTTTTTTTTTTTTTTGCGGTATGCGGGCCTCTCACTGCTGCGGCCCCTCCCGTTGCGGAGCACAGGCTCCGGACGCACAGGCTCAGCGGCCATGGCCCACGGGCCCAGCCGCTCCGCGGCATGCGGGATCCTCCCGGACCAGGGCACGAACCCGCGTCCCCTGCATCGGCAGGCGGACTCCCAACCACTGCGCCACCAGGGAAGCCCGTGGTTCACATGCTTTTTGGAGGCTGGCAAGTCCCAAGATCTGCAGCTGACAAGCTGGAGACCCAGAAGAGCCAATGGTGTAGTTCCAGTCTGAAAGGCAATAGGCTTGAGGCCCAAGAAAAGCTGATATTTCCGTTTGACTCCAAAGGCAGGAAAAACCTGATGTCCCAGCTTAAGGCAGTCAGACAGGAGGAATTCCTTCTTATCAGGGGAGGGTTAGCCTTTTTGTTCTATTCAGGCCTTCAACTGGTTGGATGAGGCCCACCCACATTAGGGAGGACAATCTGCTTTACTCAGTTTATTGATTCAGATGTTAGTCTCATCCAGAAACATCCTTTCAGATACACCCAGAATAATGTTTGACCAAATGTCTGGGCACCCTGTGACCCACTGAGCTGATGCATAAAATTATCTATAACAGTATCTTTCTGACATCCCTTGATTTTTCCAAGTGCTCAAATACATAAAATAACCTACCGTTTATATTTTGTTTTCTCCTGGACATCTTCCCTCCTTATCTCTCTACCCTCCTGCTCTGTCCAGTCTGGACTGGTTGGTTGTGTTCTAGGCTGAGGGCGTAGCTAGCATCCTCTCTTGTGTTGGCCCTTGTCTACTGTGTTCTATATCTTCTGCTTTCTTGGTTTATTCTTTTGTTGGCTGAAGCACATCCTCTAACAGCTTCCTAAGGAAGGGTGCAAGGGAAATATTTTATTTTTAGTTTTTGCACATGTAAAAAATGTGTTTATTCCACCCCATGCTTGACTTATAATTAAACTAGCTTTAGAAATCAATATTGGAAATCCTTTGTTTCTGAGAATTCTGAAGGTTTTTCACCATTGTCTTCCAGCATTCTGCTTGAGAGAAGACTTTCATGCCATTCTGATGCTCTTTGCTTTGCAAGGGGTGTGAATTTTGCCTCTGGAAGCTTTTAGGGTCTTCTCTTAATCTCTGGTGTCTCCATACTTCACAATGAGATGCCTTGGAGAGGACCTTTGTGTGTGTGTCCATTGCATCATATGCATACCTTATGATGGACCTTTCAAGCTGGAAATGCATTCCTGGATAGTTTCTTTTAATATTTCTTTGATAAGTTTGTTTGTATTTTCTCTTTTCTTAATTTCTGGAACTCCTTTTTGGATAGAGTCTCAAATGTTCTTATCTTTCCTCTCCTATTTTCCATTGTTTTGCTTTTTTGGTTCTACTTTTTGGAGAGTTTTCTTGCCTATCTTCTAGATTCTCTGTTGAACTTTAAAATTTTATGACCATGTAATTTCTAAGAGCTCTTTCTTGTTTTCTGATTACTTCTTTAACATAGCATCCTGTTCTTGTTTCATGGATGTGATATCTTAATGTATTCACTTTCTAACAATACAGTAGGATTTTTCAAAGTTCTTTTTATTTGCTCTGCATCTCCCCTCACCTCCAAGTTATTTTTCTGTTTGTTTTGACTCTGCCTTTCCTGTTAGATCTGCCGACCTTTAGTGAGTTTTTATATTTGACAGTAAGTCACTAAGAACTACGTGAAAGTTCTACATACACAGGTGGGGTAGTTGGCTGATGAGCTTTCTTTGGGGAGAACAGATTTATGAGCTGGGCTTTTTGTTGGAACCTCACACACACATGTCAGTATATGGATGTCTTTCCTCTGAGGTTATTCATTTTCTCCAGTGAAGAATTCTTTAATCTCCTGCCTGGGGAGGTGGACGTGTGACTGGTGTTCTGGGAGTCCCTCATCCCTCATTTCTGTTCTCCACCATGTCTGCTTCCTGAGTCTGCAGCCCCTCCTCAGTTTCTCCCGAGAATAAACCTCTTGCGTGCTCAGAGCGGGAGATGGAGAATACAAAGTGGTCTGGCCTCATAAAGTCACAGTAATGCTGTTTTTTTTTTCATTTCCCTGATGCCCATCTTTCATGGAACTTATGCCTCCAAGGCCTGAGATGCTGGGGTTGTCAGGCTGGTTGGCTTTCATCTCAGCAGATCTTTCACGGCGGATTCTGAGTTTAAAACGTGTACTCTATTACCATCTTTGCTGAAACCTTTGATTCGCTGATGTCTTCTCTTTGTTGCCTTTATCCTTGTGGGTTACAGTATTTTTAATTGCTTTACTGACACTTTAGTAGGGTTTTGGGAGGGAGAGGAGGTGAAGGCTGATAGTCACTTCTCCATGTTTAACTGGATGTGAAAATCTTGGCTTTCTCTTCAGGCCTGAGAAGTGCCCGTGGAGCCCAGTTCCTCCCAGTGGCTGCCTGGGGGATTATGGGGCCACCATGCATCCTGGGGTGGGACATTTGCAGCCCCTGTGCTAAGTGTTTGCCATCCCCATTTTAGATGTTTGTCCTCCTACCCTTTGCTTTTCTTCCTATTTATCCTGCCTTAGTCCTCGCCCTCTTCTAGCCTCTCCTGTGCACATTTATGTTCTGCTGCTACTGCTGCTTACATTTTCAACAAGTCTTTGACACCTCTGTGAGCTAAATGCTCTCAGGTTAGGCTTTCTTTCTCCCGGTCTGAGCCTGCTCCGCTGTGGTAAGTGGGGAGCTTCTTTTGTCTTCTTGTCTATCCCGGGAGACGCAAGAGGGAAGAGATATGGGAACATATGTGTATGTATAACTGATTCACTTTGTTATAAAGCAGAAACTAACACACCATTGTAAAGCAATTATACTCCAATAAAGATGTTAAAAAAATTAAAAAAATAAAATAAAAGCACAGACCAGGATATACATACAAAAAAAAAAAAAAAAGAATGCCTGTTAATCTCTGTCTAGTTCAGTTACCAGGAGCCAACTAATCAGTGACACAAGCAGTTTCCTCCAAGAAGTCAGATTCCTCTTAGAGCTAATAAAGCAAAGAAAACGTGGCCTAAGCAAGCCGAGTTGAAGGGGTCCCTTCTCACCTTCGCCTCTGCCACATCAGTGTTCCTGTCTGATTGTCTGATCTCATAGGCTGAGAGATCAGAATCCATTGAGATGGGTTCATTTCAGGAGGTACCAGGGTTTACATTTTTCCTTCTCAGAAAGCATCTTGGCCTAAATGTTCCCCATCCTGACACAGCCTTCCCATCTCTCCCTAAGTGTCAAAGCTGCCATGACCATCTCGGTCCCTTACTATTCTTGGTCTGTGATGTCTACATTCACATCAGCGCTCTATGATTATCCATAATGTAAACGGCTGGCCCCAAAACGTATGGCCTGAGTTTATCCAAGGCCCAAACAATTACCAAACATTCCTTTTAGATAGAAGACAGATTTCTTTCCCTTGGCAAACATTTTCTACTGAGATATATTACAGGATGTTTTACATTCTCTTGGTCTTGTAATAACACCACACCCAATCCAGTATTGATGCATTGGTGGCCACTCGGAAGGTTGTTATTTTAAAATATATATTGTTCTCAGTCTGGGGCTGTCATATCTGTAAAGAAATACAATCCTGTTTCCCCCTTTCCAGAGTTTTATGACACCTGGTGACTTGGATTAAGTCAGGATAACACCAAGATCGGGGTGGGTTTGTGGTGCCTGCATCAGAGAACTTGAAAGGGCCTGCGAGTGCCCTATAGGCTGGAAGGGATGCTCTAGTTGTGGCATTTAGATAAGCAGATTGGGCTGGACATCTGTGGTTTCAGTTAGGCAGGAAAGGAAATCATCTGGAGTCATCTCTTGCCTGGATTATTTAGTGTCTTCCCTATTGGGGTCAGGGTGATCCTGGGAGCGTGATGTTATCAGCTCCGTTTACAGATGGATGAACACGATGAGACTCAGGGAGGTGGGTTAACCTGTCCAGGGTCACCATTAACTCTCAGGGCCAGGATTTGAACTCAGGCCTCCTGACTCCAAGTCTATGCCCTCCAGCTGCTTCCTGAGCCCCTTTCCTGGATCATTCAAGCAAAACAAGCCAGATTCCTGCTCTTTGAGGGGGAAAAGGGTTTAGTGGGGACTGAATCATTAAGGTTGTATATTCCCTTTGGTTCATTTCACCAGGTCATCCCCGGTTCTCTGTTTCCTTTTCCGTAGTCACAGATCAGAGGCATTCTGACTCTGTATAAATTCACTTTGTGACACTGGGTGAATCATTTCCTTCTCTGGGTTTCAGTTTCCATCGTAAGATAAGTATATTGGAATTCAGTGGTTCTCAAATCTGCTGGTGCTTCAAAGTCATCCAGAGAGTTTTTTTTTTTTTTTTTTTTTTTTTAAGGAACAACTCTATTAAGGCATATTTTGGGTATCATAAAATATAAAATTTACCTATTTGAAGTGTAAAAATTCAATGATTATTAGTAAATTTACCCGATTGTGCAACCATCACCATAAATCAGTCTTAGAACATAGAATATATGCACTTTCTATCTGTGTAGCTTTATCTTTTCTAAACATTTCATATGAATAGAATCACGCAACATGTGGTCTCTTGCACTTGACTTCTTTTACTTAACACGTCTTTGCGGTTCATTAATGTATTATGTATCAACAGTTTGTTCCTTTTTGTTGTTCAATAGTATTCCATTGTCCGTATATACCACATTTAGTCTATCTGTCGTCAGTTTATGGACACTTGGTCCAGGTGATGGACTTAGCAGGTAGTGAATAATGCTGCTAAGAAACATTCATGTAGAAGTTTTTGTGCGAATGTATGTTTTCATTTTTCTTGGGTACATACCTAGAAGTGGAATTGCTGGGTCATATGGTAATTTTGTGTTTAACTTTTTAGAAAACTGCCAAATTGTTTTCTAAAGTGACTGTTCCAATTTACATTCCCATCAACAATGTATAAGGGTTCCCCTGGGGAGTTTTTTAAAAATTCTAATTTCTGGGCCTAATTCCCCAGGGGTCTGGAGTGGGGCCCAGGAATTTGCATTTAACAAGCTTCCCAGGTGATCCAGATACATCTGGTCAGTGGATGTATGTTTGGACCCACTAAGACCAGGTGGTCTCCAAAGCCTCCCTGAGGCCAGTTGTTTCTATTAGTTTGTGCCTTTAGGGCAAGATGCATATTCCTGCCAACTATTTCTTGGTGTTTGTCTTTGGATCAGAGAAGCAGTTATGTAGGGTGGGGTTGAGGGAGTTGGCCAAGTTGTATTCATAAATCTGTGCAGCACCTGTCCTTCATTATCCTCAACACAGGCCAAGGCTTTGTGTCCCTGGCTTCATAGACATAAAATTTTATCACAGCTTTTTATGTGTTATCACACTGTAAAAGTGCCATAAAATCAGGGTCCAGTTTTCAGTGCCTCTGAAAGCATCCTGTTTCTTTAAGTTATAATCTTGGTTGCTGCCATTTTAGTAATTTATTGAGAAGCTTCATCCCAACCTTGCCATTTATTAGCTGTGACTGGTTTCTTAATGGCTCTGAGCCTCTGTTTCCTTTTCTGCAGAATGGGACTAATAATATTAACATCATGGAGTCTCTTGTGAGGATTAAATGAGATAATATGAAATGTAACCAGGATGGGCCTTAGTCGTCTTTTCTCCGTCTTTCTTGCCCTGTGCCCTGTTTCATTATTATACATATTTTCATGGGCTTGTTGGCCACTTGTATATCTCCCATTATTTCTTTAAAATTTTATTTTACTGTAGTCAAAACACAACATGAGATCTACCCTCTTAACAAAATTTTAAGTATACAATATACTATTGTTAATTACAGAGACAGTGTTGTACGGCAGATCTCTAGGACTTATTCATCTTGCATAATTGAGACTTTATGCCCATTGATTAGTAACTCCCCATTTTCAGTCCCCCAACCCCTGGAAACCACCATTCTGCTCTCTGATTCTATGAGTTTGACTAGTTTAGGTACCTCATATAAGCACAAACACTCAGTATTTGTCCTTCTGTGACTGGCTTATCTCACTTAGCATAATGTCCTCAACGTTCATCCATGTTACCGCATATTGCAGGATTTCCTTCTTTTTTTAAAAAAGACTGAGTACGATTACATGATTTACCACATTTTCTTTATCCGTTCGTCCATCAATGGACATTTAGGTTGTTTCTACATTTTGGCTATTGTGAATGGTGCTCCAATAACAGGGGATTGCTAATATCTTTTCAAGATCCTGATTTCAGTTCTTTTGAATATATTCCTAGAAGTAGGATTGTTGGATCATATGGTAGTTCTATTTTAATTTTTGTGGAATCTCCATATTGTTTTCCATAGCGGCTACACTATTTTGCAATTCACTCCAACAGCATGCAAGGGTTCCAGTTTCTTCACATTCTTGCCAACATTTGTTGTCTTTTGGGTTTTTTTTGAAAATACCTATTCTAATTTTGTAATAACCTGTAAGGGAAGTTAATCTGGAAAAAAAATAGATATATATGTATGTCTAACTGAATCACTTTGCTGTACACCTGAAACTAACACAACATTGTAAATCAATTATACTTCAATAAATTTTTAAAATTTATTTATTTATTTTTGGCTGTGTTGGGTCTTCATTGCTGCATCTGGGCTTTCTCTAGTTGTGGTGAGCAGGGGCTACTCTTCGTTGCAGTGCACGGGCTACTCATTGCAGTGGCTCCTCTTGTTGTGGAGCATGGGCCCTAGACACGTGGGCTTCAGTAGTTGTGGCACACAGGCTCAGTAGTTGTGGCTCACGGGCTCTAGAGTTCAGGCTCAGTAGTTGTGGCTCATGGGCTTAGTTGCTCTGCAGCATGTGGGATCTTCCTGGATCAGGGCTCAAACCTGCCTGCATTGGCAGGAGGATTCTTCACCACTACACCACCAGGGAAGTCCAAATACTTCAATAAAATTTTTTTTAAAAATAAGAAAAGAAAATGACTATTCTAACAGTTGTGAAGTGATATCTCATTGTGGTTTTGATTGCATTTCCCTGATGATTAGTGGTGTTGAGCATATTTTCATGTACCTGTTGGCTATCTGTATTGTCTTCTTTGTAGCAGTGTCAATTCATGTCTTTAGCCCATTTTAAAATTGTGTTATTAGGTTTTTTGCTATTGAGTTGTAAGAATTTCTTATATATTTTGGAAAGCAGTCCCTTATGTAATACAAGATTAGTGAATATGTTTCTTCCATTCTGTAGTTTGCCTTTTCACTCTATTGTTTCCATTGCTGTACATAAGCTTTTTCATTTGATGTAGTCCCACTCTATTTTTGCTTTCATTGTCTATGCTTTTGATATCATATCCATGAAATCATTGCCAGGACCAATGTCATGAAGCTTTCCTCCTGTTTTCTTCCAGGAGTTTTATAGTTTCAGTTCTTCCATTTAACTTTTTAATTCACTTTGAGTTGATTTTTGTGTATGGTGTAAGATTAGGGTACAATTTCATTTTTTTGAACATGGATATTCAGTTTTCCCAATACTGTTGAAGATACTCTCTTTTCCCTACTATGTATTTTTGGCACCCTTGTTGAAGATCAGTTGACTATATATGTGTGGTTTGATTTCCAGTTTCTGTATTTTGTTCCTTTAGTCTCTATGTCTATCTTTAAGCCTGTATCCTACTATTTTGATTACAGTAGCTTTGTAATATATTTTGAAATCAGGAGTGTGATGCCTCCAGTTTGTTCTTTCTCAAAACCATTTTGGCTATTGAGGTCTTTTGTGGTTTCATATGAATTTTAGTAGTTTTTAAAACTTCCTGTAAAAAATGCCATTGGGATTTTCATAGGGATTGCATTGAATCTGTAGATTTCTTAGGGTAGTGTGGACATTTTAATGATATTAAGTATTCTAGCCCATGAACACAGAATTTCTCTCCATTTGTTTTCTTTAATTTATTTCATGAATGTTTTGTAGTTTTCAGTGTATAAGTCTTTCACTTCCTTAGTTGAGTTTATTCCTAAGTATTTTATTTATTTCTTTATTGTGCGCTTCTAAATGAGATTGTTTTCCAATTTCCTCTTCAGATGGTTCGTTGTTAGTGTATGAAAATACAACTGATTTTTGTATATTGATTTTGTATCTTGAAATTTTATAAAATTTATTTATTAGTTCTAACAGTATTTTGTGGGATCTTTAGGGTTTTCTATATATAAGATCATGTCATTTGCTAACAGACAATTTTATTTCTTCCTTTCCAATTAGGATGCTTTTTATTTCTTTTTCTTGCCTAATTGCTCTGGCTAGGACTTCTAGCACTATGTTGAATAGAAGTGGTGAGAGTGAGCATCCTTACCTTGTTCCTGATCTTAGAGGAAAAGCTTTCAGTTTTTTTTACCATTGAGTATGATATTGGCTGTGCACTTTCCAAATATGGCCTTTATTATGTTGAGGTGAGTTTCTTCTATTACTAGTTTGTTAAGAGTTTTTATCATGAAAGGATGTTGAATTTTGTCAAATGTTTTTTCTGCATCTGTTGAGATGATCATGTGATTTTTATCCTTCATTTTGTTAATGTGGTATATCACATTATTTGATTTTCATATATTGAACCATCCTTGCATCCCAAGGATAAATCTCACTTAGTCATGGTGTATGATCCTTTTAATGCTGCTACTGTTTGGTGAGCATTTTTGCATCTATATTCATCAGAATTATTGGCCTGTAATTTTCTATTCTTGTAGTATGTTTTTCTGGATTTCAGGCTAATGTTGGCCTCATAAAATATTTGAACATGTTCTTTTCTCTTCAGGTTATTGGAAGAGTTTGAGAAGGATTAGTGTTAATTCTTCCTTAAATGTTTGCTAGAATTCACCAGTGAAGCCATCTGGTCCTGGGCTTTTCTTTGCTGGAAGGTTTTTGATTCTGATTCAATCACCTTGCTAGTTATAGGTCTATTAGGACCTTCTGTTTCCTCATGACTCAGTCTTGATTTATGATTTTGGTGTCATATCTAGGAATCCATTGCCAAATCCAGGGACATAAAGATTTACCCCTATGTTTTCTTTTAAGCGTTTTATAGTTTTGTTCTTAAATTTCAGGTCTTTGATCCATTTTGAATTAATTTTTATATATAGTATGAGGTAGAGGTCAAACTTCATTCTCTTGTGTATGGCTATTCAGTTGTCCAAGCATCATTTGTTCAGTCAGTCTATTCTTTCCTCTTTGAATGATCTTGGTACTCTTGTCCCAAAATCAATAGACAGTAGATTCATAAAGGTTTATTTTTGGACTCTCAATTTTAGTCCATTGATCTGTATGTCAATAATACCACACTGTCTTTGCTATCGTAGCTTTGTAGTTAGTTTTAAAATTGGGAAATTTGAGTGCTCCAATTTTGTTCTTTTTCAAGACCCTCTTCCGTTATTCTTAACTGGCCATCCTACTGTTCTGCAGTACCCACTTAAAACACATTCATTATTTTGCTACTAGACCAGGGTATCAGCTAAGTATACTGTAAAATCACCTATACATGTCTGGCCTCACTGATTTTTTTCACTTAATGAGGCTTCATTTCTTCTCTTCTAGGCTAACCTAGATATTCCCTCCTTCAACGTGGCTAGCATTACCTCTATCTTCAATCTGGAGTTTTATGGCTAATTTCTCTTTAAGCTCCTGGTCCAATGCTGACCTTTTATTTTCATCCCCTCCATGGTTGTTGAAGCAGAATTTTTGTTGCTGGGTCCCCAGGATGCCCTTCAGGCCTCAGCTTTCCTCTTGTGACCATCCAGCTCAGCTCAGGAGCCCTCTTGGTGTGTCTGAGAGCCAGCTTGGCAGCTTCTACCTTCCTCACCTGCCCTGATATTGGTGCTCTTTGCCCAGAGTGGGCACCTCTGCATCATATCTCAATGAACCTCTTGGGTTTTATTATAATAGGGATTGTCGTTTTTACTGTCATCGCTCTTGCACCCTCCCATTTCATCAGCATGCATATCATCTCCCCCAAAGAGATTAGGTGCCTTGTCCCAATTGGGAAGAGTTGAAACCCAGGATAGAACACTTGTCTCTTGATGTCAAGTCCAGTGACACTGCCTTCTTCCTAGATGGCTGTGTTTTCTGTCTGTCTCTTGAGAAGAGCATGGATATTGAATTCAGACAAATGTAGATTTGATTCTAGCTCAGGCCTTTGCTATAATGATGTGAAGTTGGGCACACTTCTTAAACCCTTTGAGCCTCAGATTATTCATCTGTGAAGTGGGGATAGCAGTTCTGAATTTACAGAATTAGTACTCAGATCAAATGAAATAAGGAATGAAAACCACCTAGCACAGTACCTGACACAGGTGCTGGATATCTTTCGAAGCCTCCAGTGTCCTTTACAATGATGCTTCCCATTGTGTGCAGTTTCCAAATTCCCACAGATTATTGCATTCCTTCTCAGATGGCTTTCAACTTGGGGGCCACCCGGTCTCGTGCCAGACATCTCCATTGTCCCTTCCTTCTGCACCAGCCTCGTGCTCTCAGATTCTGCCCTGGCTTTTGTGAGTCTCTGGTCTGAGTTGTACTTCATCCTGCTGAGCTGGACAGTGCAATTGAGAAACACAGAGCAGAACGGTAATTAAAAAGAGGAGAGCTAGAGTTGGGTGACTTTTATGGAACTGTTTGAAATGTTTTACCATATTTTGAGGTTTTTAAAACTTAGGTCATCTTGTAGTTTTTATTTTCAAATGCTTTGCTTCTTGATAGGGGCAAGCTAAGCATTGTGGATGCTTTGATAGTCTTCAAATATTTGTTCCACTATTTAGAGAAGCTGTGCAGGGTGATGGGGAGAAGGAGGACCACTGGGGCAGCAGCTCCTTTGTTGTCCTGGGCATTTCACCTCTGGCCCCAAACTTGCATACATCACTGAGCAAAATAAATACAATGTGCTTAACAGGAATCACCTACCTGAGAAAGCATTTTGGTAACTGCCTACTGTCACTCAATCATACCCCTTACAGTTGTCATGACTACCACAGGCCCCTTCATCAGAGGACTTTCAACCATTTACAGAGCCCTCTTTGAAAGGAGTTCTGGCAAATCCTATTTTCTTTCTCTAGTTAGGTTTTCCTTGTATTTTGGCATCTTGGCAGTTTCCCTGCTGGCCTGCCCCTTAATCTGGAACTGGAAGAGACCCTGACCTTTTAGAAAGCAAGTTCTGAAAAACACTGTAGCTGAGGACCCTGGGTAGGGGTGGGGGAATTGTATAGTAAGAGAAAATTGCTGAGCATACATGCTCTCTAGACCCAGAAAGCCCTAAACTAATGGTCAACTCTCACACTACTAGGGATAGGAATGGAATTTTCATAAATGTGCCTTTTGAAGGTTATCAAAAAACCTGTGTGGAGGGCTTCCCTGGTGGCGCAGTGGTTGAGAGTCCGCCTGCCCATTCAGGGGACTCGGATTCGTGCCCTGGTCCGGGAGGATCCCACATGCCGCGGAGCGGCTGGGCCCGTGAGCCATGGCCACTGAGCCTGCGCGTCCGGAGCCTGTGCTCCGCAACGGGAGAGGCCACAACAGTGAGAGACCCGCGTACCACAAAAAAAAAACAAAAAAACAAAAATACCTGTGTGGAATATATTCTCACACTGCCTCAGTCTGGAACATCCTCATAAATTAGCATCCCTCTTGTAAAATGAGGGCCAAGCTTTCATATAAAGTACAGTTTTCTACCTACAGATGTGTTCCCTCCGAATACCTAAAAACAGCTTTTTCTCAAATATTATTTTTTTTACACTGTCCTCAAGGATACACCACTCCTATATGTTTTATTTTTTATTTTTTTCAAAAACTACCTGAGTTAACAGAAGAACATAAACAGTACCTTTAACTGGGAATCAGAGGAGCATCTCTCCAAGATAAGGACTTTTGTCTAGAAGAGGCTTTCAGAGCTGCACAGGGATGGCTGGAAACTTGGGATGGTTTGATTAATATTGATTATTAGGGATTGGTTTAGTTGTTATTTCTGGACCAGGTGCTGTATTCATAGAAGTTTCTTATCACTTTTCCTACTAAATCGCTCAGTCCTATCCTAGGCAGAGTTCGACTTTTTAAAGCCCTAACATTTATCAATTTTCCAAAACTATCCATGAAGATACTAGTCTAAGAGTTTAAAAGTACCAGTAAATATCTAGAGAGTATAATGTGTTCTTTTTAATTGCTTTGTCTGCTTTAAACTCTTCATGTAATGTCTGGCAGTAGAACAGTATATGAGAACTTAAGTTTCAAATTAAGAAATTACAAGCTACATAATAAAATAAACAGATTGTGCTGGCAGGTTCTAAGGGAGCATCAAAGTGCCTTGATAAATATCTTCTTCCCAAAGAACCAACTCCCAGCTTCTGAAACTACAACCAGAGGACTCTTTTGCTCTGAGATTTTACCATTGTCCCAAACGATATCTGTTTAATTGGAAAAATCCCTTTTAGGACATAAGGATTTGCTAAAGGAGAAGATAAAATCTGGACAGTGCTTGTTTTATTTAAAATAATCTGTGCCTTTCCTGCAAGAAAAGGGAAACTTCTCTACCTGAAGGGCATTTTCCTCTAATTACCTAAAACTTGCTTCATTAAAGGTTGGGAGTTTTTGTTGTTTTTGTGTGTACATTCTTAAACAGAAATAAGGACCGAAGGCAAAAGAGAAAAAAATCAGCTCTGATTCCATCACTCAGAAATAACTATTAATTTGTTCTATATGTTATTTAGCTTTTTAACAAAAATTGAGATCATTCTGTACATAATAATATTGCTTACTTAGCCTGTCTTTCTGCACTTAAAAATGTATTGTAAAGAGCTTTTTAGGCCAACAAAGAGAGGCTTAGATCATGATTTTTAGTGGCTTCAAGTATCCTATGTAATGGATGGATCATAATATATTTTATTAACCACCTATTGATTGCTATCTAAGTTGTTTGTAGGATATTACTATTTGAAACAATGCTTTAGTAAACATCTTTGAACACATACTTTTGTGTATTGGGGATAATCATTCTTTTCCATCTTTGCTGTTCTAAAAAAAAATGGTATCTCTTAAGTTCTTTCTGAGTACTTTTCCAGGTCTTCTGGCCATTTATATTTCTACTTTAATGAATTGTTTCTTGATGATTTTTGCTAATGACAACTTCTCTTTAGATTTCTAGAAAACTTTTATTTGCCCTCATTTATAGGGGATAAAAGAAAAGCCTGGTTCTCTTTGGACTCTTTTACCTGGCTCTGAACTCTAGACCAGAGGTTCCTAAACATGATGGAACACTGGAATCAATTTCCTGGGGATCTTTAAAAACTGCTGGAGCCTGGTTCCTAATTCCAGACATAGATTTAGTTGGGATGGGGTGGGACCACTGCTCTAGCCTAGATCAATCATCAAGCTTGCTTCCATAGATATATATTTCCTTCCAGTTTGTCCCATATATATATTTATTTCACTCAGAGTGTCTGTACATCTTTTATTCTGCATTTAAAAATGTTTCATATTACATCACAAGCAGTTTTCCAGACTCCTTCTTTATTTAATAACCATCATTTTAGGCCCACACAATACTATTTTGAGTTAATTGACAATAACCTATTTTAAATGTATACTACAAAGAACATTTCAGTTGATTTTGCTAAAGAAGCAGCTGAGTATAATGGATGCAAACACTGACTCTGGTTTTAGACTGTCTGGATTTGACTTATTAACTCTATGACTGTATGACCTTGAGCAAGTTGCTTAACTTCTCTTGACCTCAGTTTCCCCATCTATAAATGGGGATGATAAAATAGTACCTACTGCATATGATCGTTGTGATGATTAAATGAGTGACTGTATATATATCATTTAGACAATATTTGTCTGTTAGTAAGTAATCAATAAGGGCCATAAAACATCTCTGAGAATAGCTCTTATAGCACCTTATAAGATATGATATATATATTTTTTAAATTTTATATTTATATTTTATAAGATATATTTTTAAGCTGTCTATTATATCCTACTAATATGATTCCATTATAACTCCTTTGTAATATGTATTCATATTCAGAAGGCCTGATTCCCCTTTATTTACTCTGCTTTTTTCCAAGATTCTCTTTGCTGTTCTGGGCTGTCCTTTTCCCAGATGAACATTAGAGTGATTCTTGTGCTTTCTTTTTAGAAGTAGTTTAGTATCTTTTTTATAATGATTTTTCTCTGGGGTATCTGAAGATCTTCTCCAGTAATTTGAGTTTCAAGTTACAACTCCGAGTTTCTAATTTGAGGGTGTGCGTCAAGGTAGTTGAACTTGTGTTCTGCTTGGATACTTGCCAGGTAACTATCCTCTCTTCTAGCCAGTGGAACTTGTTGGGAGGGAAGGAAACATCACTCAGTCTTTTCAGTACATGACATTAGAAAGATGGGGTGCTTTTCGATTCCTCCTGCCAGAGGATCTCATTGGGGTCTAACTTCAGCTGCTTGATGCCCCTGCTGGTGCCATAGCCAACTACAGGACATTTTGATTTTGTGCTCAGACAAGGACTGGAGGGTCTCTCCGTGGGAGCAAGGTTAGGGTTGGTTTATTTGGGGACATATTTCTGAAGACCGAGGTTTAAAGCAGTAGGTTCAAACCCGGAAAATCTTTCTGCACGTAAGAGGTGAGCTGCCAAGTATTGCTGTCGGAGTCTCCTTTCTCTGGCAGGGCTTTCAGTCCTTGTTTGGTGGGATTTCATGGGCCTGGGACTACACAGAGGTTCTCTTCCCCAGGTTGGAGAGAACACCAGAAGTGGCAGAGGGTGAGGGCTGGCAGAGCAGACCTGAGACCCAAATAGAGAAGCCAAACTCTGGTGACCCCAAGAGGGAAGGCCAGTGGGTCACCAGAACCACAGAGGCCGCCAACAGGCACTGCAGCCAGAACACACAACTGGGAAGGCCATAGTCAGGGAGATGAGGAGAGCAGGGCCAGCAGATCCCATCCGACAGAGAGGCTCTGGTCTGCTCCTGAGAGCGGGTCCCATCTCCGGCATGGTGCACCCACCTGCAAAAGGGCCTGCTCACATCCAAGATCCAAGTGGGATGGTTTGGGGGTGTCCATGGGGAGTAAGTAAGGCAGCAGGTAATGAAGATTTGGGGCTCCTGTCTGCAAACACACTCCTACCCACACTTAGCCCACTGGACACATCCCTTCTTTGGGCCAGTGGCAAGTCTGCTTGGCTGCTGCAGAGGGGCAGGTAATGATGTCAGTCACTTCCCCTCATCTGGGGAGATAGTACCCGATTTCACTCCTTCCAACACCATGGCCCCCCAAGCTCTATGCCTTCTGGATTCTCATTCAGCCCTTCTCCCCCTACCTCTCTGCAGGGTGTAAGGGCTCAGGGGGCCTGCCCGTCCCTGTGAAACCTTGGCTTGGCCCCTAGAAATGGCAGCCTGCATCCAGAGAACGCTACATGCAGCTCTAGGTCTCCCAGCTTCTGATGTAACGTCTGCATGTGTACATTGTGTGCCTCTCAAAACCCTTCGCCACTCTCATTCCAAAACTCCCTCGCCCAGGAGGAGACTCTGATTTGCCATGTCTGGGAGAAACCCTGGAATCTGTGTTTATAAAAGCTCCTCACGTGATTCTGGCAGTCAGTACATCTAGCTTCGGGTACCCATACGTTCCCTGTGCCAGCTGGGATGGTGGCCAAACCTCCAGGCAAGGCCCACATAGACTCCAATTAGGGAGCTGTAGGGCAGGAAGCGGGCAGTCAGCATGAGCTGAGTTCTTACAGATCTCTGGCAGATGCTGATGTCTGCTCTGGCTGAAGAGGCAATGGGGAGGCAAATGATAAATGGGCTCTAAAGTTGTAAAGGATAATGTGATATGTGTTTGCTTATAAATGTGGACCTCACACAAGCCACTTCTGTGAGTAAAGCAGTACATTTGAGATGAGGTTTCTGCTTATTTGTTTTTGATTTTGTAGGAAGAACCAAGGTGGTGGGCCTGATAGAGATTGGTAGTGGGTCTCAAATGTGTCGCCTCTTCCAGAATCTTCCCTTTCAGGTTTTCCCATATGACTAATTATACCCCTTCTCTGGACCGTTCGTCTGGGTGATACTTCCTCCTAACTGGGTGCTGTGCTGGCCTTTGGGAGTCCTTGAGGAGGACGTTTTACTGGTGTTCTAGGTTAGTCCTAGCCTGACATTGTGCCTGGTGTGGTTACTCCAGGTAACGTTTACCTAGAGAACACCACCAGGCATACGTAGGTCCTTTAATACTCTCTGGGCGTTAAAGACGCCTCTAAGTTGCTCCTCACGCCAGAAACCCCAGGCTGCTCCACTTTGGTTCACAAGGACCACTTTGCCTGGACCCAGAGCAGGCCCCTTTGGTTCCCTTTCCCTGATTGGCCCTAGTTGTGACTTTCAGGAGCAGAGGACAAAAGTGGAGAAGGACATGCCCCCAAGGAAGGGCACTAGGGGTTAAAGAGCAGAGTGGACCCAAGCTGCCTGTTCCATTTATTCCAGCTGTGGGTAGGGGGCCTCCCAAGGTGGAAGCCCATCCCAGAAACCCCCCAGGATGTTGCACTTGCCCTAGGAGGAAAACTGAAAGGACTGAATCATGCAAAGGCCGGGACCTCTCACTCTTTGTGAAACGTGAGAAAGCCTGTTCCATCTGGCTGTGGCCTGCAGGGCCTTCGGTGGGGACTGTCCGGGTCACCCCTCACCGGGTGAGCCATGAAGAGGGAGGGGGGAGTCTTGTGCTCCCTTCAGAGGTTGAATGGTGCTTTGGCAATTGTTACTTCAGACCCTAAATCCTCTGGTTGGAGTTCAGGGGAGACATCACTTATTCTGAAGTGTGCCACATAGAACATATAGCACATCTATTCCAGTGTATCCCAATTAATTCTATTTCCAGTCTAGTTAGAATGTACAGTATTATCCTGTATATTTAAAAATATGTTTGACAGTAAAATTTTCAGTCTTATCACTAAAATTTTGGCCCAAGTTCTCTTTCCTCCTTTCTGTCTCTTGCCCAATTTGAGGAATCTATCAATGTTTCCCCTCGGGATAACAGAAGAGCATTACCTAAGAACCTTGAAATTATTTTCCAAGAACTCAGGTTCACCTAATTTGTGTGTGGTACGCGGGCCTCTCACTGTTGTGGCCTCTCCCTTCGTGGAGCACAGGCTCCGGACGCGCAGGCTCAGCAGCCATGGCTCACGGGCCCAGCCGCTCCGCGGCACGTGGAATCTTCCCGGACCGGGGCACGAACCAGCGTCCCCTGCATCGGCAGGCGGACTCTCAACCACTGCGCCACCAGGGAAGCCCAGGTTCACCTAATTTGGAAGATGCCTAAAGGGCTTTCCAATGTTCTCCAACCTTGTCCGTGGGAAAAGATATTCCATGGAAGAGACCCGTGCTAAAAAGAAGTAACCAAAATGCATATTTGCCCCATATCAGATAATTAACCTCCCTAACAAGACTTGTCAATTTATGCAAAAAGAGTGGTAGAATATAAAAGATCATTCGTCATCCTGGCATCATGGTCTCATGTTGTTATGGAATAAATATGCTTACTAAATGGATCCAGATGCTATCAAATACATGCGTCCAGTAAAGACTATTTTCTCTCCTTGGCCTGGGCAATAAACACACGAGACTTGTTTGAAACACTTCTCTTCCATCAGTCGCCAGTGGTCCTACACATATTCTTTTAACCACTTTCCCTAAGCACTCTGCTGCTGGTGAAAGGTAGGAAAGTGTTTTCTGATAAGGATTCTGGGGAAAACCCTAAGGAGCTAGGAAACTTTTCCCCATGACCCAGAGCTGATAGATGATAAGGAAATGAAAATCATATAGCCAGTCATCTACCAATCCGGGACAAAACATTTTTCTCTATTCATCTTCTTGGTCAATACATCAAAAGCACAAATTCCAACCCAAGACTGTACCAGTCCCCAGAGGACGGACTTGAGTCTTAGAGGACCCCCTGCAATCTGCCGTGTCAGGATGGAATGACAGAAAGATGGAGACAAATTCAATTACCATTAAACACCAGGTTCTTGACATGGTGAGCTGTCTTCCCGAGACCACCCCCAGGGGTTGACTGCAGGGCTGGAAAGCAGAGGGGGCCCATCATTGTGAGAGAGGATGGTGTTCATAGTTGAGGGCAGTGGCTAACATGGCTTTGGAGCCAGACACATATAGGTTCCAATCTTGTGACCTTCAAAGGTACTCTACCTCTCTGAGTTCATTTTCTTTATTTGTTAACTCTGAGTTGCTGGGAGGATTAATGAGGCTGTTATTATAAACTGCCCAGTAGCTAGGATGAGCCTAAGATGTGGTAGCTATCATGACCTTTATAACGACGTTACGGCGGATGGAGACTCTGGTCATCCAGGAGAAGTATATGAGTATCAAAAAAGCTATTGACTCTAGTAGCAGTGATGCTTACATGTGCTACTAACCACAGGGCCTGTCCTGCTAGGAAAGACCTCTCCTCACAGCTTAGGCTTGAAAACTCCGTGAGAGCCGTGACTTCCTCTGTCTTGCTCACTGTGTATCTCCACTTACTAGAACAGTGCCTGGTGCATAGTGGGCCTCAATAAATATTCACTAGAATGGATGAGTAGATGTAGCTTAAAATTAGTTTTAATATATGGATAATTTCAAAATTTAAAAAAATACTGCTTTAAGGGGAAGAGAGCATTTACCTTTTGGAGAAGAGTTTCTCAGGAGAAGCATGTCTTTTTTGACTTTCAATTTATTGTGGTTACCCCTGCCTCCATGCAGCTGAGGTCTTGGCTGTCATCTATCTACACAAGGCTCCCTTCATTTCAGAAGATTGGTACTGACACCAGGTCGCTGTGGCTTTCATGCCATTATTAGTATCATTTTTCTACATGACCATGTCTTTAGCCAAATTTTCTCTATTAGAACTAGGACTCAGGTTGTCAGAAAAAGCACAGTCCAGGCTTCTACTAACAAAAGCAAATGAAAGCTGTCCTGTAAATGAGCTCTTATGTCTTAATACAGATGACTAGATGTATGGAGGGTTTTTCTGCGGGATTCTTCTGTCAGGAGGGGCTTTGAATACAAAGTTGCTGAAAGTCCTACAGCTTTTCCCAGTCTTTAGGGAACATTGACCCTAAGGAAGTTTCTGAGTGAGTTAGAAAGGATCATTTTAGTCATACGATCATAGCTCTTTTGAAAGGTTTGGTAAGAGTCAGTTTATCGAGAAAGAGATTGAATGTCTGCCTTTGGGTAGGGAGCAAGGAGGACTTATTTGTGTGTTTATTTGTTTTCAAAAGGTGGGTTTAGCTTTAAATGTACTTAATTGGAAATAAAGTTGGGATATTAAGGGAGAGCCATTCAGCAGAAGTTGGAAAAGTGAGAATGAAGAGCAAGATCAAGCCCAGGAGTGGCAACAGAGATAAATCACTGCAGCAGGAGAATCAGGTGGTGTGTGACTTTAGTTATGGCTGGGGCCCTGTCTTGGAAGCAAATTCTCATACGGGCTGAATTTTAGACTTGAGAATTTTAGCAACGTACTGGTAAGATTTACCAATGAATACTTATGTTTGTTATTTTTTGTTCTGTGCCACCAAGGATGATTTCTGCCTGGTGTGGAAAACTGTTGGTTGTCCCCAGAGAGTTTTATCCCCATTTCCAGACTAGTCCCTGCTCGAAAATGGCCCATGAGTCTGCAGAAAGAAACATGAAGTCAACACAAGAGTTACATTTTCACTGTTTTTTTTTTTTTAAACTTATGGCTGCTTTGGGTCTTCATTGCTGCACGAGGGCTTTTCTCTGGTTGCAGCGAGCGGGGGCTGCTCTTCGTTGCGGTGCACGGGCTTCTCATTGCGGTGGCTTCTCTTGTTGCGGAGCACAGGCTCTAGGCGCGCGGGCTTCAGTAGTTGTGGCACATGAGCTCAGTAGTTGTGGCTCACGGGCTCTAGAGCACAGGCTCAGTAGTTGTGGGGCATGGGCTTAGTTGCTCCGTGGCATGTGGGATCTTCCCGGACCAGGGCTCGAACCCGCATCCCCTGCATTGGCAGGCAGATTCTTAACCACTGTGCTACTTTAATCACGAGGTCTTGGAAGAGTCCTTCGGGTTTTAAAAATGTTTGACAACACTTATGCACATGGCTGTAGTTAAAGGAATACAACCTTTATCCAGAGCTGAAACATTGTGGGATGTGTTCAAAACAACTTTCATTTAGAAAGTTCACTTCTAAGTTTCATTCTTAAGTTGGATTCCTCCCTACTTTCCCAGCACCACACTTCTGTTCTATGGGGGAATTTAGGCCACTGCATCCTTATGAAAAACGTTTAGAGCAGGAATCGTATGATACCCGTGCATTATCTTGTACGATTTCAATATGGCCCCATATTTTTGGTGGTCATATTGTAGCCCTTGTTATCTCTGAATGAGTTTTCCAAGAAAGGATTTTATTGAAATACATGATTAAATATTTCCATGATTGGCTGATATTTATATACTACAAAACTTATGGGGCATCTTGGGACACATATTTACTTTGGTTTTTGAACACCTAGTGTTTAAAGATTCTCTTTTTTTGTAATAACCCCAGAGTTTGTATTATAGCTTTTAAATAGATTTTTAAGAATAAAGGGCCATAGGAAGGAAAGAGATTTTTGAGAGCCCACTGAAAATTTCTGGGCTTAATTATCTTTTTCTTATGGTACCAGGGTAAAGAATAAGAAGAAGTGAGCTCATGAAAAAGTCTTTGTTTAACACCTTGGCTGGTAGAAATTGCCTGTGTCAGAACTGGACCTTTCTACTTTTACTCTATCAATAGCTATCCTGTGAAGTTGTTGAAGGAGAAATAAGAGGTGCCTCTTAATACTTGTGCCAAATAATTTGTGCCAGCATCTCTTTGGTTTGCTGAGTCAGGCTTCTGCGAGGCTTGCAAGTGTAATCCAGAAGTGTTTAAGGGCATGTCACATGCTTTACTGGGCTAAATAATAGTATTGTATAATGGTCAGTCATACTCCCTCCTGAGGCCAGCTTCTTCTGTGTAAACCGTGTTCTTTCTCCCGTTGCCTTAATTTTGTAATAAGAATGCTGAAATTGAACAGAGAAAAAAATAGCAATGTCAAAATTGGAGCGGAAATGGGTAGCCACTCCGGCAGCTCCCTTAATGATGGGATGCTTGTCTGAACCCTACATTATAGTCTGGTTCTCCCCTGCAGAATTAGGCGTTAGGGATTTGAATTACACGAGCTTCAAATTATTAAGAATAATAAATGCAGCTACCAGGTGACATAGAGACATGTTAGCTGGTTCTCACATTCTTCTCACTAGAGGAATGTGTATAGGGGAAGCCAGTTATTATTCCAGATGAAGAGCAGTTATCATGATGTGATGTAATGAACATGAGCTGTTTGGCTGGACAAGGGTGACTTGAACATAGGTTGCTAACTCAGCCCTCTGGCTTACAGTGGGTGACTTTGTGTAATCTTAACTAAGTTCGTGGAACCCTAGTTTTCTTACTTGTAAAATAGAATAGTAATCATTTATTCTACTGAATTGTGAGGATTACATGATGTAACGTGTAAGTGCCAAGCACCGTGGTAGTTACTGATATTCTAGTATTTTTATTTAAAGATCATTTGACCATTGAATTTGAGCAGCGGAAGTCTAAGAGGGCTTAAAGTCTTGGAGTCTGATGCTTCCTTTTTCATGATCAGAAAGCATGTGTCCAAAAAATAAATGCTCATCTGATTTGTCCAGGCCAAGTTCTCCCTGGGATATAGCTGGAAATATTTCATGCTCCAAGGGCTTACCCTCTTGAGAATCCAGACAGACAACCCCCTTCTAATAAGTAGTCCTTCTTCATATTATGAATTACTTTTCATAGACAACCTTAAAAAATAAAGCTAGCCAAGTCTTTCTTACCTGTTTTGACAAACTTTCTGCCTTTTAAGGTGACTAATGATTGGTGTGGATCTTACTTTTTGTATTGGCTCTACCAGTTTATGCTCAGGACTGTACTTATAATAATAAAAATAGTACTGTACTATACTTATAATAATAAAAATAGTAATTATAATATCTATCATTTATTGAACAATTATGTGTTTGCATTGTGCAAAGTGCTTTGCATGGATTATCTCATTTAATTCTTATAAAGAAATCTATGAGATAGATACTATCTTTATTCTCAGAGTGAGGAAAAGGAGCCTCTTAGAGAGTTGAAATGACAGCTATTAACTGGCAGAGCGGGTGTTTTTCCAAAGTTGCACTGCGCCCAAGTTTTGGGGACACACCTGTTTTTGCCTTGTACTTTGGTAGCTATATTTAGAAGGCATATCCAGTCGTAGTGATCAGGAGCTTTTTATGCTTTTATTTTATATTATTGTTATTTAAATTAGAAAATTTCAAATGTAGAGAAAGGTGTAGAAAGTAATAAAACATGGTGTATTCACTACTAGTATTGAATACATGCCACCATTTTGCCATATTTGATATAAATTTTTAAAGATACAGAAATAACTAAAATGCATCTCATCATTTCTTCTTATTCCTTAATCTCCTTAGCAGAAGCTAATATACCAAAGGCAATGAATATCCTTCTCTGCGTGTTTTTATGATTTGTGACTTATGTACGAACCTAAACAAAATATGTAATATGTTTTCAATGTGTTTTTAAAATGGTACCATGTTGTATCTTACCTTTTGCAAGTTTTAGCTGAAATTTTGCAGATCTAATTCACTCCTGCTGTGTAATATTCTAGTGTGTAAGCACGTCACAATTTTTTTATCTATTCTCACATCGATGGACATTTAAACTGTTTTCATTTATTAGCCCCTGCAGACAATGCCTCCTTATACACATACGTGAAATGAGCATGCGCTAATCTTTTGTCGGCTATGTGTATTGCAATTACTTTCTTCTAAACCAGGTATCAGCAAATGCTTTCTGCATAGGGCCAGTTAGTAAATGCTTTAGGCCTTGTGGCCCACTGAGTCTCTGTGGCAACTACTCAACTCTGTCATTTCAGCGTGAAAGCAGCTGTAGACATAAACAAATGGGCAAGGCTGTATTCCAATAAAACTTTATTCACAAAAAAACAGGCAGAGGGCCAGATTATGGCCCATGGGTCATGGTTTGCTGAACCCTGTTCTAGATTATTGCAGCTTTATGAAGGCTTTTGTTATACTGAATTTTTATTTGAATACAGTCGGTTTTTCCCAATCTTTTCCTATTTGTTTCTGTTTGGGGGTTCTTTTCAAGATGCTCTTCTCTCCTCTTTGTATTAAATACTTTGTCCTATTTGTACCTCTGAAAGCTTTAAAGTTTTGCATTTTATATTTAAGTTTTCAATTGGCCTGGAATTTATTTTCGTGTGATGTGAACGATGAATCTAATTTTAATTTTCTTTCTATGGAGGGGTTGTCCTAGCCATTTATTGAATAGGCCATCTTTCCTTCACTGCTTTGTCAAACTGCCTCTGTCATATACCAATTTGTTTAAAAATAACCCTTGTTAAATTCTCCAGAAGGAACAGTAAGCTGCTATGTATTGATTGCTACCCATGTGAAGAATTAAGCTAAGTTTGAGACCTTCTAGTTGGGCAAAATTTAAATATTCCTGGGAGAAGCCCCTTCTTAGGATTCTTGCCAGAGAAACACGATGTAATTAGTCAGTCTCATGGAGTATTGGTCAGGGTAGGCTCACTGCTATAGCAAGCAACCCCCAAATCTAGTGACTTAACATAATTAGGATGTATTTCTCACTCACATCACACACCAGTGTGAGTGGGTGGTGGGTATATGGGAGTGCTTGGTTCCACAAAGTTATTTAGGGACTTTAGCTCCTTCCACCTTATGGATCAATGTCCCTTGTTGGCCTTGGCGACCTGCAGTGGGTCCTCTCCCACAGGATTGTGTGTGATGGAAGAGAGAAAGCATGTGGAGTTTTATGGGAGGTAGTGTACATGGCTTCTACCCATACTCCATTGCCCAGAGCTCAGTCAAGTCACATGGCTGCATCTGACTACGAGAGGTCCTGGGAGATGCTGCCTAGATATGTGTTTAGGAAGAAGAAGGAATAAATTCAGTGGACATGGATAAATATAGGAGCCTGCCTTCATTCAGATCCAGAAATGATTCATTATGAGAGCAGGACCATGTTTATTGCACTCCCCTGTCTCCCTAGCACCTAGCACAGTGCCTGGCTTATGGAAAGGGCTCAATGAAAACTAGAAAGAAAGAAAGGGGACTGAAAGAAGGAGGAAGGGGAGGGAAGGAAGGAAGGAGGAATGGAAAAAAGGAGGGTAGGTTGACAAGAGAGTGAACGCATGAATGGGGAAGCCCGAGGCGTTACTGAGGATTGTCCCAGGCTTTTGTGGAATCTATAGGTCAAACACAGGTCTACCTTTATTGAGGGTGAGTGATACAGAACTGTGACTCTGCAGCGGCATTTGGCTCTTTAAATGCAGTAGACCCCAATCTAAGCCCATTGCTGGTAGGGATGGGAACACAGCATGCTTCTATGCTTGGCTCCTAGAGGCCAAAGGACTGAGTAGAAACAATCCTACAGATGCACTTCTTCAGTGCAGCTGCGGAGCAGAGCAGGGCTCCCTGGGCCTAGGGCATGCGGGGCCCCCAGGGAGCAGCAGGAGAAGGCTGGAAGGTTTATGTTCCCAGCATCTCAGTGGAGTTCTCAGAAGACAGTGTAATGGGTGTCAGGGCCAAAATCCGGAGACCCTCATATAAGACTGTTTTTCCTGCCTGTTCTGGGAAAGCCCATGTCGGAAAAATATGCAAAGCATTGTACTTTGTAGTTATCAGTGAGACCTAATAAACCATTGCCAATTCTGACATTTATATTTTTATGCAACACAAAATGAGCCATGGGAACTGCCATCCAAGGTCCCTCAGAAAGTGTTGGCAGAACCCGAAGTTTAGAAAGGATTGGGTGAGATGTAAATGTTTAGACAGATTAGATTGCTTAAGTGTTTGCTTTGTGTAAGAATAGTCTGAATATATATATATATATATGTATAGCTGATTCACTTCGTTATAAAGCAGAAACTAACACACCATTGTAAAGCAATTATACTCCAATAAAGATGTTAAAAATAAAATAAAATAAAAGAATAGTTTGAATAAACTGCTGAGGGATTATTTTCAGGGTTGGATATCGGTGTCTAAGATAGTCGATATGAAAGTGACTAACTCTCTATTCCCTTTACCTGTGAAACAGATTTGTGATTGAGAGAATTAAAAGTGAGGAGTAGCCACGAAAGGAGAAAGGGTGTTTGTCTCCCGTGAACCCATCTCTGTGTACGTCAGGTGGAGTTCTTTGGAAGATGGTAAAGTGTTCCCATTGGGGAAATTTGTTTTTCCTTAAGATTCCAAGGGTGAGGTTGCCTGTGAAGGAGGGTAGCAGAATAGTTGAGGATTGGGGATGGCCTGGTTTCAAATCCTGGATCCACCACTTAAAACTGATATCTGACAAATTACTCAACCTCTTTGAACTTTTCCTCATCAGACAGCATGAGGGTAACCACAGTACCTATCTTCATTGGGTTCTTACGGTGTTTGATGAGATAAGCCACCTAAAGTGCTTGATTAGCAAAATGCCTGGTATTTGGTCAGTGCTCAGTAGATGTTAGTGTCTCTCACTATTGTTATTATCAAGAGTGGAAACAGTGGAGCTTAAAACATATATACCCAGGAGTAGGGTACTTCTTGCCCCCAAATCCACCTGCCAGTGGCTTTTAGGGGGGTGGGGTGTAGAGGGAGGAAAGATTCAGGAAGCATGGTTATGTGTTCCTAATCTGCTTGGGCTTCCCCTGGGGGAAGTTGTTAGGGAGGCCCTTCACAGGAGGCATGCCATGAGCCAGAGACAAGGCAGTGAATTTGGAAAGGCAAGGACTTGAAACAGCCAAGCCTCCTGGTCAACATAGAGTAGGACAGTCACCGTGGATGGCCACCAGCATGAAGGCTGAGGAGATCAGGTGTGCAGACAGACGGGGGAGTCAGGGAGTGGTGGGAGGGATGGGGGCCGGGTGGTTGGAAGCAGGGCTAGTTCAGTGTCTTCGGCACCTGGGCCTTTTGTTCCTGAGCCACAATGAGAGATGGAATCTTAATAGAGAGTTGGAATCCTGGTCCAAGATGAAGGCTCCTGGAATAATCATCCTGATGGGAAAGGCCAAAGCTCTTGGGAGGCCCTCAGGGTTTGGCCACGGAGTCACTGATGGGGTCAGAGTCGTTAAGGTCATTCGGACCAACACAAACACAGAGTCAAGGGCCCGTAGCTGAGGCTGGGGCTCAGCCCATCAGTATCAGAAGGACCCCAGAGATGGCAGAACCACACAGAATCATTTCATTCTGGGTAGAAGCCACTAAGGTCAAGATACCAGGGGCAGTGAATCTAAGACTTAGGGCAGAAGGAAGACAGACATCCAGGTTAACTGGAAAAGGTCAGATGATGTCAGGTGTGAACCTGAGAAGCAGGAGGCAGAGGTACCTAAGTGTAGCCCATGGAGAGAGCGCTGAGCTGGGAGCTGGTACCCTACATGCCAGTGGAATTATCCTAACTTGGTGTATGGCCTCGGACAAGCTGCTTTGTTTCTCAGCCTCAGTTTCCTCATCTGCAAAATGGGCGTGGGCACACCCTGGGTCATAATGTCAGTTAGTGGCAGAATCTGAATTAGAGCCAGACCTTTGGGGGAATCACAGTTAGCACTTGTGCCTGACTTTGGTGCTCGCAAAACCCTCTCTTAAGTGATCACATTTGTTGATATTTGGTCCAGGTCTGTTTTCAGCACAGCATGGTCCTAAGTGGTCTCTTTAGGACACTCCTGCTATGTCTGATCAAGGAAACAAGGAACACTAAAATACTGACATGAAACAAGGATTCCAAAATCTCTAAAATGTCCCAAAGTCCTTAAAATTTCTGGGAAATACTCTTTTACATTCATTCCAGAGTGAAAACACTCTTCCTCAAAGCATTCAAGAAAACAGAACACTATTTCTCCCTCAACATTTTTCTTTGTCCTGGTCCCAGAGTGCCCTGTCGATGGCACCCTGGTAGAAATCAGTTAGGGTGGCCCTGAACATGCATTTTGCTAAGCGATTAATGAAAGCTTATTTGGCGAACAAGTAACAGACATGTGCTTAAACAAAGGTAAGCAAATTATTATAGGACTTCTCAAAGCTTTTACTCTACTAATGGGAATTATAAATTTTCAAAAGGAAGTTACAGTAACCAGGCTTTACCAAAGTGTAAAGGGTCACATTTTTTTTTTTAATTGGGCTATTTTTTTTAAACAGAAATCTCTCAACACTAACATTTCTTAAGAAAGTGCTTTGGGAAATGCTGACTTAAGGATTCATGTTTGCTGAGCTAGAGTTTGCTGAGTCACCCCTAGTGGACCCCAGTTCCCCCAAGCTGGCCTTTTAATGAGTCATCGTCCCAAATCAGGGTGAACTGGGTGAGGTCATTCTGTTGTCACCCATAATAACCACATTGCAGTCTAATGGGATAATTCCATAATACCTTACATTTGGTATAAGACTGAAGTTTATAAAACACTTTTGTATATTTGGAAGGTACTAAGGACCACCAGCTAACCCAGACTGAAACAACCTCAAAACTGTTTGCTGAGTGTCTCTTTATTACAGCAACTCCCCTTCTCCCATGCTCTTTCCTTTGCTTCTTTTCATGGGGATACCGCCTTCTAGAAAAAGGGACTCTCCTTTATATCACAAATTATTCCTCTTCTCAAAGGTCCCTGATATTACTAAGATTTAAAATAGGTCAACTCACATTTCTGGCCTTTTAATACAATGCGATCCATCTTGGATTAGTAAAGAGACAGACAACACATAAAAGAGAAGATCTGAATAGCCACGGAAACCTATTCCTGGAATATCGTTGAATGTTTTGCTCCACCACGTATCTTTCGTCAGCTTTTCAGCAAGTGTGAGACTCACACTGCTGGTGGTAGCACATCCCTTGACTTTAGGTGGAACCAAGAAACCCAATTATGTAACACTGAATCATAGAATGAGAAAGTCATCCTTTTTTAGTTCTTTTTCAACCCCATGATACATCTTTTTTTTTTCTTTAACATTGAGAAAAATGTCTTAGTTGGGTGTTAGTTATCTCCAACAATTCTCAAACTGAGCTAGCCTTTGACAGTATTCACCCAAAATTTAATAACATCATTTGGCTTTCTTTTGTATTTATTTTCTTGCGGCCTTTCATGGATGGAAATTGATGTGGGTTTTCCACTTACAGGGTAAGATGAAATTTCTTTTGAAAATAAATTTTTAAAAATTTGAAATTTTAGTCCATGAGTTGGCAAAAATTTTGAAGGAACTGCTGTCATAACAGTTGCCAGGCCACCTTCCAAAGTTGACCCCACTTGATGAATTGACCCTCATCATTTTACAGATGAGTAAACTGAGACTTGGAGAGGTGAGATGACTTTGACTCAGTTATTTGACTGGACAGCCAGATCTGGGACCAAGATCTTTGGCGGAACTCACCTCATCAGAACTTTTCTATCAGCTCTTTGTATTAAAACATAAGGTTAAAATAGTCTCTTAAAATAATTTTTCCTCTCCCCACAATATTTTGAAATCATATTCCAAGAATAGATTAGAACTAAATAAGGTCTTAAAATATTAAAAGCAGTTATGAATATAAAAGCACTGAAATAAATGTAATTGCATTCTTAAAATTCTGTAACATCAGATGATAATTTTAAGTTAAACTATTTAACCAAAAAACAGCAGAAACAACTTAAGACCTGTTAAAACAACAAATGGGCTAATGTGAGCAAAGTTGAAAAGAATCTTAAAATATTATAGTCAATTTAATAGGGGCCCAAAAATATTACTTAAAACCTTGAAAAGCAGCTAAAACAAATAAAAGCCAGAGTCAACAACTGCAAATGTTAATAACAATCAAAATCCACGAGAACTGAAGGGCAAATTTAGAACTGAGTAAAATGATAACATAGATTTCTTTTGCAGGGTTTAATATGGGTCAAATTAAGTTGAAATCAATCTCAGAGTATATTGAAATGCACCTACTAATAGTTTTTAAAAATTATTAATAGTTTCAAAAAATCCATTGCAGATCAAACATTGTTGTGGAATTCTGCCTGTAAGGGATAGGTGACTCTATAGGAACTTTGAAGAAACGTTCCCCTAGTCTGCCTGATTTATACCTACTGGCTCACTTGCTGGAAAAGAGCATTTTCATGAGGTAAAGAGACTGGGAGGCTGAGATTATAGGTAGGCTGACTGGACAAACTCAGCCCTTGCTAGAGGATATTTGGTTATCAGAACCATCCAGGAAAAGGGGTCAGAAAAAGTGAGGAAATTTAATCCAAGGAGAAGATCAGAATAACTTAATGGGTTTGTTGAATCATTGTGATTTCCTCCTATTTTAAAATTTTCAACTCTATTTCACACAGTATCAATGGGGAGGCAGTAGTAGAATTCTAAAAACACAAATGTATTAGCTGCCTATTGCTGCATAACAAATTATCCCCAAACTGAGTGGCTTAAAAACAATGACAAATATTTATTATCTTACAAAATTTCTGTGGGTCAGGGATTCAGAAGTGGCTTGGTTGGGTGGTTGTGTTTGGTGTTGCTCATGAGGTGTCTAGGGCTAACGTCATCTAAAGGCTTGACTGGGGTGGGAGCATAAATGTCCAAAGCAGCTCACTTGCAGGGCTAGCGATTTGGCACTGGCTGTTGGCAGGAGGCCTCAGTTCCTCTCGACCTGGGCCTTTCCACAGGGATGCTGAGAATCTTCTTGACATGGTTGCTGGCTTTCTTCAAAGCAGGCAATCAAAGAGGCAAGGTGGAAAGTACCACGTCCTTAATGACCTAGTAATGAAAGTAATAGACTGTTTACCTTTGTCATCCTTGGTTGACTATACAGGCTGATCCTGATCCATGTGTGGGGAGACTACACAGAGTGGTGAGTCACAGAAGGCATTGATCATTTGGGGGCCCTTTTGGAGGCTGACTACCACAGCAAAAGATTAAATCATGAAGAGAGTAGAGGAAACCCTGTTGTCCTGTGGCCAGCATTGCAGAAGGAGGCCTAAGAGATAGACAGATGGTGGCAGCTTAAAAGGAGAAAGAGTCAGCTAAACCCCAGTGAGGCCCATTGGAAAGAAGATGAGATTGTTCAGACAGCCAGTGAGGAATTGAGGGGGAGCATAGCAGGAGAGGGGTGGGGAGTGGAGCCCATTCAGTTTTCTCAGATTTCCTGAATACTGGCTATAGAGCTTCTGACTGGTTTGGGTTCCAAGAAGGTCATCCTGAGCTGAAAGCTTTAGGTGTGGTAGCAGTTCCTTACAGTTAAGTTGAATGAGTGTCCCAAGGTTGCAAGAGAAAAGTTGTTGATAGGAAGAAAGATAAAAGATGAAGCAGCTGGACTTCCCTGGTGGTGCAGTGTTTAAGAATCCACCTGCCAATGCAGGGGACATGGGTTTCATCCTGGTCCAGGGAGATCCCACATGCCACGGAGCAACTAAGCCCATGAACCACAACTACTGAGCCCACGTGCTGCAACTACTGAAGACCTTGCACCTAGAGCCCATGCTCTGCAACAAGACAAGCCACCAAAATGAGAAGCCCACGCACAGCAATGAAGAGTAGCACCTGCTCGCCACAACTAGAGAAAGCCCAGGCGCAGCAACAAAGACCCAATGCAGCCAAAAAAAGAAAAAGGATGAAGCAGCAAAAATCAAGGGCTGCCTATATGGCTCTTCTGCTCCCTTTGGTTTAGCACAAGGTTAATAGAAGAATCTGACTCTTAGAAACACACACACAGAGCCCTTTTCCTCATAAAGAATATATTGATGATAGGAACTTTAGAAAATGCAGGTAAGCAAGAAGAAAATAAAAATAATCTGTAACCCCACTACTCTAAGAATACTACTGAAATTATGACTTTTTTTTTCCAGTGATAGTGAATTTCTCACTCTATCAGTGAGTATCTGTTTTACCAAAGCAGTGTCACGCCACCGTTACCTGCTTTTCTCGTGTAGCATCTTTAATGTCGACCCCTGTTGTGAATAATTCTTCTACAGCAGTGTTTCTTGGCCTTCTTTTCATTACTGCTTCACTAAGGAGTCCTTTTAATACCACCATGAAATTTTAATACCACAGATATACTGTATATCTGATTATATATTATGGTTCTTGGGAGGGCTGCAAATAATTACAATATCTAAGATTTTTTTTTATCTCCCAAGAACAAATGTTTGCCCCCTGTGACACTGCATGTACTATAGCAACATTTTATATAGCTTTATGTTATTTCATTATATGAGTGTACAATAATTTATATAACCATCCACCATGACTGAAAATGTGGGGATTATTTCCAGGTTTTACTTGTTATACACAATGTTGTAACAAACTCCTCACACATGTCCAGAAATCGTTTCTCTCATCCATAGGAGTCAGACTCTTATCCGTAATCTCCAGGATGATTCCCTCCTTTCCCTTTGATTTCACGACCATGAGTTTTCTCTCCATTCCTCAGGGCAATAGTCCCTGAGTACCAGGCTGTTGCCAGCCCATCCTGAGTCTGGTACTGGAGAGAGACAGATGACTGAGAACCTATTTCTATATGTGGAAGGAAGGAGGCAAATGTGAGGATGAAAAGGAGGCAGGGAACTTTGATACCAAAAGAGGTCCTCAGTATGGTCTAGGGGGGTTCAAATGTAGGATATGTCATAGCCCCCATCTTCCTTGGTACTCAAGTCAGAGCACAAGATCACATGATTTGTGATTGTTGCAAACCTTGATTTCCACATCTGTACAGTGGGCTAGCAACATTGACTGCACAGGGATTTTTTTCTCCCAAACCTGTGCATTTGGGGCTCAGCTTCTGAAACGCCAAGCCCAGATCAGAGAGGAGCCAGAGGAAGTGCTAAATTAGAGCCCATTTGACTTCTGAGTATGACGTAAATTAAACAAAAGAATCTCCCCTGAATAAGTTTGTCCAGGGGGCCACTGTGGGTTTATGATGACATGAAAGTCAGAAAGAAATAAAAATTTTTACTGGGAACTTTTTTGCTCTCACCACTGAGTAATTCTAATGACATGCATGTAAAATACATTATGGCAAATCCTCTAACAATTTCCGCCTCAGTAATAAATGTTGCATTCTAGTAGAGCAAGAACATCTGCTTAATAATTTCATGGAACTGCTCTGCAAAGCTGCCGGGGTAGAATTTAGTCAGTTGGGTATAGCATGAAGCAGATGGCGTGGGAGAAAGGAAAGATGCATTTTGAACCCAGATTCAGCCACTGTGACCTGGGGCAGGTGATTTAACTTCTTCAAGCCTCAGTTTCCTTATCCACGAAGTGGAGATAATAAATGATATATACCATACAGGTTTGTTGTGAGGATTCTGTGAGTGAATGTGTGTCAAGGGCTTAATGTTATTACCCGATCCAGAGCCGATATCTGGTCCAGTGTGAACACTCAGTAAATGGCAAGTGATGATAATGGTGGTGATGGTCATGATGGTGATGATGGTGGTGGTGATGGTGACGATAGTGGTGATGGTGATGATGTTGATGGTGATGATGGTGGTGGTGATGGTGATGGTGGTGGTGGTGATGATGGTGGTGGTGGTGATGATGGTGATGGTGGTACTTTTGGTGATAGTGATAATGACAATGGTGATGGTGGTGGTGGTGGTGGTGATGATGGGAAAGTGAAAAAATTATTGCTCACATGAATCAGGAGTGATTTTCTGGTTGTATTGCAGCTATAGCTGAGATGCAGAGTCAGGAAAAGAGAATAGTAATTTGGAGGAGGAGTGGGGTGGACAGAATGAAACTATTTCAGAAGAGAGAAAGAGTAGAAAGAACAGAGGTGTGGGAGGCCAACAGACCAAGCAGCATTTTGCCTCTAATCTTCTATAGGCTCTGTGATGTTCAGTCTCCGTGATTCTCGATTGTCCACCTGTGAAATGGGAACAGGACCTTCCCTTCAGGTTGTAGTGATGACCAAAGGAGACAGTATGTGTGAAAGCAGCTGGTGGTGGGCAGGCCCAGTAAATGGTAGTTGTGTTCGTGAAAAGGATATTCAATTAACAATTCAAACTCTCCAATGGACCACACGTTTTATGCCATTTCCTCTTTTTAATTGTTTTATGGTTGCCTTTTTCCCTCCTATGTAATGCATAAATTCCCATGCTTGTGGAGGGGCTCACACTGTCCTGCCACCCACATTTGTTTCAAACAGCTCCTGCCAGTCTAAATCTTAGCCTCCATCTACCACATTGTTGTCACCTCCCTCAGGAAGCCCTCCCTAACTGACCTGACCCACCTAGAGCTTCCTTTCTTTGGACTTCTGAATCATGCATTTTATAAAACAGTTCACTAATGCTTTACTACTCTAAGTATGTATATTTATTTTATATCTGTGTGTGCTTTGTCTCCCTAACAAATTAAAACTCTATTAAGTCAGTAACTCTGTTATATTTATTTTTTGAATATCGTCTGCTTTCTTTTATCCAGATTCCCTCCCCCTAAAAATTCATTATGATACAGAGCTGAACAGATAACGGGCATTCAATAAATAAAGCTGTATTTGGATTTCTTTTTATAAATCCTGCTTTTTCTCTTGTCCTTTTTCTTCACCTCACTCCCTGTATCGTGTGCCTTCAAATATACACAAATACAACCTTTTATGTTTATATATTTAGTGACCCGCCTGTGAAAATAAACCTGTTACCATGTGGGGCCTGGGACACCAGATACCATTTGAGCCTCAGAATATATTAATTAATTCAGTCATGTTGGTGAGAGAATGGTAATTTCTTAATTTAAGTAAGTGTACTGTAGCGAAGGCCAGTATCTTTCCCCACAAAGATACTGAAGTGAGGAATAGGATGAAAAGGAAAGCTACTCTCTTCACTGCCTCGCTGATTGGGCTCTGTGTCCTCTGTTCCCAAACCCCAAGGTGATCTGACTCTAAAAATATTAAAAACCCTGGCTCAGAGGAGAGGCCTCTGGACTAATGTTGCATCCAGCTCCACTGTGACCCCTCTTATTAGCAGTCTGTGTCACTGTATTTTTGTCCTTGTCTTTATTTCTCTTCTTTATATTTCTTCTCTTCTTTCTTTCTTTCTTTCTTTTTTTTTTTTTTGCGGTACATGGGCCTCTCACTGTTGTGGCCTCTCCCGTTGCGGAGCACAGGCTCCGGACGTGCAGGCTCAGCGGCCATGGCTCACGGGCCCAGCCGCTCTGTGGCATGTGGGATCTTCCCGGACCGGGGCACGAACCCGTGTCCCCTGCATCGGCAGGCGAACTCTCAACCACTGCGCCACCAGGGAAGCCCTCTTCTTTTTTAAAATTGAAGTATAGTTGATTTTCAAAACTGTGTTAGTTTCAGGAGTATAACAAAGTGATTCAGTGATATATATATATATATATATGTATATATATGTATATGTATATATATATATTTTTAGATACTTTTCCATTACAAGATATTGATATAGTTTCCTGTGCTATATAGTAAATCCTTGTTGCTTATTTTATATATAATAGTATGTATCTGTTAATCCCATGCTCCTAATTTATCCCTCCCCACTTCCTTTCCCCTTTGATAACCATAAGTTTGTTTTCTGTGTCTGTGAGTCTGTTTCTGTTTTGTAAATAAATTCATTTGTATTTTCTTTTTAGATTCCACATGTAAGTGATATTATATGATATTTGTCTTTCTCTGTCTGACTTACTTCACTTAGTATGATAATCTCTAGGTCCATCCATGTTGTTGCAAATGGCAATATTTCATTCTTTTTTATTGCTGAGTAATATTCCCTTGTATATATACATACACCACATCTTCTTTATCCTTTCACCTGTCGATGGACATTTAGGTTGCTTCCATGTCTTGGCTCTTGTGAATAGTACTGCTATGAACATTGGGGTGCCTGTATCTTTTCAATGTAGGGTTTTCATCTTTTCCAGATATTTGCCCAGGAGTGGGATTGCTAGATCATATGGTAGCTCTATTTTTAGTTTTTAAAGGAACCTCCATACTGTTTATTTCTTTTTCTTCTGGATTCAACCTTCAATCATATAATCTAGCCAGCTGTGTGGATGATAGTGACCATTGGGGTGTTTCAATCTGCCTTTTATTGAAAGATGATGCAAGAACTGTTCATCTAATCCTCCTAAAAGTTATCAGTGACTGCATACTTTGGTGGCAGGAAGGGAAAAGTGTAATTTCACATTATTTCCCTTGTGGCTTTGCGCTCCCCTTCCTACCAAGAGTCAGTTTGGCCTGATGATTCTCTTCCTTATATTTACTCATTTGCTCATTCATTCAGCCAGTCTGCCTTTTCATAAATATTTAACCTTTGTCCACCAAGTGCCAGGTGCTATTCTGGGCTTTGGAAGTAGAGCAGTGAATTACACTGATAATGCCCTGCTCTCCAGAAGCCAGCATTTTAGCAAGGGAGAGAAAACAATGTATGGCACGGACATTTTTTGATTGGAATTTTTTAAAAACCCTGACCCTTGGGAAAAGTCCACTTTCCATGGCTTGTTAAGTATGCTGAACCAGACAGTTAGTGCTGCCGGCTTGAGATCAGGGTTCAACAAACTTCAGGTCCATGACACAGAGCATTTGATTTTATGGTCTATAAAATAAAAAAGTATGGCCCTCCGCGGATGTCACATCTGGTTTGTTCACTGTGTTCCCTAGAGGCAACGCGATGTCATGGAAAAAAAAGCAAGACCAAAGCTTTGTGGCTCCAGTCACTCAGGCTCACTGGGCCTCGGGTTCCCCATCTGTTAAACAGGAGTGGGGGTTGGAAAATATCTATGGTTCCCTTCCCATCTGCAGTCTGATGACTCTAGTCCTACAAGATCAAGATCTTTTTCCTAAAGAGCCGTTTGCCATCTTTTAGCTTCAGGCCCAGCCAGGGCATCTGAGAAATACCAAGCTTTCGTTATGATGTGTCACCATGAAAACGCTGGCTGCACTCTGGACCGAACTCTGCTGGTGCTGTGGCCCAAAGTTAAATTTAGGTAAAAATCAGTTAGGAGCTTAAAATATTCCCAGCTTTCCTGACAGGTCTTATCCATCATCATGGGAGGAAAAGCAAGGGGCTGGCTGCCTGGTGATAGGGAGGGGGCCGGGCAAGTGTGAGCTCAGGCCTCGGCTGGAATCTCGCTGTCTTGAAAGGCCAGATCCGTGTCCTGGGAAGTCAGAGGCAGACCGCGGAGGCTTGGGCCCGAGGAAGGTTCAACGGGAGAGAAAGGTGGCCAGTTGTCCAGGTGACCCACCCTGCCCATAACTTCTAGAAGGTTCTTTTAGGGTCAGGATGAAACCCCGAAACTTCCTTTGCTGATTCCTTAACAACTTGCTTTAAAGGGATTCTTCAGCCAAAAAGCATATTTTAACTCAGTGGAAAGGTGATGATTGCGTTGATCTGTCTCCTGGAAGACACCATGTTGGCAGGCAGTAGTGGGTCTGAGTTATAACTGCAGCTCTGCTTCCAGTACTTGTGCAGCCCTGCCTGTCTGAGCCTCGGATTGTGAAATTGAGGTCATGCCACGTACCTGGCAGGGCTGTGGTTACAATCACATGAGGTTAATATGTGCAAAGTCCTTGGTTTGGTAGTGAGCCCATTGTTAATGCTCAGCCAGTATTCAGGATCATTGCTAGCATAATACTGCCCTCCTGGGCCGTGTGAATAGTGGCTGTGGCTGCCCCTGGGTGCCCACGGGAAGGACTTAGGGTGTATGGAGCCAGTCAGACTCAACTCCAACCTGTGCCCCACCCCACCTATGTGACTATAACTATATGACTTTTACTAAAATTCATCTTTCTGAGTCTTTGTTTTCACTTCTCAGAAATGGGTAAGACATGGACTTTGTAAGGTTATTGTAAGGATTCCATGAGGTCATGTAATTAAAACACCAGGTACACAGTAGGTATTCGGAAAACACAGGGAATCATGCATTGTTTTGCAGGGTAGAGTAAGCTCCGACGGTAGACTGACGTTAAAACCCAGGCCTGACCGATTATTAGTTGGGAGGCTTTGGGCAAGTTGCTTCACCACTCTGAACTTCAGTTTCTTCTTCTGTAAAGTAGAAATAATGATAGTACTGACTGTCTAGACTTACTGTGAGGATTAGATGACGTAATGCACGTAAATCAGTTAGCACAGTGTGTGGCACTCAGCAAAGCCCTCAATAACCATTAGCCCTTTCCTTCCTGCCCTAAGTTCTTCCGGGACCCAGTTGAAGGCAGTGATCGGGCACTGTGTTCCTTCTGACCTAAAATACTGTTTTATAAACCCGCTCACTTTTTCTCACTTTTTCTCTCTGTGTCTGCTGTGGCTGACCCTGGTCCACTGCCCTGTTGGCCGCCAAGAGTAAGAGAGAGGCTAGTTCCGTGAGTAACTTAAAACAGACATCATCAGTTGACACATCAGAGGTGTGAATGGCGTGGACACTAATTAGCCTGTTTACCAGCTGTCCCTGCAAGCTGGCCTTGGCGAGAGGGGAGGAAGGCCGTGCTCATTTGCTCTCCCACCTGTGAGTCTCCCGGGGCGTAGACAGAGAACTGAGCTCCCTTCTGCACTCCCCTCAGTGGCCTTTGGCCGGCAAAGCTGTTTGTCTCCCCTTCCAGTCTTCTGCTACAGTCATCGAGACAGCGTTGATTGGTTTTCCTGCGGTGGTGTTTGGGCGTCTCCCCCAGCCACCTAGGTGTTTGGCCTGCAGTGGTGACGGAGGGGTGGCTGCCCTTCCTCAGGCTCCTCCTGGCATTGGAGAAGCAGCTTTGAAACCTCCAACTGGGGCAGGCCGAGAATATTTGGATGCGAACACATGAACCCCTGGTGTCATCTGAAGACGGTCAGGTCTCAGGCGGCCAGATCACTGGGAAGAAAAGTGGCTTTGCATATGAACTCCACTTTTGGGGAGACTTGGAGTTATCAGTCTCAGCTGGCTCCGACTGAGAGCCGATTAACTTTTATGAAATGATTGTCTGCAAACACACTTACTAAATGCAAAAACCTGCTGTGGCTCCCCGGGAACGACAGAGGCTCGTTCTCTCTGGGATGGCTCTGATGCGGTCTGGCTCTGGAGCACGGCGGGGCGGGAGGCGGGACCCCAGATTCAGATGCTGAAAACCTAGGCTTTGGTCTTGGCCCACCGTTAATCAGTTGTGGGCCTTGGGATAAAGGCATCCAGCTTCGCAGAAGACACCTTAGGCCCTGTCTCTGGGGCTCTTTGTGGAGGGTTGGGCAGTGTCTGTGTCATTTGGATTTCCAAATAGCTAATATCGAATTGCAGCTCTTTTCTCATCCCTTTTGTGACACTGGGCCAGTGCTTGTTTCTTGAACTTCAGCTTCCCCATCTGTAATACAGAGGTAATGAGATTCTGTTTGTCAGGATCTTACAAGAAGCAAACACCAAGACAGGATTAAATGGGCAAAGGTTTTATTAGGGGAAATGTGTGGGCTAGGAGAATGGTCAGACAGCAGTGCAGGTCTGTCCTCGATTGAAGGAGACAGGGAGGGAAGGTTGTGGGGAAGGATCCTAGATTTCCAAGGAAAACCATATCGGGGAGCCCTGGAGTCAAAGTTGGCTATCAGAGGATCCGTGTCTCCCAGGAACAGACTTGCCTCAGTACCCCTGCTGGGTTCAGCCATTGCCTCTGGGAAGTGCAGCTCATTGCAGAGCCAGTGCTGCTGCAGTGATGAATTTCAGAGCCCAGCAGCTGGGGCCCTTGTTCTGTTACACTCCCTGTAGTTGAAGGTCTGCAAAGGATATCGTTCTCAGAGGCGCCACAGATACCTACACTGCAGGTGGCTGGGAGGATAAGAGATCAAAGATGTAGAGAACGGGACATCTTATTTTAAGGATGATGTATCTGTATGCATGGGTACATGTGCGTATGGCAGTTCTTGGCTGTGGAATATGGAGGGAAGAATGCCAGTCTTGGAATCAGGAGACCAGGGGCAGTGGGGAGGCAAGGACTCTACTTAAGGTCCTTCAAATTCCTGCCTTAATTTAACCATCCCCACAAACCCAGGGAAGCTGGGCACCTGAGGTTGCAAAGGTAGAATGCAGCACGCCTGGGATTTGAACCCCAGTTCAAGTCTTGCGAGGTTAACGTTTTATGACCCAGGGGCTGTCACAAGGTTAAGGCAGGGTTCGTTATCCCTGAAGGCAGCTGGGTCTGTCTGTTTATGTCCATGCTGTGTAATCAATACCTGGAATCGTGCTTGGTACACAGAAGGCTCTCAAGTAAATATTTGAGTGATGAATCCATTGATTGCAGACTGTTAGTTTGGTGTCCAATCTAGCTCATCCAGATTCCATTTGAGCACCCCACCCCCATTAGGCCTCCCTAACTGTGGTGCTTCTATGGGAAGACTGGGACACAGGGCTGAGAAGGACATCTTCCCTCTTTGCTGGCTGCAAGGTCATGGTGAAGAGAGCCCCGGTGCATTGTGCTTTCTGCTTGAAGAAGAGGGGTATAATGCAAGCTTTAACAACTCAACCCAAGAGAGTGGGCTTCCTTCCTTTGGAATCTCCAGGCTGAAATTGTGTCAGGAGGAGTTTACGGAGGTTCAGCTTTCAGATCAGGCATGTGTTCTGTGGAGTGGGTCCCAGCCCACCTAAAGCCCCCTCGTTGCTGCCCTTGTGACTGTTAATGTATCGTGGAAGTGGAGAATTGCCCATCAGAACTCCAAACAGCTGCCTATTTTATTTCCCATTTCTGATGTGTGGGCCTCTCAGATTTGAGCTTTCTCACACTCAACATGCTCTAATTAGGTTGAGCCTTTGTTTTTTCTTGGCCAGGAGCCTTGTTGTTTTGGCATCTACAATTCTGGACAGGAAAAGTATGGATTTGAGTGGCTGGCAACTGGTACACTGAGAAGGGCAGTGATATTAGAGGACAATCCCAGGCCATCAAGTGGGGCTTTTAATTGTCCCAAGAATCCACCAGACTAGGATACTAGGGGCTGTGCTTGTCATTAGAGACACATATGAAGTCTTTACTTAATACTTGACTTAATGCTATTTCCCTCTCATTAGAGGTAACACTTGTGTCAAACATCTGATCTTTAAGGCAGTAACAAGCACAGGAGCAAACCTCTCTCTCTTGCAGGGCTTGGTAGATGCTTGTGGACCAAGTGTGAACTTCAGTTGACAAGATAATTCTACCGAAGGTTGTGGTTTCCTTTCCTCTCCTATTCTCTAGTCCTTTATCCTCAAGTCACATTTCTAGCCTGACTCTTTTATGCCAGATATGTGGAACTCAGAGATGAATAAGATACAATCTCTGCCCTTGAGAAACTCACTACCTCCCAGCCTGCTGTTTTTGGTGCTGGTTTGGTTAATGAAAGTATTTAAAGAAAGACCACTTTTAAGATTTAGAATTCACATTATGGAGGACTGTGTGATGAGATACATCCAGCAAACAGGGAGCCAGAGCAGTATATCAACAACCAGAACAGTCATAAACAGAGAACTTAGCTCCTTTCCACAAAATATCCAAAGCATGTTCACATGGATCGTTTTTCTTCAGGATATATAAAATGTGAAAAACAAGGAGAACTCTCTCCTTCTTGCAAATGGGCAGACGGAGTTAAAGGCCCTCTTCAAAGTCCTAGCTTTGAAACCAATCCATGGTTTCTCTAGAACCATTTCTCCAAGAGATAAACGTTAGCAGCCTTTCTGCATGGATAGCTCATAGGAGAGAGTTGGGGCATTAAACACGAGAGTGATGTGTGAAGCATTTGGTATGTTGCAAGGGTGCTCACTGAACATCCAGTAAAACTGGTAGTTCTCATTTTTTACTATTATTTTCATCATCATTCTTATGTTCTCACTCTACAGCTCTGGGAGCAGCTGGTGCAAGGCTGTCACCCAGGATCCAAGTCTGTGTCCAAATGCCATCCCATCAGGGCAAATGACTCAGCAGGCCAGGGTCTGACCCAAGCCCAAGAGAAGGAACACAACAGCTTTCCTGTCTCCAGTTCTTTGAAATGAAGCCTTTGATATCATCTGATTGCTGGATAGGTTTGTCAGCCTCACAGCTCTCAGAAATGTCATCAGATATGATAGATGGAGGAAGGAAAATGTATGTTCTCCATGGAAGCTGTGCTATTCATCTGGGGCAAAGGTGGACTGTGTTACAAAGTGTGCTGCTTTCTGAAGCTGCTTATTCAGAAATATAATGTGGCTAAGTGACAGATTGGAACAGATGTGCCAGGGCTGTGCTGGATTTTAGAAAGGCCCTCCTCCTTGAGCAGAATTAATGGAGATCAGGTCCTGGGAGGCTGAGAGCACTCCTGGCATGCAGCTGTCCTGTGTGACTTGTGCTACACTCATCTGTGAAACATGTTGGATCTGAGAAATGAGTCTTGGATCCTGGGTCATGTTAGCGTCAGAGTCATCTTTTATTAATTAAATGAGACAGTACATGTGAGGTGCTCAGAGCCCCTGGCACACAGCTCATGTTCAGTAAATGCAAACACATCAGCACCAGCATCTTTTAGCTGAAGGCTCTTTGCTTAAATCAGCGTTGTTGGGTTTGGAGATGGTACTTCAACGAAATAGAAAGAATTGAACAAAGGTTAGGAATTGAAGGAAGTACCCCCTTCCTCATGAGGATTTTTGTATAATCCTCACCCTTTCGAACCTAGACTCCAGGATGGCAAATAGAATTAATCTGGTACCATGGATTCTGGCTGTACTCCATTTTGAGAAGAATTCTGGGGTTGATTTCAGGTTCAGAGGAAAAGGATATAGGGATTGATTAGTGATGTCTGTCATGAGTGTGGGAGAGGGGTGGAAGGGCATATGTGCCATGCTTTTACCATCTCTAACCAAACAAAGGAACCTCAAGGCCTGACCTCCTTCAAGATGAGTATGAGGCTCATTTCTGAAGATGTTGCCATTCTGGCAAGCAGCTGAGACCTGAACAGCTGTTTGTCTTCCTGGTCATGTTTCTGGTTTCTGGCTGTTTGTCTTTTAACAAGAGGTCAGTTATTGAGGGCTCCTCCACATCTGCAGGGAGTTTCCCGCAGAATTAGGATGTGTAAAATAAACCTACGAAATCAAAGCCCCAAGCAGATGCTGGAGATTGTTTCCCACTTGAGGTCATCCTTGTTCTTGGAAGGGCACGGGGGTGCGTTGTAAAGGAGTGATGTGGAAGGCCAAACTTGAGGGGCTGGACTGCAGCAAAGCACAATGAATTTTAAAAAATTCTCAAACTGGGGAGAAATCACCTCAGTGGATGGCCTTTCAATTTTAATTCATTAGGGAGAAGCACTATAGTGACGGCTGCCATACCCTTATGTGTGAGACATGCATGCACTCTCTTTCTCTCTCCCCCAAATGCTCATACTTCTAGAACCTATTTAAACAATTAAGTGATTTAGGGCAATAGTTTTTCAACTTTTAATATTACAACGTTGGTCTGAGTGGTGTTATCTCTCCATGATGCGTGGAGAGAAGAGGCATCTAATAAATATATGAATACCCTTTTATTAAAAGTTTGTAATATTTTGTTGAATCTGAAATTCATTTAAACATAAAACAAATTCAAATTCAAGTAACCGAAAAGTTAAAATTTCTATTAGCAATATTTGAAGCAAGGAATTCTTTACTTCGTCACTTTAACATGTAAGGAAGAAAGTAAAGTGGTCATTCGGGTGTGATTGCTTTTCTTAAAGTTGATGATCAGTATGTGGAACAGTTGGTGTTACCACTAGTCATTCATTAAATTCCACATAGAACCATGTTTTAAAGTATCATATGTGCAGAGAAACAATAGATCTCACAGAATTAGACTTCTTCTAAAGGCATAAAGTATTAAATTTCTGTAAGACATGCATTCAAAACCCTTATCTAGCAACTCATCATTTCTCTTTCTCAAAAGATTTTTTAAAATTCATAACATATTTTCTCTTATTTGGTCATTCAGGTACAGTTTCCGAAGCAGCAAACAGGCTGAACCGCAATCTAATTTTTCTGTAGGAAGTGGGTGAAATTCTAAGAATGATGCACAAACCTGTCAAAATGAGTGAGGTGTTCACACCATCAGGGAAAATGCTATTTATTAAAGTCACCTGGAGGTGACTTTGGTCATATTTAAGCATATGCCTTAGGGAAGCAAGGGCGTTATTTGCATGGGTACCATTTGCTTGAGGGCCTTTTGTTATCTGCCCAGCCCTTCCAGATCTTAGGACAGATCAGATTGTGTGTGTATATGTGTCTGTCTGGTGGGGAGGGGGAAGAAGGGCTGGAATGACCACCTAGTCCTGGACTAGGCGGAGGACATCCGTGGATATGGATGTGGCTCGACTGGATGTAGCACTCAGTTGCTCTCTAGTTCCACCCATAAGAATGGCTCTAAAGCTGAGTGGCCATTTCCCAACCCAAGAGAGAACTGTAGGGGGTGGTCGTCCCTGAAGCTACCAAGCCTGAGGAATGGACGGTGGACCCAGCCTGGAGGCCCAGAGAACCTGGCTGCTGTGTTAGGGGCCAGGTGGATGAGTAGAGCCAGGCCCCATGGCCCCTGGTGGCCCTAAGAGGGAGGAGCAGGCTGAACCCAAGGGAGCTGGGAGGAAACCTGACCCTGGAGGGCCTGGCCCCAGTGATTCAGTGTCTGTTGCCCCAGGAACAAAACCACAAATACTTGCCATGTGAGCTAAACCTTACAAGAATCAACTAGTTAACAGGTAAAGAGTCATCCTAAATAGGAACTGGATAAACTGGTCTGGCCTGATAAATAGCAAAAGGGTCTCCCAGCCAGGAATGGGGTGAGAGAGCCCTCGGACGGACGTTCTTCCCAGGCAGGCCATCCATGCAGCAAGTCTCTGTTCAACCCTGGAGGTCTCAGAAGCCTGGGCTCCGGGCCAGAGAGGCCCCAGCCAGGCTGGAAGATAAGGCTCTGCATGTTGGGTGCCCCACACGGGCCTGATGGAGGGCTGAGACACCCGGAGACATGCCTGGAAGGCTTGAGGGTTAGTAAAGTGACTCCCGGATGCGGTGTGATGTAGGCAGAATGCTCATTTGAAGGTCAGACTGAGTTCTAATCTGGACTCATTCACTGACTGACTGTGGTCCAGTCTCTGAGCCTCTCTCAACCTCAGCTCCCTCCCTGGATAAATAAATCGTGGCCCTGACGACCTCCTTGAAGGATTGTGAGGATTAACAGAACTGTTTTAAACACAGTTTATCACCCAGCAGTACCCAGCAAAGGCTGGGGTCCACATTTTCCCTTCCCAGTGCTGTTCTGAAACTCCCCCATCCTCTCCTCCTCAAATGCTATCACCTTATTTCCCCAAGAACTGGGTTCAAAGTATGGTTTTTAACGTTGAAGAATCAGAAGTTTGGGCTTTGAATCCTAGCTTCCCTCCTTGGCTGAGCAACCCTGAGACAGTCCTGCAATCTTGGTGTGCTTTTTTTTTTTTGTGGTACGTGGGCCTCTCACTGTTGTGGCCTCTCCTGTTGCGGAGCACAGGCTCCGGATGCTCAGGCTCAGCGGCCATGGCTCACGGGCCCAGCTGCTCCGCGGCATGTGGGATCTTCCCGGACCGGGGCACGAACCCGTGTCCCCTGCATCGGCAGGCGGATTCTCAACCACTGCGCCACCAGGGAAGCCCTCTTGGTGTGCTTTGAAATGTCAGGATTCCTTGGTGGTGGCTCCGGCCCTCCTGCCCTGACCTCTCCGAGCTCTCTGCAGTAGCGCAGGAGACTCCAACAGTAGTCTGCTCACACGTTGCATGATCAGTGTTCTTTGGACCTGTGTCTAAGCCAGCCTTGCACATCAGGTCGCTTCATGCCGCTTCAGTTCCTACTCACATGTGGAACCTAGAATCAGGCCGTGAGTTAATGCCAAGAGTATGCGGACTGTATAAATTTATATGCTGGTCTCCTCCACAGTGAGGTTCTTTCGGCTCTGATTTCTCCTTTTATGGTGTCTCTTTAGAGAAAGGCAGGGAGGTTTAGGAGGCCGTTGACTGAGGGGTTACCGAGGCACGTGCCTTTGGCTTGAAAGGGCTGGAGTTCAGGTTTTTGTTTCTGAGCAAATTCTATCGTTCGGGTTTGCTTAATCGTTGATGGAAAACTGAGATTATTAGAAGGAAAAGGCACTCATAACCAGCCTCTTGCAGTAACCGACACTTCGTGGGAGGTAAGAGAAGAGGTAAATGGGACAAAATAGAAAAGTACGTCCAACCTGAACCACCAGAGTGGGCCTGGTGAAGACCGCAGTCTCCAGTTTGGTGTGGCCAGAGCTGAGGCCGGAGTCCAGCCACTGTCTGGAAATCAGGATCTGGGTTCTGGAGCTACCCGTCTGTCCTAGGGGTCACCCCTAGGCCTATGTGGCCGGTGTTTATAGGATAAGCTTCTTGCAGGGAGGTCACCCTGTGTTGCTCCAGCCGCTGGCCGTCTCTGAGGCTTGCCTCCTTCCAGGCCATCTTGTCCCGATCTCATCCTGGATCCTGGATCTTTTTGTCAGCCTTGTTTTTAGCCCTTGAGATATCACTCCCTCTGTGTGTGCACTGTGCCCTGCTCTTCATAGCATTTTAGCATTCTTAGTATGTTTCATCGCCTTAAACTTTTTCAGTGTTCTGTGCTGTTTCTTGCTTTTTTTTTCTTTTTTTCTTTTTTTGCCTCTGCCTATCCAAACTCTTGCTTCTGCCTCCTTTCGATTTCTTTATTTTTTAACCCAGAAAATCTTCCATTCATCCTTCAAAACCCAGATTGAGTTTCATCACTCTTAGGAAATCTTCCTTGACCTTCTCAGATATTTTATTATTTCCCCCCTGGGTTAGCACACATGTCATTTTAAACTGATCACGGTGCATTATTTTATATTTAAGTGCCTTGTCCCTATCTAAAAATGTAACCTCATTAAAAATGAGAGCCATATATTATTTATTATCAAGTAGGCATAAAGTATAGTGTGTGAGAGATGGATTACTTAGATTAAAATCCCAGCACTACCGTTTGCAAGCTTTGTGACTTGAGGCGTGTTCTTAACTTCCCTGTGCCTCAAATTCCTAATTTATAAAATGGGAACAATTAACGAACCCACCTCCTAGGCATGTTGTGAGGGTTCAATGGCAAAGATGTATAAAGCACATAATTGCTCGGTGTTGTGGTTGCTCTGTTTATTATTGTTGACGTTGATCTGATCTCTAGGCTCCATTACAGCTGTGGAGCTTAGCATGGTCTCAGTAGATGTGTGCTGATCTGCTTTGTGTTATGAGTCCTGACCAGGCTGAGTTTGCTGAGGAAGGGCAGCGTGACCTGCCTGCTAAGGTACATGGTGGATTTGGCCCTTTGCTAGGATGGGTCTCCTATCCCTGCTTCATAGATGAGGAACCTGAGGCTCCAAGAAGTTAAGGGACTTGTGGAAGGACACTTTGAAGTCCAAGGTATGGTAGAAGTCCTGGAACTCTGAGAGCTTGAACCAGAGAGTCTAAAATGTCAGCCACCCTGAAGTTGAAAGGTCCTGGCCTCTCAAAACTAAATCCTCAAGGGGATGAGCTAGAGGAACCAGGACGTGTGGCCCTTTCCTCGCGGCATGGGAAGCTCACCGTGCTGCCCGCCCTCTGGCTGGCCTTGACTATGGCGGCCTCCCGTTACCCTACCACCCAGTCTTTCCTTTGCAGGAGAGGTGGCTGGTGTTTGGGGCTTAATGAGCCTGCAGAGACTCTTCCATAAGCTTTCCAAGGGGGTTCACTTGTGAAAATGGGACAGGAGGGCCTACACTGGGACCCAGGTTTCTAAGGTGGGTATCTAGATAATGACATCACCATTTCTTCTGAGTGGGTCTCATTCTCTCTGTCCCCAGTTTCTTTACATTTCTTTTCTTTTTTCTTTCTTTCCCTTCTTTTTTCTGTCCTCTCTCCTGTTTCCTCTCCTTCCCTCCTTTCTTTCTTTCTATTTATTTCCACTTATGGGAATTTTATTATATTTCTTTTAAAATAATGACCTGAATGCCTTAATTTTTTTTCCTAAAAGTAGCATGTGTCCAATGTAAAGAATTCAAACAATCCAGATGAAAGCCAAGAAGAAAGTAAAAAAAATCACTCCAGATTACACCACTGAGGATTAATTCTTGCTAACAGTAGGTGAACATAATTCCAGGTATTTCTGATGCATCACACACACACACACACACACACACACACAGAAGGATGGATGAGTGGGTTGGTTGATGGATGTCCTGATAGAGAAACCAATACATCAATTGACTGAAATGCTTTTTATAAAAATGTGACAGCAGATGCTATTTAGCAACATCTACTCAGTTCCATTTTCTTCCTGGAGTTTAAAAATAATGCAGCTGATGAGGGTTTTTTTGTTTTTTTATAAATTTATTTATTTATTTAATTAGTTAGTTGTTTGTTTATTTTTGGCTGTATTGGGTCTTCACTGCTGTGCTCAGGGGCTACTCTTCGTTGCGGTGCGCGGGCTTCTCACTGCAGTGGCTTCTCTTGTTGAGGAGCACGGGCTCTAGGCGTGCGGGCTTCAGTAGTTATGGCACGTGGGCTTAGTAGTTGTGGCTCATGGGCTCTAGAGCACAGGCTCAGTAGTTGTGGTGCATGGGCTTAGTTGCTCTGCAGCATGTGAGATCTTCCCGGACCAGGGCTTGAACCCGTGTCCCCTGCATTGGCAGGCGGATTCTTAAGCACTGTGTCACCAGGAAAGTCCCTGATGCCTGATGCCTGATGAGGTTTTAAAGTATGCTTTGGGAAGCTGGAACGGAGAGGCTGTTTGTGTTACAGAGACTGATGTAGGAAGTGTGAACTATGCATCATGTACACGATGAATCTGATAAAGAAGTGGGGGTGTGTCCTGGGCTCAGGCCTGTGGTCCTCTCGCTGCAGACACTCTGGAGGGCCCTGAGTCAGGGGGTAGCCTGAGAACAAGAGAGAAGAGACAACGGAAGTGCAATCTCAGCATCAGTGTCTCTCCTTCTCCAACTTCCCATTGAACTGACCTCCACATGGTGCAACACCTTCCACTCTCTAGACTCCCTCACCTGGCTCCCCATGTCTTCTTCTGCCCCTGCCCTGAGATGCTGGCAGGGACGGACCCCTCAGGGCTGCAGAGTGACCCCTGGGTGCAGCCCACAGTTGCAGCCTCTTTGGCTGACTCTCACATACTTTTCTCTCAACACATGAGTGCTGTGCCAGGTCCTTGTGTTGGAGGGAGCCCCAGTCGTAAGCAGCACCTGAAGCGGCCTTCCCCACCCAGCATCACAGATGGGGGCCCAGGACACCAACTAGATGCCCCTTTCCTCATGGTGGATTTAACTCTTGGGGTCTTTGATGTCAGGCCCACCTAGACCCTCTGAGAAAGTCAGGTGCTGAGTCTCAGAAGGTGTTTGCCATCCTAGTTTGTTTGAGGCTCTCTGCTATCTCACCATCTACTTCTGTACCCAAAAGGATCTTCAGAGAAGTAACCTTTGCCACACCCTAAAAAGTTCCATTTCATTCTTATGCCAGAGCCTTTGTGCCTGCTGTTCTTATTTTATCATAACTAGGAGTGAAAATGATTTATTCTCTGGACAGAGCCCACCCCTAAATGCCCTGCCTTGCTCACCATATGAGTTTCCTAGGGCTGCTATAACAAATGACCACAGACTTGATGGCTTGAAACAAGATAAATTTATTCTCTCATGGTTTCAGAGGGCAGAGTCTGAAATCAAGGTGTTGACAGGGTTGGTTCCTTCTGGAGGCCCTGTGGGAGAATTGTTCCTTGCCTCTCTCCTAGCTTCTGGTGGCTACTGATAATCTGTGGCTCTCCTTACCCTGTAGATGCATCCCTCTAATCTCTGCCTCTTTCTTCATATGGCATTCTTTTTGGTGTGTCTAAGACTCTGATCTACCTCTACCTCTCTCTTATAAGGACACCTGCCTTTGGATTTAGGGTTACCCTAAATCCAGGTTGGTCTTATTTCAGGATCCTTACTTTCATCTGTAACGACCCTTTTTCCAAATAAAATCACATTCACAAGTTCCCAGGTTAGGATTTGGATCTATTTTTTTTGGGGGGGGGCGGTCACTCTCTACTATTTAACACTCTACTCCCTCCTGATTATCTAGAAGCATTGGCTTCTAAACACGTTTTGGAGACATGTGTCTCCAAAACACGTGTGAGCTGCCTCTCCAGGCACACGTGAGAGGTGCTAGCTAGCTGGGTGTCTGCTTAAAAAACCTCATCTCCTTTATCCTTTGTGGTGTCCTCCTTGACACCTAGCATTGTGCTGTAAGCTTATCTTTAGTTTCTTGCCAGACATGATAATTTAGGAAAGATAGTAAACAGTGTGAAAGTTTCTCTGGGCTTAGGGTACAGGCATTATTTTCACACTCAAAAAAAAAAAAAAAAAAAAAGCCATGGAAATACTGGGTTGTATCGCAAGCATTCAAAAGGATTTCTCGTGCTTGCTTTGTGGATTTTGTGTTCATATGCACGAGGTCAACCCAACAAGTTGACCTTGCTCACCAGAATCTGTGGGGTCATGGGAAGGATTTGAAAAATGGTGTGGTATTAACGTCTATTTCTTAGTTCCAACCAGTGAGAGCTACCCAGGTGGGAGATGCCCTTTAGTTGTGATGGCAGGAAAGTGAGCCAAGAATTCTGAGTTATGGATGTAGTCATAAGGGAAAAGTGTGGAAAGAGAGGTGCAGATTGCACTAGGCAAACTATTCAAAGGGGAGGGCCTGAGGCTTCCAGTCCAAAAGAAGACCGTTGTCACGTTTCTTCATCTTTATCCTTGACCTTCCTTAGTCTAAACGGGGTCTGTGACATTGGCTCTAAATATATATGTGACTTCTCATTTCTGTAAGGTACATTTTTGTTCTGTTTCAGTGGGCCATTTTATCTGTGTGTGTGTGTGTGTGTGTGTGTGTGTGTGTTTGTGTGTGTATGTGTGTAGGGTGAAGGGAGGGACTGACTTCGAGTAAGGAGGAGTTGTACCCTAGCAGCCTGCCAATAGGAAGCATATTTCATATGTTAGCAACTCCAGTCTCAGGCCAGAGGAGGTGGAGGATGGGAAGCTGAAATACAGAAGGCAATGATGCAGGGCCAAAGGTAGCTGAGCGGCCTATAGAAGAAGAGAGTCCTGAGCTCTTTGATGGACCTCTTTCTTCAAACAGGAGAACTAATGCTACCTAATGGCAGATTTTTTTTTTAAACTTAAACAATTTTGAATTTGATAATAAATCACTCATAAGAAATCTGGAGGTAGCTAGTTTGTGGGCTTGCTAATTTAGCAGCTCAACAGCATCAGTCTCTGAGATGGTTTCTCTGAGTTTCTAGTGGCTTTTCCCTATTTGCAGGATGACTGCCACAGCTCCAGGCATCAGTATCAACACATAAATGTCTACCTTAGGTGGAAGGGAAGAGATTTCCTGCACACTGTTCTCTTTCTGCTAGAGAAGAGCATCTTTCTGAGATGTCTCCAAAGAGTTCCCATTACAGTCCATGGACTCCAAATAGATAAACATGTTTTTTTTTTTATTTTTATGTTGAAACAGTCTCAAATTTACAGAAAAGATGCAAATCCTGTACCCAGAATTATTTTTTGCCTGAACTATTTGAAAGTAAGTTGCCAGCGGGATGTACCATTACCCCTGCATGCTGTATTTCCTATAAACAGAGACATTCTCAGACATAATCACAGTAAGTCCATCAAAATCAGCAAAGTAATATTGATATATTGCTACCATCAAACATCATTCACAATTTCATCAGTTGTCCCAAGAATATTCTCATAGCGAAAGTATCTAGTTCAGAATCACATGTTATATTTAGTTGTTTTATCTCTTTGGTCTCCTTCAATCTGGAATAATTTCTCAGTCTTCCCTGGACTTTCAGGGCCTTGACATATTTGAAGAGTGCAGGCCATTTATTAGGTAGGATGGCCCTCGGTTTGGGTTCATCTCATGATTAGATTAGATTAGATTTCTCATGATTAGATTCAGGTTGTACATTTTTAGCAGGACAATCACAAAAGGGATGGTGTGTTCTTATTGTATCCTAGCAAGTGGTACATGATGTCCATTTGTTCCTTTATTCAGTCATTTATTTATATCAGTATAGACACATGGCTTTCTCTAAAAGAGAAATGGTTTATGATTTGTTACTATCATTCCTTATTTTTAGGCTCAAATTGTCCTAATTTAGCCAGTGGGAATCCTGTCAACTTGTGTCTTTTTTGACATGCCTCCATCATTCTTTGAGCACTTCCTCACTTTCTGGCACAATAAAATATTCACAGCTTATGTTGTGTTTTTCCAATCTATGCCTGGGAATCAGCCATTTTTCCAAGGAGGCTTGGTTCACTTAAGTGGGGAATGGAAGTTAGAAGCCAAGATCTGGAAAATGGGTGTGCCTATTGCTACTGGGGCATTGCTGCTCCCAGGCCCTCAAGGTGGACAAAGCTAAGCAATATGTATGTATATACATACATATTTACATCCATATCAATCTATATTAATTTCTGTCTCTCTCTCTCTATATATATATATATATAAAATTGTGAGTTCACACTCATATCTCAAGTTTCAATCCAACATCATAAGGTTCATTCCAGTTTTCTCTCTTTCCATATTTGTAACTGTTTTCTCTGATGATGAGAAATCCAGCTCCCATTATGCTTTACATGTTTATTTGCTCAAGCACCTTACATGTAATTAATTTTCCGTGGCTACCATTACCCCTGTCCTATGTAGATGTCCACTCAGTGCCCGATCACCCTCCCACATGAATGCCATCTTTCTCCCACTGGGGCTCTGGCACCTTGCTCAGGCCACCACCAGATGGACATCTCCCTTGCTCAGCCCCCTAAACACACACTTTTAAAGGCAAAGAGTTTGACTTTATCAGGGTCTACATTTTCTGTATGTGTAAATCTACTCATTCAATCCTTTCTCCTTCCTTGATTGGTACCTTTAGTGCCCCACTAATGACCCTTCCCTAAGTGGGGATTCTGCTGGTCATCCTTGGGCCCAAGGCAGGCTCAGGGGCTGGTTTCCTAGCCATAGTGTTTAAATACACTTGTGCTGTCCAGTATGGTGGCCAATAGTCACATGTAGCTTGTAAGTTTAAATTAATTAAAATGAAATAAAATTTAAAATTCAGGCTTCTTAGTTGTGCTAGCTATTTTCTAAGTGCTCAATAGCCACATGCGACTAGCAGTTACCATATTGGACAGTGTCGATATAGAACATTGCCATTGTCACAGAAAGTTCTATCGGCCGGCTTTGTTATATACTGCATAGACCCACTCTTTTTTTCCTCCTAATTTGACATGGATACTTCCCTGACTGCTCTTCATCCCAACTCCAGCTTAATTTTTCATTTTCAGATGATCAGGTTGATCAACCAAACACTTGGCAGTCCTCCACGCTAACTAGCCTGGCTCCATACCCACATGGTAACAGCTTCACTAATCTCACCCCTAAGCACTCATTCACAGTACCCATCAGTCCATCCATTGTCCCAGACTGTCCATAATATGTGGTCTGCAAATAGAACAGAGTATTTGAAACTGAGACTGTCTTAGAAACTCTTGGGCTTATAGTTACAGTAGTTATAAAATGAGTGGAATCAAATTCCTGCTTGCCTGAGCCTTTGAAAAGCATGCTTTTTAGGTTATCTGTGGGAACCTTGATTCCGTTCCTCAGTACCCAACCTTTGGCATAGGGTCTTCTCCTCCAGATCAGTGCTTCTCAAACTTTAATATGTAGCAGAACCACATGGAAATGTAAAAATGCAGATGCTCTGATTCAGGAGGTCTGGAATGGGCCTGAGATTCTGCCTTTTAATGAGCCCCAGTGGGTGCTGGTGTTGCTGGCCTGAGGACCACAGCAGCAGGTCCTGGATGTCTGAGATGCTGCATCCCAGAAGTGTTAACTGTCTTCTCTATTTTTCCTTTGTCTTCTCTCAGAACACCTGCTCAGCAAAACTTGATATCTAGGTGAATGTTGTCTTTCAACAGAGATACCTCAAGAGTCTACACCCCGGTGTAGATGGTCTACCACCATTTCAGAAAACAGCTCAGAGCTTAGCTCTTGCTTGTGTTCAGAGACAGGCAGGGCCATAGAAGATGTAGTATCTCTGTTTTATAGTCACACCAATTTATAATGGCTGTTTTTGCCTTTAATTAATATTTACACTTTCCCATACAACCTTTTGCTTCAGATTTGGTTCCAAAAGATGAACACCTATAACCACCAAGCTATTTAAAGGAATGCACCACATGTTCTATAACTCCATGTAAATAAGGAGTCATATCAGCATTTTGAGTAACAGTATCATCTTTGAAATAAGTGCCAAGTCTCCAGGGTGAGCTCCTTGAAAAGGGGGCAGTGCTCTTATTTGGAGAGGTGGGTTTTCACCTTTTAATTATGAAATTCACTTTCCCTTACAAATGCATCATGTACTGCAATAGATAGAGATAGCTATCCATTCTGACTTTCAGACATATATTCTCTTTTTCTGGATGATCCTCCTATCTGTGGCCTCAGATCTAGCTCATCCTCCAGGGCTGTGCCGCATGGAGCAGTGGGGAAACTGGGACAGCAAAGTCAAGCTAACCCGGGTTCAAATCCCATGTCAGTTCTTCTTAGCAGCAAGATCATAGACAAATTACTTAACTTCTCTGAATTTCAGTGTTTTAATTTAAAATGAGGCTTCTCTGACACTTGGGGGTTGAATTAAACATAGTGTACATGGAGGAAAAATTGGATACAGAAGTGCCCAGCCCAGAAAAGCACCCAAAAATGTTTCCCTTTTTTAGTTATTTCTCTCTTTTGTTTTGACCTCTCTCTTGCTCAGTTCTTTCCTTCTTCATCCAGTTGTGCACATGTCTGCTATCGGGAAAGCAGTGACATGAACCTGCTCCTTTCTCTACATGCTATTCCATGTCCTGTCCTCCCTCCACTAACAGGTTCCTTGAAGACATGGCCACTGGCTGTTCTCATCACTTCCCTGTCTGCCTGGCCCCGAGAGCACGTGGCCTCAGCCTGGACAGTCCTGTATGTTCTCTGATCCGCTCCCTCTGGGAGCCAGCATTTCCATCTTTTCTTCACTCCATGGTACTTTCACAGGTAAAAGTGGGCCACACCCAGCACTAGTCAAAAATCACTGCGGCAAGAGGAGGATTGCTGAGCGATTAATCAATTTTCTTTTTGTTTTGCTTTCACGTGTTTTGGAGAAATGGGATGAGGCTGTTGTGTGCGTACATTTGTGTTTGAAATAGGATGGGATCCTTACTCTTAGAGGTTTCGGAGGCTTTGTAATTGAGTGGGAGATGGAATGTGGGCCCAGCCAGGGTAGCTGATAAGCAGCTGGTCTCAGGAGGGAGGTGAGAGCAGGAGGGAGAGACACGGTATGTTTCTCCAGGAGCCGAGGTTTACAGCCCATTAATTTTAACGTAATGCAAATCGGTGTATGGAAGTGCTGACACACTGTTATTTAAAAAGCATGAGTAGCATGATAATTAAATCTCCGTCTATATTTTATTCTAACACATTTATAGTGTATCCTTGCCCAGCTGGTGTGATAGATTTCCAGTCTTATAATAGTATAAACTTCAAAGTAGAAAAAGAAAAAATAGTGAATTGTGATGCCACAACCACGGAGGAGTGTATTAACTTGAGCTTCATTATTTTAAGCTGAATTTTGTTTTGTCCCTGAGTTTGATGACATTTACTCACTAAAAATATCCCAAAGTTATGCTTTCCAGTGTCTAACATGAGGGGATATTGGGGTCTGTTCAGTGTTTCTTTTCGGCACCTTCATTTTGAAGCGTGCATTCTTGGTGGGGAGCCGAGTGCCCTAGAATTCACAGTCATTCCCTGCTGAGTGGAGGAGTGGAACAGGAACAAGTTCTTTGCTGGGAATCAAGAGCCCTGAGCTCTGCTTTGGGGCTGCCACTGACTCATGAAGTGACTACCCCTCTGGGAGCCGAGGTGCTGTAACTTCTAGAGCGAACATTTTGTGACTCGAATTTTTCTTTTTCCTTCTTCCTCTCTTAAAATAAAAATCTCCCAACACTGCCGTTAACACAACTCTGAAGTCAAATTTCTTCAATTCCAAAACATTCAAGTAGAAAGAATGGCCAACAAGCTTGAGATGTCCACGGACGATTAGGAGGAAGGTGGGGAGGAGAGCCAGGGAGATAAGCTGAGACCTTGGGGGAAGGGCAAATGGGAAAAAGAACAGAGTTGGTGACAAGGGTGTGCCACCCCCAGGTTTGGGAGTCTCCTCTTTATAAGTTGCAGGCAAAGCATGTGGACACACCTCTAACCTCTTCATTGCTTTAAGCCTGTTGGTAATTCTAAGAAACACCGCTGGGAGGACGGGTGGTTTTTATTACCTTTAAGCCGAGCTGATACGTGAGGCCACTCGGGCCCCTGTGTTCAAGGAACACAATCAAACAAGTCTGACCACAAGCTGCGGTTGGAGCAGCTTTGCTTGAGCTCCAGCTGGGGTACCAATTACCTCTGTTTGGGAAATGCTTTCCAGGGCCAGCTGTGGTCCTGGGGTATCAGGTGAGTGGTTGGGGAACCACTGGGGAGTAGTAGAAGTCCCCGTATACTCTGTAGAAAAAAGGCCCTGCATCACCATTAAATGTTGCATGGTAAATCAATCACGGGACGTGAGTACTGTGAGAGGCATTAGAGAGCATCTGGCCCAAGCCTAGAGGCCCAGACTCAGCTAGTAAGGGGCATGGCCAATCAGCTACCTGATGCTGAGCTGAGCTTTCTGCGTTTCCCACTGTAACACACTATATGTATGTCATTATTACAAAAAAAAAAAAAAAAAAAAAAAAATCCTTTCTTTAGGAAAAGTATGCATAAGTAATACAGACACATAAAATAATAGGTCCTTAAACTATATTGCTTCTGTTGATTGATTTTACCCTATAAATACTGTTTCTTCTCCCAACTTACAGATTTCATGAGACTTCTAATCTCGTTCCCTCTCCCAGCTGTCTGCTCTTAAATTCCTCCCTGTACCAAAACTAACCAACCTTTTATAACTTCAAAATAATATCTAAAAGCTTCTCACACGTGCTCTTGCTCTCATTATCTGGCTCAAGACTGCAGGCTCTTGGCCACAGCTATTTCTAGGTTCTCACCAGAGAGTGGAGACAGCATTTGCCTGGTCCCTCTCCTGGGCTGGTGATGGTTTTCTCTGTGGCCAGATTGGCCTGGAAACAACATGGAAACCAGTTTCCCTTCTGCAACATGTCTCCCAGCTTGGTCCATGCCTTTGCTGCTGTCTCCTTACTCCCTTCCAGGAGCCATATTGGTTAAGAAGTCAATTACCAACTCATGGTAACTTGCTGACTCTGGTCTGCATTTAGGAAACCCATTGCTTTCTGCCATTTAGCTTTTCTACCCACAGTTTGCCAGCCTTTGGCTCTTTTTAAAACTTCTCAGTACATGTGTGCAGCTACCTGATAAAAGCCCCATTTGAGGAATCATGACAGCCCTGTACTTCTCACTTTGGCATCCAAAGTGGGCCTATTACTTAAACAAAAGAAAAGATTACAATGTTCCTTTATATTTGGTGAGTTGGTGATTTGAATTAGTTGATACCTTCCTGGTCCCTTTTCTTTTTCCTTTTCTTTTTTAAAGCATCCTTTTCCAACCAGGAACATGTTGAATATTCATTTGGAAAGATAGAAACTTCCAGGACAGTCACTCCTGGTGTTACTGCTGCTATTACGTTCAGTCCTCAGCCAGGTTAAGGTTTGATGATTGGTCTACAAGTTAAACTTCTGACTGAAGACACATGGCCTGAGTTTATCCAAAGCCCTGATGGTTGCCAGCCATTCTTTCTGAGAAGCAGATGTGTTTCTTTCCCTTGGCGATGGCTTCCTATGGAGATAAATTACAGGATGTTTCACATAGTCATGGCTCCATAACAGAGTAGCAGGCATTACTGTGTCTGCTGTGTCGGTTATGAATGGGGTTGAAAGGTATGGATCTTTAAAAACCAGGTAAATTGGAACATACTTGAACTTTTCTAAAGCTTCTAGATACCCTGGGACTTCAAAAGAGTTTGAGAGGATTTGCTAGTGTAGTTGAGGTCATTCCAAAGAGTATTTCTTGAGAATTTCTGTGGTCTGCTAGGGATACAAATGTTAAAGACATGGGTCCTGTCCTTAGGAGTTCCGGGGAGTTCGAGATACCAGGAGGAAGAAGGGAATACTTGTAACCCAGTATCATATGTGCTATGATAGAAGTTTAGCAGCTATCATGGCACTTTATGAGCCCCGCCCCTGAAAAGGAAAGGAATTCCAACCAGAGTTTGGGTGGGGGAGGGGTAATGGAAAGCTTAACTTTTAAGCTGGATCTTTTTAAAAAATTGAGATATAATTGACATATAACATGATATAAGTTTCAGGTGTATGGCATAATGATTTGATATTTGTGAATATTGCAAAATGATCACCACAGTAAGTCTAGTTAACATCCATCACCAGACATAGTTACAATATTTTTTTTTTCCTTGTGATGAGAACTTTTAAGCTGGATCTTGGTGGAATTCTCCATGTGAACACATCGATGGAAGGGCAGGCTAGGAGGAGGGAACAGCATGAGTGAAGGTCCAGAAGCCTGAAAACTCTGGAAAATACTGTTTTCGTCTGTGTGGCTTGTCTAGATGTGGAAGAGGTAGGAGATCAGGAGATGAGGCTATAAAGGCAGCTGTGGCCAGCTCTCCAAGGACCTTGCAGGCAATAACTCCCATTTGTTCAACACCATCTCCTGTACCAGACACTTTGCTGAACACTCTGTGTTTGGTGCTTCATTTAGTTATCACAGTATATCCATCAGACCTTTCTGATATCAACAGACACATGCCACATGAAGCAGAAGCAAGGTTTCTCTGTTTCCATCCAGGAATGTCACACCTAGAAGAGCAGTGGAGGATGAGGAAAATAAAATCTTCATGGGACACAACATCTTTAATTCGTTTGGCCCTGGTGCAATTTTTGACAATAAATAATCCATGTCAATAAAGTGTCCAGTTATTCATTAGAAAGCACTTAATCTGTTTGCAAAACAATCCATGATGTGATACAGTTTTCACTTTGCTTTCGAGAGGCAATTCAGAGCAGACGAGAAAGAACACCTAAACCGTGGATTTATTTAAAATACTTCAAAGATGTTTTCTCTGTCTTTACAGGATACGTTTTTAAGTTTGAGGTTTCTGACCCAGACTGAGTTACTGATGAGCTTCAGGGAGATCCAGGACACCCTTTAAATTGCATACAAATGTTTTCTCTACCAATACAAAGCTATGTCAGGTCCCATGGAGAAAGTCCATGCTTTTATACAATTCTAAAAAGGGTCTGTTAGTCCCCCAAATAATAGGAGCCGCTAATGTATAGGTTATCTACAGAATGCAATGTCCCCACCACTTCTTCAAAGCCTGGATGATAAAATCTCAGCTTCTTTGCATTGAAGGCATAGATTTGAGCATCAGACTGACCTGAATTCAAATCCTATCCCAATCCTTCGCTGCTGGTGTGACTCAGCTTTCTTTTCCTCCTTTGTGGACATGGAAAGTTATATGGGAACAGATAATGAGATTCACACATGTGTAATAGGGAGAGCAAATGAGATTGCCAGGTGATTGAGGATGGAACCCTAGGGAGCATCAGGATCCAAGGGGCTGTCGAGAAAGGGGAGCCGATGAAGCAGGCTGAGAAGCAGAGGCCGGGGAGCCAGGACAGAAGACAGAGAGGAAGAGGGTCCAGCAGGGAGGCATCAGAGTGGCCTTAGACTGATCCAGTTAGGTAAGGACTGAGGCGACACCTTTGTATTTTTTTTTTAAAGATATCTTTTTTTAAAAAAATTATTTCCAATTTGTTTATTTATGTACTTTTGGCTGTGTTGGGTCTTCATTGCTGCGCGCGGCTTTTCTCTAGCTGCGGTGAGCGAGGGCTACTCTTTGTTGCGGTGCACGGGCTTCTCATTGCAGTGGCTTTTCTTGTTTCAGACCATGGGCTCTAGGTACACGGGCTTCAGTAGTTGTGGCACACGGGCTTTAGAGCGCAGGCTCAGTAGTTGTGGCACATGGGCTTAGTTGCCCTGCAGCATGTGGGATCTTCCTGGACCAGGGCTCCAACCCATGTCCCCTGCCTTGGCAGGTGGATTCTTAACCACTGTGCCAGCAGGGAAGTCCCGAGAAGACACCTTTGGTTCTTCATTTTAATCCCAGATTATACTTCTCAAAAGTGTGGCTCAGAGAGTACTTGATGAACTAAAGACTCCTCTCTTATTAATGTAGCATCAATTTACTGCATGCGTATTATGTGGTAGACAAAGGCAGTGGTGTCTTGGAGCTCGCTTCATGCGGTCTCACATTTAGAAACTTTAGGCTAACATGATTTCCACCCCTGCGGTTGCTAATGAGCATTGGATGAGATGACCAGACAACATATTGGTCCACTGAGTGGCCATGGGCAGGCCACAGGATCTCTCCAGGCCTAAGGGATGGGGACTAGATTATCTGTCAAGTTAATCCAATCTATAGTGAATCCTACATCACTGCCCAGTCAAGATGGGGGCAGGAAGTGGTAATCAATGAATGCCTTTCACATATAGAACTCTGGTTATACCCAGAGCACATCATCGTGTAGGATGTCCCTCTGTCAACTTCATAGCCCTCTTGTTCTTCCTTGCGTCTCCTGGGCCTGTGTGGTGTCTCTGCCCACATGTTTGGTGGGTGGATAAAGTATTGCAGGTGAGGAGTTTTTCCTCCCAGGGAATCCTGTTGTTTTCACACGAAACCAGTACAGATGTTTTATAAAACAAAAATAACATTGCTGAACGCCAACCATGAGCTGGGCCCTGTGCTAGATTTTTTCATATACATGACCTTGTTTGGTGTGAGAGTCCTCTTTATGGAGCTTACAATGCACTGCAGATCAATTAGTGTTTCAAATAAAGGTTTTCCTGGAGCAAAACTGCAAGCAATCAAAGAGTGATATAACATGCTAACTGCATAAGGTGAGTGTTAATCCTGGCCTCCTTACACCCAACTCACCAAGGAGCTCTTCTTTATTTGAAATTACCTTCCAAACCTGATGACTTTCGGAGCAAGACATGCTTTCCTCCAGCTGGTTTGAAATTTGCCTCTTGTGTGTGTGCACACACGTGTACACACACAAAATAGAGACTCTAAATGAATGTCTCGCAGTTGATTGCCCTGACTTCCCAGAGGTTTGTTTCTTGTTTCTGTTGCAAGTGTGGACCGGAAGCTCAAGTACCAGATTGTGTTGTTCAGTGGTGCCTTGAGAGGAGAGGAAGGATCACCAGGTGAAGGGGACTGTGCTGGGCTGGTCGGCATTTGGGGGAGGAAGGAAGCTGCTGGCCCAGGCCCTGCTGAGCTGGGAATGTACTCTTGGGCAGCCAGGTCTGGGCCTCGGGGAGCTGAGCTAGTGGACGGCAGGGCCCCTGGAGGATGCTGGTGCATGACTGAGTTTCCATCAGTAGGACCCAGTGGCAAGTAGTAAGGCATGACATGTAGTATTTTCTTCATGTGTCAAAAACGGAGTATTCGCCTTTTCCAAGTTGTCTGCCAACTTCTTCCACTTAGCTCTAAGTAGTTTTTTCCCCAAAACATTCTATTCTGTTTCTTCTTCCAATGAGGTTGATGATTAGTCTCTGCACATGGTTATTTCTGGGGCCCCAAGACCTTCCGTGAGCACCTAGAGCAAAGTGGCCATGCCGTCAGTCCCTACCTGGTCCCCCCGTCTGGTTCTCCCCATCACACTTTCAATCCAAAAAGGAGTCGGGGTAGCTCTTTGTTTGCTCATTTATTTATTGTCTCTCACCCCCTGCCCCCCACAGTAGAATGTAACTTGGTAAGAGTGGAGACCTAGCAGCCTCATTTCCTGCTGCATACCCAGAGGCTAGAAAAAGTACTTGGTGCGTAGTAGGTGCTTAACGAAAATGTGTTGAATGAATGAACAGAAAGCAAAGGAAAGGAAAGTAAGAGAGGAAGGGAGGGAAGGAAAAAGGGATGGAGGAAAGAAGGAAGGAAACTTCAGTGGGGATACTAACTCTTCTTGTATTAAGCAACCTGGGGTGAGGAGGCCACGGTCATCAAAGCTCACGAGGGGTACCCTGCTCCCAGAGTACGGCTCACCTACCCCCTTGGAGCTCACAGCGCTCGCTGTCTTAAGCCAGATAGGAGTCTGCCGTGGCTATTCCAGCACCAAGGGGGCCTGGAATACCCTCACAGCTCCTTCTTTAAGGGGAGTTCTTTTCCCAGGACATTAGCAGCCCTGTGCACCCAAAGACACCAAGGGACAGGGACAGGAAGGCAGTCAGGTCTAGCCTGGGGGACAGCAGAGAGGGACAGGGGCTGCCCAGCTCAGCCTCTGCTTCTCCCCATCTTACAAGTGTGCAAGATATTTTCTTTGTGCATTTGGGGTAAGAAGGGCACATCCATGTCTGTGCTTCCAGAGCTTAGTAGGTGCACAGGACATGATGGCTGCCCCATTTGTGTCCTGCAGCATCTGGGCCACGGACCACTCCTTCCCAGATGCTTGCGCTCATTATTGTATAGCTGGTGGAGAGACAGCAAAGGAATGTCCCCTCCTCCTCTCTTCCCACCTTCCACCCAAGCGCTTACTGCGCTTACTTCTCTCCGTCCCTTGATTTGGCGGCTGCCACGCTTGGGACGGGCAGTGTGTGGTGGCACATCTTTGCTGCCCTGAGGACCCTGTCGCTGTCCCTGAGATTCCTCAGCTGCGAGGCTTGCGTTTCCTCGGCTACCACTCCTGGCCCGGGTGGGAGACGACATGCTTTTGAGTGTGATTTTCAGCAAGTCGACCCGGTGGGACTCTGTGCAGGATGGCTTCTCCGAGAGGGCGTGAGCTGTACTGCCAAGTGCGGTGAGGGTGGTGGCCAGGCTTTGAGAAAGTATTTGAGGCATGGAGGCAATGCGGGGCCCCATGCCCTTGCTTCCTCTCCCCTCCGGGCTCTTGGTCTGCAGTTTTAACATGGGCGGGGGCTGGATTAGGTATCTTGGCAGAATCTAGCAACTGGAGTCCTTTCTGGCCGAGGATGGAGAGTGTACTTCAGGATCACATTCCAGATGCAGGGACAGAGATTTGGGAAGGATAAAGGAAAGAGAGTGACAAAATTAAATGTGGCGAGAAATGGATTTTCCCTTTCTGCCGTCTGAAAATAATTGAGTTATGTTATTTTTCAAAATTATCTGTTTGGGGGTTTTTCCTGGTCCCCGTCATCACTACCGATTGCCTTACTGATTTGAAGAGGGGAGAAAAAAGCATTCATTTTGGCCCTGTGCTGTGGTTCCTACCAAATACCTCATACTTGGGCCACATTCTAAGATGTGGCTCTGCTGTCTGTTAATACTGTGGAAACGAGAACCCAAGGCCTGGCCTTTTAGGGGAGGGGTGGCCGGATCCCCTATGACTTCTCCCACTTATCCAGACAAGTGCCCATAGCACGGACTTCCCCTGGGCCTTCCCTTTCTCTGGGCTTTGAAGGGCTTAGTCACCTTTGGCTGGAGACCCTCAAAGGTGTCTGTCTCACCTCGTGACGTCCTGGCAGAGTAGCCCTCCCCTCGTTCCCAGCTGTTCCTTGAATTCTGCTCCTTGCCTCTCTTGGTGGTGGCTAAAGGGAGAGTTCCCACATCAGGGTTGCCCTGACAGTGAAAGCTCTTCATTATCAGTCCAGGGAATATTTACTAACTGTACTTTAATTGTAGACGGTGATCAGGTGGAACTTCAGGCATCTCTCCAGCTGAAATCCCATTAGGTAGGTGTTCATTTAGAAGCAGCCTCACTGGGTGACAGGAACAGGCATGGGACTTTCAAGAGCTTCAACTCTGGAGCCAGATTTCATAAATTCATATCCTTCCTTAGCCACTCATCAATGGGATGGCCTTGGACAAAGACGTAACTTCACCGTGCCTCAGTTTCCCCAGCTGTGAAATGGATGCAAAAATAGTATTTACCTCTGGTTGCTGGGAGGATTCAATGAAATCATGAACATAAAGTGCGGAGAACAGTGCCTGCTACTGCTCAGCTCATATTACTTAGCGTCAATGCCATTGTCATCATCATCTTTACTTACTATCTGGTGGCCTTTTGTAAGTTACTTTGATTCTCTGAGCCTTGGCTTCCTTATATGTAAAATAGCTATAACACTAATAGGATTGTCAAGAAGATTAAGAGAGAATGTATGTAAAGACATTAGCTCAGGGATTGACACCTAGTGAAGACTTGGCAAAAATGAGTTCCCTTGTCCCTCTCCAGCACAGCCTGCCTCTGTGTAGCCTGTCAGCTATTTGGATAGAAGGATCTATTTTATTATAGTGTGGCTGGCTGTGTATGGCAAGTACAGTCCTTGTCACTTGTTTTAATATGGTAGAAGTTAACATCATCTTCAGTCTAAAAGTCAACTCCTTTTCCCATCCTCCAGTTCTCTCCTTTGCATCTTCTCTTCTGCTGTGCATCAGTCATGCAATTAGTTTTGAGGGCCTTGTACATATCTAGGATAGTGGCAGGAGGCCCAGAGCTCACTGAAGGTGTGGAAGAATTTCTCCTTGGAAATCAAACTCAATATGCCTAATACTCTTTCCTGACCCCCATTGCATCATTCATATCACCATTCTCCCATTAATCTCGCATTACCTTTGTTTCTTCCTCTATTGTTATAATACCTTCCATTCAGTAAAGGCCTATCTATAGTCACCGTACTATGTGTCTTTACTTTGTCATCTCATTGATTTTCACAGTAACCCTAGGTGGTAGGAGCTATAATCATCCCATTTTACAGATGAACAAACTGAGGCTTAGTGAGATTAAGAATTTTGCCAAAGGCCACTCAGTAGTAAATTAAGCTGGGATTGAAACCCAGGTATGTGAGAATCTATCTTCTGCATTTCCCACTCTCTTATTTTGTATCTGCTGGTTCCTTTATGTTTTGGCTATCTATTTCTATGTAACAAACCACTGAGCGGCTTAAAGCAACAGCTTATTATTTTTTATTATTACCTCTCATTATTCTGAGTGACTGCACTCGGCTGGGTGATTCTTGCTCATTCTCTCCTGTACTTCCACTCAAATGGTGACCAAAGCAGGGGTCATCTAAACGTTCCTTCACTCAAATATTTGACACCTGGGCTGGGATGAGCTAGGGGGCTGATCAGGCATCTCTTTCTCCCTGTGTGATCCCTCCATGTGGCTAGCTTGCACTTTCTCACAGCATGGTGGTCTTAGAGCAGTCAAATTTCCTACATGGCAGCTGACTTTCCCCAGAGCAAGCATTCTAAAAAATCCACTGAAAGCTGCAAGGCTTCTTATGACCTAGCTTTAGAAGTCCCAGACCTTCACTGCCACCACATTTTATTGGTCAAGAAAGTTATAAGACCAGTTCAGATTCAGTGGAATGAGTTATTAGGCTTGATCTCTTGTTATGAGAAGAGGCATGTGTGTGTAGAGAAGGAAGGAATTGATGGTCGCCATTTTTATCTGATCAGCCACCAAGACCCATCAATGTTTTTGCTTTAAAAAAGTCCCTAGGGCTTCCCTGGTGGCGCAGTGGTTGAGAGTCCGCCTGCGGATGCAGGGGACATGGGTTCGTGCCCTGGTCCGGGAAGATCCCACGTGCCGCGGAGCGACTGAGCCTGCGCGTCTGGAGCCTGTGCTTCGCAACGGGAGAGGCCACAACAGTGGGAGGCCCGCGTACCGCAAAAAAAAAAAAAAAAAAAAAAAAAGTTTACAAAAAAGTCCCTCTTAGCTGTTCTATTCTTAAAAAAAAATTTTTTTTATTGGAGAATAGTTGCTTTACAGTGTTGTGTTTCTCCTGCACAGCAAAGTGAATCAGCTATACGTATACATATATCCCCTCTTTTTTGGATTTTCTTCCCATTTAGGTCACCGCAGAGCATTGAGTAGAGTTCCCTGTGCTATACAGTAGGTTCTCATTAGTTATCTATTGTATACATAGTATCAATAGTGTATATATGTCAATCCCCATCTCCCAGTTCATCCCCCCTTCCCCCCTTAGCATCCATACATTTGTTCTCTACGTCTGTGTCTCTATTTCTAGAAAAATGGTATAGATGATCTTATCAGCTGTTCTATTCTACTGCTACCACCTTTGTAGAGTTCTGTTTTGTTGTGCTTCATTTTTGGTTCACTACAACCGTCTCCTAACTGGGTTTTGACACTCTCCCCAGCTCCTAATCGACTGTGTATTTCAATAGCATACAAATTCTCATGAGATGCCCCTTTCAACCATCAGTTCATATATTCATGGATCTAATGAGGACCTTAGAGTCATCCAGTATCACCCTCTCATTTTACAGGTTAAGAAACCAAGACCCCAAGAGAGCATATTCAAAATCATATGGTTAATTTTTTATAAAGCTTCAGGTCGGTAAACACTTACAAACTGTCCTCCTTAGGCTAGAAGAACAAAGAGGGAGAAGACCCAGTTCCTGCCCTTGAAGAGACTAGTTTAATAAGGGTGATGGGTACCTTAGAGATAATTTTAATGGAAGTTTGCACATGGTCCCATATGAGTACAGAGGAGAAGCATGTAACACAATTTGGGCTTCAGGGAAGATTCCTTCCCTGAAGAATTTCCTTGAACTGAATCCCCAAGTTTATAGAAAGAGTTATCTGAGCAAAGTAATGTGGGAGGATATCGGGACAGAGGGAATGGCCTGAGAGACAAAGGTAAGAGGTGGGAACTAGGGTGGGGTATGTGGTGTAGCACAAGGTATTTGGTGTTTCTAGAGCATGAAGGGCCCTGGATGTCATACTAAGAGGCCTGGACTTGATTCTATAGGTAATGGGGAGGCACTGATGGGTAAGACCTACACGTGGTCCTTTAACATGTTCCACTTATCTGGGAAAGAGTTTAAAAGCTTACTTACTGCCTTACTTCTCTGTCCCCCGACTCCATCGTGGCCATACTTGGATGGATTTTAAAGGGTCACTTCCTTCCCCCTTAAAAAGACCAATAGCCCAGAAGAAGATGAACCAAAAATATTTGAACATACAGTTCTTAGAGATGCAAATACAAATGACTTAACTATATGAAAATAGTTATAATTATAATTATAATTAATAATAAGGAAAGTGCAATTTTAAGCTACACTGAGATACTATTTGTCATGTCTTAGAGCAGCAAAGATCAAAAAGACTAATAGCACCTGGTTTGGTGAGGGTATGGGCTTCCTCATACCTTGCTGGTAGAAGTATAATTTTGGTCCCCTCTCCATGGAAAACGACTTGGTGATATCTATCAAAATTATAAATGCCTGGGCTTCCCTGGTGGCGCAGTGGTTGAGAGTCCGCCTACTGATGCAGGGGACACGGGTTTGTGCCCTGGTCCGGGAGGATCCCACATGCCGCGGAGTGGCTAGGCCCTTGAGCCATGGCAGCTGAGCCTGCGTGTCCGGAGCCTGTGCTATGCAACGGCAGAGGCCACAGCAGTGAGAGGCCCGCGTACTGCAAAAAATAAAAAATAAAATAAATATATATATATAAATGCCTATATTATTTGACCTAGCAATTCTACTTCTCAGTGTACAGTTATTCTTACGTTTAGAGGAAGCAACAAATGCACGTGATTATTGTAGCATTGTTTGTAATTGCAGAGGATTGGAAATAACCTAAATGTCATGAAAAGAAAACTGGTCACATAAATTATAATCCATCCATATGAAGGAATGCTATGAAATTTTGAAAAAAGAGAATGAGAATTTCTGTATGTGCTGATCTGGATGGCTTGTCAAAACGAAGTATTGGGTGAAGAGAAAAAAATTGTAAAAAGAAAGTGGAAAAATAAATATACATACATATTTGCTCAAATATACATGAAATATCTCTGGAAGGAAAGATAAGAAACTTTCGATATTGTTTATAGTAATGAGTAACTGGGGAACAGAAGTAGGAGGAAAATATTTCATTGGTTACTTTTTTTGTACCTCTTGAATTTTGAACCATATGAATCTCATTTTTTTTTAATGGAAAGGAGACAAAAGAAAAGCAAGAATTTCAAACAAGTAAACCATGAATACTGGGACTTTCTTCAGATCTAGAGTAGACTAAATACTCCATGGATCTCCTTCATTATATGGTCAATTAATGAGAGAGGAAACTTGGCCTAATCTTCCCAAATTAAAGACTATGAAAATAAAATCTTAAGCAAAACAAATATGACAAAATAGTAAAGTGAGTTGAGTTGAGCACACAAGTATTTCATACTGCCTTTCCGTATGCTTAGGGTTACTTTGCAGTAACAAAGAAAAATTGTGACAAGTAAATAAGTAGACAAATTAATAATTTGCATGGCATGGCTTTGGTGTTCTACTGTGAGATTACTGAAGTTCGTTAGCCATTTTCAGCCATACTCAGCGCTCCCATCTGAGTTTCATTTCTCCCCTAACCACTCCCATCCATGGAGACTCTATTTTATTGTCATTTTTGTATTTTCATCTATGTATACTCATTACTTCCCTTCACAAGATTATGAACTCTGTAGAGGGTAAAGATTGTGTCTAATTGAGAAGTCAGCAAACTTTTTCTGTAAAAGGCCAGATAGTAAATATTTCAGGCTTTGTGGGCCATATAGTCTCCATCTTAACTACTCAATGCTGCTGTTAGTGATATCACAAAGGCAGCCATAGTTAACGCACAAATGAATGCATTCCAATAAGATTTTATGTACCAAAGCAGGTGGTTAAGTCAGATTTAGCCTGAGGGCCATAGTTTGCTATTACCTAATTCCTAGTTTGCTATCATTGGATTTTGCTCTGTCCCTTTCCCTTGTCCCCCTGGCAAAGGGCTGAAATTCCTGGTCTGTGTGCATGTGTGTTTGTGTACGTATATGTGTGCATTTGTGGTCCCTGGGAAGGGAGGAACTGAAAAAGAAAGGAGAAAACAGACTGTATTTCTAAATTAGTGAGGAATTCAGCCCAAGTATCTCAGGCAACAGTGTTAAGGAATAGTTTTTTAGGAAAAGGTACAATCATGACACGCTTTCAAATATAAAATGAACATGTGTCGAAGATTTTATTTAACTCATTAACTAACGAGGGAACCAATACGATGTTACAGCTGATTTGAAGGAGAGAGCAAGCACACATAAAGGCCAACCGGGGTGCTGAAAGGAATTGGCTGTAGATGAAAAACTAGCCTCTGGGGAAGCAAGGGGGCTTATCATTTGTGTCTCCACAAATGACAAAAATCATTTGCATTACTATCAGTTTTCTACCATTTATAGAGTTGTAAAAGAGCTCAGCTAAAGACTATGAAAGGCACTGACCTATAAAATTAGGTCATCCAGAAAAGGTTATTAAACAATGCCTAATTTTACCAGAAAACATACTCAAAAATCTTTTTTTTTTTTTGTTCTTTCAAAGTTTTCCAGTTTTGTGTGATAGAAATAACATTCAGTAAAGTCATGATACTCTAGATTATAGAAGATCTTGAAATCTAGGCATGCGGTTTTCAAATTCAGACCGTGATGGGCAGCTGCAGCAGATGCTTGAGCCTGTGGCATAGAAGGTACAGGAGGGACATACATTTACCAGCAGTACTCTAGGTGAAGACTGATGTTTGACCAGTGAAAGCAAATGAAGTGGACAATTCCAGGGACCATTTCAGAAGAGGCAGTGTGGTGACATGGAATTGCACAGTACTGGAATTAGAAAACCCACATTTGAGTCCACGCACTTCACACCCCTCTGACATGGAGCAAGACTGGGCCAGTTTGCTCATAGCTGGTTAGGGGGTAATAATAACTGCCTCACAGACCATTGTATCAAATGAGAAAGCACATACTTCATACTTACCACTTTGCCTGGCCCCAGCAGTTAGCTATAGTGTTATGGTATAATGTTAATTTCCCACCTTCCATCTGAGGTGCTTACTAGACACTACCTTGTGTGCCCTGGGCAAGTAGCTTCAGCAACCTGAGCTTTGGTTTCTTTATCTGTTCAAATGCAGAAGATGATACCTACCTCTCAGATTCACTAAAAGAACTGGCAGGTAGTGGTTCCAGAAAATACTAGTTTCCCTTTGGGGGTTCAGGAGGTTCTAACAGAGATGACCACTAAGTCAAGTCTTGATGGATGAGTCGATGTTTTTGCTTGTCAGCATTTCCAGTTTTTGTAACATTTCCCAGCACGATAATTAGTGTTTTTGCAACTCAGTTTTATTTATTTTCGCCACATCACTTTGGCCCATTTGTGTTTTCTTTTGGGCCATCACATGGCACCGCATTTTTATTTATTTATTTATTTATTTATTTATTTATTTTGCGGTACGCGGGCCTCTCACTGTCGTGGCCTTTTCCGTTGCGGAGCACAGGCTCCGGACGCGCAGGCTCAGCGGCCATGGCTCACGGGCCCAGCCGCTCCGCGGCATGTGGGATCCTCCCGGACCGGGGCACGAACCCGCGTCCCCTGCATCGGCAGGCGGATTCTCAACCACTGCGCCACCAGGGAAGCCCCATGGCACCGCATTTTAATGCGTGTTATGGTAGGGGCGTGTGTTTTGGTCGTAGCAAGTACAAAACGGTATGAAATTGCTTGCAGCTTATTTGGGGATGGATTGTAAATGGAACATATATTGTACATGTGAATTAATGGTTATGTAAAGCCCTATTAAATTGCACTTTGAGGGGACAGCCCTAATCACAAATATTTTCACCCATGGTTTCCACCTAAACAATAAAATATCTTAGGAATTCTGTTATTTTGGCACCTAAACTACATATCCCAGAAAAAAATACAAAAAAATATCAGATCGTTGGAAATCAAGCTCACTTAACTTGTAGTTTATAAAATTGTGTTTGTTTCTCTCCCTACCCATGTGTGTGTGTGTGTGTGTGTGTGTGTGTGTGTGTGTGTGTGTGTGTAGAGAGAGAGAAGAGAGAGAGAGCAAGTCCACCAGCCTTGACCCACTTGATTGGCTGGATGCTGCTTAAGGAATTTGCATGAGGATTTCCAGGGGAAGCAGAGAATGCTCTAGCTCTGACTTTCCCGGCTTTCCGTCTGGTTGTCAATCTTCTATACCTCACATCACTGATGCTGATGTAACAGTAACAAGGCCGCCAAAGTGGTGGTTCGGGCAGGACTCCAGAGGAGGAGCCTTAACCCCAAGGGCACCGTCTCCACTCCATCAAGTTCTCTTTCTGCCTGCCTGGGATTCCTACCCTATATTCCTTGGGCTGTGGTTGCCCTAACTCTCCCCTTCTAGTAAAAAGCCTCCTTCCATCCTTTTCCTATCTCTCAGAATCCCTCTATCATGTATTTCCCTTTCTCAGCGATAGCCTTCAACAGCACAATCTGCTGAAACTTTAGAGATGTATGGCGGAGTGGGGAGGGGGACAAGGAAGAGATTTTATAAACTGAAAGGAGGTTTTGGGCTGCCTTTGGAGCCCTTGGCATCCCAGCATCCTGAATGGAGATGGATGGAATGGAGATATAACTTGTAAGTGCAGCCAGTAAATTGAGCAAGAAATTCATGGGATGTAATTACAAGCAACTTTTCTTTTTCTCTCACTGCCCTTTTAAAAGTATTTCAGTAGAAGTTTTTCCACTGCCGTTGATTGAAAACTCAGACAGTCCCATGACTTTTCTCATCACTCTCAGGTAATGTAAATTCCTTGGACCACTGGAAGTTGACAACACAGCCTCAATTTAGTTTTTAAGTGACCAGTCTATGTAATAATTTCCAACTTGTTTTAAAGTTAGATCTGCTCCCCTTTCTAAATTAGAAGCTGATGCAGGTGAGAAGAGGACGAATTTCCTTTTTGCTCTGCTTTCACACATCCTCGCTCATAACTGTGACCAGCGTTGCTGGCTCTGCTGGGTATATGGACTGGGAAGAGGAAAAGGCAGGAAAGCTCTGACTTGACAAGTCCTGTTTGTTGTAAGGTGTCCTCACTGGGTGGGCCTGGAAGGTCTATAGAGCCAACTATTTCCCTCATGCATTTTTCTGTGGGATCTTTTGAGACGCTTACTGGGAACATTGACCTATATGTTCCCTGACACACATGTTGCATTTTCTTCCAGCTAGCTCTCCTTTCCTCAGCTTTCAGACCCATTCGGTTGGGCTTCTGTCACTTTCCCATGGAATCCTCTTAGGTGGGATTTAAATAGATCCTGACTCACTCTCTCCCCAGTATACCTTCTGGTCCACAAGAAGCTCTTACAGAGCATCTGCCCAGACACTCTCTAGGAGAACAGTGCTCAACAGACACTTCTCCTTTGCTGGTACCAATAGAGCATCTAATCTTTTAGATTTTCCAGGCAGGAATTAGACCCACTGCTCTGTGTCCCACTAATTGTAAGGAGACCCAATCAAAGCATCCAATGATCTCGCTGAAGTTCCTTTCTCTCAACCTGAAGAAGAGCCCCACCCTTTCCCCTGGGGAGGGAGAAATGCCAGCACAGCTCTCTCCAAAGATATCCTCTATTAAGCTCCATTTTCTCAAAACTCTTCTATGCTCACTGTGAGTAAGGGATTCAAGTCATGTATTTGCCCTTCAACTTTGAAATTTTGTGTTGTGTTCCCTTCAAAATGTAGCATCCACTGTCTTCCTATTTTAGCTGAAAAGGGGACAGAACAGGCCCGTTTTAACATCCAGTTACACAAGCTTGGCCTTAGAGCCGGCATTGCATTTGTTGTCTATGCTAGACCCCTTTTCATATTATCTCTTTTAATCCTTGTCACAAACTCTTTCTTGAGAGAAGGAAATTGAGTGGTTATATGATTTGTCCAGGAGTGTTCAGATAGTGTTAGGGCTAGGCTTGGAAACAATTCTTCGAAATAGTTAATAATTTTGGTTTTGATTGCCTCTTTAATCAAAAGAGTTATTTCAAGGAATGTCTGCAACTTGCAAGTGGATAGATTAAAAATAAGCCTTCTAGAATCAGTTTCTAGTTTTATGCTTTGTTTCTTTTGGGAGCAGAAAAATAGCCCTGAGTTCTAACTTTTAGACCGTAGTGAGGTTTGTATGGTGGCCTAATACATTGGCAGTTTTTGTAACTGTTCCATGGATATTTGAAGATTATGTATTTGCTTTTTCGTTGCTGGATAGGGCTTTCTCTTAACTTGGCTCCTAGTTCAGGGTCTTACACACAGGAGATCCCAGAGACTGAAGCGAAGCCATTTTGAGTGCTTGTGACCGACACAGCAAATTTTCATTGAAAACATTAGCATACCCGAGACTCAACTACATTTTTGTTATCTCATTCTCAAGAAAGCAGGAGGTCTCTTCTAGATCCATAAGATCTGGTGGGGAGGCGTTCTCCACTTCTAAAACAACTTTGGATGGTGAGGCAGGACATGTGAGTTTTTGGCCCAACTCTGCCACTAAACTTGCCCCTGGGTGAATTGCCTCCCCATGAAACACGGCGGTCGGGGCAGATGTTCTCACGGTCAATTCTGCTTCTCAAAGTCTCAGACTCTGCACAGTGGGCCTCTGGCTTTCCATCCTCAGGGTCATAGGCAGTTCATGAAGCAGGGTGTTTCCATCGCAAATGAGTGTTTCTTGGAGAAAGCATTTTGCACAGGCAAGTGCTACACACTGGTCCCTGGGAATTGCGAAACCATTATTTAAAAAGTGTTGGAACTGCTAGTCTGCAATCAGTTGTAAAATCACTGGGGTAACCCTTTCCTCAGTTTGTTATATGAACGCTGGGCCAAGTTCAATGACAAACTAGGTCAGAGGGCAGACCTGGAATGATATGCACACTCCTGGCTTGTGTTTTCTTTGTCTAGAACAGCTGCACATGGCCTGGGTGATGTGTGTACTCCCTGAAGGGGGTGCAAGCACATGTTTCCAGTGCTCACTGCTGTACTGTTTCTTCCCAGATGCCCTTGACTGTGGGGTAGGTGAAGCTCTCAAAAGGGGGAAGTGGAGGGCGTGTAACTGTCTATGCAAAACACATGGGTCATTTTCTTCATTTCAGATGTCCCCTTGAAACTATCTTAATTATTTCATTCATTTTGCATCTGTTGAGCATTTAATACGTGTCAGGTTGTGCTATCTTCTGCAGAGACAAAGATGGAGTACAGACCAGAAGAGTTTAATGGATATCTGTCACTTCTTATCCCACCTAAAGTAAGGCATGAGCTAACCACATTCTACATAAGAATAAATGGGTGTGCTGAGATAGAGGATGTGGTAAGAAAATATCCATCTACCTTTCCAAATCAGAAAGGGACAGTTTTGGGGAGAAGGTGGCAGCGTCCTCATTCAATGGTCAGAAAAAGCTGCCTTGACCTCATCAGAGCACTGGGGCCTCCCTCCAGCTTCCTCAGAGGCTGCTTTGGGGAATGAAGCTTGTGGGTGAGCAATGGCCCTGACCCTCAAACTTTGAATTCTAATAATGAGGTCGTTTGCAGGAATGAGCTCAGCCTAATCACTTGAAATTAAGACAGCAGAGAAAAACGCCCCATCTCTGTTTATAAATGTGGAAAACAATTTTCGAGACAGCTATTACTCAAGCAAGAGACTGTTCACAGATGGTGGCTTGGGCTGGGAGTGGACACAAAGGCTCGGATGATGGGCCATTAATCACCGTCTGCAGATATGCCGCCAGTTGTAAGCGGCATACGGGGCTGAGGCAGGGTTTTTAGTAGGGCTTGGTGTTGAGCCCCTTGTCCTGCAGGTAATTAGAGAAATCCTCACAGCCACAGAAAGCACCAAATCACAGGGGGGATTTCAGCCAAACCCGCATGTCCTCACATTCCCCGCTCCTCCTCTCCCGTGCCTTCCTAAATACAGAACAACTCCAGCCTGTTGCAAAAGTATGCATTCCATCAATGAATAAAAACATCCACGTCTGCTAGAGCCCAGCTTCCTAAGGAATGCCTGGGTTGATTAAAAATCAGCTCTTCATCCAGATTGGTTACTGTCTAGACGTGGAGATAAGGTGGAGTGTGTGTGTGTGTGTGTGTGTGTGTGTGTGTGTGTGTGTGTGTGCATTTTAAGCCCAGGAGAAAGGACTCCAGCTGGCCCCGAGAGATAAGAACAAGACGAGAGATGATACGGTTTTACCTAGTGCAGTGGTTCTCAAACTGAGGTCCCTGAACCAGCAACATTAGCATCATCTGGGAACTTGTTAGAAATGCAAATTTCTGTCCTCACCCCACACCTACAAAACTAGAGACGCTGGAGGTGGGACCTGGCAATCTGGGTTTTAATAAACCCTCCAGGTAATTATGATGCACATCAAAGTTAGAGAACCACTGACCTAACTCCCTGCAACTCTGTCTCCGTGTTCTTTACAGCTGAGCCAGTGAACTCTCACATACAGATTTGACCCTACCTGTGACTTTGGGACCAGGCATGCCACATAGAATGTATCTCATGTGCTACTTTTGATTGATTGACAGTGGCTGTTTGGAGATCTTGTATGAAGGATTCTGAAGTTATTTCTGGGCCCAGAGGGAAAACGTGCCATGATCAGTTATTGACCTCTGCCATGTGTGCAGGAGTAAAAGGAGTACTCAGGTCCCTTGTGTCTGCCATTGTTGATCTGGAGCCAATCCTGAATTTATGCAGGACAAGATGAAGACCATGTTTAGGGCTGACAGTCTGGCTGCAGGTTCTGTTCTGACCTTCATACTCTAGTATTCTAGGACCCACCCTCCTCTCTTGTGCCCCAGTTTGGGAGTCCTGCCCCTTGACACTAGTCTTGCCGTAATTGGGTCTTCAGTAAGGGCCACTGGACCTCCCCCATACTGATCACCACTCCTCTGGGTCTTGGTTGATGGCCTTCCCTGTCACTGTTTGACCAGCCCCTCAACCCCTCGTTCTGCACTGGGACCTTTCTCTAGCTGCCCTCATGACCTCCTTCTGTGGCTGGGTCAGATTATTTTGGATCTACCCTTGAACATGCATAATTTTGATGTGCCCTGAGAAAAACAAATCTTTTCCTCCTTGTTCCCATTTGCAAACACTTCTCCCAATCAAGACCAGCTAATCTTCACACACACCTAATCCTGGCTGTCTCCTCAGCCTGCCCCACTTATCAACAAAACAAATATCATGTGTTACACATGCATGTGGAATCTAGAAAAATGGTACAGGTGAACAGGTTTACGAGGTGGATATAGAGACACAGGTGTAGAGAACAAACTTATGGATGCCAAGGAAGGAAAGCGGGGTCGGGGTGGGGGGCGTTGGTGGTATGATGAATTGGGAGATTGGGATTGACATGTATACACTAATATGTATAAAATGGATGACTAATAAGAACCTGCTGTATAAAAAAATTTAATTTAATTTTAAAAAAAAGAAAAGAAAAGAAAGGGATTCCAGGTGGTAGCACCAAGTACAAATAAAGGCACAGAGGTCAGAATGTGACAAGTGATTGGGTCCCCTTAGAAGACCAGTCTGGCTTGGCTAAGAACCCATGTCAGAGTTTGGGATTGACATAAACACACTATTATATTTAAAACAGATAACCAACAAGGACCTACTGTATAGCACAGGGAACTCTCCTCAATATTCTGTAATAACCTAAATGGTAAAATAATTTGAAAAAGAATAAATATATGTATATGTATAACTAAATCACTTTGCTCTACACCTGAAACTAACACAACATTGTAAATCAACTATAGTCCAAAATAAAATAAAAATTAAAACATAAAAGAACCCATTCCAAGGCACATTGGATTGAAACACTGGCAAACAATTGGTAAGATCAGATTATGGAAGGTCTTAATCCCCCAGCTCTGGAGTTTGGACTTTGCGCTGTAGGAGCCAGCCATCAGTGGCTCTGAGTTGGAAAAGGTGGTGACACTTGAAAGAGGTTCTGGAGGAGTTGTGACGTAGAGCAAGTGTGCTCAGGGTGATGAGCAGGGCGAGGACCAAGAGGAGACTGCCACAGTTACCCAGGCTTGATGTGGCACTGGGTTCAGGAGTGGAAAGAAAGTGACATGTGAATGAAACACTGGAGACATTCCCGAGGGGGAATGAGTTGGGTTGGATGGGTGACTTCATGCAGGAGGTAAGGGCCAGAGAAGAGTCAAAGATGACACTGTTTTGAAGCTATGTGACTGGCATAATGGCAACCCTGACACGAAACAGGAAGTCCAGTGGGGAAGAACCGAAGAGGGAGGAAGTTGAGAGCTTGAGTTTAGCTATGAAGTGAGTTTGTGGTGAAGTCAGGATGTCCCAGTGGGAATGCTGTGCAGGCATATGGAGAGCCAGGACCACAGGTTATGTGCAGATTGGGATGAACAGGCATGTGGGTGCTCTCCATCCCGGGAAACAGATGAAAAGGGGAGAGTGGAGAAGGAGATTCAGACCTTCAGAAAATGCCTATCCGGGGTGGAGGAAGAAGAACCAGGGGAGGAACAGCCCAGGAGGAGGGCAGCCTGGAGACTGCAGTGCTAGGGATGCAATGGGACAGGAGAGCACCGAGGGAGGGCTGGTCGTCTGCAGTGTAAATCTGCAGAGAAGACAAGGAAAGAGAACAGAACTGATGAGTATACCTGTGGGTTGATGGACAACACCCAGAGTGCTGTGGGCCATTCCATGTCAGGACAGCTATTTGGTACCTAAACTAACAGTGTATTGCCAGGGAATTCCTTTTGTGGACAAGTTTACAGATCGAACTTGCTGGGCCTGAGAACTTTGTAATGGAGAGAAGTCATTCTTTAGATTCCTTGTGATCTAACTTGTGATCACTGCTTGCCCCCTTCCCAATTCCCTAACGCACACACAAACACACACAATCCCACCTCTTTCTGTCAGTGACTCTTCTGAAGCCAACATGAAAGTAGCAGAACATAAATAGTTCTACCATTTGCCACCACCTCATAGGCTCGGTTTTTCAAGACTAGTCACATAGATGCCTGAAAGAAATCATCTGCCTTGCACAGTTGTTCAGGCTGTGCACTGAACAGGTTACTGCATCTCCAGGGTCAGTATTTACATTGTAGGTATCTTTTCTTTTTGAATTTTATTTTATTTATTTTTTTATACAGCATGTTCTTATTAGTCAGCAATTTTATACACATCAGTGTATACATGTCAATCCCAATCTCCTAATTCATCACACCACCCCCCCACCCCCACTTTCCCTCCTTGGTGTCCATATGTTTCTTCTCTACATCTGTGTCTCAATTTCTGCCCTGCAAACCAGTTCATCTGTACCGTTTTTCTACGTTCTACATATATGCGTTAATATAAGATATTTGTTTTTCTCTTTCTGACTTACTTCACTCTGTATGACAGTCTCTAGAACCATCCACGTCTCTACAAATGACCCAATTTTGCTCCATTTTGTGGCTGAGTAATATTCCATTGTATATATGTACCACGTCTTCTTTATCCATTCATCTGTTCATGGGCATTTAGATTACTTATTATTTATTACTTATTACTTATTATTTAGATTACAGGTCATTACCATGACCTGGCTATTGTAAATAGTGCTGCAGTGAACATTAGGGTGCATGTGTCTTTTTGAATTATGGTTTTCTCTTGGGTATATGCCCAGTAGTGGGATTGCTGGATCATATGGTAATTCTATTTTTAGTTATTTAAGGAACCTCCATACTGTTCTCCATAGTGGCTGTATCAATTTACATTCCCACCAACAGTGCAAGAGGGTTTCCTTTTCTCCACACCCTCTCCAGCATTTGTTTGTAGAGTTTCTGATGATGCCCATTCTAACTGGTCTGAGGCGATACCTCATTGTAGCTTTGATTTGCATTTCTCTAATAATTAGTGATGTTGAGCAGCTTTTCATGTGCTTCTTGGCCATCTGTATGTCTTCTTTAGAGAAATGTCTGTTTAGGTCTTCTGCCCACTTTTGGATTGGGTTGTTTGTTTTTTTCATATTGAGCTGCATGAGCTGTTTATATATTTTGGAGATTAGTCCTTTGTCCATTGATTCATTTGTAAATATTTTCTCCCATTCTGAGGCTTGTCTTTTCATCTTGTTTGTAGCTTCCTTTGCTGTGCAAAAACTTTTAAGTTTCATTAGGTCCCATTTGTTTATTTTTGTTTTTATTTCCATTACTGTAGGAGGTGGATCAAAAAAGGTCTTGCTGTGATTTATGTCAAATAGTGTTCTTCCTATGTTTTTCTTTAAGAGTTTTATAGTGTCAGGTCTTACATTTAGGTCTCTAATCCATTATGAGTTTATTTTTGTGTATGGTGTTGGGGAGTGTTCTAATTTCATTCTTTTACATGTAGCTGTCCAGTTTTCCCAGCACCACTTATTGAAGAGACTTTCATTTCTCCATTGTATATCCTTGCCTCCTTTGTCATAGATTAGTTGACCATAGGTGCGTGGGTTTATCTCTGGGCTTTCTATCTTGTTCCATTGATCTATATTTCTGTTTTTATGCCAGTATCATATTGTCTTGATTACTGTAGCTTTGTAGTATAGTCTGAAGTCCAGAAGTCTGATTCCTCCTGCTCCATTTTTTCCCCTCAAGACCACTTTGGCTATTTGGGGTCTTTTGTGTCTTCATACAAATTTTAAGATTTTTTTGTTCTAGTTCTGTAAATAATGCCATTGGTAATTTGATAGGGATTGCATTGAATCTGTAGATTGCTTTGAGTAGTATAGTCATTTTCACAATATTGATTCTTCCAATCCAAGAACATGGTGTATCTCTCCATCTGTTGGTATCATCTTTAATTTCTTTCATCAGTGTCTTATAGTTTTCTGCATACAGATCTTTTGTCTCCCTAGGTAGGTTTATTCCTAGGTATTTTATTCTATTTTTGCAGTGGCAAATGGGACTGTTTCCTTAATTTCACTTTCAGATTTTTCATCATTAGTGTATAGGAATGCAAGAGATGTCTGTGCATTAAGTTTCTATCCTGCAACTTAACAGATTCATTGATTAGCTCTAATAGTTTTCTGGTGGCATCTTTAGGATTCTCTATGTATAGCATCATGCCATCTGCAAACAGTGACAGTTTTACTTCTTCTTTTCCAATTTTGATTCCTTTTATTTCTTTTTCTTCTCTGATTGCTGTGGCTAGGACTTCCAGCACTCTGTTGAATAATAGTGGCGAGAGTGGACATCCTTGTGTTGTTCCTGATCTTAGAGGAAATGCTTTCAGTTTTTCACCATTGAGAATGATGTTTGCTGTGGGTTTGTCGTATATGGCCTTTATTATGTTGAGGTAGGTTCCCTCTACGCCCACTTTCTTCAGAGTTTTTATCATAAGTGGGTGTTGAATTTGGTCAAAGGCTTTTTCTACATCTATTGAAATGATCATATGGTTTTTCTTCTTCAGTTTGTTAATATGGTGTATCACATTGATTGATTTGCATATATTGAAGAATCCTTGAATTCCTGGGATAAATCCCACTTGATCATGGTGTATGATCCTATTAATATGTTGTTGGATTCTGTTTGCTAGTATTTTGTTGAAGATTTTTGCATCTATATTCATCAGTGATATTGGTCTATAATTTTTTTTGTTTGTAGCATCGTTTTTTGGTTTTGGTATCAGGGTGATGGTGGCCTCATAGAATGAATTTGGGAGGGTTCCTTCCTCTGCAATTTTTTGGAAGAGTTTGAGAAGGATGGGTGTTAGCTGTTCTCTAAATGTTTGATAGTATTCACTTGTGAAGCCATCTGGTCCTGGACTTTTGTTTGTTGTAAGATTTATTTATTTATTTGGCTGCATTGGGTCTTCGTTGCTACACACGGGCTTTCTCTAGTTGCGGCCAGCGGGGGCTACTCTTAATTGTGTGCAGGCTTCTCGTAGCAGTGGATTCTCTTGTTGCAGAGCATGGGCTCTACGCACATGGGCTTCAGTAGTTGTGGCTCGTGGGCTCTACAGTGCAGGCTCAGTAGTTGTGGTACACGGGCTTAGGTGTTCCATGGCATGTGGGATCTTCCCGGACCAGGGCTCGAACCCGTGTCCCCTGCATTGGCAGGCAGATTCTTAACCATAGCGCCACCAGGGAAGTCCCTGTTGGAAGATTTTTAATCACAGCTTCAATTTAATTACTTGTGAGTGGTCTGTTCATATTCTCTATTTCTTCCTGGTTCAGTCTTGGAAGCTTATACCTTTCTAAGAATTTGTCCATTTCTTCCAAATTGTCCATTTTATTGGCATAGAGTTGCTTGTAGTAGTCTCTTAGGATGCTTTGTATTTCTTCAGTGCCTGTTGTAACTACTCCTTTTTCATTTTGAATTTTATTGATTTGAGTCCTCTCCCTCTTTTTCTTGATGAGTCTGGCTAATGGTTTATCAATTTTGCTTATCTTCTCAAAGAACCAGCTTTTAGTTTTATTGATCTTTGCAATTGTTTTCTTTGTTTCTATTTCCTTTATTTCTGCTCTGATCTTTATGGTTTCTTTCCTTCTACTAACTTTGGATTTTGTTTGTTCTTCTTTCTCTAGTTCCTTTATGTGTAAGGTTAGATTGTTAATTTGAGATGTTTGTTGTTTCTTGAGTTAGGATTGTATTGCTATAAACTTCCCTCTTAGAACTGCTTTTGCTGTATCCCATAGGTTTTGGAACATCGTGTTTTCATTGTCATTTGTCTCTAGGTATTTTTTGATTTCCTCTTTGATTTCTTCAGTGATCTCTTGGTTATTTAGTAGTGTATTGTTTAGCCTCCATGTGTTTGTGTTTTTTAACTTTTTTTCCCTGTAATTGATTTCTAATCTCATAGCATTGTGGTCAGAAAAAGATGCTTGATATGATTTCAATTTTCTTAAATTTACTGAGGCTTGATTTGTGACCCAAGATGTGATCTATCCTGGAGAATGTTCCATGTGCACTTGAGAAGAAAATGTAATCTGCTGTTTTTGGGTGGAATGTCCAATAAATATCAATTAAATCTATCGAGTGTATTGTGTCATTTAAAGCTTGTGTTTCCTTATTTATTTTCATTTTAGATGATCTGTCCATTGGTGTAAGTGAGGTGTTAAAGTCCCCCACTATTATTGTGTTACTGTCGATTTCCTCTTTTATAGCTGTTAGCAGTTGCCTTATGTATTGAAGTGCTCCTATGTTGGGTGCATATATATTTATAATTGTTCTATCTTCTTCTTGGATTGCTCCCGTGATCATTATGTAGTGTCCTTCCTTGTCTCTTGTAACATTCTTTATTTTAAAGTCTATTTTATCTGATATGACTATTGCAACTCCAGCTTTCTTTTGATTTCCATTTTCATGCAATATCTTTTTCCATCCCCTCACTTTCAGTCTGTATGGGTCACTAGGTCAGAGTGGGTCCCTTGTAGACAGCATATATATGTGTCTTGTTTTTTTATCCATTCAGCGAGCCTGTGTCTTTTGGTTGGAGCATTTAATCCTTTCACTTTTAAGGTAATTATTGATACGTATGTTCCTATTACCATTTTCTTAATCGTTTTGGGGGTTGTTTTTGTAGGTCCTTTTCTTCTCTTGTGTTTCCCACTTAGAGAAGTTCCTTTAGCATTTGTTGTAGAGCTGGTTTGGTGGTGCTCAGTTCTCTTAGCTTTTGCTTGTCTGTAAAGCTTTTCATTTCTCCATCAAATCTGAATGAGATCCTTGCCAGGTAGAGTAATCTTGGTTGTAGCTTCTTCCCTTTCATCACTTTAAATATGTCATGCCAGTCCCTTCTTGCTTGTAGAGTTTCTGCTGAGAAATCAGCCGTTAACCTTATGGGAGTTCCCTTGTATGTTATTTGTCGTTTTTCCCTTGTTGCTTTCAATAATTTTTCTTTGCCTTTAATTTTTGTCAATTTGATTACTATGTGTCTCGGCATGTTTCTCCTTGGGTTTATCCTGCCTGGGCCTTTCTGCACTTCCTGGACTTGGGTGGCTATTTCCTTTCCCAGGTTAGGGAAGTTTTCGACTATAACCTCTTCAAATATTTTCTCGGGTCCTTTTTCTCTCTCTTCTCCTTCTGGTACCCCTATATTGCAAATATTGTTGCATTTAATGTTGTCCCAGAGGTCTCTTAGGCTGTCTTCATTTCTTTTCATTCTTTTTTCTTTATTCTGTTCCACAGCAGTGAATTTCACCATTCTGTCTTCCAGGTCACTTATCCATTCTTCTCCCTCAGTTATTCTGTTATTGATTCCTTCTAGTGTAATTTTAATTTCAGTTATTGTATTGTTTCTCTCTGTTTGTTTGTTCTTTAATTCTTCTAGGTCTTTGTTAAACATTTCTTGCATCTTCTCAATCTTTGCCTCCATTCTTTTTCTGAGGTCCTGGATCACCTTCACTGTCATTATTCTAAATTCTTTTTCTGGAAGGTTGCCTATCTCCACTTCATTTAGTTGTTTTCCTGGGGTTTTATCTTGTTCTTTCATCTGGTACATAACCCTCTGCCCTTTCATCTTGTCTATCTTTCTGTGAATGTGTTTTTTGTTCCACAGGCTGCGGGATTGTTGTTCTTCTTGTTTCTGCTGTCTGCCCTCTGGTGGATGAGGCTATCTAAGAGGCTTGTGCAAGTTTCCTCTGTAGGTATCTTTATTGTTTTGATTTTCTTCATATTTTTATTATGACTCTGTTGACTCAAAAGATGAATGATTTGCATATTTACTGTGACAACTTTCCAGCAGATGGCAAAAAGTGGCTTTTTCTAATGGTATCAATACATTATGACAATTTTCTATCAGGAGGAAGTAAAGTGTGTTGAGGAAGGGACACGTATTCTAATTCTTGTAAAGGCACCATGAAGGAGACCTGGAGAGCTCACATCAGATGAACAAGGGGCCAGCACTTTGGCAAGTAGATCATCAGCCATGTGCCCTTCATATGTGGAGGGACCATTAGAACAGGCTCTGGTTGGTCCATTTCAATTTGACAAGCATTTATTGAATACTTGTTGTGTGAGAGGACATCTGTCTATGCTACTAGGATGAGAAGACCAGGTTCCATCATCCTCAAGGAACTCCTAATCTAAGTGAGTAGGAAAACAACATAGTGCAATAATCATAGTTATAAAGTGCTGGGGGCTGGAACTCAGTCCTGCCACATCCACTGTTCCACTCCATTATGCTCTTGCTTTTAATGGAATAAGCTTACATATTAGCCATTAATTAAAGCATCAGTTTTATGTATCTTTTATTGTTGTAAGTCACTGCTTAATAAACCCAATTCTTTCTTCCAGGCAAAAGAAGATAACATGTTTTAAACCAGTTGTTGAGATCAAAATTATTTAGGCCTTCTACCTCCTGTATTAGGCAGCTGTGGAGAGAGAGACAGAGAAAGAGAGGGAAGGCGTTTTTCTTTAGCTTTCCTCATTTTCTCCTTCTCAGGTACATTTTAGCAGATGGTCTTGGAGGACAAGGAAAGGCCTGCCTTTCTGTTCAACTCTACAGTTCTAAGTTCTCTTTAGGTAGATGGAGGAGGGTTGGGTCCTCTTGGGCTTATCTGACTCCTGTTTTCTTATAGTCAGGTATTCTCATAGCTAGCTTGTCCTTCACCAGCTCTCCTAAGAGAAGGACAAGATCAGCCTAGCTTTTATTTCCTTGCCAACCTTTGACTCTCAAGTTTGTCGTCTTTGAGAGGCTACTGAAGCAGGTGGCTTCTTTACTTGCCTGGGCCTCTTTTTCCTCTGACCATCGTAAATTGCATGGACTTAAGGGATCAGTCCCACTTCCTTACTGTACAAATAAAGAGATGGAAGCCCAGAAAGCTGCTCAGGTTCAGGCTGGGAGTTTAATACCAGGAAGCAATAATTTATAAATAGAGTTTCACATTGTTTACTTTAAAGAAAGGAATGGCAGAATGGAGACTAAACTAAAGGCATGGAGGAATTGATTCTGAAAAGGGATGCTAATGATGAAACAGAAAGGACAGAGAAGTAGTCGTGTACACAGGCAACGTGCTCTTGTACTTCCTGGGGCTAATCCCTGAGTGGGTGCCTGGCCAAGGTAGAATCCACACAAACGTACAGAAAAGCAAGAGACTTGAAGGCACCAGAAACAAGAGAGGGGCAACCACAGCCTTGTCCTAATGGCCCAAATGTTTGTGTGTTTATTTATTTAAAAAAATCAAAGACAAAACAGGCAGTTATTGAACAGTTTTGCCCAGCCAAATAAAGGAGCTCATGCTGTGAAAAGCTAAGATCATAGTTCAAAGGACTGCCAGCCCGGGGCAGGGGCGGTGGCGGGGTGTACGGGAACCACTGACCTCCAGGTAAACAATATCCAGCTTCAGAGAAGGGTTTCTGGACTAACCTAAGGATGTACAGTTCTAAAGAAAGACTGATGGGGACCTGCCCAAACCGTGGGGAGGGGAGTGAGCAGGGGTTAGGAGAGGTCCTGCAAATGCCACAAGGATGAAAACCATTGGGGACCTCGGAAATAAGGAAAAAAGCCAGACGTTTCAAGTAAAATGGCAAGGCTTATGAACGAGAAAGCGGGAATGTAAATTTGACCTAGATTTATAGGACAGTAAAACTAACATTATCTGCCTTTAATGCAGACATCTAACTTTCCAGCAGATGGAGATGTTACCATGTGAAAGAGAAGTTTGACAGGTGGGCACAGCCCAAGCCTTCCTACTTTCCAGAACGGGATGGCTTGTTTCTTAGGAGGGAGACACAGAGTCTGAAATATGTAGACTCCGATCACTAAGTAAATAACACTTTTTAAGAGAAAATGTGGGTGTTAACCTAGGTTCCAAATTCAGAGGTCAGCTTTTAAAATGAGGAAAGTCTTCCCCAGTTATTTCCTTCTCTATTTGGAAGAACTTGGAGAAAATCAATTGTTTTCCAAGCTTTGTGTTTGGAAACCAGAGGCTGAAAAGGGTTCTATTTGCCTTCTAATCAACATACATTTGCATTATAGTACTTGCCACTTTAGGAGTCAAGGTTTCAGGGTTTTCTGTTTTTGTTGTCTTTTCTTTCTTTCCTGGGCCCTGGAGATTCCCTTGCAGCCATGGGCATGGGAGTCAAGTTGTTTTCACAGCTTGCTTGCCTTTTGTTTTAGGCTTCTGAGGACTTGGGCAGGATGCTTTTATCACCCGTTTGAAGAATTGAATAGCTGCGCACTGCAAGCTAGCTGCTAGGCATAACTCATTAACATTAAAAAAAAGAAAACCTGTCTGAGTGCCTATAGAATGGGATCTTTTTGACGGACAGTGTCGTCTGGGTGATCTCAGGTGTTAGAGAAGCATTTTCAGATCTGCTCAGGATGCTGTGGTTGGTGATTGTCTCTAAATCAAGGAAGTGGTACCCATGAATCAGGGCTTATATAGGGGTTAATGTGGCCTTAGGTGTAATGGGGATAATGTTTTATCTCCCCCAAAGTCTTTTTCCTAACGAGTTTTTTTAAAAAGGAACTCAAAATTCATTCAAATACATTTTCAGGAAAACTGTAATATGTTCTCTTCTTTTAGATTTTAGTCTTAGAATAAATTCCAGGAGGGGGATGAATACATCCGTGGGTATGAATTATGTCACCTGATACCTGCATTATTTTCCCCAAAGTATTGGACCAATTATACAAAGATACCACTTTCACCTGGAACTTGCTTTATGTGCCATCATTTTTTAAAAAAGAAAACAAGACATCTTTTTTGTTACTTGTAAGTATATGTGGCAAAGGCTTAGAAGTGAATATTATGGTCAGGTCAGGGAATTTCAGGCATGTAGCTCAGAATTCTGGTCTGCACAGCTTAGGAGAAGCATCTTACAGATTTTCTTCTCAGCCCAGAACCCCTTTTCCACATTCCTCTAAGTTCAAGCAAAGGTTACCCTCCCTTGGCCAGGGGACCTCTTGCTGCCTGCCAGCCGGGAAGCCTGGATCTTCTTTTGATCTTCTATTTTTTTCTCAACCCAGAGCTATTTAATCTCTCTGGGGAGAGGCAGAGACATTTGTTATTTGGCCATCAACAGTTAACTGCTTTTGTGGTTTACACACATAAACAGAAGACAAATCAAAACTGCGCTCAGGATATAACACATTCCCCGTAAAATCTGAGACTTTAACAAGAACCTACTTTACCTTGTTCCACATAAATCATCCCTCAGACTTGTCCACAAAGAGCAATCAATTTGTGTTTTTAACACTCTCAAGGGGTTCTTACAATTCTGTCATATAGCTGCTGGGTTCATTCCCCTTTAGCCTTTTAGTGACTCATTAATTTGTTCACCAAACCCATATGGAGTACCCAGTATGTGCCAGGCCCTTTAAGGAGGAGAATGCGGGTGAAAGCGATGGAAATGATGTATCCCAAGTAATGGAGAATGAAGCAACCTTCACCCATGCTTTGCTGGTTTGGAGTCAGTAATGTCATCTTTGTTTGCAAAGGACAGCTGATGCTCACTTCACTTGACGAGAGCAGACAGCAAATCTCTGTGGGGCAGGGTGGACTGGTGGATCATCCCAGCTATTGGAATTTGACCACCAATTTTAGGTATTGTTTCATTAGAGTGTTGATTTGAGCCTTGGAATATAATGGGAGGAGGGGCAGTCTTTTGAATGTAAAGACTCTAGTTCCATTTTTTCAAATTTGTAGCAAAATACACATAACAAAATTTACCATCTAAACTGTTTTGAAGTATACAGTTCAGTAGTGTTAAGTACATTCACATTGCTGTGCATCCAATCTCCAGAACTCTTTTATTCTTGCAAAACTGAAACTCTGTACCCATTAAATAATGTCTCCTCATTTTACCCTCCCCCTAACTCTGGCCACCACCATTTTACTTTCTGTCTCTAAGAATTTGACTAGTCCAGGTGCCTCATATAAGTGGTACCATACAGTGTCTTCTTGTAAGTGGCTTATTTCATGCAGCATAATGTCTGAAGATACATCCATGTTAAAGCATGTGTCAGAATTCCCTTCCTTTTTAGTGCTGAATAATACTCCATTGTAAGTATATACCACATTTTGTTTGTTCATTCATCTGTCGATGGATACTTGGGTTACTTCCACTTTTTTGGCTCTTGTAAACATTGCTGTTATTGTTGTAGGAAAAAAATGAGGTGTGAGTGGATGGGCCCAATGGAATCTAGGCCAAAGATTTAAAAGAGCTTATATTACATTCCCTGTCTGTTTATGTTATTTAGTTTGATTTTCATGGGACTATCTGTTTTTGGTGAAATCTTTGTATGGCTTTAACTGGACAAGGAAAACAGTGGGGGAAGAGTAGAGAGGACTTGGAAATATGGTTAGAACTATTGGAAGATTTCTGCATTGCAGAGAGAGCTATGGAAACTTTGACTTTCATATGTCTACAAGGTTGAATCCAGCTTTGTATCTCACATCTCCCTCTGTCTACTCTGTCACATAACCTTCCCCTGACCTCCAGCACTCTGAACCCACAGAAAGACCTTGAGTGTCCTTTATCTAAACATGTGCTTGCCCATTTGTCACAGTACCTTGCGTTTACTATGTTGGATGATCCAGGAAGTTTTCCTGGAGCCTGATCTGCCTAGTACAGTGAAGAGGAGAGTAGACGATAAGCTGGATTACTCAGTCAAAAAGATCACATCCTTTTATCTCAAATCTACTGGGCATTTAAAGAGAATTCTCTTTTTCTGGCCCCCTCCCCCAATTTTCTAGGTAATTATGGCTGGCTAAATCTTTCCAAAGGAATCCAGAGCATCAGGCTATGGCTACATAGTCAAGGTGAAGTAGGGGACTGGGTCTAGGAAAAGAACCAATAATCTCACAAAGGTATACTGGCTGTGACTATGTACTGTTGGGAGTATGGGGAGAGGTGCCTTCTTTCCAGGCATCCCGGTCTGTCACATGCTTTTCACTGAGGCAGAGTATGCTTGTCGATGGGAACTTCTGCTGAAGGAAAAGAATAGCGAGTCCCTCACTAAGATCTATATTTGTCAGTGGCTGAGGGTTGAACTGCAGGGGATGCTGGCCCTTCAGAACATAGCAGACTCTCAGAAGAAAGATTAAAACCGTTTCTCTGTACAGATCCAATAACGAAATGAAACTTGCAGGTGGCTATTTGCAAGAACCATAAAGGGAAAGAAAATAGAATAATGAGATCTTAAACAGCATTCCCAAGGTTTGGCTACTGAGCAGCTTGGAGTCCTGAAGTGCAGCCAAAACACCATGGGACCGCTCTCCCTACTTGTCTTCCAGGCTTATTTTAACTTGGCCACGCTGTTTCGGCAATTATCAAAGAATATGCAAAGAACAGGCAGCTCCGCAGAGCTTTGAAGACAGCCTAACGTCAATTAACTACCTACTGACAAGGGAATACTTAATAAAGCGTTGAAACTAGGGGGGGACTACCACCTAGCGCATCTTTTTACCTCCAGCCTCCAAGGGTTGCCGCATTTCAATAAAGTCAGATATTTCCATGTCTGCATTTCTTAATAAAGCTTCCAAACACTGACTTCATCACTTCCCTGGGCATCTAGTTTCAGGGGAGAAGAAAGGAAGTGAACAAATATTTGCACCTGTGCTTTTACAAGCATTCTCTTATTTGATTCTCAGACAAGACTGTGAGATAAGCATTAGCATACCCATGTTAACAGATAAGGAAAGCAAGGTTCATAGACCTAATTAGTCCAATGACACAAGCTTAGTAAGTGGCAGAACTCAGATTCAAACCTAGGAAAGGACATAACAGAGCCAAGCTCTTTCTCTTTCCCTTTTATGCCTTTCAGTGGATTCGTGAATGCTGCTAGGTGGTTTGTTTAAAGGTCTAACCAGCATCTTTTCTGCTGCATTTCTTTAGATACAGTTTTTAAATTGCATTTTGAAGGTGCTAATGGACCCTGAAGGCCTTGGCTAGGGAGCCACAATGCTGGCAGCAGCTAGTTCTGCAAAACGGCTTTGGGTATCTGAGATTGAAAGGAAGGCTGCACTTCATTTAACTCAATGGCCGCCATCCAAATCGTCCCAACAGTCAAGAAGTGGGCTGCTTTTCATGCCTCTTCTGTACACATCCTTTTTTTTTCCTTTTTGTCTTTGTCCATCCTTTCCCCCAGATATCACAAAACACTGTTTCAGCCTGAGGTTTCAATTAGGTTCTGGCGTGATGAGCTCATGCCACGCTTTGTGTGGCCACGGCAAGAACATCCTTCTCAGTGCTTTCTTAGAGAGGGAGCCGGGGCTGCTGAATTCCCTATTCATGCCTCCACAAGGGAGCCTCCGTTTCTCATTTGTCCAAATCCTTGTTTGTCTTTGGGAAGTGAAATGCTTGCATTTGATTGTGATTGGGATGGATTGACGTCTTTTCAAGTCCTGTGGAGGAGTGAAAGCCAAGCTTACTCAGAGGGATTATTCCCCTGCTTTCAGTCGGGTTGAATGTTGCATTCGTTTGGTAAATAGTGGTGGAGGGTCCCACCCCCGCCTTTTTCTCTGGGTGGTTGTGCATATTTGGACAGAACGTGTTCTGCCTGCAGAGAAGGCCCGAAAAAAAGTCTCTTAGCAAATACTAGGACCTGAAAGGGACAAACGAGGCTGGCTGGTGAGGCCTTTCAGTGTCACAGTTCCCATCTTAAGGTAAAAATTATCCCTTTCCACACTTGTCATGTCAATTCCATGGGCCACCATGCAAGAGTAAATTCACCAAGCCAGCAAGGAGGAGATCCTTCCTGGTTCCTGGCTCTTATAGAGCCTCTGGAAAAAGGCAGGAGTCTAGGTGGTCAAAGCAGCTGCTGGCTGGGGTTCTTTGTGTCTTTCCCTGTGTTTGTGCATGTGCAAGTGGCCTCTGCTCTGTCTGGCTATTTATTTTGTTTGGAAAACTCCTGGCTGTCTGGGATTGTATCTATTCATCCCCCTCTGTACAGAGGCATGTAAATGAGCTTGTTAATTCAATCAAACAATTGATTAGGCTGTTGTTTTAATGTGCTCAGCGCTGTCCTAGGCTCAGCAGGAGAGCATGAAAGATGCCTCAGTGGGGTCTTTATCTGTGACCTTGAGCAGCTCCAGAGCCTTTCTGAGCCTCCTGTTCTTTTTTTTTTTGTTTTTTAACATCGTTATTGGAGTATAATTGCTTTACAATGGTGTGTTAGTTTCTGCTTTACAACAAAGTGAATCAGTTATACATATACATATGTTCCCATATCTCTTCCCTCTTGCATCTCCCTGCCTCCCACCCTCCCTATCCCACCCCTCTAGGTGGTCACAAACCACCTAGCTGATCTCCCTGTGCCATGTGGCTGGTTCCCACTATCTATCCACCCTATGTTTGGTAGTGTATATATGTCCATGCCACTCTCTCACTTCGTCACAGCTTACCCTTCCTCCTCCCCATATCCTCAAGTCCATTCTCTAGTAGGTCTGTGTTTTATTCCTGTCCTACCCCTCATCTCTTCATGACATTGTTTTTTTTCTTAGATTCCATATATATGTGTTAGGATATGGTATTTGTTTTTCTCCTTCTGACTTACTTCACTGTATGACAGACTCCAGGTCCATCCACCTCACTACAAATAATTCAATTTCATTTCTTTTTATGGCTGAGTAATATTCCATTGTATATATGTGCCACATCTTCTTTATCCATTCATCTGTTGATGCACACTTAGGTTGCTTCCATGTCCTGGCTATAGTAAATAGAGCTGCAATGAACATTTTGGTACATGACTCTTTTTGAATTATGGTTTTCTCAGGGTATATGCCCAGTAGTGGGATTGCTGGGTCATATGGTATTTCTATTTTTAGTTTTTTAAGGAACCTCCATACTGTTCTCCATAGTGGCTGTATCAATTTACATTGATACAGTGCAAGAGTGTTCCCTTTTCTCCACACCCTCTCCAGCATTTATTGCTTGTAGATTTTTTTTTTTTTTTTTTTTTTTTTTTGTGGTATGCGGGCCTCTCACTGTTGTGGCCTCTCCCGTTGCAGAGCACAGGCGGCTCCGGATGCACAGGCTCAGTGGCCATGGCTCACAGGCCCAGCCGCTCTGAGGCATGTGGGATCTTCCCCGACCAGGGCACGAACCCGTGTCCCCTGCATTGGCAGGCGGATACTCAACCACTGTGCCACCAGGGAAGCCCAACCTGTAGATTTTTTTTTTTTTTTTTTTTTTTTTTTTTTAACATCTTTATTGGAGTATAATTGTTTTACAATAGTGTGTTAGTTTTCCCTCTACAACAAACTAAATCAGTTATACATACACACATGCTCCCACATCTCCTCCCTCTTGCATCACCCTCTCTCCCACCCTCCCTATCCCACCCCCCCAGGCGGTCACACAGCACAGAGGTGATCTCCCTGTTCTATGCAGCAGCTTCCCACCAGCTATCTAATTTACATTTGATAGTGTATATATGTCCCTACCACTCCCCCACTTCGTCACAGCCCACCCCTCCCCCTCCCCATATCCTCAAGTCCATGCTCGAGTAAGTCTGTGTTTTATTCCCATCCTACCACTAACCTCTTCATGACATTTTTTTCCCTTAGAGTCCATATATATGTGTTAGCATACGGTATTTGTTTTTCTCCTTCTGACTTACTTCACTCTGTATGACAGACTCCAGGTCCATCCACCTCATTATAAATAACTCAGTTTCATTTCTTTTTATGGCTGAGTAATATTCCATTGTATATATGTGCCACATCTTCTTTATCCATTCATCTGTTGATGGACACTTAAACCTGTAGATTTTTTGATGATGGCCATTCTGACTGGTGTGAGATGTTATCTCATTGTAGTTTTGATTTGCATTTCTCTAATGATTAATGATGTCAAGCATTCTTTCATGTGTTTGTTGGCAATCTGTATATCTTCTTTGGAGAAATGTCTATTTAGGTCTTCTGCCCATTTTGGGATTGGGTTGTTTGTTTTTTTTGTTATTGAGCTGCATGAGTTGCTTATAAATTTTGGAGATTAATCCTTTGTCAGTTGCTTCATTTGCAACTATTTTCTCCCATTCTGAGGGTTGTCTTTTGGTTTTGTTTATGGTATCCTTTGCTGTGCAAAAGCTTTTAAGTTTCATTAGGTCCCATTTGTTTATTTTGGTTTTTATTTCCATTTCTCTAGGAGGTGGGTCAAAAAGGATCTTGCTGTGATTTATGTCATAGAGTGTTCTGCCTATGTTTTCCTCTAAGAGTTTGATAGTGTCTGGCCTTACATTTAGGTCTTTAACCCATTTTGAGTTTATTTTTGTGTATGGTGTTAGGGAGTGTTCTAATTTCATACTTTTACATGTACCTGTCCAGTTTTCCCAGCACCACTTATTAAAGAGGGTGTCTTTTCTCCACTGTATATTCTTGCCTCCTTTATCAAAGATAAGGTGACCATATGTGCGTGGGTTTATCTCTGGGCTTTCTATCCTGTTCCATTGATCTGTATTTCTGTCTTTGTGCCAGTGCCATACTGTCTTGATTACTGTAGCTTTTTATTATAGTCTGAAGTCAGGGAGCCTGATTCCTCCAGCTCCATTTTTCGTTCTCAAGATTGCTTTGGCTATTTGGGGTCTTTTGTGTTTCCATACAAATTGTGCACTTTTTTGTTCTAGTTCTGTAAAAACTTCCAGTGGTGGTTTGATAGGGATTGCATTGAATCTGTAGATTGCTTTGGGTAGTAAAGTCCTTTTCACAATGTTGATTCTTCCAAAGAGCCTCCTGTTCTTATCTATGGAGCTAGAAGTTCAGAATACCTGATTTCTAGGACTCTTCCTGCTCTGAGGTTCTCTGATTGAGGTCATGAGAGATGGAAAAAACTGAAGCCAGCTAAAAAATAAGACCTGTTGTGGGAGAGAATACAAATGAGTTATGTAGAAAAATATGTCCTTTGGTTGTATCCAGTGTAAGGTTGCTAGCAAATAAAAATAAAGAACATCCAGTTAAATTTGAATTTCAGATAAAAAAAATAATTTTTTAATGTATTTAGCCTAAGTATGTCCCATACAACATATCTTATGCATCTGAAAAATTTAACTGGGCATTCTGCACTTTATCTGGCAACCTCGATCCAGAGAGATCATGAGAACTGTGGACTTAAGGAAGGGTCACCTCTCCAGGCTCACTCCTCTCCAGGCTGTCTCTCCAGCCACACTGGCCTTCTTTCCACTCCTCCTACCACAGGGCCTTTGCACAGGCTGGTACCACTGCTTGAGATGGCTTCCTCTCCATCCCCTCTCTCATAAAACTAATTCATTCTTCAGATTTCAGTTCAAAAGTCACTTCCTCGGTAAAGCCTTTCCTGATACCCTAGACAGAGTGCATTTCTCTGTTCTATATTCCCTGGGAGACTCTGCCTTCACAGCACTTGTCACAGTTTTTATGTTTGTGTATTTCACAATCATATGCTGGAGGTAGGGTTTGTGTTGGTAGATTGGAATGTCAAGGACATTCTGGAGAGGTGAACAAAAGAAATAGAGCCACAGAGGTGAGATGCCCATGGTGTGTTTCCAGAACAATGAAGAGAGTAGTTGAGTTGTTAGTTAGTGAAAGACCCACTTGTAGAGAACGATGTCCTCGAGCCCCATCTTAGGGGCTGGACATAGATGTTCTGAGGAGAGTGACGAACTCAGGATGGCTGCAAGAAGAGTGGTAACGTGATGAAAGTCATTCTTCAGCGGGTTTTATGAAGCCCCAGAAGGGAAAGCTGAGTCTGAGGTTAACTGGGGCTCCTTGAAGTTCTCCCCTGAATTCTGAGAATTTGTCATACTAAGCCATCAAATGGCTTTTGATGGCCTGAAGCCATCAAAACTTTCTTCCTGATGAAACCTTCTTTTTCTAGTGTCTTACCATGTCTGCTCTTAAATGTTTAGAAGAGAGAGCCTTTGTTAGAACCACTGATTGGTATGTGGATTTGCTACATCTGCCCACACATTCATGCAATAAGTTTTATCACCTTATGGATCAGCTCATGTTGTGTTCTTATCACTGTTGATTGCTTTGGTCTGGCACCAACAGACTCCAGAAGATACATGTGTGCATACACACTTATATACATGAATACACATAATGCACATGTAAATAAGTACACATATACACACAAATATATGCACAGGCATTCCTATACCCAGATTCATGCAACATTATACATACTACACACATGTAAACATACCCACATACACACACATATACACGCATACCTATACATATATATATTTTTTACTATGATAATGGCAGGAAGTGGGAAGTCAAACCACCCTCCTCTGGGTATTGCCTGCAGAGATGGTATCATTTCCTCTGCCTCTGAGTTTCTCTGGCCTCTGAGACTTTTACTTTACATGTCAGTTTGTACCAGAGTTCCCTTCCCTAGCTTTCTTCTCGGAGCTCTCAACAGCCTCAGTCCTTAACAAGAAAAACCCCAGCCACATTGTTTTGCTGCAGGATATGTATATATGCCATATTTTAATATATCCACATCCACTCAGATAGATATGTATTTTTCCATAAAGAACTGGTTATGACCTCCCACTTCTATTGAAGCTGTCAAGCTGCTTTCCTGACAGTTGGCCTAACTGGCTTTCTACTCACAGAACCCCTTTCACACTTCCATTTTTTAATTAAATGTAACATTTTAAGATGTAGCACTACATGTCACACAGCTTGAAGAGTTTTGAACAGCATGATTTTTTTCCATAATGGTATTTGTTTTCAGTCACTTTTTCCAGCTTTGGATTTACTATGACATGAGAGAAAAAGAACACATTTCAGAAAAAAGGTTGGGTAACTTGGACAAAGTTGGCTTAACCAATTCCTGTGAAATTACGTGTCTAGGAATTTTCTCCAAATGGGAAGCTCCTGCTCTTCCACGTTCTGCTATCTGGAAAAGTGCAAGGAATGCTAGCCTTGCACTTGGTGCACTTGGTGCTTCGTAGAACTCAAGACAAGTGTGTTCATTCTTTCTACAAGAATGATGGTCTTGCATGCCCTGGGCTGCTGATCTGCCTCTGCAGCCTCAGCTCATCTTCCCTCGCTTTCTACTTCCACCATGGAGGGTGTCTCTCACCCCTCGAATGGGCCATGTGCAGTGATGAGCTTGCCTGAGCCTCAGGGCCCTCATCCCCCAGGGGTGAGGATTAGCTGAGTCAATGTACATAAAGAGTCTGGCACATAGTAGGTTCTCAGTAAACAGTAGACATAAAAATTTTAAAAGGCAGGAAGAGGTTAGGCAGCCAGAGGCAAATGCAGATGCTAAAGAAAGAGAAGTTCCTTTTTCCTCTCCATTTCCTGCATAGTATGGACCGTACCTGCCAGCTCAGAAGGGAACTTCCTCCTTGAATGGCCTCTTGATTACAGTCTCGACTGGCTGGCTTGCATGTATAAAACTGTAACCTTTGATTTAGTTAGCTGAACATTATTTTGTGTGTCAGCTTTGGCAGTGCATTCCCAGGGTGTCAACTAGTGGTCTGGTTGCTGGGTGGGTCTCCTTTCCCCATCCTGGTTCAATAGCACCAGTTAGAAGAATGGTTCTCAAAGTGTGGTTCCTGGGCCAGCAGCATTAGCATCACCTGGGAAGCTGTTAGAAAGGCAGATGCTGGGTTTGCCAAGAATCAGAAACCTAATGAATCAGAAACTCTGGGGCTGGAGTCCATCAGTCTGTGTTTTAATGAAACCTCAAAGTGATTCTGAGTACACTAAAATTTGAGAACCACCATTAAAGTGTTACCTACTAGAAATGTGTGTAAGTGTGAGCAGTGCTAAGAGGAATTTAACATCTGTGCAACATTGAACCAATGATTTTTCAGGATTTAAAAAAGGCATTTTGGGCTTCCCTGGTGGCGCAGTGGTTGAGAGTCCGCCTGCCGATGCAGGGGATATGGGTTCGTGCCCCGGTCCGGGAAGATCCCACATGCCGCGGAGCGGCTGGGCCCGTGAGCCATGGCCTCTGAGCCTGCGCGTCCGGAGCCTGTGCTTCGCAACGGGAGAGGCCACAACAGAGAGGCCTGCGTACCGCAAAAAAAAAAAAAAAAAAAAAAAAAAAAAAGGCATTTTGTGTACTGTTTTTAGTCCAGATCTCCAAGTCTGTTAAGACTGTCAATTAAATAAGATTCAAAGTTTAAATTACATAGTTGCAGTGTGTGATAGAAGGTTAGGGGTATTATTGTCCATAATTGATAAGCTGTAGCTTTTGTATTTAAGTTTTTATAATGGAATGCACGCCCAAACAATTTCCTTTTCAGAACAGGAGAAGCTAAGAATTAGTCTTGCCCCTCTTCTCTACTTTTTCAAACAGTTTTCTAATTCCAGAGAAGAGTCTGGGCTCTTAGAAGCATTCTTCTCATCTTATTTTCCATAACTTTGTCCTGGAAAATACAGTCTGGGGGAAAGCAGTTTATATAGTAATCATCTGTGTCTAGTGCAGAATTTGGTGTCCAAGGGCAGGCAGATCCTTTGTTATAAACAGGAGGATTAGCACGTAGATAATGTAGTTGGCAGAGGTCAAGCCCGGCATGGCTATGGCTCTGGCTCTGGCTGCCCTGTAGGACTTTGGGCAAACACCTTTTTATTTTATATAAACGCTGCATACACAGTTAAGACAGTGCATCCACATGTTTCTAATTTGTTTACACTTCACTCATCAGCATGTGTTGGGTGAGCACCCTGCCACGTCTGAGTTTTATGAGCTGTGTTTACGAGGCTGCTTTTCTTGAACAGGGATATCACATATTCTACCAAAAAAATGGAACTTGAGCCTGGGAAACGAGGGCTTCAGTGTTAAACTTGGAGTGAACTTGTGAAGTTTTAATGGATCCGAAACTAAGCACAGATGTTATACATTCTCCAAGAATAGTCTCACGTATTTATTCACAGAATGTCTCTCTTTTCTTACCTGAAATTTTCTCTCTACTTAAGGGAAGGCAAAAGAATGTGCATTTGTGGGGAAAGCTTGAACCTCATTTCCTGCCACTTTGAGGAGTCTCCCTCTTGCTTACTAAGAAATAATGCAAGCCTTGGTAGTAGCAAAGCTGGCTAAAATCTAGAACCTTCAGCAACGTGTTGCTTTCTTGGAAAGCAACATTTTTGCTCTCCCACTTATGCTGAGTTCCTGAAAAGACAGCAAGGAGTTTTATAGTTTTGTGTTAATTTTGAATAGAGATGGAAGGGACTTACCACTGATAGAAACTGTACAGGATTCCATTTCTCAGAACCCAAATTGTTGGAGTTATTTTTTAAATTCTTTTTAAAATTATTTTTTATTGTTTAATCGAAGTTACCCATGCATGTATCTTACAGAGTCAAATAATTCTACAAAATTTGCCCCCTCCAGTATTTTTTCCTCCCCAATAATTTTAGCTGTTCTTTTGATATTTACCTTCTTATCTCTGAATAATGTTTATATTGTTACTTCTGGATTTTTCAGTTTCAGGTATTTTCTGTTGAAGGTGATGATGTAGCCCTCTTTCATCATCCTCTCCCTCCACCTCACCACACATACACACTTCCCATCCCACACTGTCTCAATGTAATTATGTTGTAATTTTGGTTAGATTAATAACCATTGCTTACAGTATGACTGTGTGCATGCACGTCACAGCTGAGCCATAATAGTGTATGTATTAGGTCAGATCTCCAGGATGCGAATCCTGAGGCAGAGATTTGTGCCCAGTGTTTATTAGGCAGTGATTATGGAACTATGCCTGTGAGGGGTGTGAGATGCAGGAATGAACAGCTCTGAGCTGGGAATTACCCCAAACTGAGACGGGATGGGTCATTGTACAACCACACGCACCCGTCCTTGGACAGGGGCTATCCCCGGGAAGGAGGTTGGTGAGGCAGCTCCCTTAGGCTGGGGGCAAGTTCCAGAAAGACACAGCTGTGAGCTAACAGCAGGCAACACTCCCAGCTGCTGGGGGAATCCTGACTTGGGTTGGGATGGTAATGGTAGATAATCTGAGCACCCTGACACCCTGGTCCTGGGCACTTGGTGAGCTCCTTCAATCTGTAAACAGAAATTTTCTTGTTATTTATGTGATGATTTCTTGGGGATCTAGGAAGCTAACTGCTGCTGCTGCTTCCTTTGAAAAAAATAACAGCTTTAGGACTTCCCTGGTGGCGCAGTGGTTGAGAGTCCGCCTGCCGATGCAGGGGACACGGGTTCGTGCCCCGGTCCGGGAAGATCCCACATGCCGCGGAGCGGTTGGGCCCGTGAGCCATGGCCTCTGAGCCTGCGCTCCGCAACGGGAGAGGCCACAACAGTGAGAGGCCCGTGTACCGCAAAAAAACCACAAAAAACAAAAAACAGCTTTATTGAGATAAAATTCACATACCATAAAAGCCACCAATTTAAATAGTACAATTTAGCAGCTTTTAGTATAGAGTCATACAGCCATCACCATTATATACTTTCAGAACATTTTCATCACCCCAGGAAGAAAGTCCATACCCATTAGTAGTCACTCCACGTTCTCACCTCCCTCCAGTCCCTGGCAACCACTAATCTACTTTCTACCTCTATATGTTTGCCTATTCTGAATATTTGATATAAATGTAATTATACAATATGTGACTTTTTGTGATTGGCTTTTTTCTCGTAGCATAATGTTTTCAAGGTGCATCCATGTTGTAGCATATATCAGTGCTTCATTCCTTTCTTTTGTCACGTAATATTTCCTGTATGGATATACCACATTATGTTTATCCATTGATCACTTGAAAGACACTTGGATTGTTTCTACTTTTTAGCTATTATGAATAATGCTGCTATGAATTTTCATGTACAAGTTTTTGTGAAGATGTATGTTTTCGTTTCTCATTGGTGTATTTCTAGAAATGGAATTGCTGGCTCATATGGTAACTCTACATTTAACGTTCTGAGGAACTGCCAAATGTATTCCAAGGAAGCTGTTCCATTTTACAATCCTATCAGCATTGTAAGAGGGTTCTGATTTCTCTACATCCTTGCCAGTGCTTCTCGTTGTCTTTTTTTTTTTTCAGCCATCCTGTGTGTGAAGTGGTATCTCATTGTGGTTTCAATTTGTATTTCCCTAATGACTATAATGATATGAGCATCTTTTCATGTGCTTATTAGCCATTTGTATATCTTCCTCAGAGAAATGTCTATTTAAGTCCTTTGTCCATTTTTAATTGGAATCTCTTTTTATCTTTTAGTTATAAAAGTTCTTCATAGATTCTGGCTACAAGTCCCTTATCTGGTATATGATTTGCAAAAGTTTTGTCTCATTCAGTGGGTTGCCATTTCATTTTCTCAATAGACTTCTGTGATAAAGTCCAATTTATCTTGTTTTTTCTTTTCTCACTTTGATGTCATATCATCTAAGAAACCATTGATAATCCAAAATCATGAAGATTTGTGCCTATGCTTCCTTCTAGAAATTTTATAGTGTTAGCTTTTACATTTAGGTTGATGATCCATTTTGAGTTAATTGTTATATATGGTGAGATAGGGGTCCAGCTTCATTCTTTTGCATGTAGATATGCAAAGTTCTCCCAACACCATTTGTTGCAAAGACTATTCTTTCCTCATTGAATTATCTTGGCACCCTTGTCAAAAATCAATTGACCATAAATATAAGGGTTTATTTCTGGACTCTCAGGTCTCTTCCATTGATCTGTGATCTAGCCTGTGATAATATCACACTGTCTTCACTACTGTAGTTTTGTAGTAAGTTTCAAAATCAGGAAGTATGAGTCCTCCAACTTTGTTTTTCTTTTTCAAGGTTATTTTGGCTATTCTTGGTTCCTTGTATTTTCATATAAATTTTAGGATCAGCTTGTCAATTTCTGCAAAAAAAGACAGTTGATATTTTGATTAGGATTGCACTGAATCTGTAGATCAATCTTGGGGAGTATTGCCATCTTAACAATATTGTCTTTTGATCCATTAACATGGAATTTCTTTCCATTTATTTAGGTCTTCCTTAATTTCTTTCAACAGTGTTTTGTATTTTTCAATGTGTCTTACACTTCTTTTGTTAAATTTGTTCCTAAGTGTTTTCTTCTTTTTGATGCTATTGTAAATGCTATTTTTACAATAAAAAATAATGCTATTATTTTAAGGTTGTTTTATTGATAGTGTATAGAAGTATAATTGATTTTTGCATATTGATCTTATATCCTGTAACTTTGATGAACTTGTTTATTGGTGCACTTAACAATTTTCCTATACACAAGGTCATGTCATCTGTGAATACAGATAGATACTTTTACTTCTTTCTTTTCAATCTGGATGCCTTTGCTTTTTCTTGTCTATTTTGCCCTGGCTAGAAGTTTGTTTAGTTTAGTTTTGTTTTTGTTTGTTTTTTGTTTCTCTAAAATCAGTAGTAATGTCCCCTCTCTGTTCCTAATTTTAGTATTTTGAGTCTTCTCTCTTTTATTCTTGGTTAGTCTATCTAAAAGTTTGTCAATTTTTTTCCCTTTAAAAAAAGCCAACTTCAGTTTCATTGATTTTCTCTGTTGTCTCTCCCTTCTGTGTTTAATTTATTTCCATTCTAGGTTCCTTCTTCCTGTTGGCTTTGAGTTTAGTTTGCTCTTCTTTTTTCAATACTTAAGGTGGGAGATTAAGTGATTGATTAGAGATCTTTTTTAACATAGGTGTTTATAACTATAAATTTCCCTCTAAGCACAACTATAACTGCATCCCATAAATTCTGGTATGATGTGTTTTAATTTTTATTAATCTCAAAGATTTTTCTAATTTTCCCTGAGTTTTTTTTCTTAATCAGTTATTTAGAAGTATGTTGTTTAATTTCCACATATTTTTGAAATTCCTAAATTTCTTTCTGCTATTGATGCCTGATTTCATTCCGTTGTGATCAGTAAACATTACTTTGTATGATTTCACGCCTCTTAAATTTATTAAAGCTTGTTTTGTGATCTAACATTTGTTCCCTTCTGGAGAATGTTTCATGTGTACCTGAGAGGAATGTGTATTCTGCTCTTCTTGGGTGGAAGGTTCTATAGATATCTACTGGCTCTAGTTGTTCTATCCATTATTGAAAGTGGAGTATCAACGTTTCAAACTATTATTGTTGGATTGTCTGTTTCTCCTTTCAATTCTGTCAGTTTTTGCTTCATGTATTTTGGGGCTTCATTGTTTGTCTTCCTGATGGATTTTATCATTGTAAAATGCTCTTATTTGTCTTTGGTAAAAATGTTAGTCTGAAAGTCTGTTTGGTCTGATATTAGTATAGCCACTCCAGCTTTTTCCAATGTTCTCATTGCTTTTATGAAGGAGCTGATTTTCAAAGGCTTTTAGCTAACCATTCTGGAAAGTAATACCTCTGACTAATTCTTAAATACGCTTATAGATAATTTTTCTGTTTTTAGGCCTGCTCTCTCCCCTATTTCCAAAGTTACTTTCTGGAGATGGTACAATACTAGGTAGCTTCATTGCTTCAATTCCTGCTTAAGATCCATTTTGCTTGGGTCTGTCTGCTAAGTCATTTCCATGGGTCCTTCTTCTTCCCACCTTCCAAAATTATATAACTGTTAGCTCTTTTTCTATATTCTTTGCCCTTTATCACTTAAAAATGTCTTTACTCTTAGATCAATGGATTTTCCAATTAAAGAGTTCAATGAGAGATTTAAACATTTAACCTGTATTTGAGGGTAAACCCTTTAGCTGTTAGTCACTTTATTCTAAGCGACCTGAATTTTCTTGTATATTCTCCAGAATTTTAAAAAATGATCAGAGAGCTGTTTTACTATCAAGGATCCAGGCAATATCCTAAATTAAAAATAGTGCTTGTGTTAACTTTTAAATTTAGGCATGGAATTTGAACACCTTTGATTCAATGTAAGAATAATCAGCTGCTTCCAGGTCTATTCACTACTTGATTTTTCATAGAGCAGTTGTTCCCAAACTTGACCATGCACTAGAATCACCCAGAGGGCCTGTCAAAATACAGGTTTCCAGGCTCCATCCCCAGGGTTTCTGATTTAGGAGTTGGAAGTAAGGCCCAAGAATTTGCATTTTCAACAAGTTCCCAGGTGATGCTGATGCTTCTGGTCCTGGGACCACACTGAGAGTCACTACCTCTGTGGTGTGGGGAGGACTTTTAGGAAGCAGATGAGAGCAGAGAGGGAGAGCAGTAAGAGGGAGATCAGCACAGAGGAGAAGGATGTGCCCACTTGCTCTTATCCTGTTGTTCTAGCTTGTGCTCTTCTGTTTTGTCCCCTCTCTCTGCAAGGAGGGAACCATGACAAAATCTGCTTAGAGAAGAGGCTCTTGACATCAGAATTGTAATTCTATTCAAGGGGAGAAAAAAGGAGTGAAGTGACCATCCATGAAAAACATTAAACTGTAGCCCTGCAGATGTATTTTTATGTGGCATTTTAAAGTGGTTGAGGAGTATGAGCAGGGTCTGGAGAAGTCAGGGCTAATGTAATTTTATGAGATGCTCTACATGCAGTATTGCTAAGGCAGCAGGATTCTGGGCAATTTTGTCAGGTAGTCACTTGTCCCCAGGTTTCAGTTATCTCCTAGGATCCCCCTTTTCCTTGTTGCAAGTCTGAGAAGGCAGGGACACTGCCTAAGCCACATAGGCAGAGGGTCAGACCTAGTAGCTGGTTTGGGCCCCAGGTAGGAGAAACCCAGACTTAAGGCCGTTCCTCTGGGTTATTTTCATGTAGCCATTTGCTGTCATTGTCTCATGTTTAGCCATCTTTTTTTGTTCTCAGAATGTTTTTCCATAGTATGGTTGCAAATATTGAGAGTTAAAGCTGTGGCTGCCAATGATAGTATTCCAAAGGATAGAGGTAATTGGGAAGAAGCCCAATTACCTTGCTCCCTGTGAGGCTGCCTTTCAGACACTTTTATTGCAAAATGCAATGTACCTGGATAGTTCCTGCTATCACTTCCCAAAGTAAGGAGCTGGGAGAGAGGAAACAGGGTCTGGATTCATAGATGACATGAGAAAGCAGGTTGTAGGAGACTAGTTTTCCCGCTAACTTGTCACTTCCTTTCTTAGGCCTGGTGTGTGTGTGTGGAGTGTGTGTGTGTGTGTGTGTGTGTTTAATCCATAAAATGATGGTTTGGTTTCAGACAGTCCCAAAGGTGCTTTGTCTCTGGTAATCTTTGACTTTTCCAAGATCACCTCTTATATCTTTTGGGCAGCCGGCGTAGGAAATCAAGTCTCTTGACTTCTCCAGTAGAGCTCAGAGTACACAGAAGATTCAATCTTCCCTAAACCATATGGTCCCAGAGGTTGCCTGTGATTTCCTGTTAGCGGTTTTCAATGGCTTTGGAGTAGAAGGAAGTTCGTTGCTATGACAGTCAGGCAGCCACACTGGGGAAAGTATGATGTATTGTGTTATGTAGGAAAAAGTTAGTATTATCCAATGCAGTAATCAGATTTTCAGACAAAGGCATGACCCTGGAACATGCTGTTTATGGCTGAACATAGCATTAGTCTTGTCTCCAAAAACAGTTAAATAAAAATCAGTGTGGGGCTTCCCTGGTGGCACAGTGGTTGAGAGTATGCCTGCCGATGCAGGGGACACGGGTTCATGCCCCGGTCCGGGAGGATCCCACCCCATGAGCCATGGCTGCTGAGCCTGTGCGTCCGGAGCCCGTGCTCCGCAATGGGAGAGGCCACAACAGTGAGAGGCCTGCATACCGCAAAAAAAAAAAAAAAAATAATTATTGTGTACTTGGCCTATCTTTCTCCCTTGGATATGGAAATATATCTCTCCTGAACATTTTTCTCATTCTTATTGTGGAGGCAACTAGATTACTCTGAAAATATTAGTTGTAGCAGTAATTAATTTAGCATTTATTGAGCACCAGGCTTTGTGCTGGTGAAGTACTTTTTGTGAAGTGACAAAAAATTTAAAGAAACACCCCGAGGTAGGGGAATCTATCCAGTGGGGAGAGAGGAGAGAAAGGCAAAAACAAAAACAAAACAAAAAAACCCCCAAAGGCCAATATTCATTGATCTATCCCTCCTTTTATTCCTCAGGAATTTATTGAGCATCTGCTATGTGCCCAGCTCTCTACTGAGCGTTGGGGATATAAAAGTGAATAAGATAGACACACCTCTGTGGTCCCTCAAAGCCATGCTTCAAATGAAGTTTGTTTAACCTTATAGTAGAGGAGGCTGGGTCAGCCTGTGATGGATGGACATATAGAGTAGATCAGGATCTGTGGAGGGCTTCCCAGAGGGGGTGACCTGGGAACTAAAGCAGAGTAGAAACAGGTGCTAGCCAGAGGAGCAGTGAAACAATGGCTGGACAGAGGAAGTGCTAGTTGGGGATAGAATGCAGATTTAAGTAGGAACCGGAGGAAATGAGACTATAAAGGTAGGCAAGGTTCGGCTCCTGAAAGATGTTTTATCCCTTGCTGAGGACTTTGGACTCCAAACTAAGGTGATAGGGAAACCACTTAAATATCTGGCAATGGAGGAATTATTACAGGAAACTCAGCCATTTTAAAGAACATAAAATGATATAATTGTATAGATTTTAAATAATAAAAAGTAGAACATAAACATTGTGTGTTCACTGTGATTGCTGATTTATACGATATAATTTTGACTATGTTAAAGCATGGGAGGATGTCTAAAAGTGGAGTCTATTATTTGCATCGTGAGATTCTTTAAGAATTCCTTTACAGTATTCACTCAGCATCGAATCTCTACTATGTGCCTGTAGATCAAGATACAACCCCTTCTCTCTACCATCAAATAGAGAGAGATCTAATAACTTTCATGCTTTTTTTTTTTTTTTTTTTTGCTGTATGCGGGCCTCTCACTGTTGTGGCCTCTCCCGTTGCGGAGCACAGGCTCCGGACGCGCAGGCCCAGCGGCCATGGCTCACGGGCTTAGTTGCTCCGCGGCATGTGGGATCTTCCCGGACCAGGGCACGAACCCGTGTCTCCTGCATCGGCAGGCGGATTCTCAACCACTGCGCCACCAGGGAAGCCCATTTCATGCATTTTTAAAGGTGTGTGACTATGAGATGTCCAGAATAGGCAAATCCATAGAGACAAAAAATAGATTTGGCGGTTGCCAAGGTCTTGCGGGTAGGAGAGAATTGGGATTGACAGCTAACAGGTCCAGTGTTTCCTTATTTGGGGTGATAGAAATGTTCTGGAATTAGTTCATGGGGATGGTTGTACAACACTGTGAATATGCTAAAAACCACTGAAATGCAAACTTTGGTTTAAATGGTTAATTTTATGTTATGTGAATTTTATCTCAATAAAAAATATAGAAAAAAAAAGATGCTTATTGATTATTGGGTTGTGTTTTTCTTTTTCGGTAGCCAAGGGCAATCGGAAGTGTGAGCTGAACTGCCAGGCAATGGGCTACCGCTTCTACGTACGGCAGGCTGAGAAGGTCATTGATGGTACCCCCTGTGACCAGAACGGCACGGCCATCTGCGTGTCTGGGCAGTGCAAGGTAAGTGCCCCCGGACTGGCGTATCTGGAGTGGGTCTCAGATGTTTGATCTGTGCCTGCCGACTGCACTGTTTGCCAGGCTGTGGCGTGCTTCCTCCTCACAACTTACGGTCCCCTCCACTCTAAACCATAAGCTCTGGGAGAAGTGCGTAAGACAGGGTGGCTTGTTTTGCTCCGTGTTTTCGATCTTTGGGAGTTGCCAAGTCTCACTCTGGCATTTCAGTTATTAAGTGACTTATGCATGTTTATATCACGTGCGTCGTAAGAAACTCAGCGATCTTTCCTCGTTGGATCCAAAGCTTCTTCCTTCCCTCTGAAGCAGAGGTTATGAAAGGGGCACGGCCGGATCAGTCAAGAAGCAGTTGAAGTCACAGGGTGGCATTTTAAGGGCATGGCGTATTTTATCTTGCCTCCCACCAGCTGGGGCCAGCTTCCAAATGAAAGTTGTCTAGTGCCTTTATAGCTGAAGTTGTACTTTCAACAGGAAGTTTTTAGCCTCCTTGTACTTCTGAAGTCTGTTCCAGGAACTCCCCGCCCTGCATTCTGCAAACATTCTGGTCTGTAGAGAATCCCTGTGGGATGCTACCCTTTGACAGAAAGCACCGTGTGGTTAAAAATAGGCACCCCAGAGGAGATGGCACCAATTCCACAGCCACATTAATTGGAGCCTGGATGTCGATCCTCCTTTCATCTACAAATGTAAGAGTGGAGGTCTGACTCTAGCAGGTAAATGACTCTTTGGAGCCCAGACTAAGATACTATCTTAATTAACAGTTGCTGGCAGGACTGAGTTGCATCAGAGGAAGAGCTCTTTGGCTATCACGTCTGAAAGTTCCTGTTCTACTTTAAATGTAAATTGCCACTGTGTTTAGTATTAGAGCTATTTGAGTATGATTTATAAGCACCCCCCCTTCCCCTTCCAGCCTTTTTCTTAATGAGGTTTTAAATAGGATACAAAATAATTTATCAAAGCAGTATGGATATTCCTGGATTGTGAATAAAAGAAGGAAAAAGCTGTCATTTGATATCTGATGCATGTGAGGTTGTCTTCGGATGAGCAAGAAACCCCCAGAGCATTGATGCAGTACAAAAGAGCTAGGGAGTATGATGGGAAGCACCCTGAAGGCTGGGACCTATCTGGGCCTCCAATTTCTGCTTGTTTGGAAAAAACTGGGTTTCACGCATATCCCCTCTATCCTTACTGTCCTCAGATAATACCCAAAGGAGTTCCGTTAGTGTTTTGTGGTTTCCGGCTCAACTAGTCCCTGCTTCTAAATGCTACTGAACCTGAAATAATGCACCTTATAGCAACCTAGCTTTTTCTTTCAGATCCTGAATCAACTGTTCTATTTCCTGAATACAGGTGCACACTGCTGGGAGGGGGTGTAGTTGAGCGGTTAAAAATATGCCCTCTGGGGCTTCCCTGGTGGCGCAGTGGTTGAGAATCCGCCTGCCGATGCGGGAGACACGGGTTCGTGCCCTGGTCCGGGAGGATCCCACATGCCGCGGAGCAACTAAGCCCGTGAGCCATGGCCGCTAGGCCTGCGTGTCCGGAGCCTGTGCTCCGCAACGGGAGAGGCCACGGCAGTGAGAGGCCCGCATACCGCAAAAAAAAAAAAAAAAAAAAAAAAAAAAAAAAAAAGCCCTCTGAAGTCAGACTGCTTGGGTTCAAATCCTACCTCTTCCGTGATTGACTGTGTGACCTTATGCAAGTTCCATAAGCTCTCTGTGCCTGTACATCATTTACAACACGAGGAGGATGGTACCTACTTCCTGCATTGTAGTGAGAAGTCAGGAGCCAATACACATAAGGTCCTCATAACAAGTCTGGCACTTAGTAAAGCATGCTGGCTTTTCTTAGTATTATGTTTGCTTATGCCCACATATGTCCTGTTGTATATGAATTTTCTATGTGAAAGTATTTGCTTTTTTTTTTTTTTTTTTTTTGCAGATTGGAGATTTGTGAGATTCACATTATCTTTTGAGACAGTGTTCTTACACTGTAGTGTGAATCACAGAGGGATGGCAGATTCTACATGGGTAGGTCTAGGGAAGGGCCTGAGTAGTCTATTTTTTTAAACTTTAAGACTCTATCTTATTTGACCTAGTATATCCAAATTATTATCATTTCAACATGTAATCAATATAAAAATTATTAATGATACATTTTTACATTCTTTTTCATATTACTTCTTCAAAGTCTGGTGTGTATTTTACTTCTTTCAGTGCAACTCAGACTAGCCACGTTTCAAATGCTCAGTAGGCACATGGGAAAAGGTGCTAAACCTCACATGTAATCAGGGAAACTCACCAGATTGCCCAAAATTTAAAGGTCTGACAATGACATGTATTGGCAAGGATATGGAGGACTCTTTTTTTTAACTTTTTATTTTATTTTAGAGTAGAGTTGAGTAGTCTGGTTTTCCAACAAGCTCCCATGTGTTGCTGATACTGCTGGTCCATGGATCATACTTTGAGTAGCAAAATCTTAAAGGACACAGTGATTAAAATATAGTTCACAAAGAACCAGAAATGTAAATATACAGTGGTGAGATGAGTTGGAAGGAAGAGGAAATGTGGTCTCGTTCCACTGGGGGAGCTTGTTTTCTTAGTGTTGCATTAAGTGCCTCTAAGCTGATGATATGAAAGGAAAACAAACACTTATAAGGACATGGGTATGGATTCTTACTAATTGATGAAAACCAGTGGTGTGTAGGACAACACAGTTTGAAGATGATAATTGCTGAAAGACTGAGACAGACATTCCCCAGGATGTGAGTAGATGAATAGGAATTTAATGTTACAAGGAAAACTTTGATATTACTTCGTATTTGTTCTCTGTGCATTTGCCTGAAATTCGCTCATTGATGTTGTTGGAACCACTGACTGTCGCGTCCTCTTTAGAACTTCAGTTTAAATAATCAGAAGTACATTTGCTTCCCAGGCTGAAGTTCTGTTTAGTTTGCAACTTTCAAAGGGTAAAGTGCCCTTTTCTGAATATTTGATCGGAAGCCCAGAATGCAAGTTGCTATCTCTGCCTCGCTGACCTGTGGCTGAGAGAGCTGTCACTCTCTCTGACAGGAGTGTCTACATCTGAAATAGCTCCAGAAAGCCTCTGCTGGACACAGAGAGTTGAAAGCAAACCCGGGCCTGCCACAAAAATTAATGAAAACTGACAAGCATTAAATAAGAATACGAGCTAAACCTACACAAGAGTAGCTGAGGGAAAAGGTCATCCTCCTGACACCAAGCCACTTCCAAGGCACCCCAGGCCCACCCAGAGCAAGCTGGAATGCTCTGTTCCAGCTCCTGGCAGAGCGCTCCCTGGCCAGCCTGTGTTTACCCTGTTGCTGGAGCTCCACTGGGGTTTTAGATCCAAGAGTTGGAAGAGGGGCTTTAAGAATGCAGAAACCCTTGAGCTCGGGGCTGGATAACATGGGAATTCCTCGCCTGTCCCTCAGACTGGGTAACACTTCCTTTCTTGACAGGGAATGAAGGATCCTAAATGTTGGCCTCAGACTAAGGACTGCATATCGATAGCCAGGCTTTGAAGGGAAAGAACTCTAGCCCTGACTTTTCCTAAATCAAGAGGGTGTATCTGAAGCCCACAGAGATTCTGCCTTCCTCACCTTAAACTCATCCCTCTAGACATCAGATAGGAACATCTGGCCAGTCTTCAGAGAAGTCTCTGCCTCACCCAGTCATGATTGTCATTGATGGGAATGAAATAGCATTTATGTCTAAACAGAGAGCCCAGTAACCATTTCTATCATTAAGCATCACATTAAGTGTGCTTTGAGGTTTTTTTCCCTTGATCTCAGTTTCAAGCTCTGCAAAATTCTGGATTTTCATAGTTTGATAATGTACATATTATTTTTGCTGACAACTTAATGCAAATAGATGGAACTTTGCCTTCAGAGGTATAGCAGCCATTTGAAAGAACAGGGTCCCTTGGATAAAAACTAAAAAAAAAAGCACAAAAAACAACCTTAGCTCCCTGGAGATCAGGCTTTCAAACTTGAATGATCCTGAAAGAGTCAGACTCACCCCAAGACCTACTACCCTCCCACCAGAAAAAAATCCCTGATGGTGGAGAAACAGTCCTTGAGTAAGTGTCTTGAAATAACAGGCTGATGCAAAACCTCCATGCAGGAAGGGGTTGAAGCTGATGCACACAGCAAAGAGTTGCTTCTGAGTGTTTACCCTGTGCCAGACACTGAGATGTGTGCTGTTCATACAGAAGGATGCCTTAAGCCATTCGTCTTCACAATAACTCAGTCAATATGCATTATTAGTCCCCATTTCACAGAGAGCTGTTACGAAGAAAAAATGAGTTGGATAATATTCATATTGGCTTTTTAGGGCGAATTGTTCATAATGGCTTTTTAGGGTGAATTGTTAATCAGAACAGAAAGAGTAATTTAAATGGGACAGGTGGAAACTCTTGTGCTTTCGGTGTCTCCCCTATTCTGATTTTATTTTCCTCACTACGCCTTTCCAAACCAAACTGTCTTTCAAAAACACACATTAGGATATGCCTCTCTTTTGCTTAAACTCCACCTGTGGCTCCCCATTGCCTGTGGAATAAAGTCCAGGCCCTTCATCGTCTGGCTCCTGCCAGGCCTCCTGGGGCCCTGGTGCTGGCTGGGCTGGGATGTGTCGCTCTCTGAGCCAGGGCGCCTGCAGGGTTGTGCCTCCACGAGAATGAACGCACTGTCTGGTAGCCTGGAGAGCCGTTCCACGGCCACTCTTGGGCCACCCGGTGGACTCGGCTCAAAAGCCACTGGCGGACCCCACTGAGCACTGTTTCTGTTCTTCTGTTCCCACTTCTTGTGACTGTTTGTCCCATCACCACTGCCTACCACCCATCCAGGCCAGGAGCAATTCCAGGCACTTTGCTTTTGAATAGGTACTTAAAATAAATGTGTAAATGAATTGAGGTACTTGGTGACTCAATCTGTTGGATTTCAGCAAATGAAATGAGTCTTGAATCCAACACAGAGCTTTCTCTTTTGGCTGGGATGGGTGGTTGAGGGCTGATAACACAAGGACATGAAGCCCCCTTGGCTAAATCCCCGGAACCCAAGGCTTTGAAGGTCAGGGAGAATTCTTGGCACCTCCCCAGGCTCCTGTCCTGTTTTTAATTTTATTCGCGCTGAATTTCTTGAGTCCGGTCTGAGCTAATGACAGGAAGAAGCTAAGCAAGGGTGAGAGCGCAGTCTCCCATGGTGCCTTCTGTTAAGGGGAAAAGACCCCCTTCTGCCACCCAGCTGCCCTCTTCATCCCTGGTCAGCCAGCATCTGCCATGAGGGGCCCACCATCCGCGCCCCTCCCCGCTCGACGGGGGACTTTCATACCTCCTCTCCCAGCTGGGTCACTGCTCAGCTTCGACCAGGACACATCAGCAGACATTTTCCTATTTATTCAGTAAAAATTAAAGCAAGGTAACTCTTTCCACATGTTCAGAGATAAGCTCTGGACCAGCATGTTGCCATGACTGGGAAGGATGACATGATGGGCGTGTGCATGTATGTGCTCCTGTGAGTTCAGGCGCCAAATTTCCTCCATCCTCTATAAACTGCTGTTGTGCTCTCCTGAACCAAACAACCCTGTTCATTTCTCTGCCCATTTGCCCTAAGTTGCTTTTTTTTTTTTTTCTCTTTTGGTTACTGGCTTTATTGTGTGGGCTTTGTTCATTTCTCTGCCCATTTGCCCTAAGTTGCTTTTTTTTTTTCTCTTTTGGTTACTGGCTTTATTGTGTGGGCTTTGCTTAGAGTTCTGTTGTTACTTGAATGAAACCAAGAGAATCATTGCTTTGAGTAAAGTGTCCTTGCCTGTGCCAGACATGCGCGTGAATCAAGCCTTGAAACAGGGTGGAGAGCTTTTACTTTGCTTGAATTCTGAGCTTTTGTGACACTTGGTGGTCTCCCCGTTGCATCCTCACCCCAAGCAAACCGTTGTTCTAAGAGTACTTTCTGCTTGTATTAAAATGCTTATCATGTTATGTTACAGTTATTTTGACATGTGTCTGAGCTCCTAAAGCAGAGGGAGTGTTGTTATACATATTTGTATCCTCAGTGCTTAAGGTATTAAGATTTTTCAATAAATTGAATCAGTTTTTAAAATGTGTAAATGAACGAACCGAAGAACAAGTTAGAAATTGGCTTTCCTAACCCCTTTTCCTAAAAATGATCAAGAATAGGATTAACTAAGCATTAAAATTTTAGAGCCCAAGCCCTGCCTGAATGTTCACAGGGCCTCTTGAAATCTTAAACAGAAACCTAAAGTGAACTTGATGAAATTTGCCAGATTCTGTGTACTTCTTTCCCATGATCTACGCTTTTTCTCATTTTCAAACTTTGGGACCACTACCTAACAAAACTCAGTTTGGATTTCTTAATATGTACTTATGAAATTATTAACTAATCATTAATCAATAACCCAAGCAATACACATAATTAACTCAACAAATAGTCTTCACTGCTCCCAGCCATACACTGGGCTAGGCGTTGGAGAGAAGAAAATGGAAAAGATTAACAAGGTTCCTACCCACGTTGAGCTTAATTTAATGGAGAAAGTAATAAAGAGAAAAAGCCGGTTAACAAACAAAAGAAAGACAAATTTTGATGAGCACTTTGAAGTTAATAGGGAACTGAAATAGTGAACAGTGGTGAGAGCACATGTTAGATGGGGTGTCAGGGGAAGGTCTCCGAGGCAAGCAGGGGTTGGGAGAGCAAGTGGAGGCTACACTACCGGCCATGCAGCTCCAGGGACTGGAGAAAATGTGTGCCACGTCTCCAGGCAGGACCCAGTACATATGCGGTGCTCAGGAGCTGATCGATACCAAGGTGATCATTTTGTGTTTTCTTCTGCTCTCTGCCCTTGGGTGAGTCTGGTCTCCCCCTGATGGTGCCATTCTTCTTTCCTCCAAGATACCCACACATCTTCCTGGGGGCATGCTGGCTTTAGCAATAGAAAGCCCTCCATTGGGTCATTCTCTAAGCGGAGAAAGATTGCCCTGGAAACTGGATGATATAATGAGTCGAGAACAGGTTTGGGGGTCAGCCAGGATCTCTAATATCAAAACAGATGAGAGAGGGTTTGCTTAGGTAAGATTGGGGTAGGATGTCCAGAACCTCCAACCCGCCCTTCCTGGTGGTCTGTCCTATACCAGAGTGTCAGAAGAGAGAGAATTTTTAGGGTTCCTTTCCCCTGGTCTTCTGAAGGAAGGGGCAGCCTTCCCCCAAAGCGGACTTAAAGAACTATTCTATCCAAATCGGCAGGAGTGCTGACAGGCACTTGTAACTGAGAAATGAGAGGAAGCTTCAGCAAAGTCCCCACGGCCAGACAAATAGTCCACCTTTGCCCCAGTCCATCTCGATTCCTACCCTGAACCAAACACAGGCTAGAAGCACTGCCTGAGTATGACCTGTTATGATACAGACGCTACAGAGTTATGTAACGCTCATTGTATATAAGCTCATCTGCAGATACTTTTCCACAAGGCACGTTATAAAAATTTCAGGGATGCAGAAAACTGTATTGCATATTGAAACCCCAAGGCAGTGTCTGTTCAGACTAACAAAGCCAAGGAGAGCAGTCGCCCCGCCCCTTTCCCTTTGGCCCCTCTGCACATTCTTGCTGAGTCAGCTCATGTTCTTAACTGATGATATTGACAGAGGATCAGACTTAAAAAAAAAAAAACAAGTAGGCTGCTTAGCCTGATGATGACTTTGGTAGAGCCTGAAAGCCCATCACGCTGACACAAAGTTTGGGCATCTTTTTGTAAGTCAGGTCAAACCAAGTAGTGAGTAGCACTGCTAGTGTGTTAGAAAAGCTTCAGAAAGTGTCCTGTGGTGTTGTGCATCTAGGTAGAAATAGATATTTGAGGGCAACAGTGCCAGAGGAAACGCATTTTTTATTTTGTATTTGTAATAGATAATAATATATTACATGACTCCAGTATCAAAACATGTGATCCCCTGTCTCCATCCACCCAGTTTCCCATTCCCCAACAGGAAATAACCACTCTCTGATAGTTCCTTTTTTAAGGCAGATGCTTTCATGCACTTACCAGCTGATTCGTATTATATTAGTTTCCCTTCTTCTTGGCAAATATGGTCTGGACCTTGCTTTTCTTTTTTCTTTTAAAAATTATTTATTTATTGGTTTGTTTGTTTATTTTATTGAAGTATAGTTGATTTACAATGGTGTGTTAGTTTCTGCTGTACAGCAAAGCAATTCAGTTATACATATATATATCCTTTTTTTAATTGGAGTGTAACTGCTTTACAATGCTGTGTTAGTTTCTGCTGTACAACAAAGTGAACCAGCTATATGTATACATATATCCCCACCCTCTTGGACCTCCCTCCCTCCCCATTCCCCCATCCCATGCATCTAGGTCATCACAGAGCACTGAGCTGAGCTCCCTGTGCTACAACACAGGTTCCCACTAGCTATATCCGTTATGGTTTGTCACAGGATATGAATATAATTCCCTGTGCTATACAGTAGGACTTGTTGTTTATCCATTCTATATATAATAGTGGACATCTGCTAATCCCAAACTCCCAGTCCATCCCTCCCTCACCCCCCCTCCCCCTTGGCTACCACACGGACCTTGCTTTTCTTACTTAACATATCTTGGAGAACTTTCCATTTTAATATCTAAAGCACAGCCCCCTTCATTTGACAGTGGCATGGTACTGCGCTATATGAACTAACCATAATTTATTTAACCGTGATGCATGTTCAGGTTGTATCCAATCTTTCACCGTTACCAGCAGTGCTGCAATGAATACTCCCATGAGTGAGTCATTTTATGTTTGCCTGTATCTGTAGGATAAAGTCTTAGAAGTGAGTCAAGAGTCCATATGTATCTGTGATTTTAATGCCCAGTGGGTGGCAAATTGCTCTCCAGAGTAGTTGAAACAACTAACCTTTCGACCAGCAATGTCTGAGGGTAGTGTGTTGTCCAACATTTGGATTTTGGCCAATCTGGTAAGTGAAAAATTTTATCTCGGGTAGTTTTCATTTGCTTTTATTTCGAGTGAAGTTGTGCATCTTTTCATATGTTTAAGATCCCTTCAGGGCTTGGAGTAGGATGAGCGAGGTGCCTTGGATGCAGAATTTAAGGAGGCACTGAATAAAATTAAATTCTCAGGGTCTCCTTAAATGTTGTCCCTTAGGTACCTCACCTGTCCCACTCCAGTCCCAGCCCTGCACTGCACCTTGATCTCCTGACCTGGGAACCATTTATATTCCTCTCCTGTGATCTGTTTTTCTATTGGGTTATTGATCATTCTCTTAACTTGTAGGAGCTTTTCATACATGAAATAATGTTTTATGATATAAATTGCAAGGCTTTATTCTTCAAATAGCCTTTTGACTTATGCCTTTGCTCATGCAGTTTTATTTATTTTTTTGCCAGGCAGAAGTTTTACATTTTTTAAATGGTGAATTTAGTAATTTTCTTTTGTCTGATTCTAGATTTTGTGTCATGGAAAGTCTTTCTACACTTTGAAGTTAAAAAATTTCTTCTGTGTCTTCTTTCAGTAATTTATAATTGTATGCTTTTACATTTCATATTAATCCATTTGGAACTTATTCTAGTGTATATCATATGAGGTATGGATTCAATTTTACTTTGTTTCAGATGGCTACACAGTTATGCCTTTATCATGACGGAATAAATCTTTCCCCCACTATTTTGGGGTTCCCTCTTTATTACCGTATGTATGTATGCATACATGCATGTATATATGTAGATATGTATTTTGGGCTTTCTAGTATATTCCATTAGTCTCTATGTCTATTCATAAATGAATACCAGAATGTACAATTTGAAAGAGAAATAAAATGGACTGGCATTTAAACTTATGCAAGGTAAGTTTGGTCTTTGCTTGGAGCTAATGCACTTATGGCCTTCAAATGGAAACGTTTGTTTATCTCTTGGAAAAGCCATCTGCATTTAGGGGCCTTAGTAAGCCTTCATATTTACAATACATTTTTACTTGATTGAAAACCGTATGTTCCGTGACTTTTAGGACTGGAATAGCAGAAGTTGCAATCATGAAAAGTACTCCAGGTGGCAAAACCATGGCAAAAAAAAAGAAAAAAGAAATTAGATTTATGAAGATTCATTGAAAAGCATACAATAAAAGTTCTAACAGCTACTTGCTTTTAGAATAAACTGGATTTGACAGGGAAAAAATGCTGTCCCTAAGAGCAACTCAGCTCTTGGGGTTCCATCTTCTGTCATTCAATAAATAGGAATATCTTCTACAAATTTTATTTAATATGTTTATGGATCCTATCAATTTCTGAAAGTTTAACAATTCATCTCATGATGGTGGGAAATTTACTATTTTCCTACTTACTTTTCCTGTGCTTTATTTTCAGCATAATGCTAGTAATTGTAGTAATTAATACCTGGTGTCCTAACCAAATCTTGAGAGGGTGCCAGGAGAAAAGATTCTTTTTTGCCTTACTGCCAAAATCACTCAAATTGGACTAAGGAAGGAAGATTAGTTGTGGCCCATGATTGTCAAGGGACTGAATATAATCATGTGAGTTAAAAGACCTTGGATTCAAATTTTGGTTTCCAGATACCAGCCTTGTTTTCTCACAACTGTACTTGACAAAACCTCAAAGTATGTTTGTCTCCCTTATGAGAGCTATGATGAGCTTTTCCTGGGTGAAAGATTTTTGTATGCTTTGGGTTTCAAATCATGTTCTAAAAGCCGAATCTAAAGACCTCACACATGCAATGGGAGGTTTCAATTCCTGGTCTTCCAGTGGTGCTTGATATGATTTTATTATTATTTCTCACTTGGGGAAAAATAGGCTTTTTTTTTTAAGCCCCTCAAAGTGAGCCTAGAGAACATGCAGTATTTTTAATGAAAGTCTGTCTTATTGCCGTGTTCCAGTTTTTATAGATTAAGTAGCACAATACCACGTAAATGTGAATTTAATAATTCTTGGTGATGACGTTTTCCCTGGTACTACTTTATGAAGGGTGGTTGTGTAGAACTGGTTAACAGTGACATCTAGTGTCCAGTATTGAAATTACATGTCTTTTGGGGAAGCATGGAATTTGTAGCAACATGGATGGATGGATTTAGAGATTAGCATACTAAGTGAAGTAAGTCAGAAAGAGAAAAACAAATACCATGTGATATCATTCATATGTGGAATCTAAAATATGACACAAATGAACCTATTTAGGAAACAGAAACAGACTCAGACATAGAGAACAGACTTGTGGTTGGCAAGGCGGGGTGGGTGGGAGAGATGGATTGGGAGCTTGGGGTTAACAGATGCAAACTATTATGTATGGAATGGATGGGCAACAAGGTACTACTATATAGCACACTGTATAGCATTCAGTGTCCTGTGATGAACCATAATGGAAAAGAATATTAAAAAGAATGTATATATATATATATATATATATATATATATATATGACTGAATCACTTTGCTGTGCAGCAGAAATTAACACAACATTGTAAATCAACTATACTTCAATAAAAAAAGGAAATGTTGGTGGAATTGATGAACAGGAGAGGGAGCAGAAAGAAGTGGAACAGAGGGAGAATACAAGTGTAACAACTTGGTCACTGAATCTAGGGGAAGGTCGTGTGGATGTTAATGGAACTCTTCTTGCAACTTTTTCTTTAGGTTTGTAATCCTTCAAAATACAAATTGGAGGAGGGAAAAATGAAAGATTTGCCCTGTTTTCATTTTTGCATTCAAAGCATTTCTTTGGGGGGGAGACAGGACCCATCTGCTGTGTGTTTCCCCCTTCCTCACCTGGCCTCCCTGGGCTGCTCTGGCTGCTCATAAATACTTTTTGTGTCCAAAGGGAAAAGCTGTCCTCTGCCCACAAGTCTCTACCTGACTTGGCTCTGCTCAACCGGGGTTCCACCTGTAATTAAGAGAAAAACAGGTTCCTCTCTTTCTAGATATAAACACTTAATGTTGCTTGGAAGCCACAACATATTTCGGAATTGGAGATGAGGAGGAATAACGTTAAATTTTGCAAAGAGGAAGCGTTGAAACAACCCCTTGAAAATGCTTGTTCATTTCAGAAGCAAGCAAACAACAAAACTGTACGTTTTCACTTCTGGCTCCCCCTGCTGGGCATTTTCAGAACTGCGGCATCCCAGATCACTGGTAAATTCCTTGTGCTGTACTTTTGAAAGGCATGAAAGGTGCCACGTTCAAAGCTATATCCCATCCCATTCCCTTCTGCAGCAAGCATTACTTGAATCATTAAGCTCTGTACTGAATTAAAGCAGAATGGGCAAATCTCATTTCAAAACGAAAGCCGCGTAGCAAACACTCTTCCAGTGCTTCTTTCGTTTTTGTTTTTTTTTTTTTTTAATAAATTTATTTATTTATTTTTGGCTGCATTGGGTCTTCGTTGCTGTGCGCAGGCTTTCCTCAGTTGTGGCGAGTGAGGTCTACTGTTCATTGCAGTGCGCGGGCCTCTCATTGCAGTGGCCTCTCTTGTTGCAGAGCTTGGGCTCTAAGCGTGTGGGCTCCAGTAGTTGTGGCACTCAGGCTCAGTAGTTTTGGCTCACGGGCTCTAGAGCGCAGGTTCAGTAGTTGTGGCACACGGGCTTAGTTGCTCCGCGGCATGTGGGATCTTCCCGGACTAGGGCTTGAACCCATGTCCCCTGCGTTGGCAGGCAGATTCTCAACCACTGCGCCACCAGGGAAGTACCTCTTCAAGTGCTTCTATTTTATTTTTTAGAAGAAAGGGCCTGAGGCCAATCCTAGAAGTAAAGACTGTCACTCATCCCTTCTGTTACGTGGGTTGCTTGAAGATCAGATGCTTTTTCTTAAATGAAAATCTGCCTCTCCTAAGGCTAAGGGTACTTTCTGAGATAACAGACCTTTAGTCAACATTTTTAAAAAAATTCCTAAGAAGTAGAATTTTCAAGCAATGGAATCGCCCTTTTCATGTGGTACACTGCCTTCCCCATCAAAAATGGTGTGAATGCCTGTTAAATGTGTGTTGAACCGGGTGGGGTGGGGGTGGGCAGGCAGGCACGTAGAAAGATGCACAGGCAGAGCATTGACAAACTGATGCACTGGTGCTGGAGAACGGATGTCTAAATTGAGTGCAGTCTTTCCATCTAAGATATTGCAAATCCGCCATTCTAAAGTATTAAATGGAGAGTTTAAAGCACTGAATCAATCTGAAGTGTCTTAGACTGATACCACCTCTTCTGTGACCACAAATGACATTCCTAACTTGTCTAGTCTTTTACCAATTTAATTGTTGGTCAGAGACAGAAATTCACCAAGAGAATCAGTGTGTCCTCTGTAGCTAGGCCTCTTTTTGGAGCTCCAGACTCATACTCATTCACTATTATGTATTTCCACCTGGAAATGTTCAACTTGATCAAATCTGAACTCATTATGTTTCCCTCCCTCCTTGTTCATGTTCATGTTTCTGACTTTGGCAAGTGGCGCCTCCATTCTACTGGTCTCCCAAACCAGAGCAGCCGGATGCCTTCCTCATTCTTGCCTCCCCACATCCAGTGGTGACCAAGTTCTGTCCATTCTACATCCTTGAAGTCTCCTGTGTCTGCCCCTTTCTTGCCTTCTCGAAGCCATTGCCTCATTTCAGGTCTTCAATCATTTGGACCATTGCAGGGGTCTCCGAACTGGTCTTCCTGCCTCTTTTCTTGTTTTCTTTCATGGAAGTTGAGCTTTCACTTTGCTGCCAGAGGGATTTTAAAATATAAATCAGAGTAAATTTACTCTCTTTCTTCTGTGCCTATGATCCCCACCCCTACTGTCCACAGACAAAGTCCAGACTCCTAGCATGGCATCCAGTAAATGCACCAGGATGTAGTCCCCGCCTACCTCTCCACTCGGAAAGCACTTACCCCAGCCATACCGAACCAGGTACAGCTCTCCAAATAGGCCATGCCTCTGCTTTATGCTTTGACCCTCCTTCTTCTGCTTGGAGTGTCTCTTCTTCCCTAGACAACTGGCAAATAGCCGTAGAGCAGGCAAGACTCAGTTTAGTCGTGATTACCTCCGTAACACTGTTACTCTTGGTCCCAGGAGAGGGTGGATGCCTCTCCCAGTGTGCTCCAAATAGACTTCTATCAAGACACCTGTAATTCACTGTTGCCTTTTTGATTTACATGTCTGCCTCTCCATGGATGCCCAGAAACACCTTGAACCAGTGACCAACCTTGTCTTTCTCATCTTTAATCCTCCATTGACTAGCCCAGTGAGTCAGCACATGGTACTTACTTTGTTCAACCAGCCATGAGATTTTTCAACACTGTTCATTTAGAGCTACTGGATTCTATGATCTATTCATTCTTCACCAGGTCTTAACTGGGTATCTCTTGACCTCACAGTCACATTTATAACAGGACCCGCAGTGTCCATGTTCAACTTGATCAGCAGGAGCTTCTCTCTTTTCTCAGGTGATCATTTTATTTCAATGGTGCTATCAGGTAGGCAGCTGGATATCCAAGCCTGAGGCTCAAGGTTTGGTCAGGATCATTGTTCTGGCTGACTGGAAAGAAGTGATGGTTTAGTTTTCTGACTAAAAGCCTCAGAAAGTTCTTTTCAAGGTTACAGGATGCAAATGTTAACCCATGAAAGTGCATGGGCTCGTTACGATTTTGTGCTTTTCTTGTACATAACATGAAGCATGGGGGAAGTTTGGCTGAGTTCAGTCTTGGAAACGAGTCCCTACTTTACCCCCTTTAGCAACTACATGCAGGATGGCTCCACCTAGATGTCCAACAAGGACCTCAAACCTCAGGATAATTAAAATGGAATATTTCTTATCTTTCCCCCCAAAGGAAATAACCTTATCATCATAGATGCCCTCTCCTGTGTCTCCATGAGTAGCATCCAACTAGCTCTCCAGGCCAGAAATATGAATGTCATCCTCAAGTCCTTTTTCCTTCCCCCCACCACGTCCAGTGGTGATTCAGGTCCCGAGGAAACTGCCTCAGTGAGTTTCTGTATTTTGCTCCTTTCTTCACGTCGTCATCATCGCTGGTGTAGGTAAGTAAAGCAGCCACTGTCATGACCTTCCTGTCTCTGGCATTGCTCCTCCTTATACAGAATTACCAGTGTCATCTGCTGAAAAAGTTCAGTAGTTCTTTCAGGGTCTTTAGGTCTCTGCTTAATTGTGCAGTGTCATTTCATCACACTACTCTTTCACCTTAGACGCGGGTAATACTGATACTTCTAGATCTTGAAACAGGTCATCTTCTGTCATATCCCTCGTTTCTTTAGTACACGCTGCTGCTTCTATCTAGAATGCCTTCACAGCAGGATGTTTTTGGCTGCAGGTAGCAAAGAATCCAGTCCAAAAGACTTAAACACTAAGAGGATTTATTAACTCACATAGCGTAAGCCTGGGTACCTGGTGGTCCTAGGCTTATGATGCTACTGAGGACAAGGTTCCCTTCATCTTTCCACTCTGCCAAACTCTGGGTGGCTTCCTCAGGGTTACTTCCCTCATTTTCAGGACACCTGCCATGCGTCTAAGCATCTCGGGCAGACATGAGGTCCAGCAGAAGAAAGAAGAGTCCATTCTTTCTTCTTCTTCGAAGAGTGAATAAAGCTTTTCTAGACACCCTCACAGCAGAATTTGCCTCCTGTCTCATTAGAACCGAGTCTCATGCCCCTCCTAAACCAATCACCAGCAAAGGGATTTAACAAAGTCACGAAAAGGAGAGGAAGGGAGGGAGGGAGGGAGAGAGGGAAAGACATTGGAATGAAAGCCAAGGCATGTCAGCATGGAGGTTGTGTTGGCAAACAACTGTGTCTGCTGTAGCCCTCTTTCCCCTTCTTTAGCAGGTTAATTTTACCAGGCTAATTCTGAATACTCAACTAAGGAGTCTCCTTGTGGGGAGGTTTTCCTGACCACCTCCCTTCCTTCCAGTGCCGTCTGATGAGTTACACTGCCATAGAACCTATCCCGCCAGACCACAAGTGCCTCGTGGTTAATTAGTACCTGGCACAGTTACTGTTACGTGGTTACAGGCATGTACTCTAATGTTTGTTGAGTAAGGAAATGAATGGCAAAACCCAAGTTGTGGTGTCAGTTAGGAATGACTTTCTGCTCATAACAGAAATCCAACAATAGTGATTTAACCAAAGAAAGGTGTGTTTTTCCCACGGAACAACAACTCCAAAGGAAGAGGCCCTAGGCCAATGAAGATGCTCTTGTCAAGGACCGAGACACCTTCTGGCGCCTTAGCATGTGACCACGTGTCCCCATGAGCACCGGGTGACCGTTCTGCCCCACTGAGTTCCACGTTCCAGGCAAGAAGAAGGGTGGAGGGTGCTTGTCAGCCAAGTCTGTGTCTTTTCCTCAAACGATGGCTTTCTCAGCAGCAACACCTAGTTGACTTCTGGTTACATCCCATTAGCTAACCTGGATCTGGTCTTCCGGGGACGTTGACAACATTGCCAACCCATTGTCAGGGTTCTGTTAGGAAGAAGGGGAGGTGGGAGAATGTGCGTGCGCTTAGGTAGCGCCTGTCTTAGTCACCTCCAAAGGGTCTCAAGATAATTTATTCTTTACTTATTGTCCCACCTGCCAGCTTGAAACAAAATAGCAGCCATTCAAAGCAGTCACACAGAAGTACCGTGTTATATCCTGGAACTGGGCCTTGTAAGAATGGTTTATATCACACTATCCACCAGCCTCATTGAGAATATTGAGAAGATAATGTGGAGAGAACTGAGGCCCAGAAAGATGTCGTTTGCCCAAGTTTGATGAGAAATTAGGTGGTAGAGATTGTTTGGGAGTAACCTATCCTCATCTCCCTTAACATGCTGGCCATTTAGTGATTTCAGCGCATATGATCCTGGGGTAATGGAAATTAAATTTATTAACTTCTTTTTCCAGTCTTACATAACAAAGTCTTCAAAAGCAGAAAGTGCATCTGTATGATTTTCTAGGTATCATGCTCAGTATCGAGTCATGTAATGAGGATCTTCATGTAGTCCTTCCTTCCCACTCTCTCTGCAAGGGCTCCTAGAAAGATCTATGAAAGAACTGTGCAGGGCCGACTGTGGCCTGCAGTTACCCCCATTCACACCTAGGTGGCACTCATACATCGATCGGGAAACGGATGACTGATCATGGTAACCGCCTGGTAGGAACTGACAGACTCTTGGATCAAGGTGGTGAAAAGTTAAATGTAGGTGGCTTTCAAGCACGGCTGGGTGAATGGATTGGTTAAAGGAGAGGTGGTGAAAACTGGGGCCTGGCTGTAAACACATTTGATGATTACATAGAACTCTCCTTGCCTTCTGTTCATTCTTCTTCAAATCCCAGGTCCCTCCTGGGCCAGCCACAGCAGGCAAGCCCAGAAACTGGCTGGCCGGTCTCACCTGCGTGTGCCTACCTGACCAGAGGCAGCCTCAGCACTGCCCCAGAGGATGCAAGGAAGCCTATTCACTTCGGTCGCAGACTCTAAGGTGGTCATCACAGAGGAGACTAGGTGGCCAGGCCCTGTCTTCACTATTCAAATGGAGAAGGCTTATATGTTGGGTTGAGTTAGCAACTAGGTGATTGGCTTTTAAACTACTCTTGTAGACTTAAACACACATGTCCTTATTCAGTACCGCTGGTGTCAAACTCTTGTGCTACTGACTTAACTAAATTATCTGGAGGTATATTGGACACTGTTTTTCTTTGTTTTTTTTTTTTTTTTGCGGTACGCAGGCCTCTCACTGTTGTGGCCTCTCCCGTTGTGGAGCACAGGCTCCGGACGCGCAGGCTCAGCAGCCAGGGCTCATGGACCCAGCCGCTCTGCGGCATGTGGGATCTTCCCGGACCGGGGCACGAACCCGCGTCCCCTGCCTCGGCAGGCGGACTCTCAACCACTGCGCCACCAGGGAAGCCCTGGACACTGTTTTTATGTGGTAGCACAGTAGCGTGGTGAAGAACGTGGGCTTTAGAGTTAGAAGGAGCTGGGTGCTAGTCTCAGTTCTCTCATCTACTACTCTGTGGCCTTGGGTAAGATTAATTAGCCTCTCCTCTCAGAGAAATGGAAGTAATACTAGAATCTATTTCCCAGAGTCATTTTGAGGATTGAGTGAGATAATTCTGTGTGAACCACCTAGCACAGTACCTGCTACACTGAGTGATCAAAAAAAATTAGCTACTATTGTTGCCATTATCCAAATTCATGAAAGTCACAAAGGACAGTGATGTCTATTCTGTTTTCCCATTCAATACAGGCATTTTATAATCAGTTTAACTTGAGTTGTAAAAAGTGCTGAGAGCAAAATCAATAGTATTTGACTGTAAAATCTATTACTAGGTTCAAGTTAAACTAGCATTTTAGAAATAAGTAGATTTAATTAGGGGGAAATTGATTTGCAACGTAAATTCAGACCCCAAGCTACTAGAAAACAAAAAGCAGGTATAACCTACTTTTAACCAGTTTAATCCCAACTGGTATCTGTAAGATTTGCTAGCCAAAGTTAATGCCTAGTTCTCTGGGTAGCTTTCGCCACAGATGTAGAGTAGGGTTTGAGACACTTAGAAAAAAATTTTCACTTTAAACGTAGGACAAGAAACTATTCTCCATATTAAAGCAACATGGCAATACAAAGAGATGGATCAGGGCTCTGATGTAGAATGACCATCCAGGGTGGACACGGATGGCCCTAAGGGAGGTGTGAGGTGCAAATCTGGATGGAATCCAAAGAAGGGACAGAGGAAGGAAGGTGTTGGTGTTGGACAGATATTTCAGTCCAGCGATGTGTGTTTGAACACTTGAAGGGGATGGCAGACCTGTCTCTAAACCAGGTCAGATCGGGTCATTGTAGCTAATGACTTGGGTAGCTGCCTGTCCCTCTGGTCTCATATGGTACACTAACTGGTTGGCGTTTCTGCCTGGAGGAGACGTGGGCTCGGGAGAAAAGTGTAACTCACCCCATTGGTGCCCTGTGACTATGGGCCAGAGAAAGTAATGCAGGCAGCTGAGGATCTCTTGTCTTGCCTTCTTTTCACCCGGGAGAGCTGAGCTTGCTCAGAGAGGGTTGGAAGAGAGAGAACAGGGAACAAACCCAAAGCACATTGAACTTAAGCTCAGAAAATTCAAGATCACACGCAGCTTCCCTCTCTTACAAGCTGTGTGCCCATCGACCAGTTGCTCCCACTCTCTGATCTTCCGTTTTCTCACCTGCAAAATGGAAATAGCAAAGCTTACAGCACCCAAGATAATGAGACACGTATAAAGTAAACAGCCACAAAGGGGATCTTGTGGAGGTGTGACTTCGTTCATAACCGAGTTCAACTTATTCACAAGGCCCAGTTTCCACTAAACAGACAGAGTTGCTGGGGCTGGGGAGGGGATGGCATTTAATCTTGTCAGTTAAAGTTAGTCGTTTCTGCTTTAGAAATCTCTTCTGTACTAACTCAGTGTCTTTGGAAAAAATCCTCTATCTCTCAGAGTTCCTCCCTCTTTCTTGAGGGTCCCTTCTCTGACCCTTGGGGAGGGTCGAGGTGAAAGAGGACATGTACAAAGCCTGGTGGTGCTGGGGGCCGAAGCCTTGGCCCCCTGTGGGCCTTCCTGCTAGCTCCTGCTGACTGGTTGACTGGAGTCCATATTGCCTGGTCTTTGGGTGTCCCCTCCATCCTCGCTGCATCTGCTCCAATAGCAGTGGATGGAACTGCAGCACAGTTGAAGGCTGGTAGACTCCAGTCCTCCCTCACGCCCATTTTGGCCACTGATGCTCCCAGGGCCCCCTGCCTGCCCTGAGGCTTCCAGTTCTGGGCCATCCACCTACCTCATGCCTCAACTCCTCATGCAGCCACGCAGTGGCCTGGGCTGAGCGGGTGCATCTCAGCTCCTTTCTCTGCCTAGACCCACCACACCACTGTTTCTTCTCTCCTGCAGCTTTCCTGTGTTGCTGGGGACACAGGGAGGGGGTCTTCCAGTTCCCACTTTCCCATGTGGGAAGGTTGACACACATCCCCTTGGCTTTGGGTTCCCAACTATTTCTGGAGGTTTCTATTCCCACCTCCAGTGTTTCTATTTCTACCCTGGGCTGGATGAGGGGGAGGTGCTGCATGTGGTGAAGGAACAGGTCCCACACTTGAAACTTTACCCCCCCCCCACCGCCCTTCTCCCAGCTTTCAAGGGCATTTATGCCTGTTCTAGACTGAATTTTTGCCCCCTTTCCCTAACATGCGTATGTTGAAGCCCTAACCCTAATGTGATGGTATTTGGAGGTGGGTCATTTGGGAGGTAAGTAAGTTTAGGTGAGGTCATGAGAGTGGAGCCCCCATAGTGGGATTAGTGCCTTTATAAGAAGAGACCCCAGAGAGCCCTCCCTCTCTCTCTCTCTTTCACTTTCCCCTTTTTCCTCTCTCTTTACACAAACACATGGAGGAAAGGCCATGTGAGGTCATAGCAAGAAGTTGGCATCTGCAAGCCACAAAGAGAGTCCTCACCAGAAATCAACTCTGTGGGACCTTGATCTGGGATTTCTACCCTCCAGAACTGTGAGAAAAATACATGTCTGTTGTTTAAGCCACCTGGTGTGTGGTGTTTTGCTGTGGCTGGGGGAGCTAAGACAGCCCCTGCCCCCCTGTGGCAAGACACTGCCCATGCAAGAGCTTGCCCTGTCATTTCCAGTCACAGCCTGTGCTCAGACCTAGCTTGGGGTGATCTTGCAGGCCAAGCCCTTTAAAAATTCAAAACGAAACTCTTTCGCACCGAAGCATCTAGCTCTTGCAAGTCAAAGGCCTTCTGTCTGACATGGGCTTCAGGAACTGACCTGTGGTCTCCATTGTGCCTCAATGGATGGAGGGCTGTGGAACAACTTGGTGTTACCGACCACAGGTGAGCAATACATTGGATAATGATTGTAAATAATATTGGGGGATATGAGCAGATGTGAAATTGTTTACTATTATGCCTGGTAAACAGTTAGTGCCCAGTGAATGCTTCCTAAATTTTGACATTGAGTAACAGCTGTGAACTGGAGTATCCTAAAAAATAAAGCTGAACTGCATTAAAACGATGGTTGTCTGCTTGTTAGCAGCTTTGTCCGCTGGAGGCATGATATTCAGACCTGGAGGGATGTGGTTGTGTGCAGTTGTGAAGATGCTCTGATGGGCATCTAATGGGTAGTACATCATTAAATCCAGTGTGGTGGTCATTGCCTTCTTATGTCATGACCATCATGGCCACACCTACTGGCAGCCCCCAGAGGGGAGGAACCCCAGGCTCAGGAGCATGGTTTATTTGTTGCAAATGAACCTTGGTGTCCATGGTGGGTGAAACGTACATTTAAAACCACTCTTTCCTCTCTTGCTCTTCTAGGAAAGAAATGGGGTGGGGGGAGGGAGGAATCAAACTTCATGTTTAAGTCAAACAAGGCTGTTCCTGTACATTGATGTAACTGGATAGCTTTGAAAAGGAGGGTGGGATCATCCCTGGCCTGCCAAAGAAAGAGGCAGCCTGGCCCCTCTCCCAGCTGTGGGGCTCCGGGGCTGCGGAGCCCGAGGCCCCATGTGTGACACCTCGTTCTTAAGATACTCTAATTTATAGTTAACGCCTTTTAAGCAAACAAGAGGGAGAAAAAAAATCTGGTTCTTATTATGGCAACTTGCAATGAAGAGAAGTCTGGGAGTTCAAAGAAAAATGTCCCAGGAAAAGCACAGCCCATTAAAATTCATTCTAAGTGGTCGAGACGGTAATTGGAAAGAAGCCTTTCTCAGTGCGAGGTTGGCAGCCTGGTCCCCCTCCCTCCAATCATTTCTCCCTGACAAGAGGTCATTCCAAAGAGGAACAAAATTAACAAGGATCGGTTACTAAGACAGGCTAAATTGACTGAAGAAATAAAAACTCCAGAGCTCAGTTGAAAGGATCAAGACGGGAGGAGTGAGTATACTCTCCTTCCAAAGCCAGAATCCACTTTGGTTTGACTTGAGGGTCACAGAAGCTCCCTCTCCCTTCCCACACTCACCTTTGCCGTCCAGTAAAACCCCTCTCACCTGATGATCCTCTGGGGCTTGATTTTCTACCAGCAGTAAGTTCCTAACTGGATTCTCTGAGCCAAGGCATCTTTTGTGGCTCTAAGTGCTTGTTGGAGGTCTGCGGGGCAGGAGGGATGAGAGCCAGAAGAAAGCAGAACTTTGCTTCACCCTCTGCTCCCCACCTGTGCCCTACGTTGAAGCCTTGGGCCTCTCCAGGCTGGAAGGTTTACATATTTGATGTAGCGGTGGCACCAGAATGACTAAATCTGAAGGGCTTGGGGTGGCGGAATGGTTGGAAGGCAGTGTTAGGGGGCTCATCTATAGCTGTGCTTACTGAGAAGCCTACCGTTTGGGCTCACACTATCTGCTGAGTTGGTGGTTTGGTGGGTGGGTGGGGTTTGAAGGAGAGCATGGCGGAGGTAACATCGTTCATCCCCGTCAGCTCTTCCATTGGCCCTGATACTTCATGAAAGGGGGCGGCCCACCTCATAATAAACAGCCATCATTCAACCCTCCGGGGCAGCCCGTCCCTTCCGGCGAGTCCATATGCCATCAGCCCCATGCCCAGCATTGGGTATTCATTCCTTTGACCTAAGGAATTGGCCTGTAATCAAATGCTCTTGTCTCCCCGGTCTGACACCCCTGCCTAGTGGGAAAGTGAATTGATGGATGTAATCTGTTCCAGATGAACCCCAATTTGGTTGAGAGGCAGCGGGCAGGAATTAGGAGCACTGAGGAAGGGGGCAGAAATTTGACACAGTCGATGCTGAAAGGGAGGTGGGAGGTGTCAGAGACAAAATTGCCCTTTTCACCTCGGGGTGGCCCTGGATAGCAGCAAGAAGGAGCACCGTTCTTTGTGCTTTACCCCACAATTCTCATGGGTCCTATTGTTTTTCTTGAACAACAGAGGCCACTGATGCCTGCCTGTTTCATCCAGGTCAGTTTCCTCTCTTTCTGAGCCTGCCAGAGAGTCAAGGGTCAAGCTCAGCCCAGTTTGACCTGCTGACTTTTTAGACTGAGCCCCTTTTGTAAACAAAGTCAGGCTTTTCCTGCCTTAATTAGAAGCCCCTAGTATGAATGGCAGTGTTATTTGGTGATATTTGGTTTGGGTATGAGGAAAGAACTTTTCTCTTCCTTTCTTTTCCTCTTGTGGTTTGCTTTTAGATTACTCAAATGGAGGAAAATGTCCCCAGGTAATCATTCAAGTAGTGCCAAGGTAGCACTCCATGTTTACTCATATATTTTCCACCCTGTGTATTCCTCTTCACCTCGGATTCTAAGGCAATCTTACGCCTTTCTTTTTCCTGTGTAATTTCTTCCATTTCCAGAGAACATTTTTGCCAGTAGCTAAAAGGAGCTGCCTTTAAGTATCAATGAGATAGTGGAAATGCTGAAATGCTCATGCTTGCTGAAATAAAAAGAGCTAGCATTGTTTCATGCATTGTGGAGATGAGTGAAGCTCTCTGCTAAGCACAGTACCTGCCCATCTCAACCAATCCCCAAGCAATGTTACTAGGTAGGTTCTGTCACAATCCTCAGTTTACCCATGGAGACCTGGTGCACACAACAGTGTGACCGAGGTCTTATACCCGGTTGATGGCCAAGTCAGGAGTCACACCTCATCTGAGGGGCTTCTGAGTCTGAGAGCCCCATCCCGGGGCTGCACTGCTTCCTTCTCAACAAGGCCTTGTTAGCATTTGAAAGAGTTGGGGCAGAATGGGGAGGTGAAGCAGATGAGGAACTTCCGTGAGTATCCTTTAGACAGGGATGAAGTCCCCATGGGTGTAGAATTCCATGCCAGCCTATGAAGGAACTGGCCTCGGAATGATGGTGGTGCTGGTCTTTCCAGCCTGTACATTCAGCCTGAGGTTAAGAAGCAGAGGTTCATCACCTGAAATAAAATCGATACTCCTTGCTGTGGACTACAGGTTCTCTATACTCTGGCCCCTTCCCGCTGCTCTACTCTTCTCTCTGCTACTCTCACTTAGCATCTGCTGCCTCACCCTTCTTGTTCTTGGGTGTTGCCAAGCTCATCCCAGCTCAGGGGCTTGGCACTTGCAGTGACATCTGCCTGGAGCACTCAACCCTGGGATCTTTGCAGGGCTCGGCTCATTCCTTCGCTTCTTTCACATTCCTCTGGAAGGATCCTCCTCTAACCAGACTAGCTCCACCCTGTCTCTACCACCTTGCTCTCCTCCTTTGAACGGCTTGTTTTCTCCATAGCACCATTGCCTGAGACGACAATATTTATTTAGTTACATGTTCATGGCCTGCCATCCCCACCAGAATGTGAGCCCCACAAGTGCAGGGTCTTTGTCCACCTTGCTCACCACTGGATTCCCTGCAGCATGACAGTGCCTAGCACATATGTGTTGAATGAGCAGATGAATTCATGGAGTCTGTGGCATCTGCCATTGTCAGAATCTCTATCAGCTGATTTCTGGGCTTTTCCAGTTCTAGGATAAATTATTTAAAATGACACAATCCTGGGCTTCCCTGGTGGCGCAGTGGTTGAGAGTCTGCCTGCCGATGCAGGGGATGTGGGTTCGTGCCCCGGTCCGGAAGGATCCCACGTGCCGCGGAGCGGCTGGGCCCGTGAGCCATGGCCGCTGAGCCTGCGCGTCCGGAGCCTGTGCTCCGCAACGGGAGAGGCCGCTGCAGTGAGAGGCCCGCATACCACAAATAAATAAATAAATAAATAAATAATAAAATAAAATAAAATGACACAATCCTGTGAAAATGTAATCTTGTTATAATAGATATCTTTTACATATGCATTAGTTTAGTTCTTTAATGACCATGGATAAATTGTTCTAATTGATATCAATATTTCTGTTTCATGGATGGTAAAACTGAAGCTCAGAGAAATGCATTGACTTGCTAAAAACCGTATAAGCTTTGAGCAAGAATTTTATCATATAAATACATGTGGAAATTCGATTTGTGTATCTATTGTTATAGAGTAGAAAGAGCCTAGGATTTGGAGTCAAAAGTTTTATATTTTATATTTTGTATTAGTTTGCATTTTAGCATGTTTATCACAATACTATCCCAGACAACAGACTTCCTTTTCTAAGCATCAGTGTTCTTATTGTAAATGAGGATAATACATTTTTAAAAATAGGACTTCATTCACAAGACTACCTGTGATAGCATATTTAGTATTTAGTAGAGTCCAGCATACCTGTTAGGCACACAGTAAATATTGGTTGACTTATACAAACCTGTTTCCTCACCTGTAAAATACTATGCCCACCTCTCGGGGTTGTTATTAAGCTCAAATAAAGTAAGGTGTCAAAAGTACTTCATGAACTATAAAAAGCATAATGCAAATGTTAACTGATTATATTATTGTCATTTTTCAAAACACTGGACATCCTAGAACTTTCTAAAAGAGAAATAAGTGTAATGAAAATATTCTTTTCATCCTAAGACATAATTGGGAAAACCATTCAAGACATTTATGTTACCAAGAGAGAGTCCTTCTTGTCCTGTGAGGTTTCCACAACTTTACAGTTTACTCTTTTTTAAAAAAAACAATTTAATATATTTCTTTATTTTTGGCTGCGTTGGCTCTTCATTGCTGCACGCAGGCTTTCTCTAGTTGCGGTGAGCGGGGGCTACTCTTTGTTTCAGTGCTCAGGCTTCTCATTGAGGTGGCTTCTCTCATTGCGGAGCACGGGCTCTAGGCGCACGGGCTTCAGTAGTTGTGGTGCACAGGCTTAGTTGCTCCATGGCTTGTGGGATCTTCCCGGACCAGGGCTCGAACCAGTGTCCCCTGCATTGGCAGACGGATTCTCTTTTTTTCTTTTTAATTAATTTTTTTTTTCTTGCGGTACGCGGGCCTCTCACTGTTGTGGCCTCTCCCGTTGCAGAGCACAGGCTCCGGTCGTGCAGGCTCAGCGTCCATGGCTCACAGGCCTAGCCGCTCCGCGGCATGTGAGATCTTCCCAGACCAGGGCACGAACCCGTGTCCCATGCATCAGCAGGCGGACTCTCAACCACTGAGCCACCAGGGAAGCCCAATTATTTATTTTTGACTGCGTTGGGTTTTCGTTGCTGCGTGCGGGCTTCTCATTGTGGTGTCTTCTCTTGTTGCAGAGCATGGGCTCTAGGAGCGCAGGCTTCAGTAGTTGTGGCACGCGGGCTCAGTAGTTGTGGCTTGCGGGCTCTAGAGCGCAGGCTCAGCAGTTGTGGCACATGGTCTTAGTTGCTCCACGGCATGTGGGATCTTCCTGGACCAGAGGACCAGGGCTTAAACCTGTGTCCCCTGCATTGGCAGGCGGATTCTTAACCACCGTGCCAGCAGGAAAGTCCCATTTATGGTTTACTCTTATGCACAGAATTTTTAAAAGAAGCTTCAAAAAACTTGACTCTGTTATTCCTTTACAGTGGTACTAAGTGTAGATAGTGCTTTCACAAGTTTTGTTATTTGCTGGACGCATGGGAACTTCTCTGCTTGAATCCTTGCCTATGCTGCCATTAATATTTTACACGTTATTTGAAAAGAGTTGGAACTTATCTTTGAGGGAACCGGAAGGGGTACATAAGACAGCTTTCTCATGAATCCCTAACTGTAACTTTGTCAAATCTCTTTGAGTCTTCAGTACTAGTCAGCCTTTTCATTTATTCTTGTTTTCTGTCTGGTTAACGTGCTTCTGAGCTGGTCACTCAGCAAAGCAACCAGTGCTGTCACAGGTGGGAGTTTTAGTCTACTCACCTTGCTTGGTTCAAGGTAGACGGAAACATTTCTCCTGAAAGTTTTCTTCAAAAAGTGTATCTCTTACCGTAAAATAGAATATGTGAAGCTGGCTTCCCTGGTGGTGCAGTGGTTGAGAGTCCGCCTGCCAATGCAGGGGACACGGGTTCGTGTCCCGGTCTGGGAAGATACCACATGCTGCGGAGCGTTTGGGCCCGTGAGCCATGGCCGCTGAGCCTGCGCATCCGGAGCCTGTGCTCTGCAACAGGAGAGGCCACAACAGTGAGAGGCCAGAGTACCACAAAAAGAAAGAAAGGAAAAAAAAAAGAATATACGAAGCAAGGGTTATTTAGATTCCTTTTTAATTTGAAAATTTCAAAAAGATACACATATACCCTCCAAGTAACACTCACACATAATCCTTGAACTGCAGCAAAATATAAATAAAATAAGTGAATACATGTAAACTGAGTTATATCATAACTAATGTTATTTCAGAATAACATTTTAGCTTTGTGAAGGGTTAGCCCATTGTGGGTAACTCTGAACTAGAGAGTAGCAAATGAATTGATAAATCCTAGGGAGGTATTATTATGCCAGTAGGCTTTACGCTTTTTAATCTTCTGCATTACGTTCCCTCTTACAGCCTCGATAGTGAGTCTTCCACAGACTGAGTCTACATCTTGTCCCCTGCCACACTCAGCAATACCTTTTGTGGCTCTGGAGGGACCAACACTCTCTACCTCTGGTCCCGTCTCCAAGTTTCTACCCATGAGAAGTGCCATGGCCCCTTTTCATTTTTCTCTGGAGCTGTCACCTCTCTCCCCCTTGATTCAATACTGATGGTAATTTTCTTTCTCAGGCACATTCCCTGAGGATCCCTTAAGGGAATGGCTAAGAGGTTGAAACCTAGGCCAGTTGTTCAGAGCCAATGCATGCTAATAAAAGAAATAAATCACCTACCAGCATTCAAAAATATATAGGTAGATAAGCAAGAGGAGAAGAAATACAAGCCACCTGTTTTTTTAAAGCATGCCTTTGGTCCCAGATAACTCCAGGAATAGATTAAATGGTATATTAAAAGGCACTTACGTATCATGCCTGCTCTTGCAAAAGTAATGGATCAGAGTACATTCCACACGGAGTTTATTATGCCTGCCATCAGGGCTGGATGGCATGTGGACATATTTGCACATTGTGGAAACAGTAGCTTGGTTTATGACAACTCAAGTCCTGAGCTCACATCAGAATCTGACAGTTATGCCCATGACTCTATGGGAGCTGATTTATCCTGGACCATTTAAAGTCAGCAGATACTTTTTGCTATCTGAGTCCTGCCCTTTCTGTCTCTGGGCTGGTGGCTGTCTCTTTAGTGAAAATAGAAAGGGGCTACCTTGTGACAATGATGAATGATCCCTGTTTGAACACAGTTCAGCCACCTTTAGTGTTTAAGGCCAAGGTCATTTTTTTTCATGATGGTGTCTAGTCATTGCCACCCAGCTAGATGGGACTGGAAGTTACCAGATCACTGCTTGCTTAACTAATCATTCATTGCCTAGGGAAGTCAGTTCTGGGAAGACCAAATAAAATCTGTGTCTTCTGTATAGTTTCCTATATCCTCATTTTATACATGTTGGCCCCCTAGTGAGGTCCCTACTATTTAACAACTGAAAAGAAAAATGGAGTTTTACTAATTGTAGCTCAGTATTAACTCTCCTGTGTTAGTTATCTCTTGCTGTGTAACAAATAACTCCAAAACTTAGTGACCTAAAAATAATAATCAACATTTATTTTCCCACAAAGTTTCTGTGGGTCAGGAATTCAGGAGCAGCTTAACTGGATAGTTCTGATTCAGGGGCTCTCGTGAGGTGGCAATCAAGATGTTAGCTGGGTCATCCTGCTGCCATCTAAAGTCTTGACTTGGGCTAGAAGATCTGCTTCCAAGATGGCTTACGCACATGACTAGTAAGTTGGTACTGGCTATTGGTAGGAGGCCTCAGTTCCTCATGGATGAGTCTCTACAGGGCTGCTTGAGTGTCTTTACAATATGGTGGCTGGGTTCCCCAGATGATCCAAGAAAGCACAAAGTAGAAGCCCCAGTACATTTTATGACCTAGCCTCAGAAGCCACACTTCATCATTTCTGTAATATCTTATTGGTTACACAGATTAGCCTCATTCAGTATGCAAGGGAACTACAAAAAGGCATGAATACCAGTTGGCCAGGATTATTGGAGGCCATCTTAATGGGGGCTACCACACTCTCTATAGCCCTTCAGAATTTGAATCCCCTCTAGGAGAAAATTCTAATAATGTTATTTCAAATAAAGAACCAAAGGTGCTCTTAGGATCTGTAGGTTCCATCAGTATTAAATATGGCTACCAAACAGTGTCAGTATTATATGTAGTCCTGTTAAAAGAAAGATTTAATTCCAAACATCTGATTTGATGTTTGTTAAGAAACAAAACAGTCCAGAAAAGTCAGGGTTACACACTTTTTGATCACACTTTCCAAACAGGATTTTCTTCTACCATGATGAAACCATATGGGCACTATCAGTTTTCTTTTCTTCCCCAGTGTTTGCATTGAGGAAAGTTAAACAAACAAATCAGAACTGAACCCTTTCACAAAGTTACCATTGTCATGGATAACCATCCTGGAGTGCAGGCCAGTTTCTTTTGTTAGCTGCTGCTTTGAAATCCATAGCCAAGATTGCCTGGCACAAAGTTTTGCGTGTTGGCAAGCCAACCCCGGTGAATTGGAAGTGCATTCAGAGCTAAAGGAATAAGACCAGAAGTGTTGTAGAATCATATCTCTGATAGCCTCACGGTTAGACAGAATCTACAAGATCCTCCAGGCCAAACTTCCAATGTATGCAGGTATATATTCTGAAATACTAAAGATGTGAAGATGATCATCCTGCTTCTGCTTTAATATCTTAAGTAAGAAAAAGCTTAAGCTACCACTCCCTTTAATTGTCAAAGAGTTCTAATTTGCTGCTTAAGCCACATTTTTATCTCTGTGTATCTTCTGACCATTGACCTTCCCCCCTACCAACCCCTGGAACAAAACCAAATGTGAAATTACTTCAGATATTTGAAAACCACTCTCATGTGGGTCTCCTTAGTCTTTTCCAGGTTAAATAGTCCATGTTTGTTTGGCCTCCAAATCCCTTGCCATCTTAGTTTCAAGGTCCATCAGAAAACGTGGTGTCCATTCATTTGTGCGACCAAGAATTTGTTGAATGCTGTCTGTTGGCAAGGCACTGTGTCAGTCCAGATGTCTGAAAAAGACACAGTTGAGTGGAGCTGTTTCTTCCAGTTAACTTAGATGTTATGTTTCTGTTGATGTCACCAAAGATTACATTAGTTTTTTTGTAGCCATGTCAAACTATTGGATTATTTGGGGCTGTGATCAACTAAAATGATCAGTTTTTGTTGAAGGGAACTCTTCTCAGTTGTCTTCCCAACCCTGTAATTGGTTTTTTAATTTTTTGAATCTAAATGAAAGACTTCACGTTTATCTCTATCCAATTACATCTCATTGGTCCAGCTCATCATTCCAGTCCATCGAAGTCATGTTGATATTTGCTGACTCTTAGATCTTGACTTCATTGTATTAGTATTTCTTGCTGCTTTGTGTATTCATCTGCAGTTTTGATCAGCATTTCTTCTCTCTTTGCGTCCAAGTCACTCCTAGTAATGGGGAGTAGAATAGGACCAGTGACAGAGTCATTTGGTGGGTCATTAGACCCCTCCCTTCCCCCTTCCATCCCCTCTTTGTGAACAGATTTTCAGCCAACTGTGAGTTGCCCAAATTATACTGTCATCTGGTCTGCATTTCTCCATCTTGTCCACAAGAATTTCCTGAGAGACTTTGCCAAATGCCTTGATTAATCAACACATGCTGGGTCTCTGACATTCCCAGTTGTCTGTTGTAGTGACCTGCTTCTTGCTCCAGAGGCAGAGAGGGAATGGGGCAAAGCTGGGAACGGTTCTATCTTCTGCTCCAACTCCCTAACCACTGAAGTCCTAGCTCAAGCTAGGGGACTGCCAAGTTCATGAAGATGTATCTATTGACTGACCCCTTGACCTGACTCTTTAGAACCAAGACATACCTTGTTGCTTAAAAGTATTATAACCTTGATTAGAACCCTAGTCTCTTCATTCCTGATCAGCTGTTCTTTCTATCTTGGGTTCACGTCACTCTCCCCTTTTGACCTCATTTGTCTGTTCTCTACCTTGCTTTGATCCTCAGGTTCATGGGTTTTCATAATTCAAATCACCAAATATTATGAGTACTTAGTGTATGTCCCTGTACAAGATATGGCCATGCCATGTCAATACTTTTTTTTTTTTTTTTTTTTTTTTTTTTTTTTTTTTTTTTGTGGTATGCGGGCCTCTCACTGTTGTGGCCTCTCCCGTTGCGGAGCACAGGCTCCGGACGCGCAGGCTCAGCGGCCATGGCTCACGGGCCCAGCCGCTCCGCGGCACGTGGGATCTTCCCGGACCGGGGCACGAACCCGTATCCCCTGCATCGGCAGGTGGATTCTCAACCACTGCGCCACCAGGGAAGCCCTGTCAATACTTTTTAATGCACCCTACACAACTTCCCAAACAACAGTCCATAACAAGCCACCCTGGTCAGCTCTGCTCCACCTTAGGAAGTCCTGCAAACTCACACCTGTCCCCACCATCCTGGACACCTAAGATGGTGTCTCCATTATTTTTGGCTTCATGCCCTGCCATGCACATTGTCTTTGGGTCTTAGTTTTGGTAACTGGGTTCAGACAGTGTACTCTGGCTCAGACCTTGTTTCCCACCAGTATATGACTTCTATTGGATAAAGCACTGTAGGTAGGATGCATATTGCCCTGCCCCACCCTGGAACCTCCGTCACAGAACTTGCCCTTCACCTGTCAGAAAGATTAGAAAGACAGTGGACAGAAAAATAGATGGAAAGACTGGGTTCCAGTTCCCAGTCCAGTACTGATAATCCAGTATAGTGTATTGCCTGTTAATTTTAGATAAAGCATACTTTTGCAGGGGAGGGGTGCTGATTTGTAGTAATGAGACCCAACCATCATTCTTGGTGATAAGAATGAAAAGGTACCCACCATCAAGGGTCACAATTCAAGTAACTGTGTTACCCACAGTCTGTCTCTTCTAGAGTCTATAGGACCTTTAAGTTGTGAGCAACATACTCAATAAGTTTGACCTAATTTTTTCATGGAAAATATAGAGCTTTGGTGCTTTTTTCTGGGACACACTCATTGCCTTAGTATAGAGTCATAATCTCATCTGGACATTTTCCTCTCTAAAGCTTAAGCTTTTAACCCTCTAGATCAAAAATCCTCTGCCATGTTTTCTGCAGTTTGGGGAGATGTATATTGTTTCTTTTATTTCTTTGTCTTAGAGTTTTTGTTTTTCCTAATTTTATTGAGATATAATTGACATTTAACATATTTTTAAGATGTACAACATGATTTGATATATGTATGTATTGTGAAATGATCACAATAAGTTAACATCCATCACCTACTTACAAATATTTTCCTTGTGATGTATATATTTTTAAGATATAATCTCTTAGAAACTTTCAAATATACAATACAGTATTGTTAATTATATTCAACATGCTGTACATTACATCCCCAGAACTTATTAATCTTATAACTGGAAGTTTGTACTTTCTGATCACCTTCACCCATTTCCCCCCATCCCCTACCCCCTGCCTCTGCCAACCACCAATCTGTTCTCTGTTTCTATGAGTTCAGTGTTTTTAGATTCCACATATAAGTGAGATCATACAGCATTTGTCTTTCTTTGATTAATTTCATTTATCATAATGCCCTCAAGGTCTATCCATGTTGTCTCAGTGGCAGGATTTCCTTCTTTTTATGGCTGAATAATATTCCCTTTTATACATATGCCACATTTTCTTTGTCAACTCATCCATCGATAGACACTTAGGTTGTTTCCATGCCTTGGCTATTGTAAGTAGTGCTGCAATGAACATGCAGGTGCAGATATCTCTTTGAGGTAGTGATTTCATTTCCTTTGGGGTTATACCCAGAAGTGGAATTGCTGGATCATATGGTACTTCTATTTTTAATTTTTTGAGTAACCTCTATACTGTTTTCCTTAGTTGCTGCACCAACCTACATTCCCACCAACAGTTCATAAGAGTTCTCTTTAATTTACATTGTCACCAACACTTGTTTTCTCTTGTCTTTTGGATGTTAGCCATTCTAATAGGTGTGAGATGATATCTCACTGTGGTTTGGATTTGCATTTTCCTGATGGCTAGTGATGTTGAACATCTGTTCATGTACCTGTTGGCCACTGGTATGTCTTCTTTGGAAAAATGTCTATTCAGTTTATCTGCTTGTTTTTTAATTGGAGTGTTTGGTTTTTTTGCTATTGAGTTGTATTTTTCTTTATATATTTTGGATTTTAACCCATTATCAAATATATGATTTGCAAATATTTTCTACCATTCTGTAGGTTCCCTTTTAATTTTGCTGATGGTTTGCTTTGCTGTGCAGAAGGTTTTTAGTTTGGTGTAGCCCCACTTGTTTAGCAAGACCCAACTTGCTTTTGTTGCCTTTATTTTTGGGGTCAAATCTAAAAAATCATTACCAACATGGATGTTAAGGAGCTTACTCCCTATATTTTTTCCTAGGAGTGAGGTGTACACTGTTTCTGCCCAAGAAATCATAGAATCCTTATTTGTAAACCCTGCCTAGGTAGCCAGCTACCAATTTCCCATGTATTCCATGATCTTCCAAATCTATGGCCTTCAATTGGAGTAAGAGATGAAAACATCACCTTTTTCCTTAAATCAGAGGTCCCCAACCTTTTTGGCACCAGGGACCAGTTTAGTGGAAGACAGTTTTCCCATGGATTCGGGGGGCTGGGGGGTGGGATGTGTCTCAGGAGGTAATGTGAGCGATGGGGCCTGGCAGGTAGATGAAGCTTCGCTCGCTTGCCCGCCGCTCACCTCCTGCTGTGTGGCTCTGTTTCTAACAGGCCGTGGACTGGTACAGGTCCATGGCCCGGGGGTTGGGGACCCCTGCAAATCTTTAATTCCCTACTTAGGAAAGTGAATATATGCTTTTTTTTTTTTTTTTTTTTTTTTTTTTTTGTGGTACGCGGGCCTCTCACTGTTGTGGCCTCTCCCGTTGCGGAGCACAGGCTCCGGACGCGCAGGCTCAGTGGCCATGGCTCACGGGCGCAGCCACTCTGCGGCATGTGGATCTTCCCGGACCGGGGCACGAACCCGTGTCCCCTGCATGGGCAGGCGGACTCTCAACCACTGCGCCACCAGGGAAGCCCAATATATGCATTTTTAACATCAATTTATATCCTCTAAATGATAAGTGAAAATGAATGTTTAAAACTTTCCAGATTAAGTAAAATTTGTACTTGTGTGTGGCCCTTACCTGGGTTATTTATTCCCTGGTTGGGTGAGTGACAATAGCACTCAAGCCCCTGGCTCTCCCACTAAACACTAGGAAATCGGAGCTTTTAGCCACTGAAATTCTTTACTAAATGAGCCTGTTTCTACTCATTTTCAAATGTATTAATCGACTCTAACATTTCACTGTGAAGAAAACAAGGTTTTTATTAATTGAAGCGGGATCTCCCACCGGATGTTCGGTGTGATTGGCTGCATCATTACATAATAGTAACAAACAAATGAGCCCCCTTTGAACTCAGCAGTTCAGGCTCCTACTGTATCTTGGCTGTGGTTCCATAGTTTGACACTTATGCTGCAGTTAATTAGGGTGACTGTGAGAGGTAGACAGAAGCAGAGAAAAGGCAGGATTTAAAAGCTGTTCCTGCTACCTTTTGGGGAGTTTTAAGTTCTTTCTACATTATAAAGCTAAATGATAGATTTATGCTTCATTTTCTCCCTGGCCTCCCTCTTTGGCTTCAGATTTAATGAGCCCAAAGGAAAGGGGATTCATTATTTAAAATCTGGGTGACGTGCATTTAAATTTAAGATTTGTATTTGCCTAGACTTTTTATTCCGGCAACCCCCAAAGTTACCTACATATAAATCAAACTTCATCAGTTACATGGTCGGTATTCATCTCCCCAGTTGGGAAAAGCTTAATCTAATAGGTTATTTCCCAAAACTTGCTTTGTTGCTTTTTTATTTGTGATGCATATAGTATCAGCTGGAGGAGGGAGGAAACTGGAAAGAATGCTTCGGTCACTTTACATGAGTTTTTAAATAGGGGCAAATAAGGGAATGCCTATTCACAGTGCTATTGGCAATTCCTTGGGGGGTCGGTGCTAACGTTTCCTGTGACAACAGAGTGAGATGTCTAGAAAGCAGGGCCCAGGATGAAATTGATGCAGGGAAGAGGGCCTGACCTACCCTTCCTTGAGAATTCTGAAGGATATTTCTTCTTCCTCTTCCAGCTTTTCTGTTCCTCTTGTACTTTAAACACAGGGAATAGAGGCCTGAGGAGGAGAAGCTGGACCAGGGAAACAAGGTCAGACTGGATGTGCCATAGACCCTCACTGCCCGCCTGCTCCCCAGGCCCCCCAGTCTGAGGCCCTATCGTGCTTTAAAAGGTCCTTTCCTTTATCTGCCAGACCTCCTTCTCTGGCCCCGTGGAAGAAGCCTCTAGGTAGACTCTCCCTAAGTTCCATTCTGCATTCCTCAAGTGTTTGTTCCACTCTCTGGATCTCTCTCAAATGCTGTTCTCCTCCCTCCCCTGGTAGAGGCGATCGTTACCTCCTGCTTAGATTGCTGCAGTGACTTGGAAATTGTTCCCTCGCATCTTGCTGACTCGTCCCTGATCCTCTTTCTGTGTTGCAGCCAGGGCTGTCTTTCCAGAAGGCAATGCCAGTCTCGAGCTCCTCTGGTTAAATCTGGAGGGACTTCATGCTTGTGGCCCTGAAGATGAAATCTCCACCCCCTAACAAATCTCCGAAGCGGTTCATGACCTGACCTCTGCTATCTCCCGTTCCTCCCCTCTTGCCCTGCTAAGCTGTATTCCAGCTACACTGGACTGGACATGAGCTCTCATGCCGCTGGACCTAGTGCCTCAAGGTCCTCTGGTCTCAGCTGAGACAGACTTCCTTACCCAGACCCTTAATCAAGTGTCTCCTCTCAGGTATTGCTTCACATTTATAACCAGAGCCCCAAGTTTCCCCTCCAAGAAACCCTATTAAATTCTAAGAAAGGCCTAGAAGCTCCAAAGCATTTCCCATGATTTCCAGAGACTTCCCAGCCTTGCCTTTTCATGCCTCTCTCTGCCTCTTCACTTCAGTATCTTCATGTGCTACCTTGGTTTCTGTCCTCATTAGTCAAGCCCCCAAATCCATTTCCTGCAGAAATCCACATGGTATGAGTTTACTTTCATGAATTGACTATCTTTACTGAAGATTGAGGTGATCATGAGAGGTGACTTTAACAAGTGATCGGTCATATGTCCCTTCACTGGCTCAATCCTCATTCCACGGTCTTTTTCTTATTCCCCTTTACATTAAGTTCAACTCTAATAGAAATAATAATAATAATTGCTGTGATCTAAAGGAGTTTATTTCCGTCTCACATTGAAGAAGTCGGAGAGTGTCAGGGCAGTTTTGTTGTCCTCAGTATGAGTCCTTCTTTCATTTTATTTCTTCATACTTGGCGGTTATTCCTGAGGTCATCTCACTATCTAAAATGACTGCTGCAGCTCTAGCCATTACTCATACATTCTAGCCAGCAAGAAGGGCATGCACTCTCCCTTTAAGAATATTTCCCAGAAGTTGCATAGACCACTTCTGCCTCCACCCTATTGGCCAGAAGTTAGTCATATGGCCATCTCATTACAAAGTAAGTTGGGAAATGTAGTCTTTATCTGGGCAGCCATGTGCCCAGTTAAAACCTAGAGGTTCTATTACTATGGAAGAAAGGGAGAATAAATATTGTGGGGGCATCCCATAGACATATAACACCTATAACAATAAACACCCATCCACTTTTCTTGCCTTGCCTAGTTTGATGTATGGTCAGGTTTCCTCCAAGCTTCACATTTGACCCAGGAACTTGTTTGGGTATATTTCCCAAACACCTATAGCTTACTTCCAAAGAGGGTGCTGCTGAAAAAAATTTTTCTTCATCTTATAAACCATGCTGACTTCTCTGTGTCCTGCATTGCTCAGACACCCTGTGATTGTCATGGGTCTGTACCAGTGGGGTTCCTTGGGTTGCACACATAGGCCTGGTCTGTACACATACGTAACAGTTTCAGTCGACTCAGGTCACAGTTTCAGATTTACCAGTTCTCAGAATGCAACAGCAAATTCACAGATCAACAGCCATGGTGAACAGTAAAAGAACAATGTGAGAATGTCCTTGGTATGGCTCCCTCATAGCTGCAGGTCCATGGACACACACTAATGTCTGGGTTCAAGGCTGAGAAGCTACCCACCAACTTCTTCTGATAGCTCCCTTCTGGTGAGGTGAGGCACAGGTGATATTTCTCTACTAAACAGCACCCATATGAATACATTTAGCTGGATATGTATTCAACTTATGCTCAACACATCTGCATCAAATATATCTTTGGAAGACTGCCCTTTTTGGGGAGGAAAGCAGGAAATTCATAATCTGGTTATCTCCCTCCCCATGTTCTCCACTGCACTGGTCTTGCTCACTCTTGACTCCTTTTTCAGTGTTTCACGTGGAACCTGACATAGAATAGGCTTTCAATAAGTATTTGCTTAAAGAATAGATGAAAGAACACCAAATGCTAAACGATGAAGATGCAAAGATAACTGAAACATGGTCTTTATCCTCAGAGCTCAAAATCTAGTGGGGGAAGCCAAACATAAGCAATCATATTGGGCTTCCCTGGTGGCGCAGTGTTTGAGAGTCCACCTGCCGATGCAGGGGACACGGGTTCGTGCCCCGGTCCAGGAAGATCCCACATGCCACGGATCAGCTGGGCCTGTGAACCATGGCCGCTGAGCCTGCGCATCTGGAGCCTGTGCTCTGCAACGGGAGAGGCCACAACAGTGAGAGGCCCACGTACCGCAAAAAAAAAAAAAAAAAAAAAAAAAAAGCAATCATATTATAGAGAAAAGTATACAGTGTAAGTACATGCACAGTGTTGAAGTAGCACAGGGGAGATGTCTGAGCTGGATTTCATTGTATGAATATGAGTTTGCTAGGCCCATGGAGGTAGAGAAACCAACTTGTACAAGGGTCTAAAGGGACAAAACAACCTTACATGTTCAGGCAATAAGTATAAGAGGTCCCCGAACTTAAAGACCTTATAGTTTTTAAAGTAGCTTTTTGTAAAACTAAACTTTTCCTCTTTTTTTCTAGAAGTGATTCATAATTACTACTGATTTATCAAAGTTCAGAGCTTTGATTTAGAATGATGATTTGCATCCATAGAACAGGATCTGGTCATTTGTTAGAGTTCTATCTACTCCCCACCTGGGGGCACCAGTAAAACTGAAAATTTTGCTTTCTTTCCTAGATTTTGAGTACTTGGAGCCATGTGAATGCTACACTTCAGTAATTTCAATATAAAGGTCTTTTAAAACCCCATCAATCACCACAACTAGAAAACAGCAACAACAACAATTGCTAATATTTACATGGCAGAGTGCCAGGTGCTGTTCTAAGCAAAATATATGTGTTGACTCATTGAATTTTTATAATAACCTTATAAGGTAGGTGCTAGTATTATCCCCATTTCATTGATGAGGAAACCAAGTCACCAAGATTTAGTGACTTGCTCAAGGTCACAAAGCTCAAGGTCACTCAAGTGACTGAGTTAGGATGTTAAACTCTTACACAGTTCAAAAGTTTTACAGTGTATTTAAAGTTATCAGGCTGTTTCTTTTATTATTTTACTTTTTGAGCTTTTCTGCTAGGCAAAGAAGTTTTTTTTATGAGGAAAACCAGAAAGAACTTGCTAGGTTTTAGATAACCCCTTGGGCCCTGACATCTCGGGAGCATTCCCTCACCTCCCTGTGCTGTGGGCCCCTCTCCAGCATGGCTTCCCTCTCTGGCTACTCCCTCTGGGGCTGGTCCCCACCTCTGTGCCCATGCCAGCTGCTCTGAACATGAGCACCAGCCCTCTGCATGGGAAGATTCAGAACTAATCACTAGAGCAAGCAGGTGGAGGTATCCAAAAATCAGATCCATAGAACAGTTTCTAGAACGTTCTTACAGGGGGCCCTGCCTCCCTCTGAGACTGTGAATGTACTTAATCCTTTCTGTTTCATCCCTTGAGAGCAGGGTATACCACTCTCACCTCTTCAGTGGCCCTTCTTGCACACCCAGGCAGCCCTGAGGTAGAAGACTGGGTCTGCAGTGTGCAGTGTGCCCCTCTGAGGCCGTCTGGCCCACTGCCCCCCGTTCCCCACCTCTGGCCTGGCCCATGCCCCTTTGTATCACCTCAGTCAGATGTTTGCCTTTTGCAACATAAGGGAGAAGTATAGTCAAGTGGCCAGGAGCAAGGATGGTCTGCTCAGACACACCCGGGTTCAAATCCTGGCTCAGGCATCATACTAAGTATGTCACCTTAGGCAAGTCCCCCAAACTTGTTATTCCTCAATTTCCTAAGCTATAAAATGAGGGTGATAATACCTTCCTGGCAGTGTTGTCCTGAGGATTCAAGTAAGATGATCCCTAATGCTCAGTAGCAGCGGCTCTCAGAGGCTGTCCATACAGTGTCAGAGCCTGGGCTCTGGAGTCCCACAGTGGGTTTGAATCCCAGCTTGGCCACTGTCTAACTGTGTGACCAGTGACTGTGTGACTTCTCCTCCTCTGTAACATGGGGCTAATAGCAGTATCTACCTTATTAGATTGTTGTAAAGATTTCATGCTTATCATATGGTGAAGTGCTCAGTGGGGCTGTCTGGCACATATTGGGTGTTCAATAAATACTAACTACTACTGTTCGTCATTTATCATCATCATTACCACCAGTTGAAGTTAACCCATTCTGGATGAATGATCCATAGTGGCTGTGAAAAGGCTCATCTGAGTGGGGGTCCTTTCCAGCATAGGTCAGACTGTCCCTGTAAGCCTTACTCCTGCTCTCCCTCCACGTTCCCAGTTAGAATCTTCCCAGCTGAAGGTTTCTTTGCTTTTCTTAGTGGACAGCGGCTTGCCTACCCTAATGGGCCGGGTTCCACAGCAGACAAACTAGGAATTTCTCCCTGAGGAGTCTTCCAGAACACTCATCTTTCTCTCAGTGCATCTTTGGAAGTCCCGCTCGCTGACCTGCTTGGAAACTGGAATCTTGATTTTAAGAAAGGTTGATTTCACAGGAGTTTGGCTGTCTGTTATTCTCATAAAGCACATGTCATCTTAATTGAAACTGTGTGAGTGGTAAACTTTGCATTCTAAATTTAGAAAAACGGCATTGGGAGGGAATGTAACCTTTGAAACAGTGGAGGAGACAGTGTGAGTTGTTTTATGTAACTCTGGTGGAAAGAATACGTGGGTCGTGCAGGCTGACAGCTGTTATTGGTGAGGTCTTTCTGAATAGCACGTTTTTAGGGTTTTGTGGGGTTTTTTGTTTTTTCTGACGTTACCCAGTCTTTTTGCAATTGTTATCGACCATATGCAGCTCTGTGAATCTTAACCTGTTTTACTTCATTCAGTACTATTTTAAGAGCTACAACCTTTTTTCTGGGCCATGTCCCAAATAGGACTCTACAGACTAGATCACTCAGAGTTGTTACTGTTTCTGAGTCTTCAAATCCACAAGGTGACCTGTTGGTAAATTATTATTCTCTCTAATGATAGTAATAGCCTCAGTACTAATTCCTGGCATGCTCGTGTCGTTGTAACAAGGTGGTCTCACCCCTCTCTTCTCAGCCCTACATACAGAAGAGAGGCAGGACGCATCCCCTCCCCATTGCCGCTGCTCCTGGTGGGCGGGGGAGTGGTGTCAAGGACCCTGCCTCCTGTTTTGGGAGGCTGTTGACAGTGAGGGACTTGGAACCTAGAGGAGTCTGAATGGGGCCAGCAAAATCCCCATGCATGTGCATGCTGCAGAGATGTGCAGGTCGCCACCAGTGGAGGGCGCTCATGAGAAAGCAACCAGCCCAGTGCAGCATGACCCGGGACTTTCTTACTTAGCAGCCTAGGCTGTTCCAGACCAGTTCAGTAAGAACACCTGGGGCCTGTGTGGTAGTTTTCAAAGCTTCCCAGGTGGTTCAGATGTGCATCCAGGCTGAGACCCACCCTACTGAGGTCCCTCTGGTGATGAACCTTACTGGGCAGTCTCTTGATGCTGACTCCTTCTCATGAGGTTCTCTGGTTAGGCTCACCCGCTGCCCCTCTGACCTCCTCCGGGGTCAGGCCTTGCCCACTCAAGGAATCCTAGTGCCCCAGGGGCAGAAGTAGCCACAGTTCATAGCCTCTTGTGCCCTTACAGAGATATTCTGCAGTATTTGTGCACAGAGGGCAGCATCGCAGTACACACTGTTCGACATTGGCTGCTTTATTCTTGTTCCTGACGGCAGAGTCCTCGATGGCTTCATGCAACCAGTCTGCTGTTATGCCAGATATTTTCCTCTTGACCCTCCAGACCCTTTGGCTGCCCTTTCCATCCCACTGTCGGCCTGCAGGAGGCTCTATATGGATTGTATCATCAGGGCTCCCTCCTCCTGGTTCCCCCATTGGGTTCAGCCAGGGGGAAGCTCAACATGAGACAGGAAGGCGAGAGGAGAGTGAGGTTGGGGTATTTATTCCCTTGCCTCACTTCTTACTTCTTAGGTGCTTTTTCTACATGACCGTTCCCTTTCGGGTTTCAGCAATCTCTCCCTCCTGTTGTCCCGTTGGGCCAAGGGCCTCTCCTTCACTCTCAAGTCCTAAGTTAGTACACTATGCAAGTGATCCTCAAAGTGTGACTGCTGGACCAGCAGAATCAGCATCACCTGGAAACTTAGGAACGTAGACTCCCAGGACAGCCCCAGACCTAGTGATTCAGACACTCTGGGGATGGGGGTCCAGCAGTGTGTGTTTTAACAAGTCCTCTGGGTGATTCTGATGCACAGTTAAGTTTGAGAACCACTGCCCTAAGCCTTCTTGTTTTGCCTTACCCACAACTTTGCTAATAATCCCTTTATTAAGCCCTCCTCAAATTGTCACAATTTGAACCTGCCATCTGTTTCCCTGCCTGATGTACCTGTTTGTGGACACGCATTTAGGTTTGCTTTTCCACACAGTTGTGATCTTTGTTTATAGATCTCTGCACCTATATATGAGCTTATAAGTAGAATAAATTCCTTCACATAGCCTAGAATGTGTATTTTAAATTTCAATAGCTATTGCCAAATTTGTTCCCCCAAAAGGTTGTCCCAATTTGCTATTTTCTAAACTGGTCTCTAGTTATTTCACATTGTAGTACCTCTTCCAGTGGCTGTTAATTGACCAGACGGGGGCAGTGTGTCAGGGTCATACTTCTCAGACTTGGGTGCACACAGATCACCTGTGGATCTCGTTCAATGCAGATTCTGATTTGGGAGGTCTGGAGTGGGGCCTGAGAGTCTGCATTTTTAACAAGTTCCCAGGTGATCCAGGTCTGTGCTGGTCCTGAATAACAAGGAGTTAGAGAGTAAGCATAAAGTAATGGCTGAGAAATAGGCTTTGGGTTTAAATCCCCAGTCAACCACATACTGTGACTTTTGGCAAGTTTCTTAATCTCCTTGAGCCTCAGTTTCTTCATCAATAAAATGGGGATTGGATCATAGGTTTTACGATGATCGAATAAGGTAACACATATATGTAAACTAAAGTACTTAGCAAAAGGCTTGACACATCACTGACATTCCACAAATGGGAGCTCAGATTCTTCTTTGCCCCACCCCTGCCTATTCCTGATGGTTATTTGCCCCACGTTCTGTCTGTTGCTGATACTTAGCTGCCCTTAACTCCCCTCAAACAGCTTCCAGTGTCCCAGACTGGCAGCTTCTCCAGAAGGTTCTGCTTATCTTCAAGTCAGCCCCCGGATCCTAAGCGATAGCTGGAACCCAGTACTATTCTGCTTTAGCATCTTTAGAAGGGAGCTTGTGGCCAAGTCACTGCCAAACCCTCTGCTGAGCCATTGTTCCACTAATTCAAGAAACGTTGGAGACATTCGCTTTTAGTAAAGTGAGTCTTAGGAGCACCAGCTGCCCCAGCAGTCTCCCAGGCAGACATCTAATCCATCTTTTTCTTTAGAATGATCTTAATCCTAATGAAAACCTTTAGGAAAGTTTCTAATCCTTCTTTTCTTTTGGATGAGCTTAAGGGAACCCCCCCCCAGTGGCATCCTCCCATTTGGAGCAGAAGGTAGAGCGCCTGAATTACTCCCAGCAATATCTAAACTCTGCTTTCTAGGGAACTTGGCCATATGCAATCTTGCCTACAGATACCACTCATAGCCCGTGGGGATATATCTGCAAATTGTCCCCTAAAATAGCGCAGTTCACCCAGGTAAACATGTAAATCATTTGTAATACAGATTCTGGTTTACAGACATTTCAAAAACCAGAGCCATGAGTTCATGGCATTGAGGAGAGGGCTCAGACCTGCACAGGGCCAGCCAGAGCCAGCTGCCCGAGAGTGTGTCCCTGACGGGCTTGCCTCATTCTTCTGTGTGATGTGGAGTGTAGTAAGAGCATGAACAGACAGCCAGGAAAACTGCGAGCATGTGTGGAAATGGCTTTGAAGTTGCCCAGAGGAGTCCAGAAGTGGAGGAAGTGGGTGTGCTGCACCACAGGCCCCGGGTCTTGAATTCATTTTCCCCACACTGCCCGCAGCTCTTGTGCCAGGAGGGTGAACGGACGGGCGGATAGTTCCAGGAGGGGTATGGAGGCCACATTGGGAGCCTCACGCTGCAAGTTACAGAAAAAGAAATAAAAGCTGCTGCTTCCGGTACTTCTTGAGCAGCTCTCTTATCGGTGGGTCCTCGGCCCCTTCCATTTTCGCCCCCTTGGCTGGGTCCGCTCATCCTCCACTGTCGTGCTGCTGATTCTCCAGTCTTCATCACTAGCCCAGATCTCCCTCCCAGTCTCCTGCCCTACGTCTCCAGCTGAACGTCCCTCCAGAGCCCCGCCATCAGCATCCCTAAGGCCGCTCTCCAAACCTGCTTCTCTTTCTCTGTTTCCCACTCCCAAGTAAGGCTTCATGTGAAGACAGTATTCTGCAGCTTAAAAAATGATTACAAACAGTCATTCTGCTTGCTTCCAAACCTGTCCCTGGATCAGGTGCAGTGCAGCAGAGTTGTGTGACCAGATCAAATTGTTCTGGTCCCCAAGGAAGAGGGCTTACACTCTCAGCCTGCTTTGAGGGCTGTTGTTAAAAACAGCCCCATGAAACTGCTAGCTGGCTTTGTGCAGTGTTTTCTTGAAGATGTTGTTCATTACATTCCACAGCAGCCTCTTAATGAGGACCCAAGGAAGAGATTTCCCTCAGGTTTAGCTGAGTAGAATTAGCTGTCTTGGTACTGAGCAGTCAGCCTACTCTGGTCCTGTGAATCCTGTGTCATATTGCTGATCACAGCAGAAAGTTAAGAGCTTACCTCTAGCAAGTACATGAGAAGGTATAGTGTGTTGTGTGCTAACTCCGCTCCTGGCTTTGTTATGTCTTCATCTACTTATTTTAATTTAAGTGATCTTGTATTATAACATATATTTATTTAAGATTAGATATGAAATATAAAGGATTATACCTTCCATTCTCATATTTTTATAAATGAACATGCACATACGGTGTCTATAGAGAGGTATTTATTAAGTAGAAAGATGTAGCTTTTAGTGGAGAACATGATTTGGTGGATTCTTTCCAAACGATGTACTGAATAGTAACAAAATCAAAGTAACAGCATTTTTAGTAACCTGTTATAAAATAGTGCAGCATTGTGAGGAGAGATTTAGATCTCGGACTTCAATTGGAGAGAATGTCAGTTGTAAGTAGCAACCAAAATTCAAGTCCCTTTTATGTGGCTTAAAGCACACACACTCACTTTAATTATGTAACATGTAACAAAAATATTGGGGACCATTTTCTGATAATGAGAGGTCCCTGGCAACCAAATGAGTGTTTGCAAGGGACATGAACCATATGGACTTTCTTCCAGACACTGGGCAGTGTGGCAAAGTGCTCTGAGACCTGTCCTTCCCGTGCTTCCCTAACGGGCCATTAGAGAAAAGGACTATTTGCTGGTTAACAGAGATGAAAGTTTCTGTCATTTTCCTGCAAGTGAACAGGTCTTTAATATATCCTGAAACCACAGGTCTGCTTCATGTCTTGTAACTGAAACAACTATAATCCTTAACACCAGAGAGCAGTGGGCCCCCAGTAGTACAATGGCAGTCCAAGGGAACAGAAACACCTACAGAAAAATTAGGCAGGACATTTTTTGCAAGCCATGTCTGGGATCTGTAAATGCTAGCTGATCACTGGCAGGTTTTTTTGTTTTTTTCTTTTGTTTTAGTCAAATGTTTGCAATGACTCTGCTGTACCGGAGTGAGGTATTTGATGGAGATATTGCACACGAATTCCCAGGAGACTTAAATACCATTCTCCACATCCATTTGTCAGTGTTATTTATCATGTTCACAGCTTCTGTTTCTGATGCCAAATCTTAGTCCTCTTAATTGGGTAAGCTGTCTTTTTCCCTGACACTAATGAACTTATTTTTATTAGAGTCTGCCCTTTCCCAATCATTGCTTCTGGATTTGGGGTTTTACGGACAGATCAAGGGCAAATCATCAAGTTAGAGGTGGAAGAGAAGGTCAGCCTTACCTTTGGGAAACCGTATGAAGACTAATATACAGATATGCTACTCAGAATCTGAAGCAACGGCTTTTTATCAGTTGAGGTAGGAGATGGAAAAATTTGAGGAACAACAGGTTGGGCTGTTTTTAGTACTTTGATGGGAATTTGGTTTAATTTTTGAAACACATTTCAAACTTTAGTTGCCAGATATTTTAAAAACATACCTCTAACTCTCTAGGAAAAGAAAACCTTTTTCCTCTGGAAGGCCAATAATACCTGACAAATTATATCCAGAATTCTATACAAGCTTTAATTGATTTTCTAAATGAAATAACTTTTTGTTTTAATTCTGACTTAAAATTGCTATAAGCTTATTTTTGATACAAAAAAATCAGATGTTCATAAAAAAAATAGTGAAAATATTTCTATTCTTACCACTCAGAGAGAAACACTGCTAACATTTGGTATATTTCTTTTCAGGCTCTTTCCTATACATGTAAACACATATATGTATATATATTTTGTATAAGAAAGGATTCATGCTATACATAAAATGTTTATAACTTGCTTTTTTCTTAATATGTTTTAGATACTCTCCATGTCAATGTGTACATAGGTCACTATCATTAATAATAATGACTATCGGACTTCCCTGGCGATCCAGTGTTTAAGACTCAAGGGGGCATGGGTTTGATCCCTGGTCGGGGAACTAAGATCCTGCATGCCGCGTGGCACAGCCAAATAATAATAATAATAATAATGATAATAATAATAATGACTGTTGAATGCTCCATTATATGTATCACAATTTATTAAATTCCTTAGTTTTTGAAATTTAAGTTGTGTATCAGTCACCTATGGTCATAATAATACTGTGTAACAGACAACCACAAAATCTCAGTGCCCTGTAGAAATTACTTCTTACTCATGAGTTTACAGACTGCCTGCGCTGGCACTGGTGGTACATAATGAGGTAGATGGGGAGGCTCTGATCCATGAGTCTGTCATTGCCCCTCCTGGGATCTTCTCACACTGATGCCAGCTAGTGTTGTATGTTTTCTCATAGTGATGACAAACGTGCAAGGGTGAAAACCCAGTCGCACAAATGCTTGTCAAGCCTTGGGTTGCATCCTGGTCATGAATATTTCAGTCACCAAAGAAAATCACTGGTCCAGCCTGAATTCAGGGGGCAGGAAGTACACTGGGTCCACAGAGAGGGACATAGGAAGAGTATATATTTCCAAACATGAATCTAATATACCACATTGGCTTCATTTTTCATTATTGGAAGCACTGCCGTGAACACTCCTATGCTTACAGTTTACACACGTGATTGATTTTTTTTTAGGATAAATTCATAGAACTGAAAATTGGTCAGGGGTCAAAGTATATATAAAGTTTTGATTTTTATACATGTGACCAGACTGCCTTCGTTAGACTTGTTTAAAAACAAAACTGTTGTCTAGGAATGATTATTTTTACTGATGTTTGTGAGATTGTTTTGGGGAGAGGAGAAAGGAGGATATTCACTAAGCCAAAAAACAACAACAAAATACCTGTACTTGATTGAGAGAAAAAAAGCTCCATTGATGACAAATTTTGCCTTTTAATATAACCTTTAGACTTTGTGAAATAAGAAGCCCCAGTTAGATCCAGGGCAAGGTAATCTGATGACTTCGGAATATCATATTGTTAAACTCGTATGGAAAGTACCGAAAGATATCTATAACTTCTAAGTATATTATAGAATTTGAGTTATTCCTTTATGTATATATATACATATTTTTTTCTTGGTGTTTCTAGCGATTCTTTGAAAATGCATCCTTTTAGCTTTTAACACCAGAAAAGTGGCCCAGAACCATGGGTGCCCTTCCCAAAGTCCAGCATCAACATGGGGTTTAAAAAAAAATGATCCCTACTCCTTCTGACGATACTCTGATCACAAAAGGGCCTAAGATAACAGCCATATCAATTAGTAATGTGTTTGGCTTCAAGTAATAGTAACCAACAGTCACTTAAACCAAGAGGGATTTGTTTTCCTCTCATAACAAAAAGTCTAAAGTTAGGCAATAACCAAAGTTGTTGTTCAGTACTTTAACAACCATATCATCTCTACTGATTCCCTTGGGCTTTCTCTCATGGTCAGGGATGGCCAACCGTCATCTCTGAGATCAAGGCAGAAAGAAGGATAGAAAGGGCAGTACTGTAACTTTTAATAGGAAAGCAAAACTTTCCCATTACTTCTACCTCCAACTAATCTCAACTTATATGTCATTGGCCAGAACTGTTGGCGTGCCCATCCCTAGCTATGGGGGAGACTGGGAAAGTGAAGATTTCTGATGAAGACATCAAGAAAAGAAGAGGGTTGAGAATAGGTATTGGACTGCCAATAAAAAAATGTCTTACACAACAAGGAATACAAAATATTAAAGAGCTATAAAAGCACCATCCAGGGATAGAGAGGGAGCCAAGGGAGAAGGTACACTGGCCAAGTGGGGCTGACTGAAGTCTTGAGTCCTTCAGCCTTCTTCCAAGGTATCAGATACCTCAATTCTTCTTGAATACCTTCTTCTTAAACTTCCCAAAAACTTTATATGTTTGAATATTTGTAAATGTATGGTTTATATCTTATTTGATATATTGGTATCAAAATGGGTAAAAAATTACTAATTACTAATGCTAATTACTGATATTTGGCTTTTGACTGGACATCTTATTTAAGTGAGAGTAATGTTCTTAAACTTTGGTCAAGTGGAGTGAGAGGCAGCGCCTGTGTCCTGAGAAGAGCATTTGATTGTTGGCAATTTGCTTAGGAAAGTAACTTGAACTTTCACAGCCTCAGTTTCTTCTTCTGGGGAAGGGAGACTGCAGCCTTTTTGCCGACCTCATAGTGTTGTGAGCAAAATGTAACAAATGAGAAAGTTCACGGTAAACAATTATGGGCCCTTCCAGTGTGTCCCTGTCTATTTCTCAGTGGGCCCATCAAACAGCTCTTCCCTGAGCCTGGACCTCCTCAAGATTTGAAACTGTGATGGAGACCAGACTACTCCCCAAAGGGAGCTTTTGAAGTATTTTCCTGCAAAATTCCTAAAGCTCTGACCACTAGGGAAATCCTGCTGATCTCACTGGTTCCACCGGCAAAGCTGAATCGTGAAGAGCATCCCTGGAGAATGGTTCTACTTTTCTAAATTAGCTCTCAGAAAGGTCCACATGCTGTTGTTTCCATGAGTAACATCAGAATAAACTGGCCGTGGATCTCTTCCTAAATTGTTTTTTCGATGAAATGGGTACTATTATTATTCCAAATTTAAATTCGAGGAGACCAAGGCTCAGAAAGATTATGTGTTTTGACCAAGATCTGGCTTTTAAACCAGATCTGCCTTATCCAAAGGCAGAACTCTTAGCCTCAGCTCCTGTCAGGGATCGGAGGTAACATCAGCAATATCAAAATTCTCGTCTTCCTCCTCCTTCTCCTCATTATCCTTTAAGCACACCGTTTATCTTACATAACTCTGTCTTCTCACCTCTGAGGTTGGTTGAACTGTGAGTTTATTAGCCCCAGTTTACAGGTGATGAAACTGAGGCTTAGAGACATGAAGTGATCCATCTATGATGCTACAGGGAATTCAGGATTGAGGGAGACCTTGTGATGGAGTAAGACCTGGAGTCAAGTTTCTCCTTCCCAGACAGTTGGAAGCATTCTAATTTAAAAGAGGTCCTGGAGAAGAGAACAGACTAGTGGTTGCCAAGGGGGAGGGGGTTAGGGGAGGGATGGAGTGGGAGCTTGGGGTTAGCAGATATAAGCTTTTATATATAAAATGGATAAGCAACAAGATCCTATGGCATAGCACAGAGAACTATATTCAATATCTTATTATAAACCATAATGGAAAAGAATATTAAAAAAAGAATGTATGTATATGTATAACTGAATCACTTTGCTGTACATAGGAATTAAGACAACACTGTAAATCAACTATACTTCAATTTTAAAAAATTGAAAAAATAAATAAATAAAAGAGGTCATGAGTTTCTGACAGAAGGTTTGGTCCCGGTTGATAAAATATGCAATCTGTTTGAATTCACTTAAGATTTCCCATCTTCTCTGAAACAGACGTCTGGCCAGTGGCCTCTGCTCTTCTGACTCTTGCTGACCTGCTCAATGACATTCAACAAACGTTTAAACCAATCTGTGCCTTCCCGTATGCCATTTCTCCAGTTTTTCCCGAGCTCCACTAGAAGCTAGTGCTTCCAGATTTGGAAGAAAGAGGGAAGGGCTGGGGAAGGGTGTTTTATGAGTAACCACCACTGCCCCTCCTGCTATCCTCATTAATGTTAATGGCTTTTTCTAGGCCTCACTGGCTCAACATATATATATATTTTTTTCTGCCATTATTCAGCTGACCTGATTCTCATCAGCACAGTGTAGAGCCCTAGATGAGGAACCGGAAGACACAGGTTCTAGGCCAAGGTCTCCATCTCTGGACCTCAGATCCTTTTCCCTGAGCTGACATGGTTGAACTGGAAACCCTCTAAGGAATTTCTCTGTGATTCATTTCCCTCCTTGGGCAGAGTTACAGTTCACCATCATTGACTATTTTTGGCTCAGAATTATTGTGATTCAATGGTAGGAGAGGACCTTATTGCAAATTCATCTTTAAAGTGTTTTGAGATCATTAACAGAAAATTGAGCTCACCGTTGCTTCTAGAGCATTTGATTTTACCAACCTTGCCAGGCAGAGGGAATCCTGAGTAAAGTGGAATTTGGAGTCAGAAGTGCCTGGAGATCCCAGACTCCTCCTCCTCCCACCTTCTATGAAGGGGAGAACACAGCCCAGGTCCAAGGTCGCCCCGCTTTTAAGAACAAAACAGAGCATACAACTGTGTTTTCTATATTATTTTATGATGACTTTCATAGAATGGCAAATCTTTATTAATATATATTTTAGTGTTATTCCTATAAAATTAGTGACCATGTGTATCAGCAATGCATACCATTTTCTTTGTGGTCGAGCTCAGTTACTACTAAAGTTCAGTGACAAGTTCTTTTTTCAGCCTGTGGAAATAATTACATTGTCAAATACCACTTCATGATTAAAAACTTTTCTAACCAGGAATAGCTTCCCTTTCACAGTAATTACTTGTGGCAAGTATCCTTTTTTTTTAAGAAAATAAACGCTGAACAAACTGAAGTCAGATCATTTTTTCCTCTCCTGCTAAAATAATTGCATGAGTAAGAGGTGATTCCAGTTTGGGGGATGTTTGTAGCTTTATATATTGCATGGTATTCAGTCTTCCAGCACCCTTAGACACCCTCCTCTGCAGCTTGAAATGTTTCTCTTCCTCAGAGTCAGGGCTGAAATGGATACATCTTCCTTTAAAATCAGCTCTCTTTAATCCTTCCTTCCTGGGTGATATTAAGCCCTCGATTTTACACATTTTTCTTTAGCAGCTGTAGCTTCTCCCCCTTTACTATTTTGAGGTTCCAAATCCAGTTCCAGTTATGTGACCTTGGGGAAGTTAAACTCAGGCTCAGTTTAAAAAACTGGGAATAATGATTTTACCCCACAGGCTAGTTGTGGGAATTATATGAGAAATTTACATTTTCGGAGAGTGGCTGGAACATAATTAGCTCAGGCAGTGTTCATTCTCCCACTTACTTATTGTTTTTCTATTTTGGCTTATGGCATACAAGTGGTGCTCACATCCTACCGTGAGCATTGGAGCCAGTTGCCTACCTCCCTGATACAAAGCTTCCTTTCTAGTTTTTGTTTTTATTTTTTCCTATTCTTTCCTCTATTTCTATAAACATTTTAGAAAGAGTTTTTAAAAGTTTCTTTCAGACTGGCCTCTTATCTGCTATTCCTGGGTGTGAATTCCCTTGTTTATTTTGAGTACTAATGCCAGCTCATGGTTGGATATTTCTCCCATGCTTTGCAATTTTGGAGTCGAGCTGGTTCAGCAGGAATCAGTTTTCCCTGAACAACCCATTTGTCCTGTGTTCAAGAGCAGTACCTATGGGAAGATTTTGAATTTACCTTTCTGGGGTGCTACAGATTTCTCCATGGGCCATGTTTTATGTTAACTTCTGTTTTCCAAGACAACACCAGTTGAGTGGTTCCCCACTAGTTCATAAAACTTCCAGTTTATGCTGAGAAAACCCCTCAGGTCCAGCTTCTTTTCTGCCTAGGAGGAGGTTGGCTATAGTCTCAATTGTGGACAGTTTCAAAATTGTATTCGTATCTCATCCCTGCAGGGTTTATTAGGGTCTGGTACCACTGCAAGACTTTCAGCTTTATGCCAACATGACATCCTGACTTTGTGTTTCCTCTTTATTTCTGATGCCTCAGGATTTCCCTTTCTTACTCTGAATGTGGCTGTGTGGGATTTTGTGTATATATGTATTTTATCCAATTTAACAGTGTGTTTGGAGCAGGAAGATCAGCTTTTTGCATCAGTTCACCTCCCTGTAATCAGGTGAGAAGTTCTGTGCCTCTCTTTGGGCACTGAAATGAGTGGCTTTTGGTTAACAGTTGCTGGCTTGTTTTCAGACTCACTTTTCTATGGAAACTGCTTTCTTGAAGGTCAGCAGTAACCTCTTTGTTGCTAAATCTAGTTGCCTTTTCAGAGTCTCAGTATACATAGATTTGGGAGAGTATTTTTATAGTAATTGCAAGAAATTGTCAACCAGCATATGAGGTCACAAGTAATATGGTAAAGAACAATTCTTGTTTGACTTATGGTTGCAATCCTCCTGAAGCCCAGCACAGAATCTTGTACGTAGATATTTGTCTAGTTCCAAGGAGGTAAAACCATTGATACTTATATTAAGATCATGTTAAATGTACACAATCCAAGAACACGGCATGACTTTACATTGTTCAAGTGTTCTCTTGGAACCTTCGGAAATATTTTAAATATTTTTATAAGTAACTTTTACACTTCTTAATTTATGTGTATTTTAATCTTTTTATTGCTGTTGTAAATGGAAGCTTTATTTCCCCATTATATCTTCAGTCTGGTTATAATTTGTAAATATGAAAGTTATTTAATTCTGTATAATTTTTCTACTTTATTATCTTCCTAAATTATTTTATTATTTCAGTAGTTTTAATTTTTTTTTTCCTTTTGGATGTTCAAAGTATGTAGCCGTATCACCTGCAAGTAATGGTAATTTTGCCTCCTTCTAATCAATATTTTTAGCCCTAATTTCTTTTTCTTGTCTAATTATATAGGCTACTACTTCTGGTACAGTTAAATCCTTGTATCTTTGTCTTGTTCTTGACTTTACTGAACATGCTTCTTGTATTTCTTTCTTTAGCATGATGCAGGCTCTTGGGCAGGAGTAGATTTACTGTTAAGGGAGCATTCTTATACCATTGAGTATTTTAATAAAAATAGATGTTGAATTATGCTTTTTCTTCTTAAACTTATTAATATGTAAATTGTATTAACATGTCTCCTAATATTAACTTGTCTCTATTCCTGGCATAAGCCCCACCTGGTTAGGATGCATTGTTCTTTGAATATTCTGGATTCTGTTTGTGTTGTGATGTCTTTAAATTTGTTAAGTGGAACACAGGGTGCTGGATGGTGAGCACCATTCAACAACACATCACAAGAAAAATTGAAATAGAGAAGTTAATTACTCACAGGTCCTGGAGAAAGTACACAGCATACCTTGAGGGGCCACATGGGAAGCTCAACGCACAGTACAGACAGTGAGAGGCAGGACTTGGAGCACATGCCTTTATTAGGATCTGTGGGTAGAGTGCTTTGGGGTTCCCAGGCTGGGGCCCGATTTGTTGATTCAGACCAGAGGACTGGGTTTCTGGTAAGCCCCACAAGGGTCTTATCTAAGGGGCTCAAAAGGCATACAGGCCCTGGGAGATTGTTGATCACAGGGGGTATTGGGGAAGTCATATCAGGAACTTACATTTGTGTGTGACTGCAGCTGCTGTCTAGGGCATGTGCTTGCATTAGGGGGCTAGTGTCAGTTTAAGGTCCATGAAAGCTGCTTAGCAGAACAAAATAGATGCTGAAGCAGTAATATCACAGAGTAGCTAAGCTAACCTCTCAACACTTTGTTAACATTTTATTTAGGATTTATGCATCAGTACTCATAAGAGATGGTTTGTGACTTTATTTGTGAAATCTTTGTTGCATTTAGTTATTGCTCACAGCAGAAAATTTGGAAGTATTCATTCTATTTCTGTGTTCTAGAATAGTTTAAATTACATTGGAACTGTCTATTCTTTGAAATTTGGTGGAAATCCTATATGAAACCAGCTGGATCTGGTACTTTCTAGGAGATGAGGCTCTGTCAACTCTCCTCATTTTTTTCCCCCATGGAAACTTGTCTGTTTAGATTATCTCTTTTTCTGCAGTCAGTTTATGTAAATTATGTTATCTTCAAAAATTGTTCATTTGTCTAGGTTTTCAAATGTATTTATTTTGAGTTTAGCAAAGTAGTCTTTTATGGTTCTTTTAGTTTGCTTAGATTTTGTTGTTATTTCCTTCTAACATTTCTTACTTATATATTTACTATTTCCTCCCTTTTCCTGATTAAGTTTTAGGTAGCAGATTAACTGTCTTTCTCCCCCCAAAAAGCTTTTAGTTCTATTTATTCTGCTATTTTCTATTTTCTAACTCACTAATATCTGCTTTTATTTCTATTAATCTCTTTCTTCTGCTTCTCTTCAGTTTATTTTCCCTTTTCTAACTTATAATGCTCAAATTTGTTGTTGTCTTAGATGTACAGTTAAGTGTATTCAGAGTGCCCTACCAGTCCTTTTGCTGCAGTTTCCCCAGTCATCTTTTGGTGGGCTGTAGTGCACCTTCTAGAAATTTCCACAGAAAACTCATGGGGTCAGTGTTCCCTGAGTTCTTGCATATTAAAAATTATTGTCCTATGAAGAGGTGATCAAGGACTATTCAATCAAAATATATACGGAAAGAAGATATTTAGAGGTGGGGCATTATAGAAGAGGGGTTTTATAGAGGTGGATCAAGCAGATAGTTGCAGTTTTTAGAAACATATTATTTTTCTGGATTTTGGTGGTGTGTGTGGAATTTATCAGCTTAAAAATTTACATGTATTACCCTATCTTTGCTCATTCTAAATAAATATGTTTGTGCATAATTCTGTATTTAAAATGTATTGTTTATCTTTAAAAGGGGCCCCCAAATTGTATAAGCTTCAAGCCCACAGCACTGGATCTACTTCTGACTGCTGCCCAGCTCACCCCCATCTGCAAACCCTCTCTTACAGATGACGTCTCTGCCTTAGTCTCCTGAGTGTGTCCATCACCCTGCAGAAGTGCATTATTTTTAGGGCTCTATGAGCTCTGCTGTGCCTAAACTGTCTCTCCTCCTCTTCTTTATACTTCCTCCTCTGGAGCTCCAGAGAAAATTTGTTTGCCTTTTGTATCCCTTTAGAAAGTTGATGTATGTTTCTTGGTTCTGCCAGAAATGGAAGATGGTATGTTTTTTCCTTTTATCCTCATTTTTGGACTATTTCCACAAGCAGGAGGGGGAGAATGCTGACTTATGCAACTATATTCACACGAGAAGTCCATTTCTGTCATTTTAAACATTTCTTTCTATTTTAAAAATAAAATACATATATATACGTTATAGAAAATTCAGATTCTGAGAAGTATAAAAAAGAAAATTAAAACCATCACTGTTAAAATCCTTGTGTATTTCTTCTAATCCTTTTTCCATGCCTACATATTTTCTTTCCCTTAAAAAACTGGGCTCATTCTAAACCTGCATGATAAAAAAAAAAAATCTTGATTTTTTTTTTTTCACATAAGCATTTTCCCAAATCACTAAAAGGAAAAAAGGGGTTATAAAAGCTGCATGAAATAAATTATATTATCATTTCCATGTTGTAAGCATTAAGTGATTCTATATTTTTTATTATTATAAATTGTACTATACAGGTTGGAAAACTATGGTTCATGGGCCAAATCCAGCCTGTGGCTACCTGCTTTTTGTTTTTTTTGTTTGGTTTTTGTTTGGTTTTTTTGCGGTACGCGGGCCTCTCACTGTTGTGGCCTCTCCCGTTGCAGAGCACAGGCTCCGGACACGCAGGCTCAGCAGCCATGGCTCACGGGCCCAGCCGCTCCGCGGCATGTGGGATCTTCCCGGACCGGGGCACGAACCCGTGTCCCCTGCATGGGCAGGCAGACTCCCAACCACTGCGCCACCAGGGAAGCCTCCTGTTTTTATAAATAAAGTTTTTTTGGAACACAGCCATGTCCATTCCACTATGTATTGTTTGTGACTGGTTTCTCCCTACAGTGGTAGAGTTGAGTAGCCACAGAGACTGACTGGCCTGTGAAGCCTAAGATATATGCTATCTGACCCTTTATAGAAAGTTCCCTACCCTGTTGTACTGCAGTGAACATCTTTCCATGTTCATTTTTTATATACATGTCTATGTATATACATGTTTATTTTCTCAACATAAATTCCTAGAAAAGGAGCTATTTTGATCAAAGGGATATGAACATCTTTATGACACTTGACAGATTGTCCACCAGAAAAGTTTCACTTTTCTGTAAGATCCACGCTTACATAACTAGAAGATGAAAGTTTGCCCTTATCCCCACACCCTTGAACAACACTGGGCATAATCATATTTTGTAACAAATTTTGTAAATTGATGAAAGGTGTCTTATTTTCATTTGCCTACCTTTGGTTACTAGTGAGGTGGAACATTCCTTCATAACTGTCACTACTGTTTCATTTCTGAACTGCCTGTTCACCTCCTTTGCACATTTTCCTGTTGGAGTGTTTGCTCTTTCTTCGTGACCTGTTAGACGTATTTAAACGTTACTGATATTATACATGTGATGCTTTGGATGTTGGCAGCTTTCCGTTTTCTCAAAATAATGTGCTCTCAGTATCCATAGCAAGAATGGATGGTGTACCATGAGTCTGAAGTCATATGTCAGTTCTTTCCAGCTTAGGTTTTGTTTAGAAGGAAAGTACATGTGTGTGGGAAAGCTAAGGACCTGGCTTCTTCTCCCTGAACCTAAGAGAAAGAAAGCTTCCATAAAAGAAACCTAGCAGTTTAGGAAGCAAATACCTTTTTCCTTTCTTTTCTCAGGCCCGGAGTTAACCCAGGATCTTCTTCAAAGCAGAAAAGCGCCCCCCCTGCCATTGTTCCTGTATAAGCCACTAAATCAGTTCCATACTCATGGAGCCTGGTAGAAGGAATGGATGTGTGTGTGGCAGTCATTATAGCTGAAGCATGCCACGTTTAAACCTTTTGCCCTCCATGAAATATCTTTTTTATGTTTTTCAGAAACGGCTTAATGAACTGTTGAAAAAGGGTTAATCGCTGTAGTGCGGAAAGTAGCCCCTTGAAAAGCCACACCAGCCATCACACTTTCCAAATAAAATTTTGTGAATTCAGGTGGGTGTCTTGGCTGGGAGAAGGCAGCAAGAAGATACTTCAGAACCATATGGTTGTCCCTCATGTCTTAAAATAAATAAACCTGCTTGGGTTACTCAGAGTAAAATGGTTTGGGAAGACCTTCTCAGGTTGGCATGAAAGCATGCAAACTAAGCCAGCTTGCCCCTCATTGCCCTCTCCGTGCTCTGGGATAATGAGGTGATAGCAGGTTTTTTGAGCAAGCTGGAGGGTCTAACGTTTAACTGTGGGACTGCCTGTGGCCTCTTCTGAAGTTTGGCTGGCAAATCAGTGCTCCATCCCTGTACCTCTCACTCTTATATTTCTTTGATTGTTTATAATATTTTATAATTTCCCCGGAGTTAGGACTGGAGCCATGTCAAACTTAATAATAATGTATATTTTTGTATAGCACCCCACAGGTTCAATGAGCTTCCTTCGTGCGATCTTTATCATCTGTGAGGAAAATGTAGCTGACCATTCTCCCCGTTTTACAGCTGAGTAAACTGAAGCTTCAAAAAACTTGATGGGTTCTTGTGTGTGAGTCATACGACTAATGTGCATCAACATTCATGTATGAACCTGGGCTTTATTATTACTCCAGGAACTCCATACACTTCAATGTGGACAAAAAACACAATTGGATTGCCCTGAAAGTGCCGGCGCAAACTCTCTTTGTCTTGGGGATAGCAGCTTCTTTCACACAGAAGGGAAATACTTATGCCGCTCACACTATGTACCGTCCGTTCTGGGAGGTGTTTTACATACAGTATATTGCATCGGCCATAGGTACCCTGTGAAGGAAGGGCTATTGCCATCGTTAGAGCTGGGGAAAGGGAGGCTCAGAGTGGTTACCTTGCCCAAGAGCACAGCAGAGGTTGCGCCGGGTGTGAACCCCGGCCCGTGCAGCCCGGCTCCTTGGTGTTGTGCTGGCCTGCATGAGGCTCGGGTTGTGAGTAGTGGCGAGGGCACGTCTGTACCTGGCAGCCTCGACCCAGACCTTCCTAGTTCACAGCACTGCTCTCGGTAGCATCTGAGTGATAGAACACCCAGATGTAATCCAACTTTAATTTGATTCAGGACTGCAAAGGTCAATTTCATAAGGAAAGTATGCATACCAATATGGGGAGGTTTTTATAAAATTTATTTTATTTATTTTTGGCTGCGTTGGGTCTTTGTTGCTGTGTGAGGGCTTTCTCTAGTTGCGGCGAGCAGGGGCCACTCTTCGCTGCGGTGCATGGGCCTCTTATTGCGGTGGCTTCTGTTGTTGCGGAGCACGGGCTCTAGGCGCTCAGGCTTCAGTAGTTGTAGCGCATAGGCTCAGTAGTTGTGGCTCGTGGGCTCCGGAGCGTAGGCTCAGTAGTTGTGGTGCACGGGCTCAGCTGCTCCGCGGCATGTGGGATCTTCCCGGACCAGGACTCAAACCCGTGTCCTCTGCATTGGCAGGCAGATTCCAAACCACTGCGCCACCAGGGAAGCCCTATGGCTTCCTTCCCTATGGGGAGGTTTTAAAATTACACATGAACCTTTGTAAATGAAAAAATTTAGGTAAAACTGTTTTTTCAGTTTACACCTACTGTTTTTATTTGCAAACTAAACTTGTTGGGAGGAGGATTTTTTTTTTTAATTACAGTGAGATAAATGAACATCAACATAAAAAGAAAGGATTGCGTTCATCTCTGTCCCCATTTTTTCCTTTCTAACCCCACTTTCCAAGCTGGGAAACCTTGTGCCCTAAACGTGTCAAAGGACCCAAGTCATGATCAGCCCTAGAGTCTCGAGAATTCCAAAGGCTGACACAAAGCCCAGGCAGCTTCCAGATCCAACAGGACACGGATTTTTAATTAAATATTTTCAAAAGCCTTCAAGCAGCCTAAGTATGTATTATGCAAAGTTTCCTCTTTCCTCTTCCATATTCTGACCCCTCCCCCGCCCACCACCACATCATGGATCCCCAAAGAAATACTGTCTGGATCCTTGCCCATTAGAAAATTCACTATTTTTCTTTTAAGTTCTGTTTCAGTTCAGGAAGAAGAGTGGCTTTATAAACCATTACCAAATCAAAGCCCCATCAGAGGAGGACAGAAGCCCCCATACGTTGGGATGAATTATTTTTGGTGCTTGATTTTATGCCAGTGCTAGTGAAATTTCACAGCTGGTTATTAAAAAATCCTGGGGTCCGGGTTTTGTGTTATTTATGTCACAAGAAGCAGGAGAAATAAAATACCCTAAAGATATGAAAATATTTTGTAAATTGACATATTTGGGGCATATGTTTCTCTTTCAGGGCCTAGGAAGTGATTTATGTGCTCTGATGAAGTGCTGGTAGAAAGACCTCCACTGAATCCCTGCTTAATGGTCCACGCACCTTCCAAACTATTGATACAGCTGACCTGAGTAAGGCCCGTGGCGGGTGAGAGGAGGGAGACTGAGGAAATGGGGACAATTTATTGCCTTTCAGAAAGAAATGGTGCGAGTGACCTAAGTCACAGTTTCCTCTAAAGGTGGAAACTGCTAACAATTCAAGTTGACAACTGCCAATGGCAACCCAGCTTTGCTTTTCTCCCTATAAACTTGAATCGTTGGGTTATTTGAGAGAATGCAAAAATGGAGTGCCCCCCTCCTACTGCTTGGATCACTTCTAGCCCTACCCTCAAATGCAAAGATCCAGACACCAAAGTCCCTTTTTCTAGACATGAAGATGGCCCACTAGCCAGCCCCTCCCAGAGCAGATGTATGCCTCCATAGAGGAATGGGCTTCAAATGTCTTATTGTGATTACCTAATGGTTCCCAATATCCAGTCCTCTGAGAATAGCACTCTAAACTAAACAAAAATACGAAAAGTGTAGTTTCTCTTTGTTAGTTAGAAATATGCTATAGGAGAAAAGGAATCATTTTTTTCTTTGCTCAGGAGATCTGACACCCAACAAATCAAACAGGACATGCCCAAGCTGCTGGGTCAAGAAAACTGCAGACTGCAGAGTTTGGGAAGGATTAAAATGAGGGTCGATATTATTATCATTGTAATGAAAAGGATTTGGGTTTAGAAACTTCCCATGTGGGCTGTAAAGGAGGAAGTCTAAAGCTATATTTCACAGACACATCTCACTGCCCCTCTGGGACACTCCCAAGCACCCAGTCCATCTTATTTTTAGCTTCTCCATGAGGCTTCACGTCAGGAAAAGAGCGTGCATCTCATTTAAGCCCATGGTAGAGTCACTAGAGGGGCTGATTACAGCTTCAGGCTTTGGAAGCATTCAGGACAAGGCCTCCTCCGTTTGTCTCAGGACAGTCAGCTGAGGCTCACACTTATTTCTTTTCCTACACAGTAAAGCACCAGCTCAGGTGCTGGCCCGCCTTGGAGCAGAGGCTTCTTTCTTGGAGGGAATGGTGGATCACAGCTAAGTACCATCCTTTGGTTTCTTAAGTTACAGATCAGTTTGGAACCTCACTTGTCCTGCATGAATCTATTCCTTGATTAAGCTGAACTGAGATCACTTAACGATGTTAGTGAGACCCCTCTGTAACTTACATGAACTACAGCTTTTGCATCCTAATGTTACCTCATGGTATAAAAAAGACAAGTTTTTGATATTAAAATTGACTTAGTGTACAATAGAAAGCTGTCAGTTTGAAGCATTACATTAATTAGGATTAGAATCTGCTGCACAAACAGAAGACTCAAAATAACCATGGTAGAGGGGGTTTTCTTTTTCTTGCACTTGAAAGAAGTCTATATGCAGGCAGTGAGGATCCTAAATTCCTCTGCTGTTTTGTTCTGTCCCCTCAGTAAGCAGCTTTCATCCAGGTTGCCTCAGGGTCCAAGGGGCTGCAGGAGCTCCTGTCAACAGAAACGCATTCCAGGCAACAAGATGAAGGAAGGAGAGAAAGACAAAAAGTGTACTCCTGCTTGTTCCCCTGTTAGGGAACTTTTCCAGAAACTCGCCCTACAACTTCCACTGACATCTCATTGTACACCCCTGGCAACAAGAGAGGGTAGAAACTATAATCATTTAGTTGGGCTCCCTGATGCATGGACTAAAACCAGGGTCTGTCCTAAGGAAAAATGAGAGAACAAGTAAGTGACTCAGCGTCTCTGCCACAAGCAGTACTAGAGAAAGGAGAAGACTGTGGCACAGCCCCTGCCCCCTTTCCTCTTGGGGTGGCAGCAGCTGAAAATGAGAGAAACCACTCTGGGAGCATTTTCTAGAAGTTTTGTGCCCTGAGCAAAGTGATGAATCAGTTACCAAACAGAGAAGGAAATACATGGGCACTGGGCATAGTCTAGACTTTTCCATCCAAGAAATGAAAATGCCAGTACTGCCGTTGCTCTCCAGCCCCCAAAGAGTATTTTGCAAAAGGAAGGATGTTTTACAGATTCTGAAGTTGTTGTACCCCAAAGTAGACCTTTCTGCAGTAAAGATGTAATTACACAAATTTGAATATTTTTCAAAATGCTCTGTTAATAAGAAGAGAAAGGGAGTATGGCCATGTGTATGAAGGTATATATGTACATGAGGTAATATATGTGCGTATAAGAAATATATAAAAAATACATTTAATTAAATTCATCTTATAGTGCTTACTACATTGCATCCTTATTCAAGGGGTCTTGTCTACAGACATAAAGTTTAATCTCTTAAGATGGAAATTCCCTGGGGAAAAGCATTGCTTGCCAGGCAATCCTCACTGGGTTATAAGGTCCCCAGGCTACTGCAGTCTTTGCAGTTGTTTTTTCTCTGTTAATCAACATACGATTGTCCATCTTTGAATACAACTATGGAACTGTAAAGATTTCTCTTTGTTGAATAAGCAGGATGGGCTTTTAATGCCATGGTCTAATAAAAAAAAAAAAAATGGTTTCAGTGCCCTGAAAGGTAGTATATTGCTTCAGGATCATCAACGCAATGCACTTGGTGGATAGAATGTCTGGTACATGCCAATGGAATTTTCAAACGGAGGAATTAAACATGTTTGGGTTAAAATTATATTTAAAGGAAACTGAATTCTTTGCAAGGGAAGGGAAGAGTCGAGTGTAGGTTGATTCTTCTAATGATTTAGGCACTTGTCCTAACTGGGGGTGGCATGGAGCCAACGTGAGTTGGTGATAGAAATCTAACACTTGAATTTAATGATTGAGTAACTTTTAACTAATAGAAACCCTGCTGTTGGATTATGTTACTCAAAACAATATTAAGTTTTGTAACACTGTCTAATCAGAAAGAATCCATGGAAATAATCCATATAATATCGTCATTTATCATGCTTTATGGGGGAAACTACTCATTCTTCTGGAGAAAGCTGATTACTTCTCATCTAATTAAAATGCTAACATTTTAGGGGACATTGCAAGTTGACACCCACAAAACCTTCCTGCTGTGTGCAAGTACCTTAAATGTATTTTAGAATATTTAAAATTTTTTTCACCCCAGTTGTGCTTGTTATTAATATCTTACTGATACATAAGAGTTGGGGAAAAGTATTTTCTTGTTTCTCGTTCTCTTTTTTTTTTAATCCCATGGCTGCCTCTCCTAACGTCCCTCATCCTTAGGGTTTCTGTAGAATCATTCCTCCCTCTCACTGCCGTGACCACCTCCTCAGTCCAGGCTTCACTGCTGGTTTCCTAGATGTTGAAGTAGCCACCACGGCTGCTCACTCTGCCTCTGTTTCTACCTTTTCCATTGATCCTGTACAGAGCGGCCAGATTCATCTTCTGATGACATGACTTAGGTCATCTAATCACCAAGCTCAAGTACATCTATTCGTATTGAGTTGATGCCAGATGAAGCGCTGTAGCTTGGCATGGATCAAGCGCATCCTACTGGTCCCACCCTGTCTTTCGTTATTTTCAGACATAAACCCTTCACCTTGGTCTAATTGGTCCCATTCCTGATGTTCAGAGTTGCTGTTTCCTCTTTGCAGTTTTGCTTCACACTATCTTCTCTACCGAGGATGTGTCTCTTTACTGAGTCTGATCCGTCCCTCAAGGCCCAGGAGGAAGCCCATCCTTTGCTTTGACTACCCATGGAGCAGTGGTCTCTCCAACACCAAGTTTTCAAAGCACATATGGTCCCTGATACTATGTCACGTGAGATACCACATACTATGTTGTCCTTACATTTGTGCTCTAAGCTACTGCAAAGCCAGGCTTATATATCTTAGAGGCTTAGCACAATTCTTTATGTATAATAATAAGATTGTTGTTGATGATGAAAGGGTATGAAAATATCACCACAGCTAGGGGTTTTTCTTTCTTTTTTCTTTTGGAGGAGGTAGGAAGAATGAAAGAAAGCAATTAACACATATTTGGCACTTTCACTCTATCAAACACTTTCTACATATTATTCTTAGTACAAACTCATGAGGTAAGTGTTGGTCTCCTTATTTTGCAAAGAAAGAAACTGAGACTCACATTTAAGAACTTCGGTTATTAAAGGTTCATGCAGTGAGTCCATGGCAGAGTCTGGGTTTGCCCAGAGTGGACTTGTCTGACTTCCAAACCTGTGTTTTGTTTATTCCCATTCTCCTCTTCAGTCTCTTCTCCATTTCTCCCCTCACTTTGTCTCTCTTCCTCTCCATGGTGGTGTTTTCCAACTCTGCCAATGTGAACTGTTGACTGCCTTCATACCAGAGCTAGGTAATGCCAAGGTCAGTATTAGCCATCCTTTGGCAAGTGTATTTCATTATGGCAAGGGAATTTCATGGCTGAACTGATGGAATAATCCAGTGTGCTCTGGCTTAATTCAGTAACCTTGTGAGTCTCTTTTGATCAGCTAACAGTTGAAGGCAGATATGAATTTAAAGATGCAAATAACTCTTTCCATTCTGACACCCTTGTGTTTCTCCAGGACCATTTTCATTTTGGTGTCGTTGAGTTATCTTTGTGCCTTCCCTTTCCTATCTCTGCCTCCTCTGTTTAGTACATGTTACATAATTTCTGCCACCAAAGAGAGAGCAAATCACGCAGAGAACACACCTATTTAACTATGCTTAAGATCTGCCCAGGAATGTAGAACATGTTTAAATATAAAGCTGAGAATGAGGGCTTTGACATTGATTGATTTTAGAAATAAAGTAGGACTAATCCACAATACCGATCTTATAGAGAACTATTTTCACAAAATTCCAGAACATTTGTGGGAACTGGACCTTAATTAGAGCCCCATTGTATGGGGATAAATTGCATGATCCTTAGAGGTGATATCGCTACTGAAAGGAATGGCACATAATCAGGGCAAGCTGGTACCTTTAGATATTACAGATGTTTAGAACTACTTGTATATAATATAGGGTCAGTCCAGAAAGCATTGAAAAATACATCTCAACACTTTTTATGGGCTATTGAAATTAACTAGGAGTACAAAAGTTCAGCAAAATTAGGGTGAGGAAATGAATGAAAACAATGGGATATGCTTTGTGAACTTCTGTGGAAAACAATTTAGAGGTCACCATGGATCACAGATGAACAGGAACACAATATCTTATCCAAAAGCAAGCACAAAGGATGTTTGAACAATTATAGAATCTATTAAAAATCTTCCAACTTAACATTAACTGTGTACAACAATAATGTATCAAGTTTTATGCTTCACAAGCTAGAGAAATGAAACTCAAAGGAATTCAAATATGATTAAAGTAATGGAAAGTAAAATGTAACAAGAGTTGAAACAGTTGACTTGAAAAATAATAGAGTGGATCATCATATATTATATATTATATATTGAATAGAGGCAAGAGGTTCTACAGAAGATAATTTCAGGCTCCTGTCCATCTTTAGATAGAAAAAGGCTAGAAAATGTTGTAAGTGAGAGTTGGAGAAAGAAAACAAATCATTTAAATGAGGTCTTTCTGGCATATGGTCAAATATTGGATCCTCACTACTGACCCTACACATGCTGTTGCTTCAGTCCTCATGTATGCCAGGTGCCACATCAGAGGCTGTCATCTGACTCAGGGAATTTGCAATCAAGTGTACTTACATACTGTTGAACTTGTATAGTATATACTGTATATCCATATATATCCATATGGGTATAGATATACAGTATATACTATATATATACACATATACATATACACTGTATATATACTAACATGTGTAGTATATATAAGTGAACTGATATAGTGTAAGAATAGCACAGGGTACCAAATACTATAGGAGATGGAAACAAAACCCCACCCAACCTGCTAGGGGAGAGCCTTCCAATCAGGGTGCTTTTCTTTTTCTTTTTTTCTAGTTTTTATTGGAGTATAGTTGATTTACAATGTTATGTTAGTTTCAGGTGTGCAGCAAAGTGAATCAGTTATACATATTCATATATCCACTCTTTTTTAGATTCTTTTCCCATACAGGCCATTACAGAGTATTGAGTAGAGTTCACTGTGCTATACAGCAGGTCCTTATTAGTTATCTATTTTATATATAGTACTGTGTATACGCCAATCCCAGTCTTCCAATTTATCCCTCCCCACCTCCTTTCCTCCCTGGTAACCATAAGTTTGTTTTCTACATCTGTGACTCTATTTCTGTTTTGTAAATAAGTTCATTTGTACCATATTTTTTAGATTCCACATATAAGCGATATCATATTTGCCTTTCTTTTCAAGTGTTACTGAAAATCAGGCAAAACAGAGCCCCAGAACCAGTTCTCTTGTAGGATCCACTGTTACAGTGTTGGTGTGAACACACCAGGTTTATGGAGGGCCCGGCTTCTGTCTTTTCACATGAAACCTTATCCTTGAACCTGGACTTTCCATGGTGCTGTTCTGCCTGGGGATCCTGAACCCACCCATTAGGAGCTTGTTTGGTCCATAGGTGAAAACAAAACAAGGCAAACCCCGGGACCCATACACGCTAGGAGCTGCTGCAGCAAAGGGGGTCTGGGCAACACCTCTCTGCTTACCTCCCGACTCCCCCCCCCCACCGCCACCAGTGTCACCCTCCAGGGTCGTGGCCTAATTAGTTTGCTCTTGAGCCCTGAATTGAAGGTTTTGATGGACAGTCATCACAGTAAAGCCAAAAGAAGCACCAATTTCACTCCTGGAGCCAACCCTCCCATCTTTTTCAATAGATGAAAATCATGCACAAAACAGGAAAATGGAAAACAGGAACCATTGTCTGTGCTGTAATTTTCTAACTCAAGTGACCATGAAGGACCAGTTCATACTGGCACTTTTTATGCAGACAGCCTCTGGAACCCAGTTACTCAGTAAATTATGATTTTAGAGGGTATAGAGCATGGTGGGAGGAGAGAGGTGGAAAAGAATGGTGGAAAATTAAGGCTTTTCAAATAGCATGGCAAATCATACCTTTCAGATTCAGCAAGGCCCCTGGGATATGCCCTTGTTCTATGATGAGCAAGTAATGAAGAATTTCATCTTTCTTTATCTTGATGACTTGAGGGCTGGGACTGTAAGTCAACAGAGAATCTTGAGGGGTAGCTCAGAGCCTGGCTTGTTATAGGACCTTCAATATATGTTTGTTGAATGAATGCACAAGGGAATGAATGAATATATGCATGCAAGGTTATGGAAGCTGAGACAATTAAAGCTGAGAATGGTCACCTCTGTTGATTTACACAGAAGAACTGATGAAAGATTAAAGGACTTCTTAATTAAGTCAGATGACTTCAGAAGAAACAATTTTAGAAGCATTAAAAACTAAAGCCACATACTCCACTCACAAAGTACGCAAATAACTATAGAAGGTGGAAAAAAGAAAAGATACAAAATGGAGCCAATGGCTAAAGCCCCAACTACAAGGAATTTGAGAATAACATATTGTTTGGATTAATTTTTTTAAATAAAGTTTTTATTTTGGAATAATTCTAGATTTACCCCCAAATTGCAAAGATAGTTCAGAGAATTCCTGTGTACTGCTTTAGCTAGTTTCCTTTTTGCCTAATATTAACATGATAAATTACCAAGGTACATTTGTCAAAACTAAGAAGCCAACACTGTTCAGACACAGTGTCAGGAGTTGGTCCCCCGCCCACTGGGGCATCTCTTGTAACTAAATTCTAGACTCTATTCAGATCACCAGTTTTTTCATTCTCGTCCTTCTGTTCCAGGGTCCAAGCCAGGATCCCACATCACGTTAGACCAGCACATCTCCTTAGTCTCCTTTGGTCTGTGACAATTTCTCAGTCTTTTCTGTTTTTCATGCGCTTGACATATTTTGACAATTTTGAGGTGTGTGGTCAGGTATGTTGTAGAACATCCCTCAAAAATGAGTTTGTCTGAGGTTTTCTCGTGGTTAGACTGGGGTTATGGGTTTGGGAATCCCCTAGTAGTCCACAAGCTAACTACCACAAAGGTGAAGTGCCCTTCTGGACATGTCATATCAGGGGGCACATGACATCACTAGGGATATTAATCTTGATTAATTTTTTGGACCACAGTTCTTGCCTTTACCCCAACATGGTCCCATCCTGTGGCCAACCTCCCACCCTTCCAGCCTCACATTAAGTAGCATGGAGTCTCCTTTCAGACATCCTCAGAGCCCTGTTCCTTTGTACCGTAACTGAGACCCTGTTGTCACATGTACTCTCTTTTGCTTTAGCAGCAATGAACTCTCCCTTTATGGATGTTTGTTGAGTATCTGTTTAAACATTATCAAAGAGAGTGAATGAAACAGACATGCACTTAAAGATGTTCTTAGGGCTTGAGGAAGGACATGAAAGCACTGAAATGCAAAATGAGATATAAACAAAGAACAAGACAGGAGAAAGATGGCAGCCAAAAGTAGACAGCCAAATCAAACGAGCAAAATTTGTGATGAAAATAGCAAATGCAAAATGGAATAGTGGTCAAAAGCAAAGTTAAAAAAAATCAAATTTACCAACTTTAAAATTTTGCAGGACTTCCATGGTGGTCCAGTGGCTAAGACTCTGTGCTCCTGATGCAGGAGGCCCTGGTTCGATCCCTGGTCAGGGAACTAGATCCCACATGCGTGCTGCAACTAAGAAGTCCGCATGCTGCAACTAAGACCCAGTGCAGCCAAAATAAATAAATATTTTTTAAATTTTGCAAAAGTAGAGGAAATTTAAGGCGTCTGGGTTTGTAGGGACCAAAACATAGACAAAAAAAATGTTTCAAATAGGTAAGGCAAATTTTAATGAAAAGCAAAATAATATACTTATCTGATCTTACAAAAGGAAAATACGGCAATCTGGAGAGTGCAAGAACCTTTTGACAACACTTAAGTGATAGTAGCTATCAGCTTGAGCTTAACGAAGGGGTCTGGGGAGGACTGTACCAAAGGCTTAAATTTGGGCCTGTTTTCTTTATATAAACAGAATCATTTTGTTTTGAGAGGCAAACAACAAAGGAATTTTCAATCCTTTTTTAAAAATTTAGCTTGGTAAATAGTCTTTGTTTGTTTATTTTTGAGGAAAAAATGCATGAATATGTTTTCTAAATGTGGCTCATGCCCATGGTGTCATATTAAATGTTTCCTTTCACTTAGGAATTTATTGTGCATAGTCTCTGTTCAGACACAGTGTCAGGAGTTGGTTCCTGCCCCCAGGGACTTGTGGTCAGGTTAGTATATGCTCATTTTATTCCTTACCTCTCATTTGCATTTTTGCTGGTTTTGAGCTTGGGAGTCAAATCTCTTTTGCAGGCAGGGTTTTGGTTTTGCTTTTTCCTTCTGTAGCCCAGGCTATGCACCATGTCGTTTAGGAAAGTGTATTACACATCAGGATGAGTGACCTGTTTCAGCACCTCTCTCCTCCCCCCTGCTCAGGTTAAGAACTGGACTGTTGATGCTCTCACTCTCACTTCCCCATGTGCTTGCAAGAGGAGCAACCCATGCACATGGTAGAGACAGTAAATGTGTCTCCATAGGTTGGCTCTACTGTGTATACTCCCTTGCCAACCAAGCCCAGGTTTTTTGCAAGTGACCTGCCTTGTCCAGCCTTTCGTAGCATCCAGCACAAGTGCCACACACCGGGCATTCCATCCCAAATAAGAATGTCAACACAAGGTTATGAAAATCCATGTAATCCACACAAAACTATGTAACACATTAAACCTTCAGGTTGCATATAGGAAACAATAATCCTACTATATTCCACAAGCCCAATTATTTTTTAGTTTTTTCAATTCCATCACTTATGGTTGCTTGAAGAGGAAGTTGTCTTTCTCAGCCTGAACTGGCCCAAGGCCTCTGCCATGGCTGGACCTTTCTGCCAGCTTTATAGGGTTTGTGTTCTAGGCTCATCTGTCAGGTGCTGTTCTGTTCTAACTTGGGTTCATGTCACATTGCTTAGTTCACAAATGCCTGTTAAAAGGAGGAATGCTATCTATATACCATGTAAATTAAGTCGATTCATCTGTGATTTTCTAAGGTAGAATAACAGAAGTAGAATTACAAACTTCAACAGCTTCAACAGGACAAAACAAAGCAAAACAAAACAATACCTCAGTTGGGTGCTGCATAGACTAGAGCCTTTACAGATGTATCTTAAGCAAATTAAAAATGAGTGCAGTCAGGGAGATCAGCTCGGTGCTTTGTGACAACATAGAGGTGTGAGATAGGGAGGGTGGGAGGGAGATGCAAGAGGGAAGCGATATGGGGATATATGTATATGTATAGCTGATTCACTTTGTTATAAAGCATAAACTAACACACTATTGTAAAGCAATTACACTCCAATAAAGATGTTAAAAAAAAAATGAGTGCAGGAAATTCCCTGGCGGTCCCGTCATTAAAATTCTGTGCTTCCAATGCAGGGTGTGTGTGTTCGATCCCTGGTGGGGGAACTAAGATCCCACATGGTGCATGGCGTGGCCAAAAAGTTTTAAAAAAAATGAGTGTCTACCGAGGGCTCCAGCCTCCAGAAGAAGCACACCTCCTGCCTTTTAGGGCTGTAGGGCTGCAGTTAGTTGTGCTTCCTGCTGTGCCTTTAATGGCTACCCTGTAATTAGAGCTCTGCTTCCTCATCTTGACTCAGCACCTGCAAGCCAGTGCTGCCACTCTTTTGTCTTTGTACATTTTTAATATTCCCTGAGGTCGACCCCAGAACTCTAAACTTCCTGCTTGGGGTGTTAAATTATATCCCAGGAACCCATTATTGTTTTTGTCTGGCTTCTGGTTACAAAGTTGCACAGGTTTTAAATGGTTGGCCCTTAGTTTTCCCCAAAACTCTACATTTTTAGGGCACTATTTCATAGAACAAAAGGTTTTTCAGGGGTCCATATTGAAAGGCCCATACTCATCTTTGTTTTCCTTTTAACCACACTCAGATCTTTTCCCTTTCATATGTTCTTAGCTGGGGACACTGCTCCTTCCATAGTCCCAAAGTTTGAAAGGTGGGGGCTGAAGAGAAGAGGGGTGGAGTCACATAGTTCCTAGCAGTTACCTCAATGTATTGCCACTGCAAACTCCACTCCCTCTAGACCCCAAACTCCATGAAGACAAAGACCAAATCTTTGGTCTCCACATCCCTCATGCCTGCAGAAAAACCTAGACTCAGAGTTGGAATATTATCTCGAATTGTCTGTAACAGGTGTCAGAAAGCCAGATGCCCTCCCCAAATACATTCCCCATGGAAGCAGGGCCAGAATTACACTGCAAGACTTTTAGGGATAAACCCCATGATGCTCCAAGGGGCCCACTCTAATTCAACTAAGCAAATTGACCAATACCTCAATTAGATCTTTTAATAACTTCTATTGGGCTTTTCTCCTGAAACAGGGAAGAGCAAAGTAATTGCTACCAAAAAGTAAAATAAAAAGTACAGTGGTGCAATAATGTCATTTGAAAATAATAGTGGGAGAAGAGAGAGATAAGTGTATGACTGAAAAAGACATGTTACATGAGTTGTGAACATGGCTAAGGGAGTGGGAGGACCCCTTAATTATCCAGTGAATTGGGAACTGTCTAGACAAGTAATTCAGATAGCTCAGGCTGAAGCCAACCCTTCAGGAGTTTGTGCCAAAGCCCAACCTCAGTCCTGCCTACTGGAGTCCCAGGGTTTTGTTTTGCCCTGGGTTAAGCCGCATCGCAGTTGGCTGCCAGCTATTAACAATGAGTGACTTACCATAAGAAGCTCATGCCTAAGAGAATTCTTCTCCCTCCTGTCCACTGTAGTAAGGGGCCGGTGAACTAAAATGCAAAGAACTACTTCCCCCAAGTTCAGAGGGTCATTGTTACCTTGGCCAGACCTTCCATACCCCGCCTTGCCCTGCTACCCCTTGCAGATCCCTAGAGGAGAAGGCATAAGACATAACACTAGAAATCAGAGAGCTTACATTCCAGCTCTGCCGAGGACCTGCTGGGAATCTGGGGGAGGTCATTTAACCTGTCTGCTTCTTAGTTCCTCATCTGTGAAGTGAAGGGGCTGAATGAGAATATTGCATTTTTTTCTGAGTAGAGAAGTGATAAAGCACATTTTCATTGTTGTAAAACATGGAAAAATATCATGCGTATGTAAAGTATTTTTAGAGATTATAAATACAATTTGGGATCCTGTTTCTTCCCCTAACATTATATGAAGCACTTCTCCATTCATTAAAATAATTACATATCATTATTAAAATTTCACAACCGTTGGGTTTCCAAAATGCCTTGCAGCTCAAGCATTTTAGGATTCTTTGAGTGATGATACAAAAAAAAAAAAAAAAAGGATGAAACTTTATTTAAAAGAATGCCTTGGGAGGACATTCAAGATGGTAGAGGAGTAAGACGTGGAGATCACCTTCCTCCCCACAAATACATCTACATGTGGAAAAACTCCTACAGAACACCTACTGAATGCTGGCAGAAGACCTCAGACCTCCCAAAAGCCGTGTGGCTTACAGGGTCTTGGTGCTTCAGCCAGGTGTCAGGCCTGAGCCTCCAAGGTAAGAGAGTCAAGTTCAGGACATTGGACCACCAGAGACCTCCCAGCCCCATGTAATATCAATTGGCAAGAGCTCTCCCAGAGATCTCCATCTCAACGCTAAGACCCAGCTCCACTCAACAACCAGCAAGCTCCAGTGCTGAACACCCCATGCCAAACAACTAGCAAGACAGGGACACAACTCCATCCATTAGCAGAGAGGCTGCCTAGAAGGATAATAAGTTCACAGACACCCCAAAACACACCAGTGGACGTGGCCCTGCCCACCAGAGAGACAAGATCCAGCGTCATCCATCAGAATAAGGGCACCAGTCCCCTCCACCAGGGAGCATACACAACCCACTGAACCAACCTTAGCCACTGGTGGCAGACACAAAAAACAATGGGAACCTGCAGGCTGCAAAAAGGAGACCCCAACACCGTAAGTTAAGCAAAATGAGAAGACAGAGAACTATGCAGCAGATGAATGAGCAAGGTAAAAACCCACCAGACCAAACAAATGAAGAGGAAATAAGCAGTCTACCTGAAGAAGAATTCAGAGTAATGACAGTAAAGATGATCAAAAATCTTGGAAATAGAATGGAGAAAATACAAGAAACATTTAACAAGGACGTAGAAGAACTAAAGAGCAAACAGACAATGAGGAACAACACAAAAATGAAATTAGAAGGAATCAGTAGCAGAATAACTGAGTCAGAAGAACAGATAAGTGACCTGGAAGACAAAATAGTGGAAATAACTACCACACAGCAGAATAAAGAAAAAAGAATGAAAAGAATTGAGGACAGTCTCAGAGACCTCTGGAACAACATTAAATGCACCAACATTCGAATTATAGGGGTCCCAGAAGAAGAGAAAAAGAAAAGGACTGAGAAAATATTTCAAGAGATTATAGTTGAAAACTTCCACAATATGGGAAACGAAATAGTCAATCAAGTCCAGGAAGCACAGAGAGTCCCATACAGGATAAATCCAAGGAGAAACACACCAAGACACATATTAATCAAACTATCAAAAATTAAATAAAAATAAAAAATAGGGCTTCCCTGGTGGCACAGTGGGTGAGAATCTGCCTGCCGATGCAGGGGACACGGGTTCGTGCCCCGGTCCGGGAAGATCCCACATGCCGTGGAGCGGTTGGGCCTGTGAGCCATGGCCACTGAGCCTGTGCATCCGGAGCCTGTGCTCCGCAAAGGGAGAGGCCACAACAGTGAGAGGCCCGCGTACCACAAAAAAAAAAAAAAAAAAAAAAAAAGAAAAGAAAAAGAAAAATATTAAAAGCAGCAAGGGAAAAACAACAAATAACAAACAAGGGAATCCCCATAAGGTTAACAGCTGATCTTTCAGCAGAAATTCTGCAAGCCAGAAGGGAGCTACAGGACATATTTAAAGTGAGGAAAGGGAAAAACCTACAACTAAGATTACTCTACCCAGCAAGGATCTCATTCAGATTCGACGGAGAAATTAAAACCTTTACAGACAAGCAAAAGTTAAGAGAATTCAGCAGCACCAAACCAGCTTTACAACAAATGCTAAAGGAACTTCTCTAGGCAGGAAACACAAGAGAAGGAAAAGACCTACAGTAACAAACCCAAAGCAATTAAGAAAATGGTCATAGGAACATACATATTGATAACTACCTTAAATGTAAATGGATTAAATGCTTCAACCAAAACACATAGACTAGAAGAATGTATACAAAAACAAGACCAATATATATGCTGTCTACAAGAGACCCACTTCACACCTAGGGACACATACAGACTGAAAGTGAGGGGATGGAAAAAGGTATTCCATGCAAATGGAAATCAAAAGAAAGCTGGAGTAGCAATTCTCATATCAGACAAAATAGACTTTAAAATAAAGACTATTATAAAAGACAAAGAAGAACACTACATAATGATCAAGGGATCAGTCCAAGAAGAAGATATAACAATTGTATATATTTATGCACCCATCACAGGAGCACCTCAATACATAAGGCAAATGCTAACAGCCATAAAAGGGGAAATCGACAGTAACACAATCATAGTAGGGGACGTTAACACCCCACTTTCACCAATGGACAGATCATGCAAAATGAAAATAAATAAGGAAACACAAGCTTTAAATGACACATTAAACAAGATGGACTTAATCAATATTTATAGGACATTCCATCCAAAAGCAACAGGATACACTTTCTTCTCAAGTGCACATGGAACATTCTCCAGGATACATCATATCTTGGGTCACAAATCAAGCCTTGGTAAATTTAAGAAAATTGAAATTGTATCAAGTATCTTTTCCAACCACAACACTATGAGACTAGATAATCAGTTACAGGAAAAAAAACTGTAAAAAATACAAAAACTGTAAAAAACACATAGAGGCTAAACAATATGCTACTAAATAACCAAGAGATCACTGAAGAAATCAAAGAGGAAATAAAAAAATACCTAGAAACAAATGACAATGAAAACACGACAACCCAAAACCTATGGGATGCAACAAAAGCAGTTCTAAGAGGAATGTTTATAGCAATACAATCCTACTGCAAGAAACAAGAAAAATCTCAAATAAACCTAACCTTACACCTAAAGCAATTAGAGAAAGAAGAACAAAATAACCCCAAATTTAGCAGAAGGAAAGAAATCATAAAGATCAGATGAGAAATAAGTGAAAAAGAAATGAAGGAAATGATAGCAAAGATAATAAAACTGAAAGCTGGTCCTTTGAGAAGGTAAACAAAATTGATAAACCATTAGCCAGACTCATCAGGAAAAAGGGGAGAAGACTCAAATCAACAGAATTAGAAATGAAAAAGGAGAAGTAACAACTGACACTGCAGAAAGACAAAGGATCATGAGAGATTACTACAAGCAACTATATGCTGATAATAGGACAACCTGGAAGAAAAAGCAGGCATAGAGGGAACTTACCTCAACATAATAAAGACCATATATGACAAACCCACAGCCGACATCGTTCACAATGTGAAAAACAGAAACCATTTCCACTAAGATCAGGAACAAGACAAGGTTGCCGATTCTCACCACTGTTAGTCAACATAGTTTTGGAAGTATTAGCCACAGCAATCAGAGAAGAAAAATAAATAAAATGAATCCAAATTGGAAAAGAGAAGTAAAACTGTCACTCTTTGCAGTTGACATAATACTGTACATAGAGAATCCTAAAGATGCTACCAGAAAACTACTAGCACTAATCAATGAATTTGGTAAAGTAGCAGGATACAAAATTAATGCACAGAAATCCCCTGCATTCCTATAGACTAATGATGAAATATCTGAAAGAGAAATTAAAGAAACACTCCCATTTACCAATGCAACAAAAAGAATAAAATACCTAGGAATAAACCTACCTAAGGAGACAAAAGTCTTCTGTATGCAGAAAACTATAAGTTACTGATGAAAGAAATTAAAGATGATACAAACAGATGGAGAGATATATCATGTTCTTGGGTTGGAAAAATCAACATTGTGAAAATGACTATACTACCCAAAGCAATCTACAGATTCAATGCAATCCCTATCAAACTACCACTGGCATTTTTCACAGAACTAGAACAAAAAATTTCACAATTTGTATGGAAACACAAAAGACCCTGAATAGCCAAAGCAATCTTGAGAAAGAAAAACAGAGCTGGAGGAATCAGGCTCCCTGACTTCAGACTATACTACAAAGCTACAGTAATCAAGACAGTATGGTACTGACACAAAAACAGAAATATAGATCAAGGGAACAGGATAAAAAGCCCAGAGATAAACTCACACACATATGGTCACCTTATCTTTGATAAAGGAGTCAAACATAAACAATGGAGGAAAGACAGCCTGTTCAATAAGTGGTGCTGGGAAAACTGGACAGCTACATGTAAAAGAATGAAATTACAACGTTCCCTAACACGATATACAAAAATAAACTCAAAATGTATTAAAGACCTAAAGGTAAGGCTACACACTATAAAACTCTTAGAGGAAAACATAGGCAGAACGTTCTATGACATAAATCACAGCAAGATCCTTTTTTGACCCACCTCCTAGAGAAATGGAAATAAAAATAAACAAATGGGACCTAATGAAACTTAAAAGCTTTTGCACAGCAAAGGAAACCATAAACAAGATGAAAAGACAACCCTTAGAGTGGGAGAAAATATTTCCAAATGAAGCAACTAACAAAAGATTAATCTCCAAAATATACAAGCAGCTTATGCAGCTCAATATCAAAAAAACAAACAACCCATCCAAAAATGCGTGCAAGACCTAAATAGACATTTCTCCAAAGAAGATATACAGATGGCCAACAAACACATGAAAGGATGTTCAACATCCCTAATCATTAGAGAAATGCAAATCAAAACCACAATGAGGTATCACCTCACACCGGTCAGAATGGCTGTCATCAAAAAATCTACAAACAATAAATGCTGGAGAGGGCATGGAGAAAAGGGAACCCTCTTGTACTCTTGGTGGGAATGTAAATTGATACAGCCACTGTGGAGAACATTATGGAGGTTCCTTAAAAAACTAAAAATAGAACTACCATATGACCCAGCAATTCCACTACTGGATATATCCCCTGAGAAAACCATAATTCAAAAAGAGTCTTTTACCACAATGTTCCTTGCAGCACTATTTACAATAGCCAGGACGTGGAAGCAACCTAAGTGTCCATCGACAGATGAATGGATAAAGAAGATCCATTGTATATATATGTGGCACATATATACAATGGAATATTACTCAGACATAAAAAGAAATGAAATTGAGTTATTTGCAGTGAGGTGGATGGACCTAGAGTCTGTCATACAAAGTGAAGTAAGTCAGAAAGAGAAAAACAAATGCTGTATGCTAAGACATATATATGGAATCTAAAAAAAAAAAAAAAAGGTTCTGGAAAACCTAGGGGCAGGACAGGAATAAAGACACAGACGTAGAGAATGACTTGAGGACACGGGGAGGGGGAAGGGTAAGCTGGGACGAAGTGAGAGAGTGGCATGGACATATATACACTGCCAAATATAAAATAGATAGCTAGTGGGAAGCAGCCACATAGCACAGGGAGATCAGCTCAGTGCTTTGTGACCACCTAGAGGGGTGGGATAGGGAGGGTGGGAGGGAGACGCACAAGGGAGGGGATATGGGGATATATGTATACATATACTGATTCACTTTGTGATTCAGCAGAAACTAACACACCATTGTAAAGCAATTATACTCCAATAAAGATGTTAAAAATAAATAAATAAACAAATAAAAGAATGCTTTCTAAGAGAGATGGTAGCGTCTTTGGCTACCATGTTGTAGGCACTGTGGAGCGTAATCTAATCATGTTATTCTTGGGACACAGTCCTCTATGGGTCTCTCGTGCTCTCACATGTCTTCTTGAGTATGCCAAGAATATGAGGCCATGACTGCTTTTTACCCAAGCCATTTTTCAGTGTTGTGTTTTTGGCAAGCAAACCTGAGAAATGAGCTAAGATCTACCTCCAGAACGAAGAGGAGGCTTGCTTATTGCTCGCTGTAAAAGCAGTGCCTCCCCCAAGCTCAGTGTTCCTCAGCTGCAGTGCAAACCCACTACATGTACAACATCTATGTGGACCCCTCTGCATTGGCCTCAAGGACTTGGGGAAAAAGGTAGCTGATCTAAATGCTGATGTCCATGCTGCTTGCTGTGCTGTGAGTAATGAAGTCTTTAGCCTCTGACCCAGGGGGTCTCATATCTTCTGCCAGCAATAGATTAGCTCATTAACTTATAAATGGGGTCAAATCAACCCTTAGAGAAAACAATAATTACATGTTAGTTAAATGATGACAGTTGAGCAGAAAGGATATTCAGACTCCAAGAAGGAAGGCATCTTGCTTAACTTTACACAGCTGATGATGGCAGAGCTAGAAATCAAACCTGAGTCTATCGGATTCCAAACCCCATATATTTTATTGGTTGCTTTCACCATGTCAGACACCATACTGAATCCTCTAGTCGGTAAGAACCATTTCTTATGAAATTAACTGAGAACTTCAAATGGATTCTTCATTAAGAAAAATAGCTGATCCTACTTAGATGTTAAGTCTGAAGTGACTTTCCGTGGAAAAGCTTACCAAATGTTACCTCTTTGGAGGGTTCGTCTACCAAGCTACACCACTGGTTTATTTAGATTAAATGAAAACATTTAAATCTGGTTGTTGTGGTGTTTTATTGGTTTTAAAAAGAATTTTTTATCCAGCAGGCTCCAGTTCATAAATATTATGGATATTCCTGCAAATGAAATAAACACAGTAGGAATCATTCTACTACCCATGTTGGCAGAAGTTATAAGCTTTCCATACTGGAGTGAAAAAAAGGTAATGAGTAACCCTAGTGACATGTGTCACTGCTATGCTGGGACAAGAGACCTGTTTTTTTTGGATTTGGGGGTTTTTAAAAATTAATTAATTAATTTATGGCTGCATTGGGTCTTAGTTGCTGCGCGCATGCTTTTCTCTAGTTGCGTCAAGTGGGGACTACTCCTTGTTGCAGTGCATGGGCTTCTCATTGCAGTGGCTTCTCTTGTTGCGGCGCATGGGCTCTAGGTGCACGGGCTTCAGTAGTTGTGGCATGCGGGCTCAGTAGTTGTGGAGCCCAGGCTTAGTTGCTCTGCAGCATGTGGGATCTTCCCGGACCAGGGCTCAAACCCATATCCCCTGCATTGGCAGGTGGATTCTCAACCACCGCACCACCAGGGAAGCCCCAAGAGACCCTTTTTTAAGACTTATTTTTTTTTAAAGCAGATTTAGGCTCCCAAAAACACTGAGAGGAAGTAACAGAGATTTCTCACATCCCCCTGCCCCTACACATGCATGTCCTCCCCTTTAACAACATCCCCTACCAAAGTAGTACACTTGTCACAACTGATGAACCTACAATGACATGTCATTATCACCCAAAATCCATAGTTTATATTAGGGTTTGCTGCAAGAGACTTTTTATTGATTAAAAACAGTATATCGCCTATTGACAGAAAATCCTTATGTTGCTAGAACACCCAGTGAGCTTGCTAAAAGTACTCTCTGCAGTGTCTGGTATCTAGGAAACACTCAGTAATTGGTAGATATTGTGATTAGATGCTTGGTAAATGCCTTCTCAATGAATGACAGTTATTTGTTCATCCGTTCATGTGTTCCATAAGTGCACTGGTGATACAGCAGTGAACAAGACAGACGTTCCTGCCCTCATGGAGCTTATGTTCTAGAGCAGGGGTCCCCAACCCCCAGACCACAGACCGGTAGCAGTCCGTGGCCTGTTAGGAACCGGGCCACACAGCAGAAGGTGAGTGGCAGGTGAGCGAGCGAAGCTTCATCTGTATTTACAGCCACTCCCCATTGCTCGCATTACTGCCTGAACTCTGCCTCCTGTCAGATCAGCGGTGGCATTAGATTCTCATAGGAGCATGAACCCTACTGTGAACTGCGCATGCGAGGGATCTAGGTTGCATACTCCTTATGAGAGTCTGATGCCTGATGATCTGAAGTGGAGCTGAGACGGTGATGCTAGTGCTGGGGAGCGGCTGCAAATACAGATTATCATTAGCAGAGAGGTTTGACTGCAGAGAGACCATAATAAGTCAATTGCTTGCAGACTCATATTAAAACCCTATCAGTGAGTGGCAAGTGAAAACAAGCTCAGGACTCCCACTGATTCTGCATTATGGTGAGTTGTATAATTATTTCATTACATATTACAATGTAATAATAGTAGAAATAAAGTGCACAATAAATGTAATGTCTTTGAATCATCCCCAAACCATCCCCTCCCCACCCCCTCCAAGTCCATGGAAAAATTGTTTTCCACGAAACCAGTCCCTGGTGCCAAAAAGGTTGGGGACTGCTATTCTAGAGGGAAGACTGATAATGAACAGATACACAAATCTAGAATGTCAGTGATGATAACGGCTCTGAAAAACGTTAAATGGGAAGAAGAGGCTAGAGAGACATAGCGTGGCTGGGGCTCTTTTAGATTATGTGGTCAGGGGAGGTCTTTGCATGGAGATGATATTTGAGTAGAAACCTGAGTAAGATATGGGAGCAACAGCGGGAAGATGTGGGTAATGCTACCTGGATTACGAGTAGACATGAGAGTCACATAAAACAGTTCTTTCGCAGCCCAGCCTCATTTCCTGTTTTGGACTATGGCCTCTCTGTGGGACTCAACTCACCGGTAGCCTGTGGATAATCCTTATGCATAGAGACAGCAAACAGAGCCTTTGGCATTGTGAATGGATGATCAGAGTACTCATTTACTGCAGGTGGCCATCATAGAAGTAGAAATTTTTATTTTTATTTAAACTTAACAAACATTGGTGTTTCTCACAGGCCAGGCTCTGATCCCAGAGGCTGAGTGTGATTGTGCTTGGTGGTGTGACTGAGCTGTGTTTTGTTATCAGGATCGTGGGGAGAGCAGTGTGAATGGGGATTAGGAGAAATAAAAAACATGGCTTCTGTTTCCAGTGGAGCCAATCAGATGGATAAGATGCCAGACCATGGGAAGCAGGGAAACGAGGAAAGGGAAAGAGAGTTGTTCTGGTTATGGGCTGTTTATGGACCTGGTGTCCAGGTTGGTCTCAATGGGTGTTTTCGTGGACATTTGGTATTGATCCAAGGCAAGGGTTGGAGACACCAGCCTCTTTCTCTCAGCTTTTGGCTTAAAAGGACTTAAAGAAGAATAGGTTCTCTTCCCTTCTTAGCTAAAGTTGGGCATAAAGGTGGGAGGATTAAGAGATTTTTGAAGACGTGAGTCTTCTCATTGAGTCGAATAACATAAATTTTATTGTCATTTTTTTCTTCCTCCCTGGAAAAAGAAAAAAGATTTACTCCCATTGCAAATATTTAAGCATTTGTAGGGTTCATTTTCACAAAAGAGTTAAAACGTGGGAAAACCAAACATTCCCCCCTTCACTGCTTTCATTTTGGCTTTTGCTTAATTTTGTAACATTAATTCTTTGATCCTTCCAACCATAAATCATTTAAGTGACTTTGATTAAATAACTGCTTAACTTTCAAAATTCTTTGGATAATGACTCTGTTTCTTGTCATATTCCGTACAATTATAATGAGGTTTTTCCATAGCAGGTTCAAATGCCAACGCACCTGGACTCCTCCTGGCGTGCCATGATTTAAGGCAAGTTATTCACCTCTCAAAGCTTAGCTGTAGCATTGGTAAGAAAAGTTTGGTATTTAATATACATCCCCCCATGGAGAAGGTGTCGGAAATTTTATTCAGTTATTGTTTATAAAGGGTCTTTATTGGAGACCCCAGGGAGGGTGATGCTTTCATATGCAATAGGAAATCTGCTCTTTGGACCATCTAACCGATGTTATATAATGACTTGTTTTTTGGCTCCACATTTCCTACTGAGACTTTCTTCTGGCTTCTCTGGAGACTGAGTTTTGCTGTTTTCCCAGTGGCTAAGAAATCAGGGGTGTGGCTGCAAGTTGAACACATGCCCAGCGTTGTCTTCCTTTGGTGTGGACGCCCTGATTATGTCTGCATAGGATCAGCAGCAACTGCCAGTGTCTCTAGAGGGTATATGCAGATCTGTGAAATGCAGGACCCCTAGCTCAGCTCACAAGGTTTTATCCAAAATTCTAGCAAATTACTCTTAATTTTGCTCACCTTACAGCTTTATTAGCAATACCAGTTGACCCCCACTGACATTTATGGGTTGCTGTGTTACAAAGGTTGAGCCGTTTCAGTCTGTTGAGGTTTTCCTGTGACCCCTACGTTTACCGTAACTATTAAAGACGACAGTAAAACGTATATAATGGACATGGTTCAAATATTTCCCACTGCTTCTGCAATGATTATTTCTTTCCAAGAACAGGAGACTAGTGAAATGTGGGCTTAAGGAGAGACAGCAACAAAAACCATGGGTTTTCAAGTTTAAGCTAATATTTAACATAGGATAAAGACTACTGGTAAATATTGATTTATCTTCCCTCCTAATTCCCTAGGGGCTTAATCTCACAGCACAGAACATTAAACAATTGTTTATTATTCCAGCAGTATTATAAAAATGATATTGGAATTCTTTTCCTTCTTTCTTTCACTCTTTTTTTTTTTTTAAGAAATAAAAAGCATCCAGTATCCCTGCAGGGCGGCAGAGCAACTGCATAAAACGTCACACCCATAAAGGAATAGGCCTCGCTGGGCTCTGTCCTTCACAGGCCTCTGCTTTTCTTCCTGGCCTGGATTCTTACCTTCAATGATACTTAAAAGAATTCTTTTAACTCTAGGCTTTAAAGAGAGCAGAAAGGATTGGTGGTAAATGATTGACCCCCCGGGAGCCAGGTGAGCCATCCAGAGCAGTGCTATCTGATAAGAACGCTTGGAGATGATGGATAGATACGTTCTGTATCTGTCGTCACTGTGTGGTTACCATGGACCACACGTGGCTACTGAACACTTGAAATGGGGCTGGTGCAACTGAGGAACTGAATTTTCAATTTTGTTTCTTTTTGAATAATTTAAATAGCCACATGTAGCTAGTGACTACCACATTAAACAGTACAAATTTATAGGTTCTCAAGAGGTAACTTAATAGTACATATACTCCCACATACATACAACAAAAGTAGAACTGAAATGCGGGAGTGGTTCAGATGTTACCTTGAACCCCACTTCACCTGGAGAATGGCACATCCTGGGACAGTCGCCCTCCCTTTGTGGTTGAACTTTGTCCCTGCCTCTCTTCTGTATTCCACCTTTCCTGCTCTTTTTTGAATATTTAACAACTTGATTGAGATATAAGTCACATACCATATAACTCATGTTTTGAAATTGTACAGTTCAGTAGTTTGTCCTATATTCACGAGGCTGTGTAACCATCACCCCTATCAATTTCATAACATTTTCATTACCCCAAATAGAAAGCCTGTACCCATTAGCAATCACTCCCTATTTCTCCCCAAACTCTCACCCCCCAACCCCTGGCAACCACCCATCTACTTTCTATCTCTATAGATTTTTCTACTTTGGAAATTTCCTATAAATAGCATACAATATATGCTCTTTTGTGTCTGGCTTCTTTCACCTAGCATAATGTTTCCAAGTTCATCCATGTTGTAGCATGTGTCAGTACTTCATCCCTTTTTGTTGCTGAATAATATTCCATTGTGTGGATGTGCCAATTTGTTTATCCATTCACCAGTTGATGGCCTTTGGGTTGTTTTTGCTTTTTGATCATTATGAACACGGATGCTATGAATATTTGGGTGTAGGTTTTTGTGTGAATGTATGTTTTCATTCCTCTTAGGTATATACCCATGAATGAAGTTGCTGGTTTCACATGGTAACTCTATGTTTAGCCTTTCCTGGAATTGTCGGACTGTTTTCTAAAACAAGTGCACCATTTAACATTCCCATCAGGAATGTGTGAGTGTTCCAGTTTCTCTACATCCTTGCCAACACTTGCTATTATCTGTCTTCTTTATTATAGCCATCCTAGCAGGTGTGTGAGGGTATCTCATTGGATTTTTATTTGCATTTCCTGATAGTCAGCAACTCCATTCACAATTATGTAGGTCCTTGCCACAGGTAGGTTTGCCCTGGGAATGCAGGTTTGCAAGAAAAGAGCAAGTTCCATTGGCGTTTCTTTGGAAATAACAGAAGTTACTTCTGTGGCACAGTTACAGACTGAAACCAGGGGCGATCGTGTTCAACCGTTTCATGCCCAGCTAGATGTTGAATATATTTATACTTTTTTGGGGTCAAATTCCTAGGCAGGACTTCTTCCCCTCAAAACAGTCTCTGTAAGTAAAAGTGGCTTGAGGCAATCCTAGGGGAAGGTTTTTTAAAATTTCCTATTACAAAAGAATTTCCCCAAAAGTCCTTTCTCAAACAGGCACAGAATATTCTAAGACCACCTCCAAATTGTCATGGTTTAAATGATGCAGAGCAAGAATCAAAATGCTGACACAGACTGGAAATGGAAAGATAGCAGTCCAGGTGTGGAAGGCCTTGACAGGCAGGGTGAATGGTCTGCCTGCAGAAGCCACACTGCCCTCTGCTGCCTTGCATTCAGGGTGTCATGCATCCATTTCTTTACCCAATATTGAGTGCTTCCATGTGCCAGGCACAGCTCTCGGAAAGAAACAGTGAGCAGAATGGGCCTGGTCTTTGTTTTCACGAGGTCAGGCTGATCTTAGTCAAGCAGTCAAACCAGCCAGAGTTAGGAAGGCACAGTACAGGGCACTCTGTGACTGAGACCATCTATTGCTTGCTTGTTTGATTTCTTTCCATGTACTCAGACAGTACTTCAGTGGGAGATTCACCATACGGGCATGACTTACCTAGGTGTCATTTCTTTTTTTTATGGTTAAGTAATTGATACTTTATTTCTTTCCTTTCACTTTCCCTCTCTTTTTAAAACATTCTTTTTAGCTAATGTAATTTCTATAACTGAGTTTTTTAGCATCTTGAGAGGTTAAAAGTTTGGAGAAATAAGTTTCTGTTGATACTCTTCCCTGTCTTTCTGTCATATTTCTACTTATCCTTCAATGCACTGCTTGAATACTACCTTTTCTGTGAAATATCACCATCACTGTCAGTCCTGATGGCCTCCAGGGATAAGTATTCCATCTCTCCCCTGAACTTCTGTAGCACCTTGTACCTGCATTATAATGCTTGCCATGTTGTAGAAGGAAAGTTCTTTACCTGTTGGCTTTCCTCACCACTCAGTGAGCATCTCAGAGTAAGGTTTTATGTATGAGTCTTGTTTATATTTTCAGCTACAAGCACAGCAACTCAAATCTAGCAGGTGATCTGTAAATGCTGAATGCTGAATGAATGAATGAATGAACCAACATATAGAAGAGTCAAAAAATCACATGAACCCGGATTCTTTCTTCTAGCTAGCAATAATCTGTCACTGAAACAGCAAAGAATTATCAACTCTTGTGATCCCTGCTTATTATTTTCTATTGATCTTTTAATTTAATAGGGAAAAATATAAGTACATTTTCATATTGGAAAATTTATTTTTAAAACAACAAAAACTGGATGGGGAAAGATGATAAGGAGTCAGTTGTTGAAGACTTTTAATGCTAAAGCGAATGCAAATATTTTATTCTGGGAAACAGAATCCACCTCTTACCACACAGAGAATCCTGGCAGTATTATTTCTCGGGTAAGGAATGAGGAACCAAGTCTAGCAGACCGTGGGCACACCCAGATATGCAGGGAATAAAGTAAGCTGGACCCGGGACAGAACCGAGGGCCTGAAGCCACATAAACAAGCCAGAGTACAAGCACCTTTTGACCCTTGGAATAAAAGCAAGACCACAAGTCAGAGCCAGGAGGGCAGGCAGGAAGCTGGGCTAAGGACAGGATTCAGGAAAAGCAATAAGTCACACAAGAAAATAAAAACATAAATCTTAGTTGCAGGAAGTTCAAAATCCAGTCTTTCAGGAAAAAGAAAGGCAATTAGAGATCAGAGCAAATAAATTGATCCAAAATGTAAGCAGAGTCTAGGGAATAATAATGATGACACAAGCTGATGGGGAAGCAGTGTGAAGGAAGACAGAGAATCAAGAGGATCGGGGGTAAAGTATACCTTCCAACACGGCCAGAGGCTTCCCAAGATGGTGAGGCAGAGCTAAGAGCTTCCTGCCATCTCTGTACATGAGGATGTACCATCCTCGCAACGCTTTTAGCTCCAGTTATCCTGTTCCTTACAAAGAAAAGAATTGTGACTTCCATTAAGAAAGGCTGTCCTTAATTATAGCCTGTCACAGCGTTGTCTAATTTGCGCTTTACCTTGAATGTCTGAGGTAGGTAGGAACGTACTTTTTAAACCATTTTACATGACAATGGACTTGTATCCAGAATACATAAAGAACTCAATCCTAATAAGACTAACAACCTATTAAAATGGGCAAAAGGCTTAAACTGACACTTAGCAAAAGATGATACATGAATGGCCAATAATTACGTGAAGATGCTCAACATTATTAGCTGTTAGGAACATGCAAGTTAAATCTCCCACACACTACCACGAATACCACTTCACTGGCAATACCTCATATTGGTGAGGATGAAAGACGAATCTTCATCCGTTGCTGAGGGGCACAACCACTTGGAAGAACTGATCCAGCAATTCCATGCCTAGGTATTTACTAAAGAGAAATCAAAATGTGTACACACACACACACACACACACACACACACACACACACACCTGCACACACATAGGACTTGAATAGGAGTGTTAATATCACCTCTATTCATAACAGCCCCAAACTGGAAACAACCCAAACATCCATCAATAAGTGAATGGATAAACAAATTGAGGTATGTATATTCATGCAATGGATATATTCAACAACAAAAAGAAACCAACTACTGTTGCTCACAACCACATGGATGTATTTCAGAAACATTACGTCGATCAAAAGAAACCAGTCACAATCGGCAAGATTCCATTCTACGTGGTTCTAGGACATGTGGGACTAGGCTGTGGTAATGGAAATCGGAAAGTAGATGCCTCAGTTTAGAGACGGGGCAGGAAGGAGCTTTCAGGGGTAAATGGAAATGTTCTATGTTTTGATTAAAGTGGTGGATACATGAGTGTAAATAACTGTAATATTTGTAAATGTTTGTCAAAACTTAGTGAACTGTACATCTAAGAGACGTGCGTTTTGTAATGTGTAAATTGTACCTTTACGAGAGAGGAAAGTCGGGTTCAGAGAGAGGATACTTGCTTAAAGTGGGGCAGCAAATAAATGGCAGAGTCGATACTTGAACTCAGGCTAACTGATGTCAGAGTGAGGGCCCCTTTGGCTACATCATTCTCTCAGCCTAGAAGGAAGGAAGAGCAGAAGGGAGGCTCCCTTGTACCAGGGGAAGGGAGAACAGTAGTCACAGAGGTCACATTTCTGTCTTAGGCATAAGGCTCATAATGGTGCCTGTGATGGAAAGAGCCAATTCCATCTGGCCACCTGCAAGAGTAATTAGGAGGGCTTGAAAGACATTGGCGCAGAGATAAGCATCACCATCTGATTCATGGAACCTGCCAGTAGAGAAAGTATTAAGGTTATTCTTTTGCTGGTATCCACCTTCAGTAGTAAATAATAAATGTGTTTCATTTTTAAGACCTTTCTAAAACTCTTCATGAATTAATCAATACATTTCCATTGCAAAAAATAGAAAAATAGGCAAAATTAAAACTTCCTAGGGCCTATTGTCCAATGATAGTCTCAGATTTTTTTAATTGTTTGCTCATAAATAAAAAGACTTCAGCTTAACCAAAACAGGATCATACTAAATGTGCTGTTTTACAATGTGCTTTTTAAACAACATATCATGAACATTTCTCTCTGTTAGAGGATATAAATAGATATCCTTTCTATTGAATACATAACATTCCATGGATGGCTATATCCAAATTTGTTTAACCAAGCCTTGCTGTTACATATTCAAGTTGTTTCCAGGTTTTTGCTACTACCTACTAACCTCCTGCAAGAGAAAATCTTGTAAGTGATGTTTGCTCACTTTCTTAGTTATTTCTTCAGGCAAAGTTCCTAGAAGTGGAAATTCTGGGTCAAAATTGAGGTTTGGACATCTTTAAGACATTTAATTCATATTGTCCTTTTTTACTTTTATTTTTTTGGCTGCGTTGGGTCTTCACTGCACGCGGGCTTTCTCTAGTTGCGGCGAGCGGGGGCTACTCTTTGTTGCAGTGGGCAGGCTTCTGACTGCAGTGGCTTCTCTTGTTGCGGAGCACGGGCTCGAGGCATGCAGGCTTCAGTAGTTGCAGCACGTGGGCTTAGTAGTTGTGGCTTGCGGGCTCTAGAGCGCAGGCTCAGTAGTTGTGGCACATGGGCTTAGTTGCTACGCATACGCAGCATGTGGGATCTTCCCGGACCAGGGATCGAACCTATGTCCCCTGCATTGGCAGGTGGATTCTTAACCACTGTGCCACCAGGGATGTCCCTATTTTTTCTTCTTAGAATTCACCAGCAATGAATGAATGAGTCACCCTGTGTCACCCCAATGCATAGTCTGTAACCCAAATCCTCTTTTGGATTCCTCTAGCTTGAAATGAAAAATATTTCTTTTAAAATGTTAATTTGAGAATATGATTGGTATTTCAATGTAGTAGAAAAATTGGGAGAGTTAGAAGAAGTGATCCTGGGGTCAGAGTACCTTGGTTTCAGGGCTGGCTGTATCATCATCTGTTGCTGTGTGTTACATCTGGCACGTCACTTGCTTACTCTGCCTGGGCCTCAGTGGCCCCATCTCTAAGATACAGGGTTGAAGAGGATCCCATCTTTACTTTGCCTTCAGTTATGACATTCTGTAAATCTTTGCCTATTTAAAGCATTCCTTTCTAAGGTTAGGCTTGTAAATTGAGAGTGTCAGGCCTTTAAAATGCAGCTAGTGTGGGAAAGGAAAGAACCCAGCAGCTAGTTTGCTGCTGGATCAGAATTCTATGTTCTTTGTGAAGTAATAAATTGTGTCTTGGCTCCCAGATTATTCCGGGTTGCCTTGGGTTTTGCGGAAGTGGCTTTTTCAGGAATTGTTCCCATTGCTGGAAAGTGGATGTTAATGTGTGCCTTGGCTGTTTTTCAGGGCACAGTCTGGCAAAGTCCTGGCAGCTTTTTCAGAGAATCAGCAGATGCCATGACCTGGTTGTTGCTCTTCCGGCAGGATGACACACACTCTACATGAATAACCCAAAACAGACACATATCAGAGACCTAGACCTAGACCTATCATGGCCCACTTATCCTGGCCTCTGAAGTGTTTTCTAGACCAAGTGGAAAAACTCTGATCAACATACCACAGGAAACAGGATAGCCAAAAGCATAGTATTGGTCAGTATTCCTTAATAAAGATCTGCATCTGAGATCCATGAAATGAGGTCCAGGTGGTGTACTGGAAGAGGAGATGAAGCTAAGGATAGTGAGGAAGGAATAACCTTGAGTAACATTTGTATTTGGTTCTCTACAGTTTGCAGCCTATGCTGACCTACTGTATTTTTTTTTAATGAAAATTTATTTTTTAGTAGACTTTTTAAAAAAAGTCTTATTGAGATGTAATTCATATACCATACAATCCACCCAATTAAAGTATACAATTCAACACTTTTCAGTGTATTCACAGATCTGTATAACCAGAGTCAATTTAAAAAAAATTTTCATCACCTCAAAAAAAACCTTCTATACCCTTAGCTGTCATCTCCTTATCCTCCCCACCTACCCATCTCCCAGCCTTAAGCAACCAGAAATCTATTTTCTCTATGGATTTCCATTCCTTGGGAATGGAATCATATAATGTGTGGTCTTTTTTTTTTGAACATCTTTATTGGCATATAATTGCTTTACAATGTTGTATTAGTTTCTGCTGTATAACAAAGTGAATCAGCTATATGTATACATATATCCCCATATCCCCTTCCTCTTGTGCCTCTCTCCCACCCTCCCTATCCCACCTCTCTAGGTGGTCACAAAGCACCAAGCTGATCTGCCTGTGCTATGCAGCTGCATCCCACTAGCTATCTATTTTACACTTGGTAGTCTATATATGTCAAGGCTACTCTCTCACTTTGTCCCAACTTATCCTTACCCCTCCCCGTGTCCTCAAGTCTATTCTCTACATCTGCATCTTTATTCCTGTCCTGCCCCTAGGTTCATCAGAACCATATTTTTTAATATTCCATATATATGTGTTAGCATATGGTATTTGCTTTTCTCTTTCTGACTTGACACTGATGAAAGAAATTAAAGATGATACAAACAGATGGAGAGATATACCATGTTCTTGGATTGGAAAAATCAACATTGTGAAAATGACTATACTACCCAAAGCAATCTACAGATTCAATGCAATCCCTATCAAACTACCAATGGCATTTTTCACAGAACTAGAACAAAAAATTTCACAATTTGTATGGAAACACAAAAGACCCTGAATAGCCAAAGCAATCTTGAGAAAGAAAAACAGAGCTGGAGGAATCAGGCTCCCTGACTTCAGACTATACTACAAAGCTACAGTAATCAAGACAGTATGGTACCGGCACAAAAACAGAAATATAGATCAAGGGAACAGGATAGAAGCTCAGAGATAAACCCACGCACATATGGCCACCTTATCTTTGATAAAGGAGGCAAGAAAAACAATGGAGAAAATTTTGACAGCCTCTTCAATAAGTGGTGCTGGGAAAACTGGACAGCTACATGTAAAAGAATGAAATTACAACATTCCCTAACACGATATACAAAAATAAACTCAAAATGTATTAAAGACCTAAAGGTAAGGCTACACACTATAAAACTCTTAGAGGAAAACATAGGCAGAACATTCTATGACATAAATCACAGCAAGATCCTTTTTTGACCCACCTCCTAGAGAAATGGAAATAAAAATAAACAAATGGGACCTAATGAAACTTAAAAGCTTTTGCACAGCAAAGGAAACCATAAACAAGATGAAAAGACAACCCTTAGAGTGGGAGAAAATATTTCCAAATGAAGCAACTAGCAAAGGATTAATCTCCAAAATATACAAGCAGCTTATGCAGCTCAATATCAAAAAAACAAACAACCCAATCCAAAAATGCGTGCAAGACCTAAATAGACATTTCTCCAAAGAAGATATACAGATGGCCAAGAAGCACATGAAAAGCTGCTCAACATCACTAGTTATTAGAGAAATGCAAATCAAAACCACAATGAGGTATCACCTCACACCGGTCAGAGTGGCTGTCATCAAAAAATCTACAAACAATAAATGCTGGAGAGGGCGTGGAGAAAAGGGAACCCTCTTGTACTCTTGGTGGGAATGTAAATTGCTACAGCCACTGTGGAGAACATTATGGAGGTTCCTTAAAAAACTAAAAATAGAATTACCATACAACCCAGCAATCCCACTACTGGACATATACCCTGAGAAAACCATAATTCAAAAAGAGACATGTACCACAGAGTTCCTTGCAGCACTATTTACAATAGCCAGGACATGGAAGCAACCTAAGTGTCCATCGACAGATGAATGGATAAAGAAGATCCATTATATATATATATATGTGTGTGTGTGTGTGTGTGTGTGTGTGTGTGTGTGTGTGTGTGTGTGTGTGGTACATATATACTATGGAATATTACTCAGCCATAAAAAGGAATGAAACTGAGTTATATGTAGTGAGGTGGATTGACCTAGAGTCTGACCTACCTTATTTATTCCACACAGCATCCCTGGTATCTCTTCATTGCCATTTTGCCCTGATTCACCCAGCAAGCAAATGCAGGAGCTGGCGTAGTGATGGCAAGTGGCCCAATTGCTTCTGCAAGCAGAGAGCTTGGCTTAAAGTCCCCCAAGTCTCTGCTTTCTTGGCATATTTTTGAGGTCACACTCCTTCCTCTTCTGTCTTACTCTTCTATGACAATAGCTGAAAAACAACTCTTCTTTCTTGCTCTGTGAGTCCACAGGAACAAATCAAAGTCGACTGCCCATCTTAGTATGATGTGCTTAGAAGACACTGTCTAGTCTAGTATTTCCCAGACTTTAGTCATTTAGCCTTCACGATTTATGCCATGTTCATGTACCTCGTGTACTATTATTTACTTAATACTCGTCTTCAAATAAATACGCTATTTCATTTTTTCTTATTCTAAGCAATACAATATCTGTGAAATCATCAGTTAGATATACTGGTTGTAGTTTTCTAGTATACCTTAAAAAATTACATAGCTATTAAATATTTTGAATAGTCATTTGTGTACTGTGTAATGTATTTCACTTTTACCCCCTTTGTTATACACACCATACTCTGAGAAATTCATTAAAATTAACTAAAATTTAAAATTCAGTTCCTTGGTTGTATTAGCCACATTTTAAATGCACAGTAGCCACTGTGGCTACCATGTTGAACAAGGCAGAGAGCAGCCTTATCATCCCAGAAAGTTGTAGTAAATGGCTCTGCTTAAGGTTTGCCCAAGGCATGTTGACTGCTTTCATTGGCTAAAGCTAAACCAATATAAGGTAAGATTACCAAAAGAATTGTGAATAATGATTAATTTAGGAACTGCTAGCAGAAATGTCCTCTCTCCCAGTCCGTCTCTCTCCCTTCCATATGTGTCTGGGCGTCCTCTGCTTTCCTGCTTCTCTTCCTCTTGCTCCACCTCTGTTTGTCCTAGCTCACTTTCTTTTTTTTTTAATTGAAGTCTGGTTAATTTACAATGTTATGTTAGTTTCAAGTTTACAGCAGAGTGATTCAGTTATACACAAATATATATTCTTTTCCAGATTTTTTTATATTGTATGTATTACAAGATATTGAATATAGTTCACTGTGCTATATAGTAAGACCTTGTTGCTTACCTATTTTATATATAGTAGTGTATATATATTAATCCCAAACTCCTAATTTCTCTCTCCCCCACCCCTCCCTGCTGTCCTCTTTGGTAACCCTAAGTTTGTTTTCTATGTCTGTGAGTCTATCTCTGTTTTGTAAATAAGTTCATTTGTATCATTTTTTTAGATTACACATATAAGTGATGTCATATGATATTTGTCTGACTTACTTTGCTTAATATGATACTGTCTAGGTCCATCCATATTGCTGCAAATGACATTATTTCATTCTTTTTTATAGCTGAGTAGTATTCCATCTTCTTTATCCATCTTCTTTAACCATTCATCTGTCAACAGACATTTACGTTGCTTCCTTGACTGTTATAAATAGTGCGGCTGTGAATATTCCTAGCTCACTTTCATTCTTGCCCTTAGTCCTTTCTCTCCCTTTCTGCCTATGTTCCTTTTACCTTCTCACCCCAAAATCTCCCTAATTCAAAATGCGAAGATATTTAGATTTTGTTTTTTAAATTATTCTTCGACTACAATAATTTCAGGCCAGAGGACATTCTCAGTTGTAACTTGTGTAAGGGATACCTTCTAGCAGAATTCCTTAGGCATGTGGTCAGTGGCACACTGGACATCTCTACTTGGAAGTCCCCCTGACATCTCAAGGTCAGGATGCCTAAGACTGAGCCGTTTCCCACTCAAACCCCTGCCTGCCCCTCGCTGATGTAACCATACCAAACTACTTGCTTTACCTACTCCTCATCCAAAGCCACCTTTAAAAGAACAAGAGAATTTTTGATCATGCTTCTCTTCAGGCCCATGGAAGAGGGGCCCAAAGCTCCCTCTTTGGCACTGGTTACCTTTATTGAGCAGGCAAAAAAACAGGAATTGCCTAGAAGACTTGATGCAACTTCTTTTGAAATAAAAAATGACCCTGCTAGTGCTTAGAAAGCCTCTGGAGGATCCCCAGAGGAAAGAAAGTGCTCTATAGACATATGTATGCTTTGTCTGTTGGCCATGAACATTGAGGAGTAGAACAGACCAGACCCCTCTCTCCTTATTTTAATTAACCAGAGACCCCAGACAGGAAAGTAGAGGAGAAGTTGGATCCAAGAGCTCTCAGAAGAGCAGGATGCTCTTCTGAGAACATATATGCATTGTTTGCATGAACTAGACCCTTCCTTAGGAGAACAAAGTTGAAAGTTTCCCATGCTCCTTGCAGGAAAATGTGTTCTTTTTTTTCCATTCTAAATGCATTCAGTTAGGCTATGGAAAATTTAGTTCCTCTTGCTAATTTATACAAGGAGTTATGATACCTTGGGATCTTCATCTGTCAGCTTTAAAACCTTAAATATGGCATTGATTAGTCTCAGGAAGGTGATGTGATGATCTGCTCTCTTTCTCAGAAAAAGAGAGGCAGTTGTCCAAAATGGGAAGTCCCTACCTGGGTGGGAATGAGAGAAACTTCCTTCTGGCTGGGTTCTGTTCTGCTGCACTCTGAAAAAGAGAAACAGATCCAAGTTTAACTACCCTTAATCTTACTAAGGTTTAGGGTCTGTGTTGTCCCCTGGATAATAATAACTTTAACAACTGTTTGTTGAGCGCTTGGTATTTTCCCAGCAGTGTGTTAGGTGCTGTAGACGCAATCTCATTAATCCTCATCACAGCCGTGATGGTGGGGACCACCACTACCATCCCCCCCATATTTTAGCTTGAGGAATTTGAGTTTGGGAGAAGTAAATAATTTGTGAAAGATCATACAGCCAATACATGGCAGAGCTCAAATGCAAACCTGGGTCTGTCCAATGCCAGAGCTCTGTTTCCTTTGGACCCTGTAGTTTTGTGTCTGTTTTTTTGTGAAGTGTTTATTGATGGTTACTATGGGCCAGACACTATTCTAGGCTCAAAGAGACATCTCTGATCATATGCATCTTATATCCTAGAGAGAAAACATAGGAAAAGAATAAGTTAAAAAAGAATCTAGATCATTTCAGATGCTGGTAATGCCATAAAAACAATAGATGGAGTAAAGTGATAGTGAATGTGGGACTGCTTATGTTGGGAGCTCTTTGAAGGATTTTCTGAGACGGCCTTTGAACTCAGACCTGAATAATATGAAGGATTATGCAGGTATTGAGGGCAATGGAAACAGCAAGTGCAAAGGCCCGGGGGTGAGAGTGAGTGCCCTGTGTTTCAGGAACAACAAAAAAGCCGATTTTTCTATGTGGCCATAGTGGGTGAGTGATACAAGGTCAGACATGTAGGCAGGTTTTGGGTTTTGTTCCAGGTATAAGAGGAAGCCACAGAAGGGTTCTAAGCAGAAGAGGCATATGATCTGAATTAAGTTTTTGAAAGATCCCTCTGGTTTTTGTGTGGAGAATAGTAGGTACAGGAGCAAGACAGGGAGTAGGGGAAATGGTTAAAAGAACGTGAACTTAAAGGGGGCTGGAGATTTTTGAAGAAGATGTAGGTTTGGTTTTGGGAACTGCCAAAGGAGTGAGGGCAAGAGGGTACTTACCACCATCTAGGCCCTGAGATACTTGAGATGTGAGGAGGGAGCCTCAGGGGCCAGCCAGGTCCAGTTAGTGGGCAAAAGGGAAGGGGACATTTAGAAACGAAAATGAAGGGAATTTCCTGGCGGTCCCGTGGGTAGGACTCCGCACTTCTGCTGCAGGGGGCATGGGTTCGATCCCTGGTTGGGGAACTAAGATCTCCCAAGCCGCACAGAGCATTCCAAAAAAATAAATAAATAAATGAATTTTTTTTAAAACGGGAAAAGAGGAGCTTCCCTGGTGGCGCAGTGGTTGTGAGTCCGGCTGCTGATGCAGGGGATGCAGGTTCGTGCCCCAGTCTGGGAGGATCCCACATGCCGCGGAGCGGGTGGGCCCGTGAGCCATGGCCACTGGGCCTGTGCGTCCAGAGCCTGTGCTCCACAGCGGGAGGGACCACAGCGGTGAGAGGCCCGCGTACCAAAAAAAAAAAAAAAAAAAAAAAAAAACACACACACACACACAAAAACCAAACCAAACCAAAAAAAAACAGGAAAAGAAGATGAAGCTATAGGGAGTCTGCTTCAGTGTCAGTGCTGGCAAATCATAGTAATAACAGCTAGTTTTCTTGAGCATGGACTGTATGTCTAGGGGTATTCTGAGTGCTTTTCTTGAAATAACTTCTTTAGTCCTCTCAATAATCTTAAACCCCAGATGCTTCTTTTTTTTTTTTTTTTTTGGCTGCGTTGGATCTTCGTTGCTGAGTGCGGGCTTTTCTCTAATTGCCACGAGCCGGGGCTACTCTTCGTTGCGGTGCGCAGGCTTCTCATTGCGGTGGCTTCTCTTGTTGCAGAGCACGGGCTCTAGGCACGCGGGCTTCAGTAGTTGTGGCACGTGGGCTCAGTAGTTGTGGCTCACGGGCTTAGTTGCTTCGTGGTATGTGGTATCTTCCTGGACCAGGGCTCGAACCCGTGTCCCCTGCATTGGCAGGCAGATTCTTAACCACTCTGCCACCAGGGAAGCCCCCCCGCCCCAGATGCTATTATTAGCCCCATTTTACACAGGAAAGTGAGATGCAGAATAGTTAAGAAACTTGCAGCTACTATGTGATATGAGTACTACTAAGTGGATTGGCAGATTCTTAACTTTAGAAGTCAGAGTGGTAAGGTTTGGGGCTGTCAGAGAGAGTTGGAAAGTGACCTAACTAAGGGCGGGGCAGACTGGTCTGGAGATGAGACCCAGATGACAAAGGGGATCTGAGAGGGAGTGATGAAGGTAAACAAGTTTGTCCCATGATGCCACTCATCCTGACTGACTCTAGAAGGAGGTTCCTGATCAGTGCAAACTGGAAGCATGGAGCCCTGAGTGATGCTCTTTCCTGCAGCTTCCTGTGGGTGGGGTGAGCCAGGGCCCCCTCCCTGGGAATGCTTTCTTTGGCAGCTTGTGGGAGAAGAGCAGTTTCATCTAAACAAGACAGTGTCTTGACTTCTTTTATCCCACTGCTCTTGGGTGGGAGAATGCTCACATTTACACATTTCTGAGATGGTTTACGGTGACTCTCATTTGGAGATGATAATCACTTACTATGATTAATTAGGTACTTACTATGTTTTAAAGTTCTGTGCTGAGCACTTGATGTATATTATTCCTTCAGTAGACACAAGAATCTTGTGATATAGCTACTAGCCTTGCTCTCCTTTTTCTGATGGACTACCTGAGCTCTAGATGGGTTACATAACTTGCCCAAAGTTACAGTGAGTGATGGACCTGAGATTTGAACCCTAACGATCTGGTACCAGAAGTTAATCCTTAATCACTCTGGTACAAGTGAGGAACGTATGTATGCTGGGTTGAGGGGTACTGCTTCCTGAGAAATCTTTGTAACCCCCCCCAAAATGAGTGAATGTAGCAACACAAAGTTGGAAGAAAGGTCTTGGGAGTGAACAGCCAAGGTGTTCCTTGACCACATTGATTTCGAAATGTCGGTAGACCAACTATCAAGATCAGGGAGCAACCTGAAGGTGGTGGACTTGAGGGAAACATGGGTTGGAAGGGAGAAATTGATATGAATAGAGAGAAAGAAATTATTGCTTTACTTACTTGTCTTCTACCACTAAGTATAAAAGTGACACTACTCAGGGCTTCCCTGGTGGCGCAGTGGTTGGGAGTCCGCCTGCCAATGCAGGGGACACGGGTTCGTGCCCCGGTCCGGGAAGATCCCACATGCCGCGGAGCGGCTGGGCCCGTGAGCTGTGGCCACTGAGCCTGCGCATCCAGAGCCTGTGCTCCACAACAGGGGAGGCCACAACAGTGAGAGGCCCAAGTAATGCAAAAAAAAGTGACACTACTCAAATAGTACTCCCCCCCCACCTTTTTAAAAAATAAATTTATCTACTTTAATTTTTATTTATTTTTGGCTGCGTTGGGTCTTTGTTGCTGCATGCAGGCTTTCTGTAGTTGCAGTGAGAGGGGGCTACTCTTCGTTGCAGTGCGCGGGCTTCTCATTGCGGTGGTTTCTCTTGTTGCAGAGCACGGACTCTAGGCACGTGGGCTTCAGTAGTTGTGCCTTGCAGGCTCTAGAGCGCAGGCTCAGTAGTTGTGGTGCACAGGCTTAGTTGCTCCACGGCATGTGGGATCTTCCCAGACCAAGGATCGAACCCGTGTCCCCTGCATTGGCAGGTGGATTCTTAACCACTGTGCTACCAGGGAAGCCCTTTTTCTCCCTTTTAATTCCACTAAATGAACACCTAAAAAGCTGTCTACTTCCCCACCCTCCCCACAAGACAAGTGGTGGGATTATGAATACTGTTTGGTAAGGTATTTTAGTTTTCCATGATTTTTTAAAGAAAATAAATATGCAGGGTATTTTAAGAGGAAATCATTTAAATAAATGAAATAAGATTCTTTAGGCATCATATTTAATTGATTCCATTTCATCATTTAAAAAATATATTTTCTTTGACTTTCATCTATTCCTATCCAAAAACATGGGTGGATAATCTGATCTCAGTTTTCTTAGGCTCCATGATCTTGGCAAAGTCATTTTTAATCGTATGTCTGACTTTCTCTAACTTGAAAATACCTAGACTCACAGGACGACTGAACTTCTGTGGAAGGGCCATGAACTTCTCTGCCAAAAGGCCATGAGTAAGGAGATGGCCTCTTAGATAGATCTCAGTCCTTCATCTGTATTCTAAAAGAGTTTATTAACCTGTAAATCAATTTGTTTTCATTTGATTTACCTGGTGGACAAGCAAGCCCAGAATCTTTATTTCCTTTCTGTGTGCCTCCTGGAGTATATAATTTAACAACTGTGTATCTCTGAGTGGAACCAAAAGGTTTGAGGGGCAGAGTTTATGGATGCCTCTCTTCAAATGCTATTTAGTGAGACAGCAAGCATTGTGGTGGTAAATCTGAGAGGTAAAAAGAAAGATCTAGTAAGTTCCAAAGCTGGAGATTTCAGAGCCAGCAACTTAATGAGACTCCTGTCTGTAACCTGGAGCAGGGGCAGTCAAGCCTTCAAGAAGGCCCCCTTGGGCTTCCCTGGTGGCGCAGTGGTTGAGAGTCCGCCTGCCGATGGAGGGGACATGGGTTCCTGCCCCGGTCCGGGAAGATCCCACATGCCGCGGAGCGGCTGGGCCCGTGAGCCATGGCTGCTGAGCCTGCGCGTCCGGAGCCTGTGCTCCGCAACGGGAGAGGCCACAACAGTGAGAGGCCCGCGTACCGCAAAAAAAAAAAAAAAAAAAAAAAAAAAAACGAAGGCTCCCTTGCACAGCAACCTCACACGTGGAAGTACCACCACATGGCGACCACACTTTGTTATCTGATCACGTGATGGGAACAGAGGAGTCAACCCTTTGGGGTAAATTGGCTCAGGTTGCTTCGTTTTTGGAGATGAGTATAAAGATGTGATGACTATTCATTTCCTATGACTGCTATAACAAATTACCCCACACTTCTTGGCTTAAACCAACAGAAAGTTAATCTCTCACAGTTCTGGAGACCAGACATCCAAAATCAAGGTGTCGTCAGGACTGCACCCCTTTTAAAGGCTCAAGGAGAGAAATAATCCTCCCCTCTTCCAGCTTCTGGTGATTCCTTGGCTTGTGGCTGCATCACTCCAATCTCTGCCTCTGTTTTCACATGGCCTTCTCCTCTTCTCTGCATCTTTCCTCTGTGTGTCTCTTATAGGACACTTGTCATTGTATTTAGGGCCCACCCAGATCATCCAAAATGATTTCATCTTGAGATCCTTAATGCAATTACATCTGCAAAAACCCTTTTTCCAAATAACGTCATAAAAGGGAGGAAAATTATCTTTTCCTTCTAAGTTCTTGGCTGAGATCCTTGTAACAAAAGACAGATTAACAAGAGAGAATCATTCACATTTATTTAATATAAGTTTTACATGACACGGCAGCCTTTAATGAAACGAAGACCCAGAGAAACAGTTAAACCTGAGTGTCTGTATACTAGGTTTAGTGATGAATGGAGAGTTGTGGGAAAATGTGATAGGACAAAAATGGGTCTGAGCTGAGAGTAGTAAACTGTGGGAAACTTAGCAACCCTGTTCATTTAGATTCTTCTTGACGTCTCTCCATCTTTAATATAAAGGTGCATCTTTCCTCCAGGTATAGGGAGGGCACCTCTCACATGAGGGTCTTGTGACCTGCCTCAGGGAAGATCAGAGAGTCCTTCCTGCACTTGGCATTTCTCAGATCCCTTTAGCCCAAAATATGCCAAGGTGCTATATTTAGGGGTAGCATGTCCTGAACTCCATTATCTGCAGTCACAGGTTCTGGGGATTAGGACATGGACATGTCTGTTGGGGAAAACACAATTCAACCCATTACACAGACTTTGATGTATTAAGGAGATAGTCTGACAAGGAGAGTAGGATGGTGAGGGTGAGTGAGACGCTAGCCTCCCTGGCTGCTCTGGCCTTAGTCGAGGACTGAGGAAATGAGGAACTGGATGGGGGAGAGGGCATGAGAGTAAAGCAGAGGAGGTGGAATCAGGAGACATTTGATGAAAGAAGTAGCCAGGACTCGATCACTGCATGTGTGGTGAATAAGGGAAAGGGAAAGCTTTCATTCGGCACTAAAGCATGTTTCCCCAAAACGTGCACCGTAGAATATACTGGATCTCGGAATGTCGGTAGGTATTATGTGCAGGAAGTGGTTCTATAGACAGACGCTTCTGGGAAACACTGGATCAAACAAGGTTGAACCGGCTTCTCTGCAGTGCTTCTCTAAGTCTTTGGCGTGCTTATGTGCACTGTGGTTCCTTACAGGGAGGTTCTGGGGGACAGCCTTTCCCAAACTTACTTGACTGGGGACCTGTTTTACCTAGATTATCTTGAAGAACAAATGATCCACACACCTCTAGAAAGTATTGCTCTTAGGCTCCCCATCCACTGAGACAGGGATGAGAGAGAAAAGAAAATGTGACGGTTAGGAGGATGGAATGAAGAAAAATTGAGTCAGGTGGTCTGTGGAGGGCCAGGTTTGTTTTCCAAGACGACTGCCAGCGATAAGAATAGCCACAGAGACTGACAGCGGTTGGCAGAAGCCACTTGAAAGCTTGCACAGCCCTCTTTGACTTGAATAGTCTGTGGGACTATCCTGTGGTTTGGGTTCTTCTTTCTCTGGTACCTTCTTCTCCATAGAAGAAGCTTTCGCTTTAAGAGGAGGTGTGGCACATCAGTTTCAACCATTGTGACAACACTGATCCATTGGATGGCAATGCTCATGCTGCCTGGAGTAGGACGCCTGGAAGAGTGCTGCAAATGATTAGTGATGTCTGCCATGAGCACAGGAGGAGGGTGGGGATGGATTTGAGCCCCTCTTGCTTTATACCCTGAAGAACTGCCTTTCCCACCCTCCCCCACCCTCCCTCTCCATGCATGAAAGGAGCCATCCAAGAGCGCAACTGAAGCTCCCACCGCCACAGTAATCCTGGACCCTCCAATCTTTAACACTCCCTGCCCCATGTAGAGAAGAATGGTTGGTACCAATGACAGAAATATAGACATCAATTTTGCAATGAATAGTTAAAAAAAAAAAAAAAAAAAAAAAAGTAGTGAATGTTTACTGAGCTCTTCATATGCATCAGACACCACATTAAGTGTTTTACATGCAATATCTCATTTAATTCTCATGACAGCCCTAAGGGATAGGTACCATCAATGATCAGATTTTATATATGGGAACACAAGGACGCATAGCTGGTGTGTTGTACAGCCAAAATTTGATTCCAAGCAGTCTAATGTTAACACTAATGTTCATAACCACTAGATTTGAATTTAATTGTAGATGTTTTAGAGTTCAAATGTTGGTAAGACTTGCAGATGGAAATATGCAGAAGGCAGTGGAGGATATAGAATTGGATAAAGTCAGGCCTGGGCTCAGAGCCATCCTGGCAGATGGTGGTTGAAAATTGCCCATGGATACATTTATTCAAACTATGAGGTCAAGAGTTGGTTATAAGATTTACAATGCAGAAGGGACTCCATGCAAAGATTTTATGTATTAAAATGTTTTTAATTTTCCCAAGCAATGAGTTAGAAATAACTGGCTACTGTTATCACAATCCATGGACAGAACACTCCAACTGTGAGGAAACAGGACCCAGACACAGAAGTCTATATCCTAAATCATGCTGAAAAGTCAGAATCAGTTGGGAGTTTTGAGAAGCAGAGAAATCTCACTGGTCCCATAAGTGCAGTAGAAAACCATGGTCCTCAGTGAAAGCCAGTGAGGAGATCTGATAGACCACGGCTCTGCCTTGACATCTCACCACAGACTCAGTACCCTCCCCATTCCCTGGAGCCCCTGGGGCACGGGACTGCATCTCATTTGTCTAGAAGCTCGTAACACCAGGCACAATGCAGACACCCAGGAAATAGTCGCTGAGCTGAGGAAATGAGAACCAACCCTGTTTGGCTGCATTCTGCTCCTGGACACATTATCCAATATTAAAGTGTTTTCACTGATCCATCACTACGCCATTGCAGATGCCTGAATTTGTCCACATATACTGGGGACAAAGCCGCGATAAATTGCTACCTACTTGCACTGAGTTTCATTTTGTTCTGATTCATTGCCTACTTCAGAGACATGCTAAAATCACAGTTTATGGACTCTACATCCTGGTGGTTCCCAGAGAGAAATGAACCTAGATTCCAGGGAATGCAGATGTCTTCAAACTTGCAGCAAGCTTCCAGGCTCCCTGCAAAGGTTTCTTAAGCCCCTAAGTATTTCCTCTCTTAAATCACACATCACTGGCACAGGCAGAATATTTGTTAGGAGACAGTCACTTAAAGGTCTATGGAGTAGACAGAAATGCTGTCATTCTTGGCAATTTTATTGAATTGTTCTTAGGTTTAATTTAGTGATTCTTTTTTTCAAGTTGTGTTTGTTTTTTTTCTGTTCCTGAAAGAAACTACTTCTTCAATGCTGCATTTGAAACATGATGTTGAATCTCTCTTGGCATGTTTATGGGCTGGGTGAAGGACTGTATACGTGAAAGGGAGCTTAATATTTCACTTGTGCAAATGTCGTGACTTTTATTTGACACATTTCTAATTAGGTGATGTGAATCCCTGCAGCCAGTGATATGGGTTACTGCATCGCTGTGGCACCTGGGGTACTGCCAAATTTTGATCTGGTTTAATGGATTTATTTTTGCTTCAACCTAGAATAGATTCTCTTATAGTGTCTGGCAGGTGGTGTGTTGAAGAGAACAGGTTATGGGATGTGGCTCAGAGGGAGTCACAGTTTTCTGTCCCCATCAAGTTAGCACATACGGAGAATGGCTGTTTATTGAAATATGCAAACGCTTCTCGTGAATATAAAAAAGCACGTGGTCAGGGCAGCAAACAGTTTTTCTCGAATGGGGGGGTGACGAAAGTGAATAATGTTACACAACTGTGGGAAGTTTTTGAAACTTCCTGAAGCCTTTTTTTTTTTATATCCAGTGTTCACCTTTAAAGTTCTTCAGGTGTACAGACCAAAATTTGAGTATCTGAAATTGTGCTACAGGCACACACAAAAACGTTGCAGACCACTGATCTATTCCCAATGACATCAATTAGGCTCTGATACACACACTCACACTCACACTCACACACACACACACACACACACACACACACACATACACACTTCAGTTCACATTTATGATTCTTCTTTTGTTTTTGTTTTTGTTTTCGGAACGCGGGCCTCTCACTGTTGTGGCCTCTCCCGTTGCGGAGCACTGGCTCCGGACACACAGGCTCAGCAGCCATGGCTCACGGGCCCAGCCGCTCCGCAGCATGTGGGATCTTCCCGGACTGGGGCACGAACCTGTGTTCCCTGCATTGGCAGGCGGACTCCCAACCACTGCGCCACCAGGGAAGCCCTGATTGTTCTTTTGAATGTTATTCAAATTTTGCTGCATTTCTTCATGGACATTATTCTGATTTTGTTGATTTCCACCCATGTTTCTGTGTATACTATCATATTTTGCCTGAGATATCCTAGGTCCAAGCCTAGGAAAATTGCCTTAAGTAAGAATGAAGAATACCTTGCCGGTCTGGGAAGATCCCACATGCTGCGGAGTGGCTGGGCCCGTGAGCCATGGCTGCTGAGCCTGCGCATCTGGAGCCTGTGCTCCGCAACGGGAGAGGCCACAACAGTGAGAGGCCCGCCAAAAAAAAAGAATACCTTGAAATCTCTTGCTCTCAGATATGTACCCAACTTTCCAAAGTGATTATTACTGGAAACCACAAAAGTTGAAAATGGAGCACAGCTAACTTGGAAAATCCCCTCATCCCTCAACCTTTGCCATTGTCAGGGTCAGTTATTAGGATTCGAGGCAAGTGCTCTCACCCATGTGTTGTGCATGTCGTTGTGGTAGACAGTCTCCTTGACTCTGAGAGTCGTGGCCCTTAAGAACGTCAGGAGCTGCCACAGAGAGCGATTGTCAGGAACTTCCCGTTCTGGGCACCCCCTAGTGTCACCTAAGAGTGCTTGGCTCTGTGGGAAGCAGTGATATGAAGGAAAGTATTTGGACTCAGCACCCAAACTGGGGTCCACTTCTTACTACTACTGTGACCTTGGCAGAGCTGTCTACTCTTGTGAGCCTCAGCCTTCTCATCTGGAAAGTGGAAATAAAACTACTTTCTCTATACAAATACTGTATGTTACCACTTATAAGTGGAATCTAAAAAATAAACCAAACAAATGAACAGAACCGAACAGAAACAGACTGACAGAGAACAAACTAGTGGTTACCAGCTGAGAAAGGGAAGAAGAGAAGGGCAAGATAAGGGGTAGAGGATTAAGAGGTACAAACTACTATGTACAAACACTATATACAAGGATATATTGTACAGCATAGGGAATATAGCCAGTATTTTATTATGACTTTAAAGGGAGTATTATCTATAAAAATATTGACTCACTATGTTGTACACCTGAAACTAATATAATATTGTAAATCAACTATACTTCAACAAAAAAAGTCTTCTCCACAAATATTAATAAAAAGCTTTAGCCAGGTAACCTTAACTTGTTCTATCTGCCAGGGACACAGTTTGGATTCAACTGTTATTTATAAACTAGTGAGTTTTGTATTGTTGTACCTGATTCATGGCTAAAGTTTTGGAACAAAAACTATAGGGTGTCTGTGTCCTTCTGTATGTTTATGCATGTCTATGGATATGTTACGTATATGTGATTTTTTTTTACCTCGACAGGGTATTGCCAAAATTATATGTAAAAGAGCTCTAACTAATTGGCTTGAAGAAAAATAATCTTTAATATCAATAGTATATTTATGTAAAACTCAAACAATTTTCTTTCACCTGCTAAAATGAGAAGATGAAACTTCATCTTGGATTCTTGGTCTGTCCTACATGAGATTCTGAAAGGTTTTTCTTTACCTTCTAAGTAATCAGCCAAGAAAGATTCTGTGTTTTATCAAAATGGTTTCCTGTGCCTCATGTCTCCTTTAAGAGGTCTTCGGTGATTTAACAAAACTGAGTCTCCACTATTAAAAGAGCGAAGATTTCCACAACTAAGTAGCTTTCAAAAAATTCCTTTCTCCATCGTTAGTAAAAGTAAATAACATCATGTCTGTCAAGTGCCAGCATAGTGTAGGCAATTGATAAATGTTCATTTCCTTGCCTCCCTGCACCTCATAATTTAAGCAATAATTCCCTCTGCAGCTTCTGTTTCTGAAACTGAAATATCTGAGCATTAACCGGTGGGATGATGAGACATGCTTCTTCAGTGAATTCCTCAGATTTCCTGACTGGACTGAGATGAAGCAAAGGCAGGGGGAAATCTAGATATAAAACAGACATTTAGGCCTCATAGATAGCATGAAAGAAGCCTGGGCTATCCAGGGTCACCTTACTACAAATATACATCACACGCTTTTGCAACACGGGCAACGGCGATGAACCCTCCCCGTCAGAAGATCCTGACTGCTATGCCAGACCTGTGATTCTTCTCTCTTGGGCCCACGGCCAGGTCATATTTCCTAGCCTTCCTGCAGTCGGATGTGGCCAGTGGAAGGTGAGAATCCTCCGCTTTCTCCCCTCCTCGTCTGCCAGGTGGATGTCAATGTCCAGGGTGACCCTGAACAGCATGTGCTGAAGCAGGCAGAGCCTCGGGCAGCCTGGATCTCTTAAGTGGCCACGTAGAGCAGAGCGCCGCCTGCCCTACCATCTGTCCCACCATCTGGACTTTACCCAAAGAAGAAATAAACTCTTCATTAAGCCATTAAAACCTCAAGGTGTATCTGTTACAGCAGCTACCACTACCTTAACTAATGAACTTGGTGAAACACGAGGTGAATTTTTAAAACTTTCTCCTTGTGATGGCACTTGACACTTTTCTGAATATGACAGCGCCATTTTATATTTTGTTACTATGGGAAATCAAATTTCATAATTGCTTAAAAACTAACTATGTGGTCTATCTATTCAAAAATATGCTGTGTATATTGATCATAAGAAGTATGGCACAAGGTTCTCTTGTCAGAAAGAAGTCCATTTGATTTTTTTGCCTAACAGTTTCGCTGAAAGCCAGGGTTAGTGATTAACTACTTTTATTGTGTTTTAAATTAGATTAAACATTCCTGATGCCAGGTGCTGGGCTGACAAGGGAGAGCTCAGTAAAACAGGAGAAATAGAAGTGATTATTAGAAATTCAGAAATTAGAGAACTAAAAACATTTCTCGGGTATTCTATATACTTGTATGTTTTCTTAAACTATACAGAAAATAATTTTACCTTTCCAAGTCTTCAGCCTCATCAACCATAAAATGAGGGATACTTAATCCATAGGATTTGAGGATTAAATGCGGATCGTGTCTGCCTCCCCGCCTAATGCCTGGCACAATAAATATTAAATAATGCACACAATAACTGTTGAAACCTTGACGTCTTTCTTAATGATTTGGTTTATTGGATTTTGCTTTGGAATTATGCTTAAGAACATGACTTACACCCTCAGAGGCTTGTAAACTATATGGCTGCTTACCTCAGCATCAGTTGGTGCTAAATAGCAGTGGTTTTAGTTATGGTATCTACTTTTACAATTTATATTGGCTTCTTCTTACTACTTTTTACTGGTAGCTACAGCCTTGAAGTTATCTTCGTCAAATCCTTTTTATGGGAAGAAGAAAATAAAACACCCCGGTAGAAATTATTACTAAAAAATGAACAAGCTCTATATCCAAGCTGGGGAAAATACCCCAGGCAGAGCCGATTACCAGCCTTCAGAGGGCTGTTTCAACGGCTTGGGGGTCCATTACATTCAATGCCAAGATTGTTGCTGGTTCCAGCAAGCTGAGCTTAACAGAAGTCAGAACTCCCTGCCTAGGTATGGCCTTGCTGCACTTTCAGCTTTTATGTCGGGAGGAAGGAAAGAGAGGTAAAATGTAAAATAAGATTGGGGATTGAAGGTGGAAAGCTGGCTGAGGGTAAGAAGTAACTTTGGTTGCTCTTCTGTGTACACATCAAAAGTCTGAGAAACCCAGCTCTTAAAGCACCTGTTCTGATTTACATTCTCACCAGCCTTATGTCGGACTACCCGCTTCTCTGAACTCTTGCCAATAGTGGGTATTACCATTCACAAAAACTCTTTTCCGGTGTGTCAGGTGAACATGGTATGATGTTATTTGGTTGTGTAATTCTTTGGTCACCACTGATGTTAAATTGCTTTTCATCTTCCATTTTCATATTGCATTTGTATATCTTCATTTGTGAATTTACTATTCATGGTCTTTTCCATTTTTATTGTTATAGTGACCATTTTTTTTTTTCCAAATGAAGATAATTTTGTTTTTCTTACTACATTTATTCCTCTGCTGCTCATTGTAGGAAAAAATAACTAAAATTTTAAAAACAAGAATGTGATTCATCTTTTATGTTTGCCTCAAACAGAATTAAGGATGCCATATTATGGTCTACTTTTTAAAAACAGCTTTATTAACAGTAATGCACGTATACTAGTCACTCATTTAAAGTATATAATGCCGGGCTTCCCTGGTGGCGCAGTGGTTGAGAATCCGCCTGCCGATACAGAGGACACAGGTTCGTGCCCCGGTCCGGGAAGATCCCACATGCCGCGGAGCGGCTGGGCCCGTGAGCCATGGCCGCTGAGCCTGCGCGTCCGGAGCCTGTGCTCCGCAACGGGAGAGGCCACAGCAGTGAGAGGCCCGCATATCACACAAAAAAAATAAATAAATAAAATAAAGTATATAATGCCATATTTTTAGTATATTCAGAGTCATACAACCATCAGTACAATCTAGTTTTTAGAAATTTTCATCACCCCAAAAAGAAATACTACCCATTTCTTCTCACCCTCCTCAGGCCTAAGAAACTACTAATATACTTTCTGTCTCTATAAATTTGCCTATCCTGAACATTTTATATTAATGGAATCAGTTAATAAGTGTACTTTTGTGACTGGATTCTTTTACTTAACATAATATTTTCGAGGGCCATCATGTTGTAGCATGTATTAGCACTTCGTCTCTATTGCCAAATAAATACCATGATCTTGTTTGGGTATTTTTATTCATTCATCAGGTGTTAAACATTTGAGTTGTTTCCATACTTTGACTATTATGAATAATGCTGCTATGAGCATCCGTCCAATGAAAACATTGTATGGACATATGTTTTCACTTCTCTTAGGTGTATAACTAGGATTGGAATTGCTGGATCATGTGGTAATTCTACATTTAACTTTATAGTGAAGCTGCCAGATTGTTTTCCAAAGCAGCTGCACCATTTTACATTTTACCTCCAGCAGTGTATGAGGGTTTTGATTTCTCCATATCCTCACCAACATTTGTTATTACCTGTATTTCTGATTAGCCAGTAGGAAGTGGTGTCTTATTGTAGTTTTGATTTGCATTTCCCTGATGACTAATGATGTTGACCATCTTTTCATGTGCTTATCGGCCATTTGCATATTTTGGGGGGAAAATGTCTGTTCAAGTCCTTTGCCTACTTTATAATTAGGTTTTTTTGTTTGTTTTTAAGTTTAGGAATTTTTCATATATTCTGGATATAAGTCCCATATCAGATATATGATCTGTAAATATTTTCACCCAACCTGTGGCTTGTGTTTATCGTTAGCAGCACAAAAGTCTTTAATTTCAATGAAGTCCCACTTATTTCTTCCTTTGTCACTTTTGTTTTTGGTGTCTTATCTAAGAAACTGTCACCTAACCCAAGGTCATGAAGTTACTCCTGTTTCTTCTAGGAGTTTTACAGTTTTAGCTCTAACATTTAGATCTATATATTAGTGTCTATGGCTGCTGTAAACTAACACAAACAGTAGCTTAAAGTAACACGAATTGATTTTCATACAGTTCTGGAGGTCAGAAGTCTGAAATGGGCCTCACTAGGCTAAAATCAAGGTGTCAGCAGACTGCATTCCTTATGGAGGCGCTAGAGAAGAATTCCTATTTTGTTGCCTTTTCCAGCTTCTAGAGACTGTCCACATTCGTTGGCTCATGGCTCCCTTTTATCTTCAAAGCCAGCGATGGCAAGTTGAGTTCTTCTCACATCAAATTACAGTCAGCCCTCAGTATCCACTGTTTCTGCATCTGTGAATTCAACCAACTGAAGATAGAAAATATTTGGGAAAAAAATTCCAGAAAGTTCCAAAAAAGCAAAACTTGAATTTGCCACATGCCAGTAACTATTTACATAGCATTTACATTTTATTAGGTGTTATAAGTAATCTAGAGATGATTTAAAGTATACAGGAGGATGTGCATAGCTTATATGCAAATACTGTGCCATTTTATATGAGGGACTTGTGCATCCACGGATTTTGGTATCTGCGGGGTTCTGGAACCAATCCTCTCAGGATACCAAGGGAAGGACAACTGTACTCTTGATTTCCTCTTCTGCCTCACTTTTCCACATTTAAGGAACTTTATGATTACAGTGGGCCCACCTGGATAGTCAAGATACTACTCCTATTTTAAAGTAATCTGATTAGCCACCTTAATTCCATTTGTTATCTTAATTATCCTCTGCCATGTAATGCAACATATTCGAAGATTCTGAGGATTAGAACATGGACATCTTTGAGGGACTATTATTCTGCCTGTCATAGACTGTAATCCATCTTGGGCTAATTTTTGTGTGTGGTATGAGGTAGAGGTCCAGCTTCAATCTTCTTCCTGTGGACATCCAGTTATCCCAGCACTATTTTGTTGAGAAGACTCTTCTTCCATTTAAGTGGCCTACTTTTGTCTTAAAACAATATAGTATCAAAATGTACCCATATCAATAAATATATGACATAGTCACTTTAAATGATTGGATGGGATTTCACTTTTTGGATATACCCTACTTTATTTAGCAACTTTGCTATTGGACATTGCTTTTAGCCTTTCCCTATTAAAATAGACATTATCTGATTTATGGGTTTTTAAAAATATATTATGGACACAAACCCTTTTCCTTTATAGATGTTGTAAATTACCTTTGAAATTGGTCACTTCTTTTCACCATCCTGGTTTAAGCTCTTATCCCTTTCAGCTGGACTCCAGCCAGAATCTTCTCACTGGTTTCCCAGCCTCCACTGTTGCTCCTCTTCAGCCCTTTCTCTATAAACAGAGTAGCCTTTGCAAAATGCAATTCTAGTCCTGTAACTGCTGCCTCTGCTTTTAAAACAGATTCTCATTAGGAAAAGGATGGAACTCTTTATCGTGGCTCCTCCCTTTGTCTTCAGCCTAATCTGATGCTGTGCTCCCCACTCTCTCTGCATCCACACCTGCTTCCTCTCAGGTCCTTGTGAAAGCCATTGTTGCTCCTGTCACAAGCCAATCTCCCTAATGAGGACAAGCCTCTTATATCACCACATATCTTTTCTTTGCAGCCCTTTTCACAGTTGCAATTTTTAATTTACTTATTGGGTTTCATTAATGTTGGCCTCCTGCACCAGACAGCAAGCTCCACAAAGATAGGAATTGAGTCTGCTTTTGCTGATCCCTGTCTCTCCAAGTCCCAGCACATGATAAGTATTGATATTTTAAGTTATTTACTAGTGAAATACATTTTCTATTGTGTATTTGACTTTATGTCAATGGTATATAAATTTTTGATTTACAAAATCTTAAAAGTACATATAAATCTTTCTTCTGTGATTTCTGCCTTTGTTAGAATTATGCTTAAAAGTCCTCCCCCACTCCAAGAATACAGAAATATTGACCTATTTTTTTTTTTTACTGCTTTCACACTTCTATTGTTTGCATTAAAATCTTCAATCTACCTGCAGTTTATTTTTAGCATATGGTATAATTTATGGAAATAACTTTATTTACTTCCCAAATAGCCATTTTCCTAACACTTTTCCATCCTTTCCTTGCAGATCTGTAGTGATTCATTGCTTGCTTGCACCCTAAATCCTTTTCCATGTTTAGTTATGTAAATAATGTCTATTCTTACACTGGTAGTATTTGCCACTGTTTTCATTATTATAGCTTTATGCTATGTTTTAGTATCTGACAGTCACATTTTCTAAGAAAATATGTTTTTAATAAAATAATACTTTCAAGTTATACAATTTGAATTTAGGTTACTAGACAGAGAACTGTTGGGTAAAGCAACACAAATCCTTGAGACCCACCCCCAGAGTTTCTGAGTCAGTAGGTCTGGAGTGGGGTCCAAGTATTTACATCTCTAGCAAGTTTCCTGATGATGGTGATGCTGCTGGTCCAGGGACCACAATTTGAGAACCTCTGCCTTAGGGTAAATAATTGAAATAAAGAATGTGGTCAACATGAGAATGGTCCTGATGTCTGCATTCATTCCCTGGTGTCCTCTCAGACTTAGGAGGAGCCTACCCCCTGTACTTTGTGTGAGCATCTCCCTGACGGTGTCTCTGGCCCTGCTCCTGGCTCAAATTCAAAGGCGAGCCAAGAAGCATAGCCCTCCTTTCCGTGACCCTGCAAGGTGCTCAGCCGAATAGCACAGGTGCCCTACTGGTTACAAGAGTCAGGCTTTGGCCCCTCATAAGCAGAAACTAGAGAAAGGGAAGGACCTGTGACTCCCTTTGCTGGAGCTTCTCATGATTTTCCTTATGTTTAAGGGGAACAGAGCTGAGAACTCCCCTTTGCTTTCCGCATTCCCACTTCCTTGGCTATTTAATGGCTCCATGGTCCACACAAAGGGACAGTTAATTACTAACACCTGCTCCCGGACCAACAGCCAACTTCTTGGCAAAGATTTTTTTTCCACCTAATTCCATACAATGTAAGCATATTTAAGGAAATAAAAGTAGTTTGACCTGTTTAGCCATATAGTATATACCTCTGTGGAGAAAGTGGCATCTTACTTCTTCCTTCATAAAGGGATGGACATTCTTTGCAGGAAATAAAATGGCCTTAAAAGTGCTATTTGCATTTGTTTTCCCTGTTTTTTGTTACTCATATTTCTCCCACTCACTTATATTTTCTCTATCTAGGTCACACAAAAGTTAGGTTGGAAATTGTCTGCATTTCCTGGAGCGATTCAGTTTCTGGAAATTTCTCCTTTTCATTTTTCACCTCGTAGTATCTAAAATGTGCCATTAGAAGACCTCTCCTCCCATCACAAGCAGACGAGAGTTTCCTATAGGACACTTTCTTGCATTTATTCCCTAATCCAATGCACACTGAATGAGGCAGTGAGTAGAGCCATGGGAACACAGAAAGATACATCTCCTGTCATCAAGGCCTCACTCTCTACTGATGAAGGCAGATACATTAGCTAACAATTACAATAAATATTGCACTGGAGGAAATCAGAGGAGGCCTGGGGACAAAGGCCAGGGGCACTGCCCTCAGCTTGGTGGGGAACCCGTCAAGGCATAACTCCCAGGAAGGGTGACATTTAAGTGAATCATTGATGGAGGGGGTTTATGTATGTATTTATTTATTTCTATTATTAACTGTTATTATTACCTCATTTTTATTTACTTGTGGAATAGCAATACACTCACATGTTTGACAATTCAGTTAACATGAAAGGGATATAGAAGTGCTGCCCCATAGAAATACGTGATTTAAAATTTTTCTAGTAAAATTTCTAGTAAAATTTTTCATTTGAAAAGTAAAACAAAACAAGTTGTGTAATACCATACTTTATTTAAATCAACATATATAAAATTATCATTCCAACATCTAATCAGCAAAAAAACATATTAGTGAGATATTTTACATTCTTTTTTCATACCAGGTCTTCCCACTGGACAAAGTATATTTTACATTTATAACACATCACAATTTGGAAAAGCCACATTTCAAGGGCTCAATAACCACATGTGACTAAGTGGCTACATAGTCATAAGTTTCAACCCCATCTCTGCCCTGAAGCTACTGAGTTCCCCTCCCTAGAAGCAGGCACTGTTGGTAGCCTCAGGTGTGTTCTTCTGCAGATAGTTATTATGTATACCAGCAATTATAAACACATATTCACAAATAATAGGATAATAATTACACTGTTGTGCATCCTACTTTTTTTCACTGAATAAATCTTGAAGATGTTTCATTATATGGGAAGCAAGCTCAATCTTTACTGCTGCCGAGTATCCTATTTTATGGATGTCACAAGTTATTCATTTAGTCCTTATCGATGGGCATGTAGATGGTTTCCAGTATTTGGTGCTTATTTGAGCTGGATTTTCAAAGAGGCAGAGGGCAACAGGTCCTAACCCACTGAGGATGAGGGAATGATATTCTAGAGAGACTAGCATGAAGGAAGGCACGGGGCACAAGGACACATGGCATTTAGGGATAATTTCTTGTGGCTCAAGACGTCTTGGACAGTGGAGTGTGTGTGAACAGAAAAGAGGATGAGGAGGCTGGAAGGGCAGGAAGAGACCAGATTGTAAACAGCCTCACCAGTGTCATATTAAGGAGCTTGGACTTCATCCATAATGGAGAGTAATCAAAAGGTTTTCCAGAAGCAGGGAAGAATTAATAGATGATTGAATTAATAAATAAATGGAGCAGGAGGGACAAATCTTCCATACGGATGAATTCTGATTAATAGATGTAGATGGGAAACAGAAAATAGCCATTTAGAGGACTATAGTAATAACTGCTTCAGGCAAGATCTACCTATGAATATTCAAATTAGTGAATGAAACTTTGAGAAACAGAATATTTGCATAGCCTCAAATATCTCTCCCAAAATATGTATTAATTATTGTGATGGTTTTAACATATGTCCAAATATTCTTTGATACTCCCTCTCCAGGAAGTGGAGCTTAATTCCATTGGACTTGCTCACTCACTTCTAATGAATAAGGTATGGAAAAGGAAAAATAGTAACTTTACAGTGGACAAACCTGACAGACACCACCTCAACCTAGTGATCAAGGTCATCATCACCAGGAATGTTGATATAGGGGGCCCCTGACAAATGTCATGAGAAGGGCACTTCACCTCTGTGGTATACTTCCTCAAAACCCATAACCAGGTCTAATTATGAGAAAACATCAGATAAACCCAAATTGAGGGACATTGTACAAAAAAGCTAATCAATATTCTTCAAAAGTGTCAAGGTCATAAAAAACTAAGACTGAGAAACTGTCACACACCAGAAAAGATCAAAGAGATGTGGAATCCTGGGATGGGCTCCTGGAACAGTAAAAGGACATTGGAGGAAAACTGGGGAAATATGACTGAAGTCTTTATTTTAGTTAATATCATTGTACCAATGTTAATGTCTTAGTTTTCGTAAAGGTACCATAGCTATTTAAGGTGTTAACATTAGAAGGAGCTGGGTGAAGATATACCATGATACTCTGTGCTATCTTTGCAAACGTTCTAGAAATATAAAATTATTTCAAAATAAAAGTTTACAAAAAAAGAATCAGGGGAGTGACATGATTACATTCACATTTTAGAAGAATCCCAGTGGTTGCAGTGGGGAAGACGTTTGGAAGGGGAGAGACCAGAGTAGGGAGGTTACAAGGTCTTGCTACAAAAAGTCAGGAAGGGATAGTGGAGGCCCAAATGGGGGCAGAGGCAGCAGGAATCTGGGGCAATGGACAGATTGGAGAGAGCTCTAGAAGGAAACTCAATCAGATCTGGTGATGGTTTGGTAAGGAAGTACGAGAACTCAAGATAACACCCCGTTTTCAACCATTAGATGGGCAACGATGTCATTCATTGAGATGGAGAAAACAGCAAGAACAGGTTTCAGGGAAACGTTAGTTCAGTTTTAGACCCGTTGAGTTTGGAGTACATTTAATATATCCAAGTGTCCATCAACAGATGAATGGATAAATAACATGTGGTATATCCAGCGGTCCCCAACCTTGTCGGCACCAGGGGCCGGTTTTGTGGAAGACAGTGTTTCCTTGGGGGGGGCGGGGATGGATGGTTCAGGCAGTAATGAGATGGGGAGCGATGGGGGGTGGCAGATGAAGCTTCGCTCGCTAGACAGCTGCTCATCTCCTTCTGTGCGGCCCAGTTCCTAACAGGCCGCGGACCACCATTGGTCTGTGGCCTGGGGATTGGGGACCCCTGATCTATACAGTGGAATATTATTCAACCTTAAAAAGGAATGAAGTTCTGACGCATCCTACAACACGGATGAAACTGGAAAATATCATGCTAAGTAAAATGTCAGATAGTTGAGTAACTGAGAGCAGGCCAATTCATAAAGACAGAAAGGTGAATAAAGGTTACCTAGAGTCGGGAGGAGGGAGAACTGAGGAGTTATTATTTAGTGAATACAGAATTTCTTTGGGGGATGATGAAAAAGTTCTGGAAATGGATAGTGGTGATGGTGGTACAACATTGTGAATATACTAAAATGCCTCTGAATTATACACTTAAAAATGGTTAAAGTGGTAAAATTTTATACTGTGTATATTTTACCACAATATTAAAAAAAAAAAAAAAATAGAAGGCCATGGTTAATGCTGCAAAGAAGCCGAATACGATAAGCTCTGAAAAATTATCCTTTGCAGTCTGTGCCATGGAGGCCGTTGGTGATATTTCCAGAGCTCTTGCAGTGGAGAAAAGGTGTTAGAAATCAGATTGCTGTGTGTTGAAGGATGTTTGGGAAGCGTGTGGACCAGGCACTGGCAAACTCTGGCCAAATCTGGCCCGCTACCTGTTTCTGTAAATAAAGTTGTATCGGAACACAGCCCACCCCTTCCTGTATGTATTGCCTTCGGTTGCTCTTGTGCTACCCCAGCAGAGCTGAGTAGCTGCCACAAAAAGCATGTGATCTGCAAAGCTGCAAATATTTTTTATCTGGCCCTTTACAGAAAGTTCCCCAACCCCCGGACTAGACAAGACCCCTGGTCTTTCAAGAAGTTTGGTTTTCTTAGACAATTCCTGCATTTCTGGTGAGGTTATTGAGTAGATGACAGTGCCCCTTCAGTCACCTAGCATAACAGACCCCATGCTAAGCAATAATAATAATGAATAAGCAGGAGAAAGAAGAGGAGGAAGGGGAAGAGAAGAAGTTCATTCCTTCCTTTCTCTGATGAGATATTATCCTCACCATTACCTTCTGTCTCTTACAGTCCTGGAAAAAGGGATTGAAAGTCCCTTCATCCAACCGCCAAAAAAACTCCCCTCTAGTATATTGTCACATGACTGGTGATAATAAATGTTCTGAAATGGCTACAAACTGCAGTTTGGTTTAAAGTTTCCTCATTAATGCAAGAAAATGCCCACAACCTGAGGCTTTTCAAGTGTTTATTAATTTACTTTCTGGGACTGAGTGCCAATACTTATTCAGATCAAAGAGAAAGCCCATGTCTTTAGCACTTACTGTGTATCAGGAACTATGCCAAGTTTTGTGCCTAGGTGACCTCACTGATAATCATCAAAACCCAGCAGATGGCCTTTCCCCATTTGACCAGTGGAACGGCTGGGGCTCCCTGTAGGCTTTAGCAAGACCTACTCCCCAGCCTGCTCCTGTGCTCCTTCTGTCCATAAGCCCCACTTTGATGGTCAATGTGATTCTGCCCAGAGGTACGGCTCTAAAGCCATCCTGCTTTCATGCACTCTGCCAGTGTCATCCAATACCTGGGTTTCACTTGTTCCCACCTTACCGTTTATTTTTACATCGTCTGCAATAATTCCTCAAGCTCTTGGTTAGACACAGAGACCCAGTCAGGCAGCAGGAGGCGGTTATAGTGGCTTCCTCAGTTCCCATCTATTCATGTCCAGGTGATCGGCACATAAACGCATAGCAGTCAAATACATATGGTGTGACTTCTTTCCTCCTCGAGGCTGCTCTTAATAGCACAGCCTTTGACTGCCTAGGTTTCTGCAGACATCAAATCAGAACTAAAAGGGAACTCAGAGGTCATCGACCCAACCCTTGCCTGTACCACTGAGAAAACCAGCCGAGGAGCAGAGAGGGTTGGCAACTTATCCAGGCACACACAGCTTGTCAGTAGCAGATCCTGGACTAGGAAGGCCCCAGTTGTTCCAGCTCCCAGCCTAGGGCTTATCCTGCTGCAGTTCACTGCCTCCTGCCTGCCTCAGTTGATGAAGCAGGGGCCGTCTGCCTGCCTGTGGAGTGCTTACCTTGGAGCCCTTTTCATGAATGAGACCAGATGCGGAACTCCACATTGATCATTTCTGTCCCTCCCCTTTCTGCTTTCGGTTAAAGGCAGCCCCCCAGCTCCCAGCTGGCTCCTGTCCCCTCCCCCAGCCGGGAGAAGTTATTACATGAAGAGATCAGCTTACCAGTTTTCTTCCGAGCAGAGGCTGAGCTCGGAGCTCCGGGTAGTACAGTGAGCGAGAGCCGAGGGAAGCAGCGCGGAGCCTAGCGGAACTCCAGGGCTGGAATCCCGAGACACAAGTGCATCTGCTAGCTGTTAGCACTTGGCAGACGGACTTCTCCTCTAGGGTAGTTCTAACGTTGGGTAATAATGTTTGTCAGCTACCTGATATTAACATTGCTCCACGTTCAAACAGCAGTGTTAGCAAGACCTGGGGGAGAGGTAAGCCAAATAAAATATCTTGTCAGAAGTTGTATTTTCGTCGGCATTATATTTCCTCTTCTATCTACCAAGAGGGATTCAAGGAAGGGGTTTTTATGGTGTGTAAAGAGTCATGCTTGATTTTGCTTTTTTAGACTTGCCTTGCCTTTTCTTATAGGAAGACTTCTTTTCTTCTTGAAAAATCCTGTAATTTCTAAAATCTTCTTCTGGTACAGCTGCCACACCAGGGCATTGGCATGGTCTTGGTGACAGATGCCTGGAGCATGTACGTTTCTAGTTCTGCTGTTGCAAAAAAAAAAAAAAATTGTACATGTCAGATTCCAATAGAGACTATTACCTGTTGTGAATTTTTCTCCAGTATTGCATATGCATGCTAGAGGGTGCATACTAGAGGAATTGCTTTTCTTTGCTGCTTTTGCATTACATTTTCCTCCTTTTTTTGCTTTGATGTGCTTGGAAAAAATCTGTGTTTAACTTTGTATGATAGGTTTGAAGAAGGGTAGTGATACATAACAGGGCTCAGAGTGTTCCAGATCTACTGATCTACCATAGAAGGGAGGCATGTTTAAGACCCATGAGGATGATTTTTTCTTATTGGTTTAGCTCATATGTTTGCTGGATACATTTTTGAACATCATAAATGCCTGTAGGAGCCAGTTTTTGACACAGTGATTGGAAGGGATGATCATATGGGCTGGAGAGGGAAGCACCTAGGTGTATCCACCCTCACCTGCAAATAAGCCTGCAACAAATTTACCTCGTCCACTGCTTTTACTCCTTATTCTGATGAAAAGTATTGGAGACTGATGGCTGAGTAATGAAAGGACAGCCTTTTTCCTGAATCCATCTTCCTCTTTGAAAAGCCAAGTGAAAAGTGTATCTCCTAGAAAGGCCACTGGGCCACTGCACAGCTCTGCCTTTTGTTAGCATTGTGGGGACGGAGCAAGCTCTGAAAGCCTCCTGTAATGACTTTCCCTTTTCTAAGAGGAGTGGAAGTGAGCTGCTCCCAAATCCAGGCTGCAAGGAAGCTATGGTTGCAGCAGGCTCTTTACTCTGTTCAAAGCAGACATGGTACAGAGGCGTGCAGCAATGGGTCATTTGTTCTAGGCTTTTAGCCTATTAGTTACCCATGTCTTCTGCTCTGCAGATATTTTCTGGGCCTGTTGGGTGGGAGGAGGCGGGGTCTTGAATGGGAGCTGGAGGAACTGAATGGGTTAGTGATGCGGAGGCGGAAAGCAGACCATTACCCTCTAGTTGCAGTTGAAGTTCTCAACTTCCCTGTTGATTTTTTAGTGGAGTAAATGACAAATGGGCCGGCCTGACTCAGCCTGGAGCGCTTAAGCATGTGAGAGGAGAGCTCATATGGAAAATATTTCTATCACCGCTGCATACGCATATGGTCTGGGGAGACCCCCATACAGAGCAAATCACAGCGCTCCAACAGCCCCTCAGCGGCGTGCCAATTACTCTTATTAACAGCGGGGCCAAGGGCAGGCTCCAGTTACCTGCACACAGCTGGCTCCCAGGGAAGGCCACTCTGCAATGCATGTGCTTCAAGCCTTGTGTCACATGCGGAGAGGCCAGTGGCTGTTTCACTTTACAGTCAGCACAGCAGATGAAAAATTCAAGGGGATTACATGGGCTCATCCAAATCTTGACTGTTCAGACAGCACTTAGCACTCAGGAGAGGAAGGCAGAACTTCTGTCTTTTGAATTAGAGTGTGTGTGTGTGTGTGTGTGTGTGTGTGTGTGTGTGTGTATGTGTGTGCCTAATACTCAGAAAAGCCAATCAGAGGTGATGAATGCCTGCTGTCTCTTCCTTTGTTCTACCCTGCTATGCTAAATAAAGACCCTCCTGTGCCTTTTCCTCTTTTCTTTCTAGTTTACCTTCCTTCCGTGTGTGTGCGCGTGTGTGTATGTGTGTGCCGCTGCAAAGCCTTGGCTCCATAACTACTGTGCAACTAGAAAACTGTACAATTAAGATTCCCGTCCCCTTGTTGGAAATGAAACGATGAGGAAGAACATGAGTATGAACTGCTCCCCCTCCCTCCTTAAAAAGAATGTCGTTTATATGGAGCTTTGGAGAATGTGGCATTTCTTTATAAGAGCCTCTTTTTTTATAACCATGTTACTTACAAAACGCACCCGTAAACATGTGGTGTCATCCCCAAGTCACCCGGATTTTCATTTTCTCAGCCAGCCGGTTTTCTTGAAGGTTTTAATTACCTTCCCTTTAGATGTTTATAAAAGCACATGAGGAAAAAGAAGGAAGGGGAAGAGAGTGTCATACACCTCGTGGTGTCTGGCTGGCTGTGTTCTCAGTGTGGATGGACGCCAAGCAGCAAACTCTGAGCGGGAGCTCACAGACTCAGTTTTCTAGGGTGTGAGGTCCTTCCAGATAACCAGGGGCTGGCAGGTGGTGGGAAGAGAGGGTGAGATTCAAAGCAAGTCTTATTTAGCGTCCTGTTGCTGGCACTGTTGCGTTGGTGACTGTCAACCAAGGACAGAACAACCCAGTATGGGGTCGGTGCATGGGTTGGAGAACAAACACAGAGAAGGACTGTTCCCTCTTTCATTTTCTGGTTGCAGGAGCATTAAACTAAGAACACTGAGGGCCCTAGAATGCTTTTGCCTTTGTCACAGTAGGACAGCATTGGTGTTCACTTGTATAGACTGTGTGCATCCCTTGAAAGAATGTAAAGGACCGTAAATCAGGCTGGACCTTGGGTGCATTTTTCAGTGTGGGAAGAGTGCCAGGATCCAGTTTCTTTGCAGGTTTCAAGAGAATGGTGTTTGGGGATGTGTGTGTACATTTCCTGAACTTGGACTTAACCTTCTCAGATAAGACCAATGCGATACAGTTATATGTGCAGAGGGGGTGGGAGAGGCAACTGGAAACCTGTATAGTTGGTACACTGTGGTGAGACAGATTCCTAGAAGTGAGCCAAAAAGACGTTAGTTTATTTTAATTTTGATGAAGCAATTTGGCAAAACGTATCAAAATTAAAAATAAATATCTCAGCTGCTAACAGGTACGGGCTATCTTTTGTGGTGATGAAAATGTTTCGGAGTTAGTGGTAATGGTTGCACAATCTTGTGATTGTACTGAATCGTACCTTTTAAAAGAGCACATTTTATGGCATGTGAATAATATCCCAACTTACTTAATTAAAAATAAATAATAAGTATCTCTTTGATGCAGCTCTTCCATTTCTCATACTTTATCAAAGAGATCTACTCTGAGCGTGCAAAATGCCCTCTAAACCATTTTCCACTATGTAGCTGTTACAGCAACCTCAATGTCCCTCAGTAGGGGACAAATGCACCCAAAGTCCAGCCTGACTCACAGCCCTTTACATTCTTTCAGGGGATGCTCGCAGCCTGTGCAACTGGACACCAATGCTGTCCTATTGTGACAAGGGCAAGGGCATTCTAGGGACCTAGAGTGGACCTAGCATCAAACCTCTTAGTTTAATGCTCCTGCAGCCAGAAAATGAAAGAAGGAATAGTCCTTCTCTGCTTGTTTTCAAACCAGTGCACCGACCCCATGCTGGGTTGTTCTGTCCTTGGTTGACAGTCATCACCAAGGTGTTCAGAAAGAATGGGGTAGCTCTACACGAACTGATGCGAAATGACCACCAGGATGTGTTGTTAGGTAAGAAAAGAACAACGTGTATAAAATGCTACCCTTTTTGTAAAATGTGTTAACATATTTGTCCATCCTCTCTCTGGAAGGATATATGAGAAAATGAGGGAAAAAATAGAGTGGCTGGGGCTTCCCTGGTGGCGCAGTGGTTGAGAGTCCACCTGCCGATGCAGGGGATATGGGTTCGTGCCCCGGTCCGGGAAGATCCCACATGCCGCGGAGCGGCTGGGCCCGTGAGCCATGGCCGCTGAGCCTGCGCGTCCGGAGCCTGTGCTCCACAACGGGAGAGGCCACAACAGTGAGAGGCCCGCGTACCGCAAAAAAAAAAAAATAGAGTGGCTGGGGAAGGAGAGCCGGTGAGACTTATGATTTACTATATACCTTTCGTACCTTTTGAATTGTGTGCAGAGAGCATGTCTTATCAGTTAAAAAAAAAAGATAAAATGCATGATGTAATAATAAATCACTTAGTAATAAAATATGTGATATAATAGATAACATCCTCAGCAATTGCTCATAGCAGGTGCCAAGGTGACTTAATAGGCATAACACAAGTTCAGGTCAATGAAGTGATTCCTTAAGGGCTAAAATGATGTTCTTTAGGTGGCTCATTCATTCATTTAACACCTACTTAAAACCCCTCTGTTGTCTCATTTGACGATGAGGATAAAAACAGCAGCTATTTTAAGGGTGGTTGGAAGGATTGCCACCAATCCACAGACTCACAGATATGGAGGACAGACTAGTGGTTACCAGTGGGGAGAGAGAACGGAGAGGGGCAAGATAGAGGCATAGGATTAAGAAATACAAACTACTATGCCTAAAATAAATAAGCTATAGGGATATATTGTAGAGCACAGGGAATATAGCCAATAACTATAAATGGAGTATAACCTTAAAAAATTGTGAATTACTGTGTTGTACACCTGAAATGTATATAATATTGTAAATCAAGTATATCTCAATTTTAAAAAAAAGATTTTTAAAATGTGATCATATGTGTAGAGGTTTTAGCTTGGTGTGTCAGGCACAGAGTAAACAGCACTTATTGGCTATTACTACAATTACTATTGCAAATGCTACCAGAGTATGCAACCTCAGTGCTGAAAAAAAGAAGGTAAAAAAATAAGGTCTGCTGCCGCATAGCACAGGGAGATCACCTCTGTGCTTTGTGACCACCTAGAGGGGTGGGATAGGGAGGGTGGGAGTGAGGGTGACACAAGAGGGAAGAGATATGGGAACATACGTATATGTATAACTGATTCACTTTGTTGTAAAGGAGAAGCTAACACATATTGTAAAACAGTTATACTCCAATAAAGATGTTTAAAAAAAAATTGGGAAATGTTTAATGAGTGAATTGGGATGATGGGTTGCAAAAAAAAAAAAGGTCTGTGTCTTTGATGAGCTTATACTTTAAAAGGGGCACAGAGTGCAAACAATTAATGATTATGCAATAAGAAGGTATCTTTAATTGCAAGAGCAGAGGCAAAGAAGCAGTGAAATCTGCCTAAGAAAGTGAAGAAAGATTCCACAGACAATGTCAATTTGAAAAACTCAAAGTGTTTTGCATTGGGGCTCTTCAAGACAACCCCCAGGTTCAGTGATTCACAGTGATTCTATAAATCAGCATATAGTTGCACTTACAGCTGTAAATTATCACAGTGACAGGATACAAGAAAACCAACAAAGAAGAAGGTGTATGGGGGTGAAGCTCGGGGGAAACCAGATGAAAGTTCCAGTGATGTGGAGTCACACAGGGCCCACTTCATTCCCCCAGCAATGTGTTGTGACAACACGTGTGAAATATTGCCAACCAGGGAAGCTTGTAGACACTCAGCACCTCAGGTTTTTGTTGGGGGCTGGCCACGCAGGCACTCTCTGCCTGCCATGTGCCAACATTACAGACTCCCAAAGGGAAACAGCTATTCAGCATAAACCGAATTGTTCATACAGTACATGCAAGTGAGCCACTCTTACCCGTTCTGGGAATGGTGAGCACCCTCCCCAAATCCAAGTTCCCAGACACCAGCCAATGGCCAACCTCATAAGCAGGTGTGTTTTTTTTTTGTCTGGGTTGGGTCTTTGTTGCTGCGCGTGGACTTTCTCTAGTTGCGGCGAGCAGGGGCTACTCTTCGATGCGGTGCGCGGGCCTCTCATTGCAGTGGTTTCTCTTGTTGCAGAGCACGGGCTCTAGGCGTGTGGGCTTCAGTAGTTGTGGCACCTGGGCTCAGTAGTTGTGGCTCGTGGGCTCTAGAGCCCAGGCTCAGTAGTTGTGGTGCACGGGCTTAGTTGCTCCGCAGCATGTGGCATCTTCCCGGACCAGAGCTCGAGCCCATGTCCCCTGCATTGGCTGGCGGATTCTTAACCACTGCGCCACCAGGGGAGCCCCATAAGCAGGTATTTTTAAAGGAGAGTAGTCAGGTCTGCTATGTTAACTCCTCTGCACAGATGGGTAGGCAACTTAAGGGGAAAAATAGGGAGGGAGGATGGAACATCCTGGAACAGGCAGAGGGAAAAGATATGAAGAGACGCAGAAATAAGAAAGAACGTGGCATACTCTGGAAGCAGTTCAGCTTACACAATCATATTGTGAGGGATGTGTCAGGAGAAGGTTTGTCGGTCACCTGGATCCTGAGGGTTGGAGTTTTTTTCTGTGCCTTTGGAAGTTCCAGAAATTCTCTATCTACAGTCTTAAGATTATATTTTTATGACATCATTTAGATTACCATTGTGGAACATTTTCTTGGTCATAAATTATTGAAATTATTTCCTAAGGGTTAAAGTAAGTGAAATAGTGAAGGTAAGGTTGTTTTGTAAGCGGTGACAGACTTTATAAGTAGCTAGCCATCATTTTTCGTCCCTGGAGTGTTATTTGTGGCAAATAGGAATGAAGGATCAATGTAATGCCCTGAGTGACTGATTCTTTGTGCACAATTCTCAGTGGTCCCACCTTTCTTTCACCTTCTTATGAATACAGTTTTCAAAACCAACTATGTGGAACTACCTTGATAATATAAGACCTGAGTTTGAGTCTTGGGTCTACCATGTTTAGCCATATGACTTTTGACATTTTTAATTGTTCTTATTCTTTAATTATGAAAGCTGTTGTTATTGTAAAACAAGTTAAAGCAATAAAGAAATGCAAAGAATAAAAAATTAAAGGTTCCTCTTTACCCTCACTTCCTACCCTATCCATCTTCCGTCCCTGGATGAAACCATCAGTAACAATTTGGCATTTGTTCTTCTAGAACGATTCCTACACATTTACAAGCATAAGCGTGTGGGCATATGTGGATATGTGTGTCTATGAGTATATGTGTGTATATGCCTAAGACTTGCAAATAATGACAGTTTTGCTTCTTTTCTGATACCTGGTGCCTCTTGTTTCTACCTCTTATCTAATGCAATTGCTAAGATTCCCAGGATACAATGTTGAATTAGTGCAATGAAAATGAACATTCTTGTCTTCTTCTAGACTTAAATGGGAAAGCTTCTAATATTTCATCACTAAGTGTGATGCCTGCCAATTGTTTTAGGTAGATAAATTTTATCTAGTTACAATTTCCCTTCTATGTTTTTGTTGAAAATGGTTGTTGAATTTTATCAAACCCTGTTTGCCTTCATGAAATGCTGATATGGAATTCTCCTTTAATCTACTTAGATAAGGAATTATATTAATAGATTTTTTAACGTTGGGTTCTCTTTGCATTCCTGGAACTTAACTTTCTTAATCATAGTGATTTATTCATTAAATTTGCTGATGGATTTGATTTGTGAATATTTTATTTTGAAATTTGTCTTTTTTTATAAAAATGAGTACGATTGGTTCATGGCTCTCTTTTACTGGGCTAGGCTGGGGTTTTGCTAGTTTCGTAAAGTAAATTCAGAAGTTTCTCATACTTTAGCGTGCTTTGAAATAGTTTAAACAACAGAGGAATGAGCCTTTTCTTGAAGGTCTGTTGAACTCAGTCATGAAACCAGCCCTTTTGTGGAGTGGTAGTCTCTGAGTACCTTTTTTGCCTTCTCTTTTATTTCTAAAAAATGTGTAATATTTAATATATATGATAATACATATAATATATAAGCAAGTTATAAAGTAAAATAATAAAACAAACACCTATGAGCCCACCACCCAACTAAAGAAATAAAACATTTTCAATAGTGTATGCTGCTCCTAGTTTTGTCCCCCTCACTTCTCTCCCTCAGAGAGAAACATCATCCTGAATTTTATGATTATCATTTCTTTGCTTTTTTAAAAATAATTTTATCACATATGTATGTATCTTTAAAGAATATTTTGTTTGATTTTGTTTGGTTTTGAATTACATAGACATGGTATCTTGATTTTTTTTAATTCAACTTGATTTTTTATTCAACAGGTGGATGCATATAGCTGTATTTCATTTATTTTCACTGATACCTAGTGTCCTTCTATACGAATATACCATTTTTTTACTGTTGATAGATATTTAGGTTCTTTCCATGTTTGCTTTTATTTATTTTTTTATTATAAATGATACTGCTGTGAACATTTTGGAGCATATCTCTTCACATATATGTGCAAGGATTCCTTTAGGATGTGTACCTAGGAGTTGAGTTACTGGGTCATAGAGTATGTGTTTGTTTAACTCTATAGTATAATGTCAAATTGATTTCTAAAGGGTTCCATCAATTTTCACTCCCACTAGCAGTGTTTAAGGGTTCTCAATTATCTATCCCCTTGTCAATGTTTGGCAGTATCAGACAGGCTAATTTTTGCTGATACATTAGGTATAAAACGTTATTAGTATATGTTAATTGACACTTCTCTTTTCACTAACTCTTGCAATATAGTATAATTTTTACATGTGTACAAGTTATTCACATTTTGTTTTCCATGAAATGCCAGTGCATGACTATTTTCTGATTTTAAATTTGGTGCTTCTTTTTTCACCACTGACGTAAGAGTTCTCTATGTATTTTGAATACGAATCCTCTGCTTGTTATTCCATGCACTATTTCCTCTTTCTTTGTGTTAACACTTTCTATGTCTTGTTTAAGAAATTATTGAGCCCGAGGTTATGGAGCTATTATCCTATGTTCTTTTCTAAAATTATTGAAGTTTTGCATTTCACATTTATGTCTTTAATACACTTAGAATTGATTTGCCTGCTTATTTGCCTGCTTAGTGTGAAGAGGGATCTAATTTTTTTTCTCATATTGGCAATCAATTGTTGCAGGACCATTTATTGAAATCTCTCTATTCTTACTTTTGGGGAGTGTCTCAGTTATTCTTAGACATTCTTTATGAAATTTGAAGTTAACTCATCAATTTTCCTTGAAAAATCCTTTAGAAAATTTAATCAGAACTGTATTGAATCTATAGATCAATATAAGAGCACTAACATTATCCCAATATTGAGCCCTTATATCCATGAACATACTCTAAACCTTACATTTATTTAAGTCATCTTTGAACTTTTACAATAAGGTTTTATAATTTTCTACATAAAGGTCTTGTACACTTTTAATTTTAGATTTATTCCTACCTACCTTGTTATATTTTTGTTATTGTAAATTATGTTTATTTTTAAAGTTATTTTTAAAATTTTGCTAATGCCTTGAAATGCAACCAGACAACTTGCTAAACTCTCTTATTGATTTAAATCAATTGTCTGTAGGAACCTTTTTGATTAAAAAAAATTTTTTTAACATCTTTATTGGAGTATAATTGCTTTGCAATGGTGGGTTAGTTTCTGCTGTATAACAAAGTGAATCAGCTATACATATACATACATCCCCACATCTTCTCCCTCTTGCGTCTCCCTCCCACCCTCCCTATCCCACCTCTCTAGGTGGACACAAAGCACCAAGCTGATCTCCCTGTGCTATGCGGCTGCTTCCCACTAGCTATTTATTTTACATTTGGTAGTGTATATATGTCCATGCCACTCTCTTACTTCGTCCCAGCTTACCCTTCCCCCTCCTAGTATCCTCAAGTCCATTCTCTATGTTTGCGTCTTTAACCTTTGTGATTTCTAAGTACATAATCATGTCATCTGTGAATAATGACTTTGAATAATGACCATTTGGGTTTTTTTTCCTTTTTCAATTCTTTTACCTTTTGTTTCTTCTTATTTTTATTGCACTGGCTGGAACCTCCAATAAAATGTTGAATAGAGGCAATGCTATTTTGTTTCTGATTTAAAGGGAATGCTTCTAACATTTTGCCATTAAAAATGAAGTTTGTGGAAAGTGTTTGGTTGTATTGAGTTGATAAATTCTCTTATATTTGTTAAGAGATTTATTCTTTTTTTTTTTAAGAGATTTATTCTTTAATCATGAATAGGTATTGAATTTTATCTAAGGCATTGCCTCTGTCTATTGAGATGATCATGTGGTTTCCTTTAATCTGTCTAATTGCAGAAATAGGCATTATAATGTTAAACCATCCTTGCATTCCAGGGATAAATCTGACTTGGTTGTGATGTATTTTGATTTTTATTAAATTAATTCTACATGTGACTATTTTTTCTAGAGGATTTTTAAAAATCTGTAGTCAAGAGTATTGAATTGTATTAAATGGTTGTAGGAAAATTAAACGTTCCTATTTCTTCTTGGGTAATGTTTGAAAGTTATATATGTCTAGGAATTTGTCCATTTCATTTAAGTTAGCCAGTTTTTTAACATAAACATGTTTATTATATCCTCTAATTATCTTTTCAGATGCTGCAGATGTCCTTAGTTTTTTCCTAACATTGTTCCTTTATGACTTCTATTTTATTGACCATTCTCACCAGAGGCCTGTCAATTTTATTAATCTTTACAAAAAAATCAACTTTTGGCTTTGTTGACCCTCTGTACTGAAGCTTTGTTTTCTATTCCTTTTTAGTTCTGCTCTTCTTTTTACTTCTACTTTCTTTGAATTTATTCATTTGATTTTTTTCTTTAGCTCCTTAAATTTATGTTTAGCTCATTAATTTTCAGCCTTTAATCTGCTCTAATGTAAGCATTAAAGATGGTACTTTTTCCTTGAAATATCACTTTTGTTGCATCCTTAAGTTTTGACATATAGTATTTTTATTATTCAGTTTTAGTGGTTTTTAAAATTGTCATTATGATTTTTTTGACCCATCCATTATTTAATTATATTTTCACAAGTATGACCCATGCTCATTTATAACTTGATTGCATGGTGGTCAGAGAATGTGGTATCTGTAATACTTATTCTTTTAAATTAGCTGAAACTTGCTTTATGGCCTCATATGTGGACAGTCTTTGTAAACATTCTAAGTGTGCTTGAGGAAAATGTTCATTCTTGATAACTGGGTACAGGGACTATTTATATATGTATTCAATCAAGATTGCAGATTGAATTTTTCAAGTCTGTATCTTTGCTAATGATTGCCTGCTTCATCTATCAATATTTGAAAGAGACATGTTGAAATCTCTCACCAGCTGTTCTGTTGGCCTGTGGTGGGGATGGGGCATGACTGACCTCACTGTTTTTCAGGGAGTCCTGAACTTGATATTAATGACCACTCTTGCTCAATGGCCCCTCCTGCTCATTGTACCTGTGGTTTCTGTGTTTAGAATTTTTCCATCTCAGCAATAGTCTGCTTTAGTAGTTTTTTTCTGCTGTGGTTTTTTGCCGACATAAAGTTTCTAATACTCAGAAATAACTCAAAAATTGTTTATCTGCTGATTGTATCCTTACTTCTTTTGTAGTTGTTTTTATAACATGTGTATCTTTTCTGCCATCTGAATGGAATTTTGGAAAGTAAATAGAAAAACAAATACTTTTGCTCAGTCTACCATCTTGACCTTTGTAAGATACATTTTTATCCTTTCTTCTTTTCTTCCTTTTCCTCTTTCTCCCAACATGTGTTTATTGGGCAAAGAATTTTTCTAGACCTCTGTTTCCTCATCTATAAAATTGGGATAATAGTATATTCATCTCAATGCCATATAAGGAACATTAATAAGATAATGTCCATGTAGGTGCTTTGCAAACTGTAAAGATCTATACAAATGCAAACTACAACCTTTAGCACCTTTCCTTAACTTTCCTTTCCTTTTGTATAGCTAATGTTATAAAGCAGCTCAGCTACATTAGAGGGAAGTGATTCATTGTGGTTGGCATATCATGAGAGCCTCAAACAAAATTTTATTTGCCACTTTTTGAGAAAATTACTCGCCAGGAAACTACTGGGTGCCTTAATAGAAAGTCACAAGTTTGATAAATGGAAGTATTTATTCAGTCTAAAAACTAATGCCATAGTGGGTGTCCTTTTCCCCTATTTTCTTGTACTGTATTGTTGGCATGCATACTCAAATTAGGCATTTCTTCTTTAAAAATATTTTTTTTTACTTAAAATACTTATTTGCTGATTCAGCATATTATATAAATTTATTTACTTTAGCTTAGAAAGTTAATATGAACTGACAGAAAGAATGCTAAAATTTCAACCCAGGAATATTTAAAAGACAGAATGAGTAATTGATGTAAAAGACCAAGTGGTTTGTATTAGAATGTACTGAAATCTGCCTATCTACAATTATTTTTTTTCACATTCCTGTGTTGCACCACGGCAAAAGTAAACAACTCTCAATTAAATTCAACAGCTCTGTATTGAGTACTATTTTGTGTATGAGGTTTGTGCTAAGTGCTCTGGGATTCATAAGGAAGTGAGAACCACCTCTACCTCCACTGTCCTCTAAAGGTAGGCATGAACAATTAGGTTAGTTAAAGCTAAAATATAAACTACTCTAATAAACACATTACACCCTATTGTGAGGATCAGGACCAGCCTTATGGAAAAAATAGTATTTGAGATGAGATTGAAGAATGCTTAAGCATTCTATAGACAGATAGTGGAGGAAGCCATTCCCAGCCTCAGGAACTATATGAATAAAGAAAGGTCTTAAATTGGGAAAGGTAAGGGCATATTTAGACAATGGCAAATAATTCTTTTTTTTTTTTTTTTTTTTGGTTCGCTTTGGCTAGAATGTCAAGTACACGCACGTAGTGGGAGACAATGCATGCGAGACAGCTTGGGGACATATTGTACACAATACAATTCCAGCCTTAAAGAAAGGATTGAGGCTTTCTTTGTGGTCAAATATTACAATTTTTGTAAATGTTCCATGGCAGCTTGTGAAGATATACTTTACATTTTTATTATAAATATAGATGTATATAATACGTGTGCATTCTTCCATGTAATTATATCATTCCTTCCCTCTGTGTGGGTATGTTCTTATATTTCTGAAGTTCTACTAGAAGTAACTAAAACTAAATGATTTATTAAATATGTTCCAACTTAAAAACTCTCTGAAGCTAGAAGTGACCACTAAACTACAAATGCATATTGTGAACCCCTGAATAGCATTACTGTCTTTAGTAGAATGGAGAAGACCCATGGGCTTTGAGGCACGTGGGCCTGAGCTTGAATCTCCAGTCCTGCACGTTCTTAACTGGGCAGGGTCAATGACTTCCCTAAGCATCTTTTCTCTCATCTTTAAAACAGGGAGGATTGTGTCAACATCATAGTTTTAGTGAAGATTAAGGAGGTAATTTCCATAGAGTGTTTGGTACACAGCCGATGCTTGATGGCTGGCAGTTTTCCTGGTTGTAGACGTATTTGATCTCTCAAGCCTAATGGAAAGGGATTCTTCAGTAAAGCTTCAAGGAGATATTTGTCATATTAAAGCAGAATATAAAGTGAGAGGAAGGAGAGGGAGTGAACGTGGATTTGGGAGGAACGTCCATGGGAATAAAAAGAGAAGATCCTACAGAGGGGAGGTTTATGGTCAAGACACCGCAATGTGGCTCCAAATTTCTCAACCAAATATTATGGAGGCAAAGGCTCTGACTGAGAGAGAAAGGAGAAGAGAATATCTAGGATGCTTTAAGATGGGAAGGTAGGGATGGCCCATTGAAAGGCCAGAAAGAGCAAAACTAGGATTCTTAAAGCTAGAACAAGTCAGCCACACCTTCCCTGTGGGTGAAGGAGGGGGCTAGGAGGTCACTGTGGTTTTCCCAGCAAAAGGGTGGAAAAAAAACACCCTGTCTTCCCTAGAGCCAAAAAGTGGTGTTAAACACCAAATTCCAATCTCTTAAATCATTATTTGAGAAGGAACCTCAGAGATAATCCAGCCCAACCCATTAATTTTGCATAGGAGGAAAATGACTCTTTTAGAGGTTATGTGGCTTTCCCAAGACCACACAGTTGCTCATCCCAGAGCTGGAGGGTGAATGGTCTAGAAGCAACATGATCACTGTGGGCCTAGTTGTAGCATCTGAAACCTTTGGGCGAGTGAAAGCTTGGGGGTAACTTGAAAGACGGTGGTTGTAGCTTTAAATCTTTGTGGCTGCAGCAGTCAAACCAGATGCATTAAATGTGTTCAAAGCTATTTGTAAGAGACCTCAGCTGTATACAGTTTGTTCCCCAAGTATGCTGACCCGTGGGATGGTTAGATTTGTGCACCAACCATCTGAGTCTGTTGGAAGTTGGTGGGGAGGGAGGAGAAAGGGTGGAATCCAGGTCCCCACTGCATTCAGCAACACATTATTTTTGGAGGGCCTGCTATGTGCCAGGCACTGTTCTAAATGGTTGGCATACATCAGTGAATCAACCAGACAAAGGCGCTGACCTCACATTCTAGCTTTCTGGCCCAGGAAGTGTAGCAGCAAAGCAGGGCTTGGATGTGGTGCAGCTTCCATTTCATCAGACCTCCCGCTCCCTGCTCATTCCCAGAGTCTCACACTTCCATGACACCCCTAGTGTACCATCTCTGGTCCTAGAGCACCCTCTGCTTTGACACATAACGTAACATCAAGCCTTGGATCTGGTTTGACCTCCATTGCTCTCTTAACTAGTTTCCCCCATGAGCAGCTGGTCTCAGGGTGAGCCTGTAAGCGCCGGAGGCTGGAAAACCACCCCTACCTCCTGCATCATCCTGTGGTACACAGTGCTGGACCCCAGGTGCATGCAGGTGGCATACATTTATAGAGGCTTCACGTAAGACTGGAGCAGAAAAGCTGTGTCATGACTGATGAGGACACCCTTCAAAGACGAGAAGTCAGCAGAGTCTTGCTGGGGGACCCACTCCCAGGACTACTCCAGGAATCTTCCCTGTGAGGTACAGGTAGTGAAGACCCAGTTAGTGCCCTGGGGGCAGCTCCTTTGGAACCATATCCTCTAAATGCTCTGGAAAACCCATTCAAAGGGAATTGAAATCCCAAATGCCACTGAAAACATCTAAGAACCATGAGTAAGCACTGTGGGATTGGCGGATGAAGGGGGACCTCTAATCATGAAGCATTTTGATGAGTAACAGAATTCTAAGCCAAAACTTGAAGCCAGGTACACACCATAATGGTTAAGCCAAATAACATTTTGGCTCTTATTCCTGGAGAAACAAAGCACACTGAAATAGAAAGGTAGTACATTTTTTTTTAAAGGTCCACTTATTTTTATTGGGTTCAAATAACCTAATTCTAAGTACTTACATGGCCTCTGATTTCCATGTTTCATAGCATGTCTGTCAGTAACCTCAATAGAGGTGGCTTTGTCTGGCCTCAGAGAAGGTTGTTATCCAACCAGGACTCCCTACTTCCCGGTTACTGTTTCCATCTCCCATAAATGTATCCAGCTGATGAGTAAAGTCTTAAGCCCAAGTGGCAAATGTGTATCAAGGCCCCCACCATTCACCAGCTCCCAGGGCTGTCGTTTGACATGCAGGTCTAAGGCAGCCCTGACTTGTTAGTGGTGGGATGCGTTGGAAGTGATGGGAGAGATCACTCCAGTTTCTGCTCCAGGACTCTCTTGCAAGTTTAATTGTAAACAAGCATTGAATTGGAAGAGGGAACAACAGACAGATTTTCCTGGACCTGAATGAACCTCTGAGACCACAGGACATAAATTACTGGGGTACAGTAACAAGAGGAAAGACATCATCCTGTACTTTATTGACAAGGGAAGAAAAGCAAAGGAGTCATTAAGGTTTAGATGTTCTCAGACAGCTTCTGAGGTGCTCGGGACACAAGTGTGACAATGGCAGACAGAAGTAACTCTTTATGGCCACACAAAGGCCTCAGTCCTCTGTTCTCCCAGGGCCACTAGAATGGAGACAGACCAAAGACCCAAAAAGGTTATGGGAAATCTGAGGTTCAGGGAGAGGAATAACTTGATAAGGTCACAGCTAGTACTTAAAGAAAAGTAATGAGTAAACCATTTCATTTGGTTTTGTTTTAGACATTTTTTTGCTGAAATTTAATAGTGAATTCAAGTACCCTTCAGGCATTGTTATTCTGTAACAGTGCACCATTTGAATGTTGTGTGCGTTTTCTCTTTATAAGAATGTAATCAAATAAAACAAACTAGCTGTGAATTAGCCGTGAGTAAAAATACCCACTTTCTGAGGGTTGAGAAGTTTGTGGTCAGAGGTGTCCATGCATTTCTTTAATTCAGGGTCGGCCAACATTCCCAAACCAGTATTTAGGGAGCATCTACTTTGTGCTCAGGTGCTCAGGCTAGCAGAGCTCTCTGTGATAGAGATTATTATCCCATTTTTTAAATGAGAAAACTGAGCGAGGCAGATAAGGAACACTCTGACTGTAACTTGTTAAAGGCTGTAGGACTCCTCTTAGTTCCTCAGCCACGCTGGGGGATACCTCCCATCCTGAGTTTCTGTAGTACAGACCCTGATCTCTCGGAACGTTTTGCCACATAATTCCCCATTCCTTCCTACACTGCAACCAGATCTTGTGGGTTATAATTGACTCACCGTGCCTCTAGAGAGCCCTGTCATTTCCTCTCTTGGCCTCTAAACTGTCCTCTTAGCTCTTGGGCCTCCCTTCCTCCCTCCTCATGCCCTCCCACTTCCTTGGTCACATCTCATGGACAGATGTGATGGCTGCTCCAGACCCTAGCTCTTCTCTCCACAGGGCCACCTCCCCATCTCCAACCCTGAAGGCTTCTGCTGAACAGACTGGGATGCTCTGAAAAACACCTCAGCAGAGAGCACTGTGATTTTCTTTTTCCCTGAAAGCTTAAACTCACGTAGGTATGGCATATTTTACGTCAAGGAATCTTAGAACCGGAGGGGACCAATCGACCAGCCCTCTCTTGTTAGAGATTAGGAATCTGCAGGCCAGATAAAGTTATTGGCTCCACTTTATTGGCTCCAGTGCTAAAAGTTAGTTCTATCAAGTGGACCCCTCACCCCGAGCAGTGAGCAGGTGGCCATGGCATTGATTATGTGAAACTGTCCGTGGCTGTGCTGGACGTCCTTATACGAGGCAGCAAGTGGCAATCATCATGGTGTTTACTACATTTCACTAGATCTCACAGCATCTAGGTTTTGGTTTGGGTTCCCCCAGACACAGACTCTGAGCCAAAGATCCTAGTGCAAGTGGTTCATTTGGCAGGTGGTCACAGGATACCCCAGTAGGGAGTGGGGAAGTAGGGCATGGAGGGAGGCACTCAGGACAGGTGTGTTGTCAAGCCAGTGACCATGTGGGCACCTGGGGCTCCATCTGGATGGGGGTCTCTGAGAGTCATTGTAGCACATACCTCAGAATTATTCAACAGAGGAGCAAGGAAGCTGGCATATTTGCCCACCTACTTGGCCTCATCTTTTTAAGGACCTACAAGAGGAAGTACATCAGCCATCAGAAGCAGGAACACCAGGACACCTGATCTCTGTGTGTGTGTGTGTGTGTGTGTGTGTGTGTGTGTGTTTGACTTACAAACACTGATTTTGATGACTCATCATTCTTGCTTCTCAGTCTTTGCAATTTGGAAGCTCAGAACCAATTTATAACCCACCTCTAGCTATTGGATAAGACCTTATGGGAATACAACCCTTGTACCAACCTTACCTTTTTATTTCCCTTCTCTCATTTATTTTCCTTCTGCCCCAGTTTCTTTGTAAATTTATTCTTACCCTATTTGTGCATGCCTTTAAAAGGCTCCTGGAATCTCTGTGTTGGTATAAGTTGGGTACAAATAAATACAAAACCAGATTACACAGTTGAAAGAGACAAATCTGGGACTGCCAGGTTGCTGCAGGCAACTGCCAGGCTGCTGACTGGTCTCTAGCTTTACCTCAAGATTTTTTATCTGGGCTTCCTGGTCTTCACACAAAGGTCTTGACTGCATGGGGAACCACAGAATTCTTACACATGCATCGAGTTTGTAGTGAGTCACCAGAGAACTGCAGATAAAGGAAAATGCATGTGTTCTTCAAAGTGGCTGCAGAAACAGTGCTATAAAATAGGAGACTCCTGCATCACATGGGTAATATGACCAGGGTTCCTGAAGGCCAAATCAGAGCCCACGAGTCTCAGTTTTGCTGAATCAGGATTCAGGACCCTTTTGATAACATGGAAAATAGAAAAATAAATGAAGGCAAGTACTAACAGAAGCGCCCTCCAGAACTTCAATAGCTGTGATCTTACCTCTCTTTTTTTAGGCTAATATTTAAAACATTTCCTCCCATGCATGATTTTTTGCTTAATATTTTTTACTACTTGTCTGTATGGTATACAACAAATTTCCTTTAATGAGTATGTATTACTCCTAAATGAAGAGAAGATGAAGAGGTATTTCCTCTCATAAGAATATATTTTAATCATGACATCCCCTTAAATATCTTGATTTTCTAAAAATACATGTTTTGCTAAAAGCATCCAAGGCAAAATGTGGCCTGCTGGTCAGATAGCCAAGGTTTGGGTTGTTTTCTTTGCTGGTCAGAAGCCCTGAAGAAATGAAGATTCTGCCCTCTGATATTCATGGATGTGAGTACAGACCCATGCTAATCTTTCTTTGCCATTTGGTTTCACGTTTCAAGGAAAATATTAAGCCAGATGTCACAGTTAAAAGGAGCGGGGAAGAGGGACAGAGAGGAAGGAAGGAAGGAAGGAAGGAAAGAAGGATTGAAGGAAGGAAGGAAGGAAGGAAGCAAGGGAGGAAGGGAGGAAAGGAGGGACGTTGCAAACCTGGACTCCACTCTTGTTTCTTTCTCTTTCTTTTGTTCAGCAATCAAGAATGTGAATTGAGCATCTCTCCAAAGTTATTTATTTATGACTCCTTTATTCTAAAAAGTGTTGTAAACAACCATAAAAAGTGTAGTGAATGTAACATACATGGTAACAAGTAAGGGAGGAAAATGGAGCAAAGGGAACACTTAGCATAAGAAAAAGGATAAAAACTAGTGTCTAAAATCCATGCCATTAAGTCCCGCTGAGTATGGGTCAGAAATTTTACTCTGCGCTTCATGGTAGCCAAAGCAAAGAAGGAAACACAATCAAATATGTGACTCATAGGTCGGGGGAGAAAAATGTAATTCATTTTGGATGGGGTACTGAGCTAAGTATTTTGGAGAACATATAAAAAGGAGATAAGAGATATTAGCCCTTGGACTCAAGGAGTCAGTGCCACTACTTACGAGGACAAATAATAATACTAACTACCATCAACTGAGTGCTTCTTTTTTTTTTTTTGCGGTACGCGGGCCTCTCACTGTTGTGGCCTCTTCCCGTTGCGGAGTACAGGCTCTGGACGCACAGGCTCAGCGGCCATGGCTCACAGGCCCAGCCTCTCCGCGGCATGTGGGATCCTCCCGGACCGGGGCACGTACCCGCGTCTCCTGCATCGGCAGGCGGACTCTCAAACACTGCGCCACCAGGGAAGCCCAGAGTGCTTCTTATATGCCAAAAGCACAATCTCAGCCAATGTACTCATGGCACAAGAATACCATGCATTAAGTACAGCTGCTTTTATTTGTAAAAGTAGAATTTGTGGTGTATAAAAGGCTTTCCCATTTGTATTTACTTAATTACTCAAAATAACCCTTTGAGATATTGGCCAGGAAGACATTGTTTTTCCACAAGGAAGGCAAGGTCATATAGCTAATAATTGGTGGACCTGGCATGCAAATCCAGATTTTTCTGATAGACCGTTTCCACTACCTTGTGATCTAGGCGGCAAAACTGTGGTGATGGAAATAGGATAGTTGGCTCGAGGATCTTAAGCTGAGTTTATGTGAGGTGTCTACTCCCAGGCCCGCCATAAACAGGCTGTGGGGTATTGAGAAAAAGTCCCTTTTCTTCTGGGACCAGCAGTATCTTCAACTGGAAAATTAGAAGGTTGATGACTGTCCAGGCAGATTCATTCCAGCTGCAACAGCCTGTTCATCTCTGGGTTTCTATGGCTCCAGGCGGTTTCCCAGACTACACTCCAGGGTGTTCCTAGTCATTTCTGCATTAGCAGTTACTCTGTGGTACAGCTTGGCTGTGCCTCTGTGGGCCGTTTAACCTTCATCATTGTCCCAGCCTGCTTGAGGGCCGAGCTGGGCTTTCAAGCTGCATGTTAAAGGCAGAGAGAAGCCAGAACTCCCTTTAAGCCTGAGGTTTCCCACGGGGTGTTTCCACGGCATCACCAGGACAGGTTTTGTTGTTTCTGATTGATGCTTCATCTTCCATACATCTTCTGGGAAGATTCAAGGTGGAAAGTTCCTGAAGTTGAATCCAGACCTAGTAAAGAACTCACTTTTTTCCCCCCTTTCCTGTTTAAGCCTCTTCTGAGCCCAAAGATCCCATGTACACATCTTGGATTCTTACAAGTTAGCTGTGTCTCTGTGGAGGGCTTCCCTGGGGGCTAGAATGTTGTGTGTTAGTTTCCTGTGCCCAGATAAATAAACCCTATCCTAAGCTGTAGGCTCCAGGTTTGCTTCTGGCATCCCTTTGCCTCAAAGTTTCTGTATTGAATAAAACAGAAATGTTTAGCAAATCCCAAGAAATTCCTTGTTTAATGGAAAAAAGAGATCCCTGAGTTTATATTTCAAAATGTGATTTCCATGTTCCCACCATATTAAGGCAAGTTCACCTCACCAAATCCCCAGATGTCTGGTATGCTTTTCTAAAAATGCCTGTATTTAGTCCCTAGAATGCATTTCGAGTACCTATTGTGGACAGGATTCTCCTCTGAACCCTGTAGGAGATAGACTCCCCAAGTGAGACTCAAACCCCACCCTATAATTTAGTTGTAAAGATTGCATTAGAATCTATAGGAAGTGTCAGCTCTAGCCTGCAGACCGGCTTTCTCCCTACATGTTGATCGCCTATACTATGCAATATAGCATCTTCATGTGGCCACCTGTCCTCCTTCCTGATAATGGTAAGTTTAGCTCTGGGACTGGCCACAAATAGCTTATCTCACTAGCTAAGATGCCATCTAGCAACTGCCTTGGCAATTTCTCTACAAGTTATATTTTCTTTCTTCCAGCCTCTTTGAAGAGTGGGTTTTTTTCATTTGCTACGTGCTTCTGCCAACCCTAAACTGCCCTCCCTCCTAAAATGTTTATCTTTTTTCCTAAAAGTAATTTATATTTATTGTTGAAAGAGAGACAGAAACAGAAAGAGACAGCATGCAGAGAGAAACTTAGAAAAAGATAATAAAGAAAATATAATCCCACCACAGCAAATTTACTGCTGTTAATATTTTGGATTTCCAAAAGTTTGATTGCCTGTGGTTATTTATCCTCAACCCTTGCCAATTATGTGAATTTCGAGTTGGTGGATAATAACTATATTATATAGTGAGAAGTTTTCCTCTGTCATTAAATCGTCTTCAAAACCTTATTTGTTAATAGCTGCACAACATTCAGTTGTACGGGTGAAGCTGTCATTTTAACCATTTCCTTTGTGCTGGACTTGTAGATGGTTTCCACCTTTTAACTTCAAACCTACCGATGATAAGGTGGTAGCTGTAGCTTGGTAGCCACTTACAGAGTGTATAGCTCACGTCTGGCACTGGGCTAGCTCTGGGGATAAAGGAAGAAAAGGCACTGGCTTTGCCCCCAGGGAGAGGGGTTGTGAGCACTGTTTCTGGGTGTGTATCATGTCTACTAACATGATACTTAATATTAGGGGCCCTCCCTTGTAGCATAGCAGAGTCTGAAAGGGCTTGCTGAGTCATCTAATGCTATGATATTCAGTATAATCTCAGAGTTATGTATATTTCATTATTTTCTAAGTCTGAAAAGTGATTTTCGGGGTGGCAGTGGGGAGAAAGTTCCCTAAGAGAAGTTAACCCTTGAGCTACTTCTTGAAGGACAAAGTGACAAGGAGGAAGGAGGGAAGGTTGGGGGCTGAGGGTGGGAGAGGTCATTGCAGGAAAGGCAAACAATGCTGAGAAAGGGAGCTTGGGCAGGGTTGGATATGTGCCAGGGCTTTGTTCTGGCCTGAATTTAGGATGCATGACAGGGGCTGCCACTGGAGAGGTTTGCAGGACATGTGCTGAGAGGCTTTCGATGGCCCACAAGGGGCATCTTCAATCAAAAGCTTGGTGAACCGCTAAGGGTTACAGATAGAGGTCTGAGCTTGGCGGACATGCAGGACGTACAGGATGTCTAGGAGAGTCACTGTAGCATCCGTAGCGGGGACAGGAGACATGGGGGTTTCTGGGGAGAGGTAGCAGGTGAGGGGCACAGGAATTGTGACTTTTCTTTACTGCTGGGTGCTCAGTATTTGTTACATCTGAAAGAGGCTGTTACAAGATTCCAGGAGGAATGCTGAAGGTGGTAGCTTTGAGAAGGGTAGGGTGGGGTCCCATTAGAAAGACATTTAGGAAGGGACATGGATGAGATTTACTGACCGTAAAGCCAAGGATCCCAACAGACCTTACTTTTCAGCCCTCAACAAAATCTAGAATGTGGCTTTTGAAAAGGTAGTTGACTTCAGGAACCAATAGGCCAAGGGAATGTTTCTAGACCTTTTGAAACTCTAATCTCTGCTTTGTGAATTACATAGTTTGGTTCTATTCAGTGGGTCCCTTTTTCCCCAAAGATGCCACCTGTGAAATAAGTTAAACACCACACTGTCTTAATATAAAAATATTTCTTCAAACTCACTGTATAAATTAATTACTCTTTAGGGAATAGAATAATCTAATTTTCCTTATACAAGGTACTCCATTCACACGTTCTACATTGCTGTTGGGGTAGGTGATGAATCAACTGTTTCTGAAGGATTGTGAGCAACAATAAATGTCAGTCTGAGCTCTGATGGATTTCCTTCAGTCTCACTAGTTGTGACTTCATTCGGTAACTTAATACTAATTGTGCCACTTTGATTACCTTTGATTTTCACTGTATTCCCAGCACGTGCTAGAGTACCTGGAACAAACAAGGTGCCTAGTAAATGTCTTCTCAGTGGAAGACAACTCTGAGTCCTTTAAAAACGCTCGTCTGGGGTTTCCCTGGTGGCGCAGTGGTTGAGAGTCCGCCCACCGATGCAGGGGACACGGGTCCGGGACACGGACCCGGTCCGGGAAGATTCCACATGCCGCAGAGCGGCTAGGCCCGTGAGCCATGGCCGCTGAGCCTGCGCTCCGCAACGGGAGAGGCCACGACAGTGAGAGGCCCGCGTACCGCAAAAAAAAAAAAAAAAAAAAAAATTGCTCCTCTGGGGAATTTTAGAGAGGTCAGAGAGAACTGCAGTTCAGGGGGACATTCACTTAAGAGGTGAAACCAGAATTTGGTCCTTGATACAGTGACACAGACTTGCTCTAACCCCTTGATCCCACTACTTTGGAGGCACTCAGTGAATATCAGCTCCCTGATCAACCCTGCCGGAGCAATGTCTGGTGCTGAGCCACAGCCATCAGTTCAAGCTTGTGCCTCAGGTAATAGCGCAACTTTTCTTGCATGCATTCAGCTTTTATTGAGCACCCGCGGTGTGCCAACACAGTAGCAGACATTCATGGTGTTCCTCGGATTCCAAAGAGACTTCTCCTTTTGAACCTTGCAACCACCCTGGTAGATATTATCGTCCCCTTTTGCAGATAAGCAAAATGAGGTTGGAAACACTAAAGTTACTCATCCAAGGTGGTATAATCAAAGGGGAAGCTGGCTGTCTCACCTCCCTCTTCATGGTACCAGAAACTGGTTTCTGGCTCTCCTTTTACCAGCTATGTAAGCAGTGGGGGCTATGAAGTAGGGTGTCAGGATGTCAGAGGGTTTGAAGGCTTCTTGCCTTTCTGCTTTGTGACCCTGAGCAGTTCCTTCCTCTCTCTGGCCCTCAGTTTATAGTGCCCAGGTGAGAGGTGATGAACTGAGGGGCACCAGAACAGATGGAGAGGTGCAGCTGGACACAAGAATGTTAACGGGAAAATCACCTGGACAGGATGATCGATGCAATGTAAGGCAGGAAAGAGTGGCTTAAAATAACAGCCATTTATTATTGTTCCTGAGTCTGCAGGTCAGTTGGGGTGTTTCTGCCAATGTGGGCCATGCATGGCTGACCTTGGCTGGGCTGCATCTGTGGTTGGTCAGGAGCTGGCTGATCTAAGAGAGCCTCACACACATGTCTGACAGTTGCCTGGCTATCCACCAGGGTGACAAGGGTGAATGGAGCACGCATCTCTCATTCTCTACAGGCTAACCCAAGCTTGTTCATGTGTCCGTGTTGGAATTCCAACCCTATGAGCAGAAACGTGCAAGACCTTCAAGGGGCTAAGGAGATAGACTCCATCTCTTCATGGGGAGGAGCTGCAAAATCACATTGCCACAGGCTTGGCTACAGAGAAATGTGAACAAGTGCAGCCATAGTGATTGCCTGAAGCTGATATTCAGACTAAGCCAGACTGGCAGAAGCTGCATAGCTGAACCATAGCATTCATAGCCCTCAGTAGAATTACCTGTACTAACGGGGCTTTAGTGATGCATCAGTCTGTACACGAGGGAAGTTACAGGACACTGGACTCTTCAGCTCATTGTCATATTTACTCCCAGTTTGTTGTTGAAGACATTGTGCATTTTAGTACACGGTGGAGACGTTCCTGACTTGTCTCCATACTAGGCACACCTGGGTTTCTCTAGAGCTGGGCTGTTTTTAAATCTTACAAATTTGTGACTCATGAAGTGAATGGATTTCTCTCTCCAACTGTCTGCTAGAAAGTTTAGAGCTGAATAGTGACCCACTACTAACAAACATGGAGACCCTGTGACATATATTTTGGTACTGATTTCACTTTCAGCTCCCTCATTGTTCCTTTTAACAGGTCTCCTCCCTATTTACTTTAAATCTTATTTTGTTTGATTGCATTGTATATTTTTGTAAGTGGTTAAGTTTGTGTTTGTGTTTTTGTTTTTGCGGTACGCGGGCCTCTCACTGTTGTGGCCTCTCCCGTTGCAGAGCACAGGCTCCGGACGCGCAGGCCCAGCGGCCATGGCTCACGGGCCCAGCCGCTCCGCGGCATGTGGGATCTTCCCGGACCGGGGCACGAACCCGTGTCCCCTGCATTGGCAGGCGGACTCTCAACCACTGCGCCACCAGGGAAGCCCAGTGGTTAAGTTTTGAATAAAGTAGACGATAAAAATAATGACTGAATGAATAAGCAAGCAGAATGCCTTCATATACCCAGCAATGTACTGAAAATCAGTGTGTTTTTCATTAATGTTTATTTTTAATAAGATGTTTTTTGAAGTCCCACCTTGAGGACTGGAATTTCATACTTTGAAACTTTACAGCTTCTAAATTTTATTTTGGAAAGACTGCAGTTACCCTTCTCACCACTAGGTGACACTCTGTCATTATCTAGGTGGATAATAGTTGTACGGACTCTGCTGTAAGGACTGCGGGATATTTATGCACGACCACTCTAAGGCATAAAATCTATGTCTCTTTTATATAGGGTTGGGTGTACGAATATTTGGCAATGGAATGGAAAAGTTGAGGGCATGGTACCCTGTACGTGGGCTAGCCCCTGCCTGCAAGACGCTTACAATCAAGGCCAGAGGTTTCCTAACCCTCCTAAACGCAGTTTTCAGTGGCCCTGAGCAAAATGTAAATGAAAACTAGTGTAGAGAGCCTTACATGAAGCTAAATATATTCTTTTTTAAAAAAAATTAATTTATTTTTGGCTGTGTTGGGTCTTCGTTGCTGCGTGTGGGCTTTCTCTAGTTACAGCGAGCAGGGGCTACTCTTCGTTGCGGTGCGCAGGCTTCTCATGGCGGTGGCTTCTCTTGTTGTGGAGCATGAGTTCTAGGCACAGCAGGCTTCAGTAGTTGTGGCACACGGGTTCAGTAGTTGTGGCGCACGGGCTTAGTTGCTCTGTGGCATGTGGGATCTTCCCGGACCGGGGCACGAACCCGTGTCCCCTGCATAGGCAGGCGGATTCTTAACCACTGACTTCCCTGGTGGCACAGTGGTTAAGAATCCGCCTGCCGATGCAAGGGACACGGGTTCGTGCCCCGGTCCGGGAAGATCCCACATGCCGCGAAGCAGCTAGTCCTGTGAGCCATGGCCGCTGAGCCTGCGCGTCCAGAGCCTGTGCTCCGCAACAAGAGAGGCCACAACAGTGAGATGCCCGCGTACCGCAAAAAAAAAAAAAAAAAAAAAAAAAAAAAAAAGTCTTTTTTTTTAATGAAATGATAGTAAGAATAGATGGAAGACAGGTTTTTTTTCTTTTTGTAAAAAAATGTTTCTACTTGACAATAAAACGGGAACAAATCCATAGAGACGTCAGAGTTCTTCAGGGGAATTTAAAAATTTTGGCCCACAAATCCAAAATTCTGGAAAATGTGCAGTTGTATAAGAAAGGAAACCAATACCAAAATAGTCAATATAATACTTCTCAATACATTTGTATATATCAGGCCCTTCATAGAAAATATGATCTCATATCACTTACAGTCCAGCTCCTATTATAAACCATGTTTTTTTAAAAAGGTGGTATTTAGGAAACAGTCTAAGGAATATTCTCCTTCCTCCCCTCCAGCTAGGAATTCTAAATCTACCCTTTAAGCATGTTATAATACTTGGCCTCAATAATTACGTTCCACTGTCATGTTCTTAGCTTTCATAGAGATTAAAAGATGAAACAACCTATTAAAATTCTGTTTCTGCCTTTGTTTTACTTTAAAGCTATTATTAAGGACACCTTCGCTTATATTACACAGTAGACTTTAAAGTTCCATATAAGGAAGTTTTAGGGTCCTTTCTAATGTTCTGTGGATCTATCTTTTCTTTTCCTTTCAGATAACAAGATAGCATGTTACCTTTTTGCCTTCTCTGAGAGTGGCCCGGTTCAGATTTTATGCTCAACCAGAACAACTTTGTTTACCCTTAAGAGTGATAACATTTTCTGTTTCCTGGTTTCTTCTTCTATTTTTATCAACCTTGTAATGTCTTTTATTATAAACCCTCCAAAACCTATGTTGGAGTGATATACAAATACTTCCAAAATAGAAATTGATTTCTTTATATAATAAATGGTATATTTTGGAAAGTACTGAGTTCTTCAGTATAAACTGTGAATGCCTCCAGAATATGTTCCAGCACTGTCCTAACAAAAAACCTTTAGTATTCTCTTATTCAAAATCATTTCACATATTTAAACCTTCTTTCCTGGACTAGAATAGAATCCCTGTTGTGGGAAGAAACTTTGTTTTGAATCCCTCATAGTTTCTAGATCAATGCCACGACATAAGAAATACTCAGTGAATACTTGCTGACTGACTGATCCACTGATCTGTGTGTTCTGGGAGAATCAGAAAAGCTTTCCTAGAAGGGGTGCAAGGAAATGCACAGAAGGCATGACATTCACCTCCCTAATCCTTGGCTACTCTAATGTTAACCGTGATGGCTAAGGTCTCTTTTTTTTTTTTTTTAACATCTTTATTGGAGTATAATTGCTTTACAATGGTGTGTTAGTTTCTGCTTTATAACAAAGTGAATCAGTTATACATATACATATATCCCCATATCTCTTCCCTCTTGCATCTCCCTCCCTCCCACCCTCATGGCTAAGGTTTCTAACGTTCTGGGACTTTACAGTTGTTAAGTAGGACAGGAGACTGTGGAAGGTGGTGAATGACAGTTTTCAGATTCATGGGGGCAGAAGTAAATATGGTATTGTGGAGACACTTTCAGGATGGAGGAATGTTTTGTAAACTGTAAAGTGCGGTGAAATTACGCCTCTTTGGTTTACAACCATTTGGCTTTACTACAGCTTTCACTGCGTGCTCCTGATTTAGCTCTGAGAGGGCTGTCCTGGTATTCATGAAAACCGGTTTGGACTGGTGCTCCGGCCTCCAGGTGGCCATCTGGGCAGTGGTGCAGGTCACACCAACATCTGGCTTGGTCGCGCTCCTTTCAGATGACTCGTGGTTTGCTGGTTGTAGCAAGGATGCGGTTTCATTATGATGGCAACTTGTTGGATGAATATGGTGTCATCCGCACTGTGTTCATTGATTCTTTTCGACTTTACTATTTTTTTTTTAATTGAAGGTTGAATTATTTAAACTTTCAGTATCAAATACACGTTTTATTTTTTTAGTATAAGGTATACAGGGGGGGCATAGCCTAAGGAGAACAGGTAAACGGCTATTAGATAGACTAACTAATAAAGAGAAAAGACTTGGTTGGGTTATATCACCATACCGATGTTGTCTAGTAAAGTAGTTAAGACCATTTTAGTGATATTTGGTGTTGTCTTTACGTACATTGATTTAATTGGGGGTTCTGGATTAAACTAACTTTTTTCTTATGAAATTAGTGGTAACTATGTTTTCAGTTTAAGGTAATTTGCCTTCATAAAGTGGGGATAAACTGAATTTAGGTAAGGGGATATTCTGTTATTCCTTTTGTATTCTCCTTCAGATCTGGTTTCTTTACAGATGTCCGATACCTGTTACTGTTAAGTTGCTAGAGGCTGGCTGGAATTTCAGAGAGTATTACCTAGAGCTAGCATGGCCTTCTGAAGAGGGACCCGTGCCTGTTCTCATGATGATCTGACTATTGCAAATCTATGGAGTTTCTGATGAGGAAAGGAATTAGAAATACCTCTGGGTAAACAAGTCCCCCAAAGAAGGAAAGCACACATGTGAAAAGTAATAATAATTCAACTATCAGACTTGACATGGTTCAGGAGGTTTGTTATTTTAGCAAAGTAGCTTCACCCAGAAAAGATTGTTGCTACACTCTTTTTTTTTTTTTTTTTTTTTTTTGCGGTACGCAGGCCTCTCACTGTTGTGGTCTCTCCCGTTGCGGAGCACAGGCTCCGGACGCACAGGCTCAGTGGCCGTGGCTCACGGGCCCAGCCTCTCTGCGGCATGTGGGATCCTCCCAGACCCGGGCACGAACCCATGTCTCCTGCATTGGCAGGCGGACTCTCAACCACTGTGCCACCAGGGAAGCCAGGCTGCTACACTCTTAAAGGATGATTCCAATCTACTCTGCAGTAATTGGTAGATACCTCTCAAATTACTTCCTTTATCTCTCCCTACCCTCAACCTTGGTTTTTATTTTCCATTCATAACATTTAAAGGATCTGAGCCACCATAATTTGCAAGGTAAAACAACAGCAACAAGAGACACCAATTTCACAGAGAAATAAATAGAAAACCTAGCTAGTAACAAAAATCTGCCAAATTCTATGTATAACTAGTTTTCTATTGCTTTGTAACAAAATACCACAAACTTAGTGGCTTAAAACAACACAGCTGTATTATTTCATAGTTTCTATATTATATACGGGATGCATACATTATATTAATTCATATACATCATCATCATCATCATTTCTGTAGGTATGAAGTCTGGGCACAGCATGGCTAGGATTTTTGTTCAGGGTCTCCCTGGGCTGAGATCGAGGTGTTTCTAGGGCTGCCATCCTCACCTGGATGGAGTCTGGAGTGGTGGTCCAAGCTCCCTGCTTGTTAGCAGAATTCATTCCTGAGGTCCCTGTTTCCTTGCGGCTATCAGCTGGGGTCACTGAGCTCTGCGAGGCTGCCTACTTTTCCTCGCCATGTGATCTCTCCATCTTCAAGCCAGAAACAGCACGACAAATACTTGTGTTTCAGATCTGCAACCAACCAGTTTAAAAACTCTGCTTTTATAAGGCTCGTGTGATTAAGCCAGGCCACGCAGATAACCTCCCTATCTTAAGGTCAACTGTGCCATTTAACATAACGTAATCATGGGTGTAAAACCCATCACATTGGCAGTCCTGGAGAGCATCCAGGGCATGAGGCTCATCTTAGAATTCTGCTTAGCCCTGAGGAAAACTGCTTATCAGAACCAACAGGTATCATGCTTACTGTGGAGGATATAAAATGCCTATAAGTCCTTTTCTGCCCCTTCACAGTTTGCAAAGTACTTCCACAGCTGTGATCTCATTGCCTCTTAAAAAAAAAAAAAAGAAGAAGAAGCTCTACCACCTTTTCATTTTATATGCGAGGAAACTGGAGCTCAGAGAGGTTATAAGATTAGCCCAAGGTAAAAAACCCAGTGACTTGCAGCTAGCTGGGACTTCTGAGTCACGGATGAGAAACTCTGCTCTAAGATGGAAACTTTCACTGTGACATATTTCCAACCTCAAGAATGTTGTCATTGGGAAGACCAAAGACGGGAGCCAATGCAGAAAGCAGTTGCAGATTAAGGAGTAAACATCCTAGTGGTGTTTTTAACACAGATTAAGTTGAAGGGCAGTGTGAGGCTGGGGTAGCTTTTGATACTTGATGGGGAGATGGGCACAGGTATGTAGAGGGCAGAAAGAAAGGGCAGGCAGGGGGCACAGTCTGAGTAAAGGCAGAAACAAGCAGGGGGAGGGGGGAAACCTGTCAAAGTGTTAATGACCTGTCAGAGACCCAGGAATTTGCGGTAAGGTACGTTAGATGTTAGGGAACTGTTGTGTTTGTTTAGCTGGAGAGTGATTTAAAAGAGCAGTCTTTTAATGGGGAGTTGAAGGTTCACATAGCCTTCCATCCACTCAGCAATTCCACACCTGGTTATATACCCTAGACCCATATATGGATCATGAAATCAGTTTGGTGGGTTTTGAACAGCATTGAAAATATAGAATAGGATGGAATGAAATATACTGAAGGACAGAGGATGCAATAAGGGTAATAAGTATTGATTCTTGAAGCAGTTCCATTATGTGTAAGTATGTGGACATATTTTGTGTTTTGTGTAGCATACTGTGATAGAAAATATATTTCTTACTGTGGGTTGCACTCAAAAAAGTTCAAAAAACACTGCCTAGAGAAACTATTGCAGATGTGTACATAAGTACAGTAATGTTGGTAGCAGCACCGTTTATAATCGCCAATAATAAGAAACCCCCTTGATGTTCATCCTCAGGAGAATAGATAAGTTGTGGATTATGCGTATAATGAGGCACAGAGTAACACTTAAAAAGAAAGAAACTAGAGATACATCATCATAGCCAAAAAAACATCAAAGCTGAAAGAGGGGAAAAAAGGTCTCTGAATTATAAATGTATTATATCATTATAGAGACCTTTAAAACATACAAAACAATGAAATGCATTATTTATGGAGGAGTATAAACATGCCTGAGTATGATAACAGCAAATTGAGGGTAGCAGGTATGGCTGATAAAGGAGACAGGGGAATGGCATCAGAGAGAGAGACTCTCCCCTGCATCTGTTTGTGTTAAATCGGGTGATGGGAACTCAAGCGTTTGTGATAACATTGCCTATATTTGTCTGCAGGCTCCAAATATTCTGTAGTACATTTGCTTAGAACAGAACCGTAGGATAATTCACGAGCCAGCACTGGGCAGAGACTGACTTGGAGACTTGCAATAGTATAGATTTAAAGGCAATGGTCCTGGACTAGGGCGATGACAAGAATAGGCTGTTCTCATACAGTAGGATGTGTGACAGCAGTGATAATAATAGCCTATATTTTTGGACGGGCTTTTCAAAATAGAAAAACACTTCTACAGACATCTTCTCATGTTATGGTCACCAGATAGGCAGGTGACCTCAGAAAACTGAAATTTAGAGAAATGAAATGACTTGGCTGAGACAGGTAAGGAGTAATGAAGTGCAGAATTAAATCCAGTCTGCCCATGTGTTTTTGGTCTTTCAAGACATATATATACACTAATGTGTATAAAATATATAACTAATAACAACCTGCTGTATAAAAAATAAATAAAATAATATTCCAAAAAAAAAGATTAGTGTATTAGGTCCACCTTTGACTAAAGTCCAAGTGTTGTTCTTTAAGTCTCTGGTTTTCACTTATACATATCACAAACATATGATATAAAGACTGTGATTGTGGGGCTTCCCTGGTGGCGCAGTGGTTGAGAATCCGCCTGCCGATGCAGGGGACACGGGTTCGTGCCCCGGTCTGGGAAGATCCCACATGCCGCGGAGCGGCTGGGCCCGTGAGCCATGGCCGCTGAGCCTGTGTGTCCAGAGCCTGTGCTCCGCAATGGGAGAGCCCACAGCAGTGAGAGGCCCGCGTACCACCAAAAAAAAAGACTGTGATTGTGGAGACATCGTCAGCTCTCATGAAGCAGGAACATTGCTGTAACTCACTCACGTCTTCAAGATGCAGGAGCAGATCCTCACCTGGGCTTCCCTGTTGGTCATGGGGCACGTTCCCTGTGTGACAAATGACACTGAAAGGGAGAATTCAAGGGCAAATACCTGGTAGATTCTTGCTGGCTGAGCTTCAGAGGATGGCAGAGGGCAGCTGGTAGGGGAATGAGGCCTGGTACAACCTTCTGCAGAAATGTTTGCAACCAGCCTATGTGTGGCTAGAGATTCTTAGACTGGAGCCAGATGTTCTCCCTAGCAAAAAAAGAAAAAAAAAAAAAGGCAACAAACCCAGACATCTTCCATAGACTAGGAACTAACAAACAAAAATGTGGGTGTGTAGCAAAAAGGCAGCAGGTAACTGTGAATGACATTGTTCAGATGTGGTTTCACTCCATAAATAACAGAAGAAAAGACAAAAACAAATGTCTCTGGGTCTAAAGTGTAGGTTCAGGTGTCAGGTTTTGATGAACACATTATTCTCATGTAATTTTCCCAACAACCCTCTGAGGCAGGTGATAATATCCTTCCATTTAAAGACTGGGAAACAAGAGCTAAGGCTTTAGCTGGTCTGCCCAGGGTCATTGGCTAGTAAGTGATGTAGCCAGGGTTTGAAGTCAGGTTTTGCTGCATAGCTCACAGTGTTTCCTCTATATCATGCAGTAATAAAATTGATAGGGAAAAAGAAAACACGTTTATAAGCCAACATGTGGTGAGCATGGAAAGAAGTAGATTTGGGGTGGGGGGCTGGGATACTGGAAGAGGAAATTTAGACCTTTGGGCTGGGAAACTAGTCTAGGTTCTTGAGCAGACGACTGTCTAGGTGAATGCTCTGTTCTGGCACGTTCCATCCAGCAGTGAAGTGCACGGTGGGCAGGAGCTACAAGCAGCAGGGGCAGAGAGCAGATAGGGCACTGTTGGCAGTCCCCCAGTGCCCCACTGGCCCTACTCAACAGCCACATGTCCTGCTATCCCAGGAGTTGAGCAGATACCTCCCTGTAGAGGTGCAGCGAGGAGATGTCTGTCTGGGCTCACAAGTCGGAATGCAGAACACATCTTCCCACGGAAAGCATGTCCTCCTTGGTATTGGGTTCTGGCCTGCAGAACAGTGACAGAATCCACTGTGGACTAGATTGGCTTTTATGGGCAGGTCTGGGAGCCCAGTCACCACATATCACACACATTCTGTAGGAAAATGTGTTCAGAGTTCAGCTTTCAAATGGACATTTGGCACATAGCCTGCCTTAAGCTGAGGATGGCCTACCTTGGAAGAATGCTGGGATTTGAGGTGTTAAGTGTCTGGGTTCCAATGTTGCCTGAGGGAGGTGACGGAGAGTGACATTTAGTGGGCGCTCACAGGGACCCAGGGCTGTGCTGGGGTTTCTATGTAACCTCTTGTCCTGTTCCAACTCTAGTTCTGGGAAGTCAGTAGGAGCATCCTCATTTTTGTGCAGGGGATTAGACTCTCAGAAAGGTTAATTAACTTTTCCAAGGGTTTACAGCTAGGGAGAATTGAGGTCTATAGTTCAAGTTCTTTCCAGAAAGAGATCAAATCACTTAATCGGAGGTTCTCTTCCTGCCCCAGCCTTGCCCCTTACCATCATTGTGATAAAAAGAACCCATACGAAAGTCTCATGGGGGCCCTTTAAAAACACACTAAGGGGTTTCCCTGGTGGCGCAGTGGTTGAGGGTCCGCCTGCCGTTGCAGGGGACGCGGGTTCGTGCCCCGGTCCGAGAGGATCCCACATGCCGCGGAGCGGCTGGGCCCGTGAGCCATGGCTGCTGAGCCTGCGGGGCCGGAGCCTGTGCTCCGCAACGGGAGAGGCCACAACAGTGAGAGGCCCGTGTACCAAAAAAAAAAGAAGAAAAAAAAAAAACACTAAAGTTGCTGGAGACTGTGTGACATGGGCAGGATGGTAACACCCCTCATAGCTGCTCCTGTCCTTTCCCGGACCCACTGTCTCATCTCCCTTTCTCTTCTCTGTGTCTGGCTGGAAATTCTTGCTATCAAATCAGTGGCTGTTTATAGTCACCAAGAGAGGAGGCCAATGGGAAAGGGGGCAGAGGGGAGGCGCCCAAGGACAGGAGGGAGCTGAGAAGGTGGGAGGTTAGGAGCAGAAGGATGTGAGTTCCATGAGGGGCTAAGCATATAGTATGGGGTGTCTTTTCCTGCCAGGTGCCTCCCTCTGCACCTTTTGCCTCACAGCCCAGGCACCCACTGGATTGCTGGCACCATTTGCTCCAGTCCATTTCCAAGCCTGCGTGGATCTCTTTCAAGCTAGGACTTCTGTTTCGCTGTGAGCCAGCTTCTGCCCTAGCCCAGGAGGATCCAACCTGACTCAGGTGTGACCAGGTGATTCAGACTTCCCGAATCCAAAAGTTCACCACACTGCCTTCGGTGGAGACCTTGGGCCTCCCCCTCGGCACTGACAGCAGACATGTGAAGGCAATGCTCCAGGTCACTCGTACTCTTGCCTCTAGAATGTCCTTGAGGTATTCCATGTTTGTACTTTTGTTTCTTATGAGTATTCATTCCATCCTTTATTAAAAACATGTCTTTAGAGAAATCACTGAGTAAAAGGCGACTTTCTATTTTGCCGACCGGTTTGAAGGGAGAGTGGCCTTCCACAAATGACATGGTGTGTGCCACCCCTCTGTGGGTAGAGATGTAGTCAAAATCATGACATCATTGTGGCTTTCTCCCTTTCTCTTTTTTCCAAGTACAAACACAAGGTAATTATCTAAAGACTCTTTTATGAAAAAAGAAACATCTTCTACCCAGTTCCAGAAGTAGCCATCTGTTTCTCTAACCCAATAAATGCAGCAAGCACCCACCTCCCAGGAGGTGCTGTAAAAGCTTATTGCTGAGAGTTTTGTATTTTGTGAACAGTGAGTTACCACTCAGATTGTCCTTAGCAACCCAAGACTGGTTCCATGGCAACAAACTAAGATACTTAGTTTTATCTGGTTACTCCAGATCAAGACACTTGTTGGGCCTCTTTGAATTCTAAAGTTTCCTGGTGTTGAAGAGGCCTAGGTTGATCCTTTCATGGACAGTGCTCTTCAGGCTCAGTTTGGTCAACCTCTTCATGATGGGATCATTGTCTGCTTGTTTCCTGTTGTGCATGGTGGGGTGAGACTCCTGTAGACTTCCTACCTGGGGAATGATGTCCTGTTTTGGGAGCGCAGAAACAGAGCGAGGTGGAAGGGTGATGGTGGTTTGCTGGGCCTTGGGTTGACCCTGGCCCTCCTGGCTTGGAATGCCATTGTTTAAGAGCTGCAGCCAGAGATGGGGTGGGGACGAAGGAAAGCAGCCAAGAGACACCGAAGCCGTAAGCTTTAGGGAACTAATCTGGGTGAGGCAAAGAGGAACTATTGCTAAACCAAAATATTTGACTAGATTTCACTTTTTTCCTTCAGTCCAAATTCTTTGCTTGAAAGTTTGGCTTTGAAGTTGTTTCTTTTCTTAATGTTCCAACAATATTGTTCTTTTAATCTTGTTTTTTGGGGTGGAATGTAGACTCTTTAGATTATTTCTAAATCATAGCATCAAATTTCTCAAATTCCTGGGTATGCTTTCAGTCATAGGCCTTCTTTGGTGCGACCCAGAATCTTCTTTCTCAAACAGGCAAGAATGTGTAAAAACAGCCTGGCTAAAACCGACAGTGGATCTTTAGTGTCTGGTATTTTGCAGATTTTCAGAGACATGCTAAATGGATTATATGTTCTTATAATCTATGCAGCTCTTTCTGACGTCTTGATACAGGATACTTATGCCAGTGCTTCCGACAGACAACACACACTGTAAAGAGCATCATAATAGAAGTCATTAGAATGATAATAAGATTTATAGAGAAAAAGTTTTTCACCAAAAAACATGTTTACAAGAGAACACAACCTTTTTATTTTACTTGGAAAAACAAGATGAGACGTTCCCTAGTCAAATCACTGAGCTTTGATGGATTCATTTCCCTCGCGTACTGTACCCACTTCTCTTCCAAGTCACTGGATAGCGCTTATGGTTTTTTAACAAGCTCAACGTCCCAAGTGAGAGAAGCCTCTTCCATCCACGGCCTCCTGGGATTGGAAAGTAGATCCCACCACCCAAGCCCCAAGCACAGCTTCTGAGCCCCCAGGGTTGTACAGGGCGTCTCATCAGGGTAGCGCCTGTGTCAGCCCCAAAGGAAGTGAGTTCAAGCACCCTCTCGAATTGCTTTTCATTTCTCCCTCACACATTTAGCGAGTGCCTGCTCTGAGCCAGATCCTGTGCTGGACCCCAGGATCGCCCAGATGAATTAACCATGATTCGAGGTGCTCCCAGGGGAGAGAGAAGTGCTCATTGGTACAGGCTAAGCTGAGTAAGGAGGACAGCAACAGAGAGAGAGATAGGAAGGGTTGTATCGGAGGGTAGAGTCACCAGGTTTGGCAAAGTTTCACAGAGCCAGTCACTTTTAGCTTAGACCTTGGAAGACTGGTCAGGTAGATGAACAAGAGGGGCCTTTCAGGCCAGGGGAACAAGAACAAAAATCAAGTGCAGAAAGTATTCAACCCATGATATGTTTGGAAAATGCCAGTGTGGCTGATGTGGCTACGTCAGGAGACTTGAGAAGTCAGCCAGGATATACCCCAAAGCCAAGAGTTTGACCTTTAATCTGAAGGCATTGATGGGAGTTGAGAAGAGGAGGGCCTGCATGTATACATGGTATCAAGTATAAACACACTAGAGGATTCCTTGGGAAGACCAGGATTTGACAAAAGGTTGGGGGGAAGGCTCTCTATCTTGCTGAGTCTGTTTTCCCCCTGCCCTACTGCACTCCTCCTCCTCCTCTCCCCCAGGCTTTGTGCTGCAGTCTGCTACGCACAGCCAAGGACTCGGGGCCGCTAACAGTAACTAAGATAGTCTTTTGAGGCAGAAACCAGCAGGCCTCACAGGTTTGTGTCTGAGAGAACCCCACCACATGCCTGAGGAGCTCGTGTTTTCCCACCAAGCGTTCTCTGTAAATCCATGTCATTGCTAATTGAATTGTTCATATTCTTCAAGGCAGCGGATGCCCCAGGCTAATGCCAAGAATGGCATTTCCATAATTAAGCTCCCAGGTGGGAGAACGAATCTCCTTCCTAGGTTCTTAATTTAGTACCACTGCACAATGGATTAGAGTCCTATTGAAGGCTGCTTTTCACTCTTGGTACCCCCCAACCACATAATGTGTGCATGATCCAGAAAAACCATACTATTCTGAATATGCTTCTGAAAGAACCATTTTATTTTATAATATTTAAAATGAGAATAGGGCTTGGGCAAGTTCCACCATACTTGTGTTAGCTGTGGGAGGTTCAAGAACAGAGCTGGGTTCGAATCCCTCCCCACCTCTGACAAACCAGATAACCCCAGATGACAATTATCTCACAAGATTGCTGAGTACTTAAAGAGATCTAATAAAGAATGCTCTTTCAGTTTCTCTGAAAAGTTTTTTTTTTTTCATTTTTTTTTCTATGTTTCCTTTTTTTTTTTTTTTTTTTTTTTTTGTGTAGGCTGGACGCACAGGCCCAGTGGCCATGGCCCACGGGCCCAGCCGCCCCGCGGCATGTGGGATCCTCCCAGACCGGGGCACGAACCCGCGTCCCCTGCATTGGCAGGCGGACTCTCAACCACTGCGCCACCAGGGAAGCCCTGAAAAGTTGTTTTTTAAAGACTGATGAAAGTATGGGTCACCTATGTTAGGAGCAACCCAGGGAAAGTTCCACCCACTTCATGACTCCCTTTTTAACTACTCATACTTGCTCTGACCTTTTTATATTCTCTGAACCCCACTTGCACTCACAGTCAATATTTACAGTTGGGACCACTTGAAAACCTTAGTAAAACCCTAAATGAGGTTGGGTACAAGTATTTATTTCATGTGGCTTAGTTTTGTCTCCCAAACTAAATGGTAAACCTTTGAGATCAGGGGGCATGTATTATATTTCTTTGACTCCAGCCCTCTGACTCTAGCATGATGCAATGCTGGTTACACCGTATGTACGAGATAAATAATTGATTGATGGATTTGCTGTGGCTTTTCCCATTCAAGTGGAAATATGGATGTTTGTCACCTGAGGAGGATCCAAGTCCTCTGAGCTGACATCACACACGGAACTCACTTTCCATCAATATATTCATTCACATTGTCACATTCCAACTGGACACAGACTGAGTCCCAGCTATGCCAGACCCTTTCCATACACATCATAATGTCTTCTCTTAGTGCCAAAATTTGAGGCTCAGACTTACGTAAGCTATTCACTGTTCTGACCAGAGCTTGGTCACCTGCGAGGTCAAGGAAATGCTGTGGAGTATCTCAAGGGTGGAAAGGACCTAAAACCAGGAACCCTGCCCAACACAAGGTAATTAGACTCCATCAATCCGGTGGCATGCACCACCTCTCCCCGCCCCCTCAAGGTCCCGCTCCATTTGCTTCGTAAAACCTGATGAGGAGCAGTTTTTTTTTTTAAAGTAAGAACTCTTCCATTCTGCCACTCAGCTGCTATGGTGGCTGCTGGCTGCGGCCCTGAGGAATGTGTGTGCACTCAAGGGCAAATGTCATCTCCCTGCATTGTGTGGAGAGCTCGCTTTGTGCCTAAAGACCGGGAGCTGCATAAAGCCCCAATGTCTTCCCCACAATGCACCCCAGTATGCAAAGTTCCTTTTCAGCGGCAGAGCCACAGATCTTGCTGAGATGCACTTTGACTCTCTGTCTTCCTGTAAGCTCTCACGTCTCAAATTCTGAACCATCCAGGCTTGGTTAGTGTCATCTTTCTGTTATGACTCCATCTGGTGAAAACCTATTTAATTTCCCTTCCAAAGTGACTGATATGAGCACCAAAAGCTTTTTTTTTTTCTTTAAAGAGTGAAACAGCAATTAAGATTTTATAACAGTGTGACCTTGGGAAAATACCACTAATTAGCTACAGTCAATTCTGTGGATTCGAGAGTATTCTGTGCAAGACTGCCACTCACACAAAAAGTTCTGTCTGGATTTCCCAGCTTTGTCCTGTTCCTGGAATGCCTGTCTCCTAGTCTTCCAATGGTCAAATCACTTCACTGTCATCACTTCTCTAGCTCAGATATCACCTCCTCCAGGAAGCCTTCCCTGATTTCATTCTTCCTCTGAATTCCCATAGGAATTCAAACAAACAAACAAACAAACAAAGCCATAGGGCTTTGTTTCCTCTTCTCTTGGAACTCTTTTCATTTTTTTCTTTGTCTCGTCTTAATAAGAGCATATGCTACTTGTATTCTTCTCTAAGATCCTTGAGGAAGGAATCTGTGTCTTCTTAATCATTATTCTTCCCACATAATACTCAATAAAATGCCTTACACATACATGACAATTTCTAAATATTTGGTGTGTGGGCATAGAAAAGGAATTATTGGAAATTATTTGAATGAATCGTAGTTAACCATTTTTTGTTTTGTTGTTTTTTTACAGTTTTATTCAGATAAAATTGACATATAACATTGTATTAGTTGATGGTATACAGCATAAAGATTTGTTATGTGTGTGTATTGCAAAATGATTACCAGTCAGTTTAGTTAACATCCATCACCTCACATAGTTACAGTTTTTTTTTTTTTTCTTGTGATGAAGAACTTTTAGGATCTACTCTCTTAGCAACTTTCAAGTATACAATACAGTATTGTTAAGTGCATGACATCCCCAGGACTTATTTATCTTATAACTGGAAGTTTGTTCCCATACTCAACCATTTTTAATGACCTCCACAATCAGTTGCTAAGAATGTTGTCTGATGAGGATGATAGTGATGATGGTGATGATAACTAAAATAGTAAGAGTGGCCATCATTCATTGAACAGTTGCTGCATTCTACATGCTACAGAGTAACAGCACTTTACATGTTACTATACTCAACTTAATAATGAGGAAATGTGGTTTTAGAGAGAGCAACTAACATGCCCAAAGCCAGGATGAATAAATGATAGAAGTGAGATTTGAACCCAGCTCCATTTGACAACAGAGCAAGAGCCATGAACTGTTGTGTTATCCTAAAGAGTATCATTAAAGAGCGATTTCTGCTGCTTGTAAGAGCAGTCTCTTTCCCTTTATTCCCTCAAGGCTTGGGCTAGGGCAGTGGGGAGAGTTGATGCATTTGTGAAATCAAGCTCGAATGAAAGCATTTCGCAGCTTAGAAAGAAGAGCATTACAGGTTGTCTACGCTTATCCCAGCTCCAGCAATTGCCCGCCTGGTCTCCACAGTGCTTCCAGAACAAGGGAATGGAAAACTGGGTGAGCATCCCCAGGCGGCCAGACTTTGGGAGGCACTGTCACGGACCTGCCAAGCCTCTTTTCATGTTGGCTACTTTATAAATGACTATAATTGCACCAGGCTTTGGGGGAAGACTTTGAGCCTAATAAAAATGTCAAACTCATTAAGAAGGTTTCCAAGACCAAATAAACTCTGAAGAGGCTGTAATCTTTGATGGCTGTAAATTTGCAAATCACAAGAATGTGGAAAAATATAACTGCCATGTACAGAGCTACTGAAATGTCACTGTTTATTGCTTCAACATCATCTCATAATGGCGGTTTGGTTGCAAGATCAGAAATCTCTCCTGAAAAAACTGTAGCACTCTTTTTCTTTATTGTAGCAAAGCAGCTGTGTGTATGAGCTGTCCTGGGTGTGTCACAAAGCAAAATCTAGAATAAACACAAGTTTGATTAGCCTGGAGTCATGGGCCAAATCTCATTATGTTGGAAATGTTTAAAGTCAGGCCGAAGGGCTTTTTTTTCTGTCTTCAGGGTAGCTTAGGAAAACCATGGGAAAAACAGAAGTTACACCCGAGAAGTTTCACAAGTAGGGGTAGAATTTCCAGCTGGATCTTCAGTGTTGAGTTTGGAGAGGCAGTGATCTAGGAGACAGGAATGAGCTGAGGGTCAAGAACAGAGTGTAAGGTGAGGATGGTGATAAAGATGATGGGTTGACTGGAGCTAAGCGTTTCATACTGGGGACTCTGAAGAGTTTAGCAGTTTATTAAAGTCCTCTTAGATGCCAACACTGAGCTAGAGGCTTAGCAATCCTCACATTAGTCGTATAAGCTAAGTAAGTGTTACATTCAGCTTAGAGTTAATTAAAACTGAGGCTAATGCAAAGCCATAGAGGACAGAAAGCTGATTGGTGGTTGTCAGGGGCTGGGAGAGGGGAAAATAGGAAGTGATTGTTAATGGATACAGGGTTTCTTTTTGGGGTGATGAGTGTTCTGGAATTGGATCATTGTGATGTTTGAACAACTTTGTGAATATACTACTGAATTATCTACTTTAAAAGGGGTGAACTCTATGGCATATGAACTGTATCTCAAAAATAATAATAATGAGCAGAAAAAAACTGAGGAACAAAGAGATCAAGTGACATTCCCAGGGTCATGAAGCTGGTGGTCAATCGGCAAACCGGGATTTGAAGCCAGTGCTTCCTGACTCCAAAGCTTGTGATCTTTCCCCCTAGACCATGCTGTCTTCTGTCCTTTCAGGACCTGTGAAGGCTTAGCCATGAAGATGGTCACAAAGTTTGATCAATGAGTAAAATGTATTTTTACAGATGCAATGATGCTGTCTGACAGATACAATGTAAAACCTAGTGGGTCATGAGACCCATAGTAAAGTTTCTAGTAGTTACTTAGTTTCTAAGTAACACACCAGATACTGCCTTTGAAGAGAGCAAGACCAATTCTGGACTCCACCTGAGGTCAGGATGGGGGATGCTGGGGTGTTGGCTCCCAGGGTTCATTGACCAACTGAGCCTGGTGATGGAATATTTTTGTGCACACAGCTTGTGGGCTGTGACAGGTAAGGTCTGCAGGAGGGGATCATATTATGAAAGACTTGAAATGCCCTCCCCTCTGGTGGGGAAATTTTAATTCGGGGCAGTGGGCAGTGGTGCATTAGGGATATTATTGTTGTTGGAAGGTTCTTCTGGCAGTGTACAAAGGGTGGGTTAGTGTGAAGACAGAGTGGGTCAGGGAGGCCAACTGTAATCATCCAGGTATGAGTTGAGGAGAGTTTAGTTCAAGGTTTTGGTAGTAGAAATGGAGAGGAGGAATGAATCGGGGTAAGATTTAGAAAAAATAAATAATAGCCTCAGCCACAGATGGAGAAGGAACAGTTATAGAACTATCCTAAGTTTCTCTTCTTTTTAACTCTAGGTTTTGCACCTGGAAGGCTGGAAACTTGAAGGTGCTAGGGATAGAAATGACATAGAAAGGAGGCTTAGTTTGAGGAGAAGATAATGAAGTAAGTTTGCAGCCTAATGAGTTTGGGGTAATGACACTGGAACAACAGTTGTGCTAACTCCCTGCCCAGGCCCTCATCCCAAACAGATGCAGCCTTTTCCTTCCTTGCACTTGAGGAAAGTAAGGTCTGATTGATATGCCAGTGAGAAATATAAAAGAGTAGTAACACTGGCAATCCAATGCATTTTCATAATGCTTTGTAAAATCTACAGATTATTTTGGCATCTTTTTTTCTACTTAATGTGACACAGTTTTATCATAATTCTTCCACAATGGAGAATTTGCCCTGCACAAAACTACTGTTGGATTTATTATGGCCTTCCATTCAGCAGTTTGAGTGACAGAGGAAGTTCAAGGGGAAGAATCAGAAAGGCCCTGAATATTTGGATGCAAGATGAGACACTCCCACCAGTGCCTGGTGAAATGTGTGTTATCTGCATCAAATGAAACAAATACCCCATTCAAACTTAGGGGAGCTCCAGGAATGCAAGGAGCTCCAGGAGCTCCACTGCAAGCAGGTGCTGAGAAAATGTATGTGTATTAACTGGTATCAATTATTTACCATTTCAAGGTATATAAATGTCCATTGTAATAGAAAAAGACAGTGGAATGGTGTCTTTAAGTGCTGAAAGAAAAAACACTGTCAACCTAGAATTCTATATCCAGTGAAAATATTCTGTAGAAATGATGGAAAAAGAAATGCTACGGAGAAGAATAAAACAAGAAATGGGGCTTCCCTGGTGGCGCAGTGGTTGAGAGTCCGCCTGCCAATGCAGAGGACACGGGTTCGAGCCCTGGTCTGGGAAGATCCCACATGCCGCGGAGCAACTGGGCCCGTGAGCCACAACTACTGAGCCGGCGCATCTGGAGCCTGTGCTCCACAACAAGGGAGGCCACGACAGTGAGAGGCCCATGCACCGCAATGAAGAGTGGCTCCCGCTCACCGCAACTAGAGAAAGCCCTCGCACAGAAACGAAGACCCAACACAGCCAAAAATAAGTTAATTAATTTAAAAAAAAATAAAAATAAAACAAGAAATGTCAGTAAGAAGTGCAGGAGTGGGGTCTCAGTTTTAAGTAGAATGGTCAAGGAGGACCTTTCTGGGAATGCAACGGTTGTTCAGAGACCCGAAGGTGAGGGGGTGAGCCATGTAAACAAATGGGAGAAGAAGTTACAACAAGCAGAACATGCACTGAGAAAGTGCATGTCTGACGTGTTTAAATAACAGCAAGGAGACCAGTGTGGCTGAGGAGGAGGATCAAGGAAGAAAAGACCAGAGGATGACTTCATAGAGCTGACAGGGGGCCAGACTGTGTAGAGGATTATGGGAAGGATAAATAGATATCTTGTTGGCCTGGGACAATCCAAATGTATACTTATTGTCCCGATATTATTTTATTAAAAACATGTCTTAGTTTGGATGAGAAACTTTATGGTAACCCTAAGTATAGGTCATTTAAAAACTTTGGCCTTTATGCATATTGAGATTGGAACCTCTGGAGCTTCTGACCAATGATCTGGCTGTAACATGCGTCAGACTGTCATGTGGAGAATAGATGCTAAGCGGGCAAAACTGAAAAGAGGACACCAATTAGTTAAACTATTGAACAATCCCAGGTGAGAGGTGAGGGTGTCTTGGGTCACAGGGCGGTAGAGGTGATGAGAAGTGTCTGGATCCTGGAAGTATTTTGAAGGGAGAGTGCCATACCTCTTACAGGGTGTGAGAGAAAAAGGGTAGTTTAGAGGGTGACATCAAAGATTTTGGCCTAAACAATCGGAAGGATGAAGTAGCCCACAGCCGAGATGGGGAACAGATCTGGGAGAGGAGATCAGGAACTAGATTTTGGATTGTGAAGTTTGTGGTGCCTTTTGGACAGCTAAGTGGAGATGTTGGAGCCATGGGTATAAAAGTCAGAGGTTCGGGGAGAGCTTCAGAGTGGAATATAAGTGTGATATTTAACACCAAGAGACTAGATGAGCTTGGCAAGTATAGAGGAGAGAAGATGGTCAAAGAACTGAGCCCTAGGATGCTACAATGTTTGTAGTCTGTGAAATGGGGAGGACAGCAAATAAGACTGAGAAACAGCAACCAGGAAGTTCGGAATAAAACTAGGAGAGAGTGCAGTGCCAGAAGACAGCTGAGGACGGTATTCTAGGGAGGAAGGAGTAAATCATTTGGGTCAAACGTTCCTGTTGGGTACGGTAAGATGAGGACTCAGAATTAGTATCAGGGCAGTCACTGGTAACCTTGACGACGGAAATGTCTGTACCTAGTGAGGGCAGAAGCCTGACTGCAGCAAGTTCAAGAGAAAATGCTGTCTCTGTTTTTGTGGGAGGTTTTTTTCCTTTCATTTTGTTTTTTGTTGTTTTCTTTTCCACACTCTCCTTGGTTGGTCTTTGTGAAAAGCAAAAGACAAAGGAAGTTTCTCCGAGAGACCTCTTCTAATATACTTTGCACAGTGGCTGGGCAGAGAGACCACAGAAGCTATATGGTTTTCTGTTGCCATCATCTGGCTCCTTTTGGGGTTGGGGGCATTTTGCAGCAGCATGATAGCTCATTTTATGTTCCTTGTCACTTAAGCTCCTGCGGCAAAGGGAATGCAGTTTGGGAGCTGCAAACTCCAGCAAGGCGACGGGATCAACAGCTCAAAGGAACAAGACCTCCCAGAAATAACATATTTCTAGGGGCAATTGTAATGTGGTTGTCCTTAAAATTGGGAGATGAAATCTGAAAACATTTCTGAGGGGAAAAAAGACAGGGCTGGATGACAGCTTGGCTTTGGGGGGATGAATTAGGGGAGAAGAAAAAATTTGTCAAACCTTTTGGGTGAGCCAAAAGCTTAGCAGTGCTGAGCAGAAATGTGTTAGTAGGAAAAGAGGGGCCAGCTGGGGGCAATGCAGTACGTTCAATTTGGGACTTTGCAGGAGATACAAATGGAGATGATCTAGCACTGGCTAGAAACTGACACCAGAGAGTCAGAATGGGTAAATGTGGATCCAGGGGTCCCTGAATGGGAAGTGGCAGAGGAAGTCCTGTTTCATAGGAAAGGTGGGATTTAGGAGACATTGCAAAAGTTGGAAAAGGCAGGTTGACCGTCTTGGGAAGAAGTGGTAATGGGGAAGGTCACAGGCAGATGGTCCAGCTGGCAAGACAGCTCAAAGGTGAGGAAGGATGGCATTTTGGCATTTGTAAATGACCAGGACCTTGAGAGGTGACTTGTGAGTTAAGGTGCTGGAATAAGAGTCTCTCACTTCTGTATTCATTGACTCACTGCTAAGACTCAGGCATCATGCCCAGCACTGAGAATTCAGAGGTGAGCAAGGTACAGTGTCTGTACTTGCTGTAGTCACCCTCTCTGTTGTGGTGAAAGAGCAGTGTGTGCTCAACACAGCACAAAGCATAAGAGTTGCAATCAAGGCATGAGGAGGTGGACCCTTACCCACCCCGAGTCTCAGTGCAGGTGTGCAGATAGAGTCATACTGAATAGGGTTTAACTAGGTCTGGGGAGGAGAGACCTGTAACTTTTTCCAACACGGACAAACACTAGGGTGTGTGGAAAAGCATGAAAGGTCCTGGGAGGTACAGGGAGTTCAGAAGTATGGAAGGGCCTGGAGTCCAGAGGAAAGCAGGAAATGAGGTAGGAAATTGACGAGGGCAGATCAGCAGCCACTTAGTAAGCATGCTAAGGGACTGGAGTGGGGGGAGGGGACTCACACTTAAGTACCTATTATATAGCAGGCCCTTTGTTAAGGCTTTCATATTTTTAAGTTTAGTTGTGATCTTTCCATTTTTTTAAAAAAAATATGCTCATTGTAGAAAAATTGTAAAACACAAAAAGAAACAAGACAATAACCCATCCTGATATACTTCTTCCTGGCATTTTTATATAATGTCTCTTCCATCCTTTTATCACTTAGCATTTTAAAGGGGATGTCACACATTATTAAAAATTCTTTATAAAAATCATCTTAAGCAATGTCTAATATTCCATCCTGTGAATGCACAGTCATTTATTTAATCATTCTCCTAGCACTGTGTATTTGGGGTTGTTTCCAGTTTTACATAAATATAAATAAAGCTGTGATCAGCATCCTTGTATGTCAGTCTTTGACCTTGTTTTTGATTATGCCTTCACAGTTAGTTCCCATAACTGGAATGACTGGGTCAAAGGGCAGGAGCATTTTCAGCCTCTTGATCCCTGTTGCCAAATGGCTTTCCAAAAACTCCTTCCAATCTGTGTTTCAACTGGCAGCGTTTCACTGCATACTCTCCAAAAATGAACACTGTAATTTAAAATTTGATATCACTTAATCCTTATGATATTCTCATGCCATGAGTATTATCCCCAGTTTACAGATAAGAAACTGAGGTCGACAGGTTACTTCACCAGCTCCGAGTCACATAGCTAGGAAGGCACAGAGACAGACCCAACACGGGGTTTGGCTCAGAATTCGAGAGCTGCATTGCTCTCTCCCTGGACAGCTAAGGGATCCCACTGGAGGATTTTAAATACAGAGAGTGACATAAAGGACAAGGTCCTCTTGGCCTGCTCTTCTTAGCCCTGGCTTGTATATTGGTGATGGGTCTATAGAAGATTAACTACCAGCTGACACGAGAGAACCCTTTCTTGTTCTTTGGGATTTATGAGCTGAAGACTGATTATGTGGAGAGGGGCGAAAAAAACAGAAAATGTAATGTAGGTTATTAATGTTAATAGGTAACATATATATGAGTTCATACAAATTAGTTAACAAATGTGACCCACTGCAGTAATTTCTAAACGGTGTTGTATAGTTAATAATTGTGGAAGGGGTCATTTCACTAGGAATTAAGTTGAGCTGTTCTCAGGTCGGCCACGTCTCTGAAACCTCCCACATCTCTTCAGCTTTTCAGGTCAGAGGCATGACATCCAGGTCCAGGGTCACCTCAGGGTTTAACTCAGGCTCTGGCCAGATTAGCCACATGGGTTTGATTTGCTCTCTTGAAAGATCCAAATTGGCCAATAATCTCTCTTGGCCGCACATAGGGAGTCTAAGAAAAATAACAGTCAGAGCTACCATTTATTGAGTGCTTACTGTATGCCAGACACATAGAGAAAATGAACTCCCTTGGGCACATTTGAGACCCAATAAGCAAACCAAATTAAAGACAGACTCCCTGGCATGGAATCCAAGACTGTCATCAGCAATAAAGAAGTGAAAACTGTTTGCAAAAGGGATTTAGCTAATCTGTTTTAGAGCACATTGAATCATGCATATTCCTTCCCTAACTTAAAGAAGAATACACTGGTGTTAAATAGGAGAAAGTGGGACTTCCCTGGCGGTGCAGTGTGTAAGACTCTGCGCTCCCAATGCAGGGGGTCCAGGTTCGATCCTGGTCTGGGAACTAGATCCCACAGGCCGCAACTAAAAAAAAAATCCTGCATGCTGCCACGAAGACCCAGTGCAGCCAAAGCAAATAAATAAGTATTAAAAAATATATAAGAGAAAGCATCAGATTGACAAGCAGTTGATAGTGGCAACCACTCACGTGTCCCGAAGGAAATGAATGCTGCAGAGAGGAAGGAACCGTGTGGCATTCTGCCTGTTGGGATGTGTCACCCCCGCTGCAGGGCCCCTCCATCCACCTTCTGCCCTGTCCTATCTTCCAGCCCTTCGTTTTCTGTCCGTTGCTCCTGTTAGTAAGAGAAACACCACATTTCATAAGCATGTGTAAACTGCAGAGATCCACTATCATCCAGAAAATGGCACCTTTCGGAAGACACTGGGGCAGACTGAAGGCAATGCTAATTTTTTCACAACAGAACTCCTGTGAGAACAGGGCTCAAATCAGCAAGGACTGCCCTTGTAGAAACAGTCTGTCTCGCCACAGGAGGGAGATTACAGTGGGAGCAGGGTTCCACTTAGTAGGGACGGATGTGTGAGACATTCCTGGTTCCAGTAATTTACTCTCTGTGCTCAAGTGATTTATATACATTCATTTACATATTTACTGGAAGACGCTCATGCATTAATACACTCTCTTTCCCCAGATTGAATAAAATGCGGTCTTTATACTTCTTTGCTTATGTAAGAGGAGGTAACACTCTGACAGTCATTCCTCAAATACAAGTTGGAGGCAAACAGAGCACAGAGCAGACAGGGCAGTCATATGATGGCAGTGGGGGACTCGAGGGGTGCCCCTTGGTGAGTTGGCATGTACGTATACTTACATCCACACGTGTATGTATGTATATGTATGTGTATGTATGTATGCATTTGTGCGTATGTGTGGGTATGTGTGTGTGTAGAAGGAGAAAGACAGGCTAGGGTGTGGAGAGGGTTACATGAATGAACACCATGCTGACCTCTATTCTTAGCATACAACTATTTGCGGAGGCCTTGGCAGTTTTTAATGTGCATTTAGATGCCTTCATAGAAAAAGCATTGCACTTATGGCTGCTTGGGCCCAAACCTCAGTTATGCCACCTTACCAACTGCACAATCAGTAAATACAAGAAGTGTCAGCGGTAACCAGTTCCAGTCAGTAGATTACACATTTCCCTTCTGTATCCCTGACCCTTTCAGTGTCCTAATATTGCTGTACTGATCTCCTGTTTCCTGTGTCTGGCATTTGGAGAGTCCTGGGGTTTTCATTGGAATATTAAAGTATTGCTGTTTCCTCCTAGACATAGATTAAGGGTGGTCTCAGGCTTGCCTTTTCCATTTCGTGCTGCCTGCTTTCCACTGCCAGTGTTTCCTATGGAAGCTACTTCCCCTCAGAAGCCCTGTGCCCGTCCGCAGCCGAAGCTCAGCACGCCTCCTCTTTTCTCAGTGAGCGCCCTGCGGACACCTGCTCTGTGCTGGGGACCCCCAGGAGCTCACAGTCTAGACATAGAAGAGACGATCAATAACAACTAACCATTGTATAATATGACAGGTGAGCAATTAATGTTATGTGCAGAGGAGAGAGAAGGATTAACCCAGCTTGGGGAGGTCAGAGAAGGCTTCAGAGGAAATGACATTTCAGTTGGAACTTGAGGGGTGACTTTTGTTTGGCAGGCCGATGAGGACAATTAAGGCAGAGCCTACGGCATGATAGGATTAAGGGACAGGGAGTAGTCTGGAATACCTGGATCAGGGGGCAGGGGGCGTGCTGGTTGAGCATGTAAGTTGTGGAATGGGAAATGGCTATAAATAAGGTTGGAAAATTGGGCAGGGGTCAGGTCTTACAGGCTTGGAGCTGAGCAGAATTGGAGTGAGTGCTTTTTGCCCGGAGAACTGCTGCTGTATAGAGGCATTTAAGTCAGTGCGTGTACCATTCGTAGCTAAGGCATTTGGGGGCCCAGAGTACTGGGTCACTTGATAAGACATCCCCTGTTAGCCAGTTCTGTGGAAATGGACAGCCCTCAAAGACTTGGGAAACACTAGCTGTGTGGTCAGGGAGGGGCCAGAAGGCCTGGGAGACCTTTGGAATAGCGTCATGAATGACCAGTATCTTTGTGCTTTTGTCAGTTTAATCACTAAAGGGGAATTAAAGTCTTTTGTAGAAGGGGTAATGAGGCTTTCCAAGGTTGGATGAGCTCACAGTTTCAGCTAATCACCCCTCAGTGAGGCTGATGCCAGACTTCTGCAAACTTCTTTGTAAGATGGCTCCTTGACTTGAAGGATTTCTGAAAACAGATAATTCATAGAGGAAGTGGTTTCACAGAGATGGAGGATCTGGAATTCAAAGGGCAGACGGCAGGAAGGCAGAATGGTGTCCCAAGCTCTGTGAGGTTACTTGGATTGTTAGTGTATGAACTGTACAAGGTTGTCCATGGCTGTTTTCACCCGTGGAAAGGAGTAGGTTCCATGGCTGCAGCTGTTGACAGAGACAAGAGGGATATGCAGCTGCTTGAACTTTTGACACATTGCTGTGGGACTGCAATGGGAGGCCATTCAACTTCCTCTCCTGTCTTCTTTGCCTTCTGAATTCTGCAGTTGGAAGGATCACACTCAGACAGAGGCCCCAGCTGTGAAATTAATTCCCAACAGAGTCAATGCATTGATAAGTTTCAAAGGCCCAATCCAGGGTACTCCAATGAGCTTAGAGCAAGGTGGGTGATTGTGGGCGCTTTCCTGAAATTTCTGAGTGTTGCTAAACGTGACTGAAGTCAGAATGCTATGGCCATCAGTAGGAAAGAGTTAGCAAATTCACAAATTGTGCTTTTGATAATAGAAATTCTATCTTGAAGGGTATTGTTTATTTAATAAAAGCCTTTGTCACTTGGTCACATGAATAACCAAGGTAAAGCCTTTGCGGAGTCTGCTTCCTTAATGAAAAAGCATTGTGAAATTCACTTTGACTTAAGGAAAAGCAAATGCATTTTCATTTGCTAATGGCCAGACACAGGCATAGTGTTTGCATAAGCAGAGCTGGTGAAGAGCAACACTTCCCAAAGTGTGTTCCAATACCTTTAGTCCTTTGAGAGTCCTGCACAGGAAAGGGTTTATATGCGAGTAAATCCAAGAAATGCTGTGTGTTATATGCTCCTCTTGGGAGATTCACAAGGCCCACCAGCATAGTAAGGACACTGAGGAAATCTGGTTGACTTTGTACAGTTTAGCATTTCCCAAACTTGTTTTTCATGGAGCCATTGTTTTGGGGTGTTGTTTTTGTTTTCTTTTCCTATTTTTAACATCCTTTAAAGTCCTGCATATTCAGAACGACTTTAGGAAATGCTGCTTTGGATAACTAAGACATAAATAGGAGGAGGATTTATTGATTTAAATTGTCTTTGCTCACTTTTGACAATGTTGAGCCAGTTAATCATTAGCCTGGAGATATGTATCGAGCCACATATATAAAATGAGTCACAGTCTCTCTCTCCAAACCCCTCTTCCTTATCTGAATCCTCTCATGTTCATAACTCCCCACATCCACCCAAGCAAAACTGGCCTGAACATGTCAATTTTCCTCTACACCCTGTTTACGAAGCTATATCCATACCAACTGTTGTGCTCCGAAGGGTTCTTCTATCCACATACGGGATCATATCCCATGTAAACCACTAAATCCATGCAGAACCTCTGTACTCCAATAAACCAGTCCTGCTTAGGTGGAATGTAGCATCACATTTGGGCCAAATTCCCAGCTGACCAACCAATACGCCTCCTTTCTTGTGGAGTGTTAAGTATAACTCATGTAAGCTTGGAGTATGTGTAACCGATATCCATCTATGGTCTGAAAGGAGATTTGCTGCATGTTGACCAGACTGTACACTCACTGAATAAATAGACCCTTTTCCCTGTCCTCCCCTCACTACAGGGTATGTTTATTAATTCAACTTTGAACCGCAGAAGCCAGCTCCAGACATGGAGGCTTTCTGGTTAGAGCTGGGTCATCAGAATGGTAGCATAGCGACGCACGTTCCCTAAAGTACCTTATCTTCTTTTAAAAACTCAGCTACTCTGTTTCGGCTAAATATTTATCTGTCTTCCCCAAATAAATATTTGCCAGTGTTTGAGAGAACTCTACCCACTTCTTGCATTTCCTTGCCACCTTTACTTTGTGCTGTTGCCCATCCCAGTCTGGATTCAGCCACCTTTACTCCTGAGGACACTGGTAACTGCCTAATTATCATGCCCATTTGGCATTGTCACAGCTTTATTTTTTCCACCTCCTCAAAGTTTTCTTGAGGACCTATTCTCCTGACTTACAGGATGCTGAATTCTCCTTGTTCTCACATGCCCTTGAAGTCAGCCCTTCGAGTCTCTGTCTTCTGTGAGGAATGCTTCCATCCATTTAACTCATTTATCTCCAACCACCTAAGGTTGCTGGCCCACCTCTGATTCTTTTGGAATACTGCAGGGAATAAACAAGTAAACTGAACCTGTTGCTTCCTCCAAATATTTCTGTTTCTCTAAATGAAGTCATAAACTTCCCAGGTCAATTGAATTTAAAACATCAGGATTAGCTTTGACTTTCCTGTCTCCCTGACCTCCTGTGACATTTGTGACCGTGTCATAAATTTGGAGGCATGAGGGCACGTCTGTGAAAGATATTTATTTCTTCTGTTTCCTGCTCAAATACACAGAATTTATTTCATCCATTTTATTTTATGCTGAGAAGTTGTCCTGCTCTCTAACATCCTCATACATTAGTTCAAAATGCTCCCTGGCTTTGTTCCTGTGTATGTTATTGTCATCTAAAAGTTGTATGTGTTTTAACAGAGCCCTCTATTTATTTACAATTCTGGTGGCTGCCTTCTGGTGAATGGTCATGGCTGTTAATGATTTTGTAATCATTAGATCAGAGGTTTTACTCACTGCCTGGCTCAATCTTGTACGGGATTTTTGGAAATAAGGGGAACAGTGAAATTTCGTTCCATCTTCATAAAGCATCATCTCACTGGACAGGAAAGCCATAAATCTGAAAGGTTTAAATAACAGTTTCTGAAAATATTTAATTAAATCAGAAATGCTGGGCTTCCCTGGTGGCGCAGTGGTTGGGAGTCCGCCTGCCGATGCAGGGGACGCGGGTTCATGCCCCGGTCCGGGAAGATCCCACGTGCCGCGGAGCGGCTGGGCCCGTGAGCCGTGGCCGCTGCGCCTGCGCATCCAGAGCCTGTGCTCCGCAATGGGGAGGCCCGCGTACCGCAAAAAAAAAAAAGAAAGAAATGCTTAGTTGGAAAACATACTTCAAGTATAGGAAGAGAGGGAGAGATTAGTGTTGGTGAGAGTCAGTATGGAACATTTCAAAGAAAGATAAGACTTTGAGTGGAGATGAAGAATATGTAATACTTGAAGAGAGTAATAACTGGAGACAAGGAACTCAGGGACTATTTCTTCCTCCTTTTAAAATGGAGAGAGGCAACGAGCTAGACCTGGCAGGGGAAGAAGCACGCCACGTGAGTGTAGGTGAACCCCCTACACCAGCAGTTCACATTTACTGAGTCTGACTCTAGGCTGGGTGCTTTTACAACCAAAAGATGAGGCCTGCATGTGAGAAGTCTCCACCAGCTCGGGATAGGAAGATGCCACCCTTCCTACCAAACCACTGCCCTCAATTCAAAAACAGGACCCGAGAAAGGACTGGCCTTTGGAGTAGTTCTTAGATTACACTACCTTCGATGTAAATCAACTTGTACAGATTTGCTTTTGCAAATGAAAACAGTGGGCCGGTGTTTTATAGCTCTCTACTTCTGCCCTCAGCCTTGTTCACTTTTCCTTTTTAAATATAAATGGAAAAATGGAAACGAGGGTTCCATGATGCACAGAATCTCTATTTTCAGAAAAGATAAACAGGATCTCCTGGTCAGAGACTCCAAAGAGAAATATGGCTCCCAAAGGGGTGGAGGACAAAATAAATGAAAATGTTGCTAGATAGGTAAGTGAATTAATAAAATGAGACAACCAAACAAAAACTCTAAACTCAGTTCACTTTACCATTGAAAGAAACACCATTGAAAGAAAATGAGAACCAGGGAAAGGAGGGAAACTTCCAAAGAAACCCATGAAGCTGTCTCTAGAGATCTCACGAGTCAGGGTTTCCAAAAGTTTGGTCACGTGGGCGGAAGGGGATCACGCACCCAGATGAACACACACAGCAGTGAAACGTAGGAAAACAGGGTCAGGAAGGCCAAGGCTGGAATCAACCAGGACTCTTGAAAAAAGGGCCTCTAGATCATTTGGATGTCTTGTTGGCCTTTAGGTAAGCAAGGCATCAGAAACAGTGGTCAGGGTAATATATGCATTTAAGGTACAGGAATCCTGGGTTTGGGGCCCAGCAAGCAACCTCATTTCCACAGGTGTCCGGTCAATAGTTCACCACTGAGCTACTGACAGGTGCGCTCATTTCCTAATAATGTGACACCGGACATGTTACTGAGCCTGTTTTCCCAGCTGTAAATGAGGATAAAAATACCTCATCAGATCACTATGAGGATTAGAAAAGACTGAGGGAGTATATATGAGATATATATAACATGTACTTTATACTGAGTGAATGTTCAGAAGAAACAGTAGCTGCCCCTTCTCTACATCATCATCATCATCCTTTAGAGCAAGTAGGAACAGAGTGCAGGGTCAGGCCTACTCCATAGGGTCCCAAGAATAATGTTATTAAATAGCAAAGAGAAACAAGGGCTGTTCCTACGTGGATTCTGTGTTTTCCTGGGTGGACACTGCTCTTTATGTGAGAAAAGAGAAACAGGGTAAAGAGGCACCTGCAGCCCAGGGTAAGTGAGGAGTTGGAGCTCTTGAGATGAATTTGGGCTTCTGGCCAATCCTAATTGTTTGTGGATTGACCCCAGAACCCCAGGGAGAGATACTCCTTCAGTGTGGATGAATGTGTGTTCCCATGGCAACTTGCTCCTGGGCTGTTGGAACCTTCTCATCACTTACGTGACTCTCCCCACTGGATAGAGGCTCCGCAAGGGCAGAGATTGTGTCTCATTCACTGCCATTCCCAGCTCCCAGTACAGCATCTGGCCCAGAAGAGACACACAATACAAATGTGCCATTTCAATGTGCCAAGACTAGAGATAGACAAATGTCTACATTTTCAAAATGAAGAAGGGTACAATTTGGGAACTACAAATATCTAAGCTTGATGGTAGTTCCCCCCCCAAAAAATCTGGAAATAGCTTGTTTGAAAATCTGCAGTTCATCTAGAAATGATCTGGAAATTTGAGCTGACTTTCTTTAAAAACCACTAGTGCAATGAAAAGATGTTAACAGCGAATCTAATTATATATTGCATTACTAGAAATATAGGGTCCTGAGTAATCATAGTCCTCTTGTGAATTGCTGGTCAGACCACACTATGTTCTGTTCTAAGCAGCTCACTTTCAGAAGGGCTCTGATAATCTTTAGATTATCAGAGGGAGGGTGGCCAGGACCAGTCATTAGAGTCCCTATCAAATAAGTACAGTTGAGAGAGCTGGCATGGTTTAACCTGGAGAATATTGGTGGAGGTAAGCAGGAAGAGGCAACAATGCCATCTTCAAAGCTCTGGAAAATAGGTGTAGATCTCCTTTGTTCTACTTACAAAGACAGAACTGGGACCAATGGGTAGAAGTAATAACGGGACTGTATTTAATCCACGATAAAGAAGAATTTCCTAGAAAATAGAATTGTGCTGCCCCCAGACACAAAGACCAAATGTTCCACAGAAGTGCCTGGATAACCTGTTCAGGGAAGGTGTACCTGGGATTCCTGCATTGAGCAACAGGTTTGAACTGGGTGGTCTTCAACACCAGGAATTCATGATGGTGAATTAATCATGAATAGGATTGGCTCTCTACAAGGAACCTTTCCAGATGAGGGCCACTGTGCAGCAAAGCCCCTTGGAGGCTCCATTCACATTATTTTCCAGGTCAACTGCTCACAGTAACCCATATCTGTCATAGGGATTCAAAAGAGTTTAGCAATTAGTTTAAAGCAACTTCCTACCTGTCACCAGGGAGTGGCCAATCTATAACTAATTCTAGTTGTTAAAAGATAATTTGTAAGTTAGAACATTGATTCACATCACATCATGTGATATCATGGCAAATGTCAGCAGAAGTTTCTAGTGATAAATCAACTAACATGAACTCCACTCTGAGAGTTCTTGAATTCCTCAAATTCCCTATCTCAAATTCCTCTCCTCCAGTTGTTTTTAGAACATTTAATAGCAATCCTTTACTTTTAAAATAAAATCACATAAAAGCCAGAAATAAATTAATGGAAGTACATAAAATTAGACTATAATCTTTTTCTTAAATTATTTTAGTTTAAATTTCTTCCACCATCATTTAGGTTTCACTTCTACTTTTATAAGTAATTTCTTATTGTCTGCCCCTTTTCTTCTTCCTGCCTTTCATTTCCTTTCATCTTCTTTTCCTCTAAAAATTTATATATATGTATTTTTGAATTTTATTTTATTTTTTTATACAGCAGGTTCTTATTAGTCATCCATTTTATACACATCAGTGTATATATGTCCATCCCAATCACCCAATTCATTACACCACCACCCCACAGCTGCTTTCCCCCCTTGGTGTCCATACATTTGTCCTCTATATCTGTGTCTCAATTTCTGCCCTGCAAACCGATTCATCTGTACCATTTTTCTAGGTTCCACATATATGCGTTAATATGCGATATTTATTTTTCTCTTTCTGACTTACTTCACTCTCTGTGACAGTCTCTAGATCCATCCACATCTCTACAAATGACCCAATTTCGTTCCTTTTATGGCTGAGTAATATTCCATTGTATATATGTACCACCTCTTCTTTATCCATTCATCTGTCGATGGGCATTTAGGTTGCTTCCATGATCTGGCTATTGTAAATAGTGCTGCAGTGAACATTGGGGTGCATGTGTGTTTTTGAATTATGTTTTTCTCTGGGTATATGTCCAGTAGTGGGATTGCTGGATCATATGGTAATTCTATTTGTAGTTTTTTAAGGAACCTCCATACTGTTCTCCATAGTGGCTGTATCAATTTACATTCCCACCAACAGTGCAAGAGGGTTCCCTTTTCTCCACATCCTCTCCAGCATTTGTTGTTTGTAGATTTTCTGATGATGCCCATTCTAACTGGTGTGAGGTGATACCTCATTGTAGTTTTGATTTGCATTTCTCTAATAACTAGTGATGTTGAGCAGCTTTTCATGTGCTGCTTGGCCATCTGTATGTCTTCTTTGGAGAAATGTGTGTTTAGGTCTTCTGCCCATTTTTGGATTCGGTTGTTTGTTTTTTTAGTATTGAGCTGCATGAGCTGTTTATATATTTTGGAGATTAATCCTTTGTCCGTTGATTTGTTTGCAAATATTTTCTCCCATTCTGAGAGTTGTCTTTTCCTCTTGTTTATGGCTTCCTTTGCTGTGCAAAAGCTTTTAAGTTTCATTAAGTCCCATTTGTTTATTTTTGGTTTTACTTCCATTACTCTAGGAGGTGGATCAAAAAAGATCTTGCTGTGATTTATGTCAAAGAGTATTCTTCCTATGTTTTCCTCTAAGAGTTTTATAGTGTCCAGTCTTACATTTAGGTCTCTAATCCATTTTGAGTTTATTTTTGTGTATGGCGTTAAGGAGTGTTCTAATTTAAGTCTTTTACATGTAGCTGTCCAGTTTCCCAGCACCACTTATTGAAGAGACTATCTTTTCTGCATGATATATCCTTGCCTCCTTTGTCATAGATTAGTTGACCATAGGTGCATGGGTTTATCTCTGGGCTTTCTATCTTGTTCCATTGATCAATATTTCTCTTTTTGCGCCTGTACCATATTGTCTTGATTACTGTAGATTTGTAGTATAGTTTGAAGTCAGAGAGTCTGATTCCTCCAGCTCCATTATTCTTCCCTCAAGACTGCTTTGGCTATTTGGGGTCTTTTGTGTCTCCATACAGATTTTAAGATTTTTTTGTTCCAGTTCCATAAAAAAATGCCATTGGTAATTTGATAGGGATTGCATTGAATCTGTAGATTGCTTTGGGTAGTATAGTCATTTTCACAATATTGATTCTTCCAATCCAAAAACATGGTATATCTCTCCATCTGTTGGTATCATCCTTAATTTCTTTCATCAGTGTCTTATAGTTTTCTGCATGCAAGTCTTTTGCATCCCTTGGTAGGTTTATTCCTAGTATTTTATTCTTTTTGTTGCATTAGTAAATGGGAGTGTTTCCTTATTTTCTCTTTCGGATTTTTCATCATTAGTGTATAGGAATGCAAGAGATTTCTGTGCATTCATTTGTATCCTGCAACTTTACCAAATTCGTTGACTACCTCTAGTAGTTTTCTGGCAGCATCTTTAGGATTCTCTATGTATAGTATCATGTCATCTGCAAACAGTGACAGTTTTACTTCTTTTCCAATTTGTATTCATTTTATTTCTTTTTCTTCTCTGATTGCCATGGCTAGGACTTCCAAAACTATGTTGAATAATAGTGGTGAGAGTGGACATCCTTGTCTTGTTGCTGATCTTAAAGGAGATGCTTTCAGTTTTTCACCATTGAGAATGATGTTTGCTGTGGGTTTGTCATATATGGCCTTTACTATGTTGAGGTAGATTCCCTCTATGCCCAATTTCTGGAGAGTTTTTATCATAAATGGGTGTTGAATGTTGTCAAACACTTTTTCTGCATCTATTGAGATGATCATATGGTTTTTATTCTTCAATTTGTTAATATGGTGTATCACATTGATTGATTTGCGTATATTGAAGAATCCTTGTATCCCTGGGATAATCCCACTTGATCATGGTGTTTAATCCTTTTAATGTGTTGTTGGATTCTGTTTGCTAGTATTTTGTTGAGGATTTTTGCATCTATATTCATTAGTGATATTGGTCTGTAATTTTCTTTTTTTGGTAGTATCTTTGTCTGGTTTTGGTATCAGTGATGGTGGCCTCATAGAATGAGTTTGGGAGTGTTCCTTCCTCTGCAGTTTTTGGAAGAGTTTGAGAAGGATGGGTGTTAGCTCTTCTGTAAATGTTTGATAGAATTCACCTGTGAAGCCATCTGGTCCTGGACTTTTGTTTGTTGGAAGATTTTTAACCACAGTTTCAATTTCATTACTTGTGACTGTGTCTGTTCATAATTTCTATTTCTTCCTGGTTCAGTCTTGGAAGGTTATACCTTTCTAAGAATTTGTCCATTTCTTCCAGATTGTCCATTTTATTGGCATAGAGTTGCTTGTAGTAATCTCTAATAATCTTTTGTATTTCTGTGGTGTCTGTTGCAACTTCTCCTTTTTCATTTCTAATTTTATTGATTTGAGTCCTCTCCCTCTTTTTCTTGATGAGTCTGGCTAATGGTTTATCAATTTTGTTTATCTTCTCAAAGAACAAGTTTTTAGTTTTATTGATCTTTGCTATTGTTTTCTTTGTTTCTATTTCCTTTATTTCTGCTCTGATCTTTATGATTTCTTTCCTTCTGCTAACTTTGGGTTTTGTTTATTCTTCTTTCTCTGGTTCCTTTAGATGTAAGGTTAGATTGTTTATTTGAGATTTTCTTGTTTCTTGAGGTAGGCTTGTATAGCTATAAACTTGCCTCTTTGAACTGCTTTTGCCACATCCCATAGGTTTTGGATCATAGTGTTTTCATTGTCATTTGTCTCTAGGTATTTTTTTGTTTCCTCTTTGATTTCTTCAGTGATCTCTTGGTTATTTAGTAACGCATTGTTTAGCCTCCATGTGTTTGTGTTTTTTATGGTTTTTTTCAGTGTAATTGATTTCTAATCTCATAGCTTGTGGTCAGAAAAGATGCTTGATATGATGTCAATTTTCTTAAATTTACTGAGGCTTGATTTGTGACCCAAGATGTGATCTGTCCTAGAGAATGTTCCGTGTGCTCTTGAGAAGAAAGTGTAATCTGCTGTTTTGGGATGGAATGTTCTATAAATATCAATTAAATCTATTGGGTCTATTGTGTCATTTAAAGTTTGTGTTTCCTTATTAATTTTCTGTTTGGATGATCTGTCCACTGGTGTAAGTGAGGTGTCCCCCACTATGATTGTGTTACTGTCGATTTCCTCTCGTATAGCTGTTAGCAGTTGCCTTTTGTATTGAGGTGCTCCTATGTAGGGTGCATATATATTTATAATTGTTATATCTTCTTCTTGGATTGACCCCTTTATCATTATGTAGTGTCCTTCCTTGTCTCTTGTAACATTCTTTATTTTAAAGTCTATTTTATCTGATACGAGTATTGCTACTCCATCTTTCTTTTGATTTCCAGTTGCATGGAATATCTTTTTCCATCCCCTCACTTTCAGTCTGTATGTGTCCCTACGTCTTAAGTGGGTCTCTTGTAGACAGCATATATATGGTTCTTGATTTTGTATCCATTCAGCAAGCCTGTGTCTTTTGGTTGGAGCATTTAATCCATTCACGTTTAAGGTAATTATCGATATGTATGTTCCTATGACCATTTTCTTAATTGTTTTGGGTTTGTTTTTGTAGGTCCTTTTCTTCTCTTGTGTTTCCCACTTAGAGAAGTTCCTTTAGCATTTGTTGTAGAGCTGGTTTGGTGGTGCTGAATTCTCTTAGCTTTTGCTCATCTGTAAAACTTCTGATTTCTCCATCGAATCTGAATGAGATCCTTGCTGGGTAGAGTAATCTTGGTTGTAGGGTCTTCCCTTTCATCACTTTAAGTATATCATGCCACTCCCTTCTGGCTTGTAGAGTTTCTGCTGAGAAATCAGCTGTTAACCTTATGGAAGTTCCCTTGTATGTTATTTATCATTTTTCCCTTGCTGCTTTCAATAATTTTTCTTTGTCTTTAATTTTTGCCAGTTTGATTACTATGTGTCTCAGCATGTTTCTCCTTGGATTTATCCTGTATGGGACTCTCTGAGCTTCCTGGACTTGGGTGGCTATTTCTTTTCCCACGTTAGGGAAGTTTTTGACTATAATCTCTTCAAATATTTTCTTGGGTCCATTCTCGCTCTCTTCTCCTTCTGGGACCGCTATAATGCGAATGTTTTTGCATTTAATGTTGTGCCGGAGGTCTCTTAGGCTGTCTTCATTTCTTTTCATTGTTTTTTCTTTATTCTATTCCGCAGCAGGGAATTCCACCATTCTGTCTTCCAGGTCACTTATCCATTCTTCTGCCTCAGTTATTCTGCTATTGATTCCTTCAAGTGTATTTTTCATTTCAGTTATCTCTATTGTTTGTTCTTTAATTCTTCTAGATCTTTGTTAAACATTTCTTACATCTTCTCAGTCTTTGCCTCCATTCTTTTTGCGATATCCTAGATCATCTTCACTATCATTCTGAATTCTTTTTCTGGAAGGTTGCCTATCTCCACTTCATTTAGTTGTTTTTCTGGGATTTTATCTTGTTCCTTCATCGGGTACGTAGCCCTCTGCCTTTTCATCTTGTCTATCTTTCTGTGAATGTGGTTTTTGTAGAAGTGGGTCCTTTAAATACCAGAAAACCAGAGCTGCTCTGGAGCTGCTGGGAGAGCACTACAGGAGCCTGAAGACCCTGGGGTTTGCAAAGGATCTTGCTGTTACCTTGTTTTACTTGTTCATCACTCTTGGAGATGTTTGCCTTATTGCAGTAAGTTTATTTCTTGGTTTATGACAGTCAGCCACTTTTAAGACTATTTCCAATTGTGGGAGAGGACTCGTTTGGTCTGGTGATATTGAGCCAACTGGTGAATACGGATCTCAATCAGAATCAGATGGAATGTAGCATCTTTATCCTTTCTGTTTCTCTCGAGATGCTTTCAAACAGCAACAGCTTCTTAATTAAATGATAGAGATCCTCAGGAAGATCAGGAGCAAGTCCTTTGGACTTAAGAATTCTCAAGATTTTATTGCCTGTCACAAAATGTACTTGTGCGACACCATGTGAGTCTCTCAGTATCACACCAATTTGTGAGGGAGTCAGGCCCTTCTTGGCCAGTTTGTAGATCTGCTCCTTCATGTTGTCAGACGTCAGCTTCAGCCAGGTGGGGACACTGTGGCGGTAGGGCAGAGCCGACTGGGACAGGCCCTTCCTGGGAGCATGCGTGCAACCAAATTTATACTTTTTAAACTTTCCCAGGACTCAATTAATATCACTTAAGAAAATTTTTGTGGGACCAGTGAAGTCTTGGGGCTGCTGCATTTAATACTCAGCCGAACCCTGGAAACCCAATCTGTAGCCAAACATTTGGCTTTGGTTTAGAGGCAGGAGTCGAAAAGGGGAATTGATATGCAGGTGTGGTACAAAGCTGGTCTTAAAAATACAGATGTTATTACCTCTGGGCCCTAGGGACCTGGAACAAAATACAGCGAGCCACCCCCAGAGGTGAAACAATGGTCATAAAATGGTTTCTCGATTCATGAGTTTTGCTGAGCTCTCTCTTTGCAACATTTAGTGACTATTTAATAACACTAACAGCTCTTTGAGCTAAATTGCTAACATTTGGGGAGCAAGGTTATGTAAAACAAAATTGAATTATGAAAACAATTTTCCAGTTAGCCCTGGCATTTCTTTATTTCTGTTTATCTTTGTCCTCAAAGGAGCCATTTACCAGTTCCTACCCGGCAGGCATGAGCTGATGTCCACAGACCCCAAACAATCAGCACACACCTCGGAACAACAAGCGTTCTTATTTTCCATCTCTGGTCCTTGCCCAAAGCTTGAAAGTACATTCAGTCATGGAAAGCTCTAAAACCAAAGAAGTACCCAAAGTAGTCTTTTGAAGAAAATTATGATGCCTATTTAACCTCACTTAAATTTTCATAAGACTCTCTTAGCCTAGTACTGTTGGAGGTTGTCTTACTTAGATGTAGAAACGGTGTGTATTGATACCTGAAACTTAAAAACAGAGGCACTTTCTAGTAAAACTGAAAGCACGCACACCATAAAAGCAAGCAGTTCCACTTCTAGGTATATACTTCAGGGCAACTCTTCCACATGTGCCCTCTTAACAGCAGTTAAAATGAATAAACCAGATGCACATGTGTCCACGTGGATAGCTCTCAAGAACACAGAGTGAAGAAAGCAAATTACTAAAGATACATTACCATTATGCAAATATTTGAATTAAAAACACAAAACAGAACACTATAAGAGCATGGATGTACCCCAGCTTCAGAGACTGCCTCTGGGGAGAGGATGGAAGTAGGGAGAGATACCAAAGCCTCCTCAACATTATCAGTAATGTTGTGTTTCCCTAAGAAAGAAAATATCTAAAGCAAATTTAACAAAAAATTAATTTACTGAGTACTTGGTATTATTTTCTATGCCTTTCTGCATCTTTACACATTTTTTTGATTTTTTTAAATTGAATGAACAATTCTTTACATTCTACAGTGATTTACAGTTTTCAAAGGTTTCACACATACATCTTTATACATTTTACAAATTAAACATAAAGCCCAAACCAGGATTTAAACAAAAAGAGTGGATGCACTATCTAGCACCCAGGAGGGTTTCTCTCCAAACCCAGCAAAGCAAGGATAGTTGGCATCTGGTAAAACAAGCTGAGGCCCCAATCGTCAGGAAGACAGAAGTACCGGCAAGTTGTGTTCAAACTAGTTCATTCTTTCTCTTTCAGCAGCCTGCTCTTAAGACTCCATAGAAGCTTGTTGTTTAATGACTTAACTTCCTGGTCACATTCTTCTTGCCTGGCACAAATTTATAATCCCACCTGGTGATACTATAAATCTAAATTTCCATTGCTGCTATTCATTCTATTCCTTTGTGGCTCAAGTTCCTCTTCTCTCTGTTCATTATATTCAAATGCATACACCCAAACAGGACCTAGAGGTGGATGGCACAGCTTGCTCTCTATTCCACATAGAACTTTATTTAATAAATGGAAATAAATATCTACAGGTGGAGGGAGGTCTGATTGACAGTAACAGTTCATTTTTCCAACTAATTCAGTTAACACCTGACTGGAAATCCTGACCAAGGTTTGAAGTTCTTTGCTCTCTATTCCACATAGAACTTTATTTAATAAATGGAAATAAATATCTACAGGTGGAGGGAGGTCTGATTGACAGTAACAATTCATTTTTCCAACTAATTCAGTTAACACCTGACTGGAAATCCTGACCAAGGTTTGAAGTTCTTTCAATGTTACTTAATATCACTTCTGTTCAGCCAGTATCTATTCAACATCTTCTCTGTCAAGGGTGACCAACCTATAAGACTGGAATTACATGCAGCTCTTTAGAAAATCATTTGCAGTCCCAGAAGGCAGTTTGAAGAAAAATATACAATGCACTGCCCGTTGCATTGATGCTGTGATTAAAGGCCTTTGAGAGTCCTGAGAGGGAGGCATGGAGGAGCCAGTGCAGTGTTTGGGATCAGACAAGTGGAGCTCTGGATGGCAGCTCTGCCATGATACCCCTGGTGAGCCCTTGGAAAAGTTACTTAACATCTCTGATCTTCTATTTTCTCATCCAAAACATGAGGTTAGTAATACCTACCCTCTGGGATGGCTAAGAACTGAGTGAGGACTTCCGTGGTGGCACGGTGTTTAAGAATCCACCTGCCAATGCAGGGGACATGGTTTTGAGCCCTGGTCTGGGAGGATCCCACGTGCCATGGAGCAACAAAGCCCGTGCGCCACAACTATTGAGCCTGTGTTCTAGAGCCCGTGAGCCACAACTACTGAGCCCGCGTGCCACAAGTACTGAAGCCCGCATGCCAAGAGCCTGTGCTCCGCAACAAGAGAAGCCACCGCAATGAGAAGCCCACTCACCACAACGAAGAGTAGGCACCACTCACCGTAACTAGAGAAAGCCCACGTGCAGCAATGAAGACCCAATGCAGCCCCCAAAAATTAAATAAATAAGTAAATAAAAAAGAACTGAGTGAGATAAGTAATGTACAATGCTTCATACAGTGCCTGACATATTGTAGGTATTTGAAAGAATAGTTGTAGTTTCTTCTTCCTTATTCCTGACGCAAGACACAGGGAGAGACATGTAAATGCTGCACATTATCTATGAAGATATGATTTGCATGTAACGCATCAATATGGAAAAAATATTGGTCAAGCTTTGGTCAGATTGCCATAGCAAGGTTTTGCCTAGGGAACTGTAACCATCCATATGCCCTTGACCAAACAGAGGTCATCTTCTCGCATGATAGTCTTATCATCAGGAGGGCATCAGGATTAGCTCATTGTGAAGCAACGCTACTGATAATTGTGGTATCAAATAACACAATTAGGTTTTTGAATTCTGTGTGTAACCTTGCATAAGCTTGAAGTGAAACCTTGGGTGGATAAAGGTGATGTAAATGAATGTTGCACAAACTGTGTTTCTGATACTTTTTGTAGTACTTTAGGAAACATTACACATTCTCAGAAGCTCTTGATATCGCTCTAATTAGGAGGGAAAATGCTGTTAATGAGAACAGTCATAAATTTTTAGCATATAATTACAAGAGCAGCCTATGGATATAATCACTTAAATAACTTTGTGGAGATTTGTGCCACTACATTTTATTTTTTTTTAATTTATTAAAGTAAATGCATTTTTCTTAAAAAAATTTTAAATGTCTGTGTATATCCCATGTCATCCCTCCAGCCTGCACTTACTGCCCTAGTGACCACTGTTACTGGGGTGAGGGTTGAAAAGGTTAACAACCAGCAGGTCAGTTTCAGGCTGGGAGTCCAACCTATTTTCCATTCTCCCCATCAGCTACCCCCTATTATGTCATCTTGAGCAAATAACTTCCTAGCTCTGAATCTCTTGGTCTTTAAAAATGGGGATGTAGGATGTTAGATGAAATGATTTCTGCATTCCTTTGCTTCAGAATTCTGCATGTTCATGACTTCTTGTTTTTTGCATGTATGATTGCACCCTAAAATGACCATGTGTTTTCACATTTTTTTCACATTTTACATCCCCCAAATTACAACTGATGGTAATTTAGATTGCTGTGAAATACAGTGTTAAATACAGAAGTACTGATAATAAGTACTATTTTATCAAGAGTTTCTACAGGAAGATGGAAAATTACTGTCAAAATACTGACTGAAAATGAGAATGTACAACTCTTGTAACTTAATGGAGATTTTTAACATAAAAACAACCCAGAAGCTGTAAGGACAATTGTCCCAGGGGAGGGATTGCTTTGGGTGTCCCTGAAGGTCCCTTTCGACCCAGAGATGCTCTGACACACTAACTTTGTTTCACTTATTTGGTTATCTTGTGCACTCGTTATCTTGTGCACTCATTAACTATAGAGAATTTTGGAAAAAATAGAAGATGGTTTATGGGAATGACATAGTAATATTGTACGTATTAAATAATTACATGTAAATTTCCATTGAAGTGTTAAATTACTGATATTCTGATCAGTTGATTGTTCCTATAGCTGTCACACATTGATTATCTTCAAATATATATGTTTGGAGACTGAAACTGCAGTGAAAATAATTTCATATTTGTTGATGGCTTCCAAGGTTCTTTGGATTCTTGTAGAAACTCAAGAGTTAATTGCTATGAGCACAGTGCTGTATAACAAAAAATATTTTTTACTTGTGCTCTAGACAAGTGGAACTTCCATGTTAATTCTTACCCTAGTAATAGAGGAAATATTACTTTATTATAACTGCTAATGACTTTGGTTGCTGTTGAGCTTATATGCATAAAGGGAAGCAATTATTACTTATGGATGACTTGTTTCTTGATTTATCAAGTCTTCATAATAATTACAATGCATGTTGTTATAGTCAGTCTCACTGTGGCTCTTAGCATGAATTCATGAGAATTGAAGCAATTTTGAACCTGACTATAGCAGGAACAAAGCCCAGAGCTGTGGTGCGGTTGATCTTGGAGGAGCTGCTTAGAAAGTGGTTCCAATGCCAAAATCTGGGATCAGTTATCCAAAGAGCCGTATTTGAGGGCTGGGTTTGATTTCTGGGTTTCCCTAATTGACAGTAGAAATCTCAATTTATCACATGTGCCATGAATTTGTTAGTCTGAAGGAATTAATCAAAATCCTGTTTCTGTAAACATTTTTATTGATTCATCATTTCTGAAATCATGCAGTTTATGAGTTGGTCCTATTTTGGGTAATAGCAATTACTTATGAAAGCTGCTAGATAGTTTCTGTCAAGCTTAATTAAACCTTTTCTGCTGGGAGACAGACTTTTTAAAGAGTTTGTAAACTGCCGACTGTTGATACCATGTCCCAAATATTACTCATAAAATGGAATCTCTACCAGTAAAAATAAGTTGGAGGCATCAAACCTCCAAATCTGGAAGCCAGTTGACTTCTTTTAGACAAATTCCATATGTCTCATTACCTCATCACGGCTCAGCATTTGGTCTTGTGTGTTATTTGTGGGTGGGAGTCACTATTTTTAAACCTTTTTTTTCTTTTTTGAGACGTCCACTCTAGTTTTTAGTACTATCCTTTTGTAAATTTTAATGATGTGAAAAGCACCTAAGGACTGATGGAGATTCTCAGAATAGCACCCTTTGTAGTCTGTCCTGATGACAAGCTTATCAAGGGAGATTTTTTGACTCATTTATGAAATCAGAGGAAAATGTAGAACTTTAAGGCTGCCTTTGACTATACAGTATTAGAAACGTGGGAGGATGTTAGACTCAGGACAGAGGTAGCTATTGACTTAGATAGAGCGGAAGTTTAATTGATGGGGTCCACTTTGATCTGGGCAGGGTTTGGATTGATTTTTTTAAAAAGGGAAAGTAATTCAGACAGAGCAATGGTTCAAAGACAATGAAGAAGAGTTTTCTCCATTGGAAAAATGGTTGGATGACTACAGAAGAGCCAGTTTTTAAAGGTCTTGGTAATCAGGAGTCCCTGAAGAATTTTGAGTGGAGAAGTGATATAATGAAAGCAATGTTAAAAGAAAATAATTCAGTGGCATTGGATAAAATTGGAGGGAAGGAGTAAGGTGAAGGAAAACTAAGAGGCAGGAAGACTAGTTTCTATTATAACAATCAAGGAGTAAAGTGATGATTAAAGTAATAATAACTAAGGTCACCAGAGTGGTGCCAGTGTTATGCCGTTCATAACAACAAAGCTACCATTAATTGAATGCTTATTATGTGCCAGGCATAGTGCTAAGTGCTTTACATAGAGTATATCATTTAATCATTATCACAACGTTATGAGATAAGTACTATTATTAATCCCATTTTGCAGATGAAGAAACTGAGACTTAGAAAAGTTAAATGATTTCCCCCAATTGGTAGAGTGAAGATGTCAGCCTAAGTTATCTGACAGCTGAACCCACGTTATAAAAGAGAAACGTTAGAAGTATTTGAAAGGTAGAAATGAAAAATAGCCAATATATATTTTGCTTAGCACTGTACTTGATATTATAGCATCTTAAAGTAGTTAAGACCAAATATTTTATCATAAGAGTTTAAAATCTAACCATAAAATCAAGTTGTAACATGAACCAAATAGATGTCATAGGTTGGATTCCCCAGGAAATAGACTTTGAGATTTGTATGCAGAAGGTTTATCAGGGAGAGTGCTTGGGAAAAATATCCCATGAAAGGTGAGGGATGCAGGAATGGGCAGATGCAACAGAGACCTCAACTGATCTTATAGGGAGTTCTGGAGCTGGAATGGCCCTTCAGAGTTGTCCCAATAAAAGCAAGGAGGCCAGGCCCTTGTACCCCTCCATCGAGCAATCAGTGGATGCTGGCTGCCCCCAGGAAGGGAGGGTAACCTTTGAACAAAGCAGCTTCCTTCTCCTGAAGACAGGTCCTAGGGAGGGACTCAGCTGTATCCTCAGTCCTGAAGGGAATCTGGACAACATACTACAGCATTCACTACAACAAAATATAAGAACATACTTATATTTTTAAAACTATCTACTCTTTAATATAAACACCTTAAGTCACATTTGGGCGGAATACTTTCCTTCCAAAGTACTATTTTGGTGGGGAGGAGACACCCAATAAATCTATCAGTGCATTTCTTTGCTATAGAGTGGTAGCTTTAGTTCTTGATGAAAATAATCAATATGGAAGGCATTTGGTGTGTGACTTAGTTGAAACACTGTGTTTTGGACCCATTTGGTGTTAATGTGTAAATCCAATACTGTTTTCACACCTGCCCTCTTTTTATGATGCCTTTTTCAAGTGGCGGCCTAGTATGGATTTCTTGCTTCAGACTAAAGAAAGGGCATGGACTGTCTTCACTGGCCGGGAATCCAAATCATATGGTGTCATGAAGTCATCCTTCATGTTCATCAAAAAGACCCTGCCAGGCTTGCCTGCAGAGAGGAGCTGTCTGAATAATGTCTTGGGCCAAAGTCACCCAGCGGACACTTCATTATACCACAGCTGATCTTGACTAATATTAGGCACAAACACACAAAATACATACATACATACCTGGACTTCACCTCCCAGAGAATCTGATTCCTGGTGGCTGGAGTGGGATCCAGGAATACTTATTTTGTAACAACCTGTAAGATTCACCAGAGTTTAAGAACCCCTTTCCAGTGAGCCAGTGGAAGCCTTTGATAAATCAGTCTATTCTGTGGTAGTCTTTGAGGATAATGTCACCAATTGGATATGTTGGGGCTCTCCAAAAGGCTGAATCTCAGAAAGATCTTCTTAGAGGAAGTGGGGAGTACCATCTAGAAGAAAGAAAGAAGTTGAAAAACTCTGCACTCAAAAGAGCAAGAGAACACAGGACAGAACTGGGAACTAGAAAGTAGGGATAGGGATTATGAAAAATCTCTAAGATTCATAGATCTTTTTGAAGTTCCTCTTGTTTATTTTTATTATCTTATCCATTGCTTTTAAATGAAGATGATCCTTGTGTTTATCTTGAGGGATAGCAAATAAGCGGGAGCATATAAGCAGGGATCTGTCTTTTATTTATTCACGCAATAAACCTTAGTTGAGCAGTTACTATATTCCAAGCACTGTGCAAATGTCAGCAGTGCAAAGACAGGAAGATTCAACCTCTGCCTTCAGGAGCTCACAGCCTGAGGGAGCGGGCTGAGACTGACAGGTAATAGAGCACAAACAGAGAGAGGCACAGGAACTGGGAGAGCACAGACAGGTGGCCCCTAAGCCCTCCCGTGAGAGTCAGGGAGAGCTTCCTGGTGGAGGTCTAGAGGACTCTGCAGGATTGGAAATGCATAAGTCAAATGTGGTTTTTCCATCCATAATTGTGTCACATATTTCCACCTAGTTAGATATTCTTTTTTATCCTTTAAGAGGATTTTTATGCATTTTCCATAAAGATCTCTTATTTGTCTTTGAACTTAATTCCTAAATAATTCATCATCTTTGATGCTCTTGTGAAGAGTATGTTATTTTTTATTCTTTTTTTGGTGGTTCATTGTTGGTTATAGAGAAGTACAATTGACCTTGACATAGTATCTTGTATTGTGCAACCTCACAGTACCCTGTGACTAATTCTAAGAGTGTTTGGATTTACTTGGGTTTTCTATGTAGACAAACATACCATCTGCAGACAAAGACAGTCTTGTCTCATCTTTTCCAGTCTTTATATTTCTTATATCCTTTCTCTGTGTTACTGCACTGGCCAGGACATCCATAAAGAAAGAGCAGCAGTAATTTGGGCATCTCTGCCTTCTCCCAGACCCTAAAAGGAATATGTCTTACTTTTCTCCTGTGAGAGTGATATTTTCTGTGGGTAGGTTTTGGTAGATTACCATTTTCAGGTTTAGGAAGCACCCTTCTACTTCTAAGTTTTTCTAGGAACGCTTTATCTTAAATACGAATTGGACTTTAAAATGCTTTATTTAAATAGCATCTTGTGAAATGCCCATATGATTTTTATTCTTTAGTACCAATGATGGAATGAATTACATTGGTATATTTATCAGATTGTACCATCCTTACATTCTGAGATAAAATCACTTGAATATAATTGTTACCATTTTAATACACTACTGGATCACATTAGCTAACATTTTAATTCAAGATTGTGGCATGTTAAAGTAGGGAACATTGGCTTATTGTTTTCTTTTCTTTCACTGTTCTTATCCAACTTTGGAATCAGAGCTATTCTAATGTCATTAAATAAAATGGGAAGCTTTCCTTCTTTTTCTGTACTCAGGAACAACTTGTAAAGTGGGGATTATCTGTTCCTGGAACATACGATAGAACTTACAAAATCATCTAGGCCCAGTGCTCTGGGGGAGGAAGGTGAAGCATAAGAAGATTCTTTATTACTATATCAATAACCATGAGGGCTGGCGGATGTGAAGGAGCCACCATGGGTCCCAGAATCAGCCATCACCAGTCACAGAGGGCTGGCTTTCCTGGGAACCAGAGGAACCAAACTCCTGTGAGCTGGGGCTGCAATCGACATATCTCGAATGAGGAACGTGCACAGAAAGGCTGCTTGAGCAGCTGCCTACAGGATGGATTTTATTGGGGATGGGGACAGGGGACATAAATAAACAAAGAGAAACTTCCAGGGAGGCTGATGCAACAGTGTAGGTGTGGGCTGTGGGGTGGCGTGGGGCGCGGATGAGGAAAAGGCAAGTCTATGAGTATCGCAAAGGAATAACTGGGAAGCCCTGAGCATTTTCTTATGGATCATGTCCTCTAGAGCTGAGCTTCTCAAACTGTCCAAACACACAAGTAAGAAATGATGGTACAACGAGGGAGGTGATAAGAGTTAAGAAGAAGTGAAAACATGGACATGTGATGGGGAGTGCTGGGGACACGCGATGGGGAGGATGCTTTCACTTAGATCAGGGAGGGTGACGGTAGTGTGGCCTGAACGACAGGTGCCATCCCTTGAGGACTGTGGAGGGAGCACAGAGGCAGAGGGACATCCGGGGAAGGCCCTGAGGTCCCTCGCACCCTCTGTCTTGAAGCAGGACCTGTAACACTTCCAGCTCGTTCAACAGTGCTTGGTGTGACGTGTTCAGGTCTCCTCCCCTGTCTGGCCACTCTCCCTGGATGAGGCCCCATTTGTCACAGTCCCCGCTGAGACAGGGCCCAGAGACCTGAAGCCAGTTGTCCAGCTGCAGGCTGACTGGGCAGAGGGAGCTGGTTTAGGACACTTCTATTCATGCAGATGGAGCCTCCATTAGTTTTCTGGCAGTTCCACAACATTTATTCATATCGAGCCAACCTGGTGACAGACTGGACATAGAGGCTGACAGAGAGAGAAAAGTCAGGGTATTTCAAAGGTTTGGGGCCGGAAAACTGTAAGTTAGACACGTAACCAAACCCCATGATAACTGTTTTGGTTTAGGCTCACTCCACCGGATTATAAAAGTGACTTGTTTGTCTTTCCATCTCAAGCGCCTAGAGCAGTCTACAGGTCTCTGTGAGCATACCTTGGAGATATAGTGGGATTCATTCACAACCACGGAAATAAAGTCAATATCACAATAAAGCGTGTCACACTAAGTTTTTGGTTTCCCAGCGCATATAAAAGTTACATTTACACTGTACTCTAGTCTATCAAGTGTGCAATAGCATTATGTTTTTTAAAAAAATACGTTATTGCTAAAAAATGCAAATCATCACCTGGCAACACAGGGTTGCTACAACCTTCAGTTTGTAAACTAACTAAATAAACAAACAAGCAAGCAATACCTGCAAAGCAAAATAAAGCAAAGTGCAATAAAACGAGGTCTGCCTGTATTGAGAGTATAGATGATCCTGATGTCCTTGATTATAAATGAATTTGATGACTATATTTCTCAGATGAGAAAACTGAGAAAAAGAGATGTCCCCTGATGTCCATGCACATTTGGGATGTATCTACTTTGACTCACAGCCACTGCTTGTCCTACTGAGGCATCAGACAGGCTTCCCTGGGAAACAAGAATGGGGCTGGCAGTGAGGGAAATAGGGTTAGTCATCCGGTGGTTCAACTAATATTTATGGGGTGCCCACAGAGACCTGGAGACTGTTCTAGGCACTTGAGATGGAAAGATAAACAAGTTCACTTTTATAATCCGGTGGAGTGAGCCTAAACCAAAACAGTTATCATGGGGTTTGGTTACGTGTCTAACTTACAGTTTTCCGGCCCCAAACCTTTGAAATACCCTGACTTTTCTCTCTCTGTCAGCCTCTATGTCCAGTCTGTCACCAGGTTGGCTCGATATGAATAAATGTTGTGGAACTGCCAGAAAACTAATGGAGGCTCCATCTGCATGAATAGAAGTGTCCTAAACCAGCTCCCTCTGCCCAGTCAGCCTGCAGCTGGACAACTGGCTTCAGGTCTCTGGGCCCTGTCTCAGCGGGGACTGTGACAAACGGGGCCTCATCCAGGGAGAGTGGCCAGACAGGGGAGGAGACCTGAACACGTCACACCAAGCACTGTTGAACGAGCTGGAAGTGTTACAGGTCCTGCTTCAAGACAGAGGGTGCGAGGGACCTCAGGGCCTTCCCCGGATGTCCCTCTGCCTCTGTGCTCCCTCCACAGTCCTCAAGGGATGGCACCTGTCGTTCAGGCCACGCTACCGTCACCCTCCCTGATCTAAGTGAAAGCATCCTCCCCATCGCGTGTCCCCAGCACTCCCCATCACATGTCCATGTTTTCACTTCTTCTTGACTCTTATCACCTCCCTCGTTGTACCATCATTTCTTACTTGTGTGTTTGGACAGTTTGAGAAGCTCAGCTCTAGAGGACATGATCCATAAGAAGATGCTCAGGGCTTCCCAGTTATTCCTTTGCGATATTCATAGACTTGCCTTTTCCTCATCCGCGCCCCACGCCACCCCACAGCCCACACCTACACTGTTGCATCAGCCTCCCTGGAAGTTTCTCTTTGTTTATTTATGTCCCCTGTCCCCATCCCCAATAAAATCCATCCTGTAGGCAGCTGCTCAAGCAGCCTTTCTGTGCACGTTCCTCATTCGAGATATGTCGATTGCAGCCCCAGCTCACAGGAGTTTGGTTCCTCTGGTTCCCAGGAAAGCCAGCCCTCTGTGACTGGTGATGGCTGGTTCTGGGACCCATGGTGGCTCCTTCACATCCGCCAGCCCTCATGGTCATGCCCGCCATGTGCTCCGAGCGGGGCCTTCATCCCTCCTAGCCGGCTTTCCTTCTTCTGCCTCACGTTGAAATCGCTCAATAAAAAGGGAAACAGTTGCCAAGCATCAAGCTTATGTCCATGTAAGCTGGCTCTCGTGCACTTTCTTTTTTTTCTTAAAAGTTGTTCCTATCTAACCACGTTCTAAAATTCCCCCAATAAGAAAGAAAACAAACAGACACACACACACAAAAAAACCCCTCATTTAATCAATGCTTGCTTAAGTAGTGCTTCAGACAAGCACTTCTTAGGCGAATGGATGACCACAAGGATTTTCCAGGGAGGGTTGGGGAGATGTGAAATTGGCACAGAGCTCTCTTCTGTCTCCTTTGATCTTTAATTCGAGCCATTCCAGGCAGAGCTCAGTACACTCTGAAAACACACTTTGTGATTTAAAAATGGGTGGTACATCAGCCAAAACATTTGTTTATATTTTACCCCCAATTTCAGTGTTCTTGTTTCTTGTCATGCTTTCCTTGAGAATTTTCTTCATGTAATTAAAGAGGTGTGAGCGCTCTGAGCATGACTGTAATAGGATACAAAGTGCAGTTTCCTCCCCTGAAGACAGAGCAGGGTTTCTCCCCACCTTCTCAGGCACGACGTCCATAAGGATATGGCAAAAACAACCTTCGCTGTAACGTTTCCAGAACGGTAATAACAGGCAGGCTGTCCAGGAAAGAAGGAACCTCACAAAGACTGAGGCCTTCCAAATTGGGCCTCTCACAGTCCCGGGAAGCCCCTCACAGGTGCGAGGGAGTTTGAATGCACCAGTGTGTGTCTCTAGGTCCGTTAGAGAGGGGTTTCTCAACAATGGCACTGATCACATTTTGGACCAATAATTATGGCTGTGGGGCTGTCCTGTGCATTGTAGGATGTCTAGCAGCATCCTTGGCCTCCACCCACCAGGTGTCAGTAGCACATTCCCCCTGCCTCCACCGATTGTACAATCAAAAATGTCTCCAGACATTTCTAAATGCTCCCTGAGGAAAGAAAAAACCTCCCCCCAACCCCCATTTGAGACCTGCTGCTTTGGATGGACTTGGAAAGGGATCCTTCTAAGACGCAGCGTTTATGGGACCCCAAGTAGTGAGTCACCTGAGACACTTCAACAAATGACCATGGCCAGGCCTGTGCCTGACCAAGTCAGAGTCTTGGGGGAAAGACCCAGGCATCAATGGCTTTAAAAGGCCCCCAGGGGCTTCCCTGGTGGCGCAGTGGTTGAGAGTCCGCCTGCCGATGCAGGGGACACGGGTTCGTGCCCCGGTCCGGGAAGATCCCACATGCCGCGGAGCGGCTGGGCCCGTGAACCATGGCCGCTGAGCCTGCGCGTCCGGAGCCTGTGCTCCACAACGGGAGAGGCCACAACAGTGAGAAGCCTGCGTACTGAAAAAAAAAAAAAAAAAAAAGGCCCCCGGCCCCCAGGTGATTCTAGTATACACTCAGTGTTGAGAAAGAGAGAACTTTGAAAAGAGGGACTATTTCATAACCTCCATCAAAGGACTAAGAAGAAGAACACGGACCTTAGAACATCGCCATTTCATTAATAATGGGAGTCAGAAAGGAAAGACCAAGAAGGACAAATGAACAGCTTAAGCTCTTGTGTTTGCTGTTTTCTTCCTTAGTGGTTAGAAGAACCTTGAAATGAAGAAGCCAAGCCCTGTGCTGGGAAGGGTCAGGGAGACCCAGTTTCACCTCACAGACAGGCTGTGAGAGAGGAGGAATCCTAAAGGGGTAGAATGTGTCTCTTGGAGATACTAAAAAGAAAAGTTGGCTGAGCCTCTGAGGCCTCAGGGAAAAGGGAAAGAGGGAGAGACAGACCAGGAGGGGAAGCAGCCCTGAGGCTGAGAAGTCATTCCTTCTTGGCCACTTGGTTCCAATTAACCGAGGGTTAGGAAATGGCTTCAGCAGTGTTGGCTTAGGGGTCTTGTGATGTTCCTCTGTTTTCCTCTGTGGTAACATAAGTCCTATACTAAAGGGATAAGAAAAACAGTGGGACGCTTTAGTGTCAGACTTCCGGGTTTCAGTTCAGGACACTACCATCCCATCTCATATCCTAAGCTAGAAATCCTCCTGTCATTTTGCACTCAGATTTCTACTACTACAGCAGAGAGAGTAAGAGCATGGAGTCACTAGAGTTGTGTTCAGTTCTTGAGTCCATGTCTTACTAGTGGAGAGATCTTAGAGAAGTAGGCTGCTTGACCTACCTGGGCCTCAGTTTTCCATCTGTAAAATGGGGATAATCATCATGCCTATCTCATAAAGCTGGTAGAAGAATTGAATGAGATAATCCATGAAAAGCAATAATTACAGTGCTTGCTAAATATTAGCTACTATCATTATTTATTCTTTGGCCACAACATCCAGTGGGTCAAGAAGTTCTGTTACCTGTTCCATGGAAATGTCTTTTGAAAATATGGCCCCCAGCTTCCCATCTTTGTTGGTATTACCTGAGTTCTGTGTCACTAGTCATACCCCCTGTAATTCTACCTTGCTGTGTCATGAAGTGACATCTCTCCAGGTGTTACTAGGGTCATGTGACTCCTGACTAAAATTTCCAGAGGTTCTCTGGAACCAACAAGGTGAAATCCAGAAGCCATATGGCCAGAATCTACTTCTTTGGACCCCCTGTGGTCTCCCAGTGTGTCAGAATTGTTCGTTTTGGTTCCCACCACCAGAGAGCCTGGACTGGCTTACTTTGCTTGGGTTTTAAATGTCTGTATGTTTTCAAGTCACTCTAAGTGTTGGTCGAATGAACTCCCCATCCACAGTTTATATGTCTTGGACTGAAGTGTTGCACACTTTTTTCCTGTTATGTTTTAAATATAAAGTTTTGTTTTCCCAGCAAGTGCTGTCAGTGATTTGGAAATATTGCCTGGTCCTGGTTAATTTCTTTTCTGCATCTCATGTAGGGTCTTGTTTACTTACATTAATAAAAAGACGATACAAACAGCTTACATGTGAAATTTTCTCCTGGGGGCACAGAGGTCAATGATAGGGGCTAATTCATGAGTGAGGAGAAGTTGAATTCTAGGTCCTTTCAGCTCTTGTCTGACCTATTGCTGCAACAAATCTCCCAATTACTACGACAGACCTTGTCTAAGGCAGTTATCTTATTACAGGTCTCCCCAGTTTGGCACCTTAGCTAACAATATGTCCTTTTTTGGGGGGATCAAGATGAGACAGGAAAGAAAAGAGTTCCTAAAGGAAAAAAACAACTAAAAGACAAACTGCTCCAAAATCAAACTCTTTGGAATTCCTAGGCATTGGTTGACGCTCAACAGGAAAATTGCTTCCAGGAATATTTTGTCACATTGCCCCCAAATTTAGATTCTTCAGATTCTTATTCTAAGTCAGCCCCCATCTATTGGGTGGACAAATAAGCATCCCCACTTGTGAGAATGACTCTACTGCGTGAAGACAGGGGTAACTAGGGAAAGATGGTGACTTGAAATCAAGAGCAGTATTTCTCCTGAAGGGATAAATTTTGATTCCTTGAACATGCAGCTCCCATGGGTGTTGGTATAGATTATTAAAATTTCCTCCTATTAGTTCTTTTCCCTGCTGGGTTATAATTATCAATGATGTTATAATTATCAATGATCAATGATTGTGAACTTCTTTGTCTATTTCCCTCCACTAGACTGGGAAGCAAATGACCAGAAAGGAAAGTCAGCATAGCAGAAGGGATAAGGGCATGAGACCTGACAACGGAAAGCCTATTCTAGTCCTAATTCTGCTGCTTACTGGCTCCCTAGCTTGGGGAAAGTTATCTGATTGCCCTCCCACTCAAAATTCAGTTTTGTCATCTGTCAAATGAAATAATAATAGTAGCCACTTCACGGGGTTGTTCTGAGGGATAAGTGGGATCATATCAGTAGAGCACCTGGCAGAGTGCTTGGTATACCCAGCCCATGTCAGTTGCTGCAGTGACAAGGAGGAGGGTTTTTAGAAGTTCCTTGAGAACACAGAGCGTTCTGTGTGCATGGCCAGCTTCTAGATCTGTATCTGGAAATGAAAGTGTCTGAAATGAATGAATGAATGTCATACTCACATGTTCAGGTCTCTGCTGTCTTCAGTATAAGTATTTAGGTAACGTGAGCACATCCACAACCCAATGACACACCCGGTACTTTGGCCACAGCTGAGCAAGTGACATTTTAAAATCCTTATGTGATTTGGGAGGAGTCTCCCCCAGGGTAATCAGTCTCATGGCAGATGTGGACAGAGAAGAATTGTAGCTTGGGGACTAACTCATTGAGGAGATGGGAGGAGCAAGTTGGAGATAGATTGATCAGAAATGAGAGGAAAAAACTGGCCTCAGGGGTGAAGGGAAGAGTTTCTTGAAGGCAGTGATGCTCCTCTGTGCCCAGGGTGGCAGCAAGGTCAAAGGGAAGCCCAGTCCCTGTAAACTGTACTGACACTCATTTGGGCACCCAGTTTTGTTACAGTTGCATGACCCCACAATTTCATTGTTCCGTTCTGATTAGCAGTGAAGAGCCTTTCCACACTGCCACAAATGGAAGCTATTCTAATGGCTCTCAGCAGGCTGTGGTTTTGCTCGCCATTGTTTGCACACAAAAGCCTGATCCCATTAAGATGGTCAGATATTTCCTGCCATCGAATGGCCTCCTGCTCACAAACATTTGATGCTATTTAAAGCCTCTTCTCTGCAAATATGCTTTGGTCACATTTGTGTAGTGCCCATTAATTAAGGCCAGATTTGAAGCTCCCACAGCTGTCACTTCTATTAACTGGCTTCAGGGAATGTAGGACTTCATTTTTCCAGGAGATAATTTGGACATCAGAGAAAAGCCAAGAGATCCTCGAATCCATGTGGCACTTACCTTAACTTCCAGGCTTCTAATGAAAAAGCTTCTTAGACAAAAAGGGACACAAAGACCCTTTCACAGAAACCATCAACACTCCCTGCCAAGTGAGAGATTTATTGGGTGGGAACACACACACACACACACACAGAGGCTTTATTTGAGTCACCCTGGAAAATGAAAAGCTATCTGGGAAAAGTAATCATGTGAGAAGATGGTCTTGAAGATAGCAGTTGAGTTTTCTGTGAAAGTAAAAATGGACCAATTGACAACTGTGAGTCTGCTGGAAGGCTGAAAGAATGGTCTATTTTCTCCTCTATCTTTCTGTAAAGGAAACACATGGTGGATTGGTTGGGACACGTGATCTTCTGGTTACCAAATGCTTTAATTAATAGGGAGTCTAAAACATATTGTACAAAGATTGCCAATTATAAAAGAAAGAAAATACTATTCTTTCCCAGCAGCATGATTTGGAACAGGAACATGGTGGCAGAGGTGATACTAAAAAAAAAAAAAAAAAAAAAAATCACAATCATAATTAAAAAGGAGTTTATGTTTATTAGGTCCTTAGTCTGTGGCACTTTCAATGTATGCATTTTCATGAATTATCTCATTTGACTCTTGAAAACCTATGAGGTAGGCACTATTATGCGTCCATTTCATAGATGAGGAAATTACAGTTTCGCAAGCTTGAGAAACTTACCAAGGTCATCCAGCCGGGAAATGGCAGAGTCAGAACTCAGATCTCAGTGAGGTCTGTCTGTCTGTCCTGAAGCTCTTGCTCATCACCTTCTGTTATCCTGGTTCAATGGAAAGTACATGGGCTTTGGAGGCAGACCAGAGTTTTGTCCAGGTCTGTCATGTGATCATCAACAAATTGATTAACTTTTCTGAAACTGTCCTTCAACTCAAGTAAAATGGGAAAAAATAATAGCTGCCTCATAGTATAAAAAATAAATGAAATAAGGATAAATGAAGTACAGAGATATTCAACAAATGTCAGTACCTCCTCCTCCTCCTCCATTTTATTTCATTCCAGTTACTTCTTATTTCCATCCCTGGACTGAAGCTCCCACCATCTTCTTTTACATTGTCCCTGCATTCTTGGCTTCTTGGCTCTCTATCATGGGTGGGGACCAGCACAAAGAAATCTTTCTTTGCTTAACTCTTCCTAGCAATCCTGCAGCTGTGCCTTCAACTCCCCTGACCCCTGCCGGTCCGCCAGGAATCACAGGCTCCCACCTCTCTCCTCAATTCCCATGACATCCTGGAACCACAGGAGGACCTGTGAGGTGAGAAACCTGCAAGTTTGATTACTGGCCCAGCATTCCCTTCTATTCTGGAATTTGAATGACATCTGTTTTCACCCTCCAAACTGCTTTCTAGATTCAGATTTTATTTCCTTGAGAAACTTGGGCATTCCTGCCTTAGTATGGTTTCTGAATTTCCTGGAGGATGAGTGAAAAAAGAGAAAAGACAATAATTAGCAGAATGCTTTTCAAATATAGTCCATGGACTTCAGCTGGAAAACACAGACACCTAAAGAACTAGTTAAGATTGTGGTCTTTTGTATTAGGAATTTAAGTGAGAATAAGTAGATGAATTTACTGATGGCAACAGAATAAATAGAAAACTGAGAGTGAACAATTCTCTTGAGAGAACACCCACTGTTAGGAGGTAGTAGGGAATCAGTGATCAGTGCTAGTTTCAAGTCTGATTAACTCTTTTTAAGCATTGTTTACAGATCTTTAACTTATTGTTTACTTTCAGAACACCTGTTTTTGAAGTTTTAGATGAAAACTAAAGTTCCTTTACTAACAAATTCTTTAAAAGATTGGCTTTCACACTATGGAGAACAGTATTGGAGGTTCCTTAAAAAACTAAAAATAAAACTACCATATGATCCAGCAATCCCACTACTGGGCATATACCCAGAGAAAACCACAATTCAAAAAGACACATGCACCCCAATGTTCATTGCAGCACTATTTACAATAGCCAGGCCATGGAAGCACCCTAAATGCCCATCAACAGACGAATGGATAAAGAAGATATGGTACATATATACAATGGAATATTACTCAGCCATAAAAAGGAACGAAATTGGGTCATTTATTGAGATGTGGATGGATCTAGAGACTGTCATACAGAGTGAAGTAAGTCAGAAAGAGAAAAAAAAATATTGTATATTAACACATGTATGTGGAACCTAGAAAAATGGTACAGATGAACCGGTTTGCAGGGCAGAAGTTGAGACACAGATGTAGAGAGCAAATGTATGGACACCAAGGGGGGAAAGCCGTGGGGGGGTGGGGATGGTGGTGTGATGAATTGGGCGATTGGGATTGACATGTATACACTGATGTGTATAAAATTGATGACTAATAAGAAAAGAAAAAAGAGATTGACTTTCAGAAAACATCCTGGGCTGTATAGATTGAGAAAGTACAGTCAAGAACTGAGCCTTTGGCCCTTCTCCCTACCATCCCATGTTAAATATTTGCAAACACGAATCTAAAGAGTATTAAGAATCGAACTGAGACTTTGGAAGCCCACAGTTAGGAAACAAGTGGAGGAAAGGAAGAAAGGAGAGCATGGAGGGCCAAGGTGGGTACAAAGGCAGAGAATAATTCAAGAGGTGAGGCATGAGCAGTGCTCTTGGGAATGAATGAGAACTCAGAAGACCCCATTTGATACAGGGTAAAATGAAGTCATTAGCATCTTCAAGGGGGAAAATCTCAGTAACTAGCAAGGGTGAGAGTCCGTGGCTAAAGGTTAAGAGACATGATTGTTTGAAAGTTGGTGCTTGTTTGAGATATTTGGTAGTGAGAGGATAATAGCCAAAAGTGGAGGCAGCACCATACTTGGGGCAGCAGTGAAGGTCAGGATTGTCAATGTGTAATTTCTAGTTTTTTGCAGGACATGGTTATTCTTGTGTAGTATCATGTTGAGCTGATAGTATGCAGTGGGTACAGATGAATGCAGGATTCTCCAGGTTGTATTTTCAGAAGGCTGAAGGCCATTTGGTTACTTGTGGACCTCTGTTTTTCTCTGGTTTTGTGTGATACATAGAAGTTGTGATGAAATGTCTTGTAGATTCCTTACAGGGACCTTCATGGAGCTTTCCAAACTATATCTCATAACCCAGAAAGGCCAAGTTAAAGTCTGAACCCTAGGAGACTAAAAGTATACATGAAAATCATGAACTGCATGTGGAATTGGCAAGTAGCATTGTGTCTATTAACAGTTTGTCTTTTCAGTAAATTAAAATGTTAATTGACAAAGAATTATGATCGTTATCCTGTGGCTTTATGTAATCCTGACCGACTGCCAATATATCCCTGGGCATTCTTATCTGCTAATTCTTATAGGATGGTCTAGGTCAATTACAAGTAACCCATTTAGCAAAAAGAGCAAGCCAGAAAAGCATTAAAATATATTCAGGTATATTTTTTCTTATTCAAAATAAAGTTTACTTTAGTGTCATGAAGAATAATACATCTCACAATCTATATTACTAGCCTTTTTTTCAGGAGAGACAGGTCAAGAAGAAAATGGTACTCTTTGTTAGCCACCAAATAGTAGTATTTGAAAAGCAGTAAACAAAGCAACTTTCTAGTCTGGTGTAGTGAAGTTAGAGGGCAGACAATAGCAAAACCTGGTGGGTAATTTATGGCAAGAGGGCCAGGGTTTGCCCAGTACTGGTCTTGAATTTTCCATTGTTAGGTTGATTTCCCTGATACAAGTTGAGGCCACCAAACCAGGTGACTCCTTCAGAGCCAAGAGCAAAAGGACAGCATGACACAAAGACCCAAGTTGTGCTGACTATCATTTAGACATTCCAGGCGTTCCCAAACCTGCAGTTGATCTCTTGTTTATTTTGCTCACAGATATCATCCCCCGGGCTAGACACTAAGCCCACTGAGAGCAGAGACGTGACATACCTCACTTTTGATTTTTCTAGAGGATTGTGTCAGTGCTGGGCGCATGATAGGTGTTTAATTAATTCTTCGATAATATAGTAACTCACCTGATGATTTAAACCTTTCTTTCCAGACGCTTCCATCCTCAGTCTATTCTGACTATTGATGTGGAGCATAGCTAAGATTTATTGAGTGCCTACTATGTTCCAGGCTCAGTGCTAAGTCCTTTATACAGATTGTGACATCCTATCCTCACAGCAATCTTATGAGGCAGGCATTCACTGAGACTCCATTTTGGGACCAGTAACGTGACAGGTCTTTGTGTACAATCCCCCTCTTGGTCCCAGTCCAGCCTCTTGGGACCACAAAGAGGACATCTTTCTTCTATGTGACAAAGCCTCCAATATTTAGAGCCATCTAGCATGTCTGTCTTCTTTTCTTCCTGTTAAAACACTCCAGATCTTTATACTGTAATTGTTAACAACAATCACAAACTCTTATTCCAAGTACTGAGAGAAATGCTTTCCTCTTGTGGCTTAAATTACTATAATTTTTTTATTTAAGCACCTTGCCTAAGATCACACAGCCAGAGTGGCCAACAGGATTGGAACCCCAGGAGAGCATGATTCCAAAGACAGAGTTTCCAGTTATTACTCAGTGTCATTGCTATTTAATAGTAATTTTATCTTTTTTCACAGTATAAAATTTCTTATGTCATCTTTTTAATAGAAGAGTGAAAAGGGCAAATACTTTGTCATAGAAAGAAGATTCACGAAAGGGGTATTTTCAAGCCCCTGTTTTCTCTGGAAAACCAAATGCTAGAAAAGGTCCGATACTGAAAATATATTTTTGATACTGTACATCAGTAAAGTTATTCTAGGTCATTCATCTTTGGAGCTGGAAATCTAGGGCTTTCCTTGCACCAGAGTCTCATCCCATAGTCCTGACAAAGAGGGGATAATGTTGAGGAAAAGGACTGTTTTAGGCAAAAACGTCAAACCAAATGGAAAATATTAGAAAGGAAGTGGGACAGGCCAGTGTCCAAAGGTCTCCAGAGATCAGAGTAGAGAGCACTGGTGGAGGGTACACAGAGGGTGGTTTCCAAAGGGAGGATTTGTTACAAGTCAGAGTGTTTCAGGGATGAATGGCCTCCTCGGCAGATGGGGAGCTCCCTGACAGTGGAAGAGGGTTAAACAAACGGGGTTCTTGCCAAGAAGGGAAATGTCTTACAAAGTTAGGGTCACCAGGCACCCATGAGGTCATCAGGAGATGTAGTCAGAGTTGGAGTTAACAGTCCATGTTCTAGAACCAGACTGCCCAGGTTACATTCTAGCTCAATAGCTTGCTAATCTAGGACAATTTTCTCAACCTCCCTGTGCCTCAGTTTTCTCATCTCTAAAATGGAATTAATATCATCTACCTCTTGGGGTGTTGGGAAAATTCAATGAGTTAATTTATGTAAGGCATTTTATAAAAATAAGTGCTATGCTTGTGCTAAATTATCTAATCTTATAGTCTTCCATTTTTAGCAGCAATGCTCTTTTTTCCAAACAAAGTGGTATGAGAGATCCTAATCATAAAATAAAATGTTTAAGACTCGATGTGTTGTGTTAGTATTAATTTTATTTTATTTTATTTTATTTTTTTTATTTTTTTTATTTATTTATTTTTTTTTTTCGGTATGCGGGCCTCTCACTGTTGTGGCCTCTCCCGTTGCGGAGCACAGGCTCCGGACGCACAGGCTCAGCGGCCATGGCTCACGGGCTTAGTTGCTCCGCGGCATGTGGGATCTTCCCGGACCAGGGCACGAACCCGTGTCTCCTGCATCGGCAGGCGGATTCTCAACCACTGCGCCACCAGGGAAGCCCTAGTATTAATTTTAATTAAAACATTAGCATCTAACTGTTATAATAGCAGTTAGTGAGCATGTGGCTATTTTGTTGAGTAGAAATTTTAGCGCATAGAATATGGAAAATGATTTTAGATGCCTGAGCATCCAATTTATTTCTGAATTTTATTTTAGCTTAGAGTTATTGAGGCGTTCCTGATTAAGACAGACAACAAATTGCGAATTGTAGACAGGCAATCTCTATGATTAAAAATGGGAGCAGTTTGGGGCTTCCCTGGTGGCGCAGTGGTTGAGAGTCCGCCTGCCGATGCGGGGGATGCGGGTTCGTGCCCCGGTCCGGGAAGATCCCACATGCCGGGGAGCGGCTGGGCCCGTGAGCCATGGCCGCTGAGCCTGCGCGTCCGGAGCCTGTGCTCCGCAACGGGAGAGACCACAACAGTGAGAGGCCCGCGTACTGGAAAAAAAAAAAAAAAAAAAAAAAAAAGGGGGGGGGGGGAGCAGTTTGTCCTGAGGGGCTGCATAAGAATGAGTTAATACAGCAGTGTCCAGTGTGTTATAATTAGGCACATACAATGGTTAAAAAGGATGTTTATCAAGTTCTTCATATTTTACAAACATGTTTTAAAGATTATGAAAACATTAAAATAGAACCTTAGAATAGCTTGAAAGCCTATTTAGTCTAGCACACACATTTTATCAGTTAAATTAGCCCCAGTGACCTGTCCAGGGTCTCAGCAGGGAACAGTAGTAGTTCCTAGGCTGGCACCAGTATGGATCTTGGCCCCTTACATTACCTCCTCTGACCTTGGTTAGACCAGATGACTTCTATGGTTTCTTCCACTCTAAGTCTGTGATTCTAGCATTCTTTATTTAGTGGGAATACTTGGTAATAAGACTGATTTTACTATGATAAACCTCCTCCTCCTCCTATGGGTTGGACCATTTTGTTCTCTATATTACAAAAATCTGTTAGGAAAAGAAATTCAAAGTTATATTTTTTGAAAAGGACATCCTTTGCTGAAAATCCATTTTGTTATTGTTCCTACCCACTTTAGTGATGTTTGTATAAAATAGAGAACTGTGGTTTTCTACAGCAAGGAGAGATAGTGGGGTATTTGCTAACACTCACCGGCAACTGCAAGGTCCAAATTTACAAAGAAATCCAAATTTGCTTTTCATGACCAGCTAGGTCAATGCCCTATGCCACCCTTGTTTGTGTTCTGTTCCCTGACATTTTAGCTTTTATTAAAAAAAGGAAAAAAACCCCACCTGGTTCAGTTTGTGGATGACTTTGAACAACAGCAGAGAGGAAGACAAACATCCATCTCCTCTATGCTGATGATATGGTTTTCCAGCCGTCCTAAGAAGCAGATAAGTCATTCTACTAGTTACCATCTGAATGGCTTTGTGTCAACAATGTCACTATTCCCAACTTATTTGAGGCAAAGATTTTTCCGGTGTTCAAGTAGACACTTCCAATAACTCTGGAGCACTCCAGTTCACTCCTCATCTCAGGGGTAAAATCTTAGTTAACAACTCAAAATCAATGTTCTACCAAAGCACCTATTAAGTTATAGGTTTATAGCCTTCCTCTGCTCAAGATCTCTAGAAGTTTCTGTATCTTAAAAAGAGCAGGCTGTTTCCTATCATTACTTAAAATACAAGTTGAGCAAATTGAATCTACAGGGATTTCTTCGTAGCCCTCAAACCTATAGAATACAGTCTCAAAAGAGGGTGACCTTAGGTCTCAAAAGGGAAGCCCCAGGATTGCTAAGATGACTCAAATACACTCAGAGAAAAGGTGGTCTTGGAGAAATCCTGGTCTATAAGCTCGTGATGCCATGATTTTAGCTTCCCTTTCCACTCACTAGTCAAAAGAGAACATTCTGGAGGCTTGAGGCAGAGTGAGTCTAATAGGAAATAGAGGCTGTCCAAAAGATTTAAAGACGCTTGGGTCTGTACTGGAGAGAAAGCCTCCATCAGATCCTTTTGTTACAACAGGAAAAAGTGGTTGGGAAAATTTTTCGTGCCAAGGCTTCAGGCAACACATGGAGACAATGCATAAGAGAGAACCCAAAGATTCTGAGAAATTGGAGCTTTCCCATGAGTATAAAAAGGAAGTCCAACACAATATTAAAAGACTCCCTTGGGCTTCCCTGGTGGCGCAGTGGTTGAGAGTCCGCCTACCGATGCAGGGGACACGGGTTCGTGCCCCGGTCCGGGAAGATCCCACATGCCGCGGAGCGGCTGGGCCCGTGAGCCATGGCCGCTGAGCCTGCGCGTCCGGAGCCTGTGCTCCGCAACAGGAGAGGCCACAACAGTGAGAGGCCCGCGTACCGCGCAAAAAAAAAAAAAAAAAAAGACTCCCTTCTGTGAACTATCAGGGAAGAGCAGGCAGTCAGAAGCCATTTTTCTCTCCGTCACTGTCAACCCCAGGCTGCATGTCCTCATCCAGAGGACACTTGCCTTTGTGGGCACTGCATTCACCCATTTCCAGAGCTGTTCTCACTCCCTCTCTTGTAGCTCCTGCTTTTCCCCCTTAGTGTGTGCTGTTCACCACTGTGTTCACTGTCTCAGTCACTATTCACCCCACCTGTTTGGCTTCCACCCTATCATTCTGTTTCTAAGAGTTTGAGCTAGATAGCTGTGGGTTCATAGCCTGACTCTTAGCTATATGACCTCTTTCCTTCTCTGTTAAAATGGTAGTAAATATTGTCACCTTACTAATTCTCAACAAGTACCAGTTTCCTTTCTTTCTGTTGCTTTTCTTGGCATCCATCAGCACTCTATGGACTCCTTTGAATAATGAGAACCTGCCTTTCTTATAGGGTCCAGAGAGTCCATCAATTGTCAAAACTGAATTTTTGACTCTTTTTGACTTTGGCTCTGGCTCTCTTTTAACTAGGGTTTCTTTTACGCTGCCAGAGAAATGCTTTTCTTTTTACTTCCATATTTGCTGCCATTCCACATTCCTTAAAGTATACGCAGTCCGGCTGTTCTCTAGCTAAGTAACATTCCAAGGCAGCTATTGTTTAAGCTAGGAATGAATATGATTTGTTTGTATTTCTTTGAATTTGCCCTCTATGTTATCTTTAACTTGACTTTAAATAAAACATAATATGTATTGAGTTCCTCCCCTGTGTCAGATGCTTTTTACAAACTTTGTCTCCGTTTATTATCACAAAACCAACCCAAGAAATTAGAGCAGAATTAATAATTAGCATTGCTAATTAATATGTACTGTCACTTTAACAAAGTATTTTTGCTGTTGAAGTGTAATGATGCTGGATCATTTTCAAAATTTCTACTTTCACTCAGTTATCACACCTGGGGTAAAGCTCACTCTTGAGATACTATAGCCCCAGGCACTCCTTTCCACCTGGAATCAGAACTTAAATATAGGCATAATGCCTAGGAGAAAATAATCAGCTTGTTTAAGTGACAACTGACATCAGGAAGCCTTTTGAGCCAGAGGACTGACATGATGACAGCAGTATTTTGGGAAGATAAATTTCACAGCCACATGCAGTATAGATTACCTGAAATCACAACATTAGCCTTTCTTATGCTTATACATCTGGGGGGCATGACTTAAAAGCTCATAAATATGATCTGTTTAAAGAAGGAACTGGTGAAAATTAAGAATTTCAGGGTTCCACCAAAGATGGTGAAGAATCAATGTTTATCCAACTGGTTTGCATGTCCTAAATATTTATGTACACAAGTGCATATAAGTAATGCAGTCACTTGGAAGCCATGTGTGGGCATCCTATCTGCCATTGCCCTACCTTAAAGTTGGTTTAAAGTTGCAGAAGAGGGTTTAAAGTTGCAGAAGAAGGGAAATTTTCTGCAAGCGTGAGAATTATTCATCTGGCTGCCACCTGAATTATTGTTATGGAATACATTGAGTTTGACAGATAACCCTGTTCTTAGACATCCTTCAAAAGAAGCATGAGGGAGCCTTCGTGTTTAAATAGTTCAGCCAAATTTCTTCCTGCTGAGCATGCATGGAACACAATGTCTTTCTTTCTTTTTATTTTTTAAAATTTTATTTATTTATTTTTGGCTGCGTTGGGTCTTCCTTGCTGCGCGCGGGCTTTCTCTAGTTGCGGCGAGCGGGGACTACTCTTTGTTGTGGTGCGCGGGCTTCTCATTGTGGTGGCTTCGTTTGTTGTGGAGCACGGGCTCTAGGCGTGTGGGATTCAGTGGTTGTGGCACGCGGGCTCCGTAGTTGTGGCATGTGGGCTCTAGAGCACAGGCTCAGTGGTTGTGGCGCATGGGCTTTGTTGTTCTGCAGCATGTGGGATCTTCCCGGACCAGGGCTCGAACCTGTGGCCTCTGCATTGGCAAGCAGATTCTTAACCACGGCGCCACCAGGGAAGTCCCCTTTATTTCTTAATGAAATAAATATTCACATTGGATGCACCTCTGGTTAGGAGAGAGAATAAGAAGGAATTATCTTTATTTGATTTCTTGGTCAGTCTAGCCTTAAAGAGCAGGCTCTTGGATTGGGTAATGATATCTCTCATGGAATGATGTTTTTCCTTGAGTCATAAATATTTCCCAGCTTGGTGCACCAACAGCGTCCATTCCCAGCAAGACAAATGAGAAAGCTAGTTACTATTTCGGTATATAAGTTTGGACCTGTGAATTTGTTATGAAAGAAAGGATGGTGTTATAGATGTCTCCTCCCTTAGGTGAATGAGCGCTGCATGAGGGGAAAGAGACAGCATGGGACTTTGGGGGGAACAAGAGAACAAAGAGAAGCTATAGGAAGGAGATGCGGAAACAGTTCAGTCAGCCCTGTGGGAGTCCTCAGACCGTAAGTAGCGCCCCATGAAAGGGTCTTGGGAAAAGCCAGAGAGCAGCCCTAGAGGTAGAACAATAAGAGGGAATTAGCCTTATTTGATTTCTTGAACATTCTAGCCCTCGGTATATGTAGCCCTTGGTCGGCCATCTACCAGGCTCTGTTCCTAAGGTAAAGAAAGTTTTCCACTGGGCTAAGGGACTATGCCAGTAGCAAAGGAGAAAAAGCCAGAAGTCCCTTCATTCAAACCCACCATCACCACCTCTGTGTTACACATTACTTATCTTCTGTGAGCTTCGATAAAGTAGGGATAGTCAAGATAATTAAACAGGATAACATGTTAGGTGCCTAGCACGTGGCCAGTACTCTACCCATGACAGCTATCAAATATATATGTGGGGCTTCCTACTGCCTGAATCCCTGGAAGTCGCTTGAATCCCCATTTGCATCTGTTTTCCACCTACAGTCCATGTAAGAGAGTGCTCCAACATACCTGAGCTGTGAGCTCCACCCACAGCTTCCCGTGCTCTGTTTCTGAAATGAACATAACCTCTTTACAATGTCTGAGGCTTTCCATAACTGGGAAAGACTAACAAAACAAGCAAACCCACACTTTTTAAAAACAGTAGAGAGGTAACAAAGTTATAAGAAAATCTCTGAAATTCTTGATCCCCGTTGTCCCAGAATGTTATTGAAATGCAAATAGATCATAGCAGTTTGCCTGTTACAACCCTGGCTTGGAACACCACATGAGAATCGTGTGTAAATAGAAGTGGGGTTTCTGTGGACAGTGCAAACAGAGCAACCTCCTCTGTTAGAGTAGAAATGTGTGTGCCTGGTGTGAGAGTAAGGATTCCCATGGCCACGCCCAGGGACAGGTCATTGAAGGGAGGCAGGTGCAGCCTCAAGGAGAAGGAAAGCATGCCAACATTTTTCCAGCCCCAAGTCCGAGCCAGTTCTGAACTAGGTGCCTTCATCTGCATGTTTTCATTCAATCTTCACAACAGATTTGAGAAACTATATTTTAATACCCTTGCTTTACAAGGAAGGAAACTAAGGCTCAGAAAGATGATGTCACCTGCAGGAATACATTAGGGATGCTCTCAGGTGGGCATCCCTGTGTCTAGAAGAAAAACTTTTGAAGATGTGGGAACATAGAAGAGAAATGTTTATTTCAGATTATGGAAATGAAGAGGGGTTAAAGGAACCTAAACTAGGAATTTTCAAGGCAGGAAAACAGGCATAAGGTAGATGTTATGTTAAGTCTCCAGTGAAGACTTGGGAAGTCTGGGAACAAAGGGAGGTTTAAATCACAGCAAGCACACTTCAGATTCAAGGTCAGTGTTAACAGTGCTCCCAACAGCTCAGGGCTTCTCATTGACCCTCCACAGTCTCGTAACTTCTCTCCTCCTTCTCTTTTCTGTCCCTTTGTTCTGTCTCCAGCTCTGGAAGCAAAACCAGACTCTTCTCCTATTTAGCTATATCTCAGTTTAGCCATTATCTCTTGTTGCCCTGATTTCTGCTGACCCCCAGCCTTCAAGGTCCCATCTCCCAGCCCATGCAGTTTATCCAAGTATTTTCACAGAGACAATTTACTTTCCAAAAGGAGTTGCTATTCTAGCTGGTAGACAAAACCTTTTTCACATGGTTACAGGGACGTGAGAAGAAGACCATTTAAGTGAGGAAACATTAAAACCCTGCCTCAGAAGGAGCGGGGGGGGGGCATCACAGTATCATGCAAAGGAGTCTCTAGCCTGTAGTCTCTAGACAGAGGAAGTCCTCTCTCTGCCACCCTGGAGAAATCACTTCCCCTCCTGAGACTTTGTCCTTCATCCCTGGAGCAAGGGGGTGGGTCTCCCAGAGCCCTTCCTGCTGTCCAGTATTGGGATTCTCAAGAGACTGTGTTTAGGAATGTGTGTCTTGCCTCCACCCCATCCCTATTAAAAATGTCACAGAGAAAAGCTTCCCAAAGGCATTATTTCTTTTTAATTTTTAACCTAGAGGGTGATGGTATTGTGTTGTCTTTGTTTGGACCGGGTGGGAGAGTTGGTTGGGCAACTTGGGAAAAGTAGAAAGAACTCGGAGCGAACAAAAAGTGATCCGGAAAGTCAGATAATCTCAGATAGCACAGGAGTCACCTGAGGATGCTAGTCAAATGTAGACTCCGATTCATGAAGCCTGCAGTGGGCCCCAGGGTTTCTAACGAGCTCTCAGATGATGCCTATGCTTCTGGTCCATGGGCCACACTTTGGGTAGCAGTGGGGCTAGAGAAGGTCAAATAGTGCTTATTATTCTTGATTTTAAAAAACAAAAATCAAAACAGAGGAGTGAAAAATATAGTTTGGAAGGATTCCTATCCAAAAAGCTAAAATTTAAAAAATGTTTAGTGTTCTAGAGGAAAGTTCCAGTGAAAGAGGGAGAGAGAATTAATATAACTAAATTTAATGAATGAATTAGTGATTATCAAGGTGTACACTCAGACGCTCGCTCTAAGATGACTCCATCAAAGGCCTACTTCCCTAGGAAAGCTTCTGCCTGAAACAGGCAACATTACTAATCTTCCAGATTCCAAAGCCACGGACCTCCAAGTCTTCCTTACTTCACGTTCAACAGACCATCCTTCATCACTGTGCCCTGGCCCTCTGTTCTAATTCCATCTCTCTAGTCCAGGCCACCATCCCTCTGTGCCCAATTTTAATGTAGTTGTCTGTGTGCTTCTCAATCTCTAGTCTCTTCCATCTCTAATCCACTGCCTGTGTCTGCCAAGGGTCTTCCGACAACAGCGTTTCAGTGTGCCCTTCCCCCACTCAAGAGCCTTGGGATTCGAGCCCTTGTGCTTTGGTAACCAGCTTTTCTTCTCATCTCCTGCCCCCTCACCCACCAACCCACCCACCCATCCAGTCTTCTCAACCATCCCTGGAGAGATCACCCAGTGACATCAAAAAAGCCCACGTAACCCCCAAAGTTTAACTCACACAGCTTTTTAAGCACTTTCTTGAACATTCTGGAAATACAAGGCCTGAATATCCCACGCACGTATTTAAATGCTCCACAAAAACATTTTGAGAAATGAACATCACATCTTAACAACATGTCAGCAACTTGCACATGAGAACACAATAAACATAGTCACCCTGAATTTCTGAGTCTACCCTTCTTGTGTTTCCCGGCTGTCATTCCTTTTAATGTTTCACCACTGTTTCCTGTCCCTAAACTAGTTGCTTCTGTGAGTACCCTTTTACAAAGGCTTATAGGTGCCATCTTGTGGAGAAAAATGCAAACAGGCAGGTCTAGAGATAGGCTGTGAGTCAAGGAAATGACAAGGACAAGCCTGAGCCTCCCTCTTTGCTGGTCCCTGGATTCACCCACCGTCCCCCAAGGGCCTTTTGATTGGACCCGTGGATCCCGGCTGTCTGCACCCAGGAGGCCATGTAAATTGGGCCGGTGTGCAAGCAGCCTCCATCCTAGAGCACAGTTCATCCGCCCAACTCGCTATTGCCTTTTTGCTAGTAATCTGGCTTCCAGAACTTTGCCCTGTAGAGTGTAGACAAGTATCTCTCTGCTCCTTTCTGCAAGAAACTTCCTAATCCTGACCCTTGGCTGCCCAAACCACAACTCCTCACAGACCCATCCCTCCTGAGGCCCTACAGAGTGAAGATACAATCTGACCAAATACTTTAAACAGAATTCTCTTTAAACAGAGAATTTACCAGTCAGCCTTACATTTTAAAAGTAAAGTGGAAGTCCAGAGGTTTCTACTATTCTGTATAAAAATATGGACACCTTACTTTTATAATAGAGCAGTTGTCATTGTTGTAATTCATTCACGCCCACCCCACCCCCCGCCATTTCAGTCCATCAGGGAAGAAGATCATGAAAGCCAAGCACTGAAATTTTAGAGTTTGGAATACCCCTACTCTCCAGGGAAAGTCGACCCTAGTGGGAGGAGGGGTAGTAATTCTCTCATTGCATATCAAATGTTTCCCTCTCAGGACTACTTCCCTCAGATTTGTAAACACTCATGTAGTTGATTCTCACCCAATTTTATCCTAGGAGAGCACCAACATTTTCTTCCAGTGGAGTCACTTGGTAAGGTGCTAGTCTCGAATGAAATAAGATGAGGTACTGAAAAGGGACAGCCATAAGCTCGATTAAAACCAGATTGCCAGCTTCACAATGACCTTCTTTAAGGAAGCCAAAATACTTTTTATCGCATGGACCATTTCTTCCCTCCAAATGAATGACATTGTCAGTTTGTTTCCCGTTGATTCCTGGTTCCAATTTAATTTTGTCTACATGAAGCAAATTCCTCTGACTTTAGACATGGCAGGATTCTTCACATCAGGGCTGTATCTTTTATTTTTTCCCCAGAAACAATTTAGCACCAGAAGAGACTTAGAGATGATCCAGTTCAAGAAGCAAGTTGGTTCCTATAATTTTGATCTCTTGATTCCTCAACCAGCTGCTACTTCATTCAACACTTACTATGCACCTACTGTATGCCAGGCACTGTGCTCTTTCCAGTACATAACCCTGCTCATATTGAAGTTCAGCCAAAAGACAAGATTCAAGAGCTCTAGAAGGCTACTGGCTAGCCTGATAACAGTGGGGGAGTGTTTTTTAAAACTGGATAATTAAATATTCTGTGCTCATTAGCTTCTGACACTTACAGATGACTGTTTTTGCACTTCTAGGAAATTGCCATCGTTTTAAACCTTTTTTTTCCAGGGGATCTATGCTCCTAGGTGTTCCGTGAGCTGTGGAATAAGCTAGAGCAGTGCTTCTCCACCGGGGATGGTTTTGTTCCCAAAGGGACATTTGGCAATGTCTGGAGACATTTCTGTTTGTCATACTGAGGGGGAGGGTTGCTACTGGCATCCAGTGGGTAGAGAAGCCAGGGGTGCTGCTAACCGTCCTACAATGCAGAAGACAATCCCCACAACCAAGAACTATCTAGGCCAAATTGGCACTAGAGCCGCAGTTGAGAGACCGTGGCCGCGAGGAAGAAGAGCCAGCAGGAAGGTGAGACGCAGGCTTCCAAACCCTTCCAGCCCCTCTTCAACCAGGACAGTTCTGCTTTTCTCATTTTACGTATTGGAGTTCTCTCTGTTTCTGCGTGAGGTTTTGTTTGAAAAGTATGTGTTTTCTGCTTAAGGAAAAGAAGAAAACGACTGAGGTAGAAGGTAACTCTTTGCCTTCCGTATTATAGTTGAGACACATTGGAACGAATCAAGTGGCCAGCAGGATGAGGACCAGTCAGGGGCAGACTGGAGCCTTCAACCTGAGCCTCAGCCTTGTCTGTGCAGGGCTCTGCATGCCTCCCTCTGAACATATACATGCCATATTGAAAGATGGCGTCGTGTCTGCCTTTTGATTTAAACCAGGGGTTGGCTTTTTTTTTTTTTTTTTTTCTGTAAATCACTAAATCATAAGTATTTTAGGCTTTGTGAGCCATACTATCTCTTTTGCAACTACTCAACTCTGCTGTTATAACACAAAAGCAGCTCTGGACAGTAAGTAAACTGTAAGTAATGGGCATGTTTGTGTTCCAATAAATCTTTATTTATAAAAACAGGTGATGGGCCAGATATGGCCTGTGGGCGACAGTTTGCTGACCCCTGATTTAGACCATAAGTAGGAACTGTGTTGGTTTTACCTTCGTGTCTCCCCTGCCTAACACCGTATTGGCACATAGTACAGGCTCCTCAGGAAACATTTACCAAACTATATTGAGGGTCAATCGTGCTGGCACAAATGCTAGAAGATTTTCATGAGAAAAACAACTGGAAAAAGATCCCTCCAGTGTCTCCCAGAGGGTTTCTGTATATTGTTTAACTATTTCCCTATGTTGGACATTTAGGATGTTTCCATTTTTTCAGTAATAATAATACTATGATGAGCTCCTTCATAGAGAAATTGTTGGCCTCATTTCTTATAATTTCCTTAGTGTAAATTCCTAGAAGGATTACTGGGTCAAACAGTGTATATTGCTAAATAGCTTTCCAGGAAGGTGGTATTGATCTACATTCCTGACCGTAATAAGAGGGAGATATTTATCATAGGCAAAAGATTTCTTTCAACAGGGTGTCATGAATAAAAGTTTTGGCATCCGTATGTATTTCCACGAATTAGCTCACCGTAAATGTAAGTAAATTGGTGTTAGCGACTAATCATTTTAATAATAACATTCTCCCACCCTGCTGGGAAAGCATGGTTATTAAGGCACATTGTTTTACCTGTCGGTGTCATCTAGCCAACCAGTTGAGTTTACCCTATCTGATGTGTTTACTGAGCACACACAGAAACATCTGCTTCCCATCAGGGAATCAGAAGCTCCACTATCTGCACGCCTGGCACCAGCCTACCCTGCCATGACGTACAGAGGCCCCCTCCCTGTGAAATTCACCACCAGATATGTCATCCAGCTTGCTCATTTCCCACAGGAAATTTCATTTAGGTTAATTCTGGCATACAATTGGAGGCAATTGAGCAATTTCTCCCGTGATGGCTTACAACATATAAAATTTTCCTACAACATGTTGCAAAAATCACTGGAAGAGTATAAGGATATATGATAGTTGTCCAATTGCCTTTGTAACATCAAGAAATATCTCTTTTGAACGACAGTACATGGTGAGCAAAAAAAAAAAAAGAGAGAGAGAGAGAGAGATGAAATATAGATCAGGGGCCAGGGACCAGACGTTTGTTCTATCCTTTTTCACTCAATGCTATTGAAGCAGTAAGGGTGCAAAGGAGCCATGTAAGCTGTCTTACCTTTATGGAGAATTTGGCCTTTTCTTAGCCCTTCACACTTTTCTGAATTTCTCCAAATGAAGAAGAGAATATCTGCAACTGAGAAGTAATAGAAAGTGCTATAGAAATAAGAGTGAGTCTGAACACTTATATAAGGATGGGATTTACTTTAAAATGGATGGATTCCAGATGAAACCAAGTCTACGAAAACAATGATAAACCCAGAGTTGCCTGAGAAGCCACCCTATCCAGCATCCTGCTAAATGCCTTCCGTGTTTACCTCATCTGATCCTCCCAATAGTGCTATGAGGTACCACCCCAGCCATAGATCAACTGAGGCTCAGAATGGCTGATCAACAGGTCCAATGATGCAGCACTCCTAAGTGGCAGAGCCAGCACGAGACCCAGGTCCAGCAGTGTCACCTTAAGTGCGCACTTTGGTGGTGCCTCTTAAAGAGTTTAGAGACACAGACCAGCACTAGTAAGTCAATCCCATCAGAGACCAATTGACCAGACTTCTGATATGCAAACCAGAATTCAGGTCAGATTCATTTCTGAGCACTGTCCCCTGAAAGATCTGCATGGTGGTAGAAATGTTTTCAGCACCAAGCCCAGAGAGAAGCAAGCCACCCAGCATCACACATAAATCAGGGACTGAGCCAGGACTATGCTCCAGGTTTCCTGATTCCCAGTGCAACGTTCTTTCCCTCATGCCGAACTGCTTTTCCTGCTAAATGATGTCAGCTCCACTTATCAACTTATACCTCCATGTTTTAGAGGAGAATACCAGCTGCTTTAAAGAAAGCAACAAAGCACATGAATCTATATATGTGATAAAATTGTGTAGACCTATACACCAAGAAAAAGTGCAGGTGAAAAATGGCAAAATCCAAATAAGGTTTATCCTTGAGTTAATATGTTATACTGATGTCCATGATATGCATGGTTTTGACTATATGCTGTGCTAATGGTGAGATCCTGTCATTGGAGGAGCCTGGGTGATGGGTCACTGAAATGCTCCGTACTGTTTTTGTAACTTCTTGTGAGTCTGAAACTATCTCAAAATTAAAAGTTAGAACAGTAAGAAAGTTATGTGACAGTAATGTGATGGGAAGATGAGCTAAAATATTTATTCACTTACTGTGTGTATAATGGTAAAACAGTCAACGTGAGAGAGATACAAAATGTGCTTGGTGCTTCTTAATATTGGAAGAGGAGAATGCCAGAGTCACTTCTGGACCAAGCTCTCACAGTCACTATAGTAACGGTGTCTTGAACTTGCTCCTCTGCACCTAGGTCACAGCCACCATCCACTCCTTCGACAAAGCTAGAACCCTCAGTGTGACCTCTGATCCTTTGGAGGGGGACAGTTTTTACATAATGGTTATAAGCATGGGATTTGAGTTCAAATCCATCCCCACCTCTTATTAGCAGCATAGCCTTGGGCCAGTTACCAATCTCTCTCTTAAGTCTTAGTTTCCTAGTTTTTCAGCAATAGCACAGATTGCTTTTAAGATTAAATGAGGGCTTCCCTGGTGGTGCAGTGGTTGAGAGTCCGCCTGCCAATGCAGGGGACACGGGTTCGTGCCCCGGTCCAGGAGGATCCCACATGCCGCGGAGCGGCTGGGCCCGTGAGCCATGGCCTCTGAGCCTGCGCGTCCGGAGCCTGTGCTCCGCAATGGGAGAGGCCACAACAGTGAGAGGCCCGCGTACCGCAAAAAAAAAAAAAAAAAAAAAGATTAAATGAGAAAACTACATATTCAGAGGACCTGGAATATGACAAAGACTGTAAATGTTAGGTTTGATGATGCTGAGGGGGAGGAGGAGGAGGACAATGATTTGAGTTCCCTTCTACCTCACAAAGGCCTGTCCATTTTGCTTCCTAAGCATCTTTCAAATCCTCTTCATGCCATCATCATTCCCCTAGTTCAGACTGGGATCTTGCCACATTCTCCAGACTTATGCACCCCATTGTTAATTATCAGCTTTCTAAAAGAGAATTGATCTGGCCCAGCATGACATAGAAAATGCAGGGACTCCTCGTTGCCTAATAGCCTGTGATTTTCTGCATGTGTGTCTAATCGCCCCAGTTAGATTCAAATTTCCATAGTCAGGACCCATGTCAGAGTCAGCCTGGGATTTCCCAGATTTCGCCCAGTGCAGTCACTCAACAGCATTAGTGATAAAATGTGTGTTTACATGTTTAGATCTTGCCATGGTTGATCCTTCTTGTGCTTCAGATTCTAGCCCAAAGGTCACTTCCTTAGCCATGCCCTGCCTGGACTCCAAGTCCAAATTTTCCCTCATTACATCATCTGATCTTCATAATAGCCCCATGCAAGAGAAGGGACAGTTGTGAGATATGTAATTTACCTATGCCCTCAGTGCTAAAAATAAAGGTCTTGAAAGCACGTCATCTGCCCAGTTCGCATTATGGGGTTGTCCCTCCTGCTTTGCAAACTGCCTGTGGGACATTTAGCAACTCCATAGCAACGGAGCCTCTTGGAGACCCTGGCTAGGCACTAGAACACTAGAAGGGTGCTCTGTTAGCCTTTTGTCACCCCTCAAGGAAGGTTCACACACTCCTTGTTCTGACTTCTCTCTTAAGGAGTGAATCCTGGGTGCTCAGAGTCCAGAGATGGGCTTTGAGGAGGCAGGATGTTACCTTCAGTTCTTGGCATCACTTGTGCAGCCACATGCATCATTGAAGCCAACCTCCAGGCTCTTAGACATCTACCAGGAAAAACTGCTGCAGCCCTCCCTCCCCATGTCTAGATTCATCCTGAGTGGCAGTGTGGTGCCGGAAATCTGGTGTGGGATCCACTGGGATGTGCAGAGCATTTTAATATAGTGTCTATTTCCAAGATAAAATGGTGTTTTGTCTGTGCGTGTGGGTGTCTGAAGCAATCCACGGCTGTGGAACTTCCCTGTGATCATCCCATTCTAACTGGGCTGCGGGCTGAGGATTCATGCAAAGTCAGTCCCTGTCTCCGGAGGCTCTTGTTCCTTCCTGAAATATCCCATACACCCCACTGACAAAAGAAAGACTCACTGGACTGCCTGCTCTCCCCTCTCTAAGATCCACTCCTCACTACAGCTAAAGTTATCACCTGAAAAACAAATCTGAGGATGGCCCCCACCTTCTTCAGTGGTGGTTGATATGATAGAATAAAATTCCGATTCTTCACCCTGGCAAACAAGATCCTTAACGGATTCAGCTAAATTCTCCAGCCTCCTTTCATCCTTAGCAGCAAAGCTACACTTCAACCATGTCTGTCTATGAGCATGCTTTCCTACTTCCTCAGTGTTCTTTCCTACTTCTGTGCCTTGGTACACATTGTTGCCTTTACCTGGAGTGCCCCAAGGGAATGAGGAGCTCCATCTGGGTTAAGTTGAGGCCAGGGGCAGCAAGAATGGATCCTGCAGCGGGGAAGGGAAGAAGTTAAGATTTTGCTAGACAGGGCAGGGTGTGAGCGCTGCTAGCTTTCCTGTTCACCTTCCCCTTCAGTGAGAATCAGAGGCATCTCCATTCAGTTAGAATCTTTCTTTAGTAACATGGGATCTACTTTCCCAGACTTCTGCTGATGGTGGCCTTTTTGTTTGTTTGTTTCAAAGCAAAGGAGAATCTGGAGCAGCAGTGTGAGCTAGAAACCGTGCACAGAAAGCGTTTTCCTTATTTTTCTGCTAAAACGTACACAGGGCAAGGGCAAGAAATATTTGGGGGAGGAGAAATTCACAGCAAACATGGCACTTTGAAAGGCTAAGTGGATGTGGAGGAACATATTGAGATGATGTTCTGTTATTGTCAGAAATAATGTTTTCCAGAGAAGCTATTTGTCAAGAGACCAGTTATTATTGATGGACTAATGTGCACTCACGAATATGGAAATAATAATGCAGACGTACAGTGCCTGCAGAAGGATGTCAGTCAAACATGAAGTCGGAGGGGAAAGAATGAACACCTTTTGATCTGACTCTGCCTGTAGGATTTGGCCTGTAGGACCCACGTGAACAGACCCAGGATTGTTTAACAAAATCAAAAGTGGACTTCGAATGGTTTGCTGAGCACTTTGCCCCTGAGGTAGGGTCTGACGATTGCTCTTAGAATTCCAGAACCAATACAAACCTCTGATTCAGCAGACATGTGTCTCAAGCTGTAAAATACCAGTCTGATTTCAAGTATCATTTCCTGTCCCCGTAACCCAGTGAAATAATCCTGTCATCCCAATATTTCATTGTCCAAACTATAATCAACTCACTTCTATCTGCCAACAGAAGTGTGACAGAATCTTCTCTGTTCAGACCACATGTCCCAACTTTAAATTCAGGATACACGAATGTGAGTCCTATGGACTCAGCTGCAGACGTGGAAAAGGATTCCGTGAAGAACATTCCATTCGGTCCTAAGGTTAAATTGCCTAAGAAACACGTAATAGGGAGGGGGAAGATAAAGCAAAAAGATCTTGGGATGAATAATGAGAAGATTCACTGGGGGAGGAAAGGCAGGAAGGTCAGAGTTCCTTTAAACTCTGATGTATCCCGTTATTTAGATGCATATCATCCAGTTTGCTGATGTTTCTGGTCCTTGCTTCCCTATACCCTTCTGCCTTGGGGAAAATGCTCTAGACGAGCCAAGCAAAAGTCCCGACTGCTCAGCTTTTCAGAGTCACAGTGACCAGTGGGGACCCAGATCTCAACCAATTTGATTTAATTTCCTAAGAAACAGGGCCGTAGAACACTCCTGTTGTGGGGTACTTGGCTAAGTGTTTGTATTGTCTGTTATTTAGGGCAGAAGACTTGAGGACAAACCCCAGTTTTAGGTCCCAAAAAACTTCCAACAGGGGGATGGATTTTCAGGACAACTTCACTGTCCAACCTGTTTAATAAATGTCCAGTCCCCACACCCTCCTTATGTATTTTCTCTGTGTTATTTTTCTCCTGATTACCAAGTGTGCTTGTTTTACTTACTTGTTTACTGATGTGGCTTCCACCTCACCCCTAGAACGTACATGTCACACATAACCTAGGAAAGAAGTTCCTTGCCCAGAGTAGGTGCTCAGTGGAAATCTGTTGAGCAAAGGGAAGAATGAACTTGCTTATCTATAGGATCTGGATGGCGGCAGGAGGAAGTTCAGGTCGAGACCCACCAACGGATCTTCAGTCGTCCCCTCTCCCCTTCTTCCCTGGGATGCTCCTGACATATGCTACAAGAGTCTCTTGTTTTCCACCTCTTTGCAGAGCATTGGCTGTGATGACTACCTAGGCTCCGACAAAGTCGTGGACAAATGCGGGGTGTGCGGAGGCGATAACACAGGCTGTCAGGTTGTGTCGGGTGTGTTTAAGCATGCCCTCACCAGCCTGGGCTACCACCGAGTTGTTGAGATTCCTCAAGGAGCCACAAAAATCAACATCACCGAGATGTACAAGAGCAACAACTATTTGGGTAAGCTTGATCTTTTTCCAGAGGAAAACAGCTGTCCCAACAAGATGATTTATTCCTTCCAGGACTGTGACATAGCAGTGTCCAGAGGTCCTTGGATCTGTAGAAGGTGCCACTGGGGAGTGCCAAAGCGCTACGTGGCCTCCCCTTGAAATGATATGGAGAAAGTAAAAAAGTCCTTCTTGCGAGGAAATGTTTAATATCTACACATTTAAACCAGCCTTTGTTCCTTCCAAGAGAAACAAGGCTATGAAATCAGGAATGGCCTAAGTTGTTTCTCTGAAGTGGGGGGGGGGGGGGGGCTCTTTGAAATGCCAAGAGATCTGCAAGTCTTTTTCTGTTGGAATTTCAGGGGAACAGGGGCAGTTGATGTTCCTGTCCGGACTGTCACTCTGCGGGGGTCTAAAGCAAAAGCCATTTTTCTCTTCCTTCTGCTTCATCAGCCTGAGGCAACAGTGTGTGTGTGTGTGTGTGTGTGTGTGTGTGTGTCTTTGGAACAGCTGCAGAACCCGTCAGCGATCATTTTGGGCTATATCATCAATACTGGGAGACCATTTTTAACCCATTTTCCCACAAAAGGAGATCTTTGTTGATTCTTCCTTCTCTGTTTCTGGCTGATTTTATGCAAAGCAAATCAGGTCCTGCAAGTTACTTTTTAGCAATTCTAATTCATCTAAACATGGACAAATCAGTTAACAAAATAGTATAAGGAAAGCAATTTCTTAAAAACATTTAATGAACAGCAATATACATTTTTATTTTTTTGATTATTTATTTAACAGAAATTTAAATAGCACAGACTCTATGCTAGGCACTATTCTTGGTGCTTTACAGGTATTAAATCATTGAACCCTCTCAACAACCCTAGGAGATGGGAGCTATTCCCCTCCCCATTTCATACATAAGGAGACAGGCACAGGGCGATTATGTAACTCGACAAGGTCACACAGCAAGGAAGAGGTGGATCTGGGATTCAAAGCCAGGCAGTCTATCTCCAGGCGTGGTAGTCTACCAAGAGATAACACCCATGAGCAGTTCTGGTACACGATTGGCCATGCAGCAGTCAATGGCCGTAGCAACTGAGAGATCATTAGTTTTATAAATTCGAGTACCAGGATCACCCCAGAAGATAACTCAAGAACTCTAGATTCTGCAGCTCTTCCATCTTTGTCTGGGCAAATGCATCCAAAATTAGCTTCACTTGGTTTTATTGGTGGGAAGAGGAAGGGATGGCAGATGGGACTCTGAAACAAACCCAATTAAGGTGGAAAGCTATTACATTTGCTCTGGCAAACCCAGGAGCCACCAAAGTGGCAATAAGGCTAGTTTCCCCCTGAGTTGTTTGTGTGTTATTTTTATTTGCAGGAAAAAAAAAATGGTCTTTTTGCTTCCTTTCTTTTGTACTATTAAAAGAGCAAATCTTCATAAACATCCTGTTCCTAGAATGGAAAATGTTCTTTGAGGGATTGCTTTAACTGTAATTGTGTTCAAATGCCCCAGCAAACAATGCCACTTTTTGTGAGCTTTGTGTAGTTTTTAGTAATTTCCCTGGCTCGAATTAGTTCTATTCAGTAAGTGGCTTTTCAGCTGTGCCTTCCGAAGGTAAAATAGATAACCTGGGTGATGACACACCAGATGTCTGAGTGGAAACTGCTCTCAGAGCCTCAGTGTTTTCATCTAGAATATGGGAATGAGAATCTGGACCTTATAAGTATTCATGAGAATCCATAGGATAACAGATATTCGGGACCCCACCGAGCCCCTGGCACTTATTAGCAGTTGACAAATGTTCAATCTCTTTCTTTTGTCTCAGAGAGCTTGTCAGTATGTCAAAGCTTCATGGAATACAAATCCCCTAATTCCCTGAAATTCCCTAAAAAGATGAAGAGGAGGTAGAGGAGGATGGAAGTACCCAGAATCAATGGAAGGATGATTCAGAAAATCATGTTCAACTTCTTATGCCCAGTGACCAGTGGGGTGCATGAGAAATCCAGAGTCCATGGCAGTATGACGTGATGCCATGTGGCCAGAGTGGGGAGAGTAGAGATAGAACAGGCGAGAGTGAAACGAGTTTCCAGAGGTGATGAACAGGGCTTCCTGTTTAGGGCACTTAAGCATCACTTGGGATGTAGCATCACTCAGAAGCCTCTTTTTGTTTTCCTTCTTTCCTTCTATTACGAAGATTTAATTCGCCTACCATAAAGTTCATTCTTTTAAAGCGCACAGTGGATGGGATGGTCTTTTTCTCATCACAGGTGTTCTCTTCCCCTATTCCACTTAATCCTATGAAATTTCCTGTTCTGGGAAGCCTATATATGTTCAAAGTTAAACTGCATGCAATTGTTTGAGATTATGTGTAAGCTATTAGAGCACAGGTCTATCGAGCTATTTTTGAACTTTCCAATGACTGTATTTCACATTATACATTTTCAAACATTGAAACATTTTTCTTTCTTTTCTTTTTTTCTTGAAACATTTTTCAAAGAGGTATGTAGTAGGGTTCTCCACAATCTTCCAGGTCTTGATAAAAGTTTTGGTTTTCTTACCTTGTGATTTCCGGCTATGTAAACTGTATTTTGTACAAAAATTTGACTTGATGCACAAAACTGATTTGGCCATCTGCGTACATTTGTTCTGCAGAATACACAATGTAGAGGAAATGAATAGTTCAAATGTGTATCATTTCTTTCAAAAAATGCACACCTTTAACAAGTTTTTTCAGTTGCCCTATGGTTTTCCTGAATGGCCTGTGGGTTATTAGTAATAAAAATCAAACTTGCCTTGTGAAATACTTGGAATTGTTAAAATGACTGACTCTCCAAACTGGATAGAGATTGAAAGTAGATTTCTGTGAAAACAGAAGGACTTGTATTATTAGTGCTGGAGAAGGTGGTTTAATCACCTCATTTTTAAAGGTTTTTTTTAAAACCCACAATATTTAAATGACTTATTCTAGGCTATTTGCTTAGTTAATAATAGTAGTCGTGCTACATGTGTAGTACTTTAGTCTCCAACTGTTTTTACATGCGTGGTCTTCTGACTTTTAAAACTGGACATTCTTTACTTTGCTTGCTTCAGAAAAGATCTGCAGTTATTTACTAAAGATGCAATTATTGAGTTAGTATGTGAAAATTGAAATTTAAAAATCAAAAACTTTGGAAAAATATCTGTTCAGGCCCTTTGCCCATTTTTAATTGGGTTGTTTGGTTTTTCTGATATTGAGTTGTATGAGCTATTTATATATTTTGGATATTAACCCCTCATTGGTCATATCATTTGCAAATATTTTCTCCCATTCAATAGGTTGTCATTTTGTTTTGTTGATGGTTTCCTTTGCTGTGCAAAAGTTTTTAAGTTTAATTAGGTCCCATTTGTTTATTTTTGCTTTTGTTTCCTTTGCCTTAGGAGACAGATTCAAAAAAATATTGCTACAATTTGTGCCAAAGAGTGTTCTGCCTATGTTTTCTTCTAGGAGTTTTATGGTTTCTGGTCCTACATTTAGGTCTTTAATTCAGTTTGACTCTACTTTTGTATATGGTGAGAAAATGTTCTAGTTTCATTCTTTTACATAGCTGTCCAGTTTTTCCAGCACCATTTATTGAAGAGACTATCTTTTTCCCACTGTATATTCTTGTCCCCTTTGTCATAGATTAATTGATCATAAGTGTATGGGTTTATTTCTCTGCTCTCTTTTCTGTTCCATTGATCTATGTGTCTGTTCTTGTGCCAGTACCATACTGTTTTGATGATTGTAGTTTTATAGTATAATCTGAAGTCAAAGAGTGTGATGCCTCCAGCTTTTTTTTTTCTTCTCAAGATTGGTTTGGCTATTCATGGTCTTTTGTGATTCTACATAAATTTTAGGAGTATTTGTTCTAGTTCTGTGAAAAATGTCATGGAGAAGACATAGAGATGGCCATAGAGATGACATTACTAATCATCAGAGAAATGCAAATCAAAACCACAATGAGTTATCACCTCACACCTGTCAAAATTGTTATCATCAAAAAGACCACAAATAACAAATTTTGCAAGGATATGAAGAAAAGGGAACCCTCCTACACTGTTGGTAGGAATGTAAATTGATGCAGCCACTGTGGAAAACAGTATGGAGATTCCTCAAAAAACTAAAAATAGAGCTACCATATGATCCAGCAATCCCACTCCTGGGTATATATCAGAAGAAGAGGAAAACACTAATACTAAAAGTTATATGCACCCTAATGTTCACAACAGCGTTACTTACAGTAGTCAAGATATGGAAGCAACCTAAATGTCCATCAACAGATGAATGGATAAAGAACATGTGGTATAAAAAAATGGGATATTACTCAATCATTAAAAAAAAGAATAAAATCTTGCAATTTGCAACAACATGGAATGGGAGGGTATTATGCTTAGTGAAATAAGTCAGACAGAGAAAGACAAAGACTGTATGTTATCACTTATATGTGGAACCTAAAAAATGAAACAAATATATGTGGAATCTAGAAAAATGGTTCAGACGAACCTATTTGCAGGGCAGGAATAGAAACACAGACATAGAGAACGGACATGTGGGCACGGGGGTGATGGGGAGGGCGGGATGAAATGGGAGATTAGGTTTGACATAAATACACTACCATATGTAAAATAGATAGCTAGTGGGAATCTGCTGTAGCACAGGGAGTCAGCCCAGTGCTCTGTGATGACCTAGATGGGTGGGATGGTGGGGGAGCGAGGTCCAAGAGGCAGGGGATATATGTATACATTTAGCTGATTCACTTTATTGTACAGCAGAAACTAACACAACATTGTAAAGCAATTATATGCCAATTTAAATAAATGAATGAATGAATGTAACAAAACAGAAACAGACTTACAGATACAGAGAACAAACTAGTGGTTACCAGTGGGGAGAGGGAAGGGGGAGGAGCAAGATAGGGGTGTGGTATCGAGATACAAACTACTCTGTATAAAATAAAAAAGCAACAAGGATATATTGTACAGCACAGGAAATGTAGCCAATAATTTATAATAACTTTAAATGGAGTATAATCTATAAAAATATTGAATCAGTATGTTGAACATGTGAAACATATAATATTGTAAATCAACTATATTTCAATTTTAAAAAATCAAAAACTTCACAGAAGAAGTAGGCATATATACCAAAAGCCTTGGCTAATATGTAAATGGCGATGGAGCATTTGACCTGACTCTTGAGTTTATGGCTTTCTTTGGTTTGGCCATCAAGAACTGGACCTGCTGGACTCAGATTCTGAGAGCCTGAGTTCTGGCTCTGGTCCTACCATAACTCACAAGGGGTTCTGGCCCATGTGTAGATGGGAAGACAGGCCAGCTCAGCACCTCGTGATGCTTACTATTTATCTGAGCAAAGCTGAAGAAATCACAACGCTTAATGATGCACAGATTTCAGGAGATAGGATGTTTATCTGTCTCATTTTAGGTTGGAAACCAATGAAGTTCTGCAGAAATGAGCTCCACTTTTCAGTGTTTAGTTGAATTTTTCACATGCTCCAAAATATAGACTAGCTGGGAGATTATAGATTCCCAGATCTTTTTTTTTTCATGGAAAGTACTTTAGAACCAGTTTATCTATTGTAAACTATGTAGTCTCCTTTTCCACTTGAGTTATTCTGAACCCTGCTCTTTGGAAATAAAAAGTTAAATCTAATTTTATTAAAATGATTGACATTTTATATTACTTGCCTCTTCCTTAATAAGATGTTGTGAAATTATTTTAGCTGAAATATCAAAGTTTGGCATAGTTCAGCCAGCTCAATTTACTAATGTCATTATGTAACAGTTAAGAAATCAGACATAAAAGCATACCAAGTAAAAATTGATTCTACAGGACATGTTCTACCTGCCAACATGTTTACACTGTCATAGAGCTTTAGACTTAGAAGGGATTTTTTTGTTTTTGAAGATTTATAAACTTTAAAAAATAAACTGGCAGACTTCCCTAGCAGCGCAATGGTTAAGAATCCGCCTGCCAATGCAGGGGACATGGGTTCAAGCCCTGGTCCAGGAAGATCTCACGTGCTGTGGAGCAACTGAACCCATGCACTGCAATTACTGAGCCTACGCTCTAGAGCCCAAGAGCCACAACTACTGACCCCGCGTGCTACAACTACTGAAGCCCGCATGCTTACAGCCCGTGCTCCACAACAGGAGAAGCCATCACAATGAGAAGCCTGCACACCGCAACGAAGAGTAGCCCCTGCTCACTACAACTAGAGAAAGCCCACGTGCAGCAACAAAGACCCAACACAGCCAAAAATAAATAAATAAATAAAATTTTTTTTAAAATTAAAATAGGGTTTCCCTGGTGGCGCAGTGGTTGAGAGTCTGCCTGCCGATGTGGGGGACGAGGGTTCGTGCCCCGGCCCGGGAAGATCCCACACGCCGTGGAGCGGCTGGGCCCGTGAGCCATGGCCGCTGAGCCTGTGCGTCCAGAACCTGTGCTCCGCAAAGGGAGAGGCCACAACAGTGAGAGGCCCGCGTACCGCAAAAAAAAAAAAAAAAAAAAAAAAATTAAAATAAACTGGCAATACCTTTACTTTTAAGCACGTTTTCTTAAAAGTTTTAAACAATGAAAGTAGTGGTCAGCATTTTAAAAATCAAGTATCATGGATCATCTGTAACTTGCAAGCCTTTATTTAATTTGTTAGTTGAGCAACTTTCTATGTGGGAAAGACTAGAGTATTTAAATAATATGATGGGGCTTCCCTGGTGGCGCAGTGGTTGAGAATCCGCCTGCCGATGCAGGGGACACGGGTTCGTGCCCCGGTCCGGGAAGATCCCACATGCCGCGGAGCGGCTGGGCCCGTGAGCCATGGCCGCTGAGCCTGCGCGTCCGGATCCTGCGCTCCGCAACGGAAGAGGCCACAACAGTGAGAGACCCGCGTACCACAAAAAAATAAAATAAATAATATGATACCTCACATTTGTATACTGATTAATTCCAAAGATTTAGTCACATGCATTGTAAAAAATTTGAACAATACAGATGATATGGAGCAAAAAGATGAAATTCTTTTTCCATGCCAACCTCACACTTGATCCACCAGTTTCAAGTGTAAAGATGGAGATAAAGGACCACTCTTAACAGTTCAGTGTATACCCTCCAGTTCTTTGTGGAAATACACATACATATTTTCTAACATTCATGTTAGAATGTCTGCAATGTGCTCCTTTATTTTAATGTTATATCATGATAACTTTTCATAGCGATGCATATAATAAACAAATTCATTATTTTTGAGTAAAGAATATTCCATACAACAGATGTAACCTAATTTATTTAAGCATTTTCCTACTGAGGAATGTTTAGACTGGCTCCAGTTTTCTAATATTGCAAATAATACTTTCGATTTGTGGTTCAAGATGGCAGACTGCATACATGAGTTTTTCTTTCCTTCCTCCCAAGGTTGCATCAAAATGACACTAAAGGAATAAGAGAAGGAATAACCTACAACCACCAAAAAAACGTGGGGGGGCATCTATTACATGATTTTAACAAATTTCTGGAACAAATTCTCAAGGGTAGGTGGAAGAAAGTTCACTAATAGAGCAAAGGAAATCACAGCCTAGGTAGCAGAGGAGACTGTGATAAAGTGGGGTTGACCTGCATGCAGAGCCCCATGAGCCTGTGAGTCTGGGGGACAGCAGGTAAAATGGAAAGTGGGAGGGGAGAATGGAGCTGAAAAACAGGGAAACAGTGAAAAAACTTGTATGTGAGCAGGCAGACCCCACACACACGTTCAGAATGCTGGCGCTGACTTCCTCATTCAAAAGGGCGTGGGTGGGAGGATTAGTGCTCCAAGATCTCAGTATTCATTCTGGAATTGGAAAAAGGAGCTGCTGAGTGACTGGTACCCCATCTCCTAGAACTTGGCCTGTTAATAAGCTCAGCCAATGTGTACAGAGTTCTCAGGCAGCCTTCCCACTGCTTTTGTCTTAAATATCAATGGATGATTGAAAATAACATGAATGGACAACCAAGTATCACTAGACATTTTTTAAAAGCCTGAAAGAGAAAACCCAAGATAAATAACTGAAAAAGATGTCTCTAGAAGAAACAGAGCAAATTCTTGGAGAAGAAAACTTGAAGAATGGTTCTTTAACAAGTAGTGCTTCCATGAATATCCTAATACATGTATCCTTTCATACTTACATAAATATTTCTATAGGATAGACTCTTAGAAGTAGAATTTATAGGTCAAATGGAATGAACACTTAAAATTCTGAAAGATAAAGGAAAATTCCTCTCTACATTTAGTTGTATCCATTTATACCCCCACCAAAAGTTCATGAAAGAACCATTTCTCCACACCTTTACCAACACTAAATATTATGAATGTTCTTAATTTTTAGTATACCTTTTTAATTTACATTTCCCTGACCACTCATTTTTGTTATTTGTACTCCCTTCTATGAATTTGCTATGAATTGTATTTGTAGTTTTCTTGCTCATTTTAAGAACTCATATATGTTATGAATAATAACCATTCTCTTCGTGTATGTTTATTCATCTTTATCTTGTGTTTCAACTCTGCTTATGATATCTATTGCTCTGTGGAGAAAATTTTAGTCTTTTTTTAGTCAAATCTATCAATCATATTTTTATGGCTAGTGGATTTTGTCTTACATAGGAAGACCTGCCCACCTCCAACATTACAAAATTATTCTCTAATATTTTCTCCTATTACTTTTATAATCTCTTTTTGTATTTAAACGTTTAACCCATCTGGAATTAATTTTTGTGTGCAGTGTGAGGTAGCGATCTGTCTTTTTCCTAATAGATAGACAGTATTGTCCCAATACTGCTTATTAAATTTCCCTCACTAATTTGAAATGACACCTCTACCATATATTAAATTTAAATATCTATAGATAGACCTGTGAATTCTCAGTTCAGGTCTATTGATCTATCTGTCTCTTCCGCCTTTAGTACCATTTTTTTTTCATTACTGTAATTTCATATGTTTTAAGTTTTTGTAGGTCAACTCTCTGACTCCTCCCAAACGCTTTGTTTTTTCCTAAATTTTCTTGGGTCTTCTTGTACATTTGTTCTACATACACTTTACAAATCAATTTGTCAAAATCTATAAAACTTCTGGTGAGATTTTAATTGAAAGTGCAATAAACTTACGGACTAATTTGAAGAAGAAGAAATTGTCTTCACAATATTGACTTTTTTGATTCCAGAGCATAGTATATCTCCTTGTTTTATGTTCTTTAATAAAATGTCTTTACCTAGACTTTGCTTATGTTTTATTAGGTTTATGCTATAGTTTTTCCTAATATGGGATAAGATTTTTATTCCATTATATTTCCAATTACTCATGCTAATGCATATTAAATCGGTTTATTTATTTATTTTGTACCTGTACACCTGGCTAGACTCTTTTAACAATTCTAATAGAATTGTTTTTCAGTTATTTAATATGGATTTTCTAGGTGGAAAATCGTGATATCTATAGATGATATTAATGTTATCTTCCCTTGAAGTATTCTACCTCCTATTTCTTTCATATGTTGTTGCACTTAGAGACTCAGACCTCTAAAAATTTTTGGAATAACCATACTTATAGTGGACTTCTTTATCATGTTTCTGACAATGGGAATGCTTCTAATAGATGTTTGCTGAAGATTCTGATAGATACCTCTTATCAAAGTAAGGAATTTTCTTTACATAGCTAACTTTTAAGAATTTTTATTGTAATTTGCCCTTGTTTTTGTTTTTGCTCCAGTGACTGATTATCCTTAGTTGTCTATTTACTTTTATAAAGTTAATGAATATTTGCTTATTATAGGTATATTAAGTGGTTTCCTTCAGTTACTGCAGTAGACTGAATGCCCACATCCTTCCCAGATTCATTTGTTGAAACCTCCAAGGTGGTGGTATTGGGAGGTGAGGCCTTTGGGAGATGATTAGGTCATGAGGGCAAAACCTTCATGAATGGGATTAGTGCCCTTATAAAAGAGGCCCCAGAGAGATCCCTGACCCCCTTTCTGCCATGTGAGGTTACAGGGAAAAGAGTCATCTAGGAAGTAGACTCTCATCAGTCAGTGAACCTACCAACGCCTTTATCTTATACTTCCCAGCCCCCAAAACTGTGAGAAATAAATTTCTATTGTTTACAAGCCACCCAGTCTATGATATATTGCTCTAGTGACCCAAACAGACTAAGACACTTACCTTTCCTTAAAATGGAACAAACCTCAGTATGCTGTCAGTCTGCTGTCTGAGAGGTTTCCTCTGAGTGTGTATGGGCAAGTGGCAACACGGAGTAGATACAAAACCACTACCTCCTAGAGGTATGCAAGGATTCAGCAGGATAATAAACATAAAGCTTCTAGCATGGCAAGGGCTTAATTCATAGTTTCCCTTTCTTATCTCAAGGTTCCAATATTTATCAATGACTGCTTAACAAAACTCTACTTTTCCTTGTAATGGCTAAATAGAAAACAGCCTTCTCTTCCACCCATTGCCAGAAGCCTCTAGGATTATGCTGGCTCAAGTGTAAAAATTTGTACCTTTCTTCTTAGACATCAAAAGCCTACCTGATTTAACTTAATTGCTCTAGTTATGTGTGCTTCTGCCCCACCACCCAACAACTGTCTCTCTAGGAGTATTTCCTTCTTCCCAGCAGAACAAAGAAAGAAATGCAAGTGAACACGTGTGTTCAGCATCTCCCCTGTGATGACCTCATTCTAATCAGAAAATGGTTTCCTTTAAACCCACAGACATAGAAAACAAATTTATGGTTACCAAAGGGGAACGGTGGGGGGGAGGGATAAAGTAGGAGTTTGGGATTAACGGATACACACTACTGTATCTAAAATAGATAAACAACAAGGACTTATTGTTTAGCACAAGGAACTCTACTCAATATTCTGTGATAACCTATAAGGGAAAAGAATCTGAAAAGGAATAGATATATACCTGAATCATTGTGCTGTACACCTGAAACTAACACGACATTGTAAATCAACTATACTCCAATAAAAAGAAAAGAAAATGGCTTCTTTGTGGTATAAGCTTATAATCACTTATTTACTCCTTCTACCTCCACCTCAGACTGCATCCAGTGCTTCGAGTGACATTTCTCTGCTCTTGTTCCTATGTCATCTCCACTTCTTGATTTGTCTTCCATTCAGTCCAGCATTGCCCATTGAAATTGCCCTTTGCAAAGCTACCATTTCTGACTGGGATGCTTTTGGACAAGTTTGTTAATGTTTCTGAGATTCCGTTTCCTCATAGGTAAAAGAGAGAAACAGTTCTAATTTCATAGAGCCTTTGACTTCAAATGAGATGTATGTAAAATACCCAGCATCTTAGAGGTACTCGGTAACTGTTAGTTCCTTAATCTTCCTGGGTTACTGGTTCTCACCCTGGCTGCACAATGGAATCACAGGAGGTATAATATTTGAGGTCTATTTGAAATATGCCCATGCCTTCTCCCACCTGCAGTTTTAATAGATCTGGGGCACGGTTTGGGTATCAGGATTTTTTAAGCTCCTAGGTGATTCCAGTGTCCTTTCAGGGTAAAAGACCATTTCCTTATACAGTGGGTCTCAACTGGGGACTATTTTGCCCCCCACCCTGATACCCATACATGTGGCAATATCTGGAGACATGTTTGATTGTTACAACTTGGGTAAGGTTGGGGGTTGCTACTGACATCTGGTGAGTAGAGGCCAGGGCTGGTGCTAAGCATCCTACAATGCACAGGACAGCCCCACAGCAAAGAATTATCCAGCCCTAAGTGTCATTAGTGCTGAGATGAGAAACCCTGGCCAATGCAACCACTAAGATCTCTTTTGGTGCTAAGGTTTCATGGGTCACTTATTTCAGAGTGGTGTCTTAATGATCATGATAAATGTCTAAGGTGCTATTGGAATGACTGTTCTATCTACCATTAAGTTTGCGTTTGTCAGCTCACTCTGAATTCTTAGTTCCCAAATCCAAGCCCTCTCCTTCATTTTACCTTCAGTCTTTCACTCGGTCTGTTGGTTGTGGGGCCCTGGGTTACAGCCCCGTCAACAGAAGTTCCAGCTTAGAACACCTTCCTACACCTTACAACACCTGCCTTTCTGGAATCTGTAGTCCTTGCTTGCTTTCTTAATACATGGCAGAAGAATAAAAGACAGATAGATAAAAGGAAAAGCAAAGAGAGGTTTTTCCTTTGGACTCCCATAGGACTTTGATCATATCTCCAGTTTGGCACTCACCATATTTTATTTTATTGTAATTAATCTATTGTAATTTGTCTGTGTTCTCCCTGTGTACTCCTTGAAGACAAACAGTCCAGACTTAGACCCTCCTTCCCTCAAGTACCCTCCAAGTTCCAGCAACTGGGATGAGTAGTGGGGATACAGAAATCAAGGCAGGCCTTGGCTCTCCTGAAGCCATTTTGGGGGTCTATGCTCAGGCATCCTTAGCCCACCTTGATCACGAGACCTCACTTATGGTACTGGGGTCGTGTGTTACTCGTAGACTGTAGGAATCCTGGGTCTGCCTGCTTCGTGTAATGCAGCACTCTCACAGTGGTGGTGGGCTGGTAGTGTCCTATCAGCATCTGCATTTAGAGCTGAGGATACTGAGCTCAGCCTGGTTGAGAGACTCGCCGAGGGGAACAGTTCGTGAGTGGTGGAGTCAGATCTCAAATCCAGGCTCAGTCCTTGTTCATGACCTACGTATACGCCCGTGGCCATTGGCAGGAAAAACGTATCTGGGGCGTGGAGGAGGACCTGTGCCTTCTCTGCCTCCTCCCTACCGCCATGGGAAGAAAAATATGTTCTAATTCCTCACAGCCTTTTGTCCCCTCCACACTGTTCCATCCCTACCCCCACTATTACTTCAAACTTGCTGACAGTCATTTGGCCTACCCTCATGTTGAAAATCCCTGGGCCAGCTTGCCAGAGTTATGTCTTAGCCACTAGACTTTCACCATCTGCCTCAACAGCGGTCTTCTGAAGCTAGCATCTAAAAGAATGTTCAGCTCTTAAAAAGTGTGGAGCATTTTGGAGAAATGAAACACCATGTAGTTTTTTTTCTCCTTTTTAAAAAATTGTGGTAAAATATATATAAACATAAAATTTATGGTTTTAACAGTTTTAAGTGTATTCTTCAGTGGCATTAAGTACATTCATGATGTTGTCCAACTACCACCACTTTCGGAACTTTTTTATCATCCCCAAAACTGTACTTAATAAACACTAATTCTCCATTTTCCCCTATTTCAAACCCCTGGTAACCTCTATTCTACTTTATGGCTCTTGAATTTGCCTATTTTAGGTAACTCATACAAGTGGAATCATACAGTATTTGTCCTTTTGTGTCTGGATTATTTCACTTAGCATAATGTTGTCAAGGTTCATCCATGTTGTAGCATGTGTCGGAAATTAATTCCTTTTTACGTATCTACCACATTTTTGTATCCACTCATCTGTTGATTGACATTTGGGTCGTTTCCACCTTTTGTCTATAGTGAATAATGCTGCTGTATAGGTATCTGTTTAGTCCCTGCTTTCATTTCTTTTGGGTATATACCTAGGAGTGGAATTGCTGGGTCATGTGATAATTCTATGTTTAACTTTCTGAGGAATTGCACAACTGTTTTCCACAGTGGCTGCACCATTTTCTATCCCCACTAGCTACGCGTGAGGGTTCCACGTTCTCCACATCCTCACCAACACTTCAAGTGTGTTTTTAAAAGGGTATTTAAGCAGGTGATATGACATAGTCTGCTTTCAAGCATCAGGAAAGGCTGCTGAGATGGGCTTTGTGACCCTTCTTGGTTACCTGTTACAGGTAGTGGCAGCCCCAAGAAACATCTCAGAGTGATATCCTGATTCGCGGCTGGAGGTTCCTCATCAATGCTGGCACACAAGAGAGGGTGATCCTTGAGCATTTGGTTTTTTATTTGGATTCAGTTCTTGCCTTCTCTTCAGCAACAGGCTTTTATGATTCCTGTCTAAAACCAAATCTTGGCCAAAGATCCCGTGCCAGAGAGACAGTGGAAAGATGCTGTTATTTGTTTGAGCACTCCTAGACTTAATTTTGCATTACATACTTTCCACCTGGTGTCTGACAGCACTCTTCCCTTTGATTTAGGAAAGCTCTGATGTCCTTGCGTCTGTTTACATGGGCTTTCTTTTTACTTTTACAGTCGCTCTGCCTTGAAGAGCTTTCAGAGATGCTGGAACCAATTCTGCCCCACCTCCTTATGCTCCTTGTGTTTTCACATTTTCTACTTTTTAGTTAGTACCTAGTTGCCTGGAAATGTAAGACTGAGTTTGCCTCTTTGTACTTGGATTTGCCTTTTGTTTTGTGGGGAGGAGTTAAGCTGAGATTTGCCTTTGTTTTTAATTATATCATCTGTCTCAGACATACGCAAAGCACCCACACGTGCTTTTTTGCACCGAATGGGATGCTTTCCTCAAATGCAGGAAACAGCTGTCGAGCAGGCTGGGTCTTAGATTTTTATGGAAGTGGTTTGACAGCCCTGTCCCTTCAGGGAGAATAACATTATCTCCCAGCAGCACCTGCAGACAGCATCTTCAGCAGGGCTGCTAATCGCTCCAGGTCTCCTACCTGGATTAGGGTAATAGCTCAGAACCCATTATCTGTGCATCCAGCATCGATAAAGCTGTCCTCAATCCATCCACTCCCTAACCCACTTGGAAGTGCCTCTAAGCCTTCCCTCTTTGAAGCAGAGTTTGGCTTTTTGCGGTGTGTTAGATCACTGAGCTTCCACATTAGGGAATTAATACAAGTTAAGCCTCAAGAAGAGATCTCTAAGGTTTAAACGACATTTAGTAAATATAGTTGACTTAAGGAAAGAAGCAACAGCTGAGAAAAACCATAACTTCCAGACTTTCTTTCTTTTTTTTTTTTTTTTGGTGGTACGTGGGCCTCTCACTGCTGTGGCCTCTCCCGTTGCGGAGCACAGGCTCCAGACGCACAGGCTCAGTGGCCATGGCTCACGGGCCCAGCCGCTCCGAGGTATGTGGGATCTTCCCGGACCGGGGCACGAACCCGTGTCCCCTGCATCGGCAGGCGGATTCTCAACCACTGCGCCACCAGGGAAGCCCCAGACTTTCTTAACCAGCAGCTGAGGCTGCCCATGCTTTGCCGCTCCATTGTCAGCACTGTCTTCGGAAGGTCCCCTACTTTCTCTCAAGAGAAATGGGAAATCTGCCTTCTAGGATGGTCCCCCTCTACGCTCCAGGAGAAACTGAGCACGCTTTTCCCTTCTTGCATTAAGTAGAGCTCCAGTCAGATTCTGCTCTTTCTTTAATCATTTAATTCTTGCTAATAAATCCCTGAAGGGGTGAGCTTTGAAGATAAAGTTCTTTTCTGCTGCTAGTTGTGGGCTGCCTCTATTAGCTCCCATCCAACTGTTTTAGCTAAGCTTCAACAGCTCTTGAAAGAACTTTCGGCATCTCCTAATTCTATTCGATCCTTTTCCCAAGCCAGACACTATTCCTTGAATCAGAATCATGTACATGTCAGTGTGGGAGAAGTCTACTTCTGTCTGAATTGAGTCGATATCCATGTCCTTAGAAAATATACATAGCCCTACTCTTCCAGCTTCCTTTGTGCCTGAGAGTCATACTAATATTTATTTTGCTTTTCGGGCAAACTTTGTCTCCTTGATCAATATTTGTTTCTTCCTTAATCTAGTAGTTCTATAATCTGATTAAGTAAAACATTGCTCTTCATCTGACTTGATATTCATGCAAAATAATTAAGCATTTTAATGAATATCTATAAAGCACACCCCCTCTGTGCAATGCAATACAGAGATGTGAAGCTGTGGTCCCTGCCCCCGAGGCATTTACAGTCTGTTTGAGAATCCTTTGAAGACTTTGATAAAGAGACCCACTAGAGCATGGACTTGAGGATATGGGGAGGGGGAAGGGTAAGCGGTGACGATGTGAGAGAGTGGCAGGGACATATACACACTACCAAATGTAAATTAGATAGCTAGTGGGAAGCTGCCGCATAGCACAGGGAGTTCACCTCTGTGCTTTGTGACCACCTAGAGGGGTGGGATAGGGAGGGTGGGAGGGAGGGTGACGCAAGAGGGAAGAGATATGGGAACATATGTATATGTATAACTGATTCACTTTGTTGTAAAGGAGAAACTAACACACTATTGTAAAACAGTTATACTCCAATAAAGATGTTAAAAAAATAACTATGTCAGAAAATGAAAGTTGCAAAATTTAACATTCTATTAAAGTAATTGTATATTAAATATATATTTTTTAAAAAAAGAGACCCAGCACTACGGGAGTGCAGAGGATGGAGACATTACTTCTAACAGAATAATCTGAGGAGGAACATGGAGAGACGCTGTTGAAACTGGGCTTTTAGTACAAGGGTTGGCAACCTGTTTTGGGAAAGGGCCATTTAGTAAATATTTTATGCTTTGCAAGACATTTGGTCTCAGGTGCAGCTACTCTGCCATCATGGCAAGAAAACAACCATAGACAATAGGTGTTTGAGTAGGCATGGCTCTGTTCCAATAAAACTTGATTTACAAAAAAGGCAGTTGCCAAAGTAGGCCTCCATGCTGTAGTTTGCCAACCCCTGTTTTAGAGAATGAGTAGACCTTTATCAGAAGAAATAGGAAAAAGAACATTCAGTCCAAAGAAGCAGCATGAGCTAAGGTTCAGAGAAGGAGGTAATGTGAGACATGTCTGGACGCAGTGTCTTCTAAGAACGTGAGGGTGACATTGAATTTGAGGCTGCAAGTGTAGGATAAGGCCAGACCGTGGAAGACCTTTCATCCCAGACTCCATCCTTTGGATTAATGTTTGAGCAGTGGTCAGCCACTGAAGATGTGGGGCTAGAGGAGGGTTGTGACAGGATCATGCCTCTATTCTCAAGGTATTTTGTGGGGCAGCAGGAGGGAAGGAAGAGAACGAAGAGCAAGCATTTCAGAAAGGCCAGGTCTATACCAAGAGCCATAGGACAGGAACTGACTAGTAAACAAAGATATTGGTGTATATCAGTGGACTCCATGACTCCAAACAATAAACTGAACCTTAGAAAACCAGAGCTTATGTATGTGTGTCTTTAACAATGACTGTAAGTGTCTCATTATACAAAAACATACTATCCACCAAAGCATTGATAGATCCTGGAATGATAAAGTGCATTTGGCATTTTGAGATGATCTGGAGCAAATGAGAGTAGAAGGCACTGATGAGTAATTTCAGGAATTGGAAATTTAAGTGATCGATCCTACTTAATAAAAAGGAGAGCGGGGACAATACACAAAGGGAAATATAAGTTGCATTTGAGAGAAGCTAAGTAAGTCTCTTTTCTTGTCTCTAAAGCATCTCTCTTGAAACAGCCCAGTCTTTCCTTCCTTGTTGGTGAGTTCTAAGGATACCAAAGCCTAATGGTTATCTAGCTCTTTACCCATGACAATGACCTGATCCTCACAGCCAGTTCCCATCGGGCAGCAGAGATCCTGTCCCCATCCTTCATTAAGGCTTTGCTTAAACAGAATTCCTCTATTTTTAATGATCCCTCACAAGTCATATATTCCATAAATTCCCAAAATTGCTGCAAGAAGACCAATATTAACCCTTAAGATAAAATTTTGTTAGTTCGCTGGAAATCTGTTCATCAAAGAAAAAGGAACTAATCAACTAACTTAAGATTTCTTCTGAATGAATACTCCACATTATGGTTAGCCTTTCCTTTACTTACAAACATGTGAATGGCTAAGACTAACTTGGAATTTTCAGAAACATTCATAGTTACCGGTTTCACTGGCAAAAGTACCCAAAGTACAAAGTCGCAAACATTTCAATACGAGCAGAATTGTGCAGGTTGTGAAATGCAACTTTCTGGCTCTGTGGCCTTTCGTCGGTTATCTGACCTCTCTATATATCATTTTCTTTATCTGTAAAATGAATGGACAATAATGTTTATCTCCTAGGACTTTTGGGAAAATTAGGTAAGATACTACCAGTAAACCACTCATCACAAGGAATGGCACAACATACTTATTCAACAAGTATCAGATGTTATTATTGCTATGCTTATTGTTGTTACTATTATACAAACTAGTCCAGAATTATATGATTATATATTTGCTCTTTGAGATTTTTCTGGACAAGAAATACCCTTCCACAAGCAAAGACTTTTTTTCTAACCATACCAAGCCAATAGTGGAGTCAAAGTTTTATGGCACATGCTTTTATAATAATTGACAGTGAATTAGATCTTAAGGGCTGTTTGGATTGTATCCAGCCCATGTGATGTCCCTCATGGAGCTCATTGGCTTGAGGTGTTACGAAGATGTTCATAGATGCAAACAGAAGTTGATCAACACTTATATTTTTTTTATTTTTATTTTTTTTATTTATTTTATTTTATTTTATTTTTTTGTGTGTGTGGTATGCGGGCCTCACTGTTGTGGCCTCTCCCGTTGCGGAGCACAGGCTCCGACGCACAGGCTCAGCGGCCATGGCTCACGGGCCCAACACTTATATTTAAGGTCTGGGCAGGGATCAAGGGTTGGGCTTATTTATTTATTTATTTATTTATTTATTTATTTATTTACGGCTGCGTTGCGTCTTCGTTGCTGCATGCGGGCTTCCTCTAGTTGTGGCGAGCAGGGGTCTGCTCTTCCTTGCAGTGCGTGGGCTTCTCATCGCAGTGGCTTCTCTTGAGGCGGAACATGGGCTCTAGGTGCGCAGGCTTCAGTAGCTGTGGCACGTGGGCTCAGTAGTTGGCGCACGGGCTTAGTTCCCGGACCAGGACTCGAACCGTGTCCCCTGCATTGGCAGGCGGATTCTTAACCACTGTGCCAGCAGGGAAGTCCGAAGGATTGGGCTTTTAGATGTTCTGTTTTTAGTATGAATGCTGACTTTCTATTTTGTGATGTGTTTTTTAAAATGTTCAGCCATGGCTCAGAGACCCACAGAATAGTGAAATGTCTGCTGTGAGCATAGGGAACTCTCATAGAAACATAAACCCTCAGTGCTGGTCAGCATGGGGGACCTCAGAGCCGCTGTGACACAGATCCCTCGTGGAGGGATGCAGACGTGTTTCAACCCAAGGTCCTTTCGGACCTGCTTAATTGATTACAATGAAATAAGTTTAGCTTTTCACCACAGACCTTTATTCCATCTTCTCAAAACACAAATGGAGAAGAAATGCATGTTTAAGGATGGAAAGCCTGACCTCTGGCCAGAACCATCAGCTGGCCTAGTACTTATTTTTTGTTAAATAAGCTTTTTATTGAAGTATTAAGTGTAAATATGTAGGAAAAGTCCTCAGTTCAGATTTGTACAGCTTTGATGAATTTTCACAAAGTGGACACACACTCATGTAACTAGTACCCAGATCAAGAAATAGAACTTTATTGGCGTTCCAGGAGGGCCCTGCCCCCAGTCACCTCCAAAGGAACTACTACCTTTACTTAACACCATAGATTAGTTTTGTCTGTTTTTTTTAAAGCCTTATATAAATATGGAATAATACAGCATATACTCTTTTATGTCTGGCTTGGGGGCATAGGGGTCTAAACATTTTTACACTTAACTTGGAGAATAGTATAAAATGTGATTATAGATTTTTTTTCCCCCTAATATTTAGCCAATTTTCCAACCCAACATTTTGGATAATTTATTTATTTAACATTGGAATGTTTAGAATGTGCTACATCCTCATATTTATCCTAGGTCTATTTCATGGCTGCTTACTCTGTTCCATTTATCTGTCAAATAAACTCCGTACCACATTTTGACTGTTGCAGCTTTAAAATGTGTTTTAATATTTAGCATGGCAAGTCTCTCCTCTTTTGCTTCTTTTTTTAACACCATTTAAGATAATCTGGGGTGTTTGTATTCCAGGTGAATTTTGGAACCATTTTGTCACATTCAAAAAAAAATACTACTGGTGTTTTCTTGTGATTGTGTTAAGTTCACTTGATAAACATCTATTGAGCACTTACTGTGTGCCAGGCTCTGTTCTAGGCGCTGGGAATACTGCAGAGAAGAAGGGCACACCCCTGCCCTCATGACAGTTACTTTCTAGTGGGGGAGATGGGAGACAAAAAAGCAAAAAGATCATTTCAGATGGAGATATGTGCTATAAAAAAAGAAAAAAGGGGAAGTGGAGAACAAGTGGCTGGCTAGAGGAGCAGGGTGCTGTCTGAGTTCAGTGGTCAGAAAAGGTCTCTCAAAGGAGGTGACACTTGAATTGGAACCTGCATCCTGTCTAGAATGTACCAGATCTATACATCAATTTGAGAGTAATAGACATAATTAAAACATCCAGCCTAAGAACGTAGCATTTATTTCCATTTATTCAAATAGTTTACATCTGCCAGTAAAATTTTGATATTTCTCATGTAGATTCTCTGCATTTCTTGTGAAGATTGGTCTTAGGTATTTAACTGTATTTTGCTGTGGTATAATGATGATGATGACGATGATGGAGAATGAAATCTGTTCCTAACCTATCTTCAAATTGTTATTATCAGTATTCAGGAAAGCTATGGATTTCTTACGTTTACTGGCCACTTTATGAACTTCTGTTAATTCTGAGTATTTTCAATTGGTCCTCATGATTTTCTAATGATATAATCATATCAGATAGAAATAATGACGATGTTGCCTTCTTCTTTCCAACAGTCATACCTCGATTTCTTTTTCATGATATATTACCAAAAGTTTACCAAAACTTCTAAAACAACTGTTAGTGAGTGATAGCAGACATCCTTCACCTATCTCTGACTTTCATGCGAATACCTCTAATTTTCACTATCATGAAAGATAAATGTATGCTCAATAAATATTTTAAATTAATGTATGATTACATGCTTATTATCAGGTTGAGAAAGTCTGTTTCTAATTTTATAAATGTTTTTTTACCAGGATGAGTTTTAAATGTCATTTTTGGCAGCTATTTAAATTATTTTTTCCTAAAAATTTCCTATATTAAATCATTCTTGCATTCCTGGCATACAACCTTCTTCATCTTGCTCGGGGATTCTTTTACTCTTCTGTTGAATTCAGTTTGCTGGTACCTTACTTAGGACTTTTAAAATCTATAATTCATCAGTAAGACTGGCCTATTGCTTTCATTTTGTGCCACTTCTCTGAAACTTAGGTTAGATTAGCTTTCCAATTTTTATATTCTCTGGAAAGGTTTATAACATTACCTAGTCCTTTAGGTTTTGATGGAAACGCACCAATAAAAAACATCTGGCTCTGGAATCTTTCTAAAAGAAATTATTTTTGGTAACTCTTAAACATTCGTTTACGGTTACTAGACTGTCATGAGTTTCTTTTGTTCATCTTAAGTCAATCTGGTAATTTTTTTCATATAGATTTTTCATGGAGAGCTTCGAATGTCATAGTATAGAATTACATATAGAATTCACTCATTATTTAAATGTCCCCTGATGTATTGTCTATTTTTAGTTGTGATACAGTTTGAGGGGCTTTATGGCTTTTTTCTTTATCAAGTTTGCTTATTTAAAAAGTACAAACATCCAGTTATCAAATAAATAATTTGTGAGGAGGTAATGTACAGCATGGTGGCTGTAATGCCTGGCACACCTAAAAAGTGGCTTACTCTTTACCCACTGACCATGTTAAAGGAAAATTCTACCAGCACACAGATGAACAGTAATCAGGACAATGAATAGTCACATGCTGTGCCTATTAACAGGCACCAAAGCTGGACTCATTCCTCATTCCAAAATTTAGTTGAGAAAAGTTTCATAGTCAATTATGAGCATAGTGCTAGATGGTGGCTAGTAAGCCCTAGGGAATAAAAATTAAGCTACCAACTTCTTACTAGGCGTTCATTTTCTATAATTGCATGTTCTTTAGAAGTATTTATAGTCCACCTCTTAATGTTTGTTATGGTCTGCTATTTTATTTTTTTATTTTTATTTTTTTGTGTGTGTGGTATGCGGGCCTCACTGTTGTGGCCTCTCCCGTTGTGGAGCACAGGCTCCAGACGCTCAGGCTCAGCGGCCATGGCTCACGGGCCCAGCCGCTCCGCGGCATGTGGGATCCTCCCAGACCGGGGCACGAACCCGTGTCCCCTGCATCGGCAGGCGGACTCCCAACCACTGCGCCACCAGGGAAGCCCATGGTCTGCTATTTTAAATAAGAATTTTATTTTATATGAAAATGTATGCTGATATGCTTTAATTTTTCAAAGTTGTGGGATCTTGGCTGTTTGGGCCAAGAGGCCATAAGCAGGGCATCATTGCTTCCTTCTGAAAGCACTCTCTGTTTAGGAAAAGCCCATCAGAGACAATGAGCTCGCAAACTAACCTTAAAAACTAACATCTCAGAAACTGATCTGTGTCAACCATCAATCGGTCAAAAATACTGGAGTGCTTATATACAAGTTACACTTATTCATTCACTTTTCTTTCATTTATTCACTCATTCAACAGACGTTTATTGAGAGTCTGTTACAAGCCAAGTCTGTTTTAGGCTACAGTTGTGACTTCAGTTACAGCTTCTTATAAATGTTTGTTTTGTTCACATGTGCTCGTAAGTATTCTATATAATTATTTCTTCTACCTTCCCTTTTGATAATAAAAGCTCCTTGAGTGAAAATCTGGATTTTCCCTTTTCTTCATGTTGCTCCACAGTTCCCAACTGGACACTCCACATGGAAAAAAGTGCTTGGCTCATGACTTTGATTTACTGACTGGTGGGAGGCCTTTATAATCCAGTCTTCTGTCTTAAGGCCTATCCAGAATTCCTCCCTTAATTTTCCTATCATTTCCAAAGGTTGCAAAGAACATTTTCCTTTCTGCCTTTAAGGGTTTGTGTAGAATTACCAGGACCCAGACTTCACCCTAAAGATGAGTGTATTTGCATACTCAAATGAAGTGATCCTGAGGTAATATTCTGAATTGCGTCCTAACTTTTAAAGAGGCTCCGTATTGCATTTGATTCATAAAACTGAAAAGTAAAATGTTAATGTCTAAAAGTGTTATTCCAGGTAATAAAACCTGTTCCCAGCCTTGCATAATCACTTCCAGCCCAGTCGACAAGCTTATTAGCAGAAATAATGGAGGGGAAAGGGAAATTAAAACTTTTATAATTAAAAAGAATAACGCTTTTATTAAGTTACCTGTTTATTACCCATGGTTGTTGGGTTTTCTTTTTTTCTTTTTGTGAGCTGCCTATAATTTTTAAAAACCTACTTTTGAGGGCAAAATGTTAACATCTTGGAATAATCATTGCCCATCTGTTATTATTTATTTATTTTTAGTCATTCACTCTGACATTTCCATTCCCAGTTGTGATGTTCCAGAGCCCCGTGCATCTGACTCTTCTCGGAGCAGGACCGTTTGTTTACCTGCTTCCTAGCCATCTCCACCCACGAGATAACGCCCCTGAAAGTCTTTTGTCCACCTTTGGGTGTCAGGCAAGTGCCAGGGATCCTCTGCTCTGAAGCTCTGCCCATTAGGCCCTGCAGGGATCTTCAGTTTACTTCTTCCTCACTGAGATTCTGATAGATAAACAGTAGGTCTAAAATGTGACCCCAAAATAACCATCTTCCTGCTGGAAGTTTCTACAGAGTGTTTTTAACCCTCAAAAAGCGTTTTATCCTCATGTGGGTGTGTGTAGTCAGACCAAGGATGGATTTCGGAGCTGGCGTGCCCTTCTGGCTCTGGAAGCCACCACCCGGTTCCTCACGGTGCTCGGCACCTCTGGGCTTCTGCAAGCAGCATCCAGGAAGGGGCCGTGGAGAGAGTCCCGGACTCGGAGCCTCAGTCAATCTTTGAATTCCGTGGCCACCACTGGGCAGCTCTGTGATCTTGGGCACATACTGTGAACTCTGTGCATCTCCTTCTCCTGACATATAAAGTAGGGATGACAGAAATGAGATAGTTGTATAAAGCTGCCTCCAGATACGAAGTAAGCTTCGTTTTCTTGCCTCTGCCCTCAGAATTATCATAAAGTCACTGACTTCCTGAGCCAGGAAGGGGAGCCAAGAGCATCCAGGCTTCCCAATGAGAGAGTTATGTGGCCTGAGCACCAGGAACCTGGGTTATCCTCCAACCCCCTGCCTTGGGCAAGCTCTGTTACCTGGGGTGAGTCTCTGTGACTCACCTGTTTTCTGATCCATAAAGTGGAGCTAATACTGTCATCCTTGTTGAGGCCAGTGAGTGTCTATAAAAGGACTAGCATCTCATCTGGACCAGGGAAGGGATTCTCCAGCTGTTATTTCCCTCCAGGTTGGGTTCAGAGTCCAGAATCCTATCTGGAGCTCTCTGGACCACTCTCCCCAGCTTCCCTGAACACAGACAGAGCCAGAGTGACTTCCTCACGGGGCTGGCTCCTCCACCCCAAACAGTTCTGATTGCTCAAAAGTACTTTCTATTTAACCCAAATCTGCTTCTTCAAACTTCCCACCCGTAATCCATAAAATGGAATAAATGCCCCAAGCCTTTCTCCAATTAAGGTGTTTTGTTTTTTTTTTAAATCCCAATGGAATCAGGTTCAATTAAGCATGGAAGTCGATCTTAAAAGGAAAAAATAAAAAGCCAGCCAGAGGGATCTTTGCAGAAGACCATCCTTGCCCTTCATCTTGGCCCTGGTGGTGTAAATGGTTTTGTGATGGATGGGCAGTTACTTCTGTGTGTTCTCTGAGCCTCCCATTTTCAAGACTACTTGGTGGAACTGACCTCTTCGGAGTCCCTCTCTGGAATTGCTGAGCATCAGTTCAGAATCCTTGCTGAGAAGCTGGGGTCCCAGAGGAGCTGTAACTCCCACTCCTCCTCTCCTAGGATGGTGCTAGAGTCTATATTTCTAGATTTTCACGAAGTTGCTTAGCAGGGTGGGAGCCAGGGGTCAGCACACACGTCAGAGGGGGACACGGGGACTTGAGTGCCACCATCAGCCAGCTTCAAGTAAAATTACAAGGAGGCAGAGTCGTGTTGATACTTTCCTGTGGTAAGCAGAATAATGCTGTCCCCCAAAGAATGTTCACATCCTATTCCCTGGAACCTGTAAACATGTTAAGTTACATGGTAAAGGGGAATTATGGTTGCAGATGGAATTAAAGTTTCTAATTAAAACCTTGTGATGGGGAGATTATCCAGGTAGGTCCGATGTAATCACAAGCGTTCTTGTAAATGGAAGGAGAAGGCAGAAGAGTTGTAGTCAGAAATTTGAAGGTGCTTCATGGCTGGTTTTGATGATGGAGGTAGGGCCACGAGCCAAGGAGTGCAATGAAGACAGCTCTAGGAAATGGCAAAGGCAAATGTAATCTCCCCTAGAATTTCTATAAAGGGACATCTGCCAACACCTTGATTTTAGTCCAGTGAAACCTATTTCAGACTTCTGACCTCCAGAACTGCAAGAGAATAAATGTGTGATGCATTAAGCCACCAAGTTTATAGTAATTTGTTACAGCAGCAGTAGGGAACTAATACACCCCCCTTCTTTCATTATCCTGCTTCCCGCTGTGGGTGTATCGTACTTCACTGTCACCTGCCTGGAGACCGTGACTGCTAAGGTGTTAACTCATCATTAAGAGGCAACTTGCCTGGAGAGGAAAGAGCACAGACGTTGGATCCAGGCAGGACTGGATTGAGTTCCAGTGCCATCACTTCCTGGTTGCACAGCCTCAAATTGCTTCATGGGCTTTATTATCCTCATCTATGAAATGGACATCACGAAAGGATTAAACTGCTGAAGGTTCTCTTTGTGGAGTACCTGGCACCTAGTGGACTCTCAGCATATGGCCTCTTTTACTAATGACTCTGGGAAGCGTTTCTCTTTATTTAGAGTGTAGGAGATCAACGTTCTCTCCTCTGTACAGCACTGGGGAGCCTGGCTCCAGGGATTCCTAGTGACACCACTGGAGGTAGTTGGACTCTCGCAGCTGGACACTGTCTTCTCCAAGGACAGCTAATACGTGAAGACTTGGCACAGCATGTCTCCTTGGATGTCAGAACCAACCAGCCATCAAGATTCCCAAAGATCACGCCAGCCAGGTGAAAGCCTTGAGTAACCTAAAATGGCAGTGTGGTTGGGCTAGAAAGTTTAACCTCTCCACGAGGGACCACAAAATTCCAGCTGGGACGTTCACCAAAAGTAACAAGAAATCACAGGGGCGTGTTCTCTATTGAGTGACCAGAGCCTCTGTAGGGCCAATTTCTCATATAATTTTAAGACTGAAAAAATACCAGGACATTGATATATACAAATGAGGGTTCCAGAACATTCAGGCACAAACTGATAAAAGACACATGGGGATAGATGCACATGGAAGAGAACGTTTGAGTCTAATTTTGATTTTTCCATTATTCTAAACTGAATCGCTGTTATGGGTTTCAAGAATTATAGAGATTATTAGGTCATCTTACTGGAATTTTACTCCCAGGCCATCCTTCAAGATAGTTCAGGACTTTTTTTTTTCCCCCCTTTTTACTTTGCTGGATGCCAAGGGGATTTACCTAGACAAAAGCTGTATTTTATGGCAGGACACATATTCTTCCACTGGAGATTTTTTTCATTCACTGGGTTGTAAGATTTAGCTCTGCAGTATGCTGGGAGCTACCAGTGAGCTGGAGGTCAGGAGCCGGCCATGGTGAACTCAGCTCAGCTGTCAGAGCCTGTCTTTCCAGCTGGCCACCCCTCAGTCTCCTGGTCTCCTCTTCTGTGCTTGGGGGATTGGACGGCAATATCCCTGAGTTCACGTGTTGCTCTGACATCTGAGGGTATCTTAGAGAAGCAGCAGGAGAAAGTGGGAAGAGGAGGAATGGCACTGAGGTGCCTGCAGATAAGAGTCACTGGCTCTATTACTGGCAGTAAGAAATCCTGCACCACACCCTGGTATCTGGTGGGACTCATGTTCCAGTGAAGACAATTTGGCAAATGCTGACCTGAGTGATATTTAATATTTAAAAGTATCTTTGAAGTCATTGAGTCAACTTTATTTACAAGTCACTTTCCTGGAATTACAATTCCATAAAACTTCCGACTGGGCCAAGAATATAAACGTCAGGAAGAGAGAGCAGTGTCCTAAACGGGTAATGGGAGTGAATCCAAAACTGGTTTTGAAGAGACACAAAAATATCTCAAATTTCTGGCTGTGGTTCTAGACGTTTAGGTTTGTTTGTAGACTGAATCAACCATGATGTTAACTCACTATTAATTTCAGGATATGGGGATGGTGGAGGGAAGTCCAGCCTATGGAAAAGGAAAAATCAGGAAAACCTCTTAGCGGGTAGATATTTCTCATTGCTACCAAAGGATCAGAAGGCGGAAAACATCCCTTAGCAGGAAGTATTTGTGGGGTGGTCCAGACATGTTCTCTGGTGGGGCAGCAGGGCAAGGAAATCCAACTTCCATGATCTGTCTCCTTGTGTCCACTGGCAACAAAAGATCTTGAACTGGAGGGAGAGGTGGAGGAGCAAAGCTTGGGTTGAAGGTGGGGAGGAGAGGGGCATGGGAAGAGCTTTCAGATGAAGCTTGATCCCTGGTGAAGAATCTGAGGACTCTTGAAAAGCCATCAGCCACTGAATGGATTTTCACTTATGTTCTAGTGACTTGATCCTTCTTGTATTATCACAAGCAATTAATCTCTGAATGTTTAGATCTCTCCTCTGTCTGTTTTTTCTTTGTATTTTATTTTTCCCCACAATAGAGATTTCCATCTGGTTAGCTTTTCATCAGTTGCCTCCAGATCACTGTTTCTGATGACTTTTAATAAAAGTCTGATGTCCTTTAAGCATGACTTCGGGTCATCACATTTTCTTTTAACATGGTTAAGCTTTTCAAGAATTATGCGTTTTCCTTCAATTTGTTCAACATGTTTCCTAGCGGCTTATTTTTCCCTTCCTCTCTATGGTTTAACCGAAATTTTTATTGAAATAATTGTGGATTCACATGCAGTTGTAAGAAATAATACAAATATTATTTCAGGTTTTAACTAAGTGAAAACTTCTGCTCCCAAACAAAGGAGCCATTAAAAACTTTTTTAAAAGTCTAACGATGGCTGCCCATATTATGGTGTCCCAAGAAAAAGTGCGGATATCCTAAATTTAGGTTTTCAGGATGTGCTACCACAACTGTGTATAACTTCGTCAGGAGAAGCCTGAAGCACAAATCTGAGGACGTCCATAGCCCCGTCCTCGTGCCAAGGACCACCCCAGTAGACCCTGCAGGACCACAGCAAACCACACAGAACACCCACGGCATCCACCTGGGACCCAGGTGCACCTGGCGGCCAGGAAAGCCCATAAGTGGAGCCAGTCTAGAGAGGCAGAAAGATACAATATAGAACGAGCATGTGCATAGAAATGGCCAGGTACCCTTGTCTCTTAATTTAAACTTTTCCTTTGGTGCCTCTTGAGTTCATATCCCATTCACTATCCTCATATCTCCCTTCTTCCAAAATCCCATGAAACACATGTATATCTTTTTTTTTTAACATCTTTATTGGAGTATAATTGCTTTACAGTGTTGTGTTAGTTTCTGCTGTATAACAAAGTGAACCAGCTATATACATATGTGTATCCCTATAACTTAATGAGTTATTACAAAGTAAAGAACGGTAAATCTGCCAGTCACTAGAAGCCCCTCCACATGCCCTGTCCCAAGCTCTGCTCCCTCCCTCCCCCTCCTAACTTGTAGAGAAATCACTTCCTTGCACTTATTTATAATTTTATTGCCCAAGTGGTCATCCTTGGATCTCATGGTTCAGTCTTGCCCACTTTCAATTAGGTCCTTTAAACCTCTCTTCACCTGCGGATTCTCTCTTCTCTTCTTTTCTTTATGAGTTACCTGTTGAGGACGCAGGGTCATTGATTGTCATGTAAGCCGTGGTGGTGAGTTTTGGTGATTGCAGAGTCACTCTGCAGTTTAGTATGTTCCTCTGTCCTCTCTATTTTCTGCCAGTTGGCAGTTGGATCGGAGGCTAGATCAGAGTCAGGTACAGTCCCCCAAGTGAGACATTAGTCCATATGTTGATCTCTCTAGAGTAGATCAAGGTCAGTAAAGAGGATGGAAGACTGCAGCTTCTCGCCTTCAGAGACCCCCTCCAATCCCACTCCTGAGTCTGCTGCCTGCCCTTGTCATTCCAGGAGAGGGGCCCTCCTAGACCTGGAATGTCCTTGCCCCAAAAGAAGGCAGACCCACAGCTCTGTGAAGGCAGGGGACAATCTCACAAAAGGAAGATTGGGCCTCTGCTATCCCTCCTGCCATCCTGGGGCCCCCTCATGAAGGGAGAGGTGGTGGCGACCACAACAGAAGCAGTGAGAAGGTGGCCTGACCTCCACCCTGCCCTAGGGTCACAGCCCCAAGTCTGGGAACAACTTCAGCCCCTCACACTCAGGAGCCAGCACACATGCTACATTCCTCTTCCTTCACAAGGGAGAAGAATAGCTTTGGAACCAAGTTCAAATCCCTGCTTTGCACCTTGGTAGCTCTGTGACCTTGGGCAAGTTACTTGGACTGTCTGAGCCTCTGCTTCTTCATCTGTACAGTGCAGCTAATAATGCCTACCTGGAGACATTATGAAGAGTATACATGATAATTTGTACATATTGTGCAAGTTACTTAATTTCTCTATAAAATCTGAGTAATAGAGGTACCTACCTGATAAGGTGGTTATGGTAATTAAATGAGTCATTGCAGGTAGAGCATTTATCATACAAGGTGAATAGTAAGTCCGCAATAAATGTTAGTTCATTTTACTGTTACTATGTAAGGTATAATGTATGGTCTATTGAAAAGCTCTATTATGGTAGCAATGATCATTTAAAAGAAGAACACAGGGGCTTCCAGGTAGCTGAAAATAAGGACAGCAGCTGGGTGCCCATCTCCCGATATTTCTCCCACAAGCAAGCTAGAACATCAAGAAAGGGGAAAGGAAAGTGCACAAAAATCACACCCTTGGCATAACCTGAGGCCAGAGAATGCCCAAACGTTAAAGTAACTGCAATTAAAAAGAAAAAGAACACCACATCCCAGCACACAAAGATGCACACGTCCTCCCACCTCACCTGCATCCCCACTGCATGGCCAGGGGAAGCAGAGACGTGCAGAGAATCTGCAGGGAAGGGAGAAGAAGGCTTCAGATTGATCTAAAACAGCTCCTGGCAGAGTTAAGTCTGCTCTAAACCTGAAAATACTAACCCATGTGTCCAGGGAGATCAGTGTACAGACTCTGGGGGAGTCACATGTACAAGTGTCTTGAACGGGCAGTCTACGCAACACACAGCTTCCAGGGGAGGAGAACAGGTGAGGGAGGGAGAAGTGTGATGGGGTGGAAAAGAGGGAGGGAAATAAAGGGGGAAAATAGGATGGCCACTGTTAATGGCACACAGATACCAATTATTATGTGGAAAGGGGAAGTATGAGAAGAGCTGTGTCCAGGAGAATTCCAGAAGGAATCTTAAGTTGGAGAGCTTCAAAAGGGGAAATGAGAAAATTAAGTGGAGGAGCTGTCCCAAAGTGTGGGATGGTAGAGCAGAAGGGGGGTGTGGAGGACAGTGACATGAAATGAAGAAGAGGTGCATGACATCAGGGAGCCGGGAGCCTGCCAGTGGGAGGTGGAATGTGCTGGAATGCCAGCTTCGTGAAGCAAACTTGGAATTCATTTCAGGAAAATGAGGCGAAACACCTGCTCAAGAGAAGTGGGCACAGAGACACAAAGACATAAACACACCTGTTCTGCAAGCTGCCTGGGCCAGAGGATCCCAGGGCCCACAGGCATGAGAAACGGGGATGGGGAGTGCCTCCGAAGGCTCTGCCATAAAGAAAGAGTATGGTTTTGGACCCAGATGAAAAGGAGGGAGGGAGAAAGTGATGATTCTGGCACCATAGACTAGGAATGCTGTAGAATTCAGGTCACCGAGTCTAAAATGTACCATATAAAATGAAAAAAGGAAGATAGAGCCACCTTCATAACACCTGATTAACAGGGTTTTGCAAATTATGGTGTTCGCAAAATCTGCATTTGTGTTCTCTGTGTGTTGGGGGAGATATTATTGGATATTTGTATAACGTCACATCTTTCCAGTTACAAAATGTGAATTCATTTTTGGGGGCACAAGACGTGGGGGTCTCCTCTTTGAAGTTTAAAAAAGCTAGATAGCTAGTATTTTCTCTAGAATATGTACAGAACAGGGCTTTGGGTGGAAATGTGAGTTTTTCTTATTTTTATGGCAATGAAACTTTTATGGATGAAATTTTGCACAGAACCCCCAATTCAGTATGTGAATAAGACACAGGGCATTTCTCTCACAGAATAGGGGGTCAAGGACCCCCTAGCCTCATCAGCTCAGCCCCTACCTCACTCTGCAGAGTCCTTCATATTTCACTCAGGACCTTAGGGCTCTGTGACATACACTTTGAAAGCTATCTGATGCAGCCACTTCCTGCATACACCGTGGTAGATATGGGAGACATACAGATAAATAAGTATCGTACCCTGCCCTTGGAGAACTCAGAGTTTAGAGGGGAGACAGAAGATTAAACAGCTCTCTGGAACACAATGCTGAGGTAGACTCAGAGAAGGAACAATCAACTCTTCCCAGAGGGTGTGCAGAGGAGAGAAAGAAGACTTATAGAAGGCCTTCAGAGGAGCTGCCTCTGAGCTGGATTGTGAAGAATAAATCACGTTCTCCAGGTGAGAATAGAAAAAGAGCTTTGAAGGCAAAAAAAAAAAAAAAAAAAACCCTGTAAATCCATGAAAGTATAAATGTACATAGAATGTTCTGGAAGTGTTATTCTAGAACACAGGATGATGTAAAAGGTAATGGGAAATGAGACTGGAAAGGCTGGGTGAAGTGAATTAGGAAGGCCAGGAGCAAAAAGGGAGGAAGGGGACCTTGCCAACAAGATTTGCCAAATTGACTTGAACGATCCATGAGGTGGCAGGATTACAGACTGGTCATCCTCACAGGATTCAAGATGACATTTGGAATCATAATCTCTTGTGAGACCTTCCATAAACTCCAGGGTTATGAAATGTTTCCTTTGGGAACAGCAAAGCTAGATACGTAGATAGTTTTCATAGCTAAGAATGTATATACTGTATCTTGTCTGTCTTCTGATCTGTTATTTTTCCCCAGCTTTCAAAGCAAAGTTTCTGCCAATATTTTATTCCAGTATTTAGTAACGTTATTAGCTGTTAGTGTCTATTATCTTCTCTCTTCTTGAAAATAACATTGTCAGTCCCTTTGTTTCTCTGTTTTGGACATTTCACATTTCACTTGATAGGTTCAGCCTAGGGTTTGCCAAAGCCACCTTCAAACTGGGTCTATGCCCAAATCTTACAGCTAGACATACTGCACCTTCATCGGGGCCTTCCAGGCCTGAAAGCACCAAACACATCAGGAATTGGTTAAGAGGTGGCAGGTCCAGCATTCTGGAGGGTTTTCCATGTTAATATGACAATCTTTGTTGTTTCTAATGGAAATCCCATTAGAAAGGCATGTTGGGGAGGGGATTGTCACTTAATTTCAAAAACCCAAATAATTCTGGGAATAAAAAAGATAGCTAATATTAGGAAATCTGTTACTACACCAATATATTAAATGAAAAAGTATTTTAATAGATGCTAAAAAGTCACTTGATGACATTTGCCACCCAGTTTGTATTTGAATTCATCCATTCCCTCTTTTTTTTTTTTCTTTTTTTTTTTGTGTGGTATGCAGGCCTCTCACTGTTGTGGCCTCTCCCGTTGTGGAGCACAGGCTCCGGACGTGCAGGCTCAGCAGCCATGGCTCACGGGCCCAGCCACTCCGGGGCATGTGGGATCTTCCCGGACGGGGGCACGAACCCGTGTCCCCTGCATTGGCAGGCGGACTCTCAACCACTGCACCACAGGGAAGCCCCATTCGTTCCCTCTAAATAAGCTAGGAATCCCTTAATTTGATAAAGAATGTCTATTGGAATCCAACAGTATCCATCGTACTTAATGGTGAAAGTTGAAAAGCAGTCCTATTTCAGAGAAATAGCAGGGATACCTACTATCACTGTGAAGATTCTGACCAATGAATTAAGATGAGAAAAATAAACAAGGTATAAATATTGGGGGAAAAGAGATAAAACTCTCCTTACTTACATATTACATTACTTTTTATCAATTAAATTATTGACAATTCATGTAAAGTTCATTAGACCTAATCATATGTTCATTACAGGTAAATTCAAAAATCACTAGCTTTCCTATACATAACCAATAACCATATAGAACATGTAATTTTTAAAAGACGCCATTCAATAAAGCAACAAAAATTTTAAATATTTAGGAATAAATGAAGCAATAATCACACAAGAGCCATATGAAGAAAACTGTGAAACTTTACTAAAGGATATGTAAGTAAACTTAAATAAATTTAAGAATATACCATATTTATGTCTGACAACTCCATATTAAAAAGTTATCAATTTCCCCCAAATTATTCCACAAATTCAATTTTTTAAAAACCTCAACATTCTAGTAGAATTTTAATGATGATCACCTAACTGATTCATCTGGAAGAACAAATGCGCAAGAATAACCAAAAATTTTTGAATAAAGATGAAGTGAGGACATGTCCTAGCAGATATCAAAATACTGTAAGCCTACAGCACTTAAAACAGTGTGGAACAGACACAGGGATACCAAAGAGATTGCAGTGAAATGAAATAGTCTAGAAAAAGACTGTGTATATAAAAACATAGTATATGATAAAAGATGCATTTTTTTAATTTTTGAATTTTATTTTATTTATATTTTTATACAGCAGGTTCTTATTCGTCATCAATTTTATACACATCAGTGTATACATGTCAACCCCAATCGCCCAATTCATCACACCACCATCCCCAACCCCCTGCGGCTTCCCCCCTTGGTGTCCATACATTTGTTCTCTACATCTGTGTCCCAACTTCTGCCCTGCAAACCAGTTCCTCTGTACCATTTTTCTAGGTTCCACATACATGCGTTAATATATGATATTTGTTTTTCTTGTTCTGACTTACTTCACTCTGTATGACAGTCTCTAGATCCATCCACATCTCAACAAATGACCCAATTTCATTCCTCTTTATGGCTGAGTAATATTCCATTGTATATATGTACCACCTCTTCTTTATCCATTCATCTGTCCATGGGCATTTAGGTTACTTCTATGACCTGGCTATTGTAAATAGTGCTACCGTGAACATTGGGGTGCATGTGTCTTTTTGAATTATGGTTTTCTCTGGGTATATGCCCAGTATTGGGATTGCTGGATCATATGGTAATTCTATTTTTAGTTTTTTAAGGAACCTCCATACTGTTCTCCATAGTGGCTGTATCAATTTACATTCCTACCAACAGTGCAAGAGGGTTCCCTTTTCTCCACACCCTCTCCAGCATTTGTCTGTAGATTTTCTGATGATGCCCATTCTAACTGGTGTGAGGTGATACCTCATTGTAGTTTTGATTTGCATTTCTCTAATAACTAGTGATGTTGAACAGCTTTTCATGTGCTTCTTGGCCATCTGTATGTCTTCTTTGGAGAAATATCTATTTAGGTCTTCTGCCCATTTTTGTATTGGGTTGTTTATTTCTTTAATATTGAGGTGCATGAGCTATTTATATATTTTGGAGATTAATCCTTTGTCCATTGATTCATTTCCAAATATTTTCTCCCATTCTGTGGGTTGTCTTTTTGTCTTATTTATGGCTTCCTTTGCTGTGCAAAAGCTTTTAAGTTTCATTAGGTCCCATTTGTTTATTTTTGTTTTTACTTCCATTACTCTAGGAGGTGGATCAAAAAACATCTTGCTGTGATTTATGTCAAAGTGTGTTCTTCCTATGTTTTCCTCTAAGAGTTTTATAGTGTCCAGTCTTACATTTAGGTCTCTAATCCATTTTGAGTTTATTTTTGTGTTTGGTGTTAGGGAGTGTTCTAATTTCAGTCTTTTACATGTAGCTGTCCAGTTTTCCCAGCACCACTTATTGAAGAGACTGTCTTTTCTCCATTGTATATCCTTGCCTCCTTTGTCATAGATTAGTTGACCTTAGGTGCGTGGGTTTATCTCTGGGCTTTCTATCTTGTTCCATTGATCTGTTTCTGTTTTTGTGCCAGTATCATATTTTCTTGATTACTGTAGCTTTGTACTATAGTTTGAAGTCAGGGAGTCTTATTCCTCCAGCTCCGTTTTTTTCCCTAAAGACTGTTTTGGCTATTCGGCGTCTTTTGTGTCTCCATAAAAATTTTAAGATTATTTGGTTCTAGTTCTGTAAAAAAATGCCAATGGTAATTTGATAGGGATTTCATTGAATCTGTAGATTGCTGTGGGTAGTGTAGTCATCTTCACAATATTGATTCTTCCAATCCAAGAGCATGGTATATCTCTCCATCTGTTGGTATCATCCTTAATTTCTTTCATCAGTGTCATAGTTTTCTACATACAGGTCTTTTGTCTCTCTAGGTAGGTTTATTCCAGGGTATTTTATTCTTTTTGTTGCAATGGTAAATGGGAGTGTATCCTTAATTTCTCTTTCATATTTTTCATCATTAATGTATAGGAATGCAAGAGATTTCTTTGCATTAATTTTGTATCCTGCAACTTTACCAAATTCATTGATTAGCGCTAGTAGTTTTCTGGTGGCATTTTTAGGATTCTCTATGTATAGTATCATGTCACCTGCAAACAGTGACAGTTTTACTTCTTCTTTTCCAATTTGTATTCCTTTTATTTCTTTTTCTTCTCTGATTACCATGGCTAGGACTTCCAAAACTATGTTGAAGTTCCCTAGGTCTGAAGTGGGTCTCTTGTAGACAGCGTATATATAGGTCTTGTTTTTATATCCATTCAGCAAGCCTGTGTCTTTTGGTTGGAGCATTTAATCCATTCACATTTAAGGTAATTATCGATATGTATGTTCCTATGACCATTTTCTTAATTGTTTGGGGTTTGTTTTTGCAGGTCCTTTTCTTCTCTTGTGTTTCCCACTTAGAGAAGTGCCTTTAACATTTGTTGTAGAGCTGGTTTGGTGGTGCTGAATTCTCTTCGCTTTTGCTTGTATGTAAAGCTTTTTTTTTTTTTTTTTTTTTTTTTTTTTTTTTGTGGTATGCGGGCCTCTCACTGCTGTGACCTCTCCCGTTGCGGAGCACAGGCTCCGGACGCGCAGGCCTAGCGGCCATGGCTCACGGGCTTAGTTGCTCCGCGGCATGTGGGATCTTCCCGGACCAGGGCACGAACCCGTATCCCCTGCATCGGCAGGCGGATTCTCAACCACTGCGCCACCAGGGAAGCCCATATGTAAAGCTTTTGATTTCTCCATCGAACCTGAATGAGATCCTTGCTGGGTAGAATAGTCTTGGTTGTAGGTTCTTCCCTTTCATCACTTTAAGTATATCATGCCACCCCCTTCTGGCTTGTAGAGTTTCTGCTGCGAAATCAGCTGTTAACCTTGTGGGAGTTCCCTTGTATATTATTTGTCATTTTTCCCTTCCTGCTTTCAATAATTTTTCTTTGTCTTTAATTTTTGCCCGTTGATTACTATGTGTCTCAGCATGTTTCTCCTTGGGTTTATCCTGTATGGGACTCTCTGCGCTTCCTGGACTTGGGTGGCTTTTTCCTTTCCCAGGTTAGGGAAGTTTTCAACTATAATCTCTTCAGATATTTTCTCGGGTCCTTTCTCTCTCTCTTCTCCTTCTGGGACCCCTATAATGTGAATGTTGTTGCGTTTCATGTTGTCCCAGAGATCTCTTAGGCTGTCTTCATTTCTTTTCTTTCTTTTTTCTTTATTCTGTTCCACAGCAGTGAATTCCACCATTCTGTTTTCCAGGTCACTTATCCGTTCTTCTGCCTCAGTTATTCTGCTATTGATTCCTTCTAGTGTAGTTTTCATTTCAGTTATTGTATTGTTCATCTCTCTTTGTTTGTTCTTTAATTCTTATAGGTCTTGGTTAAACATTTCTTGCATCTTCTCGATCTTTGCCTCCATTCTTTGTCCGGAGTTCTGGATCATCTTCCCTATCATTATTTTGAATTATTTTTCTGGTAGGTTACCTATCTCCACTTTATTTAGTTGTTTTTCTGGGATTTTGTCTTGTTCCTTCATCTGGTACATAGCCCTCTGCCTTTTCATCTTGTCTATCTTTCTGTGAATGTGGTTTCTGTTCCACAGGCTGCAGGATTGTAGTTCTTCTTGCTTCTCAAAAGATGCATTTTAACTAATGGAAGAAAACTGGGACAAGTCAATAATCAGCATGGGATAATTAGTTATCATTATGGGGGAAAAATAAAATTAGATTTCTGTGTTACAACCTATACCAATATAAAAACTATAAACATACCAGAAGAAAATACAGGAAAATAAAATGAATAAAAATACCTGGGGAAAATATTTGGAAATCATGTGGTGAGGAGAGACTTTCTAACAAGATGGTAAACCCTTTTGGCCTTTGTAAGCATTAATAAGATTTAGAAATTTGATTTATTAAAAATTAGAGGCTTCCCTATATCTAAAAACTCTATTAAAGACAAATGATCTACTGAAAGATAATAGTTTTGAACATATAACAAAGGACTAGTGACTAATATCTGAAAAAAAACAATTCACTAAGAAAAGATAAAACAGGCAAATGATATAAGCAAGTAATTCCCAGGGGAACCATGCCAATGATCTAAAAATATATGCAGAGATATTTAACCCCATCAGTAATCAGTAGTAGATTGTAGAAATAAATGTTGGTAAAAACATGGTATGGGAAGGGAGGCAGAAACAGTTGGCAACTCTCATTAAGTGCTGTAAGTATATAATATCCCATGGTATACAATTCCACTCCTGACTGTTTATCCTACCAATATACTCCTTTAAGAGCACAAGCACCTGTGCAAGAAGGTTTTTTGCAACCAGTGTTATAAGCTGAAAAATATGAAATGCAATCTAACTGCCCAATGTTAGGAAAATAACTCAATGTTATGATATATTCCCATCTTATGAAACACTCTTCAGCATTAAAAATAATGAAGTCACTCTATACTTCATGACTTGACATGAAGATTCTTGAAGGGACGCTGGGCTAAAAATAATAATAATAATAAGTTACAGTAGGGTCCCATTTTTGTATTTAAAATGCCACATAGGAAATTATGTATAATTTTATATATGTCTGTGTCTGAACATGCACAGAAAGCTTTGGAAGAATACACACCAAATTGTTAAAAATGGTTATCCTCATGGAGTGCAGTGAGACTGGAGCTAAGTGGAAAGAAAAGTGAGAGCTTCCACTTCTTACTTTTAAGACTTTTAATTTTTTTAATGATCATGAACAACTTCTATGATGTTAAAAAGAAATTCAAATTGTTCTGATGGAAAATTAAAACTGCCAGAGGTAACACTGCTGTACAGTCAACTCTGAAAAATGCCTTTGGACCAGATGTACACTGCCAGGCCTCCTCCCTGACAAAGGTATTCTGAACCGACTGACCAACAGTCTTTAAAAACTCGGCTGTCGGCAAATCACTCAGTGACTTTCCTGCAGGTGTCAGGCTTTCCCACCGGGTTGCTCTACCTGCTGCTCAGAAGGCTTCACTGAAGGTGTTGCCTCATCCAGGGTCTCCCAACACCATTGTAACTGCAGCCTGCAGTGTTGTAACAGGACCCGGGAGAGGCCACCACCAAGTCTCTGGAGCTCGTCATCATATTTAAACTCCTGGTTCACTTCTTCATTTTACCATTTCAAATTCATTATTTTAATTAAATGTAATACTTTAAGAGAATTTTTCACCTAATGGGACCTTGGAAATCTTTTTGCTCAGTCCTAACATTTTAGGGATGAGGAATCAACCCAGGGAAAGAGCCTTCATAAATTGTATTAGATTTCACACCCATAATTTAGAGGCTCAGCCTTGTAAGTTAGTTTCTTGGCTCTTATGAAAGCCACCTCCAGCCCTTTTGCTACCACTTGAGAATATTATTGTCATCCTCCTGCCCGTCCACCTCCAGAAGGGGGACCATTGTCCCTTCTCTTCACGAGGACAAAAGTCATCAGCCAGACCTCCCGTCATTTCTTCAAAGCAAGTTCTTCTGACCTTTGGGCCTGTGCACATGCTGTTCCCTCTTTCCTGGATGCAGTTCCCTGCTTTTTGCAAGGCTGGCTCCTTCCCACGCTCAGGCACCTCCTCCGAGAGGCCTTCCCTGACCTGGTGTAAATTAAATCCTCACCCCATCATTGTCCCTTTCAGCAACCTGTTTCCCTCTAAGAAGGCAGATTCCATGTCCCTCCTGTGTGTCCTTAGTGCCCAGCATGACAGGACACATAGTAGGTGCTCAAAAGGAGTTTGTTAAGTGAATGAATGAGCAAATCTGACAGCTATTTTTAAAAGGTTTCTGGTCCCTACTCTTATGTGATTGTCTCCTTATCTAGTCCATAAAATGTGTATTATCATGTAATTTTTTGTAAGCAAAAACATGATACAGCTTTATTATTTTAATTTGTGTAGATTACAAGGGAGATTGAACATATCTCCATTAGCTTGTGTCATTTGCTCAGCTGTCCATCAGCATCTGACTCTTTTACTCAGTTATTCCTGGGTCAGCGAGGTGGGAACCTGTGAGTGGTTGTAACCTGAGGCACGTGGCAAAGAAAAGGGATCGATTTCACCTAGGTCTTAAGTTGCACCAGGGAGGGCCTCAGGGGCTCTGTGCTCTCATGGACACCTAAAGCCAGCCCTACCCTTTGACCTCTCTCCCCAGAAGATAGCTCATCTGCGCCTGCAGTGCATGCATGCATTCATTCATTCATTCAATGACTATATCATGGTTGCCTACTCTATTACGAGGAGGATGTAAAGAAGAAGAAAAAGAACTAGGCATGGGCTTTTCCCTCCAAGAGTGTGTGGCCACTTAATCTAATGGGGAAGGTAAGAAGTAATCAGTGATAAATCCCTAAAAGAAATATATAAAGTGATACAGGAATCCAGAGGAGGAGACATTACTTCTAGTTTGGGTGCAACAGGGAGGAAGTCAGGGAAAATTTAGGAAGGAGGCAAAACTACCATGAATCTTGAAGGATAAATAAGCTGTGGACGTGCAGACATGGTGAGAATCACAAAGTTTTAGAGATTGTCCATCTAATCCCTTATTGTGCGTATGAGGACACAGACCCAGGCTGGTAGGAGCAAGTCTGGAAACTGAGCCGTTACCTAAATGCAGCGTCTGTCCACACAGTGCCCTCCTCACCCAACACACAGTGCGGGCCAGTGCCTGGAGGTGTGGAAGTTCTGACTGTGGATGGTGGAATGGAGATCACAGTTTGCTTGGAAAATAGGATTTTGTAACTGATTAGACACCAGGGATAAAGAAAGAGCTGGGGAAGAGCAGAGGTTTCCAGCCTGATGACTGGGAGGACTGGGCCAGTGAACAGGCGAAACAGGGCTGGGAGAGATCATGGGGTGTTTGCTTTGGGACATGTTGAACTTTGGGGGCATGGGACATGTTTATGAAAGGTACAGAGTAAAGCTCTGGCAAGCCTTGGAAACCTGGTGCTGGAGTGCAGGAAGGAGACAGGAGCAAAGATATAAATTGCAAGTCATCTCTTCAAAGTGGAGAACTGGAGTTGTCGCGGGGGTGGGAGGAAGGCAATAGAATGGAAAGGAAATAAAAGCCAACCAAAGAGGGCTTCCCTGGTGGCGCCGTGGTTAAGAATCCGCCTGCCAATGCAGAGGACATGGGTTTGATCCCTGGTCCGGGAAGATCCCACATGCTGCAGAGCAGCTAACCCCGTGCACCACAACCACTGAGCCTGCTCTCTAGAGCCCACGACCCACAACTACTGAGCCCACACGCCACAACTACCGAAGCCTGCACGCCTAGAGCCCGTGCTCACAACAAGAGAAGCCACTGCAGTGAGAAGCCCGCGCACCTCAACGAAGAGTAGCCCCCATTCACCGCAACTAGAGAAAGCCTGCGTGCAGCAATGAAGATCCAACTCAGCCAACATTAAATAAATAAAATTTATTTTTTTAAAAAAGCCAACCAAGGACTGCAGCCACAGCTCCCTTTGGACAGGAGAAGGTAGAGGAGAAGCAGAGGTGCACAGAGATAGGCAGGAGTCAGGGGATGCAGCAGCCTGGAGGTGAGGGGTGAGAGAGATGCACTGGGGAACAGTCTATGTCCCAATAAAAAAGGGTTAACATTCCATAGGCAGGAGGCCTGAGCAGAGAGGCAGCTGGATCTAGCCACTAGACCGCTGCTCCTGACCTTCACAGGTGCAAGTCAGCCAGAGTAAATGTTATTTAGGAAGTTTGACAGTGCAGAGGAGGAGGGAGATTAAGGGGTGCCAGGGCTGAGGCAAGATGTGGTGTTTCTTTTCTTCTTGAAGGCTAGGGTAGACTTAAACATGTTTCTTGGAAAATGGAGAGGAGCTGGCAGAGAGAGAGGGAGATAAGAGTTGGAGGGGAGAAGGAATGCTTGCTGGCGCGTGATCTTGAAGGAGGCAGGAGGGATTAAGGTCAAGGACAGGGCCCCTTGATAGTTGGAATGGAAGTGTCTGAGCTGAGGTGGGAGGGCCGGGCTGGGCTGAGCACTGAAGCTCCCAGATGGAGTTAGTCACGCAGGAAGAAGAAAACCAAAGGGCCAAGGCTTGAACATTGGGAGAAACCCAAAGGTCAAGGTCAGATAGGCACCAAGAAGAGGACAGCCGGAAAACACAGTCATGATGTCCAGAGGCCCAGACAAGTCAGTCCATGGTCCATGGTACCCAGCCCCTAAGATGGGGCTAAAGGAAGAGGACCAACAAGAATAACGTTTGCTTTGGAGACAGGTTAGAATGATAAAGCTCAAGTCCATTAAGCCACATAAACACATGCATGATTTCTCTGCTTGCACTGGACTTCAACTTCCAAATATTTTAATTAAACCAATATGTGAGTATTGAAGATATCAAAAGAACAAGGGCATTATTAATGTGAGAATCAAGCAACTAACCACTTGATCCTTTTAAGTCATTTCCTCATTTAGGTCTAATCTGAGTAACAAACATTCCTGTAGCTCCACAATAATGTTCCTGCATTTAAAATCACAGCTTGGTTTTTTACCCCCTCAGGGGCTTATTTCTTATCTCATGGGTCTTTTTGAAATAAGCAGTTATCAGATTAACCTTTAGCTCACTGGCCTTGGGTTGAATAGGTAATTTTTCCCCTGAATCATAGGCTCGTAAGAATTCAAGCCAAAATTCCAGGCTAGCTTTAAGCAATAAATACTGTAATTAACTTCTAACCAGGCAAGCTAACATTTTGCTTGGAGAAAGCATCGTTTTCGCAAACAAATGCCTCTTAAATAAAAACAATTTCATGCCCTTTTTCCAGCGTGATACTTTACAGGGCTTGGGAATAACCAGTGCGTCGTGTGAGAGCATGTTCTTAGAGATTTTTAAAATCCAGTTTTCTCTGGTGTATCTGTCCAGCCGAGGAAGATGCACTATCTTCTAGGGGTCTATTGTCCCTAACAGAGTTCTTTTCCATCTGAACTGTTGGGCAAGTTCTATGGAAGCCCTATCGAGCCTGGTTAGATGTGACTTCCATCCTGCCCAAAAGACAGGGCAGAAATGGAGCCCAGGGCTGTAGCAGGTTGAGATGGACATTTGTGACTGAATGTTACCAAGGTGAGGGGGGAGGCGGCAGTGGGAGGATTATTTTATCATGGTGATAATAAAAAGCATAGACTGCTAGACAGTCATTACCATTTTTAAATCCTCTACAATGTACCTCCTTATTCCCTGTACTCAGGACAGACCACGCCCACTGCCCAGACAGTGAATATGACACTGTCTTTAGTTCAGTCAGTGAAATAGGTGAAATTAAGACCCAAAGTAGTGTCAGCAATGGGAGTCTGAAATCAGGAAGTCCCGAGAATATTCCAAATGTGCAGCCAGAAAACCAAAGCCCAGGGTCAGAGCTGAGCTGGAAACTAAAAGGGTATATAATTAAGGTGTCAGTTGTTAGAAGGGATTTTTTTAAGTCCTAGGGCAAACACAAGCCAGGAACCAAAAGGAGAATAAGGCATCCCATGTATATGCAGGAAGGGATCCATCGTGAGATGAATTATGAATTTTTTTCCAAACAGGTTGCCACTGTCTGACCTGGTTTTTGTGATTTGGTTCAGCCATGCACACGGCGGCCTTTCTCCAAGGAGGTTTTAAAGTAACCACGTAATTTCTGTCAGCGTTCAGAGTGAGGGGCGTGTAATGTGGCCTGAAACCTGGCCTTATTTTCTCAACACTGTGGCAGAGACTCCTGTCCTGTGGTTATGGTGCCACACACACACAGTGCAGAGAGCTTGGGTGGCCCTGGAACACGGCCACATAGAGCAGCAGCAACAACCAGAGGTCTGTATTCCGTGAGGTCCTGTCCCTGGCCTGCCACGGACATTCAGTTACGTGGGAGGTGGTGTGACATAGTGTAGGAATTTAAATATGGAAGCACGAGCCTTACATTCCACTCCCAGCTCTGCTACTTGCTAACCTCGTGGTTTGGGGCACAATTCTTTATTTTAAAACCAGCTTCCTCACCTGAATAATGTGATTGGAATAAGAACAGCTGAGGAGGAGGAGGAATTGAAATAAGGTGTGTGAATTTGCTTTGCAAACTGTAAAAGGCTAAGGGATGTGAGAGCGAATTGTCTCCAGGCTCTGCTGATTTGGTTTTCTGGTTGTCATTGGAAGTAATTTTTCATTCGTACCCAAATTCAAGGGGGGAAAGGAATTGATGGAAATCATCAACTCCATCCGAGCACAGTGCACTCACTCCAGGGGAGGTACCTCACTTTCAGAGAAATGCAGACCAGCCCGATCACATGCTGCTGGAGGAGACATCGAGGGAGCGCTGGGATTTTCGTTGGAAGGGGAAAACTCTGTGAGGAAAGTGAAAGCTGTCTCTGGATTTTAAACATAAAGGTTCTGATGTGGAAGACAGATTTGAATTTTTACACATGTCTTCAACAGGAATAAGAGCCCTAGGTAACACTTCTAAGGTACAGATTTCAGCTCATGTAAGGCTACGATTCCCAAACTTTGCTGCAAATTAGAATCACCTAGGAAACTGTGAAATTACCCATGGCCCTGGCTGCACCCCAAACCCATTATATCAGAATCTCTAGGGGTGGGGCCCAAGCGTCAATAATTTTTAAATCTCTCCAGGTGATTTCAGTGGGGAGCCAAGTTAGAGAAGCGTTGATCTACAGAAAGACTGATGGCATCAGAACTAAGCAAAAAAGTGAACTGCTAGAGACATGGAGATTCCCCGCCATTGAAGCTGCTCAGACCCAGTCTGGGTGTCATGTAGTTGTGATGAATGCAAGCCTTCCGTGGACGGTCAGACTGAAGTTCACCGACCTCAAGTTCCCACCCATCCTGAGAGGCTGAGTCAATGCTCTGAGGTGGAGGTTTTCAAGTTTCTTTAATAGTTCCAAGGAACTATTTGTTCAAATAAAATATTTAAAACAAAAGAAGAAGGAAGTGGCTTCCTCCCCACCTAACCCCTACACACACCAAGTCCATTCTACCCCCTTCTCCATGATGACCCATGAGGACACTGTGGAAATCTAGAAAGTTAATGAAACGCTCTAGGACTCCAGGGAACACAGTTTTTAAAACCACTAATTTAAGGGAAGGGAAATAGGATTTCCACAGAAATGAATTTTGTATTCAGCCATCTGTAGTTGGAATCCTGATTGTTTTGATGAATAGAAGTAGCAAATCCCAAATGGAGAAGAGCCAACGTAAATGGCCATGGACTGAAACTATCTGTTAGTTGGGAACATGAACAGCATCAGCCAGTCTGTGGTTCATCCAGTGCCTTAAAACTTAGACCCAGGTCTATTTCTGCTTATTATCTTGGTGGCACATGTAGGATATAAGAGCTACTTCCACCAGGTCACCATGGTGTTTCCAAAGGGAAGAATGCTTACATATTATTTACTGACACTTCCCTGGCTTTGCAGTCACTTATTGAGTGTTCTCCCTGAATGAGCTCTGTTGTTATGTCCTGCAATGTGCAAAGCATGTCTTGAACCCAGGTGTTGTCATTTCCAATATTTTTTTGCAATTTCATGGCACCTTCTGTGCCACACAGACTCTAGCTTCTGTACCAAAGCCATAACTTACATATATGGCAGCCAAGTAACAGAGAAAGGAATAGGAAGTGAGAACAAATAAGTCGAGTCCTAGTTCTGCTATTAGCCAGCTGTGTGAATACAGACAAGTCACCTAACTTACCAGTTTCCTCTCCTCAAAAGTGGAAATCATAAAACCTGCTACCTATTTCATAGGATTATCATGAGGTTAAAAAGAGCCAAGGTTGGGACTTCCGTGGTGGCGCAGTGGTTGGGAATCTGCCTGCCAATGCAGGGGACATGGGTTCGAGCCCTGGTCTGGGAAGATCCCACATGCCGCAGAGCAACTAAGCCCGTGAGCCACAAGTACTGAGTCTGCGTGTCTGGAGCCGGTGCTCCGCAACGGGAGAGGCCGTGACTGTGAGAGGCCCGCGCACCGCAATGAAGAGTGGCCCCCGCTCGCAGCAACTGGAGAAAGCCCTCGCACAGAAACGAAGACCCAACACAGCCCTAAATTAACTAATTAATGAAATTTATTTTTTTTTAAAAAAGCCAAGGTCATCCTCTTAAGTTATATGCACTATGCATGATTATTGAAAGCAAAAATAACACTGGGAGGATTTCAATGTAGGTAGATGTAATACATATGGCAAATATATCAATAATATAAATAGGGGAGTATAAAAGGACCTATATGTTTTTAAGACTTTATGTTTTATTTGAAGTGGTAAATATTAACATTAAACTGTGACAAATGAGGTTTGTGTATTATAATCCCTAGGTAACAACTTAAAAAAGTACAAGAGCTATGAACAAAAAGCCAATAGATAAATTATATAGAATACTAAAAATTATCCAAATCCAAAAGAAGGAAGGAAAGAGAGAACAGAGGAACAAAAAACAGAGGAGACAAACAGAACACTGAGAAAATGGTAGACCTAAATCTAATCAATAATTATGCTAAATGTAGATATTGTCGAGTTGGGTTTTTTTTTAAAGACCCAATGATATATTCTCTGTGAGAAACCTACTCTAAATTTAATGATAAAAATAGATTAAAACTGGGCTTCCCTGGTGGCGCAGTGGTTGAGAGTCCGCCTGCCGATGCAGGAGACACGGGTTCGTGCCCTGGTCCGGGAAGATCCCACATGCCGCGGAGCGGGTGGGCCCGTGAGCCATGGCCGCTGAGCCTGCGCATCCGGAGCCTGTGCTTCGCAACGGGAGAGGCCACAACAGTGAGAGGCCCGCATATCACAAAAAAAAAAAAAAAAAAAAAAAAAAAAAGATTAAAACTAATAGGATAAAAAAAAAGATATGCCATGGAAATACTAAACAAAAGAAAGCTATGTTATAATTACACAAAGTAAACTTCAGAACAAGGAAAAATTACCAGGGACAAAGAGAGAACTTACATAATAATGAAGAGGAAATTAACCAGAAAACATAGCAGTCGTAAATGTGTATATATCTAAACAGCAAAGTCCCAAAATACATAAAGCTAAAACCGATAGCACTGAAAGGAAAAATAGACAAATCCACAATTATACTTGGAGACTTTAGTGTTACTGTCAAGATAATTAATAGAATAAGAAGACAACTTGATCTAATCAACATTTATACAACAGTCCACCCAGCAGCAGCAGAAATACACACTCTTTCCAAGTGCACATGGAACAGTCAGCAAGATAAACTGTATTCAGAGCCATAAGGTAGACTTTAACATATTTAATATAGTGATAATCATATAAAATAAGCTTTTTTTCCGACCATGATGGGAATTTAACTAGAAATCAGTAATCAAAAGAGATCTGGAAATTTCCCAAATATTTGAAGTTTAACAATACATGGAAATAAAATGACAAAAATTTCATGTGAACTTAGAAAATATTTTCAACTGAATGAAAGTGAAAATAAAACATGTTGAAACTTGTGGGATGTAGCTAAAGCAGTAGTTAGAGGAAATTTATAGTGTTAAATGCTTATACTGGAAAAGAAGAAAAATTCCAAATCAGTAATTTAATCTTAAACCTTGAGAAAGTAGGAAAAGAAGAGCAAATGAAACCCAAAGCAAGCAGAAGGGAGAAAATTATCAAGATAAGAGCAGAAATCAGTGAAATTGAAAATAGGAAAACAATTGAGGAAATCAATGTGCTTATATACAACCTGTATATTTCTTTGGTAAGTTCTCTGTTCAAATCCTTCCCCCAATTTCTAAGTGGATTTTTGTTTTCTTACTGTTGAATTTCAAGAGTTCTTTATATATCTTAGATATAGAATAAATACAGAGTCTTTCACAAAGCAAAACTTTTTAATTTTGATGAAGTCCAGTTTATCAGTGTTTTCCTTTATGGATACAGCTTTGGGTATAATATCTAAGAACTCTTCACCTAACCCAAGATCATAAAAATGTTATCCTATATTTCTTCTAAAAGTTGTATATTTTTACATTTCACATGGAATTCTCTGATCCATTTTGATTTAATTTTTGTATAAAGTGAGAAGTATAGGTTGAAGTTCAATTTTTTGCATATAGATAGATGTGCAATTGTTAGAGCATCATTTGTTTAAAAGACTTACCTTTTCTCCATTGAATTCCTTTGCAACTTGGTCAAAAATCAATTGGCCATAGTTGTGCAGGTCTACTTTGAGACTCTATTCTGTTCAATGGATCTATGTGTCTATCCTTCCTCTAATACCACGTTGTCTTAATTCCTGTAGCAGGCATGGAGGGAGTTTCAAGATGGGTTAATATATAAAATGGGTGAGCTTCAGCGATGTCCACTGCCTATGACTTATAATAAAATTTAAAAGCAAAATTAATAAGATTAAATATAGCAACAAGGATGCTTATGTTTTGCCTAGAGATTTTCATTTAATATCTTTCTCAAGCTTGTATCCCATTTTTCAGGTAGAAATAAGTTTTAGGCTATTTTAAATAAGAATATGCTTATATGCAAGTGTGTTAGTGTGCGGGGGTGGGGGTGTGTGCATGTACACACACACACACACACACACACACAGGCATTCGGAGAACACAGATTGGGTATCACATCCCTGATTCTTACAGTTGTCCATGTCTCAAGTTGACCTAACCTCTAGAGTGGTGATTATCAAACTTGAGTGTGCAATAGAATCACCAGGAGAGCTTTTTAAAACACCCATTTCTGGGCCCCACTTCCAGGGATTCAAGTTCAGGAGGTCTGATATGGGGCCTGAGAGTTTACATTTCTAACAAATTCTCCGATGCTGCTGCTGTTGACTCAGGATTCACACTTTGAGAACCATGGCATTAGCTCTGTGCTGCCCTAACTGGACCCCATCATCACTTGGTGCTCAATACCCCAAGTGCAGGAACTGTGCCCAAATGGGGTTAATTCCATTCTGAGCTCCACCTTGCATTCCTTAACCCAATTTGGAAAGGGAATTAAATCAGAGAAGTAAAAAAAAGATAAATCTGCTATATTCTTGAAATCTGAATTGAGTGAATACTTCCAGGGAAAAGAACAAGTCTATCTCCCCTAACAGAAGGGTTGAAAAGCAAAAAATATAAGGAAGCAATCAGAGAGGTATAATGAAGAATGGCTGAATGTTGATAATTCCTGAAGCTTGATGATAGGTACATGAGAATTTATTATACTGCTTTGTTTACTCAATATTATATGTTTGACATTTTCCATTTTTAAAAAAGTTCTTTTTAAGTAAACTGAGATTATAAAATAGAGGAGCGGGCTTCCCTGGTGGTGCAGTGCTTGAGAGTCCGCCTGCCGATGCAGGGGGCGTGGGTTCGTGCCCCAGTCCAGGAGGATCCCACATGCCGTGGAGCGGCTGGGCCCGTGAGCCATGGCCGCTGGGCCTGCGCGTCCGGAGCCTGTGCTCCGCAACGGGAGAGTCCACAACAGTGAGAGGCCCGCGTACCACAAAAAAATAATAATAATAAAATAAAATAAAATAGAGGAGCCTAGCAGAAGACGGATGTGTGTTAGAGAAAATTTAAATGCTATTTTCAAATTCTCAAGATGATTTAGAGATAAATCCAATTCACCAGTGCTTCTTAGACTTTCCTTTAAGCCCCCAGTACTGAGGAAAGTTAATACTTACCTGACACTAACAAAGGTAGCCCAAGGTTGTTCTACTGCAAGTCCAAATTTCTTTAAAATTTTGTGTTTTATCTCCCAAATGTGGTTTTGCATCCTAGTTAGTATCCATGTGGTTTCATCTAAAAATGTTTTAAATTATTATCATGGGAAAATGTTTCCTACCTGTTCACCTAATGGATGGACAAGCTGCCATCATTAGCTGTATAACCCTTATAACTCCAAAGATGTAAGTGGTTCAGTCTCAGGGGAGTATCAAGTGCAAGAACCATAGCTCAACAAAGTAATTAAATAGGAATTTTTTTCCTTGTGTTTGCTTTCAGAGGACATTGAAACTGATATGCATTTATCACTCAGTGTTCTCATACGCAGACAACAAAAGGGTTTGGGTTCATTTGTGTCTCTGCAATAAAACTCTTATATTACATTACATCTAAGTACATCCTATGCTTTTTAGATTTATTTCTGTCATTACCAATTCACTAGTAAGGATTGAATTAGTACCATCATCTTGGAACCCTCAGCAAAAAAGTAGGGTGTATGTGTTAATCCCAAACTCCTAATTTATCTCTCCCCACCACCGAAAGAATCTGAAAAAGAATGTGTCTGTATGTGTATACATATATATATTATATACACATAACTGTATCACTTTGCTATACACTTGAAATTAACACAACATTGTGTTTTAGTTTTTATGGTTTGGCCACACCGCGCGGCATGCAGAACTTCCCCAACCAGGGACCGAACCGGTGCCCTCTGCAGTGGAAGCACAGAGTCTTAACCACTGGACCGCCATGGAAGTCCAACAACATTGTAAATTAACTATATTTCAGCAAAAAGACTTTTAAAAAGAGAAAAGAATAAAAGGGGTGAAATGCTATTAGACTGGTTGTTTGGAATTTCCCACAAGATCTTGCATCTTTTCATTGGATTCAAGTTTATGCTTGAGTCTTAAAAACAAGTTTGTTGGAAAAAGAGTAACATGTATTAATATTATACACACACATATGTATCACATTAGTGTAGGTGCTGGTTAGGACAGGCAGGGGGTGATGTCAGTGAGAATCCAGTATGAAGGGGAAACTAAAATAAGACAAGAGAGGTAGGCCTTGTACAGCAAAAATGTCCTGAGCTGACGAGACTGATTAATTCAACTTTCTGCTCCTGAGGTTAAAAAAATCTTGGGAGCTTAGTCGCAGCATTTAGAATAGTAAAACAATCAAGACAGCCATTGATTGAGCCTCAAAAGAAACAGGGCATGGACACTAAGATTAGGGTTAAGAGGTTAGAAGCAAGAGAGAGCAGCTCTTGAATAGGACCCTCAGGATGAGAAGGGGATGCTAGCTTTATTCAACAACGTCTACTGAGTGTCCTTTTGTCACATACTAAATAAGACAGGGCTCCTGCCCTATGAAAAATCACAGTAGGATTTTTTTAAATCTCAGGTACAAATTAACGACATTTTCCATACTTGATTGAAGAAGAAAAGGGGGCTGTGCAAGATGGTTGAAGGCAGGGTCAAATCACAAAAGGCATTGATTGTGAATCAGGGGAGGGTGGGCTTTATCCTTTAGGCATGGGGGTATTTTACAAAGATCAATCTAGGGTAGCATGCAGGGAGATCCATGATCAAACTTCTGCCGTGGTCCAGGGGTGAGGCGAACCGAACTTGAATGTGGGGAGGGGACTAGGCAGGAGGAAAAAGGAGAGAGAAAAACAGGGAAAAACCAAAGATGATTGCCAAAACTTGAATCTGAGTAGTGGGAGAATAATTCTTTTTTAAAAGGAAGAGGAGTTAGGAAGCAAGTTCATTTAGGGTGAGAAAGATATTGGGTTTACCTCTACATGAACTGAGCTATAATGAGACCTGTTAGAGTAACTAGGCTCCTGAAATTCCTTCTAAAGGGCAGGGAGTTCCTCCCTGCTCGTGGGGAGTAGACAGTTCAGCCTAGAGAAGAGAGGTGGCCCCAGATGGCTGCAGTGGCAGAGCTGGGGCTGCCCATGAGGCATGGTGGACGCTCAAAAACTGTGGTGGTCATGAACTTTGGGGCCTCTCCTATTCAGCAGCCAGTGTTCTCTCCTAAAACCAGATCTCAGCTGTCCCTCTCCTGATCAAAAACCTTTCATGGCTCCCCAGTGCCCACGATCCAGCCCTCACAGTCCGCCCACAACATTCACTTCCCACCTCACCTCCAGGGGCTCTCACTCCACACCCCGCCCTGCTCTACTCCAGCCCCCAGCACCCCATGATGCCCCTTCTCTAACCGCACCAGACTGTCTCCCACCCCTCCAAGGTCAGGCCTCTTCTGGTCTCTGCCTTTGTCCATGTCCTTCTCTGTTCTCCCATGAATTCCTCCCCCCAACCCGCCATCCTCTGCCTGGTGAACTGCTTCTCAGCCTGCAAATTCCTGCTCAGACACCACCAACACCCCCTGCTGCGATCCTCTGCACCCCATGGAAATTTTACCAGTCTCTCTATTCACATCATATTAGTATGTGTCTAAGCTCCCAAAGTTGTGGGCTGTGTCTTACCTTTACAGCCCCCCAATACCTCTTTGCTTAGCTTATTTTCTTACTTAAACCATAGATGGGATCTATTTCACACACATTATTTGGGGCTTAAAAATACACAGACTTTCTTTATAGGTAGTAAGCATTCAAAGGAAATTTGGAGTCAAAATAAATCAAGTGTTAATATTGTAAAGAATGAGAATTAGCTGTACTTAGCCATAATTTAGCAATTAAATAACAGACTTGGCAGTTCCCTTTATTCAAACCCCTCACAACCTGTAATCACACAGTGCCAAAGAGAAAGCCAACCTTCTTTCTCTGATACTCTGATTTTCAGTCCAAATGTGTTACATCATGTTGTAGAAAATCACACAGGTTCAATTCTTTCCAAACTCAAAATGCCAACGTAATCTGAACTGAAAAATCAGTGTGATAATGTGTGTATATTTGTTTAACAGAAACCATAATCTGGACATTTTATCAGACTGGACCTGGATGTACCCAAAGAGAGATGTTGCTTTTTTCTTGTCATTTTTTTTTTCAACAGAATCTTTAAGCATCACTGAATGTATTTACCATTTTGACCAGGAGGAATGGAGGACATTTTTGAGATTGAAATTCTGAAACAGGAACATGTAGATAAAAGCAGGACTTTAAGGAGTTTTCAAAAGCCTCTTGTCTGAACTCCAAAGTTAAAATAAGATAGATCGGAACAATACAAGGACTTCCCTGCTGGTCCAGTGGTTAAGCATCCGCCTTCCAATGCAGGAGATGCCGGTTCCATCTCTGGTTGGGGAACTAAGATCGCACATGCCGCAGGGCAGCTAAGCTCATGCACCACGACTACAGAGCCGGTGTGCCGCAACTACAGATCTCACATGCTCTGGAGCCCACGCGCCACAACTCTAGAGGAGTCCGCATGCCCCAACGAAGAGCCCACATGCCACAACGAAAGTTCCCACATGCTGCAACGAAAGACCCGATGCAGCCAAAAAAAAAAAAAAAAAAAAAGGAACAATACACCTCATAATTTACTTCTATTCAATAAGCATTTATTGAGTGCCAAGCAAGAGCTAAGTAGTGGGGCAAACATGTACATGTCACAGTATCTGTCTTTAAAGCACTCACCTTCTATCAAGGGAGGCAGGTATATACACATATAGTTCAGGGAAATAAACTTAATAATAGAAACCAGCCATAACATATATTTATGTATAGATGCTACTTCTTTCAAAGTTGCATCGACGTTGCACTCTAAGCCTTCTTCCTACTCAGATCCTAAAACTTCTTTTGGTCTTTGGCAGTTCCATAGAGCATCACAGTGACAGAATGTTTTGTGTGATCTGTGCACATGGTCTCCCTACAGCATGTTTTTTAAATTAATTTTTATTGGAGTATCTTTGATTTACAATGTTGTGTTAGTTTCAGGTGTACGGCAAAGTGAATCAGTTATATATCCACTCTTTTTTAGATTCTTTTCCCATATAGGTCATTACAGAGTATCTAGTAGAGTTCCCTGTGCTATACAGTAGGTCCTTATTAGTTATCTATTTTATATATAGTGGTGTGTACATGTCAGTCCCAATCTCCCAGTTTATCCCTTTCCCCCCAGTAACCATGTTTGTTTTCTACTGATACATCTGTGACTCTCTTTCTGTTTTCTAAGTAAGTTCATTTGTACCATTTTTTGAGATTCCACATATAAGTGATATCATATGATATTTGTCTTCCTCTGTCTGATTTACTTCACTCAGTATGACAAACTCTTACCTATCACTAGACATTCAAAGCACATTAGAGAATACCGGGGCTTTGTCTGGACTTCTTGTTTGATTATACACGTTGTTTCCCCTTCATCACATTATGTATTTCTAGAAGTTATCCACTGAAAGTTAGTTCAAAGCTTTAGAAAAATAGATGGGGAGGAACACACTTGTGGTTCAGGATGCAGGAAACAGGGGCACCTACTTCTGCTTTGGAAATTCTGTTCTCTAATCCAGTCCTGGCTATACATTAGTATCACCTGGGAGCTTTTACATCACTCGCTGTGCAAGCTGTACCTCAACCAATTAAATCCAAATCAATGGGGAGATGCGACCCAGGTGTGAGTATCTGGGGGCGAAGGAGTCATCTTGCGTTTTTTTTTTTTTTTTTTTTTTTTTGCGGGCCTCTCACTGTTGCGGCCTCTCCCGTTGCGGAGCACAGGCTCCGGACGCGCAGGCTCAGCGGCCATGGCCCACGGGCCCAGCCGCTCAGCGGCATGTGGGATCTTCCCGGACCGGGGCACGAACCCGTGTCCCCTGCATCGGCAGGCGGACTCTCAACCACTGCGCCACCAGGGAAGCCCGTCTTGCGTTTTTTAAAGAAGTTTTTAATGTGGAAATAATTTGAATTCAAATTATTGAATAAATGTTGAAAAAGTTAAAATAGTACAGAGAACCCCTGTATTTACTTATTCAGAGTCACCTATATGTTTTCCCTCTGAACCATTTGAGGGTAAGTTACGTGTACCACAGCCCTTTATCCACAAATACCCCAGTTTCAGTGAATATATGCTAAGAATGGGAATACTGTCTTACGTAACCACAGGATAGCCTGCAACTTCACACATTTACATTGACACAACATTTACAAGTATTTAATTTACCGTCCATACTCCAGTTTTGTCAGTTGATCTAATAATGTCCTTTATAGTGCTTTTCTTTCTCCAGTTCAGGAGCAAATCTAGGCCAGGTACTACATTCATTTGACATTTCTCCCTCTCCTCATTTAATCTCCAATGTTTCCACAGACTTTGTCGTTTATCATATTGACATTTTTTAAGAATACAGTCCCCAACCCTTAAAAAAATTAAAATGTTCCTGGCTGTCAGATGTTTCTCGTGACTAGATTAAAGTTATACACTCTCAGCTGAACCCTGGGTTAGGGGTGGTGCGCCCTTTGCAAGGTACACGTCCGGAGATAACACAGTGTCTACCTTTTCTCACTGGTGCTGTTAATTTTGATCACCTGGTAAAGTGTTGCCCAATTTCTTCACTGGATAATTACTCTTTCTTTTTCTCCCTTGCAACTAATAAGCAGTCTGGGGGGCTGACAAGACCACTGGAATATCTCGCTCCACATGAAAATTTCCTCCCAAGGTTTAGTGTGTGTTGATGATTTCTGGCTGATCCAATCTTTACCACGACGATTGCAAAATGATTTTCCAACTCCAGCACTCTCTCTATATTTACCAGTCGGCCCTTGAAATTTTTCATAAGCAAGAGCCCTCGCTTCTCCCCTGTGTATTTATTTATCTACTTATTATTGGTATGAGCTCATGAATTTCCTATTCTTTCAGTAATTTGTAATTTGTTACCATACTTACTTGGGTGCTCAAACTGTCTCAGATGTGGCCAATAGGAGCTTCTTTAAGGTGACTCCTATGTCCTTGTGACATGTCCCCGTCATCTTTGTGAACACTTCTTTACTTCCAGGCTTATCTTATACCTACCCTGCCCCATCCCTGAAACTAGTCATTTCTCCAAATAAGGGTGCCTTTTCATGGGGAATAGTATTAGAGACCAAGATTAAGGTGCAGGGTATGCTTATTGCTAGCGGGGTTGGCTCTGCTTCTTAGCCCTCTTAGCAGACAGAGCTAGGAAGTATATGCATGTATGTATACATATGCAAACACATAACAAAAATACACACACTCACATACGTATACATATATAGGGTGTACATATAAACATGCACATATACCTGCATATACATGATTTCAAAATTATGAATTCACACAGATATCTTAAATTTAAATCCATGCCCCACAGTGTTCTGTGTTGCCTTCCCGCATTCCATGTTTGTATGCCTCCTTTTCCACGCTGAGATCCCTGGCTCCCAACAACAAGTCCATCCACTTTGGAAAAATGTTTGGCAGTGCCTACTGCAACGAAGCATACATATGCCTTTAACACAGCAATTCTACTTCTGGGTATATTCCCAACAGAAATGAGAACTTATGTCCACCAGAAACATACAAGAGTGTTTTATAGCAGCTTTACCCAAAGGAGCCAAACACTGGAGACACCCAAAAGTCAATCAACAATAGAAAAGTAAATCATGGCATATTTATATGATACTAAATTGCTATGAAAAAGAATGAACTACTGATAAATGCAACAAACTGGATGGGTCTCATGGGCATCAAGTTAAGTAAAGATGTCCAGTGCAAAAGAATATGTATGTTATTATTCCATTTATATGAAATTCAAAAACAGGGAAACTGTGACTCTAGACAGCAGGGTAGTGGCCAACATTCGAGACTTGTGAGGATGGGGTGAAGACTCTGAGGGGACAGGAAGGAGCCTTGTGGGGGGCTGGAATGTTCTGTATTTTATCCAGGTAGTAGTAACACAGGCGTAATACAAATATAAAAAAAATCATCAAGCTATAAACTTATAATTCAAATACTTTACTATATGTGAGTTATATCCTACTTTTTAGTTTTAATACAGCTATAAATTGGGCTGCCAATGCAATTAACTCAACTGAAATGACTTAATCGGACCAAATTCACATGTGTTCAGGAAATGACAACTCTATCAGAGCTTAATCATCTGCCTGACAACTACTGCTTTTCTGTTGTAATACACATCCAGTGTCAGTAATGGGAAAGTGGGAAAAAAATGGCGCATCCAAGGATTTAACAGTACAGTACGTGGGCTTCCTCAGTGTCTTGATGTAATTTTTTGTTGAGTTGAATTGGACTGTCTTCTACACACACACCCCAAGGGTTAATCACAATCCAAACCCTTAATGGTTTATGCTTTGTGTGTAAAGTCACACGATGATAGGTGTCCTCTGGGATTGCTTACTGGTAACTTGAAATCCATGGGAAAGTCAGCTCTGGGAATCCTAAATGCTCGAAGACAGGGTGGGAGAGTGCTGTGGAGAGAGCTTCAGTGGTAGGGTGGAAGGAACATAGGTCTCAACCCCCCAGACTGGACCTTTTGCTCCCCTCCTCTCAGTGTGGGCCCTTTTGCCAAGGCAAAGCCAGTATATGAGAAGTGAAACTGTTTCTCCCTCGACTGAGAATCCTTCTCTTTTGATCAGGACTCAAAAATAAAAGAGGACGGGGCTTCCCTGGTGGCGCAGTGGTTGAGAATCCGCCTGCCGATGCAGGGGACACGGGTTCGTGCCCCGGTCCGGGAGGATCCCACATGCCGCGGAGCGTCTGGGCCCGTGAGCCATGGCCGCTGAGCCTGCGCGTCCGGAGCCTGCGCTCCGCGATGGGAGAGGCCACGACAGTGAGAGGCCCGCGTACCACAAAAAAAAAATAAAAAAAAAAAAAATAAAAGAGGAGAGCAAGAAGATGTGTAGTGCTTCTCCAACTTTAAATGTACCACAACCACCTGGAGGGCTTGCTAAACCTGAATTCTGGACCTCATGCATGTTTCTGACTCAGCCGGCCTGAACCTACATATCTACCAGCTTCCAGGGGATGCTGGTCCAAGGACCACACTTTGAGAATTACTGGTGTAATTGCATGAATGTGGAATTAGAGCATCAATGTCCAAGTCCTAAATGCTACCGAATAGTCTATGACCTTGAGCAAACAACTTAATCTCTCTGAACCTATTTCCTCATCTGTATGATAAAGATAATACGTGTTCTGCTTGCCCTATAGGATTGGCATTCATATTATGAGTTCATTTGTGTTTTGAAAACCATAAATCACTGGACCAGATGTTCTTCACTTTTATGTGCCGTGGACTCCCTTGGCAGTCTATGGATACCTTCCCAGAATAATGTTTTTAAATCCATAAAATAAGATACAGAAAAATCCAAAGGAAACCAGTTATAACTAATTATCAAAACACTTTAGAAAACCAATTTTTACTATACATATTAACATGCTCCTTTAACATTAAAATAGGCGATCTCATGGAGGGTCTAATAACTTTTGTAATTCTAAAATAGTGATGAGTTATTTAACAATATTTCATTTGTGAATAGATAAGTGATTTCTACTGGTGACAAAGCCACAGTACTGCTAATACTGTTATGGTTTGTTGCCTACATTTATAATAGAAGGAATGCTAAATTTCAATTGGAAGCTAGTGAAAATAAAGATGTAATTGACAGACCCCTCCATGGTGGTAGTATGACGTGAATAGTTGTGTTCCATTTTCAGGGTATCTAGATTAGCTAAAATATTCTGAGACTCACTTGGGATCATGCCCATAATGTGGGCTTCTGTGGAAGCTCATAGACCAGACCGAAAATGGCAGGACTACAAACCTTCAGCTACATCATGGCAGTGGCCAGTGATGTCTGGCCCCTTCACCCTTAAGTTTGATATGCTGCTTCCCTAATAGCTTCTAAGAATGGGTGAAACATTAAGAAGCTTGGAATTTTGTTAATAGGAGGAACTTAACCTTCATTTCCAAGGGAAATGAAAAACAGACATCTAGATCACAGTGATCTGTTTGCTGTAAGGAAACCACCTTCTTTATTTGATTGTGGGAGCCAGTGTTTGGGTCATCAACAGCGGGCGTTAAGATGGTGGTATAAGGCTTCCCTGGTGGCGCAGTGGTTAAGAATCCGCCTGCCAGTGGAGGGGACACGGGTTCGAGCCCTGGTCCGGGAAGATCCCACATGCCGCGGAGCAACTAAACCCATGCATCACAACTATTGAAGCCTGTGCGCCTAGAGCCCACGAGCCACAACTACTGAAGCCCGCGCACCTAGAGCCCATGCTCCGCAGCAAGAGAAGCCACTACAATGAGAAGCCCGCGTACCGCAAGGAAGAGCAACTCCCGCTCACCGCAACTACAGAAAGCCCCCCACGTGCAGCAACAAAGACCCAATGCAGCCAAAAATATATAAAATAAAATAAAATAAAATAAGATGGTGGGATAAGGTATATGAGAAGCAGGGCTTGGACATATTAGCAATTCCTATATGAACCTTGGAAAAAAGCATTATTGGTGCAGATAGTTTAGGCCAAATATATATGCTCAGCATTGACAGGTAAAACTGGAATAAAACCCAAACGTCTAACAAGAATGGAGATTTCCTTCCTCTTATTGACATAGTTGTGAAGTTGCCTTTCACATAGGCTTTGCCAAAGCTTGACCTTCAGTGAACACACCCATTAGCAAGGACCATGAGTCACCTGCACCTTTTTGTGGGCTAGTTCTGGACACCATTAATAGCTCTGGAACTGCTTATAGGCACAGAAATTGTAGATGCAGCTGTTTTCAATATGCAAGGCCAGACCAGATGGGGGCTAGTTTGGGAGCTATTTCAGAAGCTAACCTGTGGGCATATGGAATCAGGACTATGTTTACTAAAAATCTGATGTGGCGCTTTTTTTTTTAATGCTTTGCTATTATGTGATTAAAGATTCATCTAAACCTTTAGAGGGAATGTACAGGTAACAGTAGTGGATGGTAAAAAGATTCAGGATCCCAATGTTTTATTTCCTGGGGGGCCTTTGATGCTCTCTCCCGTACAGTACTTCAAATGTTCTTTAATGGACTTTTTGGTTTCCGGATAATAACTTCTTCTACAATACTGCCATTAAAAGCAATAAAATCTTAGCCAGAACCTACCTTAATTCTGAGCTCTTGATGCTCTGAATGGTCTTTTAAGGAGAAGCTATAATAAAAGGGAAAATCTTTATATCCCTTAGTAGTATTTCTGTAGTACCTTGTCCTTTATATTAATTAAAATTAATTTAAAATTTTAAGCTTTAAAGAAAGTAATATATGCATATGGTAAAAAAAATTTTTTTTAATTTTTAAATGGTAGTAAAAAGATATAAAATGGGAAATAAATGTCTCCCTTCTAATCTCCCATCCCAACCTAAGCCCCATTTCCTGTCCCCAAATGTTAACAGTTTTAGAACCATCTTTCCCTGAAATGTTTTCTGTGTGTGTCTACATGTTTTATGTGTATGTTTTTATTTAAAAGCATATCATAGGGACTTCCCTGGCGGTCCAGTGGTTAAGACTTTACGCTTCCACTGCAGGGGGCGCGGGTTCGATCCCTGATAGGGGAACTAAGATCCTGCATGCCCACTGTGCGGCCGAAATGAAAAAAAAAAAAAAAAAGTATTCAAGTAAGAAAAACAAAAAAATTTTTTTAATGTATCACAGAGTTCTTTTCATACCCACGTACACAGACCTGCCTCATCATTTTTAGGGCCATGTGATATTCCATTGCATGATTATCTAAGGTGGCAATTTACTTAAGCAATCTTCTACTAATGGATATTTAGGTTGGTCTTAGTTTTTCTCAAGTTAAAACAGTCTGCAGAGAATATCCTTATTAAAAACAGTTTTGTTGGGGCTTCCCTGGTGGCACAGTGGTTGAGAATCCATCTGCCGATGCAGGGGACATGGGTTCGTGCCCCGATCCGGGAAGATCCCACATGCCGCGGAGCGGCTGGGCCCGTGAGCCATGGCCACTGAGCCTGCGCGTCCGGAGCCTGTGCTCCGCAACGGGAGAGGCCACAACAGTGAGAGGCCCGCGTACCACAAAACAAACAAACAAACAAACAAACAAACAAAAAACACTTTTGTATACTTAGAAGGATAGCCCTCAAGTAGTTTCCTAGAAGTACAATGCTCAGGTCAAAAGGATGAGCATTTAAACATCCCCTTGACCTAAGAACAGATTGTAACCAAACTGCCCTCCAAGGCTGAATCGGTTTACATTCCCACCAACAATGTCACGGGTGCTTGCTTGTTCACACACATGTCAATTCTGGCAGTATTAAATTTTTTTAACATTTGCTGATCTGGTGGGTCAAGAATATTTCATTGTGGTTTTGACTTGCATTTCTTAAATTATAAGTAAGGTAGAGCATCTTTTCATTTGCTTATGGAATTTGTATTTGGTTTTCTGTGCATTGCCTATTTATCATTCTTTGCCTGTCTTTCTTTTGAGCTGTTGCCTTTTTCTACTAGATATTTTTGCATTCAGTAAGTATTAAGTTCCTGGTACATTGTGAGCAGTATGCTGGGCACTAGAGCTCACCATTGTTGGTGAGGAAACACCACTGTCTTTGCCCTGTGGGAGCTTACAGTACTGGGACACAAACATAAACCAAGTCGTGCTCTGAATGGGTGTATGTACAGACTGAGTTAAGTGCCTGGAAGGAAAGGCTCTTGCATCTCTTAGAGCATGTGAGAAGAGAGAGACCTGGACTGAGGGTAGGAGAAGATTACCTGAAGGAACTGACATCTAAAGAACAAATAGGATTTGTGGTTAGGGAAAGCATTTCTGGAAGAGGGAACAGCATTTTGGAGGGAATGTGATGTATCAGATGAGATAAAAGAAGGCCAGGGATCAGAGCACAGAGAGAAGAATTAACAGTGACACAAGATGAGGCTGGACTACATTACCTGGGCCCTGATGCCATTGATGACTGAAGGGTTCTTCTCCTAGAGAAACAGAAAGTATTGAAGGATTTTGAGCCACAGTTGGTTATCAAATCTGCATTCTGAGAAGATCACTCTGGCTGAAAAGAAGGTAAACAGGAAGACCAGTCAGAAGGTTTTTGAGTTAGTCCATATGAAATCTGATGGTACCTTGGCCCTAGATTATGGCAGTGGACATGAAGAGAAGTAGATGAGTTCAAGAAATATGGAGAAGGTCAAATAAAATTTGATGTTGGATTGGATATAGGGGATAAGGAAGGGAGGAAGTGTCCAGGATGATTCCTAGGTTCCTTATTACATGGATGGTGGTACCATTTACTGAAATAAGAACCACCATATGATCCAGCAGTTCTACTCCTGGGTATACATCAAAAAGTACTAAAACACTAATTCAAAAAGATGTATGGACATAGCAGCACTATTAACAATAGCCAAGATATGGAAGCAAACCAAGTGCCCATCAACAGATGAATGGATAAAGAAGATGTGATATATATATATATATTCCATTACATATATATATATATAATATTACTCGGCCATAAAAAGAATGAAATTCTTCCATTTGCAGCAACATGAATGGAGTTAGAGAATATTATGCTTAGTGTAATACATCAGACAGAGAAAAACACTATATGATATCAGTTATATGTGGAGTCTAAAAAAATTATATAAATGAATGTATATGCAAAACAGAAATGGACTCACAGACATAGAAAACAAACTAGAGGTTACCAGAGGGGAGAGAAAAGAGAGTATAATATGTAAAAATACTGAATCATTATGCCATAAACCTGAAATTAATATAATATTGTAAATAAACTATACTTCAATTAAAAAAAGAAATACTGGAAGAGGTCAAGGATGAATTCAGGCTTACACAACATATCTGACTGAAGCTGTCAAATAGCTAATTAGATATAAAAGTCTGGGACCAGGGAATTCCCTCGTGGTACAGTGGTTAGGACTCCACACTTGCACTGCTGAGGGCCTGGGTTCAATCCCTTGTCAGGGCACTGAAATCCCATAAGCCTGGGACCAGAGGAGAAGTCTGGACTGGAGATATAAATATGGAAGTCACTGGAATATAGTAATTAAAGCCATGGGCAAAGATGCAATCACCCATGAAAGGAGTACAGCACCCAAATCAGGTCTATTCTGAAGCCTTAAGGAACACTAACATTTAATGGCCGAGTAGAGAAAGATGAGACAAAAAAGAAAGAACAGGTGAGCAGCCCAAGAGCAGGAGGAAAACCAGCTGAGGTGTCCCAGAAACCAGTGAAAGAAAGCTTCAAATAGAATGGAGCAGCCAGTAGTGCCAAATGCTGCTGAGACATCTACTAAGAGGAAGGCTGGAAAATGCCCATTGGAATGGGCAACATGGAGGTCCTGGTGACGTTCATTTGAATTGTTTCATTGAAATAATCGGGGCAGGAGTCAGACTGGAGATGACTGAGAAATGAATGGGAAGTGAAAACACAGAGACACCATATGGACCACTCTCAAGAAGTGTGGTTTTAAGAGAAAACAGCCCCAAACCGATTCCTCCTCAGTCTCTACTCTTGACCCCTCCTTGCCACTCAGTAAGCTGAAATGATTTTCTAATTTGGTATTTGATGTTCCACAGCTGTGGTCTCCCAGGAGCCATGGCAACAAGCCAGCCAGGGACAGAGTCTGCAGGGGAGGCCACCTCAACCTTGGGGGCTCTTCCACCTCTCAGAGCAGCTTCTGATTCTGCAGGCCTGGGAAGGCCCATTGTAGAAAACGCTGCTGAAACTGGCTTTAAGAAACAAAGAGGGCTTCCCTGGTGGCACAGTGGTTGAGAGTCCGATGCAGGGGACACGGGTTCGTGCCCCAGTCCGGGAAGATCCCACATGCCGCGGAGCGGCTGGGCCCGTGAGCCATGGCCGCTGAGCCTGCGCGTCCGGAGCCTGTGCTCCGCAACACGAGAGGCCACGACAGTGAGGGGCCCACGTACCACAAAAAAAAAAAAAAAAAAGAAACAAAGAGTCCTTATATTTTAGAGACACCTACTGAAAAATGTAAGGATAAATAGTGTCTGGGATTTGCAAAGTGAAACAAGCTAAGCCAGGAGTTGATAATTATTGAAGCTGGGTGATGGGATGGGTACATGGAGGTTTATTATACCATTCTCACTACTTTCGTTTATGTGTAAATTTTTTTCATAATACATTGTAAAAGAATTAAGTTTAGTAACTATGTAAATTGAAAGTACACAGAGCCAGTGACTGTCACAGGCCCACTGTTGACCATGCCACTTAAAATGGGCATTTGCTTGTGGGTTTCAAGGTACCAAATGTCTAAGGGAGTCAAGTCTGCTCTCAGATGCTGACCTTTCTTCTCTCAATAACCCTAACACCTTGTTCCTTGCCCCTCTTCTCCATTCTTACCTTCCTCCTGAGTCCACTGTTATTGGACTCCAAATAACAGTTCTGTCACTTGTCTTCATGAACTTGAACAACTTCCTTCTCAGACTTGAACCATGTTCTGAAAGATGAGGATGCACATCCGCTTAGCAATGTTGTGAAGATGAATTCTGACAGTGTATGTGGGAGTAGGTAACATAGCTACATCCTCAAAAGTCCACAGAAGTCAGGTAATACAAATGAATGAAGATGACCAAGTAGGAGAAAGTCCTGTGACCCTTTTAGCCTGTCTTTAGCTTTACCACTTTTAGTAGACATACCAGTAGGAAGAATTGTAAGAAAATTTCTATTCTGTAAGGAAAATATTAATTCAGCATGATCATAAATGGAATAAATAATCTATATTCATAACTAAATGGGTAATAAACTGAGATTTAGCCTCAGTGTTGGGGATCATTAGGGAGCGGTGGAGAGTAGGGCAAGCCAGAGCACGCAGGCCCCATCTAACAGAGGCGTTCCTCCTCAGCTCCATGACTGCTGCCATGAGAGAATGTGGAGCCAAGGTTAACATGTCTTCTTGTTTTACAAGAGAAGCTAGAACTCTAAAATTTTTATGTGAAATCTCCCAATTCTTAAATTTGCTTTCAATTATTTACCAAAAAAGAACACTACAATGGCTAAACTAATTCCATTTGTGGGCCAAAAGCAGCTCATGAGCTGCCAATGTGCAACCTCTCACCTAGATAATGGGATAGAACAGTTTCCCTTCCCCACCCCCTTATCTTCCACCTCTAACTTTCTCCTTTCTCTCATTTTCCACATTCTTCTCTCCTAACCACTCCCACCCTTCCTTTCTAGACTAAGTCCAAGTGGTAGAAGGGATTGAAGTGGGTTGAAGAAGTGATGAAGCCCAAAGGGCTGTGATCTAGATGCCTCATCCTGCTCCAGGGCCTAGGCCAGTGCCCTGCACATAGTGGATCATAATGACAAACCTGATGAATGAATAAGCCAGCAAGTAGGGGGCAGTCAGTTTCTTGTGCACACCTGGGCTTACCTGAGGACTCTCGTTTTTCTCAACAGCCTTGCGAAGTCGTTCTGGCCGCTCCATCATCAACGGGAACTGGGCTATTGACCGGCCTGGAAAATATGAAGGAGGAGGGACCATGTTCACATACAAGCGACCAAATGAGATTTCGAGCACTGCCGGAGAGTCCTTTTTGGCCGAAGGTCCCACTAATGAGATCTTGGATGTCTATGTGAGTTTGAACTGTTTCCTGGATTTTGTATCTTCTTGCTTCTCAGGACCACACTTAGAACAAATAAAAAACAAATATTGCCCCTGCTTAATAAGACCATTTGAGCGGCGCCTTTTGGGGTGCCCTTACATGCTTGGCATTCATCTTTGCCCCTCACCTCTGAATGTACCTAGCTCATAGAAACCTTAAACTCTCCCAGATGCTTATTACCCTCAGCGTTTATTGAGCCAGTAAAACCAATTTTACTTGTTGAACCAAATCAGAGGCAAAACATATCCTTTATTTCATGAGCATTGGCTCTCCTCCAGGCACTTTCCTCCTATGCTAATTTGGCGTGTTTTCTTTTTATGGGAAAATAAAGCAAATGCCTAAAGCAAGACAAGACCACTCACAGATCCCATCCCTCTTCTATTAAATTCTATTAAAGCAAGTGAAGAAACAAGAACTCCAGAGTACTCTAGATGACACAATAAAGCTTGGAGTAACAATATAGAGATTTACTAGTCATTCCCTGCTTCGCAGAAGACAGAACTTTGATTTCTTTGACAAGAAACTAAAGTATTAAGTTGCCGCAGAGTTAAAAATGGCCCTTATTTTTTAAAAGAAACCACTAGAATCCAATCTTCTTTAGAAGATCAGGAAATAAAAGGTGACTGGAAATAAAAGCTCAAGATCACGTTTTGATAAAATGAATGCATTCACCCATAGGTATATATTCTCTCACCAACTCCAAAGCCATGCTGGTCTACTCGATATTTGCCGAGTTCGAATTTTATAAATATTACTTGTCCAACTATACAGTTACATGTTCATTCCCTTTGGGCCTAGTGGTTCATGGACTAGAAACTACAAAGGAAGTCTTGTTATAGCTCATTTTGAATATTTTTTTATAGACTGTCCAGCTGGTGTTGGACTCCGGGTAAGTTTCAAATGGCATCAGGGGTAAAAACTCAGGTTGTTAAAGGCCCACTGTGGGTGGTCTGGGATGTGGTGGCCAGTAATAATTTCATAAATGGGACAAGGTTTGCACTGGCAGAATGTTCACACAGAAGAGGCACAGTAGAGGGGGAAAGGCTTTCCGGCCCCAGAATGACTGTTGGATTGTGTGAAAAGAGAAGTGAGGGGATTAGGAGTAGACAGCAGGGACCTGCGGTCACACCACCGTGTCCCTCGCGGGTTCTCTGCTCCCCACCATGGTTCCTGGATGTAGGGGGCCCAGGGGTTCTCATGTCTGCCTTCTGTTGGGTGATTTCTAGACAGGAGGCCACATTTCACATGTAGGGAAGGGTTAAAGGCTGATGGTGTAACTGGATGGAATAAACACTCTCGTGGACCAAACAGGACCCACCCATGCAGGAGTGACTCAGAGAATGCCTGTAGCTAACAGGACCTCAGAGATCAGCTGGATTCTCACCTCCTGCTTCTCCAGATGAAGAAATCGAAAACCATGAGATTGAGGGACTTGCTCTAGGTGACCCAGCGGGTAAACAGGAGAACCCCTTCGTAAAGCAGTAGAGATAGAAATATCACAGCGTGACCTGTCTCCTTGCCTGGCTCGTATTTTCACTGCAGATTTGCATTCCGCAGCTCCGTTTAGCCCACCACTCTGCTTCCCTCCAGGAAAGCCATGAGCACAAAGGATTTTGTGCTCCAAAGCCAATAGGGAGGGATTTATGCTGCTGAGCCATGCTGGTTTGTTTTGTGTTTTTGTCCCAGACAATGTTTGTTTAATTGCTGACTTCCACAGCCCTATGCAACTTTTGTCATGGGTCCCTGAGAGAATAAGACCCAAGGAGACTTATACCTGTTTTCCTCACCTCATCTCTCTGTGGTTCTGGAACTTTCCATGGATGAGAGGGATGGGACCCAGAGAGTCAATGAGGGAGAGGGTTGGGTCAGACCCTTCCTGAGCCAGCGTCCCGGGCCAGGTAGAGGACTTGGGAGGAACCTAGGGGATCTCGGGGAGACGCTGCCAGAGGTCTGGCCCTTCCTTACATGACTCTGTCTCGCCACCTAGTGTTCAAACGGGTTCTCTGTAGTGTAAACTTAAGTGTCTATTTTGGATATTTTGAGGGCCATGAGCAAAATCTAAGCAATGGTAGAGGATGGTTGAGAGCCGACAGAAAGGTTCCCTACCATTGCTCCCATCTTCCTGTTTAAAATTTATAAAATCTTGACTTTCAGCCTAGTTTTCTTCTTATTCTCTCAAAGAGTACGTTCTTCATTCTTCAAAAGCAGGTAGCAAAAAGCCATCTGGAAATAGCTTTCGTTTAGTGTGTCACCAGTCCGCTAATATTATTAGATGTAAATCAGTCCACTCATTTATAGTTAGTGCCACTTACACCATTGAGCCCAAAGCCAGCAGGAAGGGGATATGCATGTGTGCCAGTGCAGTGACATTGACCTTTGTGTTGTCAGATGATACACCAGCAGCCTAACCCAGGAGTCCACTATGAGTACGTAATCATGGGGAACAATGCCATCAGCCCACAGGTGCTGCCTCACAGGAGACCAGGTAAAATTTCTGGTTTTGCTGACGGTCACTCTGTATCATTTCCTTTTAATGCCCTTTCTCTCTTCTTCTTGTGTATCTGCCCTCTGTCTCTCGGTCAACACAGAGAAAACCCACAGACACATATTTCAGAGTCAATGGGCCTTGATATCAGAGGATGCTTCACCATTTGCCTGAGCCTTCACTGATAAGAGTGTTTCATTCACTTGATTCAAAAATGAAGTGAACATTCTCAGTCTGTCTTTCCAGTTCAACATTTTGAAATGTCTTTTATATTAGTTTCCTATCACTGCTATAATAAATGACCTTAAACTCAGGAGCATAAAGCAACACACATTTACTGTCTTATAGTTCCAGAGGTCAGAAGTCCAAAATGGGTTTTGCTGGGCAGGAATCAAGGTGTTGGCAGGCTGTGCTCCCTGTGCAGGCTCTGAGAAAGAATCAGTTTCCTTGCCTTTTTCAGCAGAGGCCACCTTCCTTTCTTGGTTCATGGCCCCTTCCTCCGTCTTCAAAGTCAGCTGAATAGCACCTTCAAATCTCTCTCTGTCTCTGACCCTCTTCTTCTGTCATCTCTCCTTCTCTGACTCTCGCCATCCTGCCTCTTTCTTATGAGGACCCTTCCAATTACATTGAGCTCAGCCAGATAATTCAGGATAATCTCTCCATCTCAAAATCCAGGATAGGGCTTCCCTGATGGCGCAGTGGTTGAGAGTCCGCCTGCCGATGCAGGGGACACGGGTTCATGCCCCAGTCTGGGAAGATCCCACATGCCGCGGAGCGGCTGGGCCCGTGAGCCATGGCTGCTGAGCCTGCGCGTCCGGAGCCTGTGCTCCGCAACGGGAGAGGCCACAACAGTGAGAGGCCCGCGTACAGGAAAAAAAAAAAAAAAAAAAAAAAAATCCAGGATAACTTAATCACATCTGGAAAATCCCTTTTGCCGTATACAATAACACATCCCAGGTTCCAGATATTAGGACACAGGCATCTTCAGAGGGCCATTACTCTGTCTACCACATGCCTTTTCTCTTGGTCCCCTTCTGATTCTGCTAACACAGCTTTCACCTATAAGAAAAGAATAATGAATTCACACCTCACAATCCACCTCTTCCCTGTGGGCTCTGCTGACAGAGCCAGCAGCTTTGCTTGCCTCTGCTGGATATAGCACAGCCCCTGGCTGATATTTCTTTACCAAATGGTGATAGAGCCCACCACCCAAATGGAGACTGTCTTTTCCATCTTTCAGACAGAAGGGTCTGCAGAAATATTAATAATAATGACTAATAATCACTCACACGCACAGTCCTTGCTATGTGCCAGACACTGCTGAGCCCTTCACATAATCTAATTCATCAAATTCTCGCAACTATGCTCAGAGGGAGGTACTGTTATTAGCCCCATTTTAAGAGTTAGGAAATGGAAGCTTAGAGAGATTGAGTTATTTGCCCAAGTCCCACAATGACCTCAGGTCCGCCTGGGTCACTAGCCCCTGTGCTTATTACACTGCCTACAGGTGACCTGGTCCAACACCTGTCCTAGGAAGTGAGGGGACAGATGAGAGACCTGGCCGTACATCCTTCTTTGGGCTGCCGATTGGATAACCAGGTTATCTGACTGTTACAGGTCAGGGAGGAGCCACCTGGCACGTGGGGTGCATGTGTTGTCCAAACTCCAAGTCAGCACACTCAGCCTGAAAGAATTTTTAAGCCATTTCCAGGAGCAATATACAGTCTGAGAAACCAAGTTCAGATGGGGAAATATTGAGATTGCTGATGCTGATTTATAAGGGCAATTGGACAGACTGTTTGAAATCATATAGGATGATGATGAGTGATAGCAAGCCTAATGGATCTCAGCTAACGGGTAGCACGTGGTTCTGGGATCAGCTGTCTGGGACAGGGCAGGCCAGAAGGGGTCAGCTGTAAAAAATTGGTGAGGAGAGGCAATCTGGACCAGGCTTCATCCACCGTATCAGTGGAGTCAGGAGGCCAGAGCTTGAATTCAATTCTGCCACCTTCTTGCTGTGCACCCTCAGGCAAGTCAGTAACTTCTCTGAACACATTCACAGTCTACAAAACAGAGAGGGAAAAACATACACTCAAAGGTTTTATTTGGGAGGGAGAAGGTATTGAATAAATTAGGTGTCCATCCTAGCACAGTGCCCAGTACATATAAGGTACATAAAAGATTTTAAAATGTTTTAGCTGATAACATCTTGGACAGTTTCATTTATATCAGTATGCTGGTCTTGATTCTATTAGTTTAATTTGCATATAATATTTTAAACCATGAAGTATTATAAGTAGCCAACTAAATAAGAAAGGGCTGCTGAAAGGGTAGAGAAACCTCTTAAGTTTTAACTGTATTTTATAGTAACCTTAGAATTTGCCTCCTTATTTTATATTAAACTAATGAATGCTTGAACACTATTCAATCAAAATGCAAATATGTAAAGTAAAATGCAACTGCTCCATAACTGCCAAAACTTGGAAGCATCCAAGATGTCTTTCAGTAGGGAAATTTGGATAAAGGAACTGTGGTATCCAGTGTTAAAAAGAAATGAGCTATAGGGCTTCCCTGGTGGCGCAGTGGTTGAGAGTCCACCTGCCGATGCAGCGGTCCGGGAGGATCCCACATGCCGCGGAGCGGCTGGGCCCGTGAGCCATGGCCACTGAGCCTGCGTGTCCGGAGCCTGTGCTCCGCAACGGGAGAGGCCACAGCAGTGACAGGCCCGCATACCGCAAAGAAAAAAAAAAAAAAAGAGCTATCAAGCCATGAAAGGACACATAGGAATCTTAACTGCATATTACTAAGTGAAAGAAGCCAATCTGAAAAGTCTCCATATTGTATGATTCCAAGTATGTATGTACGGTATTCTGGAAAAGACAAAACTATAGAGACATGAAACAGATCAGTGGTTACGAGGGATTAGAGGGGAGGGAGGGATGAATGGCAGAGCCCAGAGGATTTTAGGGCAGTGAAACTATTCTGTGTGATACTACAATGGTCAATAGATGTCATACATTTGTCAAAACCCACAGAATGTACAACACCAAGAGTGAACCCTAATGTAAACTATGGACTTTGGATGATAAGGATGTGTCAGTGTAGGCTCATCAGTTGTAACAAATGTACCACTCTGGTGTGGGATGTTGATGGTGGAGGCTGTGCATGTGTGGGGCAGGAGAGATACGGGAACTTTCTAGACTTGCCACTTGATTTTGCTGCGAACCTAAACTGCTTTAATTAATGTACATATTTTATATTATATATATGTCTATTTTTAAAAAAAAAGCAGAATTCCCAACCTCAGCCCTCTCCCAGCTTCCCAGAGGGAATCTCTCTTTACAATTTGGTGGGACCCTACCCAGCCCTTTCCGTGCATATACAAACATGTATGCGGCCAGTTTGAATATTTGTCTACAATCTAAGTGTGCCAGGAACATCACGTGCCAGTCTTTTCCATAAGCCAACATAAATCTAACCTCAGTTTGAAACTTTTTTGAAACTGGTAGAATACTCAATCTCAGTCAATCTGGGGGCTCCCACACACACCCCAGATAGAGGAAAGATACCTGCCTGGTAGGTCTGTGGTGCTGAGGAAACCCAAGACCTCAAAACCTGCCTCTCCTCACTTTGGAGATCTCTCTCTCTCTGTCTGTCTCTCTCTCTCTCTGAGAAAGCGCTCTCTCCACTTTTCCCTCCTCCTTTCCCAGGGCTGGCCCCTCTGGGACCTGTTATCCTAACTGGGAGCTCAGGCTTTCCCTGTGGGAAGGAAGAGCTGTTAACTTCCTGCACCTTTCACTTTCACTCCTGCAAAAATCTCAGACAAGAAAATCTAAGAACTTGGCCACTTGGACTAGGAGAAGAGGAGGAACAGAGATAAAAAACAAAACACAAATTAATCTCTCAAGGACTTCCCTGGTGGTCCAGTGTTTAAAACTCTGCTTTTCTAATGCAGGGAGCATGGGTTTGATCCCCAGTCAGGAAACTAAGATCCCACATGCTGCACAATGTGGCCAAAAAAAAAAAAAAAAAAAACAATTAGTCTCTCAAAAAGTGTCCAGCCACATCTGTGTATGTGTATACAAACTGAATTCCGCTATGCTTTTATCTTTCACTAAACAACCTATGGGTCATATCTCCATGTCACAACATGTATTTGCTTCATTCTTTTAAAAAATAGCATAATATTTCATTCTTGGTTGTAGTATAATTTATTTGAACCACTACCACTGGTAGACATTTAAGTTCATTTTACTGTTTTGCTGTTTCAAATTAGTAACCATATTTATACATACCACTTTATTATATAAAAGAATGAGAATATTTGTATGACAATTGTCCTGGAAACTGAATCCCTAGGTCAAAAGGTATGTGCATTTAAAATTTAGAGAGATATTGCCAAGTCGCCCTCCAAAACTTTGCGTGTATTTGCAGGCTCACCCAGTGTGCAAAAGTGTGTTTTCCTGCACCTTCAGCGCGGGGTTTAGGGATTTAAGAGTTTCTAAAGTTTCTCATCTTTATTGTTAGGTAAATAGAGTTGCTGTTGTTAGTTCCTTCCTCATGTAGTTCTTTTTTTTTTTTTTTAACTGATATATTACGTATGATTTATATGGAGGAAGATACAATAAGTTCTAGAAAGACAAAGAAAGATCATGAAAAACATATTACATAAAAGAAATACGTAGATATTAATGAAAACTGGGGTATGTGGCAAGTATCAAAGCGTAATGAATTTACTAACAAACGATATTCTGTACCATACATGCAATATTATGAAAGTGAATTTTGCCCACTCTATTTTAGTGAATACTATTAACCAAAAACACGATAGAAGGTGATTTTGAATGAATTCCTAGCCAATACATACAGACAGAGAAGATATATAAGTAAAAATACATAACAAGCAACAAAATGCAATAAATGTGAATGTATAGGTAGCCACAATATATATAGACAAGTATTTCAATGAAGACTGATACAAAGCAGACAGCAAAATAATAAGTGTAAAGAATTTCATTATTCTGCTCATTCATATTTTTACCCAGCAAGTAACAGGTATTAAGCCTAGTATTAATATATATTTCAAAGAATAGAACTATATAATAAGCAGAAAGGAAGCTTTTAAAGTATCAGGAAGGTTTTTGTATTTATCCTAAAACTTTTTTTTTTTAACATCTTTATTGGAGTATAATTGCTTTACAATGGTGTGTTAGTTTCTGCTTTACAACAAAGTGAATCAGTTATACATATACATATGTTCCCATATCTCCTCCCTCTTGCATCTCCCTCCCTCCCACCCTCCCTATCCCACCCCTCTAGGTGGTCACAAGGCACCGAGCTGATCTCCCTGTGCGCTGATCTCCCTGTGCTATGCGGCTGCTTCCCAACAGCTATCTATTTTATGTTTGGTAGTGTATATATGTCCATGCCACTCTCTCACTTCATCACAGCTTACCCTTCCCCCTCCTCATATCCTCAAGTCCATGCTCTAGTAGGTCTGTGTCTTTATTCCCGTCTTACCCTTAGGTTCTTCATGATCTTGTCATTCTTTAATTAGGAAGGAAGTTGAGCGTTGTTGTGTGACTATTGACTGTGTGTATTTCTTCTCATGTGAAAAGAAATTGCCACTCTCTGTCCCTTGCCCACTTTCCCTACTGTGATGTTCATCTTTTTCTTCTTCGTTTTTAATAATGTTTTTAATATTAGGGAAATTAACATCTACCTATTTTAAATATATGTGCTATGAATTAGAAATGATCTCATGCTACCTAATTTCTAGTGTTGGAGCCATGGCTTTTTTACAACTCACCGTCCAAACTCATCTTCTGTGGTGTGTGCACTTACTTCTCCTAGGGGAGCCCTTCAATGGCCAGCTGGTACCAGAAGCAGGGAACCAGCAGGAGGGAGAAGGGAAAGAGGGGGACGAAGAGAAGGCAGACGTGCATGGCGGGGCACCTGAAATATTCACCTCGGAATCAGCACAGACCTTCCAGGTCAGGCATCCTGATAGATTCTCTCCCCACCGGCCAGACAATGTGGTACCACCAGCACCACAGACCCCACGGCGGAGCCGGGATCACAACTGGAAACAGCTGGGGACGACAGAGTGCTCGACAACCTGTGGGAAAGGTGAGCTCATGTGCGGGTTAGGAGGGTCTCTGCAGATCCCCGAGCAGGAGTGGGGAACATGCAGGTAGGCCCCAGGCACGTGGCAAAGCTTCCCCTTCTTGAGCCTGGCTGTGAGATTGCTTGTTAGTGTGAGGCTGTGTTGGGGGATCCCCAAGACCACCCTCAGGCTCGGTGATCCACCGGAAGGACTTACTCAGAAAACCTGCTGTGCTCATGGTTACAGTTTATTACAGTGAAAGGCTACAGATTGGCATCAGCAAAGGGAAAAGCACATGTGACAAAGTCCAGGAGACATAGGCGCCAGCCTCCAGGTGTCCCCTCCCAGGAGAGTGGTACAAAGATGCACGTGGTTCTCTCAACAATATTGTATATGAGCCAAGTATTGCCAACCAGAGAAGCTCACTCCAGCTTTGGTGTCCAGGGGATTTATTGGGGTTCAAACACATAGGCATGTAGCTCCCACATTAGCTACTCAGCCTTTAGCACCCCAGAGGTCAAACTAATACAACATGGCCTAAGGCCTCAGGCATGCAAAGACAGGCATTCACAGAAATCACACTGTTGGAATAAACTAGCTTGTCAAACTGACAGAGCGCAACCCAAGGTCTCTGGCATAGAAAAACTCTTATCAGCAGAATATTCCAAGGGCTCTGAGGTTATCTCCAGCCCTGGTCAAGGACCAGTCCTGAATACAGGTCTCTCTTTGGAATATGCAGGGTCTGAGCAACCCAGGCCTGCTGAGTTAACCCTTTCCTGCACAGGATGTTCATTAAGAATCAGAGAATACACTCACCTAGTTCAAGATTTACAAGCTGACGTAGAAGTCAAGGTTGTGGAACACTTACACAAATGCCAGTCAAAAGTCATTCTCAGATCTAAGGATTTCAGAAAAAAAAAAATGCTTTGGGAGCTTGAAGTGTTAGTTAGCTAGCTTTTACACTCCACAACTACATTCTTCCTCCTCAGTAAATTCTTAATCCTGTATTTGTCGCATTATCTTAAGACCAATCAACTCAGACCACCAGGAACAAGGCTGTAGCCTAATAAAGTCAGTTTATGCAGCAAAGGGGACCACACACCACTGGGAGCATAAGGCATCTCTCCAACAGAAAGAAAAGATCCAGTAATAGGATTTAGGGGGAAAGGTGGAGTCTAGGTGAAATTTAAATAAAGCAGGGTTGTGGACTTCCCTGGTGGTGCAGTGGTTAAGAATCCATCTGCCAATGCAGGGGATACGAGTTCAAGCCCTGGTCTGGGAATATTCCACATGCCACGGAGCAACTAAGCCCAAGCGCCACAACTACTGAAGCCCGCCCGCCTAGAGCCCGTGTTCCACAGCAAGAGAAGCCATTGCAATGAGAAGCCCGCACACCACAACAAAGGGCAGCCCCTGCTCGCCACAACTAGAGAAAGCTCGCGTGCAGCAACGAAGACCCAATGCAGCCAAAAATAAAATAAATAAATTTATAAAAATAAATAAATAAAGCAGCAGAGTTGTGATAGGCTTGAAGCAAAGCCTGGCTGTGTGTAAAAGGGTCAATATCAGTATCAGTCTGGACTGTGATGTGGACTCATAGTCCTGTGTCCTTGAACACTCAAAGGCAAGATAGATGTGGGATGTGGTGTCCAGAAACCCCTGACCTGATGTTCTGCACCTAAGTTGGAAATTGATGCTGCTTTTCTGTTCCAGGTGCCTTAGATCCTCATTGTGAGGATATGTATAACTGTGCAGTTATGATTTCCTTCATATACATGGCGATAGCCTCCTGCTTGTAGTAAAGTGCTATTTGTGACTGTAAAACAGCTGTTCTTCGAGGGGAGGCTGCCATAGAAACAGAGGCTGTATCCTTGAGGAGTTAATGCAACTGGGAAACTGACACCTCCAGCATATTGGTTTGGGGATTTTTTTTTTCCTTTTCTTCAAGAGACTTGCGTCTGAGAGTACAAAACGGAAATGATGGCATAATCAACATATGGAAAAATCTTTCACAACCACCTTTAACGCTTTTATCTTTTTCATAAGAGCACTGACTTAGTGGCTTTTGAGAATCGAATTTAAGTCTTTGGTTCCTCTTGGGGTCTGGAGCCCTTGCTGCCTGGAATCTTTACTGGTTCCATGATGCCTTCATAACTGGAGTGCTGATTTATGGAGGTTTTATTGTGTTTATACTTAATACTTGTGCAGAGAATGTGAACTGGAGAGTCACTGTGCCAACTTCTCTTATAAGCCTTATGAGGGAAAGTTAAATGCCTGTTAAGTGTGTCTTAAAAGAGGCAGAAAGCTAGAGATAATTATGCATTAAGGCCAAAATCAGTTTAGTGAGGATCTGTCCATGACGCCATAGAGGTAAGCAGTGTGAAATGAAATGTACTTGACATAGGAGCCCAGGATCGAAAGGTATTTTGATAGTGCTGAAATAGTCTACCATTTAGGTAGTGGTGTGATGCCTGCTAACGGAAACAGATACACTCAGAACTAGGTGAGATCAGGTGAAAACAGATACACTCAGAACTAGGTGAAAACTAGGTGAAAGGATAAAGATTGTTGTCATGTGTTTGATATCAAGGGTGGCACGTGTAGAAGAGTCTCCTCCATTTCATGTCTTTAAAGACAGTCTGGCCCAGCCTTTCCAGTAGGATGAGATGTAGGCCTGTCTGGAGACCATAAGGCATTGCATTGTGGACACAGTGGGACAAGGACAAGAGCATGTGCCATTTGCCACACACCCTGCGTGCTGCTCACCCGGCCTTGTGTTCACTGGTCTCACCCAGGTGGTCATGCAACGGTCTGTATCTGTTCTGTACCAGGCATGATGGAGGGACCCCTTTGCTCCCTCTAAGGCTTGCTCCCAGCCAGCGAAGGCCTCAGAGACGTCAGGGCAGGGAGGCAGTATGGATGCACAAAACATTTAGCTCATCTCGTGGTTGTCAGTGGTAGTGACAAGTGTGCCATGACCAAGAAATTCTGAGCCTGCCAGGGCTGTCCATCTCTTTTCTGCACAACCCAAGTCCACTTGCCTCGTGATCTCATCATTTTCCCCACACAAACCCTCTCCCAAACTCTCCTCCAGTCCTTCCTGGCAACACTCACCAGACCACACATTTCTGTGCCTCTCAGATTAAAATTCCAGCATCATGATAGCATGATTACAGGGAGGAGCCGTGTCACTGGTGTACAAGAGAGACCCACACTCTGTCCAGTCACTGCCCGGACCTCTGTTTATCTGGTCAAACTCCTGGCTTGGCCCAGTTGATCCCTGACGTTCCAAGACTAGAGTCATTTAATTTTTTCTTTCTTCTTATTTTGTCCATCTCTCCACAATGCCTCACTGACCTCTACACGGTCCCCTGAATTCACTGACTTACCTCATTTAATGTCCACTGATTACCTGTGGTACAGTCACCCCTCCAACGTAACATACTTCTGTTTAGATCAACACGTTGAACGTACAGCCCAACCAAACTGATCCCAGATTGTTCCTGCTACCTGAAGCCCAGCCAGCACCTGACCTCCCCACCCCATTCTTGCTGGCTAGCACTTAGAGGGCTAATTGTGTGGCATGCTTGGACAATGAAGAGGTGCCCAGGTACCATTTTGAGTGATAGTCTCCCTTTCTGCAGAAATATAATCTGACCCAGAGAAAGAAACCCTTTCAGTCATTGGAGTCAAGAACTATAGATCTAGTGTTTTCTCACCGTCAGAGACAGAAAGAGTACCTCTGAGTTTATTTCCTTGGCTAAACGCTGGAACTGGATCGGGGGGAAGGCAGGCAGTGGCCAAAGTGCACACAGGTCCAAACAGGACCCATCTTTCCAAGGCACAGAGCATTCCTAGGGTAACTTGTATCCTTTCAGCTAAAGATACTCAATTGCCCCCCTCATTAGTGCCAAGCAGTTGGGGTAGTTACTTTTGCCTTCCAATCCACAAACGTGTAAGTAGAAAAGTTAAACCCACATGGTCTGATGGGAAAGGGATGGGCTAAATAATAAAATTTTTACTAAATCCCTTAATAGCTGTGTCCCAATGAGTATCCTGCAAGCTGTGAACTGAATCTTATTCATCTTTGTAACTCAGCACAATGTCCTTAATATTTGTTGAATTTCATTAAAAATCTCTTCTTAATGGAAGCAGATATGTTACTGGACAAAATTTAATTCCACAAAAGTTTTTGCTTCCTATTAATTTTATAGCCAGTACTGCTTTTTTTTTAACATCTTTATTGGAGTATAATTGCTTTACAATGGTGTGTTAGTTTCTGCTGTATAACAAAGTGAATCAGCTATATGTATACATATATCCCCATATCCCCTCCCTCTTGCGTCTCCCTCCCACCCTCCCTATCCCACCCCTCTAGGTGGTCACAAAGCACCGAGCTGATCTCCCTGTGCTATGCGTAGTACTGCTTTTTACTCAGCTAATAATTATGCTTAATTGCAACATAATTTTTAAATAATGGTCTCAAGTTATAGCTGCATTGTAAATGTTTATGCCCATAGTAGTTTAAACAAACGATTGTTTCTGATTCAAAACTGTCTTACAAACTGTCACGTTTTTTCCAAGAGCTACCTTCTGGCTCGCTGTGTCCCACAAGATCAGCTTAAAGAGGTATTGGAACACTTCGTGGCTGCTGAAATATTTAGAGACACATTCAAAGTTATCCCTCTAGTTACAATTAAAATTATAGCAAGTTGAAGTTGAGAAACTCTAAATGCCTGGCCAATTAGCAACAGAACTGAGACAAAGCTGTAGGCTAAATGCCAATGTTCGGCCCAGCAGGACTCAGCTACTGGTCTAGACTGGGGCAGGGGGTGGGTGGAGTGGGTGCACAGTTATTTATGAAAAAGCATCTAACTCTCCAGACGCTCCGGTTGTGCCTTCCCCCAGTTATGGTTCTTTGTAAACACCCAGTAGTAATACTTCAGTGCTGCCACCAGTGGGTAGCAGAGAGAGAGAGAGAGAGAGAGAGGCAGGCTGAATTGAATCAGTTTTTGTTTTGTTTTTTCCAGTTGAGAGCTAGAAATTTCACTGAACAAACTTTGACTTTTTCTCCAAAATAGATTATGCCTTATTAAGTATGAAACATGAGGCTGTGCATTTAAAACAAACAAAAAAACTTGGGCAGTCAGTATTTTTTTTTTTAGCAAAGTAACAAAAACAAATGTTAGACCTCTGATAAATATTCACTCAACAAACTTTTATGGAGCACTTACTCCCCTGCTGTACTGGGGTTACAGGGCTGAGCAAGCACTAGTCCTGTCCCCTAGAAACTCTCCATCTCGTAGGAGGCAGACATATACTCAAATAACTAAAATTCCACTGGATCAGTACTTTACTGGGGGAATGTGTAAAATGATTTACAAAGGCGAAGCCAGCTGCTTTTCTAGCCTCTCTTGAATATTCTTACCTCTCTGCCCCAACCTGACTGTTGCTTCAACATACCTGGTGCTTGCAGGCCAGTTTGCCATGCACTTTTGTTCCAGTTCCGCGGCCTGGACAGAGACCCCCCTCCAAGACACACGTGTGCACAGCTACCCAAAACCAACCCTCTCTCTGCAAAACCCTCCCTCTTTCATGTCTGCGGAAAACCTTCAAGAAGTTATTATTTGTGTTCATTGTATAATCATTCCCCTGCCTATCGATCTCTCTTGTTGTCTTGAACTCTTAGGGGAATTGTTTTTACCTGCCTTTGAACATGTTCAAACCATGTCCACAAATAGATTATAAGGGCAGGAACTATTCCTGCTCTTCTTTGCCTCGGACAGTGCCTAGGAAAGCCCTTGTGCAGGAGCTGCGTGTAAACTCGGGAATGGAGGAGTGTGTGTGTGTGTGTGTGTGTGTGTGTGTGTGTGTGTGTGTGTGTGAATCGTTCTGTTTCTGAGGCTTTTCTTCATCAGCACCCGGATCCCTGCGCATCTGCATTCATAGCCCAGCATTAGAGTGTGTTCTCCTTGTCCCTGCAGGATCGCAGTACCCTATTTTTCGCTGTGTGAACAGAAACACTCACGAAGAGGTTCCTGAGAGCTACTGTGACCCGAGCATGAAGCCGACCCCGGAGGAGGAACCCTGCAACATCTTCCCTTGCCCAGCCTTGTAAGAGGGCCTCTCTGTTTCAGTTGCCTGTTTTCAGCTCACTTCTAGTTGCTTGTGCATAGGACCCTAGTAGTAGATGTCATCTAATTTTTAAATCAGCCTACATCTGATTTAGAAACAGGAGACTTAGTCTATGCATAAAATGCAATCTGTTTAGCAAGCGCACCTGTCTTTCGGGATTAACACAGGAGCTCATAGCCTTTAACTGGTCAGCACACTCCCAGGAAGCCTTTGGTGAACTGGAGCAATTAGGTTTTAGCTGGCAAGGAAAACAAAGAGGGAAGCAAAGAGTTACAATCCAGTGCAGTCAGTGCTCAGGTGAGCTGTGTACAGAGAGAGACTAATCTAAGTCACAAATACATCTGCTTGGGGAGTGTCTCAGGAGAGGTCTTGGTTTAGTTATTGAATAATAAATAGGACACTTTGAGAAGAACAAGGAGGAAAAGCCCTAAAAGGGGTCAAAACATCATTCTCAAACTAATAAGAACATAATTCTCATCTGAAGACATAGTGCCCATGTGCCGATGTCTTATTTAAGGAAATGACAAAGCAGGATAACAAGGAGAATATGTGAAACTGATGTGTAAATAGTTCATGAAAAATAACAAAGGTTGGAAGAAGATTTCTAAGTTAGTTCCAAAGTGGGTTAATGTTCTACAGGGTAATAAAACTCATCTTTGGAGTTATTTTTCTGACTAGATAAAAATCTTTTGTACCTTCTTGGTTTTCTATCATTTTACGGAATCTGGGCCCTAATCACTGGTAAAGAGAATATGGAACAGAGCCACATTCTTTATGGAGTCAGACGGCCTTAAGCAGACTGCCAGGCACTGCTCTGGGCTGGGGGTCACCCATAACAATTCTGATGCTTCTGTGTAAGTAAGTTGCTCTCTTCATGTTGACTGAAGTGACCGGTCCCTCTCGATCTCTCGTTCCTGAGCTAGCTGGGACATCGGGGAGTGGTCTGAGTGCAGCAAAACCTGTGGCCTGGGCATGCAGCACCGCCAGGTTCTGTGTCGCCAGGTGTATGCCAACCGCAGCCTGACGGTGCAGCCCTACCGCTGCCAGCACCTGGAGAAGCCCGAGACCACCAGCACCTGCCAGCTCAAGATCTGCAGCGAGTGGCAGATCCGGACGGACTGGACCTCGGTACGCAGCAGGCCAGCCTGCTCTGGAGCTCCCCCTCCCAGACCTACCACCACCCTCCTGCCTCCCCCCTCCAAGACCTGACGTGGGAGAACCCTAGGTCCTCCAGGAAGACCCATCCTGTGGGGTTCTGGAAGGACTGTTCTGCAAACCATACGATGTGCCGATAGGGCCATCCTATCATCCTGATAGACTTAAGGGCCAACTTTCAGGGTGAGCCCATGGGAGCCGTGTGCACACGGGTGTCCTCTCTCTCCTGTGTCACAGTGGAGTGAAGGCTGGCGAAGGCTGCTAGAGCCAACTCCTCCTTCCAGTCGTGCTCTCCCATTTTATAGATGGCAAAACTGAGGCCCAGAGGATCAAAGTAGGCAAGACATCCAAGCAGATCTTAGAAGGCGTGTGACCTTTTCAGGCTGGGATCCTCCCCAGGTAGCATCGCTTGAGAGGGGACCCGGCAACCCAGGGGTCTTGCCCCATCCCGTCCTCTGCTCAGGTGGCGGGTAACGAGGATGAGGGCACCCTGACCAGAGCTGGCACTGCCCGGTGCACTGACGTGCGCTTGCTGTGTTTTAGTGCTCGGTGCCCTGCGGAGTGGGGCAGAGGACCCGCGATGTGAAGTGTGTGAGCAACATCGGGGACGTGGTGGATGACGAGGAATGCAACATGAAACTCCGGCCCAACGACATTGAGAACTGCGACATGGGACCCTGCGCCAAGAGCTGGTTCCTGACGGAGTGGAGCGAGAGGGTGAGCGTGGCGGACGGCGGGCGGGTGGGACCAAGTCTACAGGGCTGATGGGCAGGAGCCGTGCATCACGAAGTGCCCCAAACCACACAGAGACGAATCACTAGCTTGGAATCCCAAAGGTGATTTCTGACTTTGGGGAAAAACCCAGAGGTGAACTACTGTAGGCTTTCTATCCTTCTATGAAGACTGAGGGCCTCCAAGATCGAGACGTGGGTATGAAAGAATTCATTTAATTCTCCTTAGCACATCACACGAATTTTAAATAATGAAATTCTAAATAAAGCGAGGGATCACATCACACCTTTCCTACATCTTGGGCGTACCTGGCATAGAACAGGCGCTCAGCAAATGGCAGTCCCCCTTCCCTGCTTCTTACAAGCTCAAAACCAGTCCCACCATTCCCCTCCCCAGTAGCCCAGCTGCCTTAGGGTCCCTGGTGTCAGGTGTCAAGGATGAACTCAAAGGCGTATATAGTTCCTCATTAGCCCACCAGTTACCTGTGTACAAGGGAAGCCATTAAGAAATTGAATTCATCTATCAAGGCAAAAATAAGAGTTATATCAGAAGAGAGAGGGATTCTGGAGTTGGATGGTGGTGATGTTTGCACAACAATGTGAATGTACTTAATGCCACTGACCTGCACTCTTAAAAAATGATTAATATGGTAAATTTTATGTTATGCGTATTTTACCACAATTTTTAAAAAATGTTAGGGAAAAATACTAAGCAAAATTCGAGGATGCATGTTGGGGTGGAGGAGCGAGCGGGGAAGGAGATAATGAGTTTTGCCTGCCTTTTCTTGTGGAAGCTGCTGATTGGCTGGCAGTAGGCATAGTCTGACCAGGGCAGCTGGACCGCTCATCAGATGAACAGTTTCTGGGTTTCTGGATTCTTCAGAAGACCTTGGAAGTTTAACTGGGACGGAGACATTAGTGGCTGCCTCTGTCCTTAATGCCTCCCTCCCAATTAGGCCAGGTCTGCACCATTTCCCTTAGCAGAATCCCTCAGGGTGCTTCCAAACTGTAATGTGCCTACAAATCCCTGGAAACCTTGTTACAGTGCAGACTCTGAGTCATCCTGCCAGGAATGTGTCCCTGTACCAGCTGTCCAGGTGAGCATGGGTCACACAGATAGCAGGGATATTAACACTGATGTGTCCAGTTCCCAGGCCCAGCTCTCCCTTTATATCAGGCCACCTCCCAATAGCTCCCATAGCTGTGGCCCTCGGGGACTGGAACCATCTGCCTTAGTATCAGGCAGCAATGTCTTGTGACAGACTTCAGCCGTCCTTTCCCAGGCCAGTCCAGACTCAGCTACTAGCAGGCAAGATGGTGTGCCCGAGTTTTCGCGCTCTCGCTATTCTGCTGCTGAATAGACTTTCGAAATCGAAAGCCCAAACAATAGTCTGACGAGTGTAAGTGTGTTCATCACAGCCGTGGGACAGGCTATTTGGAAAGAAGACTGTCCCTGAAAACCTAGGACGGGGTGCCATACTGATATCCCGTAATGGAGGAAAGCGTGCCTGAGAAGTGGTCAGAGGTTTCCAGGGGAAAGAGGTGGTAGGGAAACGCGACGTCGTTCGCGTCCTTTGAGAGTGACTTCAGAACCTGCGGGGAGGCCTCCCCTCTAAGGCGCCCCTTGCTGTCTCGCAGTGCTCGGCAGAGTGTGGGGCTGGAGTGCGGACACGCTCGGTCGTGTGTATGACCAACCACATCAGCAGCCTGCCGCTGGAGGGCTGCGGGAACAACCGGCCAGTGGAGGCCACGCCGTGTGACAACGGGCCCTGCACGGGCGAGGTGGAGTGGTTTGCGGGAAGCTGGAGTCAGGTGAGTGGCCAGAACCGGGTGTGTCTGTCCATCCCCTGACCTGTTTCTGGGTCAGGGAATAGGGCTCGGTGTATCCCGGGGGGTGCCGGGTGGGTTTGAACCCCAGCTGTGCTACCCATGGCCCTGGAGAAGCTACTTATGCTTTTGGAGCCTCATTCAGTCAACAGTAGTTATTCTTGATTAATTTGTGAAAGCCCTCTCTCCAGATAAGGTCAGATGCTGAGGTACGTAGGTTAGGATTTAAACATATGAACTCTTGGGGGACACAGTTCAACCCATAACTAGTATATAGTTCTATCATTATTGACAAACATTACTGTCATGTAACTACCACCACGATCAAGATATAGCACAGTTCCATTACCCCCCAAAATTCTCCTGTGCCTTTGTGGTCAACTTTTTCCTTCAAACCTGGCACCTGGCATCCACTCATCTGTTTCTGTCCTCATAAGTTTGCACTTTCCAAAATTTCATATGACTGTATATAACAGTATGTAGCCTTTTGACTCAGCTTCCTTTTGCTTATATGTAATACACATGCATTTGAGATTTATTCATATTGTTCCATATATCGATAGTTCATTCTGTTTGTGGCTGAGTAGTGTTCCATTGTATGGGTATACTACACTTGTTGATTCCCAAGTTGAGAGGCACTTCAGTGTTTGGTGATTTTGTATAAAGCCATTTTCACTTTCATGTACAGTTTTTTATGGGTGCATAAGTTTTCATTTCACCTGGGTCAATGCCTAGGAGTGGAATTGCTGAGTTGTGTAGTAAATGGTTTTTTAATTTAATACAGAGCTCCAAGCTCTTGCAGAGCGGCTGTACCCTTTTGTATTCCTGTGAGTAATGTCTAAAAGTTCTAGTTACTCTGTATCATCAGATCATGGTATTGTCTGAGTTGTTTTTGTTTTTGTTTCTTTTTTGCCATTTTAACAGATATTGGTGATATCTAAAAAAAAAAAAAAACAACAACCCAGTAGTTATTGAGCACCTACTATGTGCTCTTCTAAGCCCTTGAGATACATCATTGAGCAAAACAAATATCCCAGCCCTCAGGAAGCTTATGGTCCAGCATGGTTTCCTTGTCTATAAAATGCCAATAATGAAGCACATTATGAGGTTATTTTTAGAAGAAATGAAGTAATGTGTACAAAGTATGTAGTACAGTGCCTGACATACAATAAACACACAATAAATTGTAGCTTCTAGTGCTGTTACTGTTAATGAAGTCAGTTTTGTCTGTATTTGAGTGTCAAAAGCAGAAATAGATGTGATCCAGCAATGCCACTTCTGGGTATATATCCAAAGGAAAGAAAATCATTATCTGGGAGAGATATCTGCACCGCCCAGCCCCCCACCATGTTCATAGTATTATTCACAATAGCCAAGGTATGGAAATAATCTAAGTGTCTGTCGACAGATGAATGGATAAAGAAAATGTGGTATTTGTTTATAATGGAATATTATTCAGCCTTTAAAAAGGAAGGAAATCCTGCCATTAGCAACAACATGGATTGGAGGGCATTATGCTAAGTGAAATAAACCAGACACAGAAAGGCAAATACTGCATGGTATCACTCATATGTGAGATCTGAAAAAAAAGTCAAACTCAGGAAAACAGAGTTGAATGATGGTTGCCAGGGGCTGGATGTGGGGGGTATAGGAAGAGGTTGGTAAAGGGTTCAAACTTTCAGTTATAAGATGAATAAGTTCTGGGGATCTAATGTATAACGTGGTGACTATAGTAGATAATACTGTATTGTATACTGAAATTTACTAAGAGAGTAGAACTTAAGTGTTGTCACGTATACACACAAAAAAGGTAAATATGCGAAGTGACGGATGTGTTAACTTGACTGTAAGAATCCTTTTGCAATGCACATGCATACCATATCATCATGTGCGTACTTTCAATATATTACAATTTTTTTTTCTTTTTTTTTTGCGGTACACGGGCCTCTCACTGCCGTGGCCTCTCCCATTGTGGAGCACAGGCTCCGGACACACAGGCTCAGCGCCATGGCTCACGGGCCCAGCCGCTCCGCGGCACGTGGGATCCTCCCAGACTGGGGCACGAACCCGCATCCCCTGCATCAGCAGGCGGACTCCCAACCACTGCGCCACCAGGGAAGCCCAATATATTACAATTTTATTTGTCAATTATGTCTCAACAAAGCTGGGGGAATGAAGCAGAAACAGAAAAAGTTATGTTTGTTCATTATGAAGAACCAATAATACCAAATGCTTCAATAAAGTAACTGAATTGATTAATTAATTTTTCCTTAGGGTTCCAAATTTGAACATGAACCCCCTAAAATCATTCCCTCTTTGCCCCGTTATGATTACGATCAGTATTTTGAGTTCTTGGGCCATTTAGTATTTGGCTCCCCAGGCTGGCTGGTTCTCCAAAGACTTTTTGGCTGATGATCATGATTTACACATTATCTGGACCTCTGGCTCCATACAGAATTTTATTTCTTTAAAGTAGCTTTAAAAACAGACCCTGAAAAGAAATGGACTGCCTTGTCCTTGTAAATCAACACAAACCCTTTGGAAAGCAATTTGGCAATAAAAGTCAAGAACCATAAAAATGTTCATTTGCCTTCACCCAGTCACCCCACTCCTGGGGATTCATTTTAAGGAAATAATTAGCAGGAGAAAAAAAAGTTTTTTCAACAGAGATGTTCATGACAGCACGATGGTTAGTGATATTATGGTATATCGTAACTCATTAAGATACGTAACAAGAACAATGATAATTAAGAAGATGTGGAAAGTACATATAATATAAAGGCAAGCGAAAAACAGAATATGAAAATATATGAACCCTATCTCAACCTCTTCAAAGTATAGTTTTTTATATAAACAACATGGGCAAGTGTTTTCTTCTCAAATTTCCTTAATATTTTTATAATACAAAGTGTAAAATATTTAAAAATTCAGAAAAGAAAGAATTCAAATACTTCCAATGCTACCCAAGTCGATATCAGAGTTAGACATACTTGATAACAGATCCCAGTTCTGCATCACCTTACTTCTCTGAGTTGGGGCAGGTAATTTAACCTCTCTGAGCCTGTTTCCTCATCCAAATATGAGGATAATGATACCAACTTTTTAGAGTTGCTATTGGGTTTTCATGAGACACTATGTATAAAAGGGTCTTTTGCTTAGGACGTGGGGGAGTACTTAAAAAATATTAGTTCCCTTTCTCCATGTTTATTATTTTTTCTGCCAATGTTTCTATCTCATTGTTGGTAGCAAAACACTTAGGATTTCATTACACCAAGTATTCATGGAAACTGAGGCAATGGGAAGAGTCCTGTGTGAAATCGTAATACTGGATCATAACAGCCTTCACACCGAGAAGATAAGCAGTGCAGTTCGACTCACATGCCCACCAATGTCTGAGGAAGAAGAAAGGGGAGCAGGATTCAGGTCCTTTTTACCCGTGGGCATCCTATTGACTCCAGACCTACTCAGAGAACTGAGAGTCGCGTGAATCCTGGTGAAGGCAGCGTTTATCTCTGCTAAGATTAGAAACAAGGAATTTATTGCCTGTCATCCAAGGGGTCAGGACATGATTGATTGTGGACAAGGTTTTCGTTCTGAATTTATAAGACTATCAGAGCCTGCTGGCACCTCCCTGCCTTGGGAATTTGATATTATCCCCAAAGAAAATGAAATAGAGCATGCTTATTTGTTGAAAGTAAGTCTTAAACATTAACTGACTTCAGGATATAAAAATAAATGTTCCTTCCAGACACGTGGTTTGAATGAGAGTTGGCCTCTTGAACACCCCAGTGGCCCAGTCACAGTGATTAGTCCAGGATGGACATGTGACCCAAGCCGAGCCAAATGGAGTCCTTTCCTGGGACTTTTCATGTGGACTTAGGGGAAGAGTCTCCCTGGGAGATTGTGAGCACAGGTGCTAACAGTGGCCCTGTTGAGGCTGGTGGAGAAGCCAGCCCAAGAGAATGAGACCTGTCAGGCTTAGGGAGTCTTTTTCTACTCTGGAGACAAAGTAGCCCAACTCTTATTCATAAGATATTCCACCAAGTCTATTATTCATGTGCAGATGCTTTCTTTCTTCCCTGTCAATTCTGGGTTTACTTCACCCTTAGATTGTCTTAGTTCTTGCGGGGGATTGGGGGGATGATTTTTCACAGTTGTTAGCTATTAAGAGCAGCCTTCTTGTCTGCCCCTGTGTCTGGATCACATTTACTCTCTAACATCTGAGCAGACAGTCCCAAAACTAAGAAGCCTTGTAGTTTTCTGGATGTCTGTGAAGATGGCAGAAAAAAGGCACAGAGTGGAAATTGCTGATGGAGATGTTTATTATGCCCTTTGTGAATAATCCATAGTCTGTTGGCTTGGGTTTGGGGTACTTTTGCCGGGTAGTCACGTGGGTTTTTCCACCCTGTTTTTATTTCACCGTGTGCCTGAATACAGAAGCAAGGATCATACTGAGTTTCAGCTGTAGACATTTTTACAGTCTATTCATAAAGGCAATAGCTTCTTTAAAGTCTTTAAAAGTATATAGATCACAGCTTGTAAAATTTTGTAATCAAAAGGTATTAAGAGTACACCAAACATGAACAAAAAACATTTTACGAAGTAATAGATACTAAACAGAATAACTTACAGGCGGTTACATGCATCGTATTTCCATAACCTAACACAATGAACCAAGACATGTAATTATCTGACTGGCTTCTTCGTGGCCGCAACCCCAGCGAGCTTTAGCTCCAAGTGAGAAGCCAGGGGATTGGACTCCGCAGACAAAGTCTTCCCGCTGGCTGCCTTGTTGAGAGTGGAGGGCTGAACAGGGGACATTGTCCCAAGTCTGTGGTCTTCCCAGCTTTGTGTGTCCCAAAGAATTTTAACGTAGCCCTTCATCCAGAGGCATGCAGACTCTGGGAAACGAATTCATTCCCAGTTTCCTCCCCTAAAAGACAGACAAACTAGAATGTTAGTTCATTGTTTTACAGTGAGAGGTGTCAAGAGTCTACCAGACAAAACCAAATTGACTGGCTGGTATGTTCTGTGGGAAAGCCTACGGGACACGATCTCACTCATATTTCACCGAGGGTGCCAGGATCTCAGCAGCCAGCATCCTCAAGCTGTGAGAACTCAGGGCACCCACTCTCCATTCCAGACACAGAAGTGTTAGGAAACTTGGAATCTGTGTGTAACTTTTCCTCCAGAAGTGTTTTCCGGGCACCCTAGGGCTCTTCTTCACTGAATCAATGATGGTAAAGCTCTGGTAAACATCACTCAATGAATGGTAGTTCTCTTCCCCTTTCCGTCATGTGACACCCATCTTTCTCTGCTTCTTTCTCCAGTGTTCCATCGAGTGTGGGAGCGGGACCCAACAGAGGGAGGTGATTTGTGTTAGGAAGAACGCTGACACCTTTGAAGTGCTGGACCCCTATGAATGTTCCTTCCTGGAGAGACCCCCCAGCCAGCAATCCTGCCACCTCAAGCCCTGCGGAGCCAAATGGTTTAACACAGAATGGAGCATGGTAAGTCCCGGAGCTTTGGGTAGAGGTTGTGTTAGTACATCATTATGCTTCCCCCCTCCCCGCTCACTGTTGGGCCACTTATTGGGTACCAGGCGCTGGGCTCAGCCCTTGAGTAGATTCCCTGCAGCAATCGGCTCTACTTGGTCACAGCCAGGGTGCCCTGGACTCAGCCTGCTTGGCGGGGAGTGGGGAGCCTGAGACTGGGACAATCTTGATTTCTAAACTATAGAGGCCATAAAATAGTGACTCTCAAATTTTTGTGTGCATAAGAATCAGCTGGGGGGCTTCCCTGGTGGCGCAGTGGTTGAGAGTCCGCCTGCCGATGTGGGGGACACGGGTTCGTGTCCCGGTCCGGGAAGATCCCACATGCCGTGGAGAGGCTGGGCCCGTGAGCCATGGCCGCTGAGCCTGTGCTCCGCAACGGGAGAGGCCACAACAGTGAGAGGCCCGCTTACCGCAAAAAAAAAAAAAAAAAAAAAAAGAATCAGCTGGGATCTGTTTGAAACGGCCGATTCTGGGTCCAGCGTGGCCAAGGAATTTGCTCCTTAGGTGAGTTGGCTACAGGTATAACCAACATTTTGAGAAATACTGCTGCAGAGGATTGATGGCTGAAAGGATTCCGGAATGCTGTTGAGAATACAACATCATGAAGTGATCTCGTTATAAATCCCACTGGAGGAATTTCTGTCAGGCCTCCATACCTGTGTGTGTGTGTGTGTGTGTGTGTGTGTGTGTGTGTGTGTGTGTGTGTGTGTGTTGTACACTTTTTAAAAATCCTATAGACAATGTGGATTATGGGACTGATCCTGTTTTTCTCTTTGAATTGGCTACTAGGAAACTCAGAGCCAAAACTGTGGCCCGTCTCTAAGAGAGAGTTTATCAGAATATACAAAGTGACTTATAGGTGCTAATGTTCTCTGGCTTCTCTTTCTCTTTCCTACTTTTATATTCTTTTTACCCCAGTTTCCTCACTTATTTTTTTTTCTTGTGGCCCTCTTATGTATTTCTTAAGCCATCTCAAATCCTTTTTGTACGGAAGGAGGGTAAATGACGAAAGACAGGGCTACAGAGAGACAGAGTGAATAGAGAACTAGGTTAGTAAGGAATGAAATGGAAAAGGATGGAAACAGTGATAAAATTCTTTCTTTTTCAAGTGAAAGAGTTTATTGTTAAGAAACTTCCTAAAACAGAAAAATTCCTCAGGGGTCATCATTCCCAGTGACCATTTCATATGACTTGGACACAAGGGGACCAGCGTTTGTTCTGCTTTTTGGTTTTTCTTTTGTTTTTTTTTTTTTTGTGGTACGCAGGCCTCTCACTGCTGTGTGGCCTCTCCCGTTGCGGAGCACAGGCTCCAGACGCGCAGGCTCAGCGGCCATGGCTCACGGGCCCAGCCGCTCCAGGGCATGTGGGATCCTCCCAGACCGGGGCACGAACCCGTGTCCCCTGCATTGGCAGGCAGACTCCCAACCACTGCGCCACCAGGGAAGCCCTGTTCTGCTTTTTGTCAGGGAAGATCGTCAAGCAGTGGCTGTAGGTGAGTCCAGAGTAGAGACCAGAGCCTTCCTCAAAATCATTCAAAGGTGATCAAAGGGATTTTCTTATAAAATATGTGGATAAAAGCTGAGAATTCTGTTTTCAGACAGTGTATGACAGCCATTTGGGTATGTGGTGAACCACACCTCGGATGCCAATGGGAATAAAGGAGGTGTTGAGTTTCAAAGATGTTTTGCCAGCTTCTGGGAAATACCATTTTATTATTTTGATATTGGCCAAGGCCCTTGAGAAAGCAGGAACAGATCACTATTTTCTTCTGCCATTCTGCTTAGAGAGTCTAGACAGGGCCAAACTCACCAGGCCACGTCAAAGGCCACCAACTCCAAAGACACCTGCCTTGCCTGGGAACAACCCAGACGTCCTTCAGCAGGTCAGTGGATAAACAAAATGCAGTGCGTCCAAACATGGGGTACCACTCAGCAACAAGAACGAATGAACTGATGCCCCCCACGACTTCAGATGCATTTTGCAAAATGAAAGAAAGACCCCCCCAAAAAAACCTGTATGTTGTATGATTACATTTACATAATATTCTGTAAAAGGAAAAACTATAGGCACAGAGACCAGATCAGTGATTGCCAGAGGATGGGGCAGGGTGAATCTCACTACAAAGGGACAACACAAGAGGATTTGTTGTGTGTGATGAAAGTTCTGTCTTGTTTGCAGTGGGAGATACATGACTCTCTGAATTTGTCAAAACTCAGAACTGTGCACCACAAAAAATGAATTTTTCTGCATGTAAATTTAAAAATAAATAAGTGAACTGAAACTATTATGAAATATATAGTTACTATAGTAGCAAAGATGATGGAAGCAAGACATTTTTTAGTTTACCTTGTTTTATAAATTTGAGTTTGGAACTAAGTAAATATTTTATATAATTATAAAACAGGGACTTCCCTGGTGGTGCAGTGGTTAAGAATCCATCTGCCAATGCAGGGGACACAGGTTCGAGCCCTGTTCCGGGAAGATGCCACATGCCACAGAGCAGCTAAGCCCGTGCGCCATAACTACTGAGCCTGCACTCTAGAGCCCGTGTGCCACAACTACTGAAGCCCACGTGCCTAGAGCCCGTGCTCCACAGCAAGAGGAGCCACCGCAATGAGAAGCCCGTGTGCCGTAACGAAGAGTAACCCCTGCATGCCACAACTAAAGAAAGCCCATACACAGCAACGAAGACTCAACGCAGCCAAAAAAAAAAATTTTTTTTTAACAAAATTATTCTTTTTAAAAAAGAAATCCCTAAAAATGGAAAATGCAATGAAACAAATTAACCTAAATATGTATGCAGTTGGTGGCATCAGCACTCTTGCATGTGGCTGTAAACTACAGTAATTTGACTGTCCATCCCTAAGGACAAAAAGGACTGCAGAAAAATGTTGGTATTGTTTGCAATAATCACATTTTTAGTGATAGCTGTTTTCCTGTGTTCTGAGATGGTTGGGCCTATAACGGGTGATAAAATAAATGAATAATCTACTTTATGGTGCTGTGATAATATATGTACCAGTAAATATGCTAGTATGATAGTATAGCTCTCTTATTCCCAGTATCCTTGAGAAATAGGATTCTCAACTTAGGAGAAAGAAGATACAGACCAAAAGTAGAAGAGATTTAAGTGAAAATCCTGTTGTCCTGAATTTGATTTAGAAATATCAGTATGAACTCACAAATTAATTTCTCTTAAAAAATTTTTTTCCTTGTTTTATCCACTGAAAGAGCCTGGAAACAATGACCAACCCAGTAGCAAACAGCATGCCTATAAGCCAGAATATGGTTCCAAAATACCACTCCCCACTAAAAGGAACCAAGAATTCTTAGAGAAATGGCTGATTCCAGGTCTGTGACTGTTATAGGTATAAATTAGATCGTGATGTCTTTTCATACCAGGTAGCAAGGAGGTTCTCAAAGATGAGTTCATGTCCAAAGGGCTCAAGAACCAACTTTTGGGCTCCTGATAGCCATTGATGGGGCATCAGTGAGCATCAGTAAAAATAATAACTACCATGGATTTAATGAAATACATCACATATGTTTAAATCCTTCCATCTATAATAAGTTTGTAATGATAAAAAACAAACTAATTAGAGGTTCCACCACTGGAGGATGTTAGGGGAACCAACTCATTATTCTGAAAATTGATAAATAAAAGAAAATAGTCTCTCCTAAACAAGCCATACCACTGGGTAACCAGAGAGTAAATATATGTGAGGAAGGGGTGGGGATTCTTTAGATTCTCAGCTTATAAAAGAAGAAGAGATGTTAGGATATTATCACCATTTTCAACCCCAAATGAACTAATGGATCTGCTCATCAGTGGCTGCTGACCCCCTCCAAAGAGAGACAACCATACACATCCTATGAAGTAGTCTCACCACAAAAAATCAAATCTGCACCTGTTAAGGCCTCTTCTGGATCGAATTTCCAATTTACAGGAAGACAGAGGAACATGTCAAACTGTAGCATGGGGATGCAGTCAGCAAAATCCTGACTATGGGAAACTCTACAGGACAAATGACACAGTTCCTCCAACAAATAAAGTACAAGGGGGAAGAAACACAGGGGAGGGGAACTCATGGATTGAGAGTCGTAAAAGGCATGTCAACCAGCTGCAATACACAGACCTGATGTGGATCCTGATCCCTGCCAAAAAAACTCTATTAAAAAAATTGAGGGCTTCCCTGGTGGTGCAGTGGTTGAGAGTCCGCCTACCGATACAGGAGACACGGGTTCGTGTCCCGGTCCGGGAAGATCCCACATGCCGCGGAGAGGCTGGGCCCGTGAGCCATGGCCGCTGAGCCTGCGCGTCCGGAGCCTGTGCTCCGCAACGGGAGAGGCCACAACAGTGAGAGGCCCGCGTACCGCAAAAAAAAAAAAAAAAAAAAAAAAAAAAAAAAAAAAAAATGAGATTCACAAGGCAAATGGAAATAGGAACACTGAATATATCTTTGAAGATAAGGAACTATTCTCAATTTCTAGGTGTAATAATGGTATCATGGTAATTTTTTAAGAGTCTTTGTTTTTTAGAGCTACAGACAGAAATATTATGGAAGAAGTGATATTATATCTAGATTTGCTTCAAAATAATGGACCTCGGTGGGTACAGACGAGACGTGGCTAGCCATGAGTGGATGTGTGTTGAAGCGGGTTGTTAGGTGCAGGGGAGTTTAATACTCTGTCTCCTTTGGTAGATGTCTGAAATTTTCCAGTATCTGTCTTCTCCCGTGTGCTGAGCTAATGGGCTGTCAAGAAATCTAACTTTCTTCCTTTTCCCGGGCAGTGTTCCAAGAGCTGCCAGGGCGGCTTCCGCGTCCGGGAAGTGCGCTGTCTGTCTGATGAGATGACCCTAAGTAATCTCTGTGACCCTCAGTTGAAACCAGAAGAGAAGGAATCTTGTAACCCTCAGGACTGCGTCCCTGAAGTTGGTAAGTAGGGAGTCCTATCTTGGAGTAAAATATTCACCTTTCTTAAGCTCTGTCCTGTTCTCTGGTATGAAAATGCCAGATTCATCTAGGTCTCTCTGTGACCTTGTGCCTAGTCATGGAGTTGAAGGGGGTCAGCATCCTTTTGGTATATATTTCATAGTTTAAGGTGCCTGTTGATAGCACAGATGGCGATCCAAGCCACCCATCAACAGATAAACTTACATGGGAATTGATTAAAATGGCAATGCACTCAGAGACTTGGTTCCAGCATCCTTATGGCCAAAGTAGATAGATTTCAACTGCATGTTTTTGTTTTTGGTCTTTTTTTGCAATACACGGGCCTCTCACTGTTGTGGCCTCTCCCGTTGCGGAGCACAGGCTCCGGACGCGCAGGCTCAGCGGCCATGGCTCACGGGCCAAGCCGCTCCACGGCATGTGGGATCTTCCCGGACCGGGACACGAACCCGTGTCTCCTGTATCGGCAGGCGGACTCTCAACCACTGCACCACCAGGGAAGCCCTCAACTGCATGTATAAAGAAGAAAAATATATAAACTCTCAGCCCACACTCACACCTCCCATCAATAATAAGCAGCAGGGGGCTTCCCTCGTGGCACAGTGGTTGAGAGTCCGCCTGCCGATGCAGGGGACGTGCGTTCAAGCCCCGGTCCGGGAAGATCCCACATGCCGCGGAGCGGCTGGGCCCGTGAGCCATGGCCGCTGAGCCTGCGCGTCCGGAGCCTGTGCTCCGCAGCGGGAGAGGCCACAACAGTGAGAGGCCCGCGTATCGCAAAAACAAACAAACAAAATAATAAGCAGCAGGACCCGGATGAAGAGCCACACCCACCGCCCTTTTTCCTTCCCTAAGTCCAGGCTGCCCCTCATGCTCAGAGAGTCTTTTCTGTTCTCCTCTGCTACAGATGAAAACTGCAAGGACAGGTACTACAATTGCAACGTGGTGGTCCAGGCCAGGCTCTGCGTCTACAACTACTACAAGACCGCTTGCTGTGTCTCCTGCACGCGCGTGGCCAACAGGCACTCGGGCTTCCTGGGGAGCAGATAACAGCCCGCTCCGCAACCGTGGGCAGGTCAGGGGGTCTGTGAGCAATGGGGCTGGCTGACTGCTGCCCCTCCTGGGGGCTCCCTGGCCTGTGGAGCTGCCAGCCAACTTAGCACCCCACCTTCATAAAGTGTACACACGGTGCCCAGGAGCAAGGCCACAGTTGTCCTTTGAGCATCAACGTGAACTGTTGACCCCTCCTTCAGAAACCTGGCACCTGCGCTCTCTGCAGAACGAGCGGTGGGGACTGCATGCAGCTCTCGGCCAACTCCCGTCCTGGCACTTTCTAAGTCAGCAGTCAGGCCCTGTCTGGGCACTGCCTGTCTGGCCTTTCTAATACCAGCGCCGCCCCTTGGAGAATCAGAGGAGACAGTCCCCCCACCCCAGAGCCCTGCTAAGCCCTGCTAGGATGCCTGCATCCCTCTGTTACCTCAGCCCGGCTGTGCCTATTTTTACTCTCAAAGACATTGGGCTCTTTTCCAGCCTGTGACACAGATATCTCATGCCAGTTTAGAGCTTTATTGTTTTGCAGGTGTATTCAGAGATAATAGCTCATTAGCGGCTGTGAGCACAGCGGCCCCAGAATGGGAGTCAGGGAATGAATCATTGTCCCCATTTTACTGACAAGAAAACTGAGACTAAACTTAGGTAACCTACCTGCCACGTTATCAGGTAATTGACCCATTCAGTGACAGAGCTGAGTCCTGACCCCAGTCTCTGACCACAAAGCCCTCACCCCGAGGCCTGTCCAGAAGGCTTAGGTCTGCAGGATGTGGCTTCATTTCAGACCTAGAGCCTGAGAAGTTTCCCATTCAGCAAACAAAGCCCAGACCTTTGAATTCTTTCCTCGGGCCAACAGTCAAGTCTTTATCTCCTGCGCTCAGTTGTTTCAAGAGTCTGTTTCTTTTTTCTCTTCCCCCACAAAGCCACAGGTCCTGGTGACAGGACCCTGCACAGTTTCTTAAACCCCATCCTTAATGGAATTATGTCATGAGGTAAGAAAGCCATTGGGGTAGAAAGGTGATTGTCTGAAATTCTGATTCCTCTCCCCAGTGGTACACGCCACCCATGGAATCCTACATCGTGGACCCTTTGGCCTTTTGTCTCCCAGAACAGATTTCCAGAGCACACAGCTCTGTCCCCTGGGCTCTCACCCCTTTCTCATCCATCTCTCCTGGGTCCTTCCCCACACATCGCCCAGTGGAAAGTCTAACCAACCTGTCCCAGCAAAAGCCCTATGTTTATATTAGAAAGAGTCTCCCTTGGGTCTTCCTGGTTTGATTTGCAGATATCTCTCTGTGACTTTGCATCCCTCCCTTCCCCCATGACTCACAACCCATATCTCCCCCCCCCAAGATGTGAACACTAAGATCTATATTAATGCAGCCAGCCTGGGAAAAGGGGCTGTGAACTCCTCCACGATGGCCGCAGCGGCAGGGTCTTCCCTGATTCACTTCACATAACTCTGTAGTTCCCGAGGCCTCTGGCTGGAAGGGGAATGCAGTGCATATGAAAGATGAGCTATCTGAAAAATCAGTGAGGATAAAGAAGGGGGGACGTATATATATATATTTTTTTTTTCTTACACCCACTAAGAAAAATAATCAGGCTGAACAAATTGGAAGCATATAGAAAATTTATCTTATTTAGCACTATGGTCCTGGACATATTTCCCTTTCAAAGCAAGCATTTGCTTTGAAATTCATAGCAACTGAATTTCTCCCGTGAGCCCTTTAACCCAAAAATCTGCTAATTTGATGATGATTTGCAGCTTTTGGAAGCAGTATCACCAACTCAGTCTTACACACTCCGTTAGGTTCCCACTACCCGTGAGCTTTCAAAAATTCTATTTGGCCTTTTTACGTGTCCTTCTCTTTCTGGAGAGCCCCAGCCATCATTTCCCCAAAAGCACCCTCCTGATCCTTACGTAACTCATGCAATAAGCAGCAGGACAGAGGCCCAGATTCCTGTGCCCACCAAGCAAAAACAGACCAGAGAGGCCAAGCATATGGCTGGTTTCCATCCAGCACCCAATCTTTCCTTCTCGCCACTTGTCTTTGCTTCTTGTCCCAGGGGAGGGTTTCCTTTATGCAACTGCTCTCAGATGTTGCTGTACAAGCCAGTCATTTGAAGGATTCTTTGGAGGAAGCTTTCTTTACCTGCTGGAGGATAGAGCAAGATTAATGGTTGGAAGAGCAGAAAGGCTGACTTCAGCTCAGATTGCGGGAAATCCTTCTAGCCATCCAGGCTGCCCAGCGCAACAGAGGTATGGTGTCCTAATGAGTGAGCTCTCCAGCCTAAAAGGGATTTCTCCACCAAGTGGGAGGTGAGCATCCTGGGTCCTTCCAACTCAGGATTCTCATGACTGGGCTGGGGCAGTGATGGCTTTGTCTCTTTGACATACAGCAGCGTCCTGTGTCTCCTAAATGTTACTTTAAAGGGACAATGGTCCTCTCATGAGAACGGCCATCCTGCCAGTTGTGGAATTGGATAGGAGCAAATAAATCAACCCCATGTCTTCAGGGGAAAGAAGTACTGAAACTAGGGGTCTTTTTTCTCTTGCAACAAATAGTTGAGTTAATCTTGGAATTCATTTATGTCTGGAAAGCTTATAAATTGCTAGATGAGGGGTTTTATCAGCTTGACTTGGAAATCCAATTTTTACTAATCTCCTTGTTTCTTTTTTTTTTTTTTTTTTTTTTTTTTTTGGTGGTACGCGGGCCTCTCACTGCTACGGCCTCTCCCATTGCGGAGCACAGGCTCTGGACGCGCAGGCCCAGCGGCCACGGCTCATGGGCCCAGCCGCTCCACAGCATGTGGGATCTTCCCGGACCTGGGCACGAACCCGCGTCCCCAGCATCGGCAGGAGGACTCTCAACCACTGTGTCACCAGGGAAGCCCTCCTTGTTTCTTATATCAACGTCTAAATGCCTTTGTTCTTAGCACAACACACATGATAATGTCCTTTAGTATTTTCAGCGACAGTGTTCCTTTCTCCCTCCAGAGATGCCTCTTTCTCATTTTCTTGTTCCCTTACCTCACCCTCTCCTTCCCACATGACCCACCATCTCCTCAGTCCTCTGCCTCGTCCCTTAACTGGCCACGATGCAGAAATGAAATTTACATTTTAATACAGCTTTCTGTTTTCTGCATACAAGATTGCCTCAGTCCCTGCTCTGAATTTTGAAATTAGATAAATTAAAGCTGTTCTGTGTTTTTCTCACAAAAAAATCAACAAAACTGCAAACAAATAGTTTGCTTTTTTTACTATCACTTATTAGAAAAGGAAAGTGTGCCCCTTGCAGCCTAGGCAAAAGTCATTCAGTGCAGCCCATCCTTCCCATCCTCAGGTGGACTCACCTTTCTCCCCTTAGAAAAGGAACAGCGTAAGAAATAGGGCATTAAAAAAAAAGCTTGTAAACTTGGCCACTAGATGGCGTCAGTTCATTTCATTAAAGGCTTGTAGAGTACCCCCTGCTTGCGAGCTGGTGGGGAAGCCAGATGAGCAGGGCCAGTTACCGCCCTAGAGGAGCTGCAGTGTGACAGAAGCGCTCAGAACTGACCCCATCTGTCCCGTTGCCTTACTTCTCTGGCCCGGGGCTCTTGGGGTGTGTATCATTTACTCACCCTCAAAGTGTTTAGCATTCAACACTCTTTCCTTTAAAAAGAATGACCTTCCAGAGGGATTGAAAATGAGGGACACTGGCTTCATTTCTTTTTGTCAAGCTGTGTGGTAGGGAGAGAAACCTAGATGTTATTAGTAACTTTCTAAACCAGTGGCTCTCTTTTTCTTTAATATAGCCACTTCAGAATTTGAATATCTGCTTTCTAATGTCAAGGACACATATAAGTGGTAAAAAGAAACATGACTGCCCTTGAAACAGGCTGAATAGTCAAACCTGAGGGAACCTCTATCAGCCTGGCAGGTGGAAGCCAACATTTGATCCTGCCACATGAAACACTTTTTACGTGGCTTAGATGGAAAATTAGACACCTTCCTGATGAAATTGGTGGATGCCAAGAAGCTGGAGAGCTAACGCTTGAATCACACGTTCTAGTACCAAAAAAGTCTGGGAGACTAGAACAAAACCTGGGATCTTCAAAATTCACCAGGAAGCAACATAAAGTCCCACCTTTGGATTTAAAAAAAAAAAAACTATACAAGTACAAGGTGGGGGAGATGCAAGAGTTTCAGTGGATGAAGCTCAACGTGAGTCAAGAAAGTGGGATGGAACTACCCCAACACACACACACACACAACACACACACAACACACACACACAACACACACACAACATTTAGGCTACATAAGGAGAAAATGTTGGTGAACCGTATTTGTGATTGTTGGAAACTTTAAAAAGAATATTGGTAACATATAACATTCAGATGAGCACGCCCAATCCTGTTGAGGGGCGCAGACTCTGAGAAGTAGTGGAAAGGACTTCATGAGAATGTTTAGCCCGGAGGAGAGCCATCCTAGGACCAGAAAGTAAAAGCTGCAGGGAGACACATTTTACTTCTTGCAGAAGAACCACCTTTCTACAAGTGAGAGCCTTCAGAAGGTAGAGCGCTCTGTGGTTGGTGGTAACTGACCCGTCCCTGGAGGTCTCAGCAGAGGCTTAATGGCCATTTGTCATGGATGCTGAAGGGGGGATTCGAGCACCCAGCTGGGGCAACAGGACTTTTCAGATTCTCTCCAATCTGGGCTTTGGTGACTCTGTAAGTAGAACAGCTTCAAGTGATTCACCTGGTCTGGGATGGCAAGTACACGGCACACGTTCTTCCCACTTCTACCGTTTTGAACCCAGTGGCGCACCCCTCTCCAGGGCTGAATGTGGCCTCATACCCCGAAGAACCACTAGCCAATTGGTCACAACTGTCCTGTCTGGTCCTGCTTCATAGATGAGTAACCAGTTGCCCTGATGGCTAGTTCCCTGCCCAGGGTCACACACCTTGATGGGGGCAGAACCTCGACTAGACTAGCACCCTTTGAATACCATCTCACTTTCTCAACTCACTTTGCTTTCTTGCACCTTTGCTGGAGCTACGTCATTCTCTCCCCTCTCAACCACACTCCTGGTTCTTTCTATTCAGTGGGTAACAGTGGGAGATTGCCATCGTGCTGAGGAAAAGTGATCCCCACAGGGTGGAATTCTCTAGCCAGCTTTCTTAGCATCTTCCAGACGTTGAGCCCCTTGCCTCAGTGAGAGGAAAGCCATTCTGTTACATAATTTCCACCTGCCTTGACCCCCAGATCCCCCCCCATTCAGTTTGACAGAAGGATATACTTTGTTATAACTTATTATTTTGTCCTTTGTAAATACAAGATGTTTATAGGAAATGTGTATTCTGAACTCTACCGGCAGAATGAGTCACTGCACCAAAATAGTTCTATTATTTAGAATATGTTAATTTTAAAGGGACCTAATAGGTATTTATTTACATATTCGATCCACATTTGTGTAAAATTATTTGATCCTACTAACCCAGCTTCCCGGAAAGTTGCTGCACGTGATGTCTTATTCCAAGTCCATAGTTGCAATTTAGTATACACTGATTAGCCAAATTCCTGGGTTTTAAGATTGAATATAAATGACTCTGCTTTTCGACTCATTCAGGGGTTTTTACTCCTCGGATTATACCTGAAACAGGGTCTCTCTGGATTGCCACCTTTCCACCTTGAATATCATATTTGCTCATGTAATCTGCCATCTCCTCATCCTCAAACATTTGAAGAAGGAATTAGGAGGGTCTTTTTCATCCCTTCTCTTTGTCTTGCCTCGTTCCTTAGAATCACCAGCAGGAAGTTGTTTGGGAGGCTGGCTTAGAGCTGTGACGGAGGCAGGGTCCCCTGGCAAGGGCAGGGAGGGGTGTAAGGGAGGTGATTCATTCACTGCTCTGACCACGCCTCCAGGGCCCCCGCTGGACACTGCTGAGTGGGAGCTCTGGGTTGTCAACTGCACAGCCAGGAGCAAGGAACCCACAGAATACCCCATCCACCCCAAGTCACCCGTACGGTGTCAATTATTGCTTAAAGAGGCGGAGGCGAATTATATGAGTAAATAATCTGTTTTCTCTTCAGCAAAAATGACAACTATTTTTGTGTATGACTAATTTATTTTTATTATTGTAAAAATACAATAAACTGGTTTTTAAAAGTCAGCTTTGTTAACACGGCTGTGCTTTCTCGGGCCTTATTCCATTTCTCCTCACGTTGCTTCACACAGCCCTCTAAAAAGAAGAGCCGAGCCCTTTAGAGATCGGTTGGTCTGTGGGACTTTGGCTCTGGGGGTGCCTGGACCCCTAAGAGGACAGGGAGTGCAGGACATCATCCTGCTGGTACACTGGTCCTCAACCTTGGCTGAGGAGCTTAAGATAAAATATTCAGGCATGTGCACTTCTACAGGATTTCATTTTTGTTTCGTTTTGTTTTACAGGATTGCACTTTTACAGGTGTTTCTTTAAACCTCCCCCAGGAGGCAAAAAGTGTTGGGACCCACTGAGCTGATTCGTGCGGCTGCATCTCTCAACTTGAATACAACTTCTTCCAACTCTCCTCGGGCTGACTTTACCTTTGGGCTTGAGCTTAGCAGAGCGTTTGACACAATCTTTCAGGTTATCTTGATGCCTAATAACGTGAAATATGACTTAGGTCATAAAGCCCATTGAAAGTCACCCTGGACGAGAGAGTCTCTAGTGGAGTGCCTACAGCCTCTATCCTTGACGCTGGCTGCCCTGCAGCAGCAGCAGCAGCAGCAATAACTCTCAGAAAATGCCTCAGATGTGCTTCCCATCCCTCCCATCCGCCTTTTCTGCCTGGAAAATCTTCATTTACTCTCTTTTTTTTATTGCAATAAAATTCACTTAACAAAATTCAGTTTTAATCATTTTAAAGTGTGAACCTGCATCAGTCTCTCCGGCCGCCGGGCTCCACCGCTTCCCTGCTGTCCACTTCAGCTTCCTGCCGCCCTCCTGTCTTCTGCGTGCCCGGTCCGACCCCCAGCGGCACTAGCGTGGTCTCCTCAAGGCGCTCTCCCAGCAGAGCAGTGGCCGCCGGGGCGGCGAGATCTACGGTCTGGCAGAGGAAGAACGCCAGCTGCGGAACGACGAGCGCAGGCCGCACGACCCCAGCCGGCACGGGGGTGGGGGGTGCGGGGATGTGGCGATTCTACACGGAGGATTCACCGGGGCTCAAAGTTGGCCCGGTTCCAGTATTGGTTATGAGTCTTCTGTTCGTCGCTTCTGTATTTATGTTGCACATTTGGGGCAAGTACACTCGTTCATAGATTCAGCTGCATCCATCCATCCGTCATCTGAAGAGGAAAGGAAAAAACCCCAACATATCTTGGATCAAAAGCATGGTGATTTTCTGTTCATGAGAAAGAAAGTTTTCTGTAAGCTAACTGTTTTACAGGGAACTTAATGAGAATTGATTTTAAGGTATCAATTTTTTTTCTATGGCTCATAAACGTTTTAATTCATAAAAAAGTGTGAAATTCAGTGGTATTTAGTACACTGTTGTGCAACCATTGCCAGAACGTTTTCTTTACCCCCAAATTCCATTTATTCTTCAACACCCAAGTCAGAAGTCTACTATGTGCCAGACACTGTGCTGAACACCTTCACACATGGTGTCTTATTAAATCTTCACGGCAGACCTAGGGAGTTGGAATGTTGTCCCCTTCTAGAAATGAGGATGTTGAGACTCAGAGAGGTTTCGTGTCCAGCTAACACTTGGTGGCACTAGGATTCTACTGTCGGCTTCCCCTAGAGGCTGGCCTGTGTCTTTCCCATGTCCATCTCCCCAGGGCCTGGCGTGTCACATGTTCTCAGCATATGTTAGTTCCAGTCTCTCTCTCCACATTGATTCCAATCAATGACATTAATTGCTCAAGGACTGGATGGGGTGCTTGGCTGTTGATGAGAAAGTGCAGTGCTGTTTAGTTTACCCATGCTCAGTATGACAGTGTGAGTGGGGGCTGCATTTGAAGATGTACAGTTGCCCCTGAGAGGGAGGCCAGAAGCCCCTGTTCAGGGGTCAGACCCAAGCTGGACCCCTCGGTCTCCAGTTCTGGGAACGACACGTCGTATTTAGTCAATTGGCCACGAGGAAAGAGCCCAGAGGATCAGGATGGGGACCGGGGTGGGGACCGGGATGGGGGAGGGAGGATCTGGAGGGGTAACTGTCTTCAGCCACCTCCAGGCATCTCTAGGGACAAACAACAAGATCTACCTCCAGCAGATCAGAAAGAGAAGGGCCCGTGAGTCACTTGGTTCAAAAAACATGTTCCCGTAATAGATTCAGCGACAGTGACCCTCAAAAAAAGAGTGATCCATGATATCGCTTATATGCAGAATCTTAAAAAAAAAAAATGATACAAATGAACTTCTTTACAAAACAGAAACAGAGACTTAGAGAATGAATTTATGGTCACCGGGGGGAAGGGTGGGGGGAGGGATAGATTGGGAGTTGGGGACTGACATGTACACACTGCTTTGTTTAAAATGGATAACCAACAAGGACCTACGTTAAAAAAAAATTTTAATTAAAATAAATAAATGAGTAAATAAATAAGAGTGATCAGGAACATTTGGGCAGAGAGAAAATTTGAACATGGCCTGTACTTAAGATGACACAACTGAATCCACATAAAACTTCTTCTTGAATGTGAAGGTGGTGTTTGGTCGGGCAGGAGCAGACACTGTGGCAGTCCTAGGGATGAAAGTCACAAGGTCTGCAATTTACTTTCACGTGGGTCGTCAGTAAAATTGTGTGTGTGTGTGCATGTGTATGTGGAGAGAGAGAAAGAATACGTGCAAATAAGGTAAAATGCACTTTGCTGAATATTACTGAAGGGTATGTAGTGTTCATTATATTATTCTTCTCTGAGGTTTGAGGTTTTCTAAAGTAAAAAAGTTGGAGGGAATAAAGTACAAAAAGAGGACAGGGGAAGGGAAACTAATATTTTTGGCAGCAGCCAGAGCCAGTCCCGGGTGATGTTTATCATCACTGAGGCTGGGAAACCCTAACTTATTGAGCACCTACTATGTGCCAGGTGTCCTCTAGGTCCTTTTACATCATTTACTCTTCAAGATAACACCTTCGAAGCAAACACTTCATTTTGTGGCCATTTTATGGATAAATAAATTGAGATGCAAAGAGAATATAGCTGGGAAAACCAGGTCTCAGCCGGATGAAATATTTTGATCACACAGGTCCTTAAGTGGCTGAGGAAGTGGAACACATATCTGTCTAGTCTCAAAGCGTGTGCTTGTTCCTCTGCGTGGCACTGCCTCTCCACAAGAACTGCATAAACCCATGTGCAAGACAAAAACTCCCTTGAAAACTAACTTAACCCAGAACGTACTCCCTGAGCAAGTAATACACATTACAGCAGATGTTGTTGTTGATTACTGTGACTTCACAAAGATTCTCATGCGGAGGCTGGCCAGGTGGGAGGGGGAACAAGAGCAGTGGGACCCAAAGGATCAAATGCACTTGAATTTGATACCAGCATCAGCCTCTGCCTCGCTCTGCGGTCAAAGCCGATCCCAGGGAAGGGAGATGCACAGATCCCTCCGCGGGCTCCTGCCCTCTGAGCTCTGTCGCCTCAGATCCCAGGCATTCTCGCTCAGGGTTCACTGCGCGTCACCAGGCTTTGAGCCTCCCCAGTTGTGACAACCGTTCACGCACTCGTTCCTGTGCCTGATGCTCCGCTAGCCCTGAATACGCAGCAGGAAGACTGCCCTCGGAGCTTACATTCTAAACAAAGATGTAGACAACTCGCGTGTGCCGGCACGTCAGGCGGTGGTGTGTGTTAGGGCAAACCGCCGAGCTGAGAAGGTGGAGGGCCAGCGGTGGAGACGGGCAGGGGGTGCGACTTTAAATAGGATGGTTGGGGCGCGGGAGGAGCCGGCCACGTGGATAGCTGGGTAAGGGTGCCGGGCGAGGAGCGTGCCAGAGTCGAGGCCCCCGCGGCGCACACAGGGCGTTCAGGAACTGGAGGAGGGGGGCAGCGCGGGAGGAGATGAGGTCAGACCCTGGGAGCCAGGGACAGGCTGTGGTTTCACCGTGAGATAGAGGAGAGGCCAGCCGGGGATCTGGGCAGAGGGGTGACAGGATTCGAGTAAGGCCAGCAGCTGGACTTGAGCTGCCATTTCTGCTCTTGCAGGAGCTGTGCCCCAGACACGTATTTTCCTGGGTTAAACCATGAACCTTGAAGGCAAGCTGAGAAATACCATCTCAATGAAAATGTTGATTTATGAAACTCCACTCAGTACAATGTAACAAGAGCCATAAAGCTCTTCAGCTTTCACTTAATAATTCCATGCCTGGGAATTCATCCTGAGGAGAGAATTTAATAAACCAGTGTTTTCTCAGAGTGTCTTCAATAATAATTTTTTTTCATTTTGTGGTTCCATGTTAATAATAATTTTTTTTTTTTTTTTTTTTTTTTTTTTTTTTTTTTTTTTTTTGTGGTACGCGGGCCTCTCACTGTTGTGGCCTCTCCCATTGCGGAGCGCAGGCTCCGGACGCACAGGCTCAGCGGCCATGGCTCACGGGCCCAGCCGCTCTGCGGCATGTGGGATCTTCCCGGACCGGGGCACGAACCCGTGTCCCCTGCATCGGCAGGCAGATTCTCAACCACTGCACCACCAGGGAAGCTCTAATAATAATTTTTTTAAACTGGCATGAACATGTCATTGTAAGAGCCGTGTGACTGTAATGAGATTGAACATTCACCTATGCTTAGAAATTTTGCTTTATCTTCACCTTTTAAAAATTATAAATAGTACTGCCATTAAAATAATTGTGCATTAAAAAATATATATATAGGCACGGGGCTTCCCTGGTGGTGCAGTGGTTAAGAATCCGCCTGCTGGGCTTCCCTGGTGGCGCAGTGGTTGAGAATCTGCCTGCTAATTCAGGGGACACGGGTTCGAGCCCTGGTCCGGGAGGATCCCACATGCCGCGGAGCAGCTGGGCCCGTGAGCCACAGTTACTGAGCCTGCGCGTCTGGAGCCTATGCTACGCAGCAAGAGAGGCCGCGATAGTGAGAGGCCCGCGCACCGCGATGAAGAGTGGCCCCCGCTTGCCACAACTAGAGAAAGCCCTCGCACAGAAACGGAGACCCAACACAGCCAAAAATAAATAAATAAACAAATGTGGGGTTTAAAAAAAAAAAAAAAAGAACAGGTCTTCCAAACACCTTTGAAGATAACAGGGAGCAGGAACAGCATATGTGAAGCCCGTGTTTTGGGGAGGAGTTTGCTGTATTCAGGGATGCAGGAGACCTTTGTGGCCAGAGCATGGAGCAGGGGCAAGATTGCAGTCCAGGCTGAAAAGATGGGCAGCAGCCAGTCCACCCCGGGACCCTTCCTGTACCATTCACCTTAGGGAGAATTGCTTTGAGCATATGCATTTTCTAAAATGTCATCCTAAAAAACATATCCTCCATCCCTGTGGAGAGGCACTGGATTTTTGCTACCTCAATTTACTGTCTTCACCAAATTAATAAATGGAGCTAATAAGGAATGTCATTAAACACAGCTAACTTCAATATCAGCAGTCAGGAAGGAAAATATGCCAAATGTGACACGTCAACATTGCTCATCTAAACAGTTCAATTTCGGCGATTTCTTTACGCCCATGCAGTTGTCAGGATGTTGTCTGGATCTTCAACAAGAAACTGCAGTAGACACAGGCAGAGCTGGAGTCTTTGTGGCGACATCTCAGTTAGCCCTCCACAGTCACGAGACAGATTCTCACCACACACACACACACACACACACTCACATCTACACACACTCACACCTACAGGTAATTCCCAGTCATACCTGGTGCAGCCCCAGAGCCCTTCCCTTAAAAGCAAACACAGAAAACAAAGGTTCCTACAGAGTAATCTTTTCCCTTTCTCTGTGTAAGTGATACTGTAGCTTGAGTCTAAGAATCTGCATTTTGTAGAAAAACTGAGAACAGAAATGCCAACTCAAAGTCACTTTCCACAGCCTAGAATATCTGCTTTATCCTTTTAATCTACCTGGAGACAGAATGTGTCTGGAGGAGATTTTCTTTATTAAACGTATGAAGGTGATATTTTAATATGGTATTCCCATTTTTTTTTCCTCCCTACCCTTGGGCAGATACATTCTCCTAAAATAACCAGCTTATCTGCCTGGGTTTGAATCCCAGCTCTGTCTCCTACTAGCTGTGTGACTTTGGGGAAGTCACTAAACCTCTCTGTGAAAGGAGGATAATAATGATAATGCTTATCTGATAGTGTTGTGAGGGTTAAGAGAATTCACGCATGTAAACACATAGAACTGTGTCTGGCATGTAACAGTTTCTTAAGTAAATATTTCCAATTATTATTATCATTTGAAGTCGTATTTATTTCAAATTAGCTAATCTTTTTTAAAAAGACACAAAAAAGCTTTATCTTAATTATAATTATGACACATGTTCATCATTAAACATTCAAACAACACAGAAAAATGTAAAGCAAATGAAAGAGTAAAATTCTCCTTCAGAGAAAACTGCCGACTTTGAGCATCCTCGCAGACAGTTCCTGAGTCTGTATACACACGACACCGGAGATAATGTTACATGCCTGATGGCCTGGGGCGCCTCCGGGACATCTGTCATGGGAAGTGCTTCCTGCATCTGTGAAAACAGATTGGTGACCTGTCTCCAGGAAAGCAGGAAATAACACGGCTCAGGCCAGTGGTTCTCCACCAAGGGCGGGTCTGCCCCTCAAGGGGACATTCGGCAATGTCTGGAGACATTTTTGGTTGTCACCATTGGAAAGAAGGGGATGCCACTGGCGTCTAGTGGGTAGAGGCCAGGGAAGCTGCTAAACATCCTACAGTGCACAGGACAGCCTCCATGACAAAGAATTATCTGGCTCAAAATGTCAGCCGTACCTGGGAACATATGTATATGTATAACTGATTCACTTTGTTATAGAGCAGAAACTAACACACCATTGTAAAGCAATTATACTCCAATAAAGATGTTAAAAAAAAAATCAAAAGAAAATGTCAGCCGTGCCCAAGTTGAAAAACCTTGCTTTTTTTTTTTTAACATCTTTATTGGAGTATAATTGCTTTACAATGGTGTGTTAGTTTCTGCTCTATAACAAAGTGAATCAGCTATATGTATACATATATCCCCATATCCCCTCCCTCTTGCGTCTCCCTCCCACCCTCTCTATCCCACCAGGTGGTCACAGAGCACCAAGCTGTTCTCCCTGTGCTATGTGGCTGCTTCCCACTAGCTAGCTATTTTGCATTTGGTCGTGTATGTATGTCCATGCCACTCTCTCACTTCGTCCCAGCTTCCCCTTCCCCCTCCCCGTGTCCTCAAGTCCATTCTTATACAGAGTGAAGTAAGTCAGAAAGAGGAAAACCCTGCTTTTAGGTTGTTTCATTTCTAGGAGATAATAAATATTATAACCCGGAGGGTCAGCCAACTAGAATACACTGGTATGGTTGTGCCTGTAGTTGAACTTAACATACATCCTTACTGGTTTTCAAAGAGCTCCCACCCCACCCGGCCCTCATTGTCCCAGCCTCTCCCTGATCTGCAGAGCTTCCCGGGGTCCAGCACTGAAGGGCTGACACCAGGCGCAGCAAAAGGAAGGGGTGGGTCCAGGACCAGGCCTCCATCTCTGCAGCTGCAGCTGTTCTGATTAGCTAAGGCCCGGCCTGAGCCGCTGCTAGAGATTTGGGCCTTCCCCTTGGGTAACGTGGGCGAGAAACCCAGAACATGAGAAGCTTTTCATTCTCACACATTGAAACACTGAACCATTTCTTCATAAATATTTCCTCTGATTATTATTATTATTGGTAATATTTATTTCAAATTAGCTCTTTTTGAAAAACTGAAAAGACCTTTGCTTTATCGTAATTATAAGGTAACACGTGTTCACTATTAAACATTCAAAGGAAACAAAATTTTCTGAGTGTGGTGAGAATTTCTGCTGGTCGTAGCTCCGCTAAAGGGTGGAGAAGCCCACCTCTCCGCGCACCAGGGAGGAGAGGTTAAAACAGACGTCGTTCACTGTCAGTCATCACGACACGGAGGAGGGTAGTCTCCCCACAGGTCCCCGGCATGCAGCAGCAGATCGGATGTGTCCTGCACGGCCTGCCTTTTGTCTGCTCATCCTCAGATGGGGCTGGGAGCCTCTCGTGTTCCTCTCAGACCTTTGAAACGATTCTAGGAGAGAGACTTCAGCAGCCAAGAGCTGGGAAACTGCGTAGGGAATATCTGATTATTTCTAAGTGTTATCTTGAAGAGGAGATAAAGAGGCTTTGTTGAGAAACTTTCCTGCTGGCGTCGGCCCCTTGGAGTCCTGAACCTTCCACTCACTGCTCTAGAAAAAGAAACTATTCATTAATTCAGGTCCTGCCAAGGAGAAAAAGAGTCCCGTGATCTGTGGCCAGAAATTCCTCTGAGACACATGAAATCAAACTGTGCATGCTGTTTTGCAGCTGGATTGAGGTTGAAATACTGTGGTCGTATTTCCCTGGAAATGAGCTTGGGAGCAACGGGCTGCATAGCATTCCACTGTAGGGATGGAGCATACTTTCTTTACCCAGTTGTCTGCAGATGGACGTTTTACTAAAATCGCTACAGAGAACAGCCATATAATTAAATCTGTGAGAGAGTTTCCTAGAAGTGGAATTGCTGGGTCCTGAGCTCCAGAGCCCATGCACTCGCCACTAGCTATCCTTTCTCAGAGATAGCGAAGACCCTCGGATGGGGAAAAAAGAGAGAATTTTAAAGAAATCCCAAAAGACATGTTCCCACATGCTGTGAACGAGGTTTGCCCCAAACCAGAAGCCCGTGGCTGCCACAATGGCAGCCATACCACCCAGCCTAAGCAGGCCGACCGGCAGCTGGGTCATCCCAGGAACCACTGTCCCCACCCCCACCCCCCGATGGTGGAGCCCAGTGCTTCTCTGAGGTCTGGGACCTGATGACACAGGGGATGACAGGCCTCAGACAGGCTGGAGCAGGCGGCTTTACCCGCTAGGGTCTTCAGGGTCCGGAGGGAAGTCAGTTCCGCAGCCTTCATCGTGAACCCATCTCCCCACCCGCCCCAGCCCCCCTCCACCCGGTCCCAGACTTCCAGGGAGTCAGAAGGAAGTTGCTGACCTGTCCCCTGGGGGAATAATTGTATTAGAGATAAGGTGGCCTCTGGCGGCTTTGTCAGCAGATTCAAGGCTTTGGGCTGAGTAATCCTTTGGTGTCTGCCCCAGCAGCTGGTGGTCACAGATCGGGAGAGACCCCCACCCCCACCCCATCCCCCGGCCCGGCTGGGCTCTCATCTTTTCCCCCAGCACAGTCACAGCTCTGGCTGGGCCTGAACTGCCAGAGAACCGAGGGCCAGGATGAGAAAGGAGCTCGGCTGGAGAGCCAACAATGACATAGAGAGCCAACATAATAAAGTCAAAACCAACAGTGTAAGAACAAGCAGGTCAAACACTGCCGGTGGCTTTTATTCTAATGGATTTATTTATTTTTTATTCTATACCCACTCTAGAGTACCAGGAAAAGAAGGACAAGTTAAAAATGGACTTCTGTCCATTAACTGTCTTGTGATCCACATGCCCAGCTGGCCTGAAATTCTGAACCTGACCCTTGGAATCTCCCATCAACTGAGGAGAGAAAGTTGACCTGCCATGAGGTCAACATTAAGGACAATATCTGGCCCTGGAGGTGCCTCTAGAAAGAGAGGAGTCAGGGAAGACTACCTGGAGGAGGTGAGCCCTGAACAGGCCTTGAAGGATGGGATTAATTGGGCAGGGAGAGCAGGAGGGGCAGGGCAGCTCAGATGGAGAACAGCAGAGAAAAGACCCGCCAGGGGAAAGAAGTGCCCTCCCTCTCCGCTTCCTCACTCAGCTCTCCCCTCGACACCTCCTCCCCATGCCTTCAACTCCTTCCTCGCCGCCCTTCCGGAACCAAGCCTTGGAGCAATCCTGGTGTCCACCTCCTCCTCCCAGTCTCTGCCACCCTGCTGGGGGCTCCAAAGAAAATCTTATACCTGCCCAGACTGTCACCGTCTTTACTCTCAGCTGCCCCCAACTCAGAGCTTCCCCCAAAGTCCCTCCCTGAGTCCCTTCCCCAGCGCGGCTGCTTGAGACCTCACCTGTGCAAGGTGTTCCCCCCAACCTCTGCCCTCCGCCCCGGTTCCCTTCCCCATGCCGCCTCCCTCTCACCTTGGACTGTGCTAATGCCTGTGGTGTCACCTCCTCTGATCCCACCAAACACCCCAGGGCACTAGCCTACCCAGTTTAGAGAGGGTGAGACAAAGAGAGAGGCAAAAATCATTTGCTCACACAGCCAGGAAGATGTAAAAGCAGGATCCGAGAGGAGGTCTGCTGACCCAGAACCTGCCCTAAGCCCTGGGTTCTCTCATTCCTTCCCGGCGACCCATCTCCAGGCCATCGCCGTCCCTCTACCTGTGCCCTGTACCCCCCAGGCTTGCTTCAGGGATCCGGTGTTCGATTCACACCCCGTCTCCAGCTTTATTCTCTCTCTCCCTGCCTCTTTCTCCTCTGTGTCTCCCATTATAAAAGGAACTCTGGTTCTCAAATATTTTTCTTTTAATACCTCCCTCCACAAGAAAAAAAAAAAAAAAAAAACCTTTCTGCAGTGTCACCCTTCCTACAAAGCCCTTAGGAGGGGTTTGTCTCCTTCTCCTCTCAGCTCAGTGCTCTGCTTCCAGGTCCTCCCCACCAGCACCCCACCCAGGGCCATCTGCTGTCCCTTCGTGTGGAATGACTCTGGCCAAGGGCGCCAGCTACCTCCTGCTGCTAAAGCCTAGCAGAGCGACTGCTCAGACTCTTCTTGGAGAGCACCATGGTGCAAAGTGGGAGTCTGCGGATCACACACAAGTTTGAAACCCCCATCTCCATCCCCAACCTCCTCCTCCACTCTGTAGCTGTGTAGCCTGAAGGGAATTGCTTAACCTCTCTGAGACTCAATTTCCTGATCTGTGAGTTGAGGGTAATAATGATAACTCTTTATAGGGATGCTGTGAGGCCTGGATATATTGCCAGCATTTGTGGAAGCACTCTTCTTGCTTACTTGCTCATCCTTACTATTGGGGATACAAACGGCCTCAAAGGACACTTGACCTGGTGGATGCCTCCATCCTTGAATCCTCCCCAGCCCTTGCTCCCGTGACCCACGCCGTCCCGATTTTCCCTCTTAGCTCCTCTGCCAGCGGATCCTCCTCAGCCCGGGCTTCCAGGACTAGAGGCCGTCAGCTCGGCCTTGGGCACTTTCCCACCACACAGGGTGCTCCAGGCAGTGTCTCAATCCCGGGGCTTCAGGGACCACCTCTTTGCGGACAAGTTGGGGATGGGTTGGTTGAGGGTGTGTGGAGTTGGTCCGGGGGTATCTGTGGGTGGAAGCTCGGGGCAGAGACGCAGGCAAGAATCTGATGTGAAGTGGTCGTGGAAGTCGTGCAGGTGTGCCAGATTACCCAAGCGGAGAGTGGAAAGGTCTGCTGGGGCCCCGGAGGTGCTCCGGAGTTCAGAGGGGGAGGAAGATAGTTAAGACAGTTCCAGAAGAATGGAAGAGATAAGCTTCGGGAAGGAGGGATGGGTCACTCGAGTCCAAGGAGATGCCCTTGGCTTTGGAGGTTAGGTGAAGCAAGAGGCCTTGGCCGTGGAGGGTCCCGAGGGCCTGCCCATCAGCAGAGCGGTGAGGGCGAGGACAGAGGCAGAGAAGCCCAGATGAGGGGCCTCAGCTCGGTGGCCTCGATCTTCTGAGGCCCCAGAAAGCGGATTACCCTGCAAAGCCCCTCGAGCTGACTTTCCAAATCCCCAGTAGTGCTTCTCTGTCACAGGGAGGGTTAACCCCACTTACAGAAGGGCACTGCACCGCCCCCTCTGTCCCCTTAACTCCATGATTCCTTCCAGAAGCTTCACACTGTCCCTCCTCTCCCTCAGGCTCTAAGGCTGAGCCAAGCCCTGCCCCAGGCTCACCCAGAGGTGAGCCCAGTTCCGCCGAGGATGCGTGGTCCCCTCCAGACCAACATGGGGCTCTCTGCTGTGGCCTGGGCATGGGGTGAGAATGTGGACGGGGGCCAAGGAGCCGGGAAAGGAATAGCTGTTTGCCGAGGATTCCTCTGGGATCTTCTCCACAACCCTGAGAAGCAATCAAAATAACAGCCCCCATCATTTATTACATGCCTACTAAGTGCCAGGCCCTGGAATGCTTTGAGAATCATCTGACTTAGCTTCCCCAGCTACCCTACAAGGCAGGTACTTCTTCCGTCACCCCTTTTTACTGGAGACTGAAGTTCAGACAGGTTAAAGCACTTGCTCAGGGACGCGTGGCTGGCTGTGAGGGAGCGGGGATTTGAACTTGGTTCTGTCTCGGCTGTCTCCACCCACCCTTGGGGTCAAAGGAAACACAGACGCCTCCTCCCGCCTCCCCACCTCAGAACCGTCACTGGGTTCGAGCTGGGAAGACTGGATCTGGGGACGCTGAGGGACCAGCCTGCCTGGGAATGTGAGGACAAGTCAGGGAAGGGCTGGGAGGCCGCCTGAGAGCCCGTACGTAGCCAGGCTCAGGGGCTGCGTCCTCACCCCCTCCAGTCCTGCAGGAGACCCTCCACGTGGGGACCAGACCCCCACCTGCAAGCCGGCCTCAGACCCTACATTGGACCCATTTGCACATGTGATGGGAGCTGCCTCTGTGCTGGGCATCTGGGGGCTGCTAGCCTTCCAGGAGTGCCCAGACCCTCAAATCCTGGGCCCCAAGAAGTCCCTTATGAAGGGATTAGGTGAGAAGCGCCGGGGCAGACAGCAGTACCCACAGTGAGCCCCCTGTGTGTGGAGCCACACCCAGACACACACACACCTCGGCCACACACTTGTCCCCAGACCCCTACGGTCCTGGGGCCAGTGGAGTCCACACCTCCCTTCACGATTTGGTCAGCTTGAGAGCACAGGGACCCGGGGACACTGAGCAGCCTGGGAGGCGGTGTGGGCGCAGCAGGCCCGACCGGCTCCCGGGGGCACCTTGGTAATGCTGCAGGTGTGGCTGGTTGATCCCCTGTGGAGACAGTAAAGATTAAGAGGATCATAAGCTGCATCCAGCGCTGCCCTGGGAGAAATCTCCCCAAGCCAGAGCCGCTGCTCTGAGGGGAAGTTGGGGGCAGCTCCTGAGTTTAGACAGAGGGGCCAGGAGGCAGGAGCACAGAGAGGAGAGACAAGGAGACAGAGACAGAGGGAGAAGTAGAGATAGACAAGAGACGGGGGCACAGACAGAGAGACAGAGGATCAGAGAGGGAGGCAGAGGCTGGGCCCGGCTCGGCGATCCTGAGGCCTCTCTTAGGCAGGAAGACGGAGGCTGCCCTGGGACCAGCCAGGACCAGGCCGACAGTGCCCATGAGCTCCAACATGGCTGCAGCGGTGCCGGCAGCTGTGCCTGCCTCCAGGAAGGAGTCTCCAGGCAGTTGGGGCCTGGGGGAGGAGCTGACAGGTATGGCTTTCCTGGACGTAGTAGGGTCTGGACCCTTGGAGAGTGGAGTGTGGGTTAGAGGTTTGCAGGGACCGTAAAAGGAGCCGGAGCGACTCAGACTGAGCCCCAAGGACTGTGGGCAAGTGTGAGGGAGGGAACCTGCTGGCAAACCCAGAATCCTAGAAACATGGGGATCACGACAGGACAGGACAGCTGAGTGGATAGGGGAGGAAAGGAGAGAGAAGGGCCCTCAGGGGCTGGGAGCAGAGGTCCACAGCAGTGGTGCCAAGATTGCTTCTATGCGTGAGGGAGCCTGAAGCCACCTGCAGAGAGAGGGAGCGGGAGGTGGGGCAGAGAGCATCCTCTTGTTGAGAACTGGTCATGGAGAGAGAATGGGGAGGAGGAGGGCTGGGGGGGTGTGATAAGCGAGACACTCTTCCAGATGGGAAAGACACAGGCGTGTCTAAAGGCGGGTGGACAGGAACCTGAGGACGAGGAAGCAAGGAGGGCGTAGGGCTCCCTGAGGAGGTGGGAGGGGGGTGGGACCAGCCCTGGTCCAGTCCCCACCCAGCCCGCTGCCCCTCAGGAGCAGGGCCCTCGCTCCAGTGCCGCGTGTGTGGGGACAGCAGCAGCGGGAAGCACTACGGCATCTACGCCTGCAACGGCTGCAGCGGCTTCTTCAAGAGGAGCGTGAGGCGGCGGCTCATCTACAGGTGAGGCGGGGCAGCGCCCCGTCGCCCTCCAGCCCCTGAAGGTGCCTGGAAGGGGTGGAGGGTGTTCAGGGAAGAAGGAGCTGCGGCAAACATGTCCGAAACCCACGGCCCAGGGCCTGGGCGGGACCCTGACTCCCTGGGGGGTTCCGCTCCGCCCACAGGTGCCAGGTGGGGGCAGGGATGTGCCCGGTGGACAAGGCCCACCGCAACCAGTGCCAGGCCTGCCGGCTCAAGAAGTGCTTGCAGGCGGGCATGAACCAGGACGGTGAGTGGGGGGAGACCACCCGCAGAGGCGTGGCGGAAGAGAAGGGGGCGCGTGACCCGTGGGGCGTCCTGACCCTTCCTGTCTCCCCAGCCGTGCAGAATGAGCGCCAGCCACGAAGCACCGCCCAGGTCCGAATGGACCGCGTGGAGTCAGACACGGAGCCCTGGCTGGAGCCCCTGGCGGCTCCCCCGACCCCAGCAGGGCCCAGCCCGCGGGGCCCTACACCGGTGTCTGCAGCCAGAGCCCTGGGGCCCCGGGCCCTCACACCTCCAGGCCACCACCACTTCATGGCCAGCCTGATAACGGCGGAAACCTGCACTAAGCTGGAGCCAGAGGATGGTAAGTGGGAGGATGGCTGAGCTCCCGGGCCCTGCCTTCATCCCACACGTGGGCCCCTGAGACGCCCCTGCCGCCTACCTCGGAGCAGGGGCTGATGCACAGCCTCCTCCTCCAACAGCCGATGAGAATGTTGATGTCACCAGCAATGACCCCGAGTTCCCCTCGTCCCCATACTCCTCCTCCTCCCCCTGTGGCCTGGACAGCATCCACGAGACGTCAGCTCGCCTCCTCTTCATGGCTGTCAAGTGGGCCAAGAACCTGCCCGTGTTCTCCAACCTGCCCTTCCGGGATCAGGTATACCCGTCAGGGGGCTCACGAGAGTCCGCCGGGCTGGGGGCGCGTACCTCCTTGCGCAGGTGATGATTGGCGGTGCGCGCAGCTTGGGGATGGTGACGGCTGGGGACACCCATGCCTCAGAGTCAGTGATGGTCAGGGACACCAGTCTCAGGGATGTGACTGCTGGGGCTGCTACATCTCTGGGCAGCGATGATGGTCGGGGTCATCACCCAGGGGAAAGTGATGGCCAGGGACACACGGGGACCAGGGATCTGAAGACAGTGTCTGTGCCCCTCTGGGTCTTCCTTCCTCCTAGACAAGCCCTCAGGCCCTACAGATGCTCTGTTTGTCACAGGGTGGTCTGCACACCCTAAACAGCATCAGTGGGCAAACCTGGGCTCCCTTGGAACACAAATGCCCCTGACTTCTGGGCTTGCATTTCAGCCCTGCCTCTTCTCCGCTAGGAGACCCCTCCGGCCTTCTCGTGAGCAAGGGGACCTGTCATGACAAATCCAGGAGAAGAGGCACACTGAGAGTCCGAGTCCTTAGCCAGTGGTTTGGATGAAGCAGCTCAGAAGCCAGGCTGAGTCGGCTGAGGATGCCTAACTTAGGATGCTGGTGGGGAGTCCCTGAGGCTGCCCAGCTTCTCACAGCTCCAGGGTTTCCTATGTGTTCCACTTGCAGCTTTGGATGGAGCCCACAGAGTATCTTGCAGCTGAGGCATCTGGGCCAGGTGGTACCAAGTCCCAGAGCTCTGGACCCCTGGTTGATGTCAGGCAGAGGTCAGAATGTTCTGGGCACCCGGGACCAGCCCTTCGTTTCCCAGGACACCCGAGAAGGTGGCAGAGGTTCCAGGCTGAGCCAGAGGAGCTGTGTATCAGTCATAACACTCGCCCTCTCTCTGGGCACAGGTGATCCTGCTGGAAGAGGCATGGAGTGAACTCTTCCTCCTCGGGGCCATCCAGTGGTCTCTGCCCCTGGACAGCTGCCCACTGCTGACCCCACCTGAGGCCTCTGCTGGTGGCAGCTCTCAGGGCCGGCTGGCACTGGCCAGTGCAGAGACTCGAATCCTGCAGGAAACCATTTCAAGGTTCCGGGCACTGGCGGTGGACCCCACGGAGTTCGCCTGCATGAAGGCCCTGGTCCTCTTCAAACCAGGTAGCTGAGTCTTTGCCCAAAAGCCTTAGAGGAGAGTGGTTGGGGATGAAGCAGGGGAATTCTGGTGACTTCCTTCTGTCTCTCACTTTCCCTCCATGACCCCACATAGATGCAGATGGTGCAGACTTCTTCCCTGGGGGCAGGAGGGGATGGATGGCTGCAGGCTGGGCTCACACCTCCTGAGGCCCTGGCTGACTGTAAGGGGGACGGAGGGGCTGAGACAGAAGCTCACTGCTGCTGCTTCTCTCCAGAAACACGGGGCCTGAAGGATCCTGAGCATGTGGAGGCCTTGCAGGACCAGTCCCAGGTGATGCTGAGCCAGCACAGCAAGACCCACCACCCCAGCCAGCCTGTGAGGTGACCCGCACACGTGCCTACCTGCCCATCTCTCCCTTCATCTCGCCATTCCCCTGCCCACCTCTCTGACACCATCTCAGGGCTGCACCGTTTAGATGGCACAAGGGTCTCAGTACAACCAGCCTGTGGCCGACACCTACTGAGTGCCAGGCACAGCACCAGGCCCGGGAGTAGGGACCAAAATGTGCATAAGGCAAACTTGCTGTCTCCTAGGGGTGCCCAGCACAGTGACCACACTGCAGTTGAGGGCTGGTCTTGAGGGCTGCATGTGTCTGCAGGAGACAGAGACCCACTGGGAGATGGGGTGCCAAGAGGAGCTGGAGGCAGGGCTGGACTTGGAGGAAGGATAAGGTCTATAGGGAGAGAAATCATCATTCACTAAGTTAGGGAGAGAGAGAGAGGCGAATATGCATATGTTCTTAGGTCAGGAGCCCAGTTTGGAAGGTATAAGAGATCGCTGCCACTGAGAAGGTGGCAGACTAAGCCAGAATGGCTCTCTGGCATCACCCTGTTCAGGCCAGCCAAAGGCCAAATCTGATTCGCCAGGCAGAGAGGAGCCACTGCAGGCTTTTGAGCAGGAGAGTGTTGTACACAGAGCTGGGCTTCATGCAGGGGCGTGGCAATGAGTACAGAGCGTCCAACCAGGGAGGGAAGCAGAGGCAGACATTGCCATCATTCAGGGGAGCCGTGGAGTTTCTGCTCTTTGGGAGTGGAAAGGCAACAGATGCGGGAACCACTGGGAGTTGGGATGGGTCAGACTTGGCGCTTGAGTGGATATAAGGAACGAAGGGAAGAAGAGCTATTTGGGAGACGAGGTAGTCAAGAAAGGAAAAGGAATCAGGAGGAAAGGAGTTTTGAGGGAACATGAGGCCTGTTGGAGGTGCAGTGGGACATCTGATAGGGATGCATTTGCACAAGCCATGTGCGTGGACAATAGCCCTGCCCTGGCTGGGTTTGGAGGACAGTGGCTGCCAGCTGAGACTGTGGCTGCAGGGAGAGTGGGGCAGGAGCCAGTGCTCTGGGACTGCCTGGCTCGCCCCGGCACCAGCAGATCCAACGGAGCCTCAGCAAGATTGGACCACTTGGACTCCAGGCAACTATTGGCTATTTTAGACCATATTTTCTGCATTCTCTTGGGCCCCCAGCAGTTCTCTCTGAAGAAGTAAGCTAACACGGGCACCCTCGAATCCCCTGTAATCTGAGAAATGATCAAAAGAAGAGGTAATTTTCTTTTAGAAAGAGTCCAAGGTATAAGGACTATACCCACCACACAGAAAGATTTCTGCTTTTGGTGAGCATAGGTAGAACGTGTCCCTAAGGCTCAACACAGCACCCTAAGAACAGTCATCACAGACATCCAGGCACCAGCGGCCCTCCTTCACCAGGTTTCTGTTGGGTTCAGCTCCCAGAGATGTCTGGGCATATTGGTTTTGTGTCAAATTTCAAAATTCTGATTAACATTTCCTTTGCCACTCCTATTGGAGTTGGTTCAGTATCAACTACAGGCAGAAACTGAGTGCTGAGCAAGTGATTTGGGGTTCTCTAAGCCAGTGTATTTCAGTTTTTAAAAACTGCAACACCCAGGAAGAAATGCAATTTCCATCATAACCCAATAACACACAGACCCTGAAACAAAGTTCCCCCAAATAATACCTGCCCTTACTTTGAATGATTTACTCTGATATTTGTTTAAATTATTTAAATTGTTTATTGTTTAAAAAGGCTGGTTGAGACCCACTTCTGGCAGTTTGAAAAACAATTTCTCTACTTGGCTTTATAGTTACTCCTTCCTGACACTCCTTAGATCAGAAAAGCAGAAGAAGGGAGGGGTGCACGACTGCTCAGTGCCACCAGCTTGGCTCTTACAAGAGAAAGAAAGCCCTTGGTTTGACAAAACAAGCTCAGTAGGTCATTGGGAGGTGAGAAGACTTTCCATAGACCTCCGTGGTAGAAGCTGAGCATGGAGCTGCCCCACTTTGATGTGGCCTCCTTGACATTGGGCACTGACCCCAGCTGTCAGTCTTCCCACCCAAGGAGGGTCTAATGCCCCTCCCCATCTCTTGGGGCTTCACCATCCACCTTCTCTGCACTGGGGACCCCCTGCCTTGGCAAATGGTTCTTATTTAAAACTACAATGACTCCTTTTCTGGGTGAGTATCTCAGCCACAAAAATTAAGTTTCGATTGCAGAACGTTTTCACTAATGGCTAGCTACTCTATCATCCTAGGTGGCTTACAGAGGGGAATTTTTATATATATATATATATATATATATATATATATATATATTTTGGCCGTGACACGTGGCTTGTGGGATCTTAGTTCCCCAACCAGGGACTGAACCCAGGCCCCATGAGTGAAAGCGCCAAGTCCTAACCACTTGACCACCAGGAAATTCCCAGGAATTTATATTCTTATTCAAATATATGTGGTATTAATCATCATGTAATTATAATCATTATATTCAATTAATAATATATTCACATGTACTATTAATATAAATAACTTCTCACTTTATAATCTTTACACATAATAAACGATATTTATTCACTATTTTCATCACACTCCTCAACTAAAGATTGGAGGAGGGCCACAGTGGGTCAGGGGTAGGCAAATGGGGCCATTCCTCTAAATTCCTCCTTACGGGCCCTGGGCACCAGTCATCTCTCCTTTCCTTCCCCTTCCACCTCTCCTGGGATGGCACTGTCCCTAGGACTCGGGCTCAGAAGCTGATAATCAAACTGATGGTGTCCTCTATCCTGTTCAGGTTTGGGAAACTGATCCTGCTCCTCCCGGCTTTGAGGTTTATCACTTCCGAACGTGTTGAGCTCCTCTTTTTCCGCAAGACCATAGGGAATACTCCCATGGAGAAGCTCCTTTGTGATATGTTCAAAAACTAGTGGAGGTGGAAATAAAATGGGTGCGACCACTTTGGTTTTTTTTTTTTTTTTTTTTTTTTTGCGGTACGTGGGCCTCTCACTGTTGTGGCCTCTCCCGTTGCGGAGCACAGGCTCCGGACGCGCAGGCTCAGCGGCCATGGCTCACGGGCCCAGCCGCTCCGCGGCATGTGGGAGC